>NC_091982.1:59921106-61121106 GCF_044704955.1 Pristiophorus japonicus
ACACTCTCCCTTGATTCGTAGACCTCGGGAATTATAGGAAAAAGGACGACACGTGGCACAAAGTTTAGGCTTAACGCAGTGTCAGTTTTATTAAGCAAAAACTAACTAAAAACTACAGAACTAGATTCCTCAGAGAATTGACTGAAGACATACAATCACCCGTCCAGTTTATCGCTGTAATCGTGGATCGTAGGTTCGTGGTCGTTGGTTCCTTGACCGGATGTTTCCTCTCCTGGCTGTTCTTCTCAGTTCTGTCCCTTCCGTATCTGTTCCGTATCTCGCTTCGGTACGGTACCACTCTTCGCCCCTCTTCTTCGCTCCTGAGCTGCTTCTAGCTCGCATATTTATATCCATGTTATGAATAATGCCCCGCTGCTGCGGTTTTCAACAATGTGTTTGAATCGATACGTTATTTGCAGTGACCTTGTTTAATTGACTGCAATGATGGACCCAAATGTTCCCAATTTGCACACGGAATCTACCAGGCAAAATATGACTCCTCATCCTTAATACCTCGTTCTCCAAAAATGTACATCTTGTGGGTTCCCTTTGTTGTTCTGGTCTCCTTGCAGACTTGGTATCTCCAGCGAGGTTTGTTTTTCTCCACCTCTCTGGCCAATCAGTTCAGGGCCTCTTCAGTTAGTTTATGAAAATGTAACAACCCCATTGTTGTTCTGCATAAACCCAATCTGGTATGTGACCGCAGAGATTGTCCTTAATCGGTGGTGAGTCACCCCCTGCCCCCAGGCTGGTGCCCTTTTGCTCCCTTTGTCTAGTTAATTCCCAAAGATTGTATCAAATCAATGTAATCAACTTATAGTTCGTGGCCTCGTTCTGTGCTTTTGGAAAAATTGTAACCTTACACTGCGCTGTGGACTCAACCACCACCCCCCCCACGCACACACATACACCCCCCCACACACACACACACACACACAGACCACTCCCACACACAGACCCCTCCACACACACACTCACACACACACAATGACACACACACACACTCACACTCTCACACACACACACATTCACACACACCCACACAATGACACACACACACGCACACACACACACACATGCACTCATACACACACACACTCCCATAGCCCCCTACACAAACACGCACACACTCACACCGCCCCCACACACGCTCACACACACCCCCACACACACACACACACCCCCACACACACACACACACACTCACACACACACTCCCCCCCACCACACACACACACACCCACACTCCTAACCCCTGCAGACACACACACACTCCCACCACCCCACACACACACTCACACACATACTCCCACCCACCCCCCCACATACACACACACTCACACACCCACACCCACACACTCACACACTCCCAGCCCCACCCCCACCCACACACACTCCCAGCCCCACCCCCACCCACACACACTCAAACACACATACTTACACACAAACACACATACACACAAACACACAGTCACACACACACACACACAAACACGCACACACACACAAACACACAAACACACACAAACACACGCACAGACATGCACTCACACACACACACATACACGCACACACTCCCACACTCCCCACACACATACACAAACTCTCTCTCTCACACTCACACACACACATACACACACACACACAAACACACACATGCACGCATGCACACACAGACACACGCACACACATGCACACGCACACACACGCACACATATGCACACACATGCACACACACACACATACACATACACATTCTCTCTCTCACACACAAACACACACATGCACGCATGCACACACAGACACACGCACACACATGCACACACACACACACGCACACATATGCACACACATGCACACACACACACATACACATACACATTCTCTCTCTCACACACACACACATGCATACGCACAGCCGACAATCAGTGAAATCAGAGAAAACAGTGAAACTGACGAAAACTTGGGTTTTTCCGCAGCAATATCGCTGTTAAATACCCCATTAAAAGTTGTACCTTGTTGGATTAGGTGTAACTGGGGTTTTAACAGCATATTTACTGCTAAACAAGTTTCATGGCCGTGCAAAACTAATTTTAATTTTGTGACGTGGCAATTCCTCCATTATAATAAAAATTAAATTTTTTAACAAACTTAAAAAAAAAAGTTTTATTTGTTAAAAGTTTGTTCATCTTTAGTTCAGGTTCACCGTTTCCCCATGTGAGAGCCCCAATCTTTGCTTTGCTCTGTCACATTTTTTAAAAAGCAATTCTTCACTTCCTGCATTCCTGTCTATGAGTGTTCTGCATTGCGATTGGCTGCTTCGACAGCTTGGTGAGGTCACAGCAGCTCGCGCTGTGGGATTCCCATTATCCGACACTGATCACAATCATACGTCGACAAAGGCAAACTTCTCGCTCTAGAGATTGCAAGATCTTTGTGGGCAGCTTTCTTTGGGGCCAGAGGCAAAGACCTTTGATTCGCTGCTGACTGCATTGTGTTGATAATGGCCCAGAAATCCCGGTCGGGTGCTTCCTGCAGGTGATTGGGCAAAAAAACTTTTTAAAAGATGCGCACTTACCTTATCCTGCTGCGTCCACGTGAGTTCTCGGTCCTGAGGCTTCCACTGGCTGCGGCTCACAGCGTGTGCATGTCAGCACATGCGCAGGGCTGGAGCTGCAGTCACATGGCTCTGGGCAGCCAATCAGGTAAAATATGTTCTCATTCATAATACATGCACACACACACACACAAACACATTCTCTCACACACACACACACACACACACACACATATACACACACACACGCACACAACATACATGTGCACACACACACACGCACACATACTCCCACACACGCGCACACACACTTACACAATCACACACGTGCACACACACTCACACACACACGCACTCACACATGCACACACCCACACACACACATGCACACACTCACACACACACACACACACATACTCCCACTCCCCACACACACCCACACTCCCACCCCCTGCAGACACACACATTCCCACCACCCCACACACACACACACTCCCACCCACCCTTCCACACACACTCACACACACACATACACCCCCCACACACACATACACTCTCACACACACACCCACTCACACACACACATACATTCCCACCCCCACACCCACACACACCCTCACCCCCCCACCCACACACACCCCCCCCACACACACACACATACATACACACAAACAAACACACACACTCACACACGCACAGACACACACATACACACCCACCACCCCCCACACACACACGCACACACTCACACACACACACTCTCTCACCCCCCCCCACATACACACACAAACTCTCACACACTCACACACACACATATGCACACACACACACACACATATGCACACACATGCACACACACGCACACACACGCACACACACACACATTCTCTCACACACACACATTCTCACACACACACACACATACACATACACATTCTCTCTCTCACACACACACACACATGCACACGCACAGCCGACAATCAGTGAAATCAGAGAAAACAGTGAAACTTACGAAAACTTGGGTTTTTCTGCAGCAATATCGCTGTTAAATACCCCATTAAAAGTTGTACCTTGTTGGATTAGGTGTAACTGGGGTTTTAACAGCCTATTTGCTGCTAAACAAGTTTCATGGCCGTGCAAAACTAATTTTAATTTTGTGGAGTGGCAATTCCTCCATTATAATAAAAATTAAATTTTTTAACAAACTTAAAAAAAAAAGTTTAATTTGTTAAAAGTTTGTTCATCTTTAGTTCAGGTTCACCGTTTCCCCATGTGAGAGCCCCAATCTTTGCTTTGCTCTGTCACATTTTTTAAAAAGCAATTCTTCACTTCCTGCATTCCTGTCTATGAGTGTTCTGCATTGCGATTGGCTGCTTCGACAGCTTGGTGAGGTCACAGCAGCTCGTGCTGTGGGATTCTCATTATCCGACACTGATCACAATCGCACGTCGACAAAGGCAAACTTCTCGCTCCAGAGATTGCAAGATCTTTGTAGGCAGCTTTCTTTGGCGCCAGAGGCGAAGACCTTTGATTCGCTGCTGACTGCATTGTGTTGATAATGGCCCAGAAATCCCGGTCGGGTGCTTCCCGCAGGCGATCGGGCAAAAAAACCTTTAAAAAGATGCGTACTTACCTTATCCTGCTGCGTCCACGTGAGTTCTCGGTCCTGAGGTCTCCACTGACTGCGCGTCGCAGCGCGTGCACGTCGGCACATGCGCAGGGCTGGAGCCGCAGTCACATGGCTCTGGGCAGCCAATCAGGTAAAGTATGTTCTCATTCATAATAATGGGAAGTCCGTAAGTTGGATTTACCGTAGTGGAGAGGGTTTTTAACAATAAAATGTGTTTTTATAAATTTTATTTTAAAATGTTTTTGTGTATTTTAAAACTCTAACGCCTGTAACAATAGGCTATGCGCCTGCTTTTATCAGGCGCAAGAGTTTTGAAGACATTTGCTGGGCAAGATATGGGTAAATACTGCAATCTTGCCCTTGCAAATGTTCTCACTCCCGAGAAGTGTTGGATCTGTTAAGCTCCAGCGTGACAGACCAGAAAAGCCAGTTTTCAGCGCATGCGAATTGTGCACAGAAAACCGGCTTTTGCGATGCCTTCCTGGATCCGTACGCACTCCGTACGCATTCCGTACACACTCCGTACTGACCCGGGATTTCTGCCCCATTGTATACTAGATTTTCAAAATTAATTTCACTCAAATTTAAAATGCTTATCCATGGCCTTGCCCCACCCGATTTCTTTGATCTCCTCCAATCCTGCCGCCCAGATCTCTTTGTTACTTCAATTCTGGGTGCTTGTGCAACCCTGACTTCCTCACTGCTCCTTTGGCAGCCGTTCCTTAGCTGCCTGGGGCCTAAGTTCTGGAATTCCCTCTTTAAACGGTTCTGCATCTCCACCTCTCTCTCCTCCTTGAAGACACTCCTTAAAACTGACCTCTTTGACCAAGGTTTTGGTCATCTGTCCCTGAGGGCCCAAGTTTCCACATGATTTGCTCCTGATTTTTAGGAGCAACTGGTGTAGAACGGAGTATCTTAGAAATCGGAATTCTCCACATTTAGTTTCCTCCAGTTCTAGTCAGGTACTTTGGAACAGAATTTTTTTTTCAAAAGGGGGCGTGTCCGGCCACTGACGCCTGATTTCAAAGTTTCGTGAGTGAAAACGTACTCCAAACTAACTTAGAATGGAGTAAGTGAAGATTTTTGCACGCTTGAAAAAACCAGGCGCAGGTTACAAATTAGGCATCGGAAATGAGGTGGGGGGAGGGAGGGGGGCGGAAGGGAAGTCATTAAATTCTACAATCAATCCTTAGTTATACTTATACAAATATTATACAAATAAATGCAACCTGAATAAAAATTTATAAGCAAAGAAAAGATTAAATAAACCATGTTCCTACCTGTGTGAAAGTGCTTCAGGCAGGCCTTTCAGGCAGTGGTGTGGTGTCAGTGTCTCGACGGCAGCGGCAGCAAGCAGCCTTCGAGCTGAGCTGCAGTGCTTGAGGCAGGCCTTTCATGTTGGAGACAGGCAGCGGTGTGGCATCAGTGTCTCGTCTCGACGGCAGCGGCAGGCAGCAAGCAGCCTTCGAGCTGAGCTGCGGTGCTTGAGGCAGGCCTTCATTCCCCGCGAAGATGCAGCACCCAGACGGACTTCAGGCCATTCGGCCATGGGATTGCAGCGGCGTCAGTGGCTGGCCTGGAGCCGAAGAATGAACACAGGACACACGCAGCTGCAGATTTAAAATTCTTTAGGCCGTTCAGCCACGCTTATGGGGCGGCGTCAGTGGCTCGAAGGCAGCCGAAGAATCAGGAGCGGACGTGAGGCCATTCGGCCATGGGATTGCAGCAGTGTCAGTGGCTGGCCTGGAGCCGAAGAAAGAACAGCAGCAGCCTTCGAGCTGTGAGGGGGACTGACTGAGGCCATTTGGACAGGGAGAGGCAGCCACATCGACATCGTTATATCTAAATTTGCAGAATCTGTGCTGCATTGTCAACACCACATATTATGCAATGGTTTGCTTCCTCATGCAAGAAATTCTTTGTTCTTGGTGGAAGTTGTTCCATTGCAAAGTTGAATTGGCACTTTTATTTCTCCAAACACACAGTCCTTAATTTGCAGGTTCTGCAAATTTAGCAGTGAAAAGCTGAACTCACTGATTTCAGCAGGTGATTTATTCAGCAGTGCTGCTAAAAGCACTCCCTCACACACAAAAATATCAAGAAAATTAAAATACAAGCCTTTGCAGGGGTCCAAGAAACAAATCTTCACTTTTTCTGCAGTACTTTTAAAAATGGCCGAGTGCCAATGTTTACTTCAGACTACGCATACGCGAACGCTCCAACGTGCACGCGCAGGGTTGCCGGCACCAAGAAGCCTCATTTCAATTGTACCCGCCCCCTCCTACTTACAAAATCGGCCGCGCCAAGCAGACATCGAGCTCCAAGGAGCTCGAGAATATCGCACTTTTTTTCCGGCGCCATTTTCGGCGCAAAAAACAGGCGCCCAGCTCTGAGGTGCACCTTTTTCGCCGCGTGTGGAAACTTGGGGCCAATATCTCCTCCTTTGGTTCGGTCTCAATTCTTGTCTCCTGTGAAGTGCCGTGAGATGCTTTACTACATCAAAGGAGCTATATAAATGCAAGTTGTTGACTGTTTCAGTCCAATTTTCAGAAGGTAAGAAAATGTAGATTAAGGGACGTGCGGGATTACAGTACCTAAGTTATAGAACACGGTGTTTCATTGTTATGAGACCCAAGCCACACTATCATGTAACTGTATATTTTGCAGTAAAGGTAAGCCCCTAATTGTAGGGGATGAAGGATCTGCTCACAGGAGTGACCAGTGACGCTGAAGTTAAAAGAATATCCCATGCAAACCTGAAATTGCAGCATTTGCAAAATCTTGGGAGTGCTGGGTATTCAGTTCTACTCAAAGTTTTAACAACTGCTCTGCCGAAGGATCTGATTGTTCATGAGATATTTATTTATTTTTTGTAAACTAGAAGCTTTGTTTTTGTTGTTTTGTCTGTTGAGACTGGTGTGTATTAAAATGTAGTTCTTTCTAAAAAAAACAGGAAAATCAATGGAATTGTGCAGTGAGAGAAAATCGCCACCAGAGAGCAGCAGAGGACTGCACTGCACCGACGGAGAGGCACATGCTGTGATAAGCAGAGTCGCTGCAAATTTGTGGGACAGAATGTTTTACAGTGGAGCGAGGTTGTCTCATTAGGGGGCGCGGGTAGCAATGGGAATCTATTCTGAGGTGGGGAATTCAGGAGAGTCTGCCCTAGCGGCGATTAATTTATAATGCAAGGTCCGTGATGGTGCAATAAAGGAATGCTCAGTTTTATAAGCAGAGAAGAATAAAACTGTAAGGGACCGGACTTGGTCAAAGCCAAGGCCCGCCCAAGTGCCGCCCAGAGGACCGCCGAGGAGCACCCAGAGGACCGACGAGAGACCGAGCGGTACTTTGCCTGGGAGATTCTGCGAAAAGAACTGCCAGTACTGCCAGCGGCAAAAAAATAACTTACGCTGTCAATCTGGACGACAGCGAGCGGGAGCTCCCAATCTCGGCGGCAAATGAGATCCTCGCCAAAGTGCCGCCGAGGATTGAGTTGGGCCCAGGGAGGGGAGGACAGCTAAAAATTAAAATTAAAAAAAAATTAAAAACGCTAATGAAAAACCTTCAGCGGACCCCATCCACCCAAATCGCTGAAAAAAAAGAAGTTTACGAACCTTTTTTTTGCAGGTCTTCATACTTACCGTTGGGGTTCGGCCCGCCTCCATGCTGCCGCCGACTCCCGCCCGGAGCAATCTGCCAGCTCGGCGGGCGGGAGGACACTTACGTTCTAGCGGCCGTCAGCGGGAGGTTCCCAGCGGTACTCCCCTCCCCTGCCGCTAGCGGGAGGCCGAGAGGAATCTGTCACCGTGGGGGAGACCGCCCAAAATGTTGCCGGCAGTCAGCGGCAGCGGGCGGTAAGTCCACTAAGTTCGGATCCAAAGAATATTTCAAATACCAAGTCTGTAAGGGAATGATAAGGTTTATTATTGGAAAAAGAGATTAAGGATGGCATTTTTAGACCTTTTTTTGAGGTTTAATAGAATCATCACAGAGCCGTAGAAATTTATGGACCAGAAGGAGGCCGTTCGGCCAGCATGTCTGTGCCAGGATTAATATGGGTGAAAAATTGAATATTAATTTATGAAGCTGATAAATGGTAAAGAAAATACTGCAGTACAACAGAATAAAAAGAAAGACTTGTATTTATATAGCGCCTTTCACGACCACCGGACATCTCAAAGTGCTTTACAGACAATGAAGTACTTTTGGAGTGTGGTCACTGTTGTAATGTAGGAAACGCGGCAGTCAATATGCGCACAGCAAGCTCTCACAAACAGCAATGTGATAATATCCAGATAATCTGTTTTTTTATTGATTGAGGGATAAATATTGGCCAGGACACCGGGGAGAACTCCCCTGCTCTTCTTCAAAATAGTGCCGTGGGATATTTTATGTCCACTTGAGAGAGCAGACAGGGCCTCGGTTTAATGGTTCATCCAAGAGACAGCACCTCCAACAGTGCAGCATTCGCTCAGCACTGCACTGGGAGTATCAGCCTAGATTTTTGTGTGAAAGTCACTGGATTGGGTCTTGAAAACTCAGAGGCGAGATTGCTACCAACAATTTTATTGATATCTTTAATGATAACTTTAATTTTAGTCACTAAAAACTAGTAAATGTAGGACAGAGAGCACATGGGTGAACGGGACATGGTTTGAGTTAGGAGACGAGTTAGGAGTGCAGGATGAAGTGGTGTTGAGTTTTTGATGGGTCGATTAGGGAGCCAATGGTTTCTCCTCCCTTTGCTCTCGAAAGTCAAGCAATGAGGGAAAAAGGAAGTTCCAAAAACGATAAAGAAAGACGGAACTTGAGCATAGATTCAGAAGTAAGAGGGACAAGGCTGGAAATGGAAGGCAGTAAATTAGTAAGTGAGCTTGGAAGGCAGGGGAAACAAAAAAAAATGACTGGATTTATATAGCGCCTTTCACAACCACCGGATGTGTCTAAGGGCTTTGCAGCCAATGAAGCACTTTTGAAATGTAGTCACTGTTGTTAGATGGGCAACACGGGAGCCAAGTTGCGCACAAGCAATGGCATAAAATGTGGCCAAGATTAGTGGGAGGTCAGAGGATTGGGAAATGTTTTAAAACCAGCAAAGGACGATTAAAAAATTAATAAAGAGAGAGTAGATGGATTATGAGAGTAAACTAGCAAGAAATATGAAAACAGATAGTAAGAGCTTCTACAGGTATATAAAAAGGAAGAGAGTAGCTAAAGAAAACTTTGGTCCCTTAGAGGATGAGACTGGGGAATTAATAGTGGAAAATAGGAAAATGGCAGAGACTTTGAACAAATATTTTGCATCGGTCTTCAGGGTAGAAGACACGAAAATTATCCCAATAGTGGATAATCAAGTGGCTAAAGGGAGGGGGAACTTAAAACAATCACTATCACTAAAGAAAAAGTACACGGTAAAATAATGGGACTAAAGTCCCCTGGACCTGATGGCCTGAATCCTAGGGTCTTAAAGGAAGTGGCTGCAGAGATAATGGATGCATTGGTTGTAATCTACCAAAGTTCCCTGGATTCTGGAGCGGTCCCAGCAGATTGGAAAACTGCAAATGCAACGCCCCTATGTAAAAAAAGAGGCAGACAGAAAGCAGGAAACTATAGACCAATTAACCTAACATCTGTCATTGGGAAAATACTGGAGTACATTATTAATGAAGCAGTAGTGGGACATTTGGAAAAGCATAATTTAATCAAGTAGAGCCAGCATGTTTTATGAAAGGGAAATCATGATGAAATGCATCCCAGGGTATTAAAAGAGATGGCGGAAGTTATAGCAGATGCATTCGTTATAATCTACCAAAATTCTCTGGACTCTGGGGAGGTACCAGTGGATTGGAAAGCAGCTAATGTAACGCCTCTGTTTAAAAAAAGGAGGCAGACAAAAGACAGGTAACTATAGGCCGGTTAGTTTAACATCTGTAGTGGGGAAAATGCTTGAAGCTATCATTAAGGAAGAAATAGCGGAACATCTAGATAGGAATAATGCAATCAAGCAGACGCAACATGGATTCATGAAGGGGAAATCATGCTTAACTAATTTACTGGAATTCTTTGAGGATATAACGAGCATGGTGGATAGAGGTGTACCGATGGATGTGGTGTATTTGGATTTCCAAAAGACATTCGATAAGGTGCCACTCAAAAGGTTACTGCAGAAGATCAAGGTACGTAGAGTCAGAGGAAATGTATTAGCATGGATAGAGAATTGGCTAACTAACAGAAAGTAGAGAGTCGTGATAAATGGGTCCTTTTCAGGTTGGAAATCGGTGGTTAGTGGTGTGCCACAGGGATTGGTGCTGGGATCACAACTGTTAACAATATACATAGATGACCTGGAAGAGGGGACAGAGTGTAGTGTAACAAAATTTGCAGATGACACAAAGATTAGTGGGAAAGCGGGTTGTGTAGAAGACACAGAGAGGCTGCAAGAGATTTAGATAGGTTAAGCGAATGGGCTAAGGTTTGGCAGATGGAATACAATGTCGGAAAATGTGAGTTCATCCACCTTGGAAAAAAAAAGTAAAAGGGAATATTATTTGAATGGGGAGAAATTACAACATGCTGCGGTGCAGCGGGACCTGGGGGTCCTTGTGCATGAATCCCAAAAAGTTAGTTTGCAGGTGCAGCAGGTTAATCAGGAAGGCGAATGGAATATTGGCCTTCATTGCGAGAGGGATGGAAACAAAAGCAGGCAGGTCCTGTTGCAACTGTACAGGGTATTGGTGAGGCCGCACCTGGAGTACTGCGTGCAGTTTTGGTCACCTTACTTAAGGAAGGATATACTAGCTTTGGAGGGGTTACAGAGACGATTCACTAGGCTGATTCCGGAGATGAGGGGGTTACCTTATTATGATAGATTGAGTAGACTGGGTCTTTACTCGTTGGAGTTCAGAAGGATGAGGGGTGATCTTATAGAAACATTTAAAATAATGAAAGGGATAGACAAGATAGAGGCAGAGAGGTTGTTTCCACTGGTCGGGGAGACTAGAACTAGGGGGCACAGCCTCAAAATATGGAGGAGCCAATTTAAAACCGAGTTGAGAAGGAATTTCTTCTCCCAGAGGATTGTGAATCTGTGGAATTCTCTGCCCAAGGAAGCAGTTGAGGCTAGCTCATTGAATGTATTCAAATCACAGATAGATAGATTTTTAACCAATAAGGGAATTAAGGGTTATGGGGAGCGGGCGGGTAAGTGGATCTGAGTCCACGGCCAGATCAGCCATGATCTTGTTGAATGGCGGAGCAGACTCGAGGGGCTAGATGGCCTACTGCTGTTCCTAATTCTTATGTTCTTATGTTCTTATTTTGACAAATTTGCTGGAGTTCTTTGAGGATGTAATGAGCAGGGTGGATAAGGGGGAACCAGTGGATGTGGTGTATTTGGATTTACAGAATGCATTCAATCAGGTGCCACATAAAAGTTTACTGCACAAGATAAAAGTTCACAGGGTTGGGGATAATATATTAGCATGGATAGAGGATTGGCTAATTAACAGAAAACAGAGAGTCAGGATAAATGGGCCAATTTCCGGTTGGCAAACAGTAACTACTGAGGTGCCGCAGGGATCAGTGCTGGGGCCTCAACTATTTACAATCTATATTAATGACTTGGATGAAAGCACCGAGTGTAATGTAGCCAAGTTTGCTGATGATCTAAAGATGGGTGGGAAAGCAAATTGTGAAGAGGGCACAAAAAATCTGCAGAGCGATATAGACAGGCTTAGTGAGTGAGCAAAAATCTGCTAAATGGAGTGTAATGTGGGAAAATGTGAGGTTATCCACTTTGGCAGAAAAAATAGAAAAGCAAATTACAATTTAATTGGGGAAAAATTGCAAAGTGCTTCAGTACAGAGGGACCTGGGTTTCCTTGTGCATGAAACACAAAAAGTTAGTATGCAGGTACAGCAAGTAATCAGGAAGGCAAATGGAATGTTGGCTTTTTTGCAAGAGGATAGAGTATAACAGAAGAGAGGCAGTTCAGAGAAGGTTCACAAGGTTGCTTCCTGAGCTGAAGGGGTTTTCTTATGAAGACAGGTTGTGCAGGTTGAGCCTATACTCATTGGAGTTCAGAAGAATGAGAGGTGATCTTATGAAAAGATACCGAGGGAGCTGGATAAGGTAGATGCAGAGAGGATGTTTCCATTTGTATTGGAATGTGGAACTAGGGAGCATAGTTTAAGAATAAGGGGCTGCCCATTTAAAACTGAAATGAGGAGGAATTTCTTCTCTCAGAGGGTTGTAAATCTGTGAAATTCTCTACACCAGAGAGCTGTGGAAGTTGGGTCATTGAATATATTTAAGATGGAGATAGATACATTTTTGAACGATAAGGGAGTGTAGGGTTATGGGGAGCGGGTGGGGAAGTGGAGCTGAGCCCAAGATCAGATCAGCCATGTTCTTATTAAATGGTGGAGCAGGCTCGAAAGGCCAAATGGCCTACACGTGCTCCTATTTCTTATATTCTTATATCCCACAAACAGCAATGTGATAGTGACCAGATGATGTTATGTTGATTGAGGGATAAATATTGGCCAGGACATCTCAGAGAGCAGACGGGGCCTCGGTTTAATGTCTCATCCAAAAGATAACACCTCTGACAGTGCAGCACCATCTCAGCACTGCACTGGGAGTGCCAGCTTACATTTTTTGTGCTCAAGTCCCTGGAGTGGGATTTGAACCCACAACCTTCTGACTCAGAGGCGGGAGTGCTACCCACTTTTTAAAATATAATTTATTCAACATTAAAAGCATTTACAACAATGTGATCATTCTATTGTGCCATACAAATCCTTTCCGCCCCTCTGCACAGCAGTTCTTCCAGCACATTTTAAATTCAAAACATGGGGCTAGAATTTCCCCAGCCTAATGCATGTTTTAATGCATTTTTTTTCACATTAAAGGTGCAAGGTGCTTTTTTGTTCTTAAAATGAAGTGCACAAAATTCCCCAAACTTTAAGAATGGCGTTTTCAAAATATCAGTAAAAAGCGGATTGCCAATGTGCAACGCGAAAAAAAAAATGCATCGCCTAAGTTTGGCCGCTCGACGAACCTGTTCTCGGATGAACAAAAAACGCAGGAGAAAAGCAGGCATTGCAGCCTCAGAAACGTCGGTAAGTAGGAAGACCTGAAAAGAAAGCGAAGTTGAATTTTTTATTTTTTATTATTTTGCAGCGATTACTTAGTTATGGGTCTTGTAAATGTTTTGTGATTTTTGATTTTTTGTTTTTTGCTATTTTTTTTGTGTTTTCTCCCTAACCGGGGCCCGTATTTTGACGTTGATAGGCCTTGGGCTAAAGTTGATGAGATCGTGGTTTTTAACGCCGATAGTCGTGCAACGCCGTTTTTTAACGACAGGTGTATTTTGTGGCCTATTTACCCCCTTAAAAAATGCTTGAATTTTTATTCTTATTTATTCACTAAAATGATGTTTTTTTTTGTCAAATAACGACTGGCTGTGGAATTTCTAGCCTCTTAATTTATCTCATGTAACATAGAAACATAGAAACATAGAAAATAGATGCAGGAGTAGACCATTCGGCCCTTCGAGCCTGCACCACCATTCAATATGATCATGGCTGATCATGCAACTTCAGGACCCCTTTCCTGCTTTCTCTCCATGCCCCTTGATCCCTTTAGCAGTAAGGGCCACATCTAACTCCCTTTTGAATATAGCTAACGAACTGGCATCAACAACTTTCTATGGTAGAGAATTCCAGAGGTTCACATGTAACATATACTAATCTATTGTACTTTAACACATGACCAAACCTTCCGATCTCTTTCTAGGATATCTTCATCCCAAAAGGTTTCTTGCAGCAAGTGCCTTTAAAACACTGCAACAACTGCTGCAATTTCTTCTCCCCCCTCAGTCCGTTCACATTAATCGAGACCGATGTAATCATGGATTCCAATAAAGGAAGTGTGCCTGATAATCCCACCATCATATAATCTCTGACCCTTCCCTCCTCTTATGCTCCTTCCCAAATTTTTGGGCAGCTGCCGCTTTTTCCTGCAACCTCCGGCTCTTTTTCACCTCCTTAATGAACCTTCCAGGTTCAGACAGAAGGTGAAAAAGAGCCAGAGGCTGCAGGAGAAAGCAACAGCTGCCCGAAAATTTCAGCCTCTTCCTTACAGAAAAGTGGTAAATGTAATTTAATCCAGAGACGTGTGAGGTAATGCATTTGGGGAGGGCTAACAAGGCAAGGGAATACACATTAAATGATAGGGCACTGAGAAATGTGAAGGAACAAGGGGACCTTGGAGTGCATGTCCACAGATCCCTGAAGGTAGCAGGACAGGTAGATATGGTGCTTACAAAAGCCTACGGTATACTTTCCTTTATTGGCCGAGGCATGGAATATAAAAGCAGGACATTAAGCTTGAACTGTCTCAAACATTAGTTAGGCCACAGCTAGAGTACTGCGTGCAGTTCTGGTCACCAGGTTACAGGAATTTTGTGATTGCACTAGAGAAGAGATTTACGAGAATGTTGCCCGGACTGGTGAATTTTAGTTACGAGGAAAGATTGGATTGGCTGGGGTTATTTTCTCTGGAACAGAGGAGGCTGAGGGGCGACCTGATTGAGGTATATAAAATTATGAGGGGCCTAGATCGAGTGGATAGGAAGGAGCATTTTCCCTTAGCTCGAGGGGTATAGACTTAAAGTAATTTGTAGAAGGATTAGACGGGAGATGAGGAGAACTTTTTCACTCAGAGGGTGCTGGGCTCTGGAACTCAGTGCCTGAAAGGGTGGTTTATCAGAAACCCTCACCACATTTAAAACTACTTGGATGTGCACTTGAAATACCGCAACTTGCAGGGCTATGGACCAAGAGCTAGAATGTGGGATTAGGCTGGGTAGATCTTGGTTGGCCGGCACAGGCACGATGGGCCGAATGACCTCCTTCTGTGCTGTAAATTTCTAAGATTCAATGAAAAAGGAGAGAGACGAACCAGAAAGAAATGCCAAATAAAATGCGAAAGCAGTAACAAAAGGAGAAAATGAATAGACATACACAACCAGAAATTTGAGCAGAAACGTACCTGGACCAGCCACATAAATACCGCGGCAACAAGAGCAGGTCAGAGGCTGGGTATTCTGTGCCGAGTGACTCACCTCCTGACTCCCCAAAGCCTTTCCACCATCTACAGGGCACAAATCAGGAGTGTGATGGAATACTCTCCACTTGCCTGGATGAGTGCAGCTCCAACAACACTCAAGAAACCCGACACCATCCAGGACAAAGCAGCCCACTTGATTGGCCCCACATCCACCACCTTAAACATTCAGTCCCTCCACCACCGGCACACCGTGGCTGCAGTGTGTACCATCTACAAGATGCACTGCAGCAACTCGCCAAGGCTTCTTTGGCAATACCTCTACCACCTAGAAGGACAAGGGCAGCAGGCGCATGGGAACACCACCACCTCCACGTTCCCCTCCAAGTCACACACCATCCCGACTTGGAAATGTATCGCCTGTTTCTTCATCGTCGCTGGGTCAAATCCTGGAACTCTCTTCCTAACAGCACTGTGGGAGTACCTTCATCAGATGGACTGCAGCGGTTCAAGAAGGCAGCTCACCACTACCTTCTCAAGGGATGGACAGTTAATACAGTAATTACCAGTGACGCCCACATCTCATGAATGAATAAAAAAATGAAAGTACAGCAATCAAAGGCATGAACATCTTTCCCCTCTCAACAGATGCTGCCTGACCTGCTGAGCGTTTCCAGCATTTTCTGTGTTTATTTCAGATTCCCAGCATTCGCAGTATTGTCAAGATGGCTTCACAATCACGCTAGAATATGCAAAGCAGACAGTTGCTGGTGGAAAGGGAACAGAAAGCCTGAAATACTGCGGTGAGACAATGAATATTTAGAAGTGATTAGAAGGTGGAGATTTAATTAAAGACTTCAGCTAAAATCGTAAACTGCAGGAACATAGAGTTTGTGCATTAGCCCTGCCAACTGAGACCGGAGATTGGATTGCAATCCTGATATAATGCCAGAGTATCTATTGCTTTTTATACTCTAAATGGTTCGGAGATTTTTGTTTTAATTTTTGTGTTTGAATTTGTTTGTCAAGTGGTGATGGGTGTTCAGTGAAGTTAATGACATTCACACAAGGAGAGAATGAAGGGCAGCCAAGGTACCAGTGGGAACACACACAAAGGAAGCATGGAATTGATTGAAAAAAAGTAACTGGAGGAGGCTATTCAGCCCCTCGAGCCTGTTGCGCCATTCACTTAGTTGGGGTTGTTCTCCTTGGAGCAGGGAAGATTGAGAGGAGATTTGATAGAGGTGTTCAAAATCATGAGGGGTCTGGACAGAGTAGATAGAGAGAAACTGTTCCCATTGGCAGAAGCGTTGAGAACCAGAGGACACAGATTTAAGGTGATTGGCAGAAGAACCAAAGGCGACATAAAGAAAAACTTTTACACAGCGAGTGGTTAGGATCTGGAATGCACGGCCTGAAAGGGTGGCGGAGGCAGACTCAATCGTGGCTTTCAAAAGGGAGTTGGATAAGTACATGAAAGAAAAAGGACGGGGAGTGCTCTTGCAGAGAGCCGGCACGGGCTCGACGGGCCGAATGGCTTCCTTCTGTGCAGTAACCATTCCATGATTCTATTTTATTGCTGATCTGAATCTTAGCCATCTACCCGCCTTAGAATCAAAGAATAATACAGCACAGCTGGAAGCCATTTGGCCTATTGTGTCTGTGCAGGCTCTTTAGTAGAGCTATCCAATTAATCCCACTCCCGGCTCTTTCCCCAAAGCCCTGTGTTTTTTTTCCCTTGAAGTATATATCCAATTCCGTTTTGAATCTGCCTCTACCACCCTTTCGGGCAGCGCGTTACAGATCATAACGACTCATTACATAAAAAATGCTCCTCATCATACATCTGTTTCTTTTGCAACTTATTTTAAATCTATGTCCTTTGTTTACTAACCTTTCCACTGGAAACAGTTTCTCCTTATTTATTCTCTCAAAATCATTCGTGATTTTGAACACTTCTTTTAAATCTCCTCTTAACTGCCTCTGCCATGGTTCCCGAACCCTTAATACCCTGGCTTAACCTTTGCTTATCAAACTCAGTTTTGAAATTTTCAGTTGACACCCCAGGCCTCAACAGCTTTTTGGGGGAGAGCGATGGAGCTCCTGGATTCTGGTGCCAGTTCCGGAAATTTGGCAACATTACGGGCTGGATTTTCAGCTTTGGAATCGATGAAAACATCGACAGCAAAAGCATAAACTTTAGGATTTTCAGTTTTGGACTTTGCTTTTGGATACATTTGCTGTTACTGCAGAGAAGCAGGCAGCCTGACTTGGGACAGGTCCAAACATGTTCCACAGGAATACACATCAGGTGGGCAGGGATAGGTCGATGGCTGAATGCGGGAAAGCATTGCAGGAAGGAACCTAATGGAGGACCCTTTGTCATGTAATGGGAACTCATCAGGAAGATTAGTGGGCACTCAAGACACAAGGGAAACTTTTTGGCCAGCCAGACTTGTTAGAAACATAGAAATATAGAAAATAGGTGCAAGAGTAGGCCATTCAGCCCTTTGAGCCTGCACCACCATTCAATATGATCATGGCTGATCATTCACCTCAGTACCCCTTTCCTGCTTTCTCTCCATTCCCCTTGTTCCCTTTAGCTGTAAGGACCACATCTAACTCCTTCTTGAATATATCCAATGAACTGGCATCAACAACTCTCTGCAGTAGAGAATTCCACAGGTTCACAATTCTCTGAGTGAAGAAGTTTCTCCTCATCTCGGTCCTAAATGGCTTACCCGTTATCCTTACACTGTGACCCCTGGTTCTGGATTTCCCCAGTATCGGGAACATTCTTCCTGCATCTAACCTGTCCAATCCCGTCAAAATTTTATATGTTTCAATGAGATCCCCTGTTGGAGCCGTAGCCTGAGGAACAGGAGAGTTGACAAAAACATCGGCCGAAATGGATGCTTCATTACTTTTTAGTTTTATTGCCTCAGACAAAGGACTAATTTTTGGCATGAGAAGAAGCATTTCTGCCGGTATAAGAGAGGCAGTTTTGGCTACCATCTCTCTCTCTCCTCTTCTACGCTTCCTTGCTTCGTTCAACACACTCAAAACTCGAGTACTCCATCTGGGACGGAGAGAAGAAACACTAGCTATGAGCAAAGAGAGCCTCACTCATGGGGAGAAGCAGCAAGTAAGCCAGAAGGGTAACTGGTGAGCATTATCCCACCCCACGCATCCTTTAGACCACCGCATAGTGTGATGGGGTATCGTGCGTCCCAACCAAGCCTTAGGGGTTTAGTGGGGAGGTTCTGCACGGATCATAGGCGTACGCACAGTATGTAAGACAGACTCGGTTGTACCCTATTGAGCCAAGCAGGGGTGTTTTAGTCGTGGGTACTTCGCGTTAGGGGCCTGTTCAGACATGCCAGTGATGTGTGTTGTACTGTGTTTGTTTGTTTTACACTACCAGGGTGTGTTTTACTGGATGCAGGTGTGTGCTTCAACTTGAATAAAAGCATTGTGATGGTTGGGACCGACAGATCTGGCTATATCTGTGTAGTTCTGTTCACCACTGTAATTCCCGGGTCTAGAACTGTTGTAAGGAAGGTGATTCGAAACCACCAAGAGCAAAACCACTTACAATGTTTTTAGGGTGATAATGGCGGTGGGGTGGGAAAGTTAGTGGCTGGGAATAGTTTGCACCTTAGTAGGTGAGTTTGGGCAGCTGGGCCCTGAGTCAGAGATCGCAACGCTGCTAGCATGGGAAACTCCCGAGCTAAAGAGCTGGGCCAGGAGCGCTCCGCAAGATGGCGGTGGGTGGGGGGTGGGTGGGGGGGGGGGGAGGAGAGCGGGAGGAGGGGAAAAACTAAATAAAAACCGACAAAAACATTCCCAAAACATTGCCCATGCTAGCACAACACAAATCGCAAAAAAAAATGTAAAGAGCTATCAATCACATTTACCTCTGGAGTCCATTACTCACCTCTTTGCCGCCAGGATGGTGGGATCGCCCTGATTTCCTGGGCGGTCAGTGCGGGGCGTGTTGTGGGGCGGACGGGCCGGGCAGGAGCTCAAACTCGCGCCGGTGTCGCGACCAGAGGCGTTGCACACCGGGCGCAGCTCTTCCGGGCGGTGCTGCTCCGCGCCGCTGCTAGACCAGACCTGAGGGTTGCCGCGGGGCGCTGGAGGCTGACCGCCCACCCAGAACACCGCAGCGGTGACATTGCCGCCGCTCCGGGGAGAAAAATCGGAGCGCTGAAGGCCGGAAAGTCCATCTGAAGCCTTGTCCCTGCAGGCAACAGGGAATTGCTGAATTCACCCTATTATGGATATGCGTTTAATTGGCCAGACATTACGTGGGGAAGTTTCTGCTTTAGGCACAATTGCTGAATCCATCACAGATTGCGCCCATTTTGAAAAGTGTTTATTTTCCCCCCGAATTTCCACTCGGTCTCATTTGCATATCACCATCGCAAAATCTGCCCTGAACCAGCGCAATTGGGCAGCGTAATAACACTTCATTTTTTAAAAATTGGCCTTTAAAATTTTTCCTTCATAAATGTAAGTGTGGTAACCTGGTGCAGTTTGATTAAAGCAGCAGTAAATGGGATTATCACAAATATAAACATTGTTAATCACAGTGTCAATCCACCACCTGTAAGTACCCTGATTTTAAATTACTGAGAATCAATAAAACTATTATAAATAAAACGATTTTTTAGTTGTATTGGGGTACAGCAGTCAGTTTCTTAGTAAATTAAACCAAAAATCACTTTTAAAAGCATTTAAAGCGTTCCTGTTAATGTCCTTGTGCCCAACAGAACCAGCTTCATTTTTGGAGCTTCCTCGAAGGCCTGCAAACGAGCACAATTAACGGAAACTCCGAATGGTGATTCATTCACACTGGGGGCGTGGCTTGTTTTGTGGGCGGGGCCTACCTTTAGCACGATATTTCTTAAACTATCGCAAAAGATTGCAGAAACGAGACTTGAGCTGAACACAAATTGCGCTTCAAGTTCCACGATCTTTTGCGCTGGTTACGCTGATTTCCAACGAATGCTGCAGAAATAACCCAGGTCTTTTGCATATTTTCTGCAGTATGGTAGGGCTTATACATTGTGATCTGATACTGAATCAGATAATCTGTTTTAGTGATATTGGTTGAAGGATAAATATTGGCCCCAGCACCCCGGGGAGAACTCCCCTGCTCTTCTTCCAATAGTGGCCATGAGATCTTTTACATCCACCTGAGAGGGCAGACGGGGCCTCGGTTTAAT
This sequence comes from Pristiophorus japonicus, assembly GCF_044704955.1. Taxonomy (NCBI): domain Eukaryota; kingdom Metazoa; phylum Chordata; class Chondrichthyes; family Pristiophoridae; genus Pristiophorus; species Pristiophorus japonicus. Next base: position 59,941,595 of record NC_091982.1, read on the forward strand.
GTCTCATCCAAAAAACGGCACCTCCGACAGTGCAGCACTCCCTCAGCACTGCACTGGAGTGTGTTTCCCTCGATTTTGTGCTCGAGTCTCTGGAGTGGAGCTTGAACCACAACCTTCTGATTGAATCACTGCACAGCTTTTAGATGAGATACTAAGCTGAAGGCCCATCTGCCGATCGAGATGGATGGAAAGCGTCCCATGGCATTAGTTGAAGATCAGGGAGCACCTCCTGTGTCGTGGTCAACATTCTTCCCTCGACCAACATGATCAAAAACAAAGGCCGAAATTTTCTTTACCTTGGCGGGATGGGCGCGGGCAGTGGGCGTGGCATGTCCCGACCCCGCTGCTGGCTCCATCCCGCTGTTGAAAATTAACGTAATGGAGCCTGTTCAGCCCGCCCAGCGCATTACCCGGCCCAATCAGATGGAGCCGGTCTGGTGACATCATTCATGAGTCGGTTTCAGCCGGGATATTTAAATGTGGCCATGGCCACATAACATTTGAAGTTTAATCTAACATCATCATAGGCAGTCCGTCGGAATCGAGGAAGACTTGCGCCCACTCTAAAAGTGAGTTCTCAGGTGACTGTACAGTTCAATACAGGAAATACAGTCTCTGTCAGAAAGCTAACACAGTGCTGTCAGTGCACTACAGCAGTGGAGCGCTGCAAACACTGATAATGCACAGAGGCAAAGGGTTGCACCCAGGTTCTTCAATGTCTCACTCCATACGCTTATGGAGGAAGTCAGAGCACAGAGGGAGGTTCTCTTTCCTTCTAATGGGCGGAAGAGACCTCCCCAGGAGATCAACACAGCCTGCTTGCACATTGCACAGGATGACGCCAGGAGGACCAGACTGCAGTGGTACAAGCCTTTCACTGATCTCATTAGATCATGAAACGTTACTGCAAAGCCACACTCACTTTCATCCTGCTGTGCTTCTCATCACATCCCCATCATTCTGTCTTCCCTACCCTGCCCCTGCATATCTTTACTCACACCAACTTACCTTGCACCTCCACCCATCCCTCTCTCTCTAACTACATTATCACATCCCCATCTCACTAGCCACCCCTCACACTCACCCTCATCCTAGTCCAATCATACCAACTAACAACACACAACGGTAGGCACTTGAGTATTTTAACCAATGTTTATGTAAAGTTTCTGTTAATGTGGTGTCAAAGATAAAATAAATCTTTATTTTTAACACTTTCTGATCTTGGACAGATTTGTGTGCACCTTTCGAAATGGCTTAGTGAGTTGCAGTGAATAGGGAGATATAACGGTATCCCCCACAATGGTGATTAGTGTGAAAGGAATGGCTTGAGTATTGCTGGGATGCTTTATGGTGTTGGTGTGAGATGATGCCAACCTGGCGCATGATGTGGCAGCCATATGGATACACAGCGTAAAGTGAAGTAAATCCGGCCATGGTGAGGCCATCCCTGGCATCCCGGGCAGCAATGTGGTCGGGTGCTTATACCCTATGTCTTGTGCAGCATCAGGTGATTGTGGAGAAGGCTGGTGGTGTTGTTATTGGTGCTGCTCTTGTGCCTGTTTCTGCTGTTGTTGGGCCTGATTGTGGTTCCATTCTGAGGGCCAATGTGAGACAGTATAACTAGCACCCATGTTGATGGAATAGATGGCAGGTGAAGTGCAGATGACGAAAGCGACCTGTCAATGGTGAGAGAAGTTTTTCCAATGAGGTGAGACTGGATGGAGAATTTGCTGGAAAGACTTGCAGCCTGCAATATCTGTGCCGGGAATGGAATGAGCAGAAGCTTCTGCCTGAGGAATGTGATAATCTATCCGGTGGGAGGTTTTAATGTACTGAAAAAAAAAAGACTAAAGTATGGGACAGTTGATGAGTAGTGGCAGACATTAAAGGAGATATTTCATAACTTGCAACAAAAATATATCCCAATGAGAAGGAAGGCTGTAAGAGAAGGGATAACTATCCGTGGCTAACTAAGGAAATAAGGGAATGTATCAAATTGAAAACAAGGGCATACAATGTGGCCAAGACTAATGGGAGGCCAGAGGATTAGGAATTTTTTTTTAAGCTGGCAAAGAACAACTAAAAAAATAATAAAGAGAGGGAAGATAGATTATGAAAGTAAACTGGTAAGAAATATAAAAACAGATAGTAAGAGTTTCTACACGTACATAAAAAGGAAAAGAGTGGCTAAAGTAAATGTTGGTCCCTTAGAGGATGAGACTGAGGAATTAATAATGGAGAACAGGGAAATGGCAGACGTTGAACAAATATTTTTTATCGGTCTTCATGGCAGAAGCCACAAAAACATCCCAATACTGGATAATCAAGGGGCTATAGAGAAAGAGGAACTTAAAACAATCACTAATGAAGTATTATTTGGCAAAATAATGGGACTAAAGACAGACAAGTCCCCTGGACCTGATGGCTTATATCTTAGGGTCTTAAAAGAAGTGGCTGCAGAGATAGTGGATGCATTGATTGTAATCTACCAAAATTCCTTGGATTCTGGGGTAGTCCCAGCGGATTGGAAAACCACAAATGTAACGCCCCTATTAAAAAAAGGAGGCAGATAAAAAGCAGAAATCTATAGCCCTGTTAGCCAAACATCTGTCATTGCGAAAATGCTGGGGTCCATTATTAAGGAAGCAGTAGCAGGACATTTGGAAAAGCATGATTCAATCAAGCAGAGTCAGCATGGTTTTATGAAAGGGAAATCATGTTTGACAAATTTGCTGGAGTTCTTTGAGGATGTAATGAGCAGGATGGATTTGGTGAATTTGGATTTCTAGAAGGCATTCGATAAGGTGCCACATAAGAGGTTACTGCATAAGATAAAAGTTCACGTGGTTGGGGCAATATATGAGCATGGATAGAGGATTGGCTAATGAACAGAAAGACAGGATAAATGGATCATTTTCCGGTTGGAAAACAGTGACTAGTGGGGTGCTGCAGGGATCATTGCTGGGTGCTCAACTATTTACAATCTATATTAATGACTTGGATGAAGGGAACGAGTGCAATGTAGCTAAGTTTGCTGATGATATAAAGATGGGTGGGAAAGCAAATTGTGAGGAGGACACAAATAATCTGCAAAGGGATATAGACAGGCTAAGTGAGTGGGCAAAAATTTAGCAGATGGAGTATAATTTGTGAAAATGTGAGTTTATTCACTTTGGCAGAATTAATAGAAAAGCAAATTATAATTTAACTGGAGAAAAATTGCAAAATTTTGCAGTACAGAGCGACCTGGGAGTTCTTGTGCATGAAACACAAAAAGTTAGTATGCACGTACAGCAAGTAATCAGGAAGGCAAATGGAATATTGGCATTTATTGCAAGGGTGATAGAGTATAAAAGCAGAGAAGTCCTGCTACAACTGTACAGGGTATTGGTGAGGCCGCACCTAATGTACTGTGTACAGTTTTGGTTTCTATATTTGAGGAAGGATATACTTGCATTGGAGACTGTTCAGAGAAGGTTCACTAGGTTGATTCCGGAGATGAGGGTGTTGACTTATGAAGATAGGTTGAGTAGCTTTGACATATATTGGTGTTCAAAAGAATGAGAGGTGATCTTATTGAAACATATAAGATAATGAGGGGGTTTGACAAAGAAGATGCAGAGAGGATATTTCCACTCATAAGGGAAACTAAAACTAGGGGACGTAATCTCAGAATACGGAGCCGCCCATTTAAAACTGAGATGAGGAGAAATTTCTTCTCTCAGAGGTTGTAAATCTATGGAATTCTCTGCCCCAGAGAGCTGTGGAGGCTGGGTCATTGAATGTATTTAAGGTGGAAATAGACAGGTTTTGAACAATAAGGGAGTAAAGGGTATTGGGGAGTGGGCATGGAAGTGGAGCTGAGTCCAACTGAGAGCAACGTGGATAGCACGTTTCTTGAGACGGTTACCCCACAGCTTAAGAGTGTGCAGGCAGAGCCGGAGTGGGTGACCATCAGACAGAAGAGGAGGACTAGGCAGGTAGTGCAGGAGTCCCCTGAGTCCACCTTGCTCTCCAACCTCTATACTGAGTACCGGTGAGGGCAATGGTGTCTCTGGTGAGTGCAGCCAGAGCCAAATCCACGGCACCATGGATGGCTCAGCTACACAGGGGAGGAGGAAGAAGAATGGAAGAGCTATAGTGGTAGGGGATTCGATAGTCAGGGGAGCAGGCAGGCATTTCTGCGGCTGCAGACGTGACTCCAGGATGGTATGTTGCCTACCTGATGCCAGCGCCAAGGATGTCACTGAGCGGCTGTAGGGCATTCTGGGGGGTGAGGGTGAAAGGCCAGAGATTGTGGTCCACATCGGTACCAATGACATAGGTCGGAAGAGGGATGAGGTCCTGCAGGCAGAGTTTAGGGATCGAGGAGAGAGATTAAAAAGTAGGACCTCAATGGTAGTAATCTCCGGATTACTCCCAGTGCCACGAGCTAGTGAGTACAGAAATAGGAGGATAGAGCAGATGAATACGTGGCTGGAGAGATGGTGCAGGCGGGAGGGCTTTAGTTTCCTGAGGCATTGGGACTGCTTCTGGGGGAGGTGGAACCTGTACAAGCCGGATCGGTTGCACCTCAACAGAGCCGGGACCAATATCCTCGCGAGGGGGGGGGGCACGCAGGGGGGTCTAGGTTGAAGAAGGTTTAAACTAGTTTGGCAGGTGGATGGGAACCTGAGAATACATTCAGTAGGGAGGGGAACAAAGCTGGAACTAGAAAGCAAAAATAAAGAAAGTGAGTTTGAAGTACAGAGGAAACAAGCAGGATTAAGGGATAAAAAAGTAAATTTAAAGGCACTATGTCTAAATGCACATAGCATTTGTAACAAAATAGACAACAAAGTTGACGGTACAAATTGAGACAAATGTGTATGATCTAAGAGCCATTATAGGGACGTGATTGCAAGGTGATCAGGACTAGGAATTAAATATTCAAGGGTACTTGACAATCCGGAAGGACAGACAGAAAGGAAAAGGAGGTGGGGTAGCTCTATTGATAAAGGATGGAATCACTGCAATAGTGAGAAACAATATTGGCTCAAATGATAAGGGTGTTGAAATAGTTTGGATGGAGATAAGGAATAATAAAGGGAAAAAATCGCTGGTGGGTGTAGTCTATAGGCCCCCTAAGAGTAGCAACACTGTTGGTCAGAGCATAAACCAGGAAATAGTGGGGGCTTGTAAAAAGGGAACAGCAATATTCATGGGTGATTTTAACCTCCATATTGATTGGACAAATCAAATTGGTTAGGGTAGTCTTGAGGAAGAGTTCATAGAGTGCATAAGGGACTGGTTCCATGAGCAGTATGTAACGGAACCAACCAGGGGGGAAGGGAATCTTAGATCTGGTCCTGTGTAATGAGACAGGATTAATAAACGATCTCCTAGTAAAGGATCCTCTCGGAATCAGTGATCAAAGCATGATTGAATTTCAAATTTAGATGGAGGGTGAGAAAGTTGGATCTCTAACCAGCATACTAAGCTTAAATAAAGAAGACTATGAAGGTATGAGGGCAGAATTGGATAAAGTGGACTGGGAAAATAGATTATTAAAGTGTAGGATGGTTGATGAACATTGGTGTATATTTAAGGAGATATTTCGCAACTCTCATGAAAAATATATTCCAGTGAGGAGGAAAGTATGTAAGAGAAAAGATAGACCTCCGTGGCTAACGAAAGAAATAAACAAGGGCATACAATGTGGCCAAAACTAATGGGAGGACAGAAGACTGGGAAGTTTTTAAAAGCCAACAAAGAATAACTAATAAATGATTAAAAAAGGGAAGATAGACCATGGACCCAAGTTTCCGCCCTCTGTAAAAACGGCGCACCTCCATAAGGTGCGCCGATTGTCTGGAATAAAAAGCGCCGAAAACTTACCTTGTGATTCTGCAAGCTCCTCAGGATGGTTTTCGTGCTTGGCATGGCGCAACTCAAGGGGTCGGGGGCGGAGCCACGTCCCTGCGCTGAAAACAGTGCCGGGACCTCTGCACATGCGCACTAGAGTGTGCGTGCATGTGCAGTAGCTCCTCGCCCCCGAGGCTGCGTGGGAGGGGCCGGAAGCATGCCGGCCCTAGCCCTGGCCGAATGGGCTCACCGGGTGAAGATTTGACTTGGGCCTCCCTCCTGTTCAGCTCCCGCTCTCCATCCCGCCCCCCCCCCCCGTTCAGCTCCCGCTGCCCCCCTCCCATTCAGCCATTCCCCCTCCTCCCCCGCTCCTCTCTCCTCTCCCCCCTCCCTCCACATCGTCGGCAGGGCCCGCCCGTCCGGCATATTGCTGGTGGCGGGCCCTGCCTGAAGTCTTCGGCGGCGGACAAGCACCTGCGTCGGTGGCAGCGGGACCCATTCAACCTCCCCCTCCTCTCATCCCCTCTCCTCTCTCTCCCTCTCCTCTCCCTCTGCTCTCTCCCCTCTCCTCTCCCTCCCTCCCTCTCCTCTCCCCCTCTCCCTTCCTCCTACCTCCTCTCCCACCTCCATTTCCCTCCCTCCCCCTTTCCCTTTCCCTCCTCTCTCCCTCCTCTTCCCCCCTCCTCTCCTCCCCACCTCTCCCTCCTACCCCTCCCCCTCTCCCCCTCCTCTCCTCTCCCCACCCCCTTCCCCCTCCCTCCTCCCCTCCTCTCCCCACCCCCTTCCCCCTCCCTCCTCCCCTCCTCTCCCCCTTCCCCCTCTCTCCCCCACCCCTTGCTGTCAAAAACACAGAGAGACATTGACAGAGTTAAAGAGAGAGAGACACTGACAGAGACAGAGAGAGAGAGAGAGAGACACTGACAGAGACAGAGAGAGAGACACTGACAGAGACAGAGACAGAGATACTTGGGGGGGCCCCATCCCAGCATGCTGTTGGAGGGCCCCCGGTGCTGCAGTCAGTGAGTAGAAACTTAATTTTTTATTTATTGATTGAATTTTTAAATATTTTTTTTTTGCTTGATTTATTGGTTGGTTGATTTATTGATCTATTTATCATTTGTTATTGATGATGGCTCTTTTTTTGTAAAAGTGAACTAAACCCCCCTCCGCCCCCCCCACCCCCCCATCTCTCGTTCCCTACGCCTGATTTATAAGTGTATGCAAGGTTTTCCTGAGCGTATAAAAATCTACACTTACTCCATTCTAAGTTAATTAGGAGTAAGTTTTTGCTGCCTAAAATTGCAAAACAGGCATAAGTGGTTGGACACGCCCCCTTTTGAACAGAAAACAGAGAGTAGGGATAAATGGTTCATTCTCTGGTTGGCAATCAATAACCAGTGGGTTGCCACAAGGATCAGTGCTGGGACCCCAACTATTTACAATCTATATTAACGATTTGGAGGAAGGAACTGAGTGTAACTTAGCCAAGTTTGCAGACGATACAAAGATGGGAGGAAAAACAATGTATGAAGAGGACACATAAAATCTGCAAAAGGACATAGATAGGCTAAGTGAGTGGGCAAAAATTTGGCAGATGGAGTATAATGTTGGAACGTGTGAGGTCATGCACTTTGGCAGAAAAAAATCAAAGAACAAATTATTATTTAAATGGAGAAAGATTGCAAAGTGCTGCAGTACAGCGGGACCTGGGAGTACTTGTGCATGAAACATAAAAGGTTAGTATGCAGGTCGAGCAAGTGATGAGGAAGCTCAATGGAATCTTGGTCTTTATTGCAAAGGGGATGGAGTATAAAAGCAGGGAAGTCTTGCTCCAGTTGCACAGGGTATTGGGAGGCCACACCTGGAATACTGCGTGCAGTTTTGTTTTCCATATTTACAAAAGGATATACTTGCTTTGGAGGCAGTTCAGAGAAGGTTCACGAGGTTGATTCCGGGGATGAGGGAGTTGACTTTTGAGGAACGGTTGAGTAGGTTGGGTCTCTCCTCATTGGAATTCAGAAGAATGAGAGGTGATCTTATCGAAACGTATAAGATTATGAGGGGGCTTGACAAGGTGGATGCAGAGAGGATATTTCCACTGATAGGGGAGACTAGAACGAGAGGGCATAATCTTAGAATAAGGGGCCGCCCATTTAAAACTGTGGAATTCGCTGCCTCAGAGAGCTATGGAAGCTGGGACATTGAATAAATTTAAGACAAAAATAGACAGTTTCTTAAACGATAAGGGAATAAGGGGTTATGGAGAGGGGGCAGGGAAGTGGACCTGAGTCCATGATCGGTTCAGCCATGATTAAATTAAATGGCAGAGCAGGCTTGAGGGGCCATATGGCCTTCTCTTGATCCTATTTCTTATGTTCTTATGTTCTTATTTGATGCTCTCAAGTAATCAGCTGAAATAATGCCACTGACTTCACGCCTCAAGTTGACAGACATGGTTCCCGAGCTGCATGAATCCAGTGGCCATTCAGGGAAATTTAAAATGTAAGTGGAAAAAAGCTCTTAAGTGCCTGTAAACTTAATGATTTGAATTGGGTCGCCACTGCCGGTTGGATTGGCTCCGCGATGAGAGGTGTGCCTGGGGGAAAGCCTCATGAGGGGGGGGGGTCTCATGACCTGCTGTAAAAAATAACAACTTTCCCACCCGACCTGATACGTCCTTACTATACAGTATAAATGCACACGAGGCCCATGCTTGAGAGAAGGTCAGTCTGTGACCTGTCCTTTATTTCATAGCACTCAAGTTCAGGAAGTGGGTGGAGCTTCCCCTTTTATATCTGAAGTCTAGGTTAGGAGTGTCTCCCACAAGTTCACCACCTAGTGGTCATTGTTCTCAGTGTACAACTTAGATCGGATTATACATGGGTTACAATGCTGGTTGAATATGTGACATCACCTCCCCCCTCCAAAGTCTTATTGGGATCACAGGTTGAGTCTCTCTGGTGGTTTACGCTCCCTTGTAGAGCGCCTGAGTTGGGGCTCCGGTTGTTGGGCGCTGGCCTGAGTATCTGCTGTTTGCGGTGCCTCAGGCCTGTCCGGACTGCCCACAGTGACTGGGCTCTCCTCCCTCTGGTTCCTGTGTTCGGTCACCTGTGGTGGAGTGAACTCTACGTCGTGTTCTTCCTCTACTTCTTCTATGGGGTTGCTGAACCTCCTTCATGTTTGAGGCAGATTTGTCCATTGGTAAGTTTAACTACCAGAATCCTATTTCCCTCTTTGGCAACCACAGTGCTTGTGAGCCATTTGGGCCCTACAGCGTAGTTGAGGACAAAAACTGGGTCATTTACATCAATACATCGTACCCTCACATTCCTGTCATGGTAGTCACATTGTGACTGGCGCCTGCTCTTGACAATTTCTTTCATGGTGGGGTGTATAAGGGATAACCGGGTTTTGAGCGTTCTTTTCATTAGCAGCTCTGCGGGTGGAACCCCTGTGAGCGAGTGTGGTCGGGATCTGTAGGCCAACAGGAGGCGTGATAAGCGGCATCGTAGGGAACCCCCTTGGATTCTGAGCGTCCCCTGTTTGATTATCTGCACTGCTCGTTCTGCCTGGCCATTTGACGCCGGCTTGAACGGTGTCGTTCTAACATGGTTAATTCCATTGCCTGCCATGAAGTCCTGGAATTCAGTGCTTGTGAAGCACGGACCATTGTCGCTGACCAAGATTCCGGTAGACCGTGGGCGGCGAACATTGCCCGTAGGCTTTCGACCGTGGCAGAGGATGTGTTTGAATTTAAAATGTCACACTCGATCCATTTGGAGTAGGTGTCTACTGCAACCAAAAACATTTTCCCCATGAAAGGACCTGCGTAGTCCACATGGATGCGTGACCAAGGCTTGGCGGGCCATGGCCAGGGGTTAAGGGGGGCTTCCCTCAGCGCATTGCCCAGCTGGGCACACGTGTTGCACCTGTAAACACAAAGTTCCAGATCTGCGTCTATCCCTGGCCACCAAACGTGTGACCTGGCAATTGTCTTCATCGTGACAATGCCCGGGTGCCCATTGTGGAGTTCTCTGATGAACACCTCTCTGCCCATCTGGGGCATGACTACACGGTTTCCCCACAGCAGGCAATAGGCCTGAATCGAAAGTTCACCCTTGCGCCTGTGAAATAGTTTAAATTTCTCAGGGCATGCCCTGTACGTGGCTGCCCAGTCTCCATTCAGGACACATTTCTTGACTAGAGACAATAGCGGATCTCTATTTGTCCAGACTTTAATCTGACGGGCTGTCACGGGTGAGCCTTCACTTCCGAAAGCTTCAACAGCCATGACCACCTCAGCAGCATGCTCGGTAGCCCCCTCAGTGGTGGCTAGTGGGAGCCTGCTGAGTGCATCGGCGCAGTTTTCGGTGCCCGGTCTGTGAGAATTGTGTAGTCATAGGCGGCTAACGTGAGTGCCCACCTCTGTATGCGGGCCAATGCATTTGCATTTATGGCCTTGTTGTCGGCCAAAAGCGACGATACGAGTTTGTGATCTTTCTCCAGCTCAAATTTCCTGCCAAACAGGTACTGGTGCATTTTCTTTACCGCATATACACATGCGAGCGCCTCCTTTTCTACCATCCCGTAGCCCCTTTCTGCCTGGGACAGACTTATGGAGGCATAGGCTACCGGCTGTAACTGACCCTTGGCATTGACATGCTGCAACACATACCCGACACCATAGGACAACGCATCGCACGTTAACACAAGTTTCTTACATGGGTCATATAGCGTTAACAGATTGTTGGAACATAACAATTTGCGTGCTCTATTAAAAGCCCTTTCCTGGCTGTCCCCCCAGACCCATTCACGACCTTTGCATAGGAGCACGTGTAGTGGAACTAGCAGCGTGCTCAAGTTGGGAAGAAAGTTACCAAAATAGTTCAGGAGCTCCAGGAATGAACGCATCTCTGTCGTGTTACGGGGTCTGGGTGCTCTCTGGATCGCTTCCGTCTTGGAAGCAGTAGGGCTGAGACCGTCTGCTGCTATCCTCATCCCCAGGAATTCTACCTCTGGAGCTAGGAAGATGCACTTTGCCTTTTTCAGTCGCAGCCCGACCCAGTCCAGTCTGCATAGTACCTCCTCCAGGTTGTAGAGGTGTTCTTCAGTATCGTAACCCGTAATGAGTATGTCGTCCTGAAAAACCACCGTCCCTGGTATCGACTTGAGGAGGCTTTCCATATTACGTTGGAAGATCGCGGCGGCCAAGCGAATCCCGAACGGACATCTGTTGTACTCAAACAACCCCTTGTGTGTCGTGATGGTGGTCAGCTTCTTCAACTCACTCGCCAGCTGCTGGGTCATGTAAGCTGAGATCAAGTCCAATTTTGAAAATAGTTTGCCACCGGATAGCGTCGCAAAGAGGTCCTCCGCTCTCGGTAGCGGGTACTGGTCTTGGAGTGACACCCGATTGATGGTGGCCTTGTAATCGCCACATATCCTGACCGACCCATCCGTCTTGAGCACCGGCACAATCGGGCTCGCCCAGTCACTGAATTCGACTGGCGAGATGATGTCTTCCCTCAGCAGGCGGTCCAATTCGCCTTCTATCTTTTCCCGCATCACGTACGGCACCGCTCTGGCCTTCTGGTGTACTGGCCTGGCGTCCATGAAAGTGCCAATGCCGGGTTGAAATAATGAGTCAAATTTGTCCAGTATCTGTGAGCATGATCCTCGCTCCACAGAGGAAATTGCATTGACATCGCTCCATTTCCAGTTCACGACAGCAAGCTAACTCCTCCCCAGTAGTGCGGGACTGTCCCCTGGGACAATCTTGAGTGGCAGTCTGTTTTCCGAATCTTCGTGGGTCACGACTACCATGGCGCTGCCTAGCACCGGAATGATCTGCTTTGTGTAAGTCCGTAGCTGTGCGTCAATCGCCGATAATTTTGGCCTCCTGGCCTTGGACGCCCACAACTTTTTGAACTGTTTGATACCCATCAGGGACTGGCTGGCCCCCGTGTCTAGCTCCATTGATACTGGGTTGCCATTGAGGAGCACTTTCATCATTATCGGTGGCGTCCTGGTGGATGAACTGTATACGTGCTCCACATGAACTCGCTGAACTTCAGCTTCCAGCGATTTTCCCCAGGGTTCATTTCTGCACTTTCTGCAGGTATTTTGCTCACCTCTGCAAACTCCGGCTGAGTGTGTGCCTCCACGCCTCCAGCATGAGCTGTGGTTTGAAACAAAAGATCCCTTGCCAGTTGATCGTACCTGACTGCCCCTGTTATTGCTAGTGGCCATGCTCGCGTGGTTTAAATCCCAGTTTCTTGTCGCCATTGATACGTCCTTACTATACAGTATAAATGCACACGAGGCCGATGCTTGAGAGAAGGTCAGTCTGTGACCTGTCCTTTATTTCATAGCACTCAAGTGCAGCAAGTGGGTGGAGCTTCCCCTTTTATATCAGAAGGTCTAGGTTCGGAGTGTCTCCCACAAGTTCACCACCTGGTGGTCATTGTTCTCAGTGTACAACTTAGGTCGGATTATACGTGGGTTACAATGCTGGTTGAACACATGACACGACCCACTACCGGTCACGCCTGCTATCGCCCCAGAAAATTCAGACCAATGTTTGCGTCAATTGTCATTTGCATGGATTAGACAACAACAGCCCTTCAGATGCCATTCATTGGCTCCGCTGCACTTCAGGACAACTTTGGGGAAATGTTCTCTCTGTAGGCTTTTCTTGGCAATATTAATTCCTCCAGCACTTCCAGTGTGCATTAAAACTCTTCATGCAATACCCCATTTGACAAATATGACAAATTGGTTTTACATGAGCCAGCATGTATGCTAATTAAAAACACGATTATCGAATTCGGCAGGGCGATTTTATCTGGGGAAGGTGAATAAAGCAGAAGAAACTAAAACAATTGAAGCATAAAGCTGGGGAATTACAGCTATAAACCTTCCTTCTTAATGAATTAGGTAAGAGCGAACACAGATAGAATAGGCTTGTGGGAGCGAGTTCGGTTTTTATCTATTGAAATTGCCTCGAGCTTTGTTTGTTCCAAAGTTGTACAGTTTTCATCTTACACGCAGAAACAGGAAGAAAGTCTTTAGACGCGGCCATCCCTCGTGAGCTAGCCTACATTTCATTGCTGCTTTGCAATATTGCTTTCAGCAGCAATAAGGGGCATTTCTGCTAGAATCCGGCACAATTTTGACAAAGTGTAACACGTCGAAGCTGACTAAGGTAAAATTTGAATTGCGATGTGCCACTGACCGTACATTACTGCATGCGATCCTAATTCCATCCATGTACATTGTTCGACAGGGAATACTGGTACTAATTGCATAGTGATCTCCACTACAAAATACGCTCAGGAACTCTACGTTATTTATGGTAAGGAGGATACAATCTGGATTAATGCCATTTCCGAAATCAATGTTTTCAAAAAAATTGTCGGGGCTTTTTTTTCTTTAGAAAAAAGAAGACTTAGGTTTAAGTGCTTCTTGCGTAAAACAGATGATCTTGGCATTATCACATTGTGGTTTGTGGGAGATTGCTGTACGCAATTGACTGCCATGTTTTCTACATTACAATAGTGAGTACACTCCAAAAAGTAATTTATTGTCTTTGGGACATCCTGAAGTGATGAAAGGTGCTAGTTTTAAAAACATTCATATTACTCTGCTTGCAGAGTCAGACATATTGGGGGAAAATTGCAGTTGGAGGCTTCCTTTGGACGAACGCCTCCGACCCGGAAAAAATCTCCGAAAATATCTGGTGGACCCAGGGGAGTATAGTATTCCGGTTCGATGCTTTCATTCGCTGTGCAGCACATGGGGGGATATCTTCGACGTACGTATGTGCAGCCTGGAGTCATGTGGGCCTGGACCACCAATCACTGTACAATATTCTCATTGATAATAATGGGAGCTCTGTTTGTACGGGTTCCCATTACTATCAATGAGAATAATCCTTTAAAACAGCGAAACATAACAAAAATACATTTTTAAAAAAACAGTTCACATATTTAAAATTAATTGGAATTGAATCTAATTAAATATTTTTGAAAGAAATATATTTTTGGAATTTTTTTTTAGTGTGTTTTAATAGGGTTAGAAATAAACTTAACTTAATAGACAGGGTTTTAATATAAAAATGAGTTAATTTTTCTATGGTTTAAAACTCTTAAGCTGGTAAAAGTAAGCCATGCTGAAATTGTTGCACTCGATGCTGAGTCCAGAGGCTGTAAAGAGCCTAAACGAAAGATGAGATGCTGTTCCTCGAGCTTTCATTGAGCTCCAATGGAACAGTGTAGGAGGCCGAGGACGGAGAGATCAGAGTGCAAGTGGAGCCGGGGAATTAATACACAATTGTCATTGGAGCGGCACTCCCGAGGCATCAGCGCGGCGCTGAGGTTAGAGTCGCGCCGAACAGGTCAGTGCTACGTGGCTGCTCCGCATAGCGCTAACGTGCCACAAGGCCCCTCCCCTGCGGACTCTGCATGGCCCCTTTGGTGGCCACCACTGGGCCACTTGGGATAATCTCAACCGGGTCAATAGCAATTTGGATTTTTTAAAGCAGTTTGGAAGATTTTGATTTAGATACCCTACCCCTTTAAGGACAGGTATCGCACTGCAAGCGAACTGCACCATTGTGCTAATTTTGATCTGTTCTGTGAATATTCACAGTAGTGTCTGATTCTTCCTGGGTACAGGGTACCAATTGCACATTTGTCGTGTCACAAAACGTGCCTCGACTTTCACCGTGGACTTGTATTAACGTCGGTGGGCATAGATAATGATTAATTATCTCTCCAGTCTTGTGTGCAGCTGACATGCAATCTTGTCCAATGAAATGTGCATTGCAGAATAATGTTTTACAGACCAAGATCTGATGTCTTTAAGTAATCAGTACTGCTGCACACTTTAGCGTACACCCGTGAGCAAAGGGCAACCAATTGGACATACAGAGGCAATGAATCTGTTCTGGGCAGTGTTGCCCAATAAATTAGCTACTAGGCACATGTGGCTAATTGGGAATCCAGATGTGGCTAATTGCATTACTGATTGGTAAATAAACAAATGATTACTAGATGCCATCATTGGGTCTGTGATGTCGATACTCATATTCGCACAGCTTGTGTGTGTGAATTTTTAAAAAATTTTGTGCTTTTGGTGGCAAGATGAAAGGCAGAGCGTGTGAGTGTTTTTTTTTTTATCATTGTGAATGCTTTACTTCCTTGGTTACTGAAGGTGCCAGATGTTTGTTAAGTAAATATACATGCGTGAAGCACATTCACCTGGATCATGTGCGAGGCATTTTTGACTGAAACTAGTGCATGTGGCTAAAACAGTGTCAACATAGCCTTTCTTTTTTATTCGTTCCTGGGATGTGGGTGTCACTGGCAAGGCTGGCATTTATTGCCCATCCCTAATTGCCCCTTGAGCCACCTCCTTGAACCACTGCAGTCTGTGTGGTGAAGGTGCTCCCACAATGCTGTTCGGGAGGGAGTTCCAAGATTTTGACCCAGCTACGATGAAGGAACAGTGATATATTTCCAAGTCAGGATGATGTGTGAGTTGGAGGAGAACTTGGAGGTAATGGTGTTCCCATGCGCCTGATGCCTTTCCCAGTTCAGCGCTACCACAATACTGCCCCTCCGATAGTACAGCGCTCAGTCAGTACTGCCCCTCCGATAGTGCAGCGCTCACTCAGTACTGCTCCTCCAACAGTGCAGTACTCCCTCAGTACTGTCCCTCTGAAAGCACTGCACTCCCTCAGTATTGTGTCTCTGACAGTACAACACTCCCTCAATAAGGCCCCTCCAACAGTGCAGAGCTCGCTCAGTACTGCCCTCCAACACTACAGTGCTCGCTCAGTACTGCCCAACAGTGCAGCACTCGCTCAGTACGGCATATATGTTATATATATAAACTTGTATTTACTCTGTATAGCCATCAGTGGGCTCATCCCCTGGAGTCCCAAGGGATCCCATATTCCAGAGAAACATGGAAAGCTTACTGAAGTCGGTCCCGCACACTGTGGTCTTCTAGGACGACATCTTGGTCACAGGTCGGAACACAGTCAAGCATCTGCAGAACCTGGAGGAGGTTCTTCGTTGAATCAACTACGTAGGGCTCAGGTTAAAATGCTCGAAGTGCGTTTTCCTGGCACCTGAAGTGAAGTTCCAGGGAAGGAGGATTGCGGCAGATGGCATTAGGCCCACCAACGCCAAGACGGAGGCAATCGAGAACGCACCGAGGCTACAGAACGTGACGGAGCTGCGGTCATTTCTGGAACTCCTGAACTACTTTGGTAACTTCTTACCCGGTCTCATCACACTGCTCGAACCACTACATGTCTTACTATGAAAAGGGGACAAATGGGTTTGGGGCAAAAGCCAAGAAAATGCCTTTGTAAATGCGAGAAAATTGTTGTGCTCAAACAAATTGCTTGTATTGTATGATCCATGTAAGCGTTTGGTACTAGCATGTGATGCGTCGTCATATGGCGTCAGGTGTGTATTGCAACAAGCTAATGATTTTGCGAAACTGCAAACAATTGCTTATGCATCCAGGAGTCTGTCTAAGGCTGAGAGAGCCTATAGCATGATTGAGAAAGAAGCGTTAGCGTGTGTCGATGGGGTAAAGAAAATGCATCAATACTGGTTTGGGCTAAAATTCGAATTGGAAACTGAACATAAGCCACTCATATCCCTGTTTTCTGAGAGTAAAGGGATAAATACCAACGCATCAGCCCACATCCAGAGATGGGTGCTCACGTTGTCTGCATACAACTACATCATCCGCCATAGGCCAGACACAGAAAACTGCGCCGTTGCTCTCAGTAGGCTGCCATTGCCCACCACGGGGCTGGAAATGGCGCAGCCCACAGATCTAGCCATGGTTATTGAAGCATTTGAGAGTGAGCAATCATCAGTCACTGCCCGGCACATCAAAACCTGGATGAGCCAGGATCACTTATTATCCCCTGTCAAAAGCTGTGTGCTTCACGGGAGCTGGTCCAGTGTCCCAGTGGAAATGCAGGAACAGATAAAGCAGTTCCAGTGGCGCAAAGATGAAATGTCTATACAGGCAGATTGCCTTCTGTGGGGCAATCGTGTAGTGGTTCCCAAGAAGGGCAGAGACAGCTTCATCAATGACCTCCACAGTACCCACCCAGGCATTGTAATGATGAAAACAATAGCCAGATCCCATGTGTGGTGGCCCGGTATCGATGCGAACTTCGAGTCCTGCGTTCACAGATGTAATACATGCTCGCAGTTGAGCAATGTACCCAGGGAGGCGCCGCTACGTTTATGGTCTTGGACCTCCAAACCGTGGTCGAGGGTACACGTCGACTATGCAGGTCCGTTCTTAGGTAAAATGTTCCTTGTGGTTATAGATGCGTACTCCAAGTGGATTGAATGTGAGGTAATGTCGGCTAGCATGTCCGCTGCCACTACTTAAAGCATGCGGGCCATGTTTGCCACACATGGCCTACCCGCTATCCTGGTGAGCGATAATGGGCCATGTTTTTCCAGTGCTGAGTTCAAAGAATTCATGACCCATAACGGGATCAAACATGTCACATCTGTCCCTTTAAACCAGCGTCCAATGGTCAGGCAGAGAGAGCAGTGCAAATCATCAAGCAAGGCTTGAAGAGGGTAACTGAAGGCTCACTGCAGACTCGTCTATCCTGAGTCCTGATTAGCTACCACACGAGACCCCACTCGCTCACTGGGATCCCACCTGCTGAACTGCTCATGAAAAGAGCACTTAAGACAAGGCTCTCGTTAGTTCACCCTGATCTACATGAACAGGTAGCAAGCAGACGGCTTCAACAAAGTACATACCATGATAGCGCAAATGTGTCATGCAAGATTTAAATCAATGATCCTGTATTTGTATTGAATTATGGACAAGGTCCCAAGTGGCTTCCCAGCACTGTCGTGGCCAAAGAGGGGAGCAGGGTGTTTCGAGTCAAACTTTCAAATGGACTCATTCACCGGAAACACTCAAATCAAACTCAGATTCATGGACTATCCTGAGCAATCCACCTTGGACCCTACCTTTTTTGATCCCCCAACATACACACCAGTGGCAACCGACACCACGGTTGACCACGAAGCAGAACCCATCATCCACAGCCACCCAGCAGGATCCAACACACCAGGCAGCCCAGCAAGGCCAACTGCACAGCAGCCCAGAGAGGGCCCAACAAATGATTCAACAACACCAGCTTTCACATCGAGATGATCAACCAGGCCAATTAGGGCCCCAGATTGACTCACATTGTAAATAGTTACACAATTGACTTTGGGGGAGGGAGTGTTGTTATATATGTAAACTTGTATTTACTCTATACAGACACCAGCGGGCTCATCCTTTGGAGTCCCAAGGATTCCCATAATCCCTTGGGAGCACAGGTATTTAAGGAGGCCTCACAGGTTGGGGACGCACTCTGGAGACCTGCAATAAAAGACTAAGGTCACACTCTACTTTGAGCTCACAGTGTTCAGACTGACTCTTTCTCCATACAATATACCTTTGACATTGCAGCACTCTCTCAGTACTCCCCCTCTAACAGTGCAGTGCACCCTCAGTACAGCCCCTCCAACCGTGTAGCTTTCCCTCAGTACTGCCCTTCCGAAAGTGCGTGGCTCCCTCAGTACTGCCCTTCCGACACGGCAATGCTCCCTCAGTATCGCCCCTCCAACAGTCTAGCACTCCTTCAGTATTGCCCCTCCAAAAGTGCAGCACTCCCTCAGTACTGCCCCTCCGACAGTGCGGTGCTACCTCAGTACTACCCCTCTGACAGGGCAACGCTCCCCCAGTACTGTCCCTCCGAACAGTTGATTACCTGCACTCGGTTATGTGTTGGGAGAACATAACAGTACCAATAAACCATTAATCAGCAATTGGATCATTCATACAGGGAATCATCACCACAATTTCAGGACAGGGCTACGGGAGACTTTATCAAGGGTTTCGAGCTTCTCAAAATTCGCGAGGTTAAAGCAATAAATTGGATTGTTTCATCTTCATAATAGAAATCTTAACGGTTACATGTGGGATCCTGTTGCCCTGGCCAACATTCTTCCATTGGCCAATACCACTACAACAGATTAACTGGGCATTCATTACTATAATCCTATTAAAATGAGTTTAACACTCTGTACAGCAATGCACACAGTGTCTGTAATAAAACAGGGGTACTGGAAGCAATCATGCGTTGCGAGGAACCAGACATAATAGGGGTTACTGAGACATGGCAACAGAAAATCAGGACTGAGAAGTAAACATTGCGGGGTATAACATAGTTAGAACAAATAGAGAGGGGAAAAGGGGAGGTTGTGTAGCTGTACTTATTCTGATTAACATACCGGCAGTAGAAAAAGTGACACAGCTATCATCAAGACTAAAATAGAATCCATATGGATAGAGACAAAAGATAATAAAGGATCAATCACACTAATAAGTGTAGACTACAGACCACCTAATAGTGGAAGGGAGGTGGAGGAAGAAATATGCAGACAAATTAGGGAAATTAGTAAAAAACATAGAATAATAATCATGGGGGATTTCAACTACCCTGATATTAATTGGACAGAAGGGTAAGTAAAGGGCAGAAGGGAATGGAGTTCCTACAATGTGTACAGGAGTCCTTTCTAACCCAATATATAAAAAGCTCAACAAGGGAGGAGTCGCTACTGAATCTAGTAATGGGGAATGAACCAGAGCAAATAAGATAAGTAAATGTAGGGGGACATCTAGACAATAGTGACCATAATATAACAGCTTTAAGATGATATATGAGTATGAGGAAGAAATTCAAGAAAATCTGATTTTGAGGGGCTGAGAATAAAACTTTGGAAAATAAAATGGGCAACAATGTTAGCAAAAAATGATGTAGAACACCAATGGGAAACATTTAAAACTGTGTTCAACAGAGTGCAGGAACAATATATTCCACTAAAAGGAAAGAACAAATAAAGAGTAATGAGGCTCCATGGATGAATAAAGCCACAAGGGAACAATTGAGGGTAAGGAAAGAGGCATCCATTAAGTACATAGACAGCAGGGGAGTGTGTGATAAAGGAGAATACAAAAAGATTAGGAGAGAAGTCAAAGAAACAATTCGGAAGGCAAAGAGGAACTATGAAATTAAATTATCGAGGAATATAAATCAAAATCATAAAATATTTAACAGGTACATCAATAAAAAAGGAAGGTTGAGATGAGAATAGGGACATTAGAACTAGATAGGATAATATCACAGGTAACAATAGAGAAATGGCAGAAATATTAAATAATTATTTTGCTTCAGTATTTACCAGGGAGATAATACAGGTGGACATGACATTGGATTATGAGATAAGTACATTTAATATAAAATGAGGGGATATATTAAATAAACTAATCAACATCAGAGAGGATAAAACCCCTGGTTTGGGTGGATTACATCTGTGCATTTTAAAAGAATCTAGGGAAGAGATAGCAGAGGCATTACTACACATATTTAATAACTCTTTAGAAAAAGATGTAATGCCAGAGGACAGGTGGATAGCTAATGCAATACCTATATTTAAGAAGGGGGATAGAACATATCCAAGGAATTATAGACCAGTCAGCTTAACATCGGTGGTAGGAAAAATAACGTAATCCCTACTAAAGGAAAAAATAGAACATCTGGAAACGAAAAATATAATAATGAATGGTCAACATGGATTTCAAAAGGGAAATTAATTGTACTTCTTGCAATTTAGTATACTGTATTCACTGCTCACGATGCGGTCTTCTCTACATTGGGGAGACCAAATGCAGATTGGGTGACCGCTTTGCTGAACACCTCTGTTCAGTCTGTAAGGTTGACCCCGAGCTTCTGGTCGCCTGTCACTTTAATTCTCAGCTCCGCTCCCACTCCGATCTCTCTGTCCTCGGTCTCCTACAACATTCCAATGAAGCTCAACGTAAGCTCGAGGATCAGCACTTCAACTTTCGATTAGACACTTTACAGCCTTCTGGACACAACATCGAGTTCAATCATTTCAGACCGTAGCATCTGCCCCTATTTTTTCAGGCGGCAGCTGTCGATGATTCTGCCATCCCCATTTGCAACATTTAACCACTCCCGCCTTCACCCTGTCACAGACTGTCCCTTTTGTTCTTTCTTCACCCCCACCACCACCGCTCCCCCTCCCCCCCCGCCCCCCCCGCCCCCGCTCCCACCACCTCCCCCTTTCCTGCCTCTGCACCTGCTTAAAATCTATTACATCCCTAGTTTTTCCAGTTCTGATGAAGGGTCTCTGACCAAAAGCTTTAACTGTTTCTCTCACCACGGACACTGCCTGGCCTGTTGAGTGTTGCCATCATTTTCTGTTTTTGTTTCAAAAGGCAAAGTCTTGCTTGACCAACCTCATTGAATTTTTTGAAGAGGTAACAAAGAGAGTAGACAAGTGTAATGCAGTCGATATAATTTATCTAGATTTTCAAAAGGCCTTCGATAAGATACCCCATAACAGCCTGTTGAATAAGGTCAGAGAATGCAGAGTCAGGGGACAAGTAGCAGAACGGATAGCTAGCTCGTTGCAAGACTGAAAGGAGTCATTAGCCAGGTGGAGAGGGAATAGCCCTTGTCTGACCAGCCGGCCGCGAGCTTGATGTGGTGGCTGGAACAGAGCTGGCACACTGGTCTGGTGCAGGATGAAGGCATCGTGGCTGCTTCCAGGATAGCGGGCATTGACGGTGAGGATTCGCTGTGTGTGGTTGCACACCAACTGCACATTCAGTAAGTGGTAGCCTTTGCGGTTATGGAATACCTTAGGATTGTTATGCGGTGTCCGTAAAGCAATGTGGGTGCAGTCAATGGCGCCCTGCACCATGGGGAAGCCTGCTATCCTGGCAAAGCCACATGCACGTCTGTGCTGCTTCTCTCTAGTCATGGGGAAGGAGATGTAGTCCCTCCTCTTTCTGAGCAGCTGTGACCTCTTGAGTGGAGTATTGGCAAACTGGGAGATGTTGGAGATGTCTCTTGTTGTACACTGGATGGATCCACTTGCCTAGAAACTGAGCATGATGCTGACTTTGACTGTCACTGAGAAAGCCATGGTCACCCTGGTTTGAGGCTTGATATCTGGTTGCAGGAGGTGGCAGAGCTCTGTGACCACACCTTACTCAGTGAAATTGATGTAGGAGAACTACTGTCAGAATAGCCTGAGAAGGTAAGGCCTCTTGTTGAGAGCCCCGTTGGCCTTGCTACCTCTGGCCACATTTTGCAGTGTTTCTCTCTGCCTCCGCTGCCTCCAACAGTGATGTGATGTCCATTACCAGCACAGCCCTCATGAAACGATATAAATGTGAAACTTTCAATGAAAGTTACGAATCTTTATGAGCCAAAACAGTCCTTCAACTGCAAATCGCTCAAATCGCTCAACTTGCCTGTCTGCCTATGTGAAATTAAGCAGGAACCATTATTGGCCGACTAAAAGTATACTGGATGCTGGCGCCTTTAAATAGTGCCCCCCCAGCTGATATCCGACCGAAACCCGACTGCTGAAGCTGTCGTTGTCAGTGCCAAGCGCAGAACCAAGAGGCGAAGGCCAATTTTTTTTCTGGGGCACTCCTGGGGCACTGCGCACGGTGATGACATCAGCATTGCCAGGCGCTTTGGAGTGGGGTACAACGTCGTACGGCCGCCGCAAAACTCCCGCTCAATTTAGCGGGAGGCACTATTCTCGCCGCACCTGGTCGCAAACTAATTTGCGCCCCATTAGCGCCCCCGGTGGCGTTAACGGGAGGGGCAAAGTAGCCAAATTTCTCTCCCTTAAACATTTTAACTTAAAAAAACTGTTTTTCTTTTTCTTTCTGTCCCTTTATCTCTCTTATTCCAATTTTTCTCTCCTCCCCCTTTATTTCTCTTTCTGTAGCTCCTTTAGCATTGAATCCCAACACTCTAATTTGCAATTCCTTCTCAGACCTTGCGCCGTTATTTTCACAATCTTTCAATTTGATTGATTAAGGAGATACCCAATTGCTTGCCTTGTAAACTGTGTTTGCCTCGCTGTGATGTTATCAATGAGCCACGCAAAAAAATTGACAACAAAAATGGGCAAGGGCAAGTTAGACGTCCTGCTGCAGAAAATCATGGCTCATTACATTTTCATCGCTATTCGTCAAGCAGTTGTTAAATCTTTACATCATTTTGAATTTTATGCATTCCTGTTTTCCACACAATATACTTTAAGATGTGATGTTGATGTTTTGCTTTTCGCGATCTCTTCAAAATGGCCCATAGCCGCACTGATCTGTCACCATTAGTAACTACTCCCTGTGCCAAACTATTTAAGCAGTTCATTATTTATTTCAAGACTTCCTAATTGATCTCAGGAGAGTGAGGGTACATATTTATTTTCAATGGGTTAACACCTTCGTTGAGAAAGAGAAGATATAAACGAGTGCACCAGCATCTGTATCATAACATCACAACAGTGAATTCTACCTTCCAACCTCCATAATCTTAAGCTCATCCCAAAACTCTGCTGTCCATGTCCTAACTTGCAGCAAGTCCCGTTCACCCATCACCCCCTGCGCTAGCTGACCTGGTCCAGCACCGCCTCCACTTTAAAATTCTCAGCCTCGTTTTCAAATCCCTCCCTAGCCTCACCCCTCCATATCTCAGTAAACTCCTCCAGCCTTACATCCCTCCTGGAACGCTGCTCTCCTCCAATTCTGGTCTCTTGAGCATCCCAGACTTTAATCGCTCCAGCATGGCCATGCCATCAGCTGCCTGGGCCCCAAGTTCCGAAATTCCTTGCCGAAACCTCGCCGCCTCTTTAGCTCTCTCTCCTCCTTTAAGATGCTCCTTAAAACTGACCTCTGACCGATTTTGGTCATCTGCCCTAATATCTGCCCTGTGACATTCTCTACCACAGAAAGTTGTTGAGTCCAGTTGGTTGGATATATTCAAGAGGGAGTTAGATGTGGCCATTATGGCTAAGGGGATCAAGAGTATGGAGAGAAGGTGGGAGTGAGGTACTGAGGTGAATGATCAGCCATGACCATATTGAATGGTGGTGCAGGCTCAAATGGCCGAATGGCCTACTCCTGCACCTATTTTCAATGTTTCTATGTTTCTGTCTCTTTATGTGGCTCAGTGGCAGATTCTGTTTGATAACGCTCCTGTGAAGTGCCTTGGGACATTTTACTACATTAAAGATGCTATATAAATGTGAGTTGTTGTTGTTGTGATCTTCTACTTTGTCCAAGAGCATCTTACAAAGGAGTGCATCAAACGTTCTCTGAAAGACGTATATATCAGCTATGCTGCAGCCACATAATCTGTTGTATCTAATCTCTGTGACCTGTCCTTTATAAGGCTGATGTGGATATTTTTCTCAGCGGACAGACTTGACGTTCTTCCTTTGAAATAGATGTCACTATTGATATACAAGGCAATGATTCTCATGATTAGTCGGAACGTTTTAAACGATTAGGATAGCATTCGCTATTTTTCAGTCTTCTGTACAACAGTGATTACACTTCAAAAAGACTTCATTGGCTGTAAAGCTCTTTGGGACATCATGAGGTTGTGAAAGTGGCTCTACAAATTCAAGCTCTTTCATTTCTATCCTATAGGCAGCTTGCCATTTGGAAGGGAGGCCAATCCAGCGAGCCAGACGCTGGTCATAAAACTGCAGCAGCACCTTAATGGGAAAGGCTAGAAAGAAACGAGGAATGATTGGAGCAGCTTATATTAGCATTGGAAAAAAATTAAAGAATCGCACCCAACAGCATGGAGTTGAAATTAAGCAAGGCCCTAGGCCTCAAAACTCCCAAAGGAATCGAGGAAAAATATCGCGCTTCAATCTTTCTCTCACATCAGCCAATGATCCCTTTAATTAGGGCTGGAGATGACTTTGTCCTGGCCTGTGGTGCCCATGATTTGTGAATGGATTGAGGACATAGTGCTGGCAGTAGCGGTTGACGTGCAAATGGTGTCAGGGTGTTATGTGTTTTGTTTAACCCTTATTCGAATACATTCATTAACAAAGAAACATAGAAAATAGGTGCAGGAGCAGGCCATTCGGCTCTTCGAGCCTGCACCACCATTCAATAAGATCATGGCGGATCATTCACCTCAGTACCCCATTCCTGCTTTCTCTCCATACCCCTTGATCCCTTTAGCCATAAAGCTATATCTAACTCCCTCTTGAATATATCGAACGAACTGGCATCAACAACTCTCTGCGGTAGAGAATTCCACAGGTTAACAACTCTCTGAGTGAAGAAGTTTCTCCTCATCTCAGTCCTAAATGGCTTACCCCTTATCCTTAGACTTTGACCCCTGGTTCTGGACTCCCCCAACATCGGGGACATTCTTCCTGCATCTAACCTGTCCAGTCCCGTCAGAATTTTATATGTTTCTATGAGATCCTCTCTCATTCTTCTAAACTCCAGTGAATACAGGCCCACTTGATCCAGTCTCTCCTCATATGTCAGTCCTGCCATCCCGGGAATCAGTCTGGTGAACCTTCGCTGCACTCCCTCAATAGCAAGAACGTCCTTCCTCAGATTAGGAGACCAAAACTGCACACAGTTCAGTTTCTTATGGGAGCGCTGGCTGCAGTGAAAATCCTCTGGACACTCATCACCAACACATCTTGCCCAAAAGCAACCCAAGATGATCAAAACGGCAGGCCTACACAGGTAACTTTATCATTAGCTGGATGTACTTTGTTGGGCGTAAAGCGCTTTAGGACATCTTGAGATCATGAAAGGCGCTATATAAAGGTAAGTTCTTGCTGTTTTTCTTCTTGATGAAGCCGCTACATCAGTCATTGCCACTTGGTATGGAGAACTAGAAGGCAGCACAATCCACAGGAGGACAATCAAGTGTTTCATTTCAGAGTCCACTGGAACATTCACAGGGAGACAAAATAAATAGCAGGGGGCAAATTGTGGTCGGAGGCTTCCTTCGGATGAACGCCTCCAACCCAAATTTTTTTTTAGAAAATACCTGGTGGTCCCGGATAAACCTTTGATTGCGGTCGGAGGCCTTCATTCGATGAGCAGCGTATGGGGAGAGAACTTTGCTGTACATACGGACATGCTGGAGTCACGTGGGCCTGCACCACCAATCACTGATTAGTATTCTTATTGATAGAAATGGGATCTCCGTTTGTGCGAGTTCCTATCAATGAGAATTACTATCAATGAGTAAACCCTCCTCAAACAAGAAACACAGCATAATAAATAATCCAAGTCAGGGCCAAAAACAGAGTATATTATGGCAGTATCTACGCTAACTCCCGCGCAATATCGCAGGATCCGAAAGCACCCCACCCCCCCACCCCCCCTCCCCCAGGCAGAAAATGTTTCACGCCCCATTAGTGCCCCCCGGAGATGTTAACAGTAGTCGCAAAACAGGGCAATTTTGACCCCCAATTTCTTATATATTAAGTTAATTTATAGTCTCTCCAATCTACCTTGGAAAATATTCCATTTAATTATTGCTTTACCTTCCTGTACTATTTCCTAATTTGTTCTCTTCTGGTTCACCTCTGAAATCAATCCTCTCCTGAAATTTGGTATTCTTAGTTTAATTGTACTTCAGCCCTCGTAACAGCATGATCACCAGTGCTAAGCCTCGTCCCTATCTTCTCAAGTCTCCTTCACATGAGGAGGAATTGGCCCCCTTTTATTGCTGAGGGTGCTGCTGTTGATAGTGAGTTTAACCACTTCCTGTCCATTTCCTCATCCTCCTGTCCAATCACCTGTGCTGGCAGTAAGCTCAAAAGTGTGCAATGGTGTCACTTGGTCTCACTCATGATCATATGGTTTGGAGGTGTCCTAACGCTGATCCATTTGGGGTGGTGGACAATGAGTTGATTAAACCAATACAAGGAATAAAAGAGTAGATAGGGAGAAATTGTTTGCATTGGCAGAAGGGTCAGTAACCTGAGGACACAGATTTAAGAGAATTGGCTAAAAGAACCAGACGGGGCGATAAGGAGAATTCTTTGAGCGAGTTTTTATGATCTGAACTGCACGGCTGGAAAGGGCGGTGGAAACAGATTCAATAGTAATTTTCAAAAGGGAATTGGATGTATTGTTGGAAAGGAAACATTTGCAGGGCTCTGGGGTAAGGGCAGGGACTAATTGGATAGCTCCGTGCTGTATGAGTCTAAGATTCTAATTTACAAAAATCCTGGCTCGTTATGAGAATTCCACATTCTTGCTTTGTGGGTTAGCCAAGTGACATGCACATGAATTACATAGAAATTATCAATCTATAACTGAGTGATGTTCATTGAAATTGTTTTCTAAGACATTGATTAATGTTAATCATTACATTTTGGTGGCTATAATATTACACGCTCAATTATACACTAACAATTTCTTCAGCCATCTAATTTGAAATGTATCTACATTTCTTTATATTGCTGATTCGTCTAGCCGCTGGTTTATATGCAAATTTGACCATAATTGCTTATAAAAATTGGCAATAAACATTGTAGGCTCATTTGAATGCATTAACATTTCATTTTTAATCTGAAACATTGTGCTCAATCATTTTCCTAACTGGCGAATACTTTTTTGATACATCTGTGCAATTTTTATGAGCACACAATTTTTAGTTGAACAGAACAAAGATACACACTCCCAGCACAGTGCTGAGGGAGCGCTGCACTGTCAGAGGTGCCGTCTTTCGGGATGAGACGTTAAACCAAGGCCCCGTCTGCTCTCTCAGGTGGATGTAAAAGATCCATTGGCACTATTTCGAAGAAGAGCAGGGGAGTTCTCCCCAGTGTCCTGGCCAATATTTATCCCTCAGTCAACATAACAAAAAAATCAGATTATCTGGTCATTATCACATTGCTTGGTGTGGGAGCTTGCTATGCGCAAAATGGCCGCCACGTTTCCCACATTACAATGGCGACTACACTTCAAAAAGTACTTCATTGGCGGTAATGCGCTTTGAGATATACGGTGCTCGTGAAAGGCACTATATAAATGCAATTCTTTCTTTATTTTCAACATCACTAAACTAGTTTTAGTCGGTCATTTACCTCATTGCTGTCTGTGGGAGCTTTGTATGCACAATTTGGCTGCCGCGTTTTCTACCTTACAACGGTGACTACACTTCCAAAAAAGGACTTCATTGTCTGTGAAGTACTTCGGGACCTCCTGAGGTCATGAAAGGAGCTATATAAATGCAAGTTCTTTCTAATTTAATTGTTTTCTGCCTTGTCCCTGAAATACCAGCAACTTGGATTTAAAAATAAAAGTACGCGCCATGATTTTTAATCCGTTCCCATTAGGGATTCTGGTTTTTAATGCGCACACAGGTTTTTTTTGCATTTTCATTTTTGGGAGAGATTTGCGCCTTTAAATTCATCAATATACTGAGCGGAATACTGAGATGGCGCTTTTGGCTTTGACTAGATCATTAATGTCATCATTAATGTATCTCTTCAGGCAAATTCATGCAGATATACATGACTTTAATGAATTGAAAATGAGCCACTTGCCCTTTTCAAACCAGTCTGGCATTGTTAATACTGATTACAAGGCTCAGATAATGATGGCAAAAGAAGCAAAAATAAGAAAACTTATAGGGCACTTCTGACAGCTTGAGGTTAATCTCCTGGCAGAACTAACTTTCAGATGACACAAAGCAATATCGGAAGCATTCATCTTCTCCCTGGGAGTGTCAAATAGTCTAGACATAAATTGCTTGCTGACATTAAGATGACTAAATCAACAACAAAAAAAACAATACCTGGAGAGTGATCCAGCCTGCATCAAAATATCTGCAAAAGGTATGTTCCGCAACTGGACACTGTTATGTATTGTCCAGGTACATTAAATGTATAAGTACAATGGTGTGCCACAGAGGGCGCTGTGGTGGGAAACCTGAAAGTACCTGCAAGACAGAGTATAAAAGGCTGCCCACCACACTTGAGAGGCACTCTGGAGTTACACAATAAAGGACTAAGGTCACAGCAGTTATATCAACACCAGACCGTGTGGAGTCAGTGATTTGTGTGCTACATACATCACATTGGCAACGAGGACGCAGACGAACTCCACGCAACCATGGCTACTCTGGGCTCGCTAAAGGATTTTACCGTGGGCAATGATTGGGAGGCCTTTACGGAAAGGCTTGAGTACTACTTCACAGCAAACGACCTGACGGGGCACACGGACGCACTGAGAGAGAAGCGTAAGGCGATATTGCTTTCCAGTTATGGCGATGAGTTTTACTGTCTCGTCAGGGATTTGCTGGCACCCGAGAGCACCAGGGACAAGTCATATGAGGAACTGGTCACACTCATTCGTGACCAGTTGAAACCAAAGGAGAGCATCCTCACGGCCAGATACAAATTCTACCATCACTGCAGACCTGAGGGCCAGGATGTCACCAAATATGCTGCGGACCTCAGGAGACTCGCGGCGCCGTGTGATTTTGGCGCACACCTTGACGAGGCGTTGCGGGACTTTTTTGTTATGGGGATTGGCCATGAGGGCCTCTTTCATAAGCTGCTAGCCACGGAACCCACAGTCACCCTGACAAAAGCCATCACCATCAGCCGGGCATATATGACCTCGACTTGCAGCACCAAGCAAATGATCCACACAGTCTCGAACCCGGCAGGCACTGTCCACAGGATAGCGCCCACCATGGACAAAACTGCAGAACGTGGTTCTTTCGGGGCAGAGAGCACAGACCTCGGGGTCCTGGAACTCAGAGTCCGCTGAGGGGGGCCAATCAAGCAGCACCATGCTGGCGCTGTGGAGGAAGTCATGGGACTCACCAGTGCAGGTTTGCGAAGTATACATGCAATACCTGCCACCTGAAAGGCCACCTTCAGCGTATGCGTAAAAGAAATCTGACTCACTGAGGAGATGGTGGATGATCCACTGTTCAGCGAGGAGCAGGTAGAAGAAGATGAGGTGTTGGACTATATACGTGTACCGACAATTCGCCCCCAGTGATAATGGAAGTAAAAATTGACGGAGTCCCAGTGAGTATGGCAGTGGATATGGGATCGGGTCCATCGTTGATGAGTCAGAGAATTTTCGATAAACTGTGGGTCAGCCCAGCTGCACGACCCAAGCTGGTCCCGGTCACGGCAAAGCTGCATACCTACACCAAGGAACTGATACCAGTTCTTGGCAGAGCGGATGTGCAGGTATCTCACGGGGGCGAGACGCACGGTTTACCTTTGTGGGTCATTGCAGGCGATGGGCCGACGCTTCTCGACAGAAGATCGACGGGAAAGGTCTGTGGAAGCTGGGAAGACTTCATTCCTCCACAGACCGCTGTCCCCCGAGTTCCCAAAGAGCAGTGCCAACCGAGCTGGAGCTGCAGCCTAAATCCACACACAGGCGACAGCAGCCCAGAATCCTGATCTCAAGCAATTCTGCAGCCTCAGCCTCCACAGACGAGCAGACCCTGAAAGAGCAAGTTTGCAGGTGCGGGCCGATTGCTGGGGTGCGGGCCGGCGGGGTGCAGCGGGCGATGAGCAGGAGGTCCATCGATGGCCGGCAGATCTGGGGGACCCACGCAGAGGATAAGTCGGGCGGCGGTAGCAGCTGCGATGGTGGCGGCCACTGCAGTCGCAGGAGAGGCGGCTACGGTGGCCGCAGGAGAGGCGGCTACGGTGGCTGCAGAAGGGGCGGCAAGTGCAGAGACAACGGTGGGAGCAGAGGCTGCGGCGGCGCCTGGCATGACTCGGGAGAACGCGAGCCAGAGCAGCGGATGCGGCAGCAAGTACGGTGGGACTCACAGGGACTGTGACTGATCGAGTCCAAGGAGCCACTTCTGCCAAGATGGGTTGCTCTGTGCCGTTTTTTTCCCTTCCTTTCTTCCTTGTCCCTTCTGTTCTTTCTTCGCCAGCGAGATCAAGATGGTGGTGAGCCTCGTGGCAACGGAGCTCTGCAGACAAAGGCCAGCAGAGCACCTAAAATGGCGGCGCCCAAGGGAAGCCTCGTGGAAACCACAAGATAGCGTCTTAAAAGGGAAATGCACCCGGAAGTCTTAAAAGGGTCTTACATTGTTGCCGGTCCCCACAAAAATACTTTTGTAAGGCAAGAGCGAGTCTAAATGAGCTATGTGAATGTAGGATGACGGATTTATGATAAGAGTTAATATTTCAATGCTGAATGGTCACTGTGTTTAAAATTATGGATATGAATTACGGAAAGACTTAATACCACGAGGTTCAAGTAAAAGGGGTATGGATCCGTGACTAACGTTACCAATGGGCTAATGCGATTTTCAATTTAGGGGATTCATGCAATGGTTCAGCGACTGCTAAGGTGACTGCTTCATGAGAACAGAGGCAACGCACCAGTTGCGATATCCTGTCTCAGCACTGCCCATTACCTCGGGCAAAATGGGGCTGTGTACCACCACCGTACTTCACCCACAGGAGCTGGGTTTAAATAACTGTTCAGTGTACCTGCAACCTTTTGGCATAACATCTGTACCACATATTATAAGTACCATACAAATGTACAGTCTATGTATACCTGATTTCTGTTGGAGGTTCTGCTTGTGTACCTTATCACCCATGTAAGGACTGCAAATACCACATGCTTGCACTGGGTCCTCCACATGGGGGGGAAGAGGGAAGTGGATGGTCATGGACTCACACTCACAAATCAACCAGGACAAACAAGGCCGAGGTTACCGGCAATGGCTTTTGTAACTGGGGAGGGAGTGAGATGTTATGTATTGTCCAGATACCTTAAATGTATAAGTACAATGGTGCGCCACAGAGGGTGCTGTGGTGGGAGACCTGAAAGTACCTGCAAGACAGAGTATAAAAGGCTGCCCAATACACTTGAGAGGCACTCTGGAGTTACACAATAAAGGACTAAGGTCACAGCAGTTATATCAACACCAGACCGTGTGGAGTCAGTGATTTGTGTGCTACATACACCACAGACACGATGGTGTATCGCTGGGGGGGTTATCGCTGCCGCCCCTCCCCCTGCTCCTGAAATGTCCTGAC
The DNA here is from genome assembly GCF_044704955.1 of Pristiophorus japonicus. Classification (NCBI taxonomy): domain Eukaryota; kingdom Metazoa; phylum Chordata; class Chondrichthyes; family Pristiophoridae; genus Pristiophorus; species Pristiophorus japonicus. Next base: position 59,973,424 of record NC_091982.1, read on the forward strand.
ATCCGTGGAGGAGAGGATGCCAAGTTTTTCATGTTGGAAGTCACGTGCGAATGGAAAATGATGCCCCACCACACTCCCCCCGCCCCCCACAATCCAAAGGCCGGGGAACTTTTAATTTTCTTCGATGCTCCTTGGCGGCCCCTGCTGGCTCACTTCGGCTTTGAGCTTCCGTGGGACCTCTGATTTGACCCTGGTCTCAGTACTATTGTATCCCATATGGCGGACAACTGGTTGAGCCATTCACCACCAGATATGGCTGGAACATGTAGGATCCTGCTCTCGTCTGCCACAATCGCTCACTATTCCAGAATCATTGTGGAATGCAAAGTTAAACCCAGCTTCTGTTCTCCACTGCTAACCTTTTTTTTTAACCCCCCCCTCTCCCCAGTCTCCTCCACCCTCACCTCCAACAACAAGTGCAAGGAGCTCATGGACTTCTTTGTCTCTATGATTGAGACCATCCATTTAGCTGCCTCTGCCACTTCTCTTCCTTCCCCTAGCCCACTGGGCCAAACTTCCTCTAACTTTCCCCCTGCTCTACCCCTCAACTCACATCTTTTTCCAGTTTCTCTCTGATCTTCCCTCATGACCTCCCCACACTCATCCTGTCCATGAGACCCACTTCCTTCTCCTTCAATCCTATTCCCACCAAACTGCTGACCACCCAGCTTCCTTTTCTGGCTCCCATGTTGGCTGACATTGTTAATGGTTCTCTCTCCTCATGTTCTGTCCCCCTTTCTTTCAAATCTGCCATCATCACTCCTCTCCTCAAAAGATCAACCCTTGACCCTACCATCCTTGCAAACTACTGTCCCATCTCCAACCTCCCTTTCCTCTCCAAAGTCCTTGAACATGTTGTCACCTCCCAAATCCGCGCCCATCTTTCCCGAAACTCCATGTTTGAATCCCTCCAATCAGGTTTCCGCCCCTGCCACAGTACCGAAATGGCTTTCATCAAAGTCACAAATTTCATCCTTTGTGACTGTGACAAAGGTAAACTATCTCTCCTCATCCTTCTTGACTTGTCTGCAGCCTTTGACATGGTTGACCACTCTACCCTTCTCCAACGCCTCTCCAGCACCGTCCAGCCTGGTTCCATTCTTATCTATCTAATCGTAGCCAGGGAATCACCTGCAAAGGTTTCTCTTCCCACCCCCGCATCGTTATCTCTGGTGTCCCCTAAGAATTTATCCTTGGCCCCCTCCTATTTCTCATCTACATATTGCCCCTTGGCAACATCATCCTGAAACACAGCGTCAGTTTCCACATGTACGCTTACAGCACCCAGCTCCACCTCACCACCACTTCTCTCGATCCCTCCACAGTCTCTAAATTGTCAGACTGCTTGTCCGAATTCCAGTTCTGGATGAGCAAAAATTTTCTACAACTAAAGATTGGGAAGACTGAAGCCATTGTTTTCGGTCTCAGCCACAAATGCCGTTCCCTAGTCACTGACTCCATCCCTCTCGCATACATCTGTCTGGTACTGAACCACACTGATCGCTACCTTAGTGTCATATTTGACCCTGAAATGAGCTTCCGACCACACATCCGTGGCATAACTCAGACCGCCTATTTCCACCTCCGTAATATCGCCCGTCTCCACCGCTGCCTCAGCTCATCTGCTGCTGAAGCCCTCATCCATGCCTTTGTTACCTCTATACTTGACTATTCAAACGACTCCTGGCTGGCCTCCCACATTGTACCCTACATAAATTTGAGATGATCCAAAACTCGGCAGCCCGTGTTCTAACCCACACCAAGTCACGCTCACCCATCAACCCTGTGCTCGATGACCTACATCGGCTACCAGTTAAGCAATGCTTCAATTTCAAAATTCTCTTTCTTGTTTTCAAATCCCTCCATTGCCTCGCCCTTCCTGCGCTCTGTAACCTACAGGTATAGGTTGGTAGACCAAGGTTCTCTACCAAACTGCCCCCACCACACAGCACTGCCCCCCGATTATCAAGATCCACGACGAGGCCTTGAACAACATTAACCATTTTTCATACCTTAGGAGCCTACTGTCAACAAGGGCAGAAGTCAATGACGAAGTCCAACACCACCTTCAGTGTGCCAGTGCAGTCTTCGGCCGTCTGAGGAAGAGTGTGATTGAAGACCAGGACCACAAACCCGGTGCCAAGCTCATGGTTTACAGAGCAGTAGTGATACCCGCCCTCCTAACTGCTTCAGAGACATGAACTATGTACAGCAGGCACCTCAAAGCACTGGAGAAGTACCACCAATGTTGTCTCAGCAAGATCCTGCAAATCCATTGGCAGGATAGGCGCACCAACGCCAGTGTTCTCGCTCAGGCCAACATCCCCAGCATCGAAGCATTGTCCATACTCGATCAGCATCGTCTGCATGCCCGACACAAGACTCCCAAAACAAGCACTCTACTCAGAGCTCCGACATGGCAAGCGAGTCCCAGGTCGGTAGAAGAAATGCTTCAAGGACATCCTCAAAGCCTTCTTGAAAAAATGCAACATCCTCACCGACACCTGTGAATCCCTGGCCCAAAACTGCTCAAAATGGAGGAAAAACATCCGGGAAGGCGCCAAACACTTTGAGTCTCATCGCTGGGAGCACAAACAGCGGAAGGAGCCCACGGCAACCCAAGCACCCCACCCACCCATCCCTTCAACCACCACCTGCTCCACCTGTGACAGAGACTGTAGGTCCTGCATTGGACTTTTCAGTCACCTGACACCAATATAAGTGTGGAAGCAAGTCATCCTCAACCCTGAGGGACTGCCGAAGAACAATCTCCTTCGGCTCCACAAACCCCCACGATATCTGCGCTCCTCTAATTCTGCCCCACTTGAGCATCCCTGATTATAATCGCTCCACCATTGGTGCCTGTCCCTTCTGTTGCCGAGGCCCTAAGCTCTGGAATTCCCCCCCTGAAACTCACCGCCTCTCTGCCTCTCTCTCATAAGAACATAAGAGATAGGAACAGGAGCAGGCCATACCGCCCCTCTAGCCTGCTCCGCCATTCAATACGATCATGGCTGATCTGATCATGCACTCAGCTCCACTTCCCTGCCCGCTCCCCATAACTCCTTATCCCCTTATCGTTTAAGAAACTGTCTATTTCTGTCTTCAATTTATTTAATGTCCCAGCATCCACAGCTCTCTGAGGCAGCGAATTCTAAAATTCACAACCCTCTGAGAGAAGAAATTTCTCCTCATCTCTGCTCTAATTGAGCGGTCCCTTATTCTAAGATCATGCCCTCTCGTTCTAGTCTCCCCCACCAGTCGAAATGTCCTCTCTGCAACCACCTTGTCAAGCCCCCTCATAATCTTATACATTTCAATAAAATCACCTCTCATTCTTCTGAATTCCAATGAGTGGAGGCCCAACCTACTCAACCTTTCCTCATAAGTCAACCCCCTCATTCCCAGAATCAAACTAGTGAACCTTCTCTGAACTGCCTGCAAAGCAAGCATATCCTTAAATATCGTAAATATTTCGTAAATATGGAAACCAAAATTGCACGTAGTATTCCAGTTGTAGCCTCACCAGTACCCTGTAACAAGACATCCCTGTTTTATACTCCATCCCCTTTGCAATAAAGGCCAAGATTCCATTGGTCTTCCTGATCACTTGCTGCACCTGCATACTATCCTTCTGTGTTTCATGCACAAGTACGAGAGGTGGGCACCGGAGGGACTGGAGTGCATCATCACGCCCGGCAACCAAATTTTAATTTGATTTTACGTTTTTTAAGTTTAATTTGTTTTAATTGCCAGTGCTTTTAGTGTTCCCCTTCCCTTTTATAGGGGGCACTGGGGAAAATTGTGATTTTAGTGCCCAAAAAAAAACAAAAAAAAAGAAAAACATAAAAAAAAAAGGGGGGGAAAAAAAAGGGCCTTGTAAATGTCTGGAGTGTCACCCAGGTCGGGTGGCACCGTTTAATGTTTTATGTTTTGCAGGTGAACTCCAAAAAGAGTTTCATGCACAAGTACCCCCAGGTCCCGCTGTACTGCAGCATGTTGCAATCTTTCTCCATTTAAATAATAACTTGCTCTTTGATTTTTTTTCTGCCAAAGTGCATGTCCTCACACTTTCCAACATTATACTCCATCTGCCAAATTTTTGCCCTCTCACTTAGCCTGTCTATGTCCTTTTGCAAATTTTTTATGTCCTCCTCACACATTGCTTTTCCTCCCATCTTTGTATCGTCAGCAAACTTGGCTATGTTACAATCAGTCCCTTCTTCCAAGTCATTAACATAAATTGTAAATAGTTGGGGTGCCAGCACTGATCCCTGCTGCACCCCACTAGTTACTGATTGCCAACCAGAGAATGAACCATTTATCCCGACTCTCTGTTTTCTGTTAGTTAGCCAATCCTCTATCCATGCTAATATATTACCTCCAACCCTGTGAACTTTTATCTAGTGCAGCAACCTTTTATGTGGCATCTTGTCAAATGCCTTCTGGAAGTCCAAATACACCACATCCACCGTTTCCCCTTTATCCACCCTGTTCGTTACATCCTCAAAGAATTCCAGCAAATTTGTCAAACATGACTTCCCCTTCATAAATCCATGCTGACTCTGCCTGACCGAATTTTGCTTTTCCAAATGTCCTGTTACTGCTTCTTTAAGAATGGACTCCAATATTTGCCCAACCACAGATGTTAGGCTAACTGGTTTTTAGTTTCCTGCTTTTTGTCTACCTCCTTTTTTAAATAGGGGCGTTACATTTGCTGTTTTCCAATCTGCTGGGACCTCCCCAGAATCCAGGGAATTTTGATATATTACAACCAATGCATCGACAATCTCTGCCGCTACTTCTCTTACGACCCTGGGATGCAAGCCATCAGGTCCAGGGGATTTATCTGCCTTTAGTCCCATTATCTTACTGAGTACCACTTCCTTAGTGATTGTGATTGTGTTAAGTTCCTCCCCCACTATAGCCCTTTGACTATCGACTGTTGGAAAATTGTTAGTGTTCTCTACCGTAAAGACTGATACAAATATTTGTCTAGCGTTTCTGCCATCTCCATGTTCCCCATTACTAATTCCCCGGTCTCGTCCTCTAAGGGAATAACATTTACTTTAGCCACTCTTTTCCTTTTTATATACCTCCTCCTTTAAGACATTCCTTAAAACCTACCTCTTTGACCAAGCTTTTAGTCACCTGCCCTAATTTCTCCTTAAGTGGCTCAGTGTTAAATTGTTTGTCTTATCATACTCCTGTGAAGTGCCTTAAGAGGTTTTACTACGTTAAAGGCGCTATATAAATACAAGTTGTTGTTGTTCAGGTGCATTCATGTGAATAGAGATAAACATGGGAGAGATGTAACGTGGGCTGCTGACTCGCTATCACCCATTTTACACTATTGCACAAAATCCATAACATAATCTACCCCAACTATTGCACCCTCCCACCCTCCAATCTCCGAAAACTTCAGCTTATCCAAAACTCTGCTGGTTTTTTTCCAGTCGTGCACCAAGTCTCACTCTTGGGATGAGAGGGCTGTCCGATGAGGAGAGATTGGGCCAATATTCTCTGGAGCTCAGAAGTTTGAATGGTAACCTCATTGAAACCTATAACATTCTTACAGGGCTTGACAGAATAGATGCTGAAAGTGTGTTTCCCCCTGGCTGGAGTGTCTAGAACTAGGGGTCAGATCTTGGGATAAGGAGTCGGCCATTTAGGACTGAGATGAGGAGGAATTTCTTCACTCAGAGGGTTGTGAATCTTTGGAATTCTCTACCCCAGAGGGCTGCAGATGCTCAGTCATTGAGTATATTCAAGACTGGGATTGATAGATTTTTGGACTCTAAGGAAACCAAGGGATATGGTGATAGGGCAGGAAAGTAGAGTTGAGGTCGAAGATCAGCCATGATTTTAGTGAATGATGGAGCAGGCTCGAGGGGCTGTATGGCCGACTCCTGCTCCTAATTCTCATGTCCTTATGTTCAACCATCATCCCTGTCCTCACTGACCGACATTGACTCAACACCTCCAATTTAACATTTTTATCCTCGTGTTTCAATCCCTTCAGAGCCTCATCCCTCTCTTTCTCTAGAACTTCCTCCAGCCCTACACCTCCCTACCCCCCACAAAACTCCCCATTCTCTGACTCTGGCCTTTTGTGCACTCCCCTCCTCTTTATCCACCATCGGTGGCCATGACTGGGACCAAATGACTGCAATTTCCTGCCTAAAACCATCCACCTCCCATTCCTGCTTCAAACCTGCCTGCTTCACCAAACATTTGGTCAGCACTTGTAATAAAGGGTCGCCTACTTAAGACAGAAATGAGGAGGAACTTCTTTTCTCAGAGGGTGGCGAATCTTTGTAATTCTCTGCCCCAGGGAGCTGTGGTGGCTGGGTCATTGAATATATTTAAGGTGGAGGTAGACAGATTTTTGAGCGATAAGGGACTGAAGGGTTATGGGGAGTGGGCAGGGAAGTGGAATTGAGCAAAAGATGAGATCAACCATGATCTTATAGAATGGCAGAGCAGGCTCGAGGGGCCAAATGGCCAAGTCTTGCTCCTATTTCTTATGTTCTTATGTTCTTATATCTCCTCCTTGGACTTGGTGCCCATTTTTTGTTAACAACCCGATGAAGTGCCTTTGGATATTTTTCTGTGCTAAAGGTGCTACACAAATGTAAGTTGAAGCAGGAAAAGGAAGAAGGAACTTGCATTTCTATAATGCCTGTCCCGGTGTGATTTACAGCCAATGAAGTAATTTTCAAGTGTAGTCAATGTTGTAATGTAGTAATAATAATAGTAGTATTAATACTTGTAGAATCATAGAATAGTACAGCACAGGAGCCATTTGGCCCATTGAGTCAGCGCCGGCTCTTTCGAAGACCAATCCAGTCAGTCCTACTCCCCCCCTCCCTCCCCCCACCATTCCTGCAATTTTTTCTCCTTCAAATATTTATCCAATTGGCTTTTATTTTCCTCTAGTCAGCCCTATCTGGTCAAAATAACCTATTAACTTGTACTGAGTCTCAGTTGTCTTGACCTATTCTGGCAATAGAAGGTGTTTATGCCAGGTATCCATCACGTTGCTATTGAGGGAGTGCAGCGAAGGTTCACCAATCTGATTCCCGGGATGGCAGGACTGACATATGAAGAAAGACTGGATCAACTAGGTTTCTATTCAATGGAATTTAGAAGGATGAGAGGGGATCTCATAGAAACATATAAAATTATGATGGGATTGGACAGGTTAGATGCAGGAAGAATGTTCCCGATGTTGGGGAAGTCCAGAACCAGGGGTCACAGTCCACCCATAGAGTGGTGAACCTGTGGAATTCTCGACCACAGAAAGTTGTTGAGTCCAGTTCATTGGATATATTCAAGAGGGAGTTAGATGTGGCCCTTACGGCTAAGGGGATCAGGAGGTATGGAGATAAGGCGGGAGTGGGGTACTGAAGTTGCATGATCAGCCATGATCTTACTGAATGGTGGTGCAGGCTCGAAGGGCTGAATGGCCTACTCCTGCAAGTATTTTCTATGTTTCTATGTACCTCCTTTAACCCTTTTCCAAGGTGTCTATATCACCAACATTGTTTTTTTTTAATATTTAATTGTCCTGGCAATACCTCCCAATATTCTAGTTGCTTTTTAAAAAATTTGTTCCTGGGCATCACTGGCAAGGCCAGGATTTATTGCCCATCCCTAATTGTCCTTGAGACTGGTCATGGATCTTCAACAAATCATGAACTGTAATGCCCTGGTCTTTCTCCTGCTCCACAGCTTTGAATATGCCTCAGAGTGGCCCCTTACCCGACTGCATCATGCTGCCCATATCAGCGTTAAAAGGGGTGATGTGATTGACTTTCGTTCCTATTCAACATCCTTAACATTGTAACAGAGCAGCCCAAGCTTGCTGCATATCTCGTCGGTGGTGAGAATTCCAGACGATCTTGCATCCTCAGGGTCACTTGAGCACATAATCTAGGCTGACACTCCAGTGCAGTGCTGAAGGAGTACTGCACTGTCGAAGGTGCCGTTAAACTGAGACGTTAAACTGAGGCCCCGACTGCTCTCTCAGGTGGATGTAAAAGATCCCATGACGCTATTTCGAAGAAGAGCAGGGGAGTTATCCCCTGTGTCCTGGCCAATCCCTCAATCAACAGAACAAAAACAGATTTTTCCGTGTCAGATATGGCTCAGTGGGTAGCACTCTCACCTCTGAGTCAGGCAATGGCGCAAGTCCGGGTTGACAGTATGAGGGAGTGCTGCACTGTCGGAGGTGCTGTCTTTCAGATGCGTCATTAATGACGTCTCATCTGCTCTCTCAGGTGGACATAAAAGATGCCACGGTCACTATTTCGAAGAAGAGAAGGGGAGTTATTCCCAGTGTCCTGGCTAACATTTATGGGGGCGCACGAACAACGACCTGGGGGTATATGTGCATAAATCGCTGAAGGTGGCAGGGCAGGTTGAGAAGGAAGTTAAAATGGCTTACGGGATCCTGAGCTTCGTAAATAGAGGTATAGGGTAAAAAAGTGTGGAAATTATGATGAACCTGTTTCAAACACTGGTTCGGCCCCAACTGGAGTATTGTGTCCAATTCTGGGCACCGCACTTTAGGAAGGATGTGAAGGCCTTAGAGAAGGTGCAGAAAAGACTTACGAGAATGATTCCAGGAATGAGGCATTCAGTTATGTTGATAGACTGGAGAAGCTGGGGTTGTTCTCCTTGGAGCAGAGAAGATTAAGAGGAGATTTGATAGAGGTGTTCAAAGGAGGAGAGTAGATCGAGCGAAACTGTTCCTATTGGCAGAAGGGTCGAGAACCAGAGGGCACAGATTTAAGGTGATTGGCAGAAGAACCAAAGGTGACATAAGAAAAAACTTTGTTGGGCAGCAAGTGGTTAGGATCTGGAATGCATTGTCGGAGAGGGTGGTGGAGGCAGATTCAATTTTATCTTTCAAAAGGAAGATGGATAAGTATCTGAAGGAAATAAAAATTGGAGGACTACGGGGAAAGGGCAAGGAAGTGGGACTAGCTGAGAGTCGGCATGGGCTCGATGGGCCGAATGGGCCTCCTTCCCTGCTGTAGCCATTCTATGATTCTATGATTCTTGGTTGAGGTTTAAAGGATGGCCAAGATGCCGGGGAGAAATCCCTTACTCTTCTCCGAAATAGTGGGATCTTATACAACCACCTGAGAGGGCAAACGGGACCACGGTTTAACATCTCACCCAAATACAGCACCTCTGACAGTGCGGCACTCCCTCAGCACTGCAATGGTGCAAGCATGCTGTTAGAACTTGCTTTCCATCAGGTATCCCATTAAAGTTAATCATAATATCTTTGGTCTGATTAGGATATGCTAATATTGGAGATTAGTCAGGATAATGGGAAGTAGCAACAAGCAGATGGGTTGGCTGAATTTCCTGTGAGGTGCTAATATCAGATTGGCTGGAAGAATGGAAGCACCCAAGTTAATACATAGCTGTATCACATCTGGGATGGTCCAGATCATCTCCTGTTGCTTTGTAATGTCAAGGCAGGAGGCGAGGTTAAATTGATCAGCAGTTAAACCATCAAGATGGCTATTATGTCGGGATCAATATTTATTCTGGGCATCATGTGATATGACTCACAGTAAAGGGGAGGGTGCTTTAAGGATGCCTGGAACGTTTTTTTGAACATGTGATTGATGGGTAAGAAAAGGGAAACCAAAGGAATGGCTAGTTTCCTTCTTGCAGTGAGAGCTCCTGGGGTGGTCGGAAGTCTAACACCTACAGAGGCCAAGCTTGATCACCGTGGGTCCGCAGGAAACCAGGTTGTCTGAGTCTATTGTATAACCGTAATAGTCATTCATCATCATAGGCGGACCCTTGTATCGAGGATGACTTGCTTCCACGTCAAAAAGGGATGAGTTCACAGGTGTTTCAATGAAGGACCTAATATTCCAGGTCCCGAACTACATGTTAAAGGCTGGAAGATGCCTGTGCGTGGATTTTTTTAACGTGTGGTGACCGTTGCACACCAGCCACCACACGGGCTTGACAGAGCTAGATCTTGGTCCAGTGGCAAGGGTTAACCAAGGCGACTGGAGACCTGCTCTGCTGCACGGACCTAGTGCACACACATATTGCAGTGTGGGCTGAACCATGCTGCCCCTGGGCCCTCGCCTCTTCTGGGCCCCAATCTCACGCCTCTCCTGGGCCCCTATCGTGTCGCTCCACGATCACTCGCCGCTCCTGCTCCATCTGCCCACGCTCCAATCAGCGACGTGGACCTTGGTGATGTCCAATCCAGTCGCCCTGTTCACAGCCATCGCTCTCCAGCACGCGCTGTACCTTGATGGTAGGCTCCTTTGAAGGCCCTGACCTGCTGATGGCCCTTGCCATTATACCATTGGTGTCGGAGTAATAAACTTGCATTTGGACAATACGTCGAGCTTTCAGCCGCTCCTCAACCTCTGTTGAAAATCCGCCCATCCTCCCATGGGCTCTGTCCTATATTTCCTCTGGAAAACATCCCTTGCGTTCAAAACTTTTCTTTGATCCCGGCTCGCTTGCTGCGTCTGGACTTCAGCTGTGAACAGGGACTGTAGGAAATCCAGCCGCAGGTCTGACAAAACATTTCTTTATATTTCCCCTGCGTCAATCTTGCTGAGCTCGACACAATACCAGTGTTCCCCTTTCATGATGCTGCCGTTTCAATAAAGATGAAATGAAAGATCGCTTTGCTACTCTTGTGCAGCAGAGCATATCATCATGAGTCTGCAGTTGCAAGTATTCCACTGATAGCTGGCATTTGCAAACTCAGACTGCGATAGCAGGTTTATAACATTTTAATACTTTATATCTTGCAGTTCTTACCCGAGAGGAAGTAGGCGATGACTTCAGCAATTTTTTTCCCAGTACAGCTACAAATAACAAGAATCACATTTGCTCCCAATTTGTAATTTTTTAATATTTACTGTCTCTACTTTGCTGCAGAGTTTCACTCGAAATTATTCCCGAGAGTTCAGAAGAATGAGAGGTGATCTGATTGAAACAATGGCCTAGAAATCCCGGTCGAGGTCTTCCCGCGGGCGAACAACTGAATAAGGTAAAAAAGATGCGCACCGACCTGTTCCTGTTGCGCCCACCAGCGGTCCCGGTCCCGAGGCCTCCGCTCCCTGCGCGTCGCAGCGCATGCACGTCGGGACGTCCGGACTGAGTGGCCTCCTTGTGTGCTGTGAGATTCTATGAATCACAATCCTGCTGTGTGATTTGACTTTATTCCCCTCGCCTGATCGCACCGCCTCTCTGCCACCAAATGGCACCGAGCGGTTTTGGGCCATTGGTATTGTGAATGGAACCCGTGGGACGGGGAGAGATTGATGAATTCTGCAAACAGAGATTTTGACGTAAGATCATCAGAAATAGGAGCAGGAGTCGGCCATTCTGCCCCTCGAGTCTGCTCTGCAATTCAAGAAGATCATGGTTGATCTGATCATGGACTCAGTTCCACTTCCCTGCCTGCTCTCCATAATCCTTTACTCTCTTTTCGCTCAAAAATCTGTCTGTCTCCGCCTTAAATATATTCAATGACCCAGCCTCCAGAACTCTCTGGGGCAGAGAATTCCACAGATTTACAACCCTCTGAGAGAAGAAATTCCTCCTCATCTGTTTTAAATGGGTGGCCCTTTATTCTGAGACTATGTCCCCTAATTTTAGTTTCCCCTATGAGTGGAAATATTCTCTCTGCATCCACCTTGTCGAGCCCCCTCATTATCTTGTTTCGATAAGATCACCTCTCATTCTTCTGAACTCCAATGTGTATAGGCCAAACCTACTCAACCTCTCTTCATAAGTCAACCCCCTCATCTCCGGAATCAACCTCGTGAACTTTCCCTGAACAGCCTCCAATGCAAGTATATCCTTCCTTAAATACGGAGAGCAAAATTGCACGCAATACTCTAGGTATGATCTTACCAATACCCTGTACAGTTGTAGCAGGACTTCTCTGCGTTTATACTCTATCCCCCTTAATAAATAAAGGCCAACATTCCATTTGCCTTCCTGATATTTGCTGTTCCTGCATACTAACTTTTTGTGTTTCATGCACAAGGACCCCCAGGTCTCTCTCTACTGCAACACTTTGTAATTTTTCTCCATTTAAATTGTAATTTGCTTTTCTATTTTTTCTGCCAAACTGGATAATGTCACATTTTCCCACATTATACTCCATCTACCAGATTTTTGCCCACTCACTTAGCCTGTCTATATTCCTCTGCGGATTTTTTTGTGTCCTCTTCACAATTTGTTTCCCACCCATCTTTATATCATCAACAAACTTGGCTACATTGCACTCGGTCCTTTCATCCAAGTCGTTAATATAGATTGTAAATAGTTGAGGTCCCAGCACTGATCCATGCGGCACCCCACTAGTTACAGTTTGCCAACCGGAAAATGTCCCATTTATCCCAACTCTCTATTTTCTGTTAGTTAGCCAATCCTCTATCCAGGCTAATATATTATCCCCAACCCTGTGAACTTTTATCTTGTGCAGTAACCTTTAATGTGGGACCTTGTCGAATGCCTTCTGGAAATCCAAATACACATCCACTGGTTCACCCTTATCCACCCTGTTCGTTACATCCTCAAAGAACTCCAGCAAATTTGTCAAACATGATTTCCCTTTCATAAAGCCATGATGGCTCTGCTTGATTGAATTATGCTTTTCCAAATGTTCCGCTACTACTTCCTTAATAATGTACTCCAGTATTTTCCCAACGACAGATGTTAGGCTAACTGGTCTATATTTTCCTGCTTTTTGTCTGCTTCCCTTTTTAAATCGGGGCGTTACATTTGCAGTTTTCCAATCCACTGGGACCGCCCCAGAATCCAGGTAATTTTTATTACAACCAATGCATCCACTATCTCTGCAGCCACTTCTCTTAAGACCCTAGGATGTAAGCCATCCGGTCCAGGGGGCTTCTACGCCTTTAGTCCCATTATTTTACCGAGTACTATTTCATTAGTGATTGTGATTGTATTAATTTCCTCCCTCCCTATAGCCCCTTTATTATGCATTATTGTTTTAAGTGTCTTTTATGAAGACCGATACAAAATATTTGTTCAATGTCTCTGCCATTTCCCTGTTCCCCTTTACTAATTCCCCAGTCTCATCCTCTCGGGGACCAACATTTACTTTAGCCACTCTTTTCCTTTTTATGTACCTGTAGAAACTCTGACTATCTGTTTTTATATTTTGTGCTAGTTTACTCTCATAATCCATCTTCCCTCTCTTTATCATTTTTTTATTGTCTCACTGATGTCACTTTAAATTGTGAGTGTTGTGAAGAAATCTTCTTCCGGTAGCATTCTGATTTTTCTGCAGTTAAGAGGGGCATTGATGAGTGGAGGAGGCCTGTGAGCTGCTATATTGATCTCAGAGGTAAACTTGAGCTCATCCAAAACTCTGCTGCCCTGTGTCCTAACTCGCATCAAGTCCCGCTCACCCATCACCCCTGTGCTTGCTGACATATCAAGACAGACTGGAGCGGCTAGGCTTATATTCACTGAAATTTAGAAGAATGAGAGGGGATCTCATAGGAACATATAAAATTCCTACGGGATTGGACAGGTTAGATGTAGGAAGAATGTTCCCGATGTTGGGGAAGTCCAGAACCAGGGGTCACAGTCTAATGATAAGGGGTAAGCCATATTGGACCGAGATGAGGAGAAACCTTTTCACCCAGAGAGTTGTGAACCTGTGGAATTCTCTACCACAGAAAGTTGTTGAGTCCAGTTTGTTGGATATATTCAAAAGGGAGTTAGATGTGGCCCTTACGGCTAAAGGGATCAAGGAGAGAAAGCAGGAATGGGGTACTGAAGTTGCATGATCAGCCATGATCTTATTGAATGGTGGTGCAGGCTTGAAGGGCTGAATGGCCTACTCCTGCACCTATTTTCTATGTTTCACCCTTGCCCCTCTTGTTGATTGGATTTTTAGTTCCTCATTTTGAAGGAGTTGCTCTCTCCTCATTTAGAATCATAGAAATTTACAGCACAGAAAGAGGCCATTCGGCCTTTGAAAGCAATCCAATTAGTCCCACATCTCTGCTTTTTGTCCGTATTCCGGCAAGTTCCACCTCCTCAAGTACCCGTCCAACTCCTTTTTAAAATGAATGATGTAATTAACTTCCACCACCTTTTCAGGCAGAGCGTTCCAGATCCTAACAGTGAAAATATTCTCCTCATTTCATTTAGATAGGAGATGGTGGGCTTTCTCTGGAACGACAAAATCAGCTTGTAATTGTAGTTTAGTACAATGTCCAAAGGCGCTTCACAGGACCGTTATCAAGCAAAAATTAACACCGAGCCACATAAGGAGAAATTAGGCAGGTGAGCAAATGCTTAGTCAAAGAGGTAGGTTTTAGGGAGTGTCTTAAAGGAAGCTGTTGAGGCCAGTTCATTAGATATATTCAAAAGGGAGTTAGATGTGGCCCTCATGGCTAAAGGGATCAAGGGGTATGGAGAGAAAGCAGGAATAGGGTATTGAAGTTGCATGATCAGCCATGATCATATTGAATGGTGGTGCAGGCTCGAAGGGCCTGATCAAATTTTCTATGTTTCTATGTTTCTATGAAAGAAAGGTGGCAAGGCGGAGAGGTTTAGTGAGGGAATTCCAGAGCTTAGGACCGAGGCAATAGAAAGCACAGCCACCAATGGTTGAGCCAGAGCTGTTCAAGAGGACAGAATTAGAGAAGCACAGAGATCTCGTTGTTGGCGAACATCGATTGCAACTTTGAAGTACATGTGGGCCACATGTCCGCCCATTTTTACCAGGGGCTGAGCGGCTGAAGCAGTGGCCCTTAAAAGGATCTCCCCATGAAAAAGTCCCCTAAACTTCTTTAAAACATTTTTTTTGTGTGGGGACCAGGTAGAGCAGGAGTGCACGGTAAACACTGCCCCCCGCGCTCACTCTTCTGGGCTATGGTTTGCACACCCCTCCCTCCCCTCACCCACCTGCCAGGACGTTCCCGCTATCCGGCCCGACGTTGCAATTGGCCATCACCTCCATCGGGTCAGTTTGCCGCCCACCGCTCACCGGCTACAGTCACATGGACCTGCAGGTAGTTTGGCAGCTCCTGACACCGGCTTTGGGCCGGGTTACGCGGCCAATGCGCCAACCTCACACACCATTTGGTCACATGACAATAACTGCCACCTCCAACATGAGCAATTGGCCAGATAGAGACCCCACTCGCTAAATATCTTTCAAAAGAGAATCGGATAAATACTTGAAGGGGAAAAAATGTGCAGGGCCGCGGGGAAAGAGAAAGGGGAATGGGACTAATTGGCTAGCTCTTTTAGAAAGCCAGCACAAGCACGATGGGCAGAATGGCCTCCTTTTGAGCTGTTTGATTCTATGATTACCCAAGGCTTTAATTTTAGCATTTTCTGGACTCTTTCTGCACATGTTTGCTAGCTGAATGACGGTCACAGAGTCACATCAATTGGATCTTTATGGTCCTTTTACACTGAGAAACTACTTTGTTGATATTTCCTGTCAAGACTTGATTATGGTTCCTCTGCCACCACTGTACGCAGTTTTGATCATATTGGTCTCTGTTCTAAGTTACCTCAACAACAACTTTTATTTATATAGCACCTTTAACGGACTAAAACAATCCAAGGCGCTTCACAGGAGGTATAAAATTTCACACCGAACCTTTAAGGAGACATTGGGGAAAATGACCGAAAGCTTGGCCAAAGAGATAGGTTTTAAGGAGCGTCTTAAAGGAGGAGAGAGAGGTAGAGAGGCGGAGAGGTTTAGGGAAGGAATTCCAGAGCTTAGGGCTTTGTAATTCCCTTGTGCATGATTTTCACTTGTGTCAGCTATTTCTGATTAAGTAGCAGATAAAGGTATTTCAGATAAATGCTATAAATGTTCATATGCCAAGAATTGAGAGGCCAATTTTCAAGGTACTCGTGCATTTACATTAATGGAGCATTCGCTAATTTTTGCCCATGCTGCTCAAATTCCTCCAGAGAGTAATCCACTATCACTAAGCTTAATGTGCAGTCTTGGCATGAATGAGTTTTTGATTTGTTAAGGGCTCATTCAGCACCAATTATAAGGCAGTGTGCGAAGTTGCTTCTGGTTGCCTCCCATCCCATTTTGCAATATAGACGCACGGTGCTGAGTCAGTGGAATGAGTTGGCAGAGTTCTGACACGGAGCGTAGTGCGGGGCAACCCAACTGCTCCTGCCCATTCAACGACATGGCTGCATCTATAATCTTTATTTGCTGGCGATGAAAGAAAGAAAAGAAAAGAAAAGAGGGAGGAAGGAAGGAAGGAAGGGAGGGGAGGGGAGGGGAGGGGAGGGGAGGGAGGAAGGAAGGAAGGAAGGAAGGAAGGTGAAAATGACCCAATCTGTTATTTTTTAGTGATGTTGGTTGAGGGAGAAAAATATTGGCTGCAGACACCAGGGATAAATCACTTGCTCTTCTTCGAATAGTGCCATAGGATCCGAGAGAGCAGACGGGACCTCAGTTTAACTTAAACCCATGACCTTACTGACTCAGAGGCGAGACTCCTACCCATTGAGCCGCGACTGACACCTCTGAGGAGCAGCATGGACGAGGGCCAGGGAGGTCACAGGAGTTGGAGGGCGACCACCAGGATGAACACCTATTCCAGGTAGCATGTTTAGGAGAACCGGGACAATAATAAATGGAATGATCTTGAATTGTACAGCATGGAAACAGGTCATACAGGTGTTTATGCTCCACACAAGACTCCTCCAGAGAAACTGCAGAACACGGGAAAGGTTTGAGGCTCTTGGTTAAATTATTTGACAAATGAGTTAAAATAATGGATTAAGGAATATCACCGAGCAATGCGCTGATTTTTCATCTGTTACCATCGGCAACAGTCCTTCCTCACATTTAGTGTTACGCCTCAAACAATTATTTATTTTTGGGGGTCATAGCAATTATCTCATTTTCCGTGAGAACATTCATCAAATCACATTTCCGGAGGACTAGCCCAGGTATTATAGAATTTGCTCGGCATTATTTTGACAAAGACAGGAGCTGCTTCAACAAAAATGCAGAAAGACAAATGGGACTTTATTCAGAGTCACCCAAGCACAAAAAAATTAAAGCAAAGGGTAATGGAGAAAATGGGGTAGGATTTTAGAGTCAGAAATCCATTGATGGATGCTCAGAATGGACAACTGAGCACCAAAAGGTGCATTATGTCAAAATCTCAATGCTTCAATGTTGCTGCTAGTATCTATATATACAGATGCTTAACTTAGATGGGAATTTTAACCCCAATAAACGGGCGGGTTTGGGTCGGGTGGGAGGTTAAAGTATAAAAAGATCTGAATCCCGACCCCAACCCGCCCACTACCCATTTTAACGGAGGCGAGATGGCAGATGGGCAGTCAAACCACTCCCAGGAGGTGGCTTGACACTTTAAATATGATAATAAGGTACTGCAGCCTCCAGTTTAACCTGCTTTGCTGGTCTCACTGTGACAGGCCTGGATTTCCGGGCCTCGGGATTCCCGATAGCTGCAGCGTGAGGACTGCTCCGGGGAGCGATCCTTATGGGCTGGAGGGGCAGCAGTGCTTACCCCTCGCACCAAACTCCCCCATCCCCCAGCCCCCCATACAAACCCCACCACCCCCGGAATCGGACATTTCCCGTGGGCCGGGATCAGAAATCCTGTGTTATCGGACCTCCCCACGGATCAGACCTCCGCTGGGGTTGCAGCCTCTTCTCCGGCATTCCCCACCCAGCCTGAAGCCAAGCCTTTCAATCAGGTTGACCTCCTTCCATCAGGAACCTGTCAGGGACGTCCCACGTACGCTGTGGTCTTAAATCTCCACAGTGCACGGGGGAGAGCTGGAACCCTGGGTTTCCCCATGCGCTGCTGCCCCTAGACCCCCTCCCCCACACACCCACACCCCCGTCCACACCGCCACACCCCCACATCCCGCCCCCACACCCCCACCGCCACACCCCACCCCTGGCCCCACACACCCCCGGCCTCAGACCACCACCCCCAATCCCCCTCCCCACCCCCACACCCCTACCCCTACACTTCCACCCCTACCCTTGCTACCAGCGGGTCCAAAAGTTAAAGCTTCACCTCATGGACATCCCAATGCCATGAGATGCTAGGCGTAAAGCTCTTAGCCCCTTAGTAATAGATCCATTGCCATAAAGGCAAAAGTGAGGCTTAGACTAAAATAGCAGTGGGCCATCTGGTGAATTAACAAAATTGTAGCTTATTTTTTTTGAATATCTTGATCTTCAAATATGGTAGCTTCCTTTCTGTGACCTATTTTTTTCGAAGTCGCCATGATTAAAGGTGCTGTAACATCGGAAACATCGGTAGAAGTCACTGTCCGACCAGTTATCCAATTTTAACAGCAATCTGAGGACGTCCACCCCGGCAAAATTGGATTCACGAACAGTGACAAAAAGAAGCAAGTAACAAGAAACCCTATTTTCTTTTTACTTGATAAAGCCTTGCTAAATGTTTTTGTGAAGATCCTGGGCAACATTTACAACCAACAGTGGACAACAGTATGGGTTTAAACTGGGCCACTTGATGTCCATTTTTCAGGAGCGGCATGGACTCCTAAGGCCCAAAATGGCAGACAGAAGGTGCACGCTGACTTCTGACCAGAAGTGCGCCGCACACCATATTGGATAAGGCAAACAAGAGACATCCTTTAACCATTCCTTGGGCTAGGACATTTGCATATGCAAACAAGGGACCTAACGTCTGCTTCAGATCCCCGCACCAACATTGGTTTTGTCTCAGGAAAAAGAACCCTAAGCACCTCCTTTGTGGCCCTGATCCCTTCTCCCAAACCCCAGACCCCCGACCCCTCATCCGAGGTCGCTGCTCCCTACCTCAGATTCCCAAATCCCGACCCCTCGACCGAGGCCCCGATCCCTTCCCCCGGACCCCAGATCCCCGATTTGAGGCCCCTGCTCCCTTCCCCCGATGCCCGACTCCCGATCCGTCGATCAAGGCCCCGATCACTTCCCCATGACCCTGGACCCCAGACCACACTGCCAAGGCCCCCGTCTCTTCCCTCTGACCCCCCCTGACCCTCCCCTATGCCGAGATTAAGTACGTACCATCTCCCACAGCGCAGTCATCACATTCCTTTCTCCTCGAACCTCACCATTTGTGCGCCGGAGAATACCGTTGGGTGGGGGGAGGGTTGGGGGGAGGGGTGGGTGGGGAGCCCAAAAGTGGGGGATCCCAAATTTAACCCCCTAAGTATTTTACTTCAGGTCAGACCCAACATTATTGAGCAGAATGAATGGGACAATCGTGAAATAGGAGAGAGCCAATTTATTTTGACTCCCTCCCTAATGAGCTGTTCCCATCCATTGAGCTGCAGAAATAACATCCAGACTATTTATTATTGGAAGCTATTCTCCACAGCGAAAAAGAGAAATAATAACTAAAAAATGCCTATTACGATGAAAATTTGCCTTTTTGGCAGCAGGAGTCTGGAGAGTAAACAATTTGATAAATTGTATAAAATGTCAGAATATGGCGTCAGGCATTTAGGACCGAGATGAGGAGGAATTTCTTTGCTACGAATAACAAGAATTACATTTCCCCCCCCAATTTGTTCTTTTTTTTTAATTTACTTGGGCCGAAATTCAGGCCCGCCAGTAAGCTGGTGGGCCTCCCGACTTTTTGGAACCATCACCGCCAAAATTTTTGCGGCGGGACCTCGATTGAGATTCAGCAAAAAAAAAATGGGGTCCTGCTCTAATGAGCGACTGCAATCACCAGTTTACAGCGGTGTGGGTGTCTTGATTGAAGCGCGATCATCACGGAGCTATTCAGCATGTTCCGAACGTGGATCAAATGAGCCAGCTGCTTCCTGGCCTTCTTAAAGGCCTGGGTTTGCAGCTGGGCCCTGAGCAGGGAAGGAGTTGGGTTGCCGGATTGCTGGATTGCTGTTGCTAGTGGACCAAAGAGGGCAAGCCACTTTACTGAGGCTGAGCTGGAGACCCTCATGCAGGGTGTCGAGGGCAGAAGACTGATTTATCCCGACGTGGGGGAGACCAGGTTGTGAGGTGTTAAGCAATGCATGGAGAGAGATTGCAGGCGTGGTTTCAGGCACCTCCATTCATAACAGGACTCCAACGCAATGCAGAAAATGCTTGAATAATATCATCCGTCTTATGAAAGTGAGTACCTGTTCCATCAACTGCTGACCTTGCATCAGCGAGCTTCTCCTTCAACATTCTCTTATTTCCCAGCCACACTGTTTATTCACTCAAGCAGCATTTCATTGTTCACGCCTCTAGGGTCCTGTACTGTCAAACGTAAAAAGGTGTGTCCTAAATGGAAATTGGTCTGCCATTCTCAGGGAAATGCAGGATGACTTTAAGCCTTATAGCCACCGCAAAGATTCAGTCTGATTGTCTGTTATGTGCTAATCGTGGTGTTATGCCAAAAAAAGGCAGGGAAACTTTTGTGCGAGATTTACACAGTAGCCACCCAAGCATTGTCATGATAAAGGCCAGTGCCAGATTTCACGTTTGGTGGTCCGGCATTGACACGGACTTGGAGTCATGTGTGCATCAGTGCAACACTTGAATGCAACTGAGTAACGTACCTGTGGAGGCTCCGCCGAGTCTGTGGTCATGGCCATCCAAGCCATGGCAAAGATCCACATAGACTTTGCCGGCCTCTTTCTCGCCAAAATGTTTTTAGTGGTAGTAGATGCTAACTCCAAATGGATTGAATGCATAATCATGTCATTCAGCACGTCCACAGCCACTATTGAAAGCCTCCGGGCCATGTTCACCACACATGGCCTGCCCGACGTCCTTGTCAGTGACAACGGACCGTGTTTCACCAGTTCGGAGTTCCATGAATTTATGACCTGTAATGGCATCAAGCATGTCAGGTCTGCCCCTTTCAAACCCGTATCTAACGGTCGAGTGGAGGGGGCTGTCCAAACCATTAAGCAGAGCTTAGAACACGTGACTCACGGCTCCCTACAGACCCGCTTGTCCCGCATTTTGCTCAGTTACTGGATGAGACCCCATTCGCTCACCGGGGTCCCTCCTGCCGAGCTATTAATGAAAACCGGGCTCTCCCTTGTACAGCCAGATCTCAATGATCATGTCGAAACCAGAAGGCAACGGCAGCAACGGTACCACGATCGCGTGGCCGTATCACGTGACATTGCTGTTCATGACCCTGTGTTTGTCCTGAATTATGGTCATGGTCCAAAGTGGGTTGCTGGCACGGTTTTGGCCAAGGAGGGGAACAGGATGTTTGTAGTCAAACTATTAAATGGACAAACGTGCAAGAGGCTCATCGACCAACCTAGACTGCGATTGACAGACAACCCAGAACAAACTGAGGATGACATCATCATCGACCAACCAACACACATCCAACCATCATTTGACCCTTGTGTCATTCATGAACAAGAACCTGCCATCCCCGACAGTCCTGTCAGACCGACTGCTCCGCAATGCAGCAATGGTCCTATTAACTCACCCAAATTTGGGTTCAAACTGAGAAGATCAACCAGGGAGCGGAAAGCCTGGACTGCCTCAACTTGTAAATACAACCTGTACCAAGGACTTTGGGGGGAATGATGTTATATGTTAACTGGGTTTTACCTGCCTCTGGAGGGCGTGACTGTCGGACTCCTAATGGTCTCTGGCAGGCAAGTGCAAGCTATGTATATAATGTTGGCAGCCATGTTGAATCCTTTTTTTGAGAATAAATAAACTGGAGTAAGGTCATGCCTGAACTAGCTCACCGTACTTAGCCTCGTGGAGTTATTCGATACTTAACAGTACTCACCAACCATTCTTTGTTTTGCAGGCCAAACTGGCTTACAATACAGCTGAGCAAAGGAGGACCGGTGGTGGCAAGGCAGACATCCAGGTCCTCACACCTTTGGAGGAGTGGACATGGTGCCTTCCCTGTGGGCCAGGGTACTGCTGATGAAGATGTGGGTAAGTGAAGGCTCTCCTTTAATGCGCTCTCTACCTGAATGCGACAGCGCCTACTGTGCCTTTCCTTCTGGAAGTCTGCTCCTTCCAGGTTCCATGCATCAGTCCCCCACCTCCCCATCACAGCAACCCTTCTCCCATTTACGCTTGCAGATGACAGACTGAGTGGCAGCACACCCAGCACAATGGGGAGTGAGGAGAGACATCACAGACCAGCTGGAGGCCTGCATCAGACCCTTCTCCACATCACAGCAGACATCTCAAGTCGCAGCAGTGAGGACATTGAGGGGTCAAGCCCTGCTGACAGTATCGAGAACACTATCGTTTGGGGAGGCGACTGAGGAGGAAGAGGAAGAGGAGGACACTGATGGCGCCAACGCATCACTGCTTCCACCCACAGGCGCCAGCTTAGATAGTGGGAGTGTGCAGTGTGATATAAATGAGGCGGTACAGGGGTCTGCACTGGGTTTTGCACCGGGGCCTAGCAAGCTGCACCATGGTGACGGGGCTAGGCAACCTCATGTGCCATCTCTCCGGTGGGTGGGGGGGGGGGGGCGAGTCCGCACCGGAGTTCTGCCGAAGAGGACTCAGATGATACCATCGATGTTGCGGCTTATGAAAGAAGGGTGGCGGCCATGCATTCGCATATGTTGGGGGCACTGACAAGGGTGCCAGGGAGGCTGTGGGAAGTGATGAGGAGTGGGGAGGAGTCCACCTCCCGCATGGTCGACAGCTCTGTGCACTCCATGGAGCCCATCATTGCCAGTGTGCAGGCGATGGTGGACTCTCAGAGTGACCGTGCGGATCCAGCTGTGATACTGCAACCTGCAGGTGATGGGGCAGCTGCCATTTCAGCACAGGCGCGAGGGAACGAGTGTATCGGTGCTGGATTGGAGAGGATGGCCGCGGCTCTGGAAGCTCAGAATGCTCTTATGCACTCTGGGCAACAGGCCACGGGGCATCTTAGTGCTGTCATGGAGCGTCAAACTGCTGCCATGTCTGGTGGCTTTGAGACTTGGGCTGCTCTCATGCAGTCTCAGCTCGATGCCACCCGACACCTCGGTGTTGAATTCGCGGCTGGGTCCACCACG
Organism: Pristiophorus japonicus; assembly: GCF_044704955.1. Taxonomy (NCBI): domain Eukaryota; kingdom Metazoa; phylum Chordata; class Chondrichthyes; family Pristiophoridae; genus Pristiophorus; species Pristiophorus japonicus. The sequence goes on from NC_091982.1 coordinate 59,996,482, forward strand.
GGTCACGGGGGACCTTCCAGTGAGGCCCCACAGCACCGACCTGACCTACCTCAGCTTGGTGGTGGTGGTGGAAGTGTGCCGCCCCCGGGGAGTGACTCAGGCTCCTCGGACCAGGATCCTGATGATGTGCTCTCTCAGGGGCACAGCATTCCTGGCCCCGGACCTGCCACTCCGCGAGTGCCTCCACGCAGGGCCTCACCCGAGCCAAGCTTGACTGAACCTTCCCAGCGGGGTGCTGGCCAGTCTGCACCAGGCCCTTCTAAGGTCAAAGGTGATTGAGGGCGTCCGAGGACATCTGTAGCTCCCATACAACAACCACAGCAGCCTTCCCGGACCCATGAGGCAGCTACAAGGGAAACACTGAGATGAAGTCGTAGGATAGGCACACGTAAGAGGGGTTATACGGAGATGCACAGGGGTAAAAAATGATATTTTTTGTTAGTTTCTGGCACTGTTTTTGTTCTGTTGTCTTTTTGCACTGACTTGCATCATCTCATAAATCTTTATTTCTTGCACATATATCTGGCCAGGTGTTTCATTTGGGAGTGGGCAATTCTGTGTGAAGTCTCTCATTGGGATGGCTGTGGAAAATAGGAGCTGAAGGGTCATGTGTGGATGGGATTATGTGAATCGAGCAGCAATCAGACGCCTCTGCACCTCCCTTACAGGGTGCGATGGGGGGGGACGCCTCCTGGCTGAGTGGCGAAGGGGATCTTCCTCCACCTCCTCCTCCACCTCCTCCTGCACCTCCTCCTGCGCCTCCTTCTCCTGTGCCTCCTCTTCATCAGGTGGCACTGCTGGCTCGACCTCCAGTGGCTGGCCCCTCATGAGGGCCAAGTTGTGCAGCATGCAGCAGACCACCATGAATATGGGACCTGTTCAAGAGAGTACTGCAAGGTGACACCAGACTGGTCCAGGCAACGGAACCTCTGCTTGAGGATCCCAATGCAGTGCTCGATGATACTCCTGGTGCCAGAATGAGCGTCATTGTGAGCATGCTCGACCGCTGTCCTGGGGTTCCGTAGTGGAATCAGCAGCAAGGTGGACAGGGGATATCCCTTGTTGCCAAGCAGCCATCCACAATCCTGGATTGGCCCAGTGATGAGGGCGGGCACATTGGTCTGGTGTAGAATGAAGGAATCATGGCTGCTGCCTGGGTACCTGGCATCAACTGCTAGGATTCGACGCTGGTGGTCGCACACCAGCTACACATTGAGGGAGTAGAATTCCTTCTGGTTGGTGAACCTGTGTGCAGTCGATGGCACCATACACCCTGGGGAATCCTGCAATCCGGACAAATCCAGCTTGCCGATCCACCTGCTTCTCCCTGGTCATCGGGAAGGAGATATATAGAGCATTGGTGACCTGCCGGATGGAGCGATGGGCATAGAATTGGAAGATGTTGGATATGTCTGCAGTCACAGACTAGAAAGACCCTGTAGCATAAAAGTTCAGAGCTATGGTGGCCTTGGTCTCAACAATCAGAGCGGTCCTGAGCCTTGGCACAGGACATTGCAAAACTCCCTCAGTACGTCCTTTCTAAATCTAAGCCTTTGCAGGCATTGCTCATCACTGAGCTCGAGAAGGATAACTGACATCAGCAGACCCTTTGACGGTAGGGCCTCCTCCCCTGGGTCTGTGCTGGCCACCTCCCATGACAACTGGCTGATCTCCTTCTCCCTGTTCCTCCTCATGGTCTGGAGCCTCTGCAGGCTGTTTCTGGCAAGGCTTCTGGCCCACTATGTGGTGGGGGGGAGGGGTCAGCGTACCTGACCTCCTCCTCATGCCATCCTCCTCCTGGCCACCCTCTCTATGTGGAGGTCTGCGCCCATCTGCAGGCCCTTCTCACTGTTGGGCAGCCATGGCTGCTGTCTCCCTTGCCCGCTGCCTCTCTAGACGTTGCTGGCAGTGCCGGCTTCTCCTGCGTACTGCTCTGTGTCTGACAAGGTGGACAAGGCATTCCCCTGCCCATTCTGGCTGCAGGCTCAACCCTGACAAGCAGGCCTCTGTGGAGCACAGAATGAGGCCTACAGGCCTCCACTAAATCAGTGAGATCGAAAAGTCCAAAAAACATGACTCTGCAGGTTGACCAAATGCACAAAAGGAACAGAGAGAGTTGTGACCAAAAATACCCAATCGTGGGAATGCTCCATCTCCTCCTCCACCGGTGTCGAGTAGCACGGCAAAATGTACCGACCCAAAAAGCTGGTGGGGGCACTGTCTAACAAAAAGCTCACTTTTAATACCTGAATTTAGGTGGCGTGCCCGTGTAGCACACCACCCAAGCCCCATACCGCAAGCCCCATACAGCGGCAGAAGTCCAGACTGTCGAAGAAACTCCCGCGCCGAACATGCGACGCGGGGTCCAATCAACCAGAACGCGGCGGACACTTGATTTTGCTGAATGGCCGCCGAAAACCCGCGGTAACAGTCCTTCCTGGGGTCCTGACTTTCAGCCCCACTGTCCCTACTTTGCTACAGAGTTTCACTAGAAATTATTCCCTTGTGTTTGGAAGAATGAGAGGTGATCTGATTGAAACATACAAAATTCGCAAAGGGCTTGACCGAGTAGATGCAGGAACGATGTTTCCCTCGGCTGGAGAGCCTGGAATTCCGGATAAGAGGTCAACCATTCAGGACTGAGATGAAGTGAAATTTCTTCACTCAGAGGGTGGTGAATCTTTGGAATTCTCTGCTCCAGTGGCCTGTGGAGGCTCAGTTGTTGAGTATATTCAAGACAGACTTTGATAGATTTTTGGGCACGAAGGGAATCAAGGGATTTGGGGAAGAAGCAGAAAAATGGAGTTGAGGTAGAAGATCAGCCCTGACCTTATTGAATGGCAGAGCAGGCTTGAGGGGCCGAATGGCTGACTACTGCTCCTATTTCTTATGTTCTTTGCCTTGGGGTTGTCCTGCAACAGCCCAAAGAACTGCATTTCTAAACTCGCTGCCAATTCAAGCGTATCCAAAATCGCCGATAAATAAACAATCAACTGAAGGTCGGATTGCAAAAAAAGCACAATTGCGGATTAGCCTAACAATATGAATCATGCTGCTTGGGCACTGCCTCTGTTAAAGGAATTCTGTCGATTTTATCCGTTTACTCATTAGTTTCTCAAACCCAGGCTTGCACTGGGAATGTGTGAATATTGTAACACGACAGCAGTTTGTCACATTTTCAACCTTTAACTGTCTCGTTAGCAGTTTAAGACACATTAAAGGATCATTAAGGTACATTTTTATCTTTACTTGTCTCATTACTGAGATTCGCACGCTGAGAAATCATGTCAGGAGTACGGGCAGACCTGATTCACAACCTCAACGGGTTTCAGTCCATTGGAGTGATTGGACAGATGATTGCGCGAGACCGTATGACTCATAAATAGAGGCATAGAGTAGAAAAGCATCATCATCATCATCATAGGCAGTCACTTAGGATCAAGGAAGACTTGCTTCCACTCTTAAAATGAGTTCTTAGGTGGCTGTACAGTCCAATACAAGAACCACAATCCCTGTCACAGGTGGGACAGATAGGCGTTAAGGGAAAGGGTGGGTGGGACAGGTTTGCCGTACGCTCTATTCACTGCCTGCGCTTGATTTCTGCATGCTCTTGGCAAAGAGACCCGAGGTGCTCAGCGCCCTCCCAGATGCTCTTCCTCCACTTAGGGCGGTCTTTGGCCAGGGACTCCCAGGTGTCAGTGGGGATGTTGCACTTTATCAGCAGCACTGCCCCCCCAGTTAACAAGATCCACGGGGCGGCCCTGGACAACGTGGACCATTTCTCATACCTCGGGAGCCTCTTATCAACAAGAGCTGATATTGACGATGAGATTCAACACCACCTCCAATGCGCCAGTGCAGCCTTCAGCCAACTGAGGAAAAGAGTGTTTAAAGACCAGGCCCTCAAAACTGCCAAAAATTAGAAAAGCATGAAAGTTATGATGAATCTTAATAAAAACACTGGTTCGGCCTCAACTTGAGTATTGTGTCCAATTCTGGGCACCGCACTTTAGGAAGGATGTGAAGGCCTTAGAGAGGGTGCAGAAAAGATTAACGCAAATGGTTCCAGTGATGAGGGACTTCAGTTACGTGGATAGACTGGGGAAGCTGGGGTTGTTCTCCTTGGAGCAGAGAAGGTTGAGAGGAGATTTGATTGAGGTGTTCAAAATCATGAGGGGTCTGGACAGAGTAGATAGAGAGAAACTGTTCCCATTGGCAGAAGGGTTGATAAGCAGAGGACAAGATTTAGGGTGATTGGCAAAAGAACCAAAGGCGACACAAGGAAAACCTTTTTACGCAGTGAGTGGTTAGGATCTGAAATGTACGGCCTGAAAGGGTGGTGGAGGCAGTCTCAAGCGTGGCTTTCAAAAGGGAGTTGGATAAGTACCTGAAGGAAAAATATTTGCAGGGCTACGGGGAAAGGGCGGGGGAGTGGGACTGGCTGAGGTGCTCTTGCAGAGAGCAAGCACAGGCTCGACAGGCCGAATGGCCTCTCTCTACTGTGCTGTAACCATTCTATGATACTATCGTTCTATGATGCACTCTCCCAGAGGTGATCCCATTAGGATTCTGAGGGGGATTGACAGGGTAAATGCAGGGAGAATGTTTCCCCTGGTTGGAGAGTCTAGAACTGGGCAGGCATAGTCTCAGGATATAGGGCGGGGGGGGGGGGGGGCGGTCGGCCATTTAAGACCGAGGTGAGGAGGAATTTCTTCACTCAGAGGCTGGTAAAGCTTTGAAATTTTCTGTGCAAGAGGGATGAAGATGCTCAGTCGTTGAGTATATTCAAGGCTGAGATCGATAGATATTTGGACTGTAGAGGAATCAAGGGATATCGCGCAGGAAAGTGCAGTTGAGATCGAAGCTCAGCCGTGATCTTATTGAATAGCGGTGCAGACGTGAGGGGCCGTATGGTCTGCTCCTACAACTATATGTTCTTAAAGATGTCACACAAACAGGCATTGCATGTTTTAAAACTGCACATTCCTCCCATTACATTTGCAGGTTACAATGAAAAGTTGGGGTTTCTCCCATTTATTCCAAAGGTGGACAAAATGTCCATCCATTTTATTTTCATAGAATCACACAGTATAGAACCAGGCCATTTGGCCCATCGTACGTGTGCTGGTTCTTAGAGTGAGCTATCCGATTAGTCCCACCCAACCCCTCCGTTCCCCCGCTATCCCCCCCCAACCAAACACTTTCCCCATAGCTCTGCAAATATTTTCTTTTCAAGTATTTATCCAACACGCAGTTGAAAGTTAATGTTGAATCTGCTTCCACCGCCCTTTCAAGCATCACGTTCCAAATCACAACTCGCTGCGTAAAAAAATCATTCTCCTCAGCTGCTCTCACTCAGGCTCTTTGACTTTCCTCAGAAGCCTTTGGTCATAGACCTGAATTGTTAAGCCTACGCTCCCCGCTGCACAGATTCAGCTTGATGTGCTGAGTGTTTGCAGCATTATCTGATCCTCGCTGGCAGAGCAAATGTAGCCGTGCTGTTTGTGTCACGTCCTGCTGGAATATCATCCACCATGCAATTTTTGGTCAGAGTCGTAAAAGGAGAATCCACCAGATATTTCTTTCCCCCAAGTCGAATAAACACAAGGGCGGGATTTCGGCCCCCAAGAATGGGTGGGCTGGGAACAGGTGGTGGGGAGGGGGGAGGGGGTGGGGGGAATGTTGAGTTATAGAGGGCCAGCGCAACCTGGCACCAACACGCGCACTTCCGTGATTACCGCAGGCGTGTTTGGATGCCGATGAGAAACCTACACACTAAAGTCAGGGATTTAATCAACTGGATACGGGCAGGTGCTTATTGGTGCAATTATCATCCTTAGGAGACGTTAATGAGGGATTTTTAATTTGATTGTAGCGTGGCTCCACATTTTACTTGAGGGGTTTCCCGGCTCGAGAACCTGAGCAGAGGAATGGAGGCCAGTTCGAGCAGCAGTTCAGGTGGCTGTTTAAACTTGTCATCGTCCCATCGGAATAAAAGATCACTGATTGCAGCTGTTGTCTCAGTTCCCTCCGGCAAATGTCTGGCAGAGAGTGCTCGAGTGGATATAGCTTTTTTTCCAAACTGGGAGGATTTCAAACTGACGAGAGTTGGATGGGAGGCGACTTTGAAGTGTTGGAGAGCCGGTCAAATGAGGAAGACCATCAGCGTCCGGGGCAGCGACACCATGCTGTGTGGGATCAGGAGGGGCACAAGGGAGAGAGGCACAGGAGGGAACACAGGGGAGAAGGGCACGGGGGAGAGGGGCACGGGGGAGAGAGAGGGAAAAAGGGGAGTGGTACGGGGAGAGGGGCACAGGGGAGGGCACGGGGAGGGCACGGGGAGGCACGGGAGAGGGGCACAGGGGAGATGGCATAGGGAGGGCACGGGGAGGGGGGCACAGGAGAAGGGCACAGGGGAGGGGGCACAGGAGAGGGGCACTGGGGGCACAGGAGAGGGGGCACAGTGGGGAGGGGCGCAGGATGAAGGTGCACAGGGGAAGGGCCAAGGTCACAAGACACAACCCATGTTACAGAGTTTACAGACGGAGGCTCAGCTTCCTTGACCGCTCACAGGAGCAGTGCTGATGTTGTCACATCAGGCGGTGGCAGACATGAGCAGCCTCCAACAGGAAGACCTGCTCCATGCTGGATCTGTTGGCCATGCAACACCAGTGGCTGCGAAAGTGAGCCCCGTCCTCAACGTTATGGCCTCAAGATCCTTCCAGGGCGATACCTGTGACGTATCCAGGATCTAGCAGTCAGCTGCACTTAAATGCATAAGGTAGGTTATTTACCAGGGCTGACAAATTATATAAATGTCTCTTGTGATGACAATAACCAGAATCAGCGGGCTCTCGGATTTAACTCTCTGACTGTTTTCCCACAGGCACAGGGTGCTATCGACTGCACACACGTGGCAATCCGAGCAACATGGCAGGAGCCACAAGCGTTTATATACCGCAAGAGATATTTGTCCGTAAATGCACAACTGGTGTGCAGCCACAAGAGTTTCATCTTGTTATTTTCGTTCTTGGGATGTGGGCATCACTGGCAAGGCCGGCATTTATTGCCCATCCCTAATTGCCCTCGAGAAAGTGGTGGTGAGCCACCTTCTTGAACCATTGCAGTCCGTGTGGTGAAGGTGCACCCACAGTGCTGTTAGGGAGTGAGTTGCAGGATTTTGAGCTGGCGACGATGAAGGAACGGCCAATATAGTTCCAAGTTAGGATGGTGTGTAACTTGGAGGGGAACTTGTAGCTGGTACTGTTGTCATGCACCTGCTGCCCTTGTCTTTCTTGAGATTCAACATCGCCTCCAGTGCGTTAGTGCAGCCTTCAGCCGCCTGAGGAAAATCTACCACCAAGCTCATGGTCTACAGGGCTGTAGTAATACCTGCCCTCCTGCTTGGCTCAGGGACATGGACCATGTACAATAGACACCTCAAATCGTTGGAGAAATACGACCAATGATGTTTCCGGAAAATCCTACAAATCCCCTGGGAGGACAGGCGCACTAACATTAGCATCCTCGATCAGGCCAACATCCCCAGCATTGAAGCACTGACCACACTTGATCAGCTCCACTGGGCAGGCCACATTGTCCAAATGCCAGACACGAGACTCCCAAAGCAAGTGCTCTACTCGGAACTCCGTCACAGCAAACGAGCCAAAGGTGGTTAGAGGAAACTTTACAAGAACAACCTCAAAGCCTCCCTGATAAAGTGCAACATCACCACTGACACCCGGGAGTCCCTGGCCAAAGACCACCCTAAGTGGAGGAAGAGCATCCGGGAGGGCGCTGAGCACCTCGAGTCTCATCGGCGAGAGCATGCAGAAACCAGGCGCAGGCAGCGGAAAGAGCGTGCGGCAAACCAGACTCCCCACCCACCCTTTGCTCCAACCACTATCTGCCCCACCTGTGACAGAGACTGTAATTCCCGTAATGAACTGGACAGTCACCTGAGAACTCACTTTTAGAGTGGAAGCAAATCTTCCTCGATTTCGAGGGACTGCCTATGATGGAGTCGTCCTTCAGTACTCATCGGCCAGGGTGTCCAGAATGATCGTGGTGTGCTACGTCCTGCACAACATTGCATGGCAGAGAAGATTGCAGGAGGAGGAGGCTGAAGATAACATGGAGGAGGAAAAGGACGAAGGGGCTCATCCCTCCTCTTCAGATGAGGAGAACATAGAAGAGGAGGAGGATGAAGATGAGGCACCCATCGCCGGTCCAGCCACATACATTGCTGCCAGGGATGCACGAATATCACAAAGGTTTACTTAGTGGGAAATGTAACAAATGCAATCCTTTACTCCCACCATGAGCAGCCTCCCCTCCCTCTCCCCATCCTTTGCATTCAACAGTTCTTCAACCACTCATCCACCCATTGCATATCCGCACCATGGGCCCCAAAATCGGCCATGGCCTTATTGAATGGCGGAGCAGGCACGAGGGGCCAGATGACCACTCCTGCTCCTATTTCTTATGTTCGAGGACTGCTCCACCTGCACTTGCCCATTGGGACATGAGGCAGCATGTCGGGCACTGGCCGAGGGGGGTGGGGGTGGCAACGGGTGAGAATTGGGAGCGCTTTGAGTAGATGTCCGTTTTCACTATCATCCCTCTCCTGGGCCAGTGCCTCATCACCCCTACTGCCCTGCGGGAGAGCAGATTGGTGCAGATCAGTGAGAGACAAGTTGACTTCCAATGTTTGCATGGCCGTGGTCGTGGCCTGCTTGGACTCCCTTGAGAGCCAAGCTTGAAGCTCCAAGGAGGTGGCCACTCTCTGCACAACAGATATTCTGGCAAAATCTGTGCGACAGTAATCCACTGGTGATGGAGTTGAACTCCTCTATCCTCTCTGCTGTTGTGAAGAGTGTGTGCGGTACACCTGCCTGTACCTGCTGCACCTCTCGAATTCTCCATCTCCGCGATAAACCCCGGAGATTCAGCGTCTATGCCCAGCTGAGCAGAGCTTGGAGTGGATTGTACCCCCATGCCCCCTTCGCCCCCGACACAGACTCTCCACAGCTGTCCCTGACACCAGTGTCTGCTCGTGCTCACTTGTGAACTGTGATTCACCAAGTGAGAGCACCGCCTAACTGTTATGTATGTAAAAATTATAACTGTGTAAGACTTGCCACCAGAGGGCACAACTGTTGGAGATGCAAGAGTCACCTGCACATCGCATGCAAGCAAGTATAAAAGGTTGCCTACCATGCTGCTCAGGAACTCTGGAGTTTTATTAAAGAGACTAAGGTCACATCAGTTTAAGCTTACACTACTCAGTCTTGTGGATTTTTTCTAAACATAACACTCACTCTCTAACTGGACCCACCAGAGTGTGAGAATCTGCTGTACGTCCTGTGAAAGTGCACCCTCAGAAGGAATGAGGTCTGCTGAGGAATCATCCTCTTGCATGTCTTGCGCTGCTCACGGTAAACGTGAAGGCAAAAGAAAGGGATCTGATTTCATCGTGGCATAGTAAAAACCCATCTGATTCACTGATGTCCTTTTGGGGGAGGAAATCTGCCACTCTTACCCGGTCTGGCCTATATGTGACTCCAGACCCACAGTAATGTGGTTGATTCTTAACTGCCCTCCGAGTTGTACCAAACTGCTACAAGGAAGTATCACCACACGGACTGGTTCAAGAAGGGCGATTAGGGATGGGCAATAAATGCCGGTCTTGCCAGCGATATTTCACATCCCATGCATGAATTTTTAAAAAGTAAGTCACAATCTTAACAATCACCTTACTCACAATTCAGTCATTGATGAAATTAAATCAGCATATGTGTGTCATTGATCTTTGTAATTCTCTCACCTGCTATCTGCCCCTCCATCTCCAACTGAAAGGGACACAGATGAACATTTAACTCCAGGGCCTCCTGCTCTGCATCAGTGAGCTGGACCATTTGTGGCGGTCCACCTCCAGTCCTGTCCCACACCCTTGCGTTTTGTCCTCTCTTCTACACGGAGCGGGAAAAAACCTGCCCTGTGGGTGAGTGGAGGTGAGGTATTCACCCTATGGAATCAGTGCATTTGGCGAGGGTGACTATGGTACACAGGCATCATATTTTCATCAGGGTTAGGGGTAAGTGTCAACAGTGGATGGATCAATCAGGAGGTGATGGAGAGCTCAGCCAGTGAAGCCTGGATGCTGCTGAAAGTCAAGTGGGTGTGAGGAGTGATGTGCTAGAGAACATTTAGCAAGACAGAGAAAGGGGGCTGAAACCACAGGATGTTGTTGAATCAGCAAATTTACTCAGATCATAACCGCCGCTCCCATTTTCCCAGACCGCAGGTGCTGGGAATGATTCTGCTATTCCCATTTACACCTCCTCTAGACCCATCTTTTGCTTTTTTATATATCCCATTCCCAACTCTGTTTTGCCTCGCACCATCATCCCTTGTGTCTCTCTAATCTCTCCTGCCTTCCACCTTATCACAGACCTTCCCTTTTGTTCTTTCCTCCCCCACACCCCACCCCACCCCGTTTCCTGCCTCTACACTTGCTTAAAAGCTGTTACATCGCTAACTTTTTCTAGTATTGATGAAGGGACATCAAACTGAAACATTGGGGCTAGAATTGATGCACTCATCGCCAACTGCCACCCACTGTCGCCAACTGCCGCCCACTCCCTGCCCACTGCCACCCACTCCCCGCCCACTGTTGCCTACTGTTGCCCACTGCCACCCACTCCCCGCCCACTCCCCGCCCACTGCCCGCCCACTGCCGCCCACTCCCCGCCCACTGCCGCCCACTGTTGCCCACTGCTGCCCACTGCTGCCCACTGTTGTCCACTGCCACCCACTCCCCACTCACTGTTGCCCACTGCCACCCACTCCCTGCCCACTTCCACCCACTGCCACCCACTCCCCGCCCACTCTCGCCCATTGCCGCCCACTGTTGCTCACTGTCACCCACTGTCGCCCATTGCCGCCCACTGTTGCTCACTGTCACCCATTGCCGCCCACTGTTGCCCACTGTTGCTCACTGCCATCCACTGCTGCTCACTGTCGCCCAGTGCCAACAATGTTCCTCTGCTCGAACCGCCCAGTGCCACTTTCAACGTGGCTTGGAGCGGGCGGGAAGAGAGAGTCACTGGGAAGCGCTCGCCGTCGTCAATGGATGGCCGATTCGCGTAAGTGGATTCCCGCCCGCCGAGACGCCAGATCGCTGCTGGCGGGAGTCAGCGGGAGTTGGCAGTGGACCGCTGCATGGAGGCTGCTCTGTCCTAAGTGTGAAGGTGGTGGAAAACAGGTTAGTGACATTTTTTTTAATTTATTTCATTACAGGGACTTACCTGAATGTGCTCCCCTGAAGGTTGTCAGATGTTTTTCTTTAATGCTTTCTATTTTTAGGTGTTCGACCCTCCGTGGGCCTGACTCCATCCCTGGCAGCACTTGGGCGGCAAGCGCCTTTGCACCGAGAATGAGACCTCCCGCCCGCTGCCGCCCAGATTGGCGGCGCACATCACAGATTTGCCACCCGCCGACTTTCGAGGGATCTGGGCGATGAAAACCCCGCCCAAAGTACCATCAGGGACCTCGGCGGCCACCGGCAGTCCTTTGGGCAGCACTTCGGTGGGCAAGGGCTTTCACCAACTTCGGGCATGTTAACTCTGTTTCTTGCTCCAGAGACGCTGCTTGACCTGCTGTGCGTTTCCCGCAGTTTCTGTTTTTATCTCACATTTCATGACATGGTAAGGCCATGAAACTGCTTCCTACATTGCATCCATGATCTGGGCACAATGTGCATGCTGCTCACCTCCTCAGCTGCCTCCAGCCTCACCTTCTTGGTAAGAGCAGCCTTCTTCCTCCTGCTGCCAGGGAGATGTATTTCCAGCAGTAATTCCAGTGAGCGGGCGGCAACAACAACAACGTGTATTTATATAGCGCCTTTAACATAGTGAAACATCCCAAGGTGCTTCACATGAGCATTATGAGATGAAACATTTGACACCGAGCCACCTAAGGAGAAATTAGAGCAGGTGACCAAAAACTTGGTGAAAGAGGTAGGTTTTAAGGAGCATCTTGAAGGAGGAAAGAGAGATAGAGAGTCGGAGAGGTTTGGGCAGGGAAGTCCAGAGCTTGGGGCCCAGGCAACAGAAGGCACGGCCACTAATGGTGGAGCGATTATAATCAGGGATGCTCAAGAGGGCAGAATTAGAGGAGCGCAGAAATCTCAGGGAGTTGTGGGGCTGGAGGAGATTACAGAGATAGGGAGGGGCGAGGCCTTGGAGGGATTTGAAAATAAGGATGAGAATTTTGAAATTGAGGCATTGCTTAACCAGGAGCCAATTAGGTCAGCAAGCACAGGGGTGATAGGTGAACGGGACTTGTTGTGAGTTAGGACATGGGCAGCCGAGTTTTGGATAACCTCTAGTTTACATAGGGTAGAATGTGGGAGGCCAGCCAGGAGTGCGTTGCAATAGCCTATGTCATTAAATCTGGGTGCTGCCTTTGCTTTATCTCCACCGTCCATCCTGAACACCTTCAATTTCCACTTATACTATACACTATCCCTTCAAATACAGCTGAGATCGCGTCATGTAGGTGCGCATTGCACAGCTTGGAAACACAAAACCTGGAAGTCATAAATTAATTGGTAAAACTGAGTTGAGATCGCAGATTCCAACCCGCTCAGCTGATTTCTAGGTTTCCCCCATGCAATTCTCCCCCCTCTCGCCCCTATGCCTGGAAGGCGCCTTCAGCTTAATATCGGGACCATCATTATTTAAATAAAATAACTGACAGAACTGCTTGTTTCAAAAAGAGGATGAATATTTGAGGTTTACATAGCCAGTAGGGAGCCTCATCCACTCACACGGAATATTGCAAAAATTCAAGCATGTTGTGTATGTAAATGACCAGACTAACTGAACCAGGAGTGAAATAGCTTAACTGTGTCCTTTATAGCAACTCCCAAAATGGCGTCCGAAAACCAGCATGAACCAACACGTTTACTGCAGTGTGTGACTAGTTCCCGCAAGGTCCTAATGCTTGTCTAGTGAGGTTCATGTCACAAACAAATAGAGTATGAACACAACAAAGCACAGGTAATTTATTGAGATGATGGGTAAATCACCTGATCCCGGATTTCAGATGTGGCTGAGGTTTTCCACTGATCGCAAGAAAGTCAGAAAATTACAAGCGTGGGTTACAAGCGCAAAAGCCTTCACCAAAATTTGCAACATTTTTTTTTGATATTTCAAATTCCATTGCGAAGCCAAGAAATCACACAAAACAGCCCAAATAAAACAACTCAAATGTCTGAAATATTGCCTCTGCTCAATGAATAATGCAAATACCACAACTGTAGCCTAATAGATGCAATTTAATTCATTCTTGGAGTACCATAATTACGTGCATCTTTTCAATTGGAAACTTCAACAATTCCTGGTTGGACACTGCTCAGAACGTTTCCCTGTTGAACTGATTGCAGAAAGCACTTGACCATTGATGTGCCTCATTTAAGATGTAAAGCAGTTCTGCGTCAACACAGAAACAAACAATTTTACAGATGCGCAGCGATTGGTATTACGCGGTTATGTGCCAAACACATCTGACGGCAGAGAATCACGCTTGCCAGCCTGTGCGTGAGATGCTGGGAACTGCTGACACAATCTCACAGGGGATGGCTTCCCCGCATCCAAGTCTGTAATCGGAGAATTGCCCCTGCTTGTCTGGTGTCCGCCGTGGCTCAGTGGGCAGCAGGCTCACCTCTGAGTCAGACGGCGATGGGTTTGAGCCCCGCACCAGAGACTTGAGCACAAACTCTAGGCTGACACTTCCAGTGCTGCACTGTCGGAGGTGCTGTTTTGCAGATCAGATGTCAAACCACGGCTCCGTCTGCTCTCTCAGGTAGGAAATAAATGATCCAACCGCACTGTTTCTAAGACAAGCAGAGCCGTTTTCTCTAGTGCCCTGGCCAATAGTTATCCCTCATACAAAATGACTAAAACAGATTATCGGGTCATTATCACAGTGCTGTTTCTGGGATCTTGCTGTGCAAATTGGCTGCTATATTTCCAGCAGTGTAGAATTATAAAGGTCCTTTAACCAGACATGCCATTAGGCAGCAGTCAGTATGGTTTGTGCAATAGATCAGATTTATTCATTAGCAGTCCCTCGGAATTGAGGAAGACTTGCTTCCACTCTAAAAATGAGTCCTTAGGTGGCTGAACAGTCCAATATGAGAACCACAGTCCCTGTCACAGGTGGGACAGGTAGGCGTTGAGGGAAAGGGTGGGTGGAACTGGTTTGCCGCACGATCTTTCCGCTGCCTGCGCTTGGTTTCTGCATGCTATCGGCGATGAGACTCGAGATGCTCAGCTCCCTCCTGGATGCGCTTCCTCCACTTAGGGCCAAGGACTCCCAGATGTCAGTGGGGATGTTGCACTTTATCAGGGAGGCTTTGAGGGTGTCCCTGTAACGTTTCCTCTGCCAACCTTTGGCTCATTTGCCATGAAGGAGTTCCGAATAGAGTGCTTGCTTTGGGAGTCTCGTGTCTGGCATGCAAACTATGTGGCCTGCCCAGCGGAGCTGATCAAGTGTTGTCAGTGCTTCGATGCTGGGATGTTGGCCTGGTCGAAGACGCAAATGTTGGTGCATCTGTCCACCCAGGGGATTTGTAAGATCTTGCGGAGACATCATTGGTGGTATTTCTCCAGCAACTTGAGGTATCTACTGAACATGGTCCATGTTTCTGAGCCATACAGGAGGGCGGGTATCACAACAGCCCTGCAGACCATGAGCTTGGTGGCAATTTTGAGGGCCTGGTCTTCAAACACTCTTTTCCTCAGGCGGCCGAAGGCTGCACTGGCGCACTGGAGGCAGTGTTGGATCTTGTTGTCAATGCCTGCTCTTGTTGATAGGAGGCTCCCGATATAGGGGAAGTGGTCCACGTTGTCCAGGGCCGCGCCGTGGATCTTGATGACTGGGGGACAGTGCTCTGCTCGAGGGTCTCTCAATATTGAGAGCATATTTTCAGGCACAGCAGGACACAAAGTCATTCCACGGATCTGATTTTGAGTGTAAACAGTGCAAGGACTGAGAAGGAAATTAGCGTAGGTGAAGTCAATGACAAATAAAGGACAGAAAGATAAATAAAGAGAGGGAAGTAAGATTGGATTAAGAGAGAGACAGAAAAGAGGCAGAAAGGAAAAGTAAGACAAAGAAATGTAAAATTATAAAATTTGACAATTTTAAAATCTCCCTCAAAAATCTAAAATCTCCACGCGTTTAATAATCAATGTTCAATGCCAGAGAGGTTGATTGGCAGTAATTAACATTTATGTTGTTAAAAGTGTACTTACCCTTGTTACAGGCTAGAAATTCGATAGCTCCCCACTTGGGGCGTTAATTTTTGAAATGTTGATGATTCTGAGTTTCCAATAAATTGTCTGTTAGCACTCCAGGAAACACTGGAGCCAATTACCTGAGCAGGGCACGACAGAGGCTTTACCAGCAGAGCGATAATGAATTTCAGGTGCAATGCAATCGGGAATGATCCTTTACACTGGCTCATTCCAGCTCTTAAAGGGGAGGTTCCATCACTGTGCAGATTCTCATTATCTACAACTATAGTGTGCCCTCCCCCCCTAATTTTTTATTTTTTTTGAGGGCACTAGAAACACAAATTATACAAGTGCCCCTGGCTAAAAGGGGAGGGGGAGGGGGCACTAAAACCGACAATTTAAACAAATGAAACTTTAGACATTAAAATCAAATTAAAATTTGGTTGCTTGGGGTGATGATGCACTCCAGTCTCATTATCTACAACTCTTTTGGGGGTACAAAATAAATATTAGATCAAGTGCCCCCCGATCTGGGGGATACTCCAGACACTTATAACTGCCCTCTTTTTTTAATTATTTTTTTTTTTGGGGGTTTTTTGTTATTTTTTTTGTGTTTTTTATCCTTTTGTGATTTTATTTTGGGCATTAAAATCATATAATTTACAAGTGCCCCCTATAAAAGGGGAGGGGGACACTAAATCCCAAAAATTAAAACAAATTAAACTTTAAAACATAAAATCAAATTAAAATTTGGTTGCCGGGGCTGATAATGCACTCCAGTCTCGTTATCTACAAATCTTTTAGAGGAGACAAATAAACATTAGGTCAAGTGACCCCCAATCTGGGGGACACTCCAAACATTTCACAAGGCTCTTTTTTTTGTTTTTTTTGGGTTTTTTTGTATTTTTGTAGATTTTTTTTGTGGTTTTTTTTGGGCTCTAAAACCATAATTTACAAGTGCCCCCTATAAAAGGGGAGGGGGACACTAAAACCGGCATTTAAAACAAATTAAACTTTAAAACATAAAATCAAATTAAAATTTGTTTGCCGGGGGTGATGATGCACTCCAGTCTCATTATTTACATTGCTGGCTGTGAAGATGACCTGCAACCAACTCAATCCCTTGTTTATCATGGCTGATCCCAGTCCCAGGGAGTGGGCATCACCGTTTCAGCGAACAGCCATTGGAGCCATTGGACGCATTGGTGGCAGGAGTGGAGCGAAGGAGGGCAGTGCTTTTCCCGGACACTGGACAGAGGCCATTGCCCCAGGTCTGCAGGGCAATGTGGAGGGAAGTGGCCCAGTAATGTGGTCGTGAGGAGCCTGACACAGTGCCGGAAGAAATTCAACGAACTCACTCGGGTGGTCAGAGTAGATGCTTCAGCAGATCCCACATACCAGCACCTGAACCTCAGTCTGTGTACACCGCACAAAGCACCACATCCCACCACTCGCCCACCATGCATCTCCACCTTTTAAAACTCACATCCACATCTCACGCCTTGCCTACAATTACAACTATGGCGCACATATCTCCCAAACACATACCTACACTTTCACTCGCACTCATTTGCTTCTCTTGCAGACTAAGACAGAGCAGCAGAGAACAGGTGGGTGATGCGCAGCTCCAGCAATCCTCAGACCTGGAGGAGCGAGTGCTGCCACTCATTGGGCAGCAGGTGGTGGGTACCGTGGCCGTTGGTGATGTCGACCCCGCTGGGGGCAACAACGTATCTTCATCCCGTCTCTTTCTCTCATCCCTCTTCCCATTCACACCAGAAGCATTTATCACATTCCAGCTCCTGATACTGTCTGCATTCCTTGCTCTATTCCTGCCCCCCTGCCCTCACCTTAACATGAGTTTTGTGCCTTTATGCTTGCAGATAATCAGCCACCAGATGAGCAGCCTGTCCCTGAGCCTCCCAGTGAGAGTGAAGAAGGAGAAGAGGAGGACCCAAGCACCAGGTCACTGCATCTCTCACCCGCAGGCACCACCTCAGAGACTGGCACTACGCGATCGTTAGAGGCAAGTTTAGTAGAGGGGTCTGCACTGAGTGATGCACCGGGGACGAGCGGGTTGCAGCAAGGCCAGGGGGAAAGGGTGGCTCGGGGGCCATATCCCTGGAGGGTGAGTTTGCGTGCAAATTCTGCTGCAGAGGATCCTGATGAGGAACTCAATGGGGATGCCTCTGACATGATAGGTGCAACGGCAAGGATGCCCAAGAGCCTCTCGGCAATGGTAAGGAGCGCGGAGGAACCGACCTCCAACATTACACAGAGCTCTGCGTACACCATGCAGCTCATCATTTCCAGTGTGCAGACAATGGTGGACTCGCAGAGAGACCGTGGGGACCCAGAGCTCATGACGCATTTCATGGGCGATGTGGCAGCTTCCATTGCAGCACAGGCAGAAGCAGCGCAACGTCTTAGTGCAGTAATGTAGAGAATTGAGTCTCCGACTGTTCTCATGCAGTCTCAGCTGGATGCCATGCAATGTCTCAGTGCTGCCATCATCACTGGGTCCACCACAGTCGAATGCGGATCTCACGGTGTCGCAGCAGGCCACCAATCTGTGCTCCAGCAGCGACGGAAGGCAGCTCAAGGCAGTGGAACTGTTGCTTGAGCACTGCGATGGTCTGCTCAATGATGTTCCTGTTGGCGGCATGGCTTTCATTGTATGAGTGTTGGGGTTGTGGAGGGGAGTCAGGAGCCAGGTGGAGAGCAGATAGTCCGTGTCTCCCAGCAGTCGGCCGCCAGCTTGATGTGGTGGCTGGAACAGAGCTGGCACTGGTCTGGCGCAAGATGAAGGCATTGTAGCTGCTGCCAGGATAGCGGGCATTGACAGTGAGGATTTGCTGTGTGTGGTCGCACACCAACTGCCTTTGTGGTTACAGAATACCTCAGGATTGTGATGCGGTGCCCGCAAAGCAACATGGGTGCAGTCAATGCCCCCTGCACCATGAGGAAGCCCGCTATCCTGGCAAAGCCACATGCACGCTCGTGCTGCTTCTGTCTGGTGATGGGGAAGGAATTGTCGGCCCTCCTTCTGTACAGAACATCTGCAACCTCATGGATGCAGCAAAGAACAGCAAACTGGGAGATCTTGATATGTCTCCTGTTTCACACTGGAAGGATCTGCTGGATTAGAAATTGAGCGTGATGATGACCTTGACTGCCACTGAGAGCACTGTTGTCACCCTGGTCTGTGGCTGGAGGTCTGAGGCTGCAGTCGGTGGCAGAGTTCTGTGATCACGTCCTTGGTGAAGCGGAGCCTTCTCAGACACTGTTCCTCAGTCAAATTGCTGTCGGAGAAGTGTTCCCAGAATACGCTGGGAGGGTAAGACCTCCTGTTGAGAGCCCTGTTGGCCCTCCTCCCTCTGGCCACATTTTGCAATCTTTCTCTCTGCCTCTGCTGCCTCCACCGTTGATGCTGGAGGGAGAGGTCCGGTGCCAGCACAGCCCCCGATAACGTATGGAAATGTTGCACTTTGAAATCTCACCTGAATGATACTGAATAGTGTTTGAGGCAGAAGACTCGTGAAACTGAAAAATACGTATCGCTGAAAACGGCTGTCTGCCTATCTCCATCAGAATAGGCTGCATTCCTTATTGACTACAACTAAACTGGACGATGCTGCCTTTAAATACCGCTCCTCCAGCAGCCATCCGACTGCAGACCGTTTCCTCTCCCTGATGTTGTTGATGGCAGGTGCTCAGGCAGGGAGCGAGAGGGAATTTCTGATCCAGGGCGATAATGGGGTGCTGCGCACTGGATGATATCAAGATCAATGGGGTGCTAGAGAGCGAGGAGGTAAGTGTTAGCGCCGGCGAAAAAAACCACAGGCGCTAACAGGTGGTGCAAACCAGCCCAATTTTTCGTCCTTAATTTTCCGTAGCGGTTTTACTGGGAAAACAAAGCAAGTTCATAAAGAAAGCGGGTGGCTGGTGGTGAGATGCTGTTTTTGCAAAGCTAAGAACAGAGAGGCACAAGTCAGACAGCCATCTTTCCATTTCTGTGTTTAACCGCTTCATCCTGTCCCTTCGAAAGATCTGATATGACTACATCAATGCTTGTTGATAACAATGAAGCAGATTAAGTTATGCAGAGTGACTGACTGATTTTAAGGCCAATTAGCATAAAAAGTCAATAATAGGCTTCTTCTGGGATTGAAATGCGCAACGAAATCTGACCCTTCCAATTAAATGCAAGGTTATTCAGTCCGCTTCCTGATCTATACAAACGTACACTGTTGAGTTGTGCACTAACTGCACTTTCAGTACACACGCTGAGTACTTTAGGTTACTGCTATTATTCATCGTGATACATAACGAATAGAAGCCTAATTTGAACAGATGCTGAAACACGTGAGTTTTTCAAACTGCACTGCACTGAAATAGACTGGCGGATGGATGGAGCTGGCGATTAGCAGAAAGATTCGGAATATTTCTACATGTGTTCCAACAGGGAGCAGATGAAATCCAAACTGACCAATACGTTTTTTGAAAATAATTTTTTTTTTAGGATGTGGGTGTCGCTGGCAAGGCCGGCATTTATTGCCCATCCCCAATTGCCCTTGAGAAGGAAGAGGTGAACCGCCTTCTTGAACCGCTGCAGTCCATATTCAACGTCTCTGGCAGAGACGTTGAACAAAAATTTTGTACATCAGTCTTCACGGTAGAAGACACTAAAAACACCCCAATAGTGGATAATCAAGCAGCTGTAGGAAGGGAGGAACTTAATACAATCATTATCACTAATGAAGTAGTACTTAGTAAAATAATGGGACTAAAGGTGGACAAGTCCCCTGGACCTGATGGCGTACATCCTAGAGTCTTAAAAGAAGTGGCTGCAGAGATAGTGGATGCATTGGTAGTAATCTACAAAATTACTTGGATTCTGGTGAGGTCTCGGTGCATTGGAAAACCGCAATGTAACGGCCCTATTTAAAAAAAGGAAGCAGACGAAAAGCAGGAAACTATAGACCAGTTAGCCTCACCTCTGTCGTTGGCAAAATGCTGGAGTCCATTATTAAGAAAGCAGTTGCAGGACATTTGGAAAGCATAATTCAATCAAGCAGAATCAGCATGGTTTTATGAAAGGGAAATCATATTTGACAAATTTGCTGGAGTACTTTGAGGATGTAACGAGCAGGGTGGATATGGGGGAACCAGTGGAAGTCCCGCTACAACTGTACAGGGTATTGGTGAGGCAACACCTGGAGTACTGCATACTGAATTAGTCACCATATTTAAGGAAGGATACACTTGCATTGGAGGCTGTTTAGAGAAGATTTACTAGGTTGATTCCGGAGATGAGGAAGTTGAATTATGAAGATAGGTTGAGTAGGTTGGGCCTATACTCATTGGAGCTCAGAAGAATGAGAGGTGATCGTTTTGAAATATATAAGATAATGAGGGGGCTCAATAAGGTGGATGCAGAGAGGATATTTCCACTCATAGGGGAAACTAAAACTAGGGGGTATAGTCTCAGAATAAGGAGCCTCCCATTTAAAACTGAGATGAGGAGGAATTTCTTCCCTCAGAGGGTTGTAAATCTGTGGAATTCTCTGCCCAGAGAGCTGTGGAGGCTGGGCCATTGAATATATTTAAGGCGGAGATAGACAGATTTTTGAGAGATAGGGAATAAAGGCTTATTGGGAGCGAGCAGGGAAGTGGAGCTGAGTCCATGATCAGATCAGCCATGATATTAAAGAGCAAGCTCGAGGGGCCAAATGACCTACTCCTGCTCCTATTTCTTGTGTTCTTATGTTCTTATATGGTGATGGTGCTCCTGCAATGCTGTTAGGGAGGGAGTTCAAGGATTTTGACCCAGCGACGATGAAGGAATGGTCTATAACTGTCCAAATCATAGAATTATAAAATTATACAGCACTGAAGGAGGTCCTTCAGTCCATTGTGCCTGTGCTGGCTCTTTGAAAGAGCTATCCAATCCGTCCCATACCCGTGCATTTTCCCCATAGCCTCTGTAATGGTTTCCCCCTTCAAGTATTTGTCTAAATGCAGTCTTTCGGATCAGACTTTAAACCGAGGCCTCTTCTGCTCTCTCACATGGATGTAAAAGCTCCCATGGCACTATTTCAAAGAAGAGCAGGGTGGTTATCCGTGCTGTCCTGGGACAATATTTATCCCCCATCCAACATCACTAAAACTCGATTATCTGGCCATTATCACATTGCTGTTCATGGGAGCTTGTTTTGCACAAATTGGCTGCTGCGTTTCCCACATTAGAGCAATGACTACCCTTAAAAAGATACCATAGTGCTATTTCAAAGAAGATCAAGAGAGTTCATCCTGGTCAAAATATATATATCACTAAAACAGATTATCTGGTCATTATCTCATTGCTGTTTGTGGGACCTTGCTTGTGCACAAATTGGCTGCTGCATTTCCTACATTACAACAGCGACTACCCTTAAAATGTAAGATCAAAACTGCTTTGGGACGTCCTGCGGTTGTGAAAGGCGCTATAGAAATGCAGGTACTTTCTTCTAATGTAAGCAATATTTAAATATGCTAATTAGGTCCGGTGAGCACCAAAACAGAACAAAATTTAAATGTAAAAATGTAAAGTGCGATGAAACTCGAAAGAAATTTTTATTTCAGATAATTTTACTGGAGAAGATATTGCAGTTTGTGACAGCACCCCACTATAACTAGCGCAAGGAAATACGGTGTATGATATTGCATTATGGGCAACATAATAAACATCGCTCACAGGAGCACTTAATCATAATCTGCCTGGCAAAACATGAAATGGACATGAAATGCCTTCATATATCATCATTCAGGAAGGACACTGACTTGATGCACATTCACGAGTAGAAAGCCAGGGCAAAATCAAAAAAAGCAGAGACAGCTCGGAATATCATCAGATAAATGATCGCTTTCATGATATTGGGAAGACTATTGCCAGACCAAGGCTTACGACCCCAACCATCTCGACCAAGGCCGTCCCCCGGAGTCGAGGATGACGTGCTTCCACACTGAAAATAGTTGTAAGGCGACTGATGAGACCAATGCGGGCCAGGTCCCGAACTACATTTTAAGCGTTGGAAGATGCCTATGCGTGAGTTCTTTTATCGTGTGATGGCCGTTGCACACCAGCTACCACATGGGCTTGACAGAGCAAGGTCTTGGTCCAATGGCAAGGGGATCCAATAAGACTGGAGATCAGGCTCTGATGCATGGGTCTAGCACACACAGATGCACACACACTTGTTTCTACTGACCCCCTCCCTCCCTCCCTCAGGCCGTGCCTCCCTGGTTTTCAGAGACCACAGTGTAGGTGAGCTCACCATACAGCACAATATATTGACTATATTTTAATTTGCTTTATCCGTCAATGCAAGTAAAGACAAACTTAATGAAAATGAGTACCTACCTTTTGACAATGAGATTGGTGATAATCAAGCCTGTGATTATTTTTTTATCATGGAATGATACAGTGCAAAAGGAGGCTGTTCAATGCATCGTGCCTGTGCCGGCTCTTTGAAAGAGTTATCCAATCAGACCCACTGCCCCCTGCTTTATCCCCACAGCCCTATAAATTTTTCCTTTTCAAGTATTTATCCAATTCACTTTTGGAAATTACGATTGAATCTGCTTCCACCGCCCTTTCAGGCAGCGCATTTGAGATCATGACAAGTAAATTGAAATCAAATTCTCAAATCAAATGCTATGGTGGGTTTTGAACTCTCAATGTCTGTTTTATTAGTCCAGTAACACTAACCACTACACTACGCACACTAGTGCTGTGGGGCCGATTTTCATCAAGGCCCCTGCCCGCCCAAGTGCCGCCGATGGCCGCCGAGGTACCAGACGGTAATTTGGGTGGGATATTCATCGCCAAGGTCCCTCGAAGGTCGGCGGGCAGCAAACGGATGACGTACGCCACCAATCTGGGCGGCAGCGGGCGGGAGGTAACATTCTCGGCAGCAGAGGCGCTTGCCGCCCACGTGTCACTGAGGATGGAGTCGGGCCCACAGAGGGTCAAAGAGCTGAAAAACAATCATCAGATAAAAATGAAAAAACTATCGGAAGACCTTTAGGGCAACCCATCCAGGTAAGTCGCTGTGAAAAAAATGTTTTAAAATGTTCAACTTATCTTTTTTTCAGGTTCTTCCGACTTACCGTCGGGGACAGACCAGCCCCAGCCAGTGGTCACCCCCGTTCTGCCGCCAAGTCCCGCTGACTGCCGCCTGCAGGAATCTGGGAGCTTGGCGGGCGGGAGGTCAGTTGCACCAGTCGACGGTCTGCTGACGTCAGTGGGCAGTTCCCGGTGGCTCTACCCTCCCCACCCCCTCCAGGCCACCTCGAAGGTGGTAGTGGGCGGGTCTTCACAAGGAATGTCGGCGGCAGTGGGCGGTGAGTTGATGAATTTCAGCCCCTATTGTAATGGAGCTTCCCCTAGTGGATGACTGTGGTAATGCAACTACTTATGTAAATAATAAAGGACCATGTGGCAGGGTCACATGATGACAGTTCTCTGTTAAGAGCCATCTTGTATGCAGTGTGCTTCTTAGTGATGTTGTGAGAATATAACATTACAAGGTGGTCTTGTCATAACCAACACCTTGTTTCACCAGAAGGCCAAGTATGAGTCCTCATGGCAATACCCTCATTCCAGGCACCATCTGCTAGACTACGTCATCGTCATGAGTGAGGGACTGCAAGGGCATCCGCATTGGCTGCGCCATGACAGGAGCTGACGACTGCTGGACTGACCACCACCTGATCGGCTCTGTTATCTCCATCAACATAGCCTCAAAACGGCGGGGACAACAGAAATCCTGCCGCAGGAAAATCAACACTGAAGCACTCAAAGACCCTGCAAAGAAAGCCTTATTCAGCCAGTGCCTCACAACCAGCCTGACGACCTCCAATGAATCGGAGCCGCAGAGTGTCCACAGCGCCTGGTCTTCCCTCAAGTTCTCCATAATTAGCACCTGCGAAGAGCCTCTTGATTACTCTACCAGAAAGCACCAAGATCGGTTCAACGAGAATGACCAGGAGATCCAGTAGCTAATAAACCGCAAATGCAAGGCATTTTTGAATTGGGAAGAACTCCACTGCTCGAGTGAAAGAAAGCAGACCTACAGACAACTCGAGTACACTGACGTTGGTGCGCCTGTCCTCCCAGGGGATTTGCAGGATCTTGCGAAGACATCGTTGGTGATATATCTCAAGCGACTTGAGGTGCCTTCAATACATCGTCCATGCCTCAGATCCATACAGGAGAGCGGGTATTACTACAGTCCTATAGACCATGAGTTTGGTGGTAGATTTGAGGGCCTGGTCTTCAAACACTTTTTTCCTCAGATGGCCAAAGGCTGCGCTGGCGCACTGGAGGTGAAGCTGAATCTCCGCATCAATGTCTGCCTCCACCTCAAAGCACTGGAGCAGTACCACAAATGCTGCCTCCGCAAAATCCTGCATATCCACTGGCAGGATAAGCGCACCAACGTCAGTGTTCTCGCTCAGGCTAACATCCCCAGCATCGAGGCATTGACCAGACTTGAGCAGCTCTGTTGGATGGGCCACATTTTCCGCATGCCTGAAACTAGACTTCAGAAACAAGCGCTCTACTCGGAGCTACCCCATGGCAGGCGGGTCCCAGGAGGGCAAAAAAAATATTTCAAGGACACACTCAAAGCCTCCTTGAAAAAATGTAACAATCCCACTGACTCTGGTGAGTCCACCAGACCACTGATGAAGACCGTTCAAAGTGGAGGAGAAGCTTTCGAGAAGGCGCTGAACACTTCGGGTCTTTTCATGGGGAGCTCGCGGAAGCCAAGCAGAAACAACGGAAGGAGCGCACGACAAATCAAGCATCCCACCTTCTCATCCCTTCCACAACCACCTACCTCACCTGTGAAAGAGACTGTAGGTCCCGCACTGGTCTCATCAGTCACCTTTGAACTCATTTTAGTGTGGACATTATCCTCGACTGCCTAAGACGAACAAGAATAATATATCACATTGGTGATGAGGATAGGATTTCTGGATTCCCCAGCTGAAAGTTTTGTCAGTGCAAGTTCCTGCCAACCAACAGAGAGATTTGAGAGATTCTTTGTTTTGAAAGAATAGCTAAAAATCTAAAATAAATTTCAAGCGCTGTCGATGTTGCCAGAGTCCAGAAGGTCGTGCCTATGGGAATAATAGGGCACTTGGGTGAGTTCCATCATGACCGAGAGACTTTCTGGAGTGGCTATAAATGTTTTTTTACCACAAATAGTATCGTCGATGTCTCTGATGATGAAAACTGTTTCCGGGTGGTTTTAGAAAGAAAAAGGGTTATTTTCTTGACTGAAGCAGGCCTTGAGGTGTATGAAACCCTGAAAAATGTGCTTGTTTCCATTAAGCCGAAGGACACACCACAGACGGAGATTCTAACCAAATTAGAACAGCACTACAGTCTTGAACCCCTGGAAATTGCTGGAAGTTCACATTTTGGAATACGAATGATGAGAGTATCAGTGAGTACATTGTAGCTTTAAAAAAGCTATCTATTCATTATCATTTCAGAAACTTTCAGGACTGAGCATTGCATAACCACTTTGTTTATGGGATGATAAATGAAGCAATCAGAAGAAAATTGTTGACAACCACTCACTTGAATTTTGATTTAGCTTGTCAGACAGCTTTGTCGATGGATATGGTCAATTAATATTCCCGAGAATTTCATTCAATTTCCAGTCATCAGACAACTGAGGTGAATCACCTGCAGGTTAAAAGTAAAAGGCAGTTGGGCCCCAAGGTCTCAGCAACTGACCAAGGTAACAGTATATTGAAGTCATGCTATTGGTGTCAAGGACAGCACCTTGTTCAAAGCTGTCTATTTGTAAAGGCAGAGTGTTTCCACTGCAAGAAAACTGGGCATCTTGCGAAGGCATGACGATTGAAGAGTAAACCAACTTTCAATACTAGAAGTAGAAATTGGCAGACCATTGAAGAGAAGCAACAGGACAAGGATATTCTGAAGATACACGTCATCAGGTGCATGAAGATATCAGATTTTGCAAAGTATCATCATCTAAGTAGATGTTGCAGGTACATGGTACCCATGAAAATTGACATTGGTGCATCCATGAGCTTAGTACTTGAATCACTATATCTTGACAAGTTCAGTGATTTTCGACTGGAGAAATCGAGATAGAGCTGCAAGGATACTCAGGAGAGCAAATTCCTGTTGTAGGATGTATCACTGTACCAATCAAATACATGGATCACTTTCAGAGTTTGTCTATCATAGTAGTGGCAGAAGATAAGCCTGCCTTGATAGGTAGAAATTGGTTGGGATCACTGAAGCTGGATTGGAATGAGATTTTTCGGGTGTAAACAAAATTTACATTGAAAGATGATATCAAGCAGTGGAGGGCAGAGAAACCCAAGGCAAAAATCAAAAAGGGCCACATTACAGCAAAGTTCTAAAGGGGCAAAGTATGTTAAAAAGACAAGCCTGAAGGCCCTGTGCCTCAATGCAAGGAGTATTCATAATAAGGTGGATGCAGTAAATGCACAGGCAGCTATTAATGAATATGATATAATTTGGATTATGGTGATATGGCTCCAGCGTAATCAAGTTTTGGAACTCAACGTCCAGGGGTATTGAACACTCAGGAAGGATAGACAGAAAGGAAAAGGAGGTGGGCTAGCGTTGCTGGTTAAAGAGGAAATTAACACAATAGTAAGGAAGGACATTAGCCTGGATGATGTAGAATCTGTATGGTTAGAGCTGCGGAACACCAAATGGTAGAAAACGCTAGTGGGAGTTGTGTACAGACCACCAAACAGTAGTAGTGAGGTTGGGGATAGCATCCAACAAGAAATAAGGGATGTGTGCAATAAAGGTACAGCAGTAATCATGGGCGACTTAAACCTACACATTGATTGGGCTAACCAAACTGGTAGCAATACGGTGGAGGAGGATTTCCTGGAGTGTATTAGGGATGGTTTTCTCGACCAATATGTAGAGGAACCAACTAGAGCGCTGGCCATCCTAGACTGCGTGATGTATAATGAGAAAGGACTAATTAGCAATCTTGTTGTGCGAGGACCTTTGGGGAAGAGTGACCAGAACCATGATATAATTCTTTATTAAGATGGAGAATGACACAGTTAATTTAGAGATTGGGTCCTGAACTTAGGGAAGGGTAACTTCGATGGTGTGAGATGTGAATTGGCCAGAATAGAATAGCGAATGATACTTAAAGGGTTGACGGTGGAGAGGCAATGGAAAACATTTAAAGATCACATGGATGAACTTCAGCAATTCTACATCTCTGTCTGAAGTAAAGATACAAAGGGGAAGGTTGCTCAACCGTGGCTAACAAGGGAAATTAAGGATAGTTAAGAAGAGGCATATAAATTGGCCAGAAAAAGCAGCAAACCTGAGGACTGGAAGAAATTTAGAATTCAACAGAGGAGGACAAAGGGATTAATTAGGAGGGGGGAAATAGAGTATGAGAGGAAACTTGCTGGGTACATAAAAACTGACTGCAAAAGCTTCTATAGATATGTGAAGAGAAAAAGATTAGTGAAGACAAACGTAGGTCCCTTGCAGTCAGAATCAGATGAATTTAGAATGGGGAACAAAGAAATGGCAGACCAATTGAACAAATATTTTGGTTCTGTCTTCACGAAGGAAGCCACAAATAACGTTCTGGAAATACTAGGAGACCGAGGATCTCGAGAGAAGGAGGAACTGAAGGAAATCCTTATTAGTCATGAAATCATGTTAAAGAAATTGATGGGATTGAAGGCTGATAAATCCCCAGCGCCTGATAGTCTGCATCCCAGAGTACTTAAGGAAGTGGCCCTAGAAATAGTGGATGCATTGGTGATCATTTTCCAGCAGTCGATCGACTCTGGATCAGTTCCTATGGACTGGAGGGTAGCTAATGTAACACCACTTTTTAAGAAAGGAGTTAGAGAGAAAATGAGAATTATAGACAGGTTAGTCTGTGGTGGGTGGGGAAAAAGTTGGAATTAATTGTTAATGATGAAATAGAAGTGCATTTAGAAAGCAGTGACCGGATCGGTCCAAGTCAGCATGGATTGACGAAAGGGAAATCATGCTTGACAAATTTCTGGAATTTTTTGAGGATGTAATTAGCAGAGTGGACAGGTGAGAACCAGTGGATATGGAGTACTTGGACTTTCATAAAGGCTTTTGAAAAGGTCCCACACAAGAGATTGGTGTGCAAAATTAAAGCACACGGTATTCGGGGTAATGTATTGACATGGATAGAGAACTGGTTGGCAGATAAGAAGCAGAGAGCCGGAATAAATAGGTCTTTTTCAGAATGGCAGGCAGTGACCAGTGGGCTGCCGCAGGGCTCAGTACTGGGATCCCAGCTATTTATAATATACATCAATGATTTAGATGAAGGAATTGAGTGTGATATCTCCACATTTGCAGATGACACTAAGCTGGGTGGCGGTGTGAGCTGTGAGGAGGATTCTAGGAGCTGTAGGATGACTTGGACAGGCTAGTTGAGTGGGCAAATGCATGGCAGATGCAGTATAATGTGGAGAAATGTGAGTTTATCCATTTGGTGGCATAAACACGAAGGCAAAATATTATCTGAATGGCAGCAGATTAGGAAAAGGGGAGGTGCAACGAGACCTGGATGTCATGGTACATCAGTCATTGAAAGTTGGCATGCAGGTACAGTAGGTGGTGAAGAGGGCAAATGGCATGTTGGCCTTCATAGCTAGGGGATTTGAGTATAGGAGCAGGGACATCTTACTGCAGTTGTACAGGGCCTTGGTGAGGCCTCAGCTGGAATATTGTGTTCAGTTTTGCTCTCCTAATCTGAGGAAGGACGTTCTTGCTATTGAGGGAGTGCAGCGAAGATTCACCAGACTGATTCCCGGGATGGCAGGACTGACATATGAGGAGAGATTGAATCGATTGGGCCTGTATTCACTGGAGTTTAGAAGCATGAGAGGGGATCTCATAGAAATATATAAAATTCTGACGGGACTGGATAGGTTAGATGCAGGAAGAATGTTCCGATGTTGGGGAAGTCCAGAACCAGGGAACACAGTCTAAGGATAAGGGGTAGTCCATTTAGGGCCGAGATGAGGAGAAACTTCTTCACTCAGAGAGTTGTTAACCTGTGGAATTCTCTACCGAGAGAGTTGTTGATGCCAGTTCGTGGATATATTCAAGAGGCAGTTAGATATGGCCCTTACGGCTAAAGGGATCAAGGGGTATGGAGAAAAAGCAGGAAAGGGGTACTGAGGTGATGATCAGCCATGATCTTATTAAATGGTAGTGCAGGCACGAAGTGCCAAATGGCCTATTCCTGCACCTATTTTCTATGTTTCTATGTTTCTATGTATCCGAAGGTGTTCCACGAAACAGGAAGTCTGATCCAAGACTTCAAGGCGAGTGTCAGAATACAGAAGTATGCAAGACCAGTTTATTGCAAGCCACCTCCCGTACCAGACTCGCTCAAGGAGAAAATTGAGCAAGAACTCTAAAGACTAGAAACTGAGAACATTATCTCTGAGGTAGATCTAAGTAATACTGATGCTATGTCTACATTGCCAACCCGAGCACAAGTTTCACCCAATGTAGAAGAAGTGTTCTATTTTCCATACATTAATGAACTGCTAGTCGCAGCTGAAGAGATTGGTAGAGCAACCAAACATGATCTAGTTATTTCAAAGGTGTATGATTACATAGCAAATGGCTGGCCAAAAGATATCAGGGAAAGATATTCTTCCATACTTTGTTCATAGGAATTAAATATCAATGGATAAAAATTGTATCATGTGGGGTACAAGAGTGGTTATATCAAATCAGTTCAGGCCTAAATTGTTAGGCAATCTTCATGACCAGCACCTGGGATTGTGCTTGACCAAGAGTTTTGCACACAGTTACTTATGGTGGCCAGGTTTAGATAAAGATATAGGGCTAGGCTTTCCACGAGATGGCACAAGGCCCATTTTTTTTTTTGCGATTTTCCACTCAGCCTTACCCTGGTGATGTCAAATGGGTGATGTGATTTTTCGGTGATCTAATGATCGCCTACCAAAAACGGAAGTAAAAAAAAAGCTTCCCTAGCAACGCTATTCTGCGCATGTGTGGGATGTTTTTTTTTGTGGTTGATTTTCTTTGCCGTGTTTTGAGAGGTCAGGGTTCATAACACATGCTCAGAAGCACAGGGAGGGTCAGAGAGAGAGAGAGAGAGGAAGGAAGAGAGGAAGAGCTGTTTGTGTTTGTTGGAAATGATAGTTGAATTCGGATTGAAAAATAACTATTCTTATCAACTTATAATTATTTCTTTTTGCACAATATTGAAAAATAATACAATATAATATATTATATAGTATATATTGAAATATATATTTAAATATATTGAAATATAATATATATAATAGATATAACAAAGAATGGAGGGAGAAAGTGATCGGAAAAGTGCTAAATCCTTTAGCGAGGAGGCCAACAAAGCACTCATTAACATAGTAGGTGGCAAGTGGGATGACTTGACACGGGTGGGCATGGGAAACCTCCACCCCGTGCATATCGGAAAATATGGCCCCAGATTGCCGATGTTGTAACCTCGGCCTCGTATGAAGTACGTACACCTGACCAGTGCAGAAAAAGGTGGAACGGCTTGCTGGTATCAGCCAGAGTAAGTTGCATTTTCTTTTTTAAACTTTACACATGTAATATTTAAATGATGCATGCAAATTTTAATTGGAATATTGAATGTCATTTTGTTATAGTATTAATTAATTAAATTATGAATTAATTTATGCATCCTAACACTAAGTTGAATTTTATATTATGAAATATTGTTCATATGCAAAACAATATAAATTTCTAATTGAACATTTAAATCTGTCAATCTTAAATGTTTATTGCCAAGTCCATTAGCTTATGCCATGCAATGATATCTTATCATTTACAGAAGAAGATATCTATCAATCATGCCGAGCAAAGGAGGATGGACGGCGGCACTTCTCAGGTGCAGATTTTGTCAGAATACGAGGAGCTTGCGGTCACCTTAGTGGGACCTGACAGCCGTTCGGTCATGACCCGTGGTGTGGCCAAAGCCATCCTGGAGTCTCGTGAGTAATGGAAACTGTGCAATGTGTCAAACATTTTTAAATACATCCTAAAAATATCTTAGTTACGCTTGTAATGTTCTGTATATATAATGCAATATGATATTTTCTTTTGATGTACTCTTGAATTACGAATGAGGTCATGGCAGCCCTGATGAACCCTTGTGCTATCAGGTATTGAAAAGTATTCTTATGTTATGGGTTATTGAAAAATTTATATGTATTGAGGAGGAGGAGGAAGAGGATGATATTCTTTTTGTGGGTGGGGGGGGAACAACCTGCGGCTATATCTATTGAGATGAATGAGGCTCCGGGACCAAGCGGTGTGCAGGTGGTGAGGCCAAGGTACAAAATATTGCAAATGTCAACCCCATGGAGGTCGGGTCAGCAGGGTGAGCAATCGCCTACCATGGAGGGCCAGACTGAGAGCTTGATATCCCTGTGCAGGGAGACGGTTGCGATTGGTTTTGCGGGTTTCTCCGCAAAATGGAGCGAGTTCCCTGCGAACTGGAGCCAGTTTCCAGCAACCTGGAGCGAGTTCAACACAAACTTCTCCAACTGGTCTTCCGTGCAAGCACACACAGCACGGGAGACGTTAGAGGCCATTCGTCAGCAGATCGCGGCAACCAATGCCCTTCGGCATGCGTTGCTGGCTGGACACGGCGCTGCACCCCAAGGTGTTGTGTCAGCTCGCAACCCCGAGCATGCAAGCGAGTACGGTGGACACAGTTCCTCCTGATTCGGAAGTGGAGTCTCAGGCTTCTGCTTCCACTCCAACACCTCCACCACGGCAGGAAGTCTTGCCATCTCACACTGCACAATACGTTCGTGTCGGTCTGCGTAGACCAAAACAGGTAGGTGGGGCAAGAACACGTGGTGGGACAGGACCTGGAGGGAAATGTGGCCACAGGTAGGGAGGGGGAGGGGGGGGGGGGGTTTCATTGTTGAATTGTTTTTTAATTTTTTTTTTAATTGTTAACGTTTTATTGAAGGTTCATTGGGATTTGAGAGAAGAGTGGGTTGGGGGGATGGGGGGATGTGGAGAGAGGGTGTTGTTAAATAGTTTTTTTTTTAATTAATTCGTTAGTTGTCTTTGTTAATAATAAAAAAATCTTTAATTCAAAAAATTTTGTGCCTTCTCTCTTAGTTACATTAGTTAACAAAGTTACAGTTGTTCATCCTTATTTGTTTATTCTTTTATTATAGCAGTACTTTACTTAAACTTTACTTAAAGTAAGCATTAATTCCAATGATAGGCCAGTGCAGGCAAGACAACAGTGAAACCCCACGCAAATGAAACTTTTGATTAACTCTAACTGTAAATGAATATTTGAATATCCACAATGATAGTTCATGCAAAGCGTTCATTAATGAGCTGCTGATGCAACAGTTTAGCAGCCGTGTAACTGCTACTGGCTACTGGTCTTCGGGAGAGGGGTGGTGGTACCGGTGCTAGATCACCAGGTTGATTGTGCTCCCCTATGTCCTCGCCTGCGTCCTCTTCCGCCTCTTCCTCCTCTTCATCCTCGCCGGCTGGCTCTTCTGTCTCCCCTCCTTCTGGAGGTGGATCTGCAGCCCGATCTGGCATTACTTGTCCTCTCTTTATAGTTCGGTTATGCAGCATGCAACACACAAATTCTGCGACCTGGTCGGGGTGGTACTGTTAGGCTTCCTCCAGATCCAGGCATCTGAAGCGCTGCTTTAGGACTCCAATTGTCTTTTCAACGATGTTGCGAGTCGATATGTGACTTTCATTATACCGTTTCTGTGCTTCAGTGACAGGATTACGCAGAGGGGTCATCAGCCAACTGGCAAGGCCATATCTTTTATCCCCCAGCATCCAACTGTGACCTTCTGGCTGATTGACAAACAGGTCAGGGACAGCACTTTCACGTAAGATGTGCACATCATGGATGCTGCCAGGAAATGTAGCATTTACTGTCATAATTGTTTGATTGTAGTCGACAACAAGCTGCACATTTAGTGAGCGGAACCCCTTTCTGTTATGAAACACCTCTGCGTTCTTTAAGGGTGCTTTCAGGGCAATGTGCGTGCAGTCTATTGCACCCTGCACCTTGGGGAAGTCTGCTATTTCAAGAAACCCAAAGCCCTTTCGGTCTGTGCTTCCCCGGTCATTGGGAAGCTTATGAAGTCCATCCTGTGAGCGTAAAGGGCTTCAGTCACCTGTCGAATGCAGCAGTGTGTAGCATGCTGAGAGATATGGCAGATGTCGCTAGCTGAAGCTTGAAAAGATCCTGATGCGTAGAAGGCTAGGGCAGCAGTAACCTTCACCTCAATGGACAGTGCAGTTTTGATGGTGCTGGAAGGCTGCAGATCACCCTTGACGAGTTAACATACCTCATCGATGACCTCCTTCCAGAATCACAGCCTCCTAAGACAAGCATTTTCAGACAAGTTCAGGTAAGATTGCTTTTCCAAGTCCCTTCTTTGGCTAGACGGTCTCCTCCTCTGTCTTCATCTCCGTCTACACATTAATGTGCCATCTCTTCGATTGATCCTTTCAGTAACCAGTTGCAATTAAAGGCAGGGAAAGCATGGGCCCCATCACCATCGAAAATTACTTTCACTGATTTTAATAATCTCTCTACTCTGTACTCTCTAATCACTGTACTTTACACTCTCTGTACTCTCTACGCTGTATACCAGTCAGTTTGATAGGCCCCAACAATATCAGCAAATAATTTCACTATGTAAAAGCTATTTACAAAATAATTTCAATATATAAAACCTATTTACCAAAAATAACTTGATAATACCTCTTTATATTCCCTTTTCCAATATTCTGGGTACAATTATCTTTAAATTAACTCTCTAAATAACTCACAACTATGTCTCCACCCTTCCTCCGAAGTTCAAAATGGCGTCTGTAGTGCTCATTTCTTTCCCTTAGGCCCAATAAGAGCAACTATTTCTCATAACTCTTTTGGGCCTTGCATCGGCCCAGCGAAGTGCATGCTAGGTGCTGAAGCTTGGGATGGGCCTTGTGTGCGCAATCATTTGGGCAATCATCTCGCCGATAAAAGTGGAAACTTAGGCACCTGTTTTTCCGGCGATGATTTGGGCCTAGTTTCCATTTTTTGCTCAAAATGAACGATAGAGGTCCATTTTGGGTGATAGATGGGCCATAGATGGGCGATGTGAAGTGGAAAGTCTAACCCCTAGAGTACATCATCAGTCAGTGTAAAACATGTAAATCGGTAAGCAAGAAACCAGCATCAGCACCATTACAGCCATGAAAATGGCCTCCCAGGATGAACAAAGGTTACATGTAGATTTTGCTGAGCTGGAAGGACAATTGTTCATTCAAAGTGGGTAGAGGTGTTTCTGATGCAGAAAATAACAAGTAAAACACTAGACAATTTGCGAAGCTTGTTTTCTTCATTGTAAAACATGCCTTCTTCAAACAAATGTTTGATCCATATCCAAAGAAACGGCAGTTGTCGTTGGACCATAAATTAGCAAATTTTCTAATTACTTATCGAAATATTCCTCATACAACTACTGATATAACACCAGCAGAGTTGTTTCTCAAATGATAGCCACGAATCAGGTTCTCGTTGTTAAAGCCAAACTTGGCACAGTCATTAGAAGAGAAACAATTAAGACAGAAAGAGAATTAGGATAGAGGTAGACAGAGTAACAAAGAGAAGTGTGAAATTTAATCAGAAGGTTAGAATGAAGAACCATCACCATAAATGGCTAAAGTTGTTACCAGGAAGATTAATGAAGATATGTGGTCCTCACACATATTTGGGCAAAATGTTTGATCATGCACAAGTTAGGTTTGTTCACATTGATTATACTTTACCTACAGACGTGGAAGGAATTGAAAGTTGGAATGATTCGATTATCTCTGATGAGTCAGAAAGTCTTGTTACGAGTAGAGTACCAGTAGCAAATCCTACATCAGATGCACGAGAAACATAGAAACATAGAAACTAGATGCAGGAGTAGGCCATTCGACTCTTCGAGCTTGCACCATAATTCAATAAGATCATGACTGATCATTCACCTCAGTACACCTTTCCTGCTTTCTATCCATACCTCTTGATCCCTTTAGCCGTAAGGGCCATATCTAACTCCCTCTTGAATATATCTAACGAACTGACATCAACCACTCTCTGCGGTAGAGAATTCCACAGGTTAAGAAATCTCTGAGTGAAGAAGTTTCTCCAAAATGGCTTACCCCTTATCTTTAGACTGTGACCCCTGGTTATGGACTTCTCCAGTATCGGGAATATTCATCCTGCATCAAACCTGTCCAGTCCCGTCAGAATTTTATATGGTTCTATGAGATCCCCTCGCATGCTTCTAAACTCCAGTGAATACAGCCCCAGTCGATCCAGCCTCTCCTCATTTGTCAGTCCTGCCATCCCGGGAATCAGTCTGGTGAACCTTCGCTGCACTCCCTCAATAGCAAGAATGTCCTTCATCAGATTCCTCAAACTGAACACAATATTCCAGGTGAGGCCTCACCAAGGCCCTGCACAGCTGCAGCAAGACCTCCCTGCTCCCATACTCAAATCCCCTAGCTATAAAGGTTAACATACCATTTGCCTTCTTCGCCGCCTGCTGCATGTGCATGCCAATCAGTGACTGATGTACCATGACACCCAGGTCTCGTTGCACCTCCCCTTTTCCTAATCTGCCGCCATTCAGAAAATATTCTGCCTTCATGCTACTACCCCCAAAGTGGATAACCTCACATTTATCCACATTATACTGCATCTGCCATGCGTTTGCCCACTCACCTAACCTGTCCAAGTCACCCTGCAGTCTCTTAGCATCCTCCTCACAGCTCCCACCACCACCCAGCTTAGTGTCATCTGCAAACATGGAGATATTACTCTCAATTCCTTAGTCTAAATCGTTGATGTATAATGTATATCGTATCCACGTCAATACATTACCCCCAATACCATGTGCTTTAATTTTGCAACCAATCTCTTGTGTGGGACCTTGTCAAAAGCCTTTTGAAAGTCCAAATACAACACATCTACTGGTTCTCCCTTGTTCACTCTACTAGTTACATCCTCAAAAAATTCTAGAAGATTTGTCAAGCATGATTTCCCTTTCATAAATCCATGCTCATTTGGACAGATCCTGTCACTGCTTTCCAAATGTGCTGCTATTTCATTTTTAATAATTTATTCCAACATTTTCCCCACCACTGATGTCCAGCTAACCGGTCTATAATTCCCCATTTTCTCTCCCTCCTTTTTTAAAAAGTGGTGTTACATTTGCAACCTCCAGTCCATAGGAATTGATCCAGAGTCGATAGACTGTTGGAAAATGATCACCAATGCATCCACTATTTCTAGGACGACTTCCTTACGTACTCTGGGCTGCAGACTATCAGGCCCTGGGGATTTGTCGGCCTTCAATTCCATCAATTTCCCTATCGCAATTTCCTGACTAATAAGGATTTCCTTCAGTTCCTCCTGTTCGCTAGACCCTCGGTCCCCTAGTATTTCTGGAACGTTATTGTGTCTTCCTTCATGAAGACAGAACCAAAGTATTTGTTCAATTGGTCTGCCATTTCTTTGTTCCCCATTATAAATTCACCTGATTCTTACTGCAAGGGACCTACGTTTGTCTTCACTAATCTTTTTCTCTTCACATATATGTAGAAGGTTTTGTCGTCAGTTTTTATGTTCCCGGCAAGCTTCCTCTCATACTCTATTTTCCCTCTCCTAATTAAACCCTTTGTCCTCCTCTGCTGAATTCTAAATTTCTCCCAATTCTCAAGTTTGCCGTTTTTTCTGGCCAATTATTTGCCTCCTCATTGGATTTAACACTATTCCTAATTTCCCTTGTTAGCCACAGTTGAGCCACCATCCCCGTTTTATTTTTGCTCCAGACAGGTATGTAGAATTATTGAAATTTATCCATGTGATCTTTAAATGTTTGCCATTGCCTATCCACCGTCAACCCTTTAAGTATCATTTGCCAGCCTTTCTAGCCAATTCACATCTCATACCATCAAGGTTAGTTTTCCTTAAGTTCAGGACCCTAGTCTCTGAATTAACTGAGACACTAATAAAGAATTCTACCATATTATGGTCACTCTTCCCCAAGGGGCCTCGCATAAGAAGATTGCTAATTAGTCCTTTCTCGTTACACATCACCCAGCCTAGAATGGCCAGCCCTCTAGTTGGTTCCTCGACATATTGGTCCAGAAAACCATCCCTAATACACTCCAGGAAATCCTCCTCCACCGTACTGCTACCAGTTTGGTTAGCCCAATCTAGATGTAGATTAAAGTCGCCCATGATAACTGCTCTACCTTTATTGCATGCATCTCTAATTTCTTGTTTGATGCTGTCCCCAAACTCACTACAGCTATTTGGTGGTCTGTACACAACTCCCACTAGCATTTTCTGCCCTTTGGTATTCTGCAGCTCTACCCATACAGATTCCACATCATCCAAGCTAGTGTCCTTCCTTACTATTGCATTAATTTCCTCTTGAACCAGCAATGCTACCCCACCTATTTTTCCTTTCTGTCTCTCCTTCCTGAATGTTGAATACCCCTGGATTTTGAGCCTTGATCACCCTGGAGCCATGTCTCCATAATCCAAATTATATCATATTCGTTAATAGCTGCCTGCACAGTTAATTTGTCCACCTTATTATGAATACTCCTTGCATTGAGGCACGGAGCCTTCAGGCTTGCCTTTTTAACACACTTTGTCCCTTTAGACTTTTGCTGTAATGAGGCCCTTTTTGATTTTTGCCTTGGATTTCTCTGCCCTCCATTTTACTTTTCTTCTTTCTATCTTTTGCTTCTGCACCCATTTTACTTCCCTCTGTCTCTCTGCATAGGTTCCCATCCCCCTTCCCTATTAGTTTAACCCTCCCCAACAGCACGAGCAAACACTCCCCCTCGGACATTCATTCTGGTCCTGCCCAGGTGCAGACCATCTGGTTTGTACTGATCCCACCTCCCCCAGAACTGGTTCCAATGTTCCAGGAATTTGAATCCCTCCCTCCTGCACCACTCCTCAAGCCACGTATTCATCTTAACTATCCTGCAATTCCTACTCTGACTAGCACGTGGCATTGGTAACAGTCCTGAGATTACTACCTTTGAGGTCCTGCTTTTTAATTTAACTCCTAGCTCCCTAAATTCAGCTTGTAGGACCTCATCCCATTTTTTACTTATATCGTTGGTACCTATATGCACCATGACAACTGGCTGTTCATCCTCCCCCTCCAAAATGCTCCGAGACATCCTTGACCCTTGCACCAGGGAGGCAACATACCATCCTGGAGTCTTGATTGCGGCCGCAAAAATGTCTATCTATTCCCCTTACAATAGACTCACCTACCACTATAGCACTCCCTCTCTTCTTCCTGCCCTCCTGTGCAGCAGAGCCACCCACGGTGCCATGGACTTGGCTGCTGCTGGCCTGTGCTGATGAGTCATCCCCCCTAATAGTACCCAAGGCGGTATATCTGTTTTGGAGGGGGATGACTGCAGGGGACCCCTGCACTAGCTTCCTTCCACTGCTTTGCCTGATGGTCACCCTATTCCTTATCTGCCTGAGTAACCTTTACCTGCGGTGTGACCAACTCACTAAATGTGCTATTCATGACATCCTCAGCATCGCGGATGCTCCAGAGTGAATCCATCCTCAGCTCCAGTGCTGCAATGCAGTCTGTCTGGTGCTGCAGCAGGATACACTTCCTGCATATGTAGTCGCCAGAGACACTGGAAGCGTTCCTGACTTCCCACATCGCACAGGAGGAGCATGACACGGGTCTGGACTCTCCTGCCATGATTCAACCCTTAGATTAACTTAATTTGGCAACAATGTCAAAGGTTACCTATTGATAAGGAAATAAAAAGAAGAAAAAAAAGATTAAATACTCACCAATCCACCAGCCAATCACTTACCCGCTTGGCTGTGACATCACCCTTCGATTTCTTTCTACTTCTTTGTTTACCTTCTGCCCCTGCACAAGCTCCCGCTCCCAACTGCCACTGCTCCTGAACCCTCGAGCCTTTTATAGGCCTCCTCAATCTCCCACCTCCTTGACACATCTGAGAGAAATTCAGAATTTAAGTCCAAGTCCGAGTCAAGCAGACAAACAGTCTGAAGTTGTAGAAAGTCCAAATGTAGATCATGGGTTATCCTTGGAGACAAACTCTCCACAGGCTCAGCCAAGAATGAATCTCAATTCGACAGCAAGTTTGGGAAGTTCTGTCCAAGGGTGAAGGTATCCGCTTTGAAACAAAAAAACAGTGGTTAAATTTGATTTGTAAATATGGAAACATGCGTCCATATCTTTTGTCATGTCTACCCATGCAAGTTTTGTATAATGATTATTTTGTTATGATTACTTCTTCATTAAGGAGGGGAAAGTGTTTTAGAGCTCCCCCTAGAGGACTACCGCTCCACCTAGTGGACTACTGTGGTAAAGCAACTACTGATATAAAAGATCATGTGGCAAAGTCACACGATGAAAATTTCTGTTAAGAGCCATCTTGTGTGTCATGTGCGTCTTAGTGATGTCGTAAGTATTATCACACCTATCTACTAATTTAACATGACCTTTTGATTTAAAGTGGCGGTGCTCCTCCACTAAAATAGCAGACAAAGGAACATCATATGAGGGATTCTTAAAATATCACTAACAATTATATCTAGCTTTATATTTTACACAACCACACGAGCGATGATGTATGTGTTAGAGTTGTACTGAATTTCATTGAATTTCAATATATAATAGCTGAAAAGTAATGTAAATCCCTCGGTGTTGAATGAGATTTAACAGAAACAGAAATACCTTCGCTTAAGGTTTCCTTTTTTTCAGGCAGAACCTGAATTATTAATCACTTCTTTTTGGTTTTTGATACATAAGGGCCGTGCCCCTCCCTTTCTCCTGTTGTTCGAGTAACTTTGCCTCAATGCATTTCTGAATTCTTTGTTCACATGGAAGCTATTTGGCAATTAAAAATGTCCAGCACTCGCTTTATTTAATTCTGTATTTCCTTGAAGATTAAATATTGAGTGGCTCTTGTCCCTAGGAGAGCTGAGACATTAGAGGTAGCAGCTAATAATGCCACATTTCATGGTTCTGAAGGGATTCAGAAAAAGGACCCTGGAGAATTTTTATTCGAGGAAATCAATTATACTTTTTCCATGGAAACTCAATGAAACCTGAATGACTCAATGGTTTCTAATCAAGAATCTCATATGAAATGCACTGCGCCTGAAGTATTAATGTTAAATTTAATCCATTTTTTCAGGCAGCAAATGTTTCTACTTGGTAACCGAATCACCTATTAACATCAAAAGAAAACCGCTAATACATTGACTGAAGGCATTCCTTTGATTTTAGCAAGCTACCTTGAAGTGAAAAGATCGGAATTCTTTTTGTTCATTCCTGTGAGCGTCGCTGGCCAGGCCGGCATTTATTGCTCATCCCTAATTGCCCCTTGAGAAGGTGGTGATGAGCTGCCTTGTTGAACTGCCGCAGTCCGTGTGGCGAAGGTGCTCCCACAGTGCTGTTAAGGAGGTACTTCCAGGATTTTGACCCAGCGATGATGAAGGAACAGCGATATATTTCCAAGTCGGGATGGTGTATGACTTGGTGTGGAACTTGCAGCTGGTGGTGTTCCCATGTGCCTGCTGCCCTTGTCCTTCTAGGTGGTAGAGGCCGCGGGTTTGGGAGGTGCTGCTGAAGAAGCCTTGGTGAGTTGCTGCAGTGCATCTTGTAGATGGTACACACTGCAGCCACGGTGCGCCGGTGGTGGAGGGAATGAATTTTGAAGGTGGTGGATGGGGTACCAGTCAAGCGGGCTGCTTTGTCCTGGATGGTATCGAGCTTCTCAAGTATTGTTGGAACTGCATTTATCCAGGCAAGTGGAGGAAACTATTTCACAACAGGCTTTTAAAAATAAAACAACACTATTGGTCCCAGATGACAGGTGAAAGAGGCTATATAAATGGAAGTTGGTCTTTTTCGGAAAATGTAGTAAGAGGGATGTCTATA
Organism: Pristiophorus japonicus; assembly: GCF_044704955.1. NCBI lineage: Eukaryota > Metazoa > Chordata > Chondrichthyes > Pristiophoridae > Pristiophorus > Pristiophorus japonicus. The sequence continues at coordinate 60,037,914 of NC_091982.1, forward strand.
TATTTGCCAGGGTCATTTTGCCCTGTCATATTTTATTGCTAGTTAGAAATAGCCTCGAAGCAGTCCTGCTGTGTTGATTCCATTCTGCTGCTGAGATCATGAATTTCAGCCCCATTGGCATCATGGACCACCACAGTGAGCTGGGATAGCTGGATTGAATCGCAAAGCACTGGAGCATAACTTCAGAGCAGAGAGACATCTGTACAAATATCCGTGCAGAGGCTGTGTCTAACAAACAGTTGTAAAGCTGAAAGCAGTGACTAAGAAGCATCATTAAGCAGAATACAGCTCCCTTTCCACTTAAGCAGCAATGCACATCTGAGTGTAGAATGTAAAGTTGACCCAATTAAAACTTCAGTTCAAACGTGTGAACTATTCTTGTGCAACTGCAAAGACCTAAATCATGGGAAATAAAAGTATTGAGAAGTTAAATTAATCTGGGATTCAGATTAACTCCAAGCCAGTCCTGTGAACATTTATAGGTCTTCTTTTTAATTAAAGAAGGAAAAATAATTGGTATATTATAAAGAGAAGGAATCTTGCAAAATATGAAGACCAAAATAAAACCTACCTGAGTATATTGATTTCAAAATCACAAAGGAGCAATAAGTTCAGATTTTTGTTTTGAAATCCAATTAAGATTCTGAATAAACATTAGAAGAAAGAAAGGAAGAAATGAAGAAGAGAGAGGGAAGTGTTGTAGGAAGGCAAAGGCACCTGCTGGATATATAAATATATATGTATGTATGTATGTTTAAAATGTTAGCCAAATATAAAATGGCTGCCAGGGGGCTTAGCAAAGCATGATGGGGATCGGTTAGCCAAGTTAGCTAAAGCTGCTGACTGAGCACTGATCCTGCAGAGCCTGGTCTCAGGAATGTCTTGAATCAACAGCTTGAGACAAGATAGTATATAGAACACTGCGGTACCTAGTACAGAATGTCCTCAAGTCAGTGACCCCCATATAGGGTGCCTAGCAACCAAAGAGATAAGGAACTAGGCACCAGCAGAATCCATGAGTAACGAAGTTTCGGGGGGCCTGGAGAGCATCACACAGATTGGGATCAGCCCCCAACTGTCACAAACTGATCATGCAGCCCCCTGATGTACCAGGGTTAATTCTATTGGCCCATTTAAACCTATATGTAATCTATAATCATTATGATTGGATTGTGTCCAGCCAAAATGGGCTGAGTAACTGTAATGAACTATTGTAAAACATATAAATATCGATGGATTTCTTTGTTCGGTGGAGTGGAGTGCCTGGAGTTGAACCAGAGGCTCTCTCCCCGCCGGCGTAATAAAAGCCGTTTTGGCGTTGGAACTGACCCAGAGTGTCAAATGATTCTTGCAGGAAAACATTCGCGCTAACAGTGGCGTCACGAACAGGATTCCCGGAGTCACTGGATGCCCTTGGAAAAACCCAGGTGAGTATAAAAAATGATTTTTAATTATAAAGGGTGTGGAAGGTGGAAGCCGGTTGATCGAAACAAGGAGACGGTATAATATCTCAAACGCCTAGCCTGAGCCTGAATTAAGAGGACTTTTGTCTCACGTGACGGCCAAGAACTATGTAGGCATAGGGAACACACTTAGACCGTGGGATCGTGATACCGAGTGACACTTCCCGGACCCAGTAGTGTGATTTGAAAATATACCCAGGGGACCAGGCGGTGCACAGCGACCAACGGAAACTAAACCTGTGAACAGGGTCGGACCAACAGACAAAACGGTGGTAGGTAGTCGTTAAGGAGGCGTGGGGCACTGCAGGAATTGCTTAAACGCGTTTTAAGAATTGTATAAGTTTGTGTAACAGCAGAACTTGTGACCTGACAGTAGCCAGGAGATGGTCTACTACAAGTTACGCTAGGTAGAAAGCGGACCTCTGAGAGTAGATTCCTAACGGTTCTAGTCCTACCCAGGAATGGCCAATAAAGCAAGTAACCTCGAGTGGGGACTGGAAGGGTCCCTTACCTGCCACCTGGCGGAAAAACAAAATAAACTAATTGAGAAGATGATTAAATCAGGATAGGACCCCCAGGACCCGCCAGCAAATCAACGGGAATGGTGGGAGAAGGAAAAGAAAGATAAAGATGAAAAGGCTGTGGTTTTGATACTGCGAGCCCATGTAAAATTAACAGAGGAAGTAAATCAATATGTAAGAAATTTAAAAAACCCTGATAGTGATTACCTTCAGTGAAGTATGGATCCAGGAATAGAGCCAGCTAAACAATAAACTTTGTTGAATGAAAAGAGAATTTTGAGAATGTCTGTCTAGGAATAAGATAAAGAACAGAGAAGGGAAACTGTAATGCCTTTTAAAAAAAAAAGAAGCCTGTGTGGGTGTGTCGAGGCTGCAGGCTGGGGAAGTAAGTTCCCATTTTTCCTTTGTGTAAAACCTTGACGCGAAAGCTTCTAGCTCAGTAAAGAGATTTTTACACATGCTGCGTCAGAAGCTAAAGCTTTAAAAAAAATTAATTTATGAGATACTGTATCACAAAATTGAAGTTACAGAGCAAAAGATTAGAGTTTTTGATCAGCTTCTAAAACAGAAGATAGGCACAAAAAAAAACAGTATTACCATATTTAACAATTTGTAATTCAACAATAAATACAAATTCTACAAAAGGGGAGCAGAAATTAGGATGGGAACAGTAAAGAGTTAATTTTGTTGTGAAGGTTTCAAGTATCACTGGTTAAGAAAAGGCAAAACAAAATGCGATACATTTAAAACAAAATGTTAAATCTGATCTCTTTTAAAAAAATAAAACTAAAAGGTTTGAAAAAAAAAGACGTAACGTACTAAATAAGTGCTGAAAGAAAAAGTGTTTGCGATGGAAAAAGACATAACTTACTAAATACCAATTGATATTGGCTGTGAAAAAGATATTGGTTTAATTGGGAAAAGGAGAAAAAAAAATATTTTGGAAGAGGTAAAAGACACTCTCCACTGATAATGATTTTAAATTACGAGAAAGTTTCACTGGAGTTTGAGAAGATTTCCAGAATAGACGTGTTTATCAAGAAAAGTCCCGAACAGACTAAATAAGAAGGAGGGTTTTGAATATAACGAGAAGAAAAGATCTAAGCTATGCAAACTCAGCACAGAAAGAAAAAATGGAACTGGCACAGAAGTTTAGATTTTGTGCTGAGAGAGAAATTTAAAAAAAAAAATTGAATTTCAGTAAACAAAATAGCTATTAAAAATGTGTGGTCTCGTTTTAAATCAATTTTAAAAAAAAATCTTTGGCAAGTACTTGAATTAGAAGTTAAGAAAAAATTGGAGTTTAATCTAAACTGCTGTCTTTCCTGATGAGAAGAATTTTATTCTAATGGCTTTACTAATGATTTCTGCTGTTTTAACGGATTCCTAATTTCTAAGCAAGTTTTGAAGGCACAAAGACTTAAAAAAAATGAAATTCGGATGATTATGCAAAGTCACGTAATGACATCAGGCCTTCTTACAAATCTGTAAAGGAGTTAACTCTTTCCATTGACAGCTGTTTTACACTGGACCTTACTAATTTGAATTTCTTAATAAAATAGAGAAGACTCACCTGACAGACAGAGGAAATGCTGGGATATTCAGAATAAAAATAAAACGGAACTAGCTGGTCAAGAGTTAAAAGCTAAGATAAACAGGCTGGAAGAGATGTTTAAAAAATGGGACCAGACGGATAGTGCAGTGTGCAGGCATGGCACCATCACCTATGGCAATCGAGCCAATGTACCCCACAGGAGGTAGGTATAGTCCACAAACCCAACCTAACAGTAAAGCAGACTGGGATGTTTGGAGGAATAGTGGTGGCATTGGTGTTGATTGGAGTTTGGAAAATATTTAGATTGGTCATCGTGCAGGCTCGAGCACAGCAGGCTCAAATACAAAACCGACGGCAGCCCAGACAGGGACATGAAGTGATAGAGATGGTACGACTATAAAGAATATGGATAACCTAATCCTTACCTCCGATTCCACAGAGTTACCGCGACACAAGTAGACCAGAACCTAACACCTGGTGACGACCAGGCTGTCTGTTTAAAATTGCAGATAAAACTCACCGAGGTGGGTCCGCGACGACTGATTCAACTCATAATATTGGGAACCTTAAGACCCACGCAAACACTGGATGATACCAATGGATTACATAGAAACATAGAAACATAGAAAATAGGTGCAGGTGCAGGCTATTCAGCCCTTCTAGCCTGCACCGCCATTCAATGAGTTCATGGCTGAACATGAAACTTCAGTACCCCCTTCCTGCTTTCTCGCCATAACCCTTGATCCCCCGAGTAGTAAGGACTTCATCTAACTCCCTTTTGAATATATTTAGTGAATTGGCCTCAACTACTTTCTGTGGTAGAGAATTCCACAGGTTCACCACTCTCTGGGTGAAGAAGTTTCTCCTCATCTCGGTCCTAAATGGCTTACCCCTTATCCTCAGACTGTGACCCCTGGTTCTGGACTTCCCCACCATTGGGAACATTCTTTCTGCATCTAACCTGTCTAAACCCGTCAGAATTTTAAACGTTTCTATGAGGTCTCCTCTCATTCTTCTGAACTCCAGTGAATACAAGCCCAGTTGATCCAATCTTTCTTGATAGGTCAGTCCCGCCATCCCGGGAATCAGTCTGGTGAACCTTCGCTGCACTCCCTCAATAGCAAGAATGTCCTTCCTCAAGTTAGGAGACCAAAACTGTACACAATACTCCAGGTGTGGCCTCACCAAGGCCCTGTACAACTGTAGCAACACCTCCCTGCCCCTGTACTCAAATCCCCTCGCTATGAAGGCCAACATGCCATTTGCTTTCTTAACCGCCTGCTGTACCTGCATGCTAACCTTCAATGAGTGATGTACCATGACACCCAGGTCTCGTTGCACCTTCCCTTTTCCTAATCTGTCACCATTCAGATAATAGTCTGTCTCTCTGTTTTTACCACCAAAGTGGATAACCTCACATTTATCCACATTATACTTCATCTGCCATGCATTTGCCCATTCACCTAACCTATCCAAGTCACTCTGCAGCCTAATAGCATCCTCCTCGCAGCTCACACTGCCACCCAACTTAGTATCATCCGCAAATTTGGAGATACTGCATTTAATCCCCTCGTCTAAATCATTAATGTACAATGTAAACAGCTGGGGCCCCAGCACAGAACCTTGCGGCACTCCACTAGTCACTGCCTGCCATTCTGAAAAGTACCCGTTTACTCCTACTCTTTGCTTCCTGTCTGACAACCAGTTCTCAATCCACGTCAGCACACTACCCCCAATCCCATGTGCTTTAACTTTGCACATTAATCTCTTGTGTGGGACCTTGTCGAAAGCCTTCTGAAAGTCCAAATATACCACATCAACTGGTTCTCCTTTGTCCACTTTACTGGAAACATCCTCAAAAAATTCCAGAAGATTTGTCAAGCATGATTTCCCTTTCACAAATCCATGCTGACTTGGACCTATCATGTCACCATTTTCCAGATGCACTGCTATGACATCCTTAATAATTGATTCCATCATTTTACCCACTACTGAGGTCAGACTGACCGGTCTATAATTCCCTGTTTTCTCTCTCCCTCCTTTTTTAAAAAGTGGGGTTACATTGGCTACCCTCCACTCCATAGGAACTGATCCAGAGTCAATGGAATGTTGAAAAATGACTGTCAATGCATCCGCTATTTCCAAGGCCACCTCCTTAAGTACTCTAGGATGCAGTCCATCAGGCCCTGGGGATTTATCGGCCTTCAATCCCATCAATTTCCCCAACACAATTTCCCGACTAATAAAGATTTCCCTCAGTTCCCCCTCCTTACTAGACCCTCTGACCCCTTTTATATCCGGAAGGTTGTTTGTATCCTCCTTAGTGAATACCGAACCAAAGTACTTGTTCAATTGGTCTGCCATTTCTTTGTTCCCCGTTATGACTTCCCCTGATTCTGACTGCAGGGGACCTACGTTTGTCTTCACCAACCTTTTTCTCTTTACATACCTATAGAAACTTTTGCAATCCGCCTTAATGTTCCCTGCAAGCTTCTTCTCGTACTCCATTTTCCCTGCCCTAATCAAACCCTTTGTCCTCCTCTGCTGAGTTCTAAATTTCTCCCAGTCCCCAGGTTCGCTGCTATTTCTGGCCAATTTGTATGCCACTTCCTTGGCTTTAATACTATCCCTGATTTCCCTAGATAGCCACGGTTGAGCCACCTTCCCTTTTTTATTTTTACGCCAGACAGGAATGTACAATTGTTGTAATTCATCCATGCGGTCTCTAAATGTCTGCCATTGCCCATCCACAGTCAACCCCCTAAGTATCATTCGCCAATCTATCCTAGCCAATTCACGCCTCATACCTTCAAAGTTACCCTTCTTTAAGTTCTGGACCATGGTCTCTGAAATTACTGTTTCATTCCCCATCCTAATGCAGAATTCCACCATATTATGGTCACTCTTCCCCAAGGGGCCTCGCACAATGAGATTGCTAATTAATCCTCTCTCATTACACAACACCCAGTCTAAGATGGCCTCCCCCCTAGTTGGTTCCTCAACATATTGGTCTAGAAAACCATCCCTTATGCACTCCAGGAAATCCTCCTCCACCGTATTGCTTCCAGTTTGGCTAGCCCAATCTATGTGCATATTAAAGTCACCCATTATAACTGCTACACCTTTATTGCATGCACCCCTAATTTCCTGTTTGATGCCCTCCCCAACATCCCTATTACTGTTTGGAGGTCTGTACACAACTCCTACTAACGTTTTTTGCCCTTTGGTGTTCTGCAGCTCTACCCATATAGATTCCACATCATCCAAGCTAATGTCTTTCCTAACTATTGCATTAATCTCCTCTTTAACCAGCAATGCTACCCCACCTCCTTTTCCTTTTATTCTATCCTTCCTGAATGTTGAATACCCCTGAATGTTGAGTTCCCAGCCCTGATCATCCTGGAGCCACGTCTCCGTAATCCCAATCACATCGTATTTGTTAACATCTATTTGCACAATTAATTCATCCACCTTATTGCGGATACTCCTTGCATTAAGACACAAAGCCTTCAGGCAGCGCACTCAGGAAATAAACAACAACATGAACTATGGAGTCTTGTTTAATTTAACGGATGGAATGTGGATCCCAGCAGCCAAGGACTGGAGCAAGGACAGGACTTATTGTAATGCATGGCTGCAAGCGAACCTGAATCAGGACAAAGTATGCGTGCAATGCTCCATGGGTACAAGGAGCAGTTGCATTGGGCGAAGGGAGGCCAGGGGGCTCGTATTTGGGATAATTTGGGATAATTTGTGCGCCCCCTGCCCAACCACAACTGTTAGTCAACCACAAAAAGGGGGTGGGGCTGTGTGGATACTACGAGGAGGTAGAGGCTGCCGCAATATCATTGTATGTATGCTTCTCACCCCCTCCGACACCGCGCCCCATAAGAACCACCACACAGCCTGAGGAATTGCCATGCCCCATAACTACTAAGGGACCAGAAAATGGGATTGTACTGTTCAATGTGGGTGAACTATTATATGATAATGTCAAACATGAAATTGCGACTGTCCTGATCAATGTCTCAGGCATACGAATGCTGGAATATTGTACATAGCAGGCAAGAAATATGTATAAAGTGTTGAGTAAAGTAGCAATGCAGCAGGCTGCCATGCCATGGGTGCCAGTAGATTCCGAGGACAGGAGCCAGTTCATAGAACTAAGAGAGGAATAGTTAATGATGTCACGACTGGCTTTAATACCGGAAACTCCGTGGTAAATTCACTGGACATACAAGGGCTAAATGAAAGGGTGCAACAGCTCAGAGGGGTGACGAAGGGACTATTAGAATGGATAGAGTGGAATCAGGAAGATCAGGCCGAACTCGGGAATGAGGGTGCCGAAATCCAATTGGACGGCATCACAGTCCTGGAAGCACACGCAAAAACCATTAATCGCCTCATTGACAGAGAGAAAGAGGATACCGGAAAATCTAGACAGGGGCAACTCTGTCACGCTTACGGCCTATGGATGGTGGGACAGATACGACACAACCTCGACCAGATCCAAAGGGGAGAGGTACCCGATTGGATAGACAGCTCACATGTAGCTCAGTTGGCCAGCCAGAAGGGAACGCTGGACAACTGTACTCTGAAGGGACTGACCAGAATGCACCCAGTGATCCCCGATTGCTAAATGGGTAAGAATACTGGGATAGGGATAGTTCTTATGATCCCTATAGCCACCCCAGATTCGGGACCATTTCCACTGTACCAGCTGGAGAATATCGGGGTAATACAGGAAAATGCCTCTCTCCGTTACTATCTGACCACAACATCCGCCGTCGGCTGAAATGATACACTTACAGGGATTTCCCTAGCAGGATGCAAGCAAACGGGGGAGATTACCGTGTGTCCTCACCCGGTGGGCCGAGGGGAATTAGACGAATGTGGGTTTAACAGAACCGACGGGTGCGTACTAGAAATAGTGCCCGCACACGCTCACTTCGCTAGGGTAGGCTACGGAGGGAAGGGAAAGTATTGCGTCTCTACCACAGAACTTTCATAACAGTACAATGACCTACAGTGCCTGATCCCACAGCCAAACTTTTGTTTTACCCCACTACGACCCGTTACGATTGGGCAAGCCCACATCACCCAGGTTAAACGTCGACATACCAAAACCATTAACGTAACCGACTAACTCCATGATCACTTACAGGAGTATGACGAACCAGACCAGGTCCCCATCCCACATCCAGCCGAGGTGTTAAGGGAACTGAGGCTCAGAGTGGTACAATCCGTAAAGCTCTACCACCAATTGCAAACTAAAATCAAAGTACTGGAAGAGGATACTGACATAGTGTTACGAGACCCGAGTTGGTGGAGGAAGGTTTGGGACTGGGGAATGAATGTGAACATCCATCCCTGGATTCGAATAATATCACATGTACTGGTCAGGGTACAATTGGTCCTAGCTGTAACATGGGGCGTCATGGCTTGCAAATTGTGTAAGCAACACGCACGACGAAGAAGAAACCGAGCTAAATCCCGGGAGATTTGAAGGGCCTGTCTAACAGAAGGGCAGGAGGATTTGACCTTTATTAATTTGATATAAGCAACCGGAACTCCCAAAACCGCGTGACTGGCCAGCACGCTGGGGCAGGGAATAACAGGCGGTGCTCAAATACCCATTAAAAAGGAGTGGGTAGGCACACGTTAACAGAACAAAGTGTCGGTTAAAGGGAACTCCGAGTAGTCCCTTACCGAAAGGGGGGATTGTTGTAGGAAGGCAAAGGCACCTGCTGGATATATAAATATATATGTATGTATGTATGTTTAAAATGTTAGCCAAATATAAAATGGCTGCCAGGGGGCTGAGCAAAGCATGATGGGGGCTCGGTTAGCCAAGTTAGCTAAAGCTGCTGACTGAGCACTGATCCTGCAGAGCCTGGTCTCAGGAATGTCTTGAATTAACAGCTTGAGTCAAGATAGTATATAGAACACTGCAGTACCTAGTATGGAATGTCCTCAAGTCAGTGACCCCCCAGATAGGGTGCCTAACAACCATAGAGATAAGGAGCTAGGCACCGGCAGAATCCATGAGCAATGAAGTTAAGGGGGGCCTGGAGAGCATCACACAGATAGGGATCAGCCCCCAACTGTCACAAACTGATCATGCAGCCCCCTGATGTACCAGGGTTAATTCTATTGGCCCATTTAAACCTATATGTAATCTATAATCATTATGATTGGATTGTGTCCAGCCGAAATGGGCTGAGTAACTGTAATGAACTATTGTAAAACATATAAATATCGATGAATTTCTTTGTTCGGTGGAGTGGAGTGCCTGGAGTTGGACCAGAGGCTCTTTCCCCGCCGGCATAATAAAAGCCATTTTGGCGTTGGCACCGACCCAGAGCGTCGAGTGATTCTTGCAGGAAAACATTTGCGTGAACAGAAGGAAGGAAGGAAGGAAGGAAAGAGAAGAGAGCGAAAGAAGGAAGGAGAGAGAGGGAAGGAAGGAGAGAGAGGGAAGGGAAAGGAGGGAGGGAAGGGAAGGAAGAAGAGAGGGAGGGAAGGACAGAAGGAAGGAAGGATGGAAAGAGGCAAGATAGGAAGGAAGGAGAGAGAGAGAGAAAGGGAGGGAGGAAAGGGAAGGGAGGTGATACATCCTTACTATACAGTATAAATGCACACGAGGCCCATATTTGAGAGATGGTCACTCTGTGACCAGCTACCTTTATGACCAAGACCTCAAGTGATGAAGGTGGGTGGAGCTTCCCCTTTTATACCTGAAAGTCCAGGTTAGGAGTGTCTCCCACAACTTCACCCCCTTGTGGTCAATGTTCTCAAGGTGTACAACTTAGGTCAGCTTATACATGGGTTACAATGATTGTTGAATACATGACATCACCTCCCCCCCAAAGTCTTATTCGGATCACAGGTTAAATCTCTCTGGTGGTTTACGCTCCCTTGTAGAGCGCCTGAGTTGGGGCTCCGGTTGTTGGGCGCTGGCCTGAGTGTCTGCTTTTTGCGGTGCCTCAGGCCTGTCTGGACTGCCCACAGTGACTGGGCTCTCCACCACTTGGTTCCGGTGTTCGGTCACCTGTGGTGGGGTAAACTCTACGTTGTGTTCTTCCTCTGCTTCTTCGATGGGGTTGCTGAACTTCCTTTTATTTTGATCCACGTGTTTGCGGCAGATTTGTCCATTGGTAAGTTTAACTACCAAAACCATATTCCCCTCTTTTGCAATCACAGTGCCTGCAAGCCATTTGGCCCTGCAGCGTAATTAAGGAGAAAAACAGGGTCATTGACATCAATACATTGCGCCCTCGCATTCCTGTCATGGTAGTCACTTTGTGACTGACGCCTGCTCTCAACAATTTCTTTCATAGTAGGGTGTATGAGGGATAACCTGGTTTTGACCATCCTTTTCATGAGCCACTCCATGGAACCCCTGTGAGCGAGTGTGGTCAGGATCTATTGGCCAACAGGAGGCGTGATAAGCAGCTTTGTAGGGAACCCCCTTGGTTTGTGAGCATCCCCTTTTTGATTATCTGCACTGCTCGTTCCACCTGGCCGTTTGAGGCCGGCTTGAATGGTGCCATTCTAACATGGTTGATTCTATTGCCTGCCATGAAGTCCTGGAATTCAATGCTTGTGAAGCACGGGCCATTGTCGCTGACCAAGACATCCGATAGACCATGGGCGGCAAACATTTCCTGCAGTCTTTCTACCGTGGCAGAGGATGTACTTGAATTTAATATGGCACACTCAATCCATTTGGAGTAGGCATCTACTACAACCAAAAACATTTTTCCCATGAAAGGTCCTGCTAGTCCACATGGATGCGTGACCATGGCTTGGTGGGCCAGGACCAGGGGCTAAGAGGGGCTTCGCTGGGTGCGTTGCCCAGCTGAGCACATGTGTTGCACCTACGAACACAAAGTTCCAGGTCTGCATCTATCCCTGGCCACAAATCATGTGAACTGGCAATTGCCTTCATCATGACAATGCCCGGGTGCTCATTGTGAAGTACTCTGATAACCACCTCTCTGCCCATCTGGGGCATGACTACTCGGTTTCCCCATAGTAGGCAATAGGCCTGAATCGAGAGTTCATCCTTGCACCTATGAAACGGTTTAAATTCCTCAGGGCATGCCCCGTACGTGGCTGCCCAGTCCCCATTCATGACACATTTCTTGACTAAAGACAGTAGCGGGTCTTTATTTATCCAGACTTTAATCTGATGGGCTGTCACAGGTGAGCCTTCGCTTTCGAAAGCTTCAACAGCCATGTCCATCTCAGCATCATGCTCAGTTGCCCCCTCAGTTGTGGCTAGTGGGAGCCTGCTGAGTGCATCGGCGCAGTTTCCAGTGCCTGGTCTGTGCCGAATTGTGTAGTCATAGGTGGCTAATATGAGTGCCCACCTCTGTAAGCGGGCCAATGCATTCGCATTTATGGCCTTGTTATCGGCCAAAAGGGACATTAGCGGGTTGTGATATGTCTCCAGCTCAAATATCATGCCAAACAGTTACTGGTGCATTTTTTTTACTGTGTATACACATGCTAGCACTTCCTTTTCTACCATCCTGTAGCCCCTTTCTGCCTGGGACAGACTTCTGGAGGCTTAAGCTACCGGCTGTAACTGACCATTGGCATTCATATGCTGCAACATACACCCTACCTCATAGGACGATGCATCGCACGTTAAAACAAGTTTCTTACATGGGTCATATAACGTTAATAGTTTGTTGGAGCATAACAAATTGTGTGCTCTCTCAAAAGCCCTTTCCTGGCTGTCCCCCCAGACCCAATCGCGACCTTAGCGTAGGAATACGTGTAGCGGCTCTAACAGCGTGCTCAATTTGGGAAGAAAGTTACCAAATAGTTCAGGAGCTCCAGCAACGAACACAGCTCCGTTGTGTTATGAGCTCTGCGTGCTCTCTGGATCGCTTCCATTTTGGACGCAGTAGGTCTGATCCCATCTGCTGCTACCCTCCTCCCCAGGAATTCTACCTCTGGAGCCAAGAAGATGCACTTCGCCTTTTTCAGTCGCAGCCCTACCGGGTCCAGTCTGCGTAGCACCTCGTCCAGGTTGTGGAGGTGTTCTTCAGTATCTCATCCCGTGATGAGGATGTCGTGTTGAAAAACCACCGTCCTTGGAATCGACTTGAGGAGGCTTTCCATATTTCGCTGAAAGATCGCAGTGGCCGAACAAATCCCGAACGAACATCTGTTATACTCAAATAACCCCTTGTGTGTCATGATGGTGGTCAGCTTCTTCGACTCACTTGCCAGCTCCTGGGTCATGTAAACTGAGGTCAGGTCCAATTGTGAAAAAAGTGTGCCACTGGAGAGCATCCACTCTCGGTAGCGGGTACTGGTCTTGGAGTGACAGCCGATTGATGGTGGCCTTGAAATCACCACATATCCTGACCGACCTATCCGCCTTGAGCACTGGCACAATCGGGCTCGCCCAGTCACTGAATTCGACTGGCGAGATGGTGCCTTCCCACAGCCGGTGGTCCAGTTCGCATTCTATCTTTTCCTGCATCACGTACGACACCGCTCTGGCCTTGTGATGTACTGGCCTGGCTTCTGGGTTTATGTGAATCATTACCTTGACCCCAATGAAAGTGCCAATGCCGGGTTGAAATAATGAGTCAAATTTGTCCAGGACCTGTGAGCATGATACTCGCTCCACAGAAGAAATTGCATTGACATCGCCGCATTTCAAGTTCATGACAGCAAGCCAACTCCTCCCCAGCAGTGGGGGACCATCCCCTGGGACAATCCAGAGTGGCAACCTGTTCTCCGAATCTTTGTGGGACACTACTACCGTGGCGCTGCCTAGCACCGGAATGATCTTTGTATATGTCCATAGTTGTGCATCAATCGGCAATAATTCTGGCCTCCTGGCCTTGGACACCCACAATTTTTTGAACTGTTTGATGCTCATCAGGGACTGGCTGGCCCCCGTGTCTAGCTCCATTAATACTGGGATGCCATTGAGGAGCACTTTCATCATTATCGGTGGTGTCCTGGTATAAGAACTGTATATGTACTCCACATGAACTCGCTGAACTTCAGCTTCCAGCGATTTCCCCTCGTATTCATTTGGCCTGGTAGTGCTTACATCGGGCCCGTCCTCCTTGTACATCAACCTGGCTGCAGGCTTCCTGCACATACATGCCAAGTGACCGCTGACGTTGCAATTTCTGCAGGTATATTGTTGATACCTGCAAGCTCTGCCTGGGTGTTTGCCTCCACACCTCCAGCATGAGCTGGAGGCCCCGTTATTGGAAGCAAAAGGTCCATTACCAGTCAATCATCTCTGACTGTCTGTAAACTGTCGTTAAGCGCACCATTAACAGGTGTTGATGGCCCCATTACTGGCCGCATTGTCCATTGCGATGGCATGAATCGCCGTTCAGCTAGCCATTGACTCTGTTGAATTTCCCTCTTTGGGTTCGACTACATGCTGGAGCATTTCCAATTGCCCTTGTCTGCTTAGAGAACTGTGTGCCGCATTAATAATGTTGACTCCCTGGTCGTTTGCCGCATTTGAGCCAAGATTTTTGTCATACATCATTCTGGTCTCTTCCTCCCCAGAGATAAATGTCTGGGCTATCAGAGCCGCCGCTTCCAAGGTCAAGTCTTTGGTCTCAATCAGTTTCCTGAAAACCCCAGCATGCTTGATGCCCTTAATAAAAAAGTCTCGCAGCATCTCCGCTCTGCATGCATCTGGGAACTTACATAGGCTCGCCAGTCGCCGGAGATCTGCCACGAAGTCTGGAACGCTTTGCCCTTCTCGCCGCCGGCGCGTGTAAAACCGATGTCTTGCCATGTGCATGCTGCTCGCCGGTTTAAGTGTTCCCTGATCAACTTACTGAGCTCTTCGAATGTCTTGTCCGCCGGCTTCTCTGGCACTAGAAGGTCCTTCATCAGCGAGTACGTTCTGGATCCACAAACCGTCAGGAGATGTGCCCTGCGTTTGTCGAATCCTGTCCCAACCATTCCTTAGTGACAAAGGTGTGCTGTAATCTCTCAATAAAGTCATCCCAATCATCACCAACACAGTACCTCTCTTCTGTGCTGCTAGTGGCCATGCTCGCGTGGTTTAAATCCCAGTTTCTCATCGCCAATGATATGTCCTTACTATACAGTATAAATGCACACGAGGCCCATACTTGAGAGAAGGTCACTCTGTGAGCAGTTACCTTTATTACCAAGACCTCAAGTGATGAAGGTGGGTGGAGCTTCCCCTTTTACACCTGAAAGTCCAGCTTAGGAGTGTCTCCCACAAGTTCACCCACTTGTAGTCAATGTTCTCAAGGTGTACAACTTAGGTCAGCTTATACATGGGTTACAATGATAGTTGAATAAATGACAGGATGGAAGTAAGTAATTTAGTAAGTAAGTAAGTAAATGGATTAGGAATAACTAAATGGACCCACATGTATCGATAAGGGTGTACTTTGCGAAATGGAGCTCTCGGTCTGGAGCCTTGCCCAGTGGCAGCACAGATCGGAGAATCAGATTTCACGATCAGCACACCCAATTTACCTGATTTTCTGATACAATTAACAACTGGAAAATCAGGGACAATGCGATGGGGTGCACTGTACACTCTGCCTGATCCCCTGATTAGATCTTCTGTCGAGTGAGGTGAGAATCTAGCAGCCTCCCCCTCAACCATTACCTCAGAATTACCTGACACTTTCCTTTTTGAATTCACAGATTTCAAAGGAAAAATACAGCTCTTAAACATCAGAATCCTCAACAAAAGCCACCATGACATCCTTGGATGTGAATTTTTGGCTCAGTTGGTAGCACTCTTGTCTCCCAGTCAGGACGTTGAACACTCCCCTTCTACTCTGATCTACCGAAATAATACTAAAAGGAGCTTGGCATTTTCAGAGAAAGAAAGAAAAACTTGCATTTATATAGCACCTTTCACGACCACTGGACATCTCAAAGCGCTTTACAACCAATTAAGTACTTTTGGAGTGCAGTCTCTGTTGTAATCTAAGAAACACAGCAGGCTGTTTGGGCACAGCATTCCCTCAGCACTGCACTGGAGTGTCAACTGAGATTCATGTGCTCAAGTCCCTGGAGTGGGGCTTGAACCCACAACCTTCGGACTCAGAGGTGAGAGTGCTGCCCACTGAGCCACAGCTGACACATCGAAACATAGAAACATAGAAACATAGAAAATAGGTGCAGGAGCAGGCCATTCAGCCCTTCTCGCCTGCACCGCCATTCAATGAGTTCATGGCTGAACATGAAACTTCAGTACCCCCTTCCTGCTTTCTCGCCATAACCCTTGATCCCCCGAGTAGTAAGGACTTCATCTAACTCCCTTTTGAATATATTTAGTGAATTGGCCTCAACTACTTTCTGCGGTAGAGAATTCCACAGGTTCACCACTCTCTGGGTGAAGAAGTTTCTCCTCATCTCGGTCCTAAATGGCTTACCCCTTATCCTTAGACTGTGACCCCTGGTTCTGGACTTCCCCAACATTGGGAACATTCTTCCTGCATCCAACCTGTCCAAACCCGTCAGAATTTTAAACGTTTCTATGAGGTCCCCTCTCACTCTTCTGAACCCCAGTGAATACAAGCCCAGTTGATCCAGTCTTTCTTGATAGGTCAGTCCCACCATCCCGGGAATCAGCCGGGTGAATCTTCGCTGCTCTCCCTCAATAGCAAGTTAGGAGACCAAAACTGTACACAATACTCCAGGTGTGGCCTCACCAAGGCCCTATACAACTGTAGCAACACCTCCCTGCCCCTGTACTCAAATCCCCTCGCTATGAAGGCCAACATGCCATTTGCTTTCTTAACCGCCTGCTGTACCTGCATGCCAACCTTCAATGACTGATGTACCATGACACCCAGGTCTCGCTGCACCTTCCCCCTTCCTAATCTGTCACCATTCAGATAATAGTCTGTCTCTCTGTTTTTACCACCAAAGTGGATAACCTCACATTTATCCACATTATACTTCATCTGCCACGCATTTGCTCACTCACCTAACCTATCCAAGTCACTCTGCAGCCTCATAGCATCCTCCTCGCAGCTCACACTGCCACCCAACTTCGTGTCATCCGCAAATTTGGAGATACTACATTTAATCCCCTCGTCTAAATCACGTGCCACAGCTGACAGGTACCTTCTGCCTGTTCCCATGGCAATATCCCAAAAAAGTTCAGAGAATTGTCCAAGCCAACATTCCTCCGTAGACCAAACAACAACCGATTTAGCTGATCATTCATCTAATTTGTCTTTCTGAGATCTCACTGTGTGCAAATTGTCTGCTGTTTTTGCCCAGGTGACAAGACTGACATATTGTACACACCAAAAAGTAATTCATCGGTGTCATGTATTCAACTATCATTGTAACCCATGTATAAGCTGACCTAAGTTGTACACCTTGGGAACATTGACCACAAGGGGGTGAACTTGTGGGAGACACGCCGAACCTGGACTTTCAGGTATAAAAAGGGAAGCTCCACCCACCTTCATCACTTGAGGTCTTGGTAATAAAGGTAACTGCTCACAGAGTGACCTTCTCTCAAGTATGGGCCTTGTGTGCATTTATACTGTATAGTAAGGACGTATCATTGGCGACGAGAAACTGGGATTTAAACCACGCGAGCATGGCCACTAGCAGCACAGAAGAGAGGTACCGTGTTGGTGATGATTGGGACGACTTTATTGAGAGACTACAGCAAACTTTTGTCACTAAGGAATGGTTGGGACAGGATTCGGCCAACAAACGCAGGGCTCATCTCCTGACGGTTTGTGGATCCAGAACGTACTCCCTGATGAAGGACCTTCTAGTGCCAGAGAAGCCGGTGGACAAGATGTTAGAAGAGCTCAGTAAGTTGATCGGGGAACACTTAAACCGGCGAGCAGCATGCACGTGGTGATACACCAGTTTTACACGTACCGGCAGCGAGAAGGGCAAAGCATTGCAGACTTCGTGGCAGACCTCCGGCGACTGGCGAGCCTATGTAAGTTCCCAGATGCATGCAGAGCGGAGATGCTGCGAGACTTTTTTATTGAGGGCATCGGGCATGCTGGGGTGTTCGGGAAACTGATTGAGACCAAAGACTTGACCTTGGAAGCAGCGGCTCTGATAGCCCAGACATTTATCTCTGGGGAGGAAGAGACCAGAACGATGTAGGACAAAAATCTTGGCTCAAATGCGGCAAATGAACAGGGAGTCAACATTGTTAACGCAGCACACAGTTCTATCGGCAGACAAGGACAATCTGACATGCCCCAGCATGTAGTCAAACCCAAAGGGAGAATTGAACAGAGACAATGGCTAGCTGAACAGCGATTCATGCAATCGCAATGGACAATGTGGCCAGTAATGGGGCCATCAACACCTGTTAATGGTGCGCTTAAGGACAGTTACAGAGACAGTCAGAGAAGATCGACTGATAATGGACCTCTTGATTCCATCAACTGGACCTCCAGCTCATGCTGGAGGTGTGGGGGCAAACACCCAGGCAGAGTTTGCAGATATCAGCAAAATACTGCAGAAACTGCAACGTCAGCGGTCACTTGGTGCATATGTGTAGGAAGCCTGCAGCCAGGTTGATGTACAAGGAGAACGGGCCCAATGTAAGCCCTACGAGGCCAAATGAATACTGGGGGAAATCGCTGGAAGCTGAAGTTCAGCGAATTCATGTGGAGTACATATACAGTTCCTGTACCAGAATGCCACCGATAATGATGAAAGTGCTCCTCAATGGCATCGCAGTATTAATGGAGCTAGACATGGAGGCCAGTCAGTCCCTGATGAGTATCAAACATTCGAAAGATTGTGGGTGTCCAAGGCCAGGAGGCCAGAATTATTGCCGATTGACGCACAGCTATGGACATATACAAAGGAAATCATTCCGGTGCTAGGCAGCACCACGGTAGTCGTGACCCACAAAGATTCGGAGAACAGGTTGCCACTCTGGATTGTCCCGGGGGATGGTCCCGCACTACTGGGGAGGAGCTGGCTTGCTGTCATGAACTGGAAATGGGGCGATGTCAATGCAATTTCTTCTGTGGAGCGAGTATCATGCTCACAGGTCCTGGACAAATTTGACTCATTATTTCAACCCGGCATCGGCACTTTCATTGGGGCCAAGATAGTGATTCACATAAACCGGATGCCAGGCCAGTACACCACAGCCAGAGCGGTGCCATACGTGATGTGGGAAAAGATAGAATGCAAATTGGACTGCCTGCTGAGGGAAGGCATCATCTCGCCAGTCGAATTCAGTGACTGGGCGAGCCCGATCGTGCCAGTGCTCAAGGCGGATGTGTCGGTCAGGATATGTGGCGATTACAAGGCCACCATCAATCGGCTGTCACTCCAAGACCAGTACCCGCTACCGAGAGCGGAGGACCTCTTTGCGACGCTATCTGGTGGCAAACCTTTTTCAAAATTGGACCTGACCTCAGCTTACATGACCAAGGAGCTGGCGAGTGAGTCGAAGAAGCTGACCACCATCGCGACACACAAGAAGTTGTTTGAGTATAACAGATGTCCATTCGGGATTCGTTTGGCTGCCGTGATCTTTCAGCGAAATATGGAAAGCCTCCTCAAGTCGATTCCAAGGACGGTGGTTTTTTTATGACAACATCCTCATCACGGGTCGAGATACTGAAGAACACCTCCACAGCCTGGATGAGGTGCTACACAGGCTGGACCGACCGGGTAGGGCTGCGACTGAAAAAGGTGAAGTGCGTCTTCTTAGCTCCAGAGGTAGAATTCCTGGGGAGGAGGGTAGCAGCAGACGGGATCAGACCTGCTGCGTCCAAAATGGAAGCAAACCAGAGAGCACCCAGACCCCGTAACACGACGGAGCTGCGTTCGTTCCTCTGGCTCCTGAACTATTTTGGTAACTTTCTTCCCAAATTGAGCACGCTGTTAGAGCCGCTACACGTACTCCTACGCAAAGGTCGTGATTGGGTCTAGGGGGACAGCCAGGAAAGGGCTTTTGATAGAGCACGCAATTTGTTATGCTCCAACAAACTGTTAACCTAATATGACCCATGTAAGAAACTTGTTTTAACGTGCGATGCGTCGTCCTATGGGGCCGGGTGTGTGTTGCAGCATGTGAATGCCAATGGTCAGTTACAGCCGGTAGCTTATGCCTCCAGAAGTCTGTCCCAGGCAGAAAGTGGCTACGGGATGGTAGAAAAGGAAGCGCTAGCATGTGTATATGCAGTAAAAAAAATGCACCAGTACCTGTTTGGCATGAAATTTGAGCTGGAGACAGGTTACAAACCCGTAACGTCCCTTTTGGCCGATAACAAGGCCATAAATGCGAATGCGTCGGCCCGCATACAGAGGTGGGCACTCACATTAGCCGCATATGACTAAACAATTCAGCACAAACTGGGCACTGAAAATTGCGCCAATGCACTCAGCAGGTTCCCACTAGCCACCACTGAGGGGGCAACTGAGCATGATGCTGAGATGGTCATGCCTGTTGAAGCTTTCAAAAGCGAAGGCTCACTTGTGACAGCCCGTTAGATTAAGGTCTGGACAAATAAAGACCCGCTACTGTCTTTAGTCAAGAAATGTGTCATGAATGGGGACTGGGCAGCCACATACGGGGCATGCCCTGAGGAATTTAAACTGTTTCATAGGCGCAAGGATGAACTCTCGATTCAGGCCAATTGCCTACTGTGGGGAAACCGAGTAGTCATGCCCCAGATGGGCAGAGAGGTGTTAATCAGAGAACTTCACAATTGAAATGATGAAGGCAATTGCCAGATCACACGTTTGGTGGCCAGGGATAGATGCAGACCTGGAACTTTGTGTTCGCAGGTGCAACACGTGTGCTCAGCTGGGCAACGCACCCAGGGAAGCCCCCCTTAGCCCCTGGTCCTGGCCCGCCAAGCCATGGTCATGCATCCATGTGGACTACGCAAGTCCTTTCATGGGAAAAATGTTTTTGGTTGTAGTAGACGCCTACTCCAAATGGATTGAGTGTTCCATTTTAAATTCAAGCACATCCTCTACCTTTGTAGAAAGTCTATGGGCAATGTTCGCCGTCCATGGTCTACCAGATGTCTTGGTCAGCGACAATGGCCCATGCTTCACAAGCACTGAATTCCAGGACTTCATGGCAGGCAATTGAATCAACCATGTCAGAATGGCATCGTTCAAGCCGGCCTCAAATGGCCAGGCGGAACGAGCAGTGCAGATAACCAAACAGGAGATGCTCAGAATCCAAGCAGGTTCCCTACAAAACTACTTATCACACCTCCTGTTGACCAATAGATCCCGACCACATTCACTCACGGGGGTTCCACCCGCAGTGCTGCTAATGAAAAGGATGCTCAAAACCAGATTATCCCTTATACACCCCACTATGAAAGAAATTGTTGAGAGCAGGCATTAGTCAAAATGTGACGACTATGATAGGAATGCGAGGGGGCGATGTATTGATGTCAGTGAGCCTGTTTTTGTCCTTAATTATGCTGCAGGGCCCAAATGACTTGCAGGCACTGTGATTGCCAAAGAGGGAAATATGATTCTGGTAGTTAAACTTACCAACGGACAAATCTGCCGCAAACGTGGATCAAACTAAAAGGAGGTTCAGCAACCCCATAGAAGAAGCAGAGGAAGAACACGATGTAGAGTTTACCCCACCACAGGTGACTGAACACCGGAACAAATGGAGGAGAGCCCAGTCACTGTGAGCAGTCCGGACAGGCCTGAGGCACCGCAAACACCAGACACTCAGGCCAGCGCCCAACCACCGGAGCCCCAACTCAGGCGCTCTGCAAGGGAGCGTAAACCACCAGAGAGACTTAACCTGAGATCCCAATAAGACTTTGGAGGGAGGTGATGTCATGTATTCAACTATCATTGTAACCCATGTATAAGCTGACCTAAGTTGTACACCTTGAGAACATTGACCACAAGGGGTGAACTTGTGGGAGACACTCCTAAACTGGACTTTCAGGTATAAAAGGGGAAGCTCCACCCACCTTCATCACTTAAGGTCTTGGTAATAAAGGTAACTGGTCACAGAGTGACCTTCTCTCAAATATGGGCCTCGTAAGCATTTATACTGTATAGTAAGGACGTATCAATCGGAACATTGTAGGACAAGTGATAAGTCACTCTCCAAATGCAAGTCTTTGTTTAACTCTTTAATTAGAGAATCAAGGGAACTTTAACATTAACATAAACGGGTGGGTTTGGAGCTTGGGGGCAGTAAAATTGTTAAAATGGGATTCACGACCTGAAGTCGCCTCCAACCCGCCCACTTCTAGTTATAATGGAGGCGGGCGACCAACCCGCTCCCAGGGGGCAGGACGTCAATTTAAATATTATAATGAGGCTGGAAGCCTCTCTTTTAGCCTCCATTCTGTGTTTAACAGCCTGTGGATAGGTTTGTCATGTAATTCATGAAACCCGGCAGTTAAACCGAGGCAGGGACTGCTGGATCGAGGGTCCCTGCCTAAACCACCGCCCCGACAATCGGAGACCCCCCCTCACGAGGCCACCGATCACCTTCCCGGAATCCCCCTCCCGCCGCCAATGATACTCTGGTTGCTAGCACGGATGGGCCACCCCTCCACAATGGTTCACAGGCTGCACATAGACCTCTGGCCTCGATCTTCTGCCCTCGCCCCCCTGGTTCCTCGATGACTTCGATCTACCTCAAACCCCACCCCTCCCCCCCCCCCCACCCTTGATGGCCACAATAATCTTCTCTCGCTTCTCTCTCTCCACCTTCCGGTTCCCCACCTTCCAGTCCCATGACGTTGCCGATCTTCCCCTTCCCCCATCTCACCATGTCCCTGATCTTTTTTCAGCCACCCCTCCACCCCCCACCAGCTCCATGCGATCCTGCGCTCCCTCCTCTGTGCGGCCTAGTGCCACAGGCCTACCCGCCCGCAGCCATCCAACCTCTGTGTCTGACTGACTGCGGGAGGGAGACCGAGGCTTCAGATGCAATCAAGGCCCTGCCATTAAAGTTGGCAGGGCCTGCAGAAAACCCATTCTCCCAGGTTACCTGTCGCATCGGAGCACAGCCCCCCTGCCCTCAATCCGCCATCCCCATGAAAATCCAGCCCATAGAATAGTACAGCACACTAGGAGGCCATTCAGCCCATCGAGACTTCAGCGGCTTTTCAACCACACAGTCAATTTTACTTTTGTCTGCAATCATACTCCCTATATTCAAATCAAAATCGTTGATATATACCACAAAAAGCAAGGGACCCAGTACTGAGCCCTGCGGAACCCCACTGCAAACATCCTTCCAGTCACAAAAAAATCCATCAAGCATTACACTTTGCTTCCTACCTCCGAGCCAATTTTGGATCCAACTTGCTACTTTGCCCTTTATCCCATGGTCTTTAACCTTCATGACCAGTCTACCATGTGGGACCTTATCAAAAGCCTTGCTAAAGTCCATATATATTACAATGTATGCACTATCCTCATCGACCCTCTTGGTTAAAAAATACAATCAGTTTAGTCAAACATGATCTTCCCTTAACAAATCGTGCTGACTGTCCCGAATTAATCCTTGCCTATCCAAATGCAGATTTATCCAGTCTTTCAGGACTTTTTCCAATAATTTTCCCACCACTGACATTCAGTTGACAGGCCTGTAATTACTCGGCCTTAAGCAAGGTTACTACATTAGCAGTTCTCCAATCCTCCGGCACCATGTCCAAATCCAAAGAGGACTGGAAAATGATGGTCAAGGCCTCTGTTATTTTCTCTTTTACTTCGCTCAACAGCCTGGGATGCATTTCATCCGGTCGTGGGGACTTACCTACTTTCAAAGCTGCTAAACCCCTTAATACTTCCTCTCTCACTATATTTATTTCATCCAGAATATCACACTTCACCCCTATAGCAGTATCTGCATTACCTCTTTCCTTTGTGAAAACAGATGCAAAGTATTCGTTAAGAACCCTACCAACATCTTCTGCTACCTCACAAAGATTACCCTCATGGTCTCTAATAGGCCCTACCCTTTCTATAGTTACCCTCTTACTCTTAATATAGAACATTTTAGGGTTTTCCTTAATTTTACTGGCCAACAATATATCATGCTCTCTCTTAGGATTCCTAATATCCTTTTTAATTTTACCTCTTATCTTTCTATATTCCTGTAAAGATTCTAAAGTATTCAGGTGTTGATATATGACATACGCGTCCCTTTTTTTCTTAATCCTCCCCTGTAAGTTCCTAGACATCCAGGGGGCTCTAGAATTATTTTTCCCAGCTTTTTTCTTTAAGGGCACATGTTTGGTCTGAACCTTTCGGATCTCCTCCTTGAATGCCTCTCACTGTTCCGACACTGATTTACCCACAAGTAGCTGTTCCAGTCCACTATGGCCAAATCACTCCTTAACTTAGCAAAATTAGCTTTTCCCCAATTCAGAATTTTTATTCCAGGCCTATTCTTGTCCTTATCCATAACCAATTTGAATCTGACTGAATTATGGTCACTAGCACCCAAGTGCTCTTCCACTAATACCCCTTCAACGTGCCCAGCTTCATTCCCCAAAACTAAATCCAAGATCACCCCCTCTCATGTTGGGCTTGCTACATACTAATTAAAAACATTCTCTTGAATGCATTTCAAGAATTCCGCACCCTCTATACCCTTCACACTAAATTTGTCCCAATCAATATTTGGATAGTTAAAATCCCCTACTATTACTACCCTATAGTTTTTAGATTTCACAGCAATTTGCCTACATATTTTCTCCTCTATCTCCCTCCCACTGTTTGGGGGTCTATAATACACACCCAGCAGTGTGATCGCCCCTTTTTTATTTTTCAATTCGACCCATATGGTCTCATTTGATGATCCCTCTAACATATCATCCCTTCTCACCACTGTAATAGTTTCTTTAATCAGTACCGTGACACTCCCCACCCCTTTTTTACCCCCCTCTCTATCTTGTCTAGAAATCCTGCAACCAGTAATATTGATCTGCCAAACCTGCCTCTCTTTCAGCCATGTTTCTGTAATGGCTATAATGTCATACTCCCAAGTGTACCTGTTCTCTTAGCTCATCCGCCTTATTCGCTATATTCCTTGCATTAAAGTATATACCATTCAGCACAGGAAGACCTCCTTGCTTTATACATACTAAACCCTGTTTCCTCTGTCTTACAGATTCACCTTCTAGATTCCTGCTATCCAACTTCTGCTTTACTTCCTTCCCTTTTGAATTCGTTCTCAGATTCCCATCCCCCTGCGAAGCTAGTTTAAACTCTCCCCACCAGCACTAGCAAAACTCCCCGCGAGGATATTGGTTCCGGCGCTGTGGAGTTGCAACCTGTCCAATTTGTACAGGTCCCATCTCCCCAGAAGCGGTCCCAATGCCTCAAGAATTTAAAGCTCTCCCTCCTACACCAATTTTCCAGCCATGTGTTCATCCTCTCTATCCTTCTATTCTTGTACTCATTAGCACGTGGCACCTGTAGTAACCCGGAGATTACTACCTTTGAGGTCCAACCCTTTAATTTTCTTCCTAGCTCCCTAAATTCTTCCTGTGGGACCTCATCCCTCATTTTATCTATGTCATTGGTCCCGATATGGACCACGACCTCTAGCTGTTTACCAACCCCCCCCAGGATGCCCTGCATCCATTCTGTGACATCTTTGACTCTGGCACCAGGGAGGCACAAAACCATTCGGGAGTCACGCCAACGGCCGCAGAAATGCCTGTTTGTTCCCCGAACTATAGAATCCCCTATCACTAGGGCTTTTTATTCTTCGTCCCTCTCCCCTGCGCAGCTGAACCACCCGTGGTGTCTTCGAATTGGCTCTGGCTGCACTCCCCAGAGGCACCATCGTCCTTACCGATACTCAGAATTGATAATGTTAACGAAACATATAATTATCCCACATGTTTCGATAACAGCACCTCTCATTCTTCAGAACTCCAACATGTATAGGCCCAATGTGATCCTGGGATGTCTGCAGCTCTTCTGTTAAAATTAACAATGGATAAGTGAGAGAACCTCTGCAGAAATTCACCCTAAAGTCTCAGACTGAAAAATTAAATTAGTCATATTCAGGGACTGAAAGCAAATTGAACCAATGGAATGAGTGATGAGAATTAAATTGTTATTGCCGATGACTTAATTTAATGTGTAACTGGACAATCACAGTATACTGTGAGAACAATCTGACCAAAAACAACAAAAATGTATTAAATTGGTATGTGTCATTTTTTTTAGTGCCGATCACTTCACAGCAATTACTGTTGAGTTAGAATGGCTTGTTAAAAATTACCATTTACCAGTAGCCTGCTACCAACCCGGAAGCTTCAGACCAAAACTCCAGCTGGGGTCAAACTATTGCTTTATTTAGATTTACCATAACTTCCTGGCCGCCACGAGAGCTGCCTGTGTCACCGTGGCCTCGGGTTAATGGCCGCTGAATATGTCCGCGGCAGTAAGAGAGAAAAATTTGCGCTGAGGACAGAAGATGTTTATCCCAGCGCTAACATACCATGTAATGCCCTTCTGATGATGGTAGTGCAGGCATCGTAGGTGAAGTTCCTGTCCTGAAGCAACGTTCAGCTTCCAACAACCTCTGAGAGAGAGGTTGTTGCTATACATTATGGAATATTAAAAGGATAATGTATTAAAGGGGCAATGCCTTCTGAAGTGATAGAAATACAAATGAGGTTAAAAAAAAATGCAGTTTTCAGCCCGTAATGCCTTTCGAAAAAAAATTTACATTAAAAAGACGTCCCAAATGGGAATCTTCAGCTCTTAAAGCTGAATTCCCTTCTTCAGCTCAAAAAATGGGAAAAGTACCAGCACGAAACACAAATGGCTGGCTCACCAAGGCAAGGAAGAGGCACCCAGGGTCTCGCACGCAGCACTCCAACTTTCTGCGGGGGTCTACACTGCAAGATGGTTCCTCTACTCACCGGGGACAGGAGGCCCTCCAGATAGAACGATGTGGGAGTACATCACTAAGGCCGTCACTGCCAGCAGTGTTGCCCCTAACACCTTGCTCCAGTGCCCAAAGAAGCTTCATGACCTCAGACCACTGGTCAAGGTTAGTGAATGTATTTTCAAAAGCCATCTCCAACCAACTTAATGACTAGCCTCACACACTTCTCAATGCATGAATCTGCCCCCCAACACCCACCCCCCCAACAGTCCAATCACTCACCGACCAGCAATCTGCACCAATCACGAGGCATACCACCCATTCTTAGCCTCAGCTCACCACCTTGGAAGAGACGGTGCAGGACATTCTTTGCAGGGGTATGGCTGAGCCATTGGTCAGCAGCAGGGCAGAACAGATAGAATATCCTTGTGCCTTCCTCATTTCATACACGCAAGGAATGCAGACTGCTCAGATAGTGGTTGACCAAGAAGGCAAAGAAAAAGAAAAAGAAGACGAAGAAGAAAGAGGTGGAGGAGAAGAAGAAGAAAAGGAAGAAAAAGAAGAGGAAGAAGTCAGAGGGGGGAGGAGAAGAAAAAGAAGAAGAGGAAGAAGTGGAAGAGAAAGTGGAAGAAGAAGAGAACGAAGAAGTATCACATTATTTCAAACTCCCAGCCACTAGCTCCTCAAGGTCAACCAGGAAGGCCATTTGCAGTGTCTCCCATTCAAAGTCAGCCGTGCTGCAGTCACTGGGGTAGCACTGTGTGACATCAGTAGGATAGGCAAAGGCACACACAGGACACTCATTAAGAGAATGCCTAAGGGTGATGAGTTGATTTCTTGATGTCACATTGGATGGATAGATGCAGAATGTTGGATTAGAGAGTTTGCTTTATGGTGGCTTTTATTTGAGCATTGTGGCCTAGAGGACACTATGATGGTCAGTACCAGTGGGAAGGTAAGGCGTGGGAGTAATGCTGAAAGGGGAATTGGAGTTGTGTTCACTGGGACCACAGGCGGATGATTCCATCCTGGATATCCCGGCCAGAAAGAGGGTGTCTGGGTTGCAGCTTTCCTTCTACATCCTCCTCTTCGATGTTGGGGAAGTCCAGAACCAGGGATCACAGTCTAAGGATAAGGGGTAAGACATTTAGGACCGCGATGAGGAGAAACTTCTTCTCTCAGAAAGTTGTGAACCTGTGGAATTCTCTACCACAGAAAGTTGTTGAGGCTAGTTCATTAGATATATTCAAAAGGGAATTAGATGTGGCCCTTATGGCTAAAGGGATCAAGGGGTTTGGAGAGAAAGCAGGAATGGGGTACTGAAGTTGCATGATCAGCCATGATCATATTGAATGGTGGTGCAGGCTCGAAGGGCCGAATGGCCTACTCCTGCACCTACTTTCTATGTTTCTATGTTTTGGCTTCTTCCTCTTCTGAAATTGTTCAGGTGCAGTCGAGGTACATGCCCACTAGGGGGAAGGCAGGGCAACTAAAGTCAGAACTCCCTGGATGACGAAAGAGACAGAGAGTACGTAGAAAAGTAACACGTATGACAGATGTCAGGTTGTAAATACATCTGAGAATTAG
This sequence comes from Pristiophorus japonicus, assembly GCF_044704955.1. Lineage (NCBI taxonomy): Eukaryota > Metazoa > Chordata > Chondrichthyes > Pristiophoridae > Pristiophorus > Pristiophorus japonicus. The sequence goes on from NC_091982.1 coordinate 60,065,904, forward strand.
ACCAGACATAGAAAAGTCAGAGGGGAAGTGAAAAACAAAATAAGAGAGGCAAAGAGAGGTTATGAGAATATAATGATAGCCAAAATAAAAGGTAATACAAAAGTCTTCGATAGGCATATAAATAGTAAAACGTTAATAAGAGGCGGCGTGGGGCCGATTAGGGACCAAAAAGGAGACCTACACATGGAGGCAGAGGGTAGGGCTGAGGAAGTAAACAAGGACTTTGCACTTGTCTTCACCAAGGAAGAAGATGCTGCCATAGACATAGTGAAGGAGGAGGTAGTGGAGACACTGGATGAGATAAAAAATTCAGAAAGAAGAGATATAAGAGATATAAATCACCAGGAGCAGATGGGATGTATCCTACTGCGGGAATTGAGGGCGGAAATCGCGGAGGTACTGGCCATAATATTCCAATCCTCCATCGATACGGGGGTGGTGTCAGAGGACTGGAGAATTGCAAATGTTACACCATTGTTCAAAAAAGGGTTAGTTGTCCCTTATCATCCACACCCTTTTGGGGAGAGTAAGTTTCTGCTTTCTACGATCTTTTGTGTGAGGAAGCGATTCCTCATTTCACTCCTAAACGGCCTGGCTCTAATTTTGTGCCCCTTGTGTTCTGGCCTCTCCCGCTGGAAGTTTCAGAATCAGGCACTCATGTTATCCATAAATGCGTTTTATTATTTGCTAAATATTCGGTTAATCCATATGGAATGGCAAGCTATGTTTTTCCTACTTTTCTCAAGTGCACTCCTTACCAAAATGTAAAGGCGACAATTGACTGCGGTAACGCAGTTATACTCACTCGATGCTTGGTTTCCCTGCCATTGTTTGCATCTCACTGAAAGGAACTCAATTTATTTTTGTGCTGTTTTAATGCCTGCAATTTTTAAAACCATTTGCCAGTTTTACAATTACACCTGCTGTTTGGTGCTATGAGGAGTCCTCAGTTACCAGCACGAGAGGCTTCCCTCGGGGAGTGCAGGGATCTCATTAGTTTTACAGATTAATTTGACGGGCTTTGCTTACGCAGTTTAAATCTAATAAACAAACGCTGCACGAGCTCTGCAGTCGAGAGAGGATTTGGATCGCAATGCTTTTACAGAAAGATGCACCAATAGTGTCGCCGTTCATAACACCAACAGCGACAGATAGATTTTTGGACTCTGGGTGAAATGGAGCGATGTGGGGAGCGGGAGGGAAAGTGGAATCAAGGTCGAAGTTCAGCCGTGATCTTATTGAATGGTGGAGCGGGCTCGCGGGGCCATATACAATATTCCCGCTAAGCCGTGTGGCCGCGCAGTCATCAGCAAGTTCTCACGCCGGCCGCTCACCGGCTTTAACATTGTAGATACCACACATGCACAAACAATTTGAATGGGCCGCTCCTTGATGGATATAGGCCCGCAGGAGGCGGTGCAGCTTCCAGGGGGCACTGTACATATGGCCCACTCCTGCTTCTATCGCTTATGTCCTGATATAATTGCTCTTCTGTTAATCTAGCAGCACCTTTCAGACCCTGGTCTGATTAACCAGAGGCATCAGCTGACGATAGTTGGGGAATGCATGTTCTTACAGATACATTTACAGAAGATAATAGGGTTCAAAGGCATTTACTAAGTTTCATAGGAATGAAGCATGGAATGATAACTACTATTGCCACCAATAACACATGCACAGTGATAGCCATTACTCGTAATTATTCCACAGAAAGCGAGGTACTTACAGGTTATTGGATAATTCACCGCTTTACAGACTTTGAGCTCGAAGGGTTAACGAAGCCTTGTCGAATTCTGAAGAATCTGTTCTCACACCCCACTTCATATATTGTATCCTCTAGTGCCGAATCATATGCTGTCAAAGGATTACCTCAACCCGATATTCACTGAATGAATTTCAGTTTTAACAAGAAGGCCTGCAATAAAACTTATCCAGGCTTTATCTTGACTGAGTTAACTGGGAAGCTAGATAGGTACACAAGGGAGAAAGGAACAGAAGGATATGTTGATGAGGTTAGATGAAGAGGAGTGGGAGGAGGCTCGTGTGGAGCATAAACACCGGCACGGACCATTGGGGCTGAATGACCTGTTTCTGTGCTGTAAATACATTGTAATACTTTGTACGTTGTGAGTTGTCAATTAAATTGTTCAACTGGAGACATTTATAGGGCCCAGTACGTTAGTTATCACTTGACAACATTCCTTAACGATATTCTTGGAGGAGTTAGCATCTCCTAGCTCTCGAACGATGGCATCATTAACCTGGCAACTATCCCACAGCTGCATGAACTATTGAGGTTGATACAGCCATGCAATCTAACAAAGGGAGTTTGAATTTGCCTCTGCTGAAATTTTATCAACTAAAAAATTGTCATAGAATCATAGAATAATTCAATGATACAGCACAGAAAGAGGCCATTTGGCCCATCGTGCCTGTACCGGCTCTTTATTAGAGCGATCCAATTAGTCCCACTCCCCCCTGCTGTTTCTTCATAGCCCAGAAATGTTTTCCTGTTCAAGTGTTTAACTAATTCCCTTTTGAGGGTTACTATTGAATTTGCTTCCACCGCCCTTTCAGGCATCACGTTCCAGATCAAAACAACTCGCTGCATAAAAAAAATCTCTTCATCTCCCATTTGGTTCTTTTGCCGATTATCTTAAATCTGTGTCCTCTGATCACCGGCCCTCCTGCCACTGAAAACAGTTTCTCCTTATCCACGCTATCAAAACCCCTCATAATTTTGTGAACACCTCTATTTAATCACTCCATAACCTTCTTTAAGGAGAACAATCCCAGCTTAAGAACATAAAAAATAAGAGCAGGATTAGGCCATTTTGCCCCTCGAGCCTGCTCCGCCATTTAATAAGATCATGGCTGATCTGATCATGGACTCAGCTCCACTTCCCTGCCTGCTCCCCATTACCCTTTACTCCCTTCTCGCTCAAAAATCTGTCTATCTCCACCTTAAATATATTCAATAACCCAGCCTCCACAGCTCTCTGAGGCAGAGAATTCCACAGATTTACAACCCTCTGAGAGAAGAAATTTCTCCTCATCTCAGTTTTAAATGGGTGGCCCTTTATTTTAAGACTAAGTCCCCTAGTTTTAGTTTCCCCTATGAGTGGAAATATCTTGTCGACCTCTCTCATTATCTTCTAAGTTTCAATAAGGTCACCTCTCATTCTTCTGAACTCCAATGTGTCTGGGCCCAACCTACTCAACCTTTTCTCCGAAGTCAACCCCCTCATCTCCGGAATCAACTTAGTGAAACTTCTCTGAACAGCCTCCAATGCAAGTATATCCTTCCTTAAATACGGAGAACGAAATTATATACAGTACTCCAGGTGTATCCTCACCAATACCCTGTACAGTTGTAGAAACAGGAGTAGGCCATCTCGCACCTCGAGCCTCCTCCGCCATTCAAAAAGATCATGGCTGATCTGGCCATGGACTCAGCTCCACTTACCCGCCCGCACCCCATAACCCTTAATTCCCTTATTGGTTAAAAATCTATCTATCTGTGATTTGAATACATTCAATGAGCTAGCCTCAACTGCTTCGTTGAGCAGAGAATTACACAGATTCACAACCCTCTGGGAGAAGAAATTCCTTCTCAACTCGGTTTTAAATTGGCTACCCGTATTTTGAGGCTGTGCCCCCTAGTTCTAGTCTCCCCGACCAGTGGAAACAACTTCTCTGCCTCTATCTTGTGTATCCCTTTCATTATTTTAAATGTTTCCATAAGATCACCCCTCATCCTTCTGAACTCCAACAAGTAAAGACACAGTCTACTCAATCTATCATGATAAGGTAACCCCTTCATCTCTGGAATCAGCCTAGTGAATCGTCTCTGTACCCCTTCCAAAGCTAATATGTCCTTCCTTAAGTAAGGTGGCCAAAACTGCACGCAGTACTCCAGGTACGGCCTCACCAATACCCTGTACAGTTGCAGCAGGACCTCCCTGCTTTTGTACTCCATCCCCCTCGCAATGAAGGCCAACATTCCATTCACCTTCTTGATTACCTGCTGCACCTGCAAACTAACTTTGGGATTCATGCACAAGGACCCCCAGGTCCCTCTGCACCGCAGCATGTTGTAATTTCTCCCCATTCAAATAATATTCCCTTTTACTGTTTTTTTTTCCAAGGTGGATGACCTCACATTTTCTGACATTGTATTCCATCTGCCAAACCTTAGCCCATTCGCTTAACCTATCTAAATCTCTTTGCAGCCTCTCTGTGTCCTCTACACAACCCGCTTTCCCACTAATCTTTGTGTCATCTGCAAATTTTGTTACACTACACTCTGTCCCCTCTTCCAGGTCATCTGTGTATATTGTAAACAGTTGTGGTCCCAGCACTGATCCCTGTGGCACACCACTAACCACCGATTTCCAACCCGAAAAGGACCCATTTATCCTGACTCTCTGCTTTCTGTTAGCCAGCCAATTCTATATCCATGTTAATACATTTCCTCTGACTCCGCATGCCTTTATCTTCTGCAGTAACCTTTTGTGTGGCACCTTATCGAATGCATTTTGGAAATCTAAATACACCACATCCATCGGTACAACTCTAGCCACCATGCTTGTTATATCCTCAAAGAATTCCAGTAAATTAGTTAAACATGATTTCCCCTTCATGAATCCATGTTGCGTCTGCTTGATTGCACTTTTCCTATCTAGATGCCCTGCTATTCCTTCCTTAATTATAGCTTCAAGCATTTTCCCCACTACAGATGTTAAACTAACCGGCCTATAGTTACCTGCCTTTTGTCTGCCCCCGTTTTTAAACAGAGGCATTACATTAGCTGCTTTCCAATCCGCTGGTACCTCCCCAGAATCCAGAGAATTTTAGTAGATTATAACGAATGCATCTGCTACAACTTCTGCCATCTCTTTTAATTCCTGGGATGCATTTCATCAGGACCAGGGGACTTGTCTACCTTGAGTCCCATTAGCCTGTCCAGCACTACCCCCCCTAGTGACAGTGATTGTCTCAAGGTCCTCCCTTCCCACATTCCCGTGACCAGCAATTTTTGGCATGGTTTTTGTGTCTTCCACTGTGAAGACCGAAGCAAAATAATTGTTTAAGGTCTCAGCCATTTCCACATTTCCCATTATTAAATCCCCCTTCTCATCTTCTAAGGGACCAACATTTACTTTAGTCACTCTCTTCCGTTTTATATATCGGTAAAAGCTTTTACTATCTGTTTTTATGTTTTGCGCAAGTTTACTTTCGCAATCTATCTTTCCTTTCTTTATTGCTTTCTTAGTCATTCTTTGCTGTCGTTTAAAATTTTCCCAATCTTCTAGTTTCCCATTAACCTTGGCCACCTTATACGCATTGGTTTTTAATTTGATACTCTCCTTTATTTCCTTGGTTATCCACGGCTGGTTATCCCTTCTCTTACCGCCCTTCTTTTTCACTGGAATATATTTTTGTTGAGCACCATGAAAGAGCTCCTTAAAAGTCCTCCACTGTTCCTCAATTGTGCCACCGCTTAGTCTGTGTTCCCAGTCTACTTTACACTACAGAATTAATCGACCTGAAATGTTAACTCTGTTTCTCTCTGCACAGATGCTTCCTGACCTGTTGAGTGCTTCCTTCATTTTCTCTTTGTATTATAGAAACAAGAACTTCCATTGATTCCAGTATAGCTGCTGTGTGGTGCTAGGAACATATTAACCTTGGCATGTCACTGCAAGTGTTTGTTTTCAATTACTGGCTTCAAAAAACAGCAAGTATTCACCCATTGTCATCATTGAAAACCAAATGGCAGATCCATCAGGTGTATGAAAATCTATTTTATATCTTCAGACTGTGAACCCTTGAAATTACTCAGGGTGCAGCTTAGCACACTGGTGTGACATTGCTCTGCCAGTTCAACCAGAAGCAGAACACCATCCCCATGGAGTTGGCTTCGCTGTAATAAACAAGCTAGTGGGTCGTCTCAGAGACTCCCCTTGCAGGATAAATGAATGCCTCAAGATTCTTCGTCTCACCCTAGCCCGGAACCAGTGCGCTATGGTCATCAGCGCGAATGCCCCAACACTGGAAGCTCCAGACAAGATCAAAGAGGAATTCTACTCCAGCCCCGAGTCCCAATGAGCGACAAGCTGATCCTCCTTGGCAATTTCTACTCCAGAGTTGGAAAGGACACTGACCTCTGGGGAGGTGTGATCAGCAGAGAGGGGGTAGGGAAAGCCAACTCCAATGGCACCCTCCTCCTGACAAAATGCTCAGAACACAGCCTCCTCATAACCAATTCCCTGTTCCATCAGAAGGACAAATATAAAGCCTCATGTCAACACCCTCGCTCCAGGCACTGGCACTGCTCGACTACATCATCGTCCGAGCGAGGGACCGCAAATACATGCGCATCACCCGCGCCATGACAGGAGCTGACGACTGCTGGATGGACCAGCGCCTAATCCGTTCTGTCATCACCATCAACATTGCCCCAAAACAGCGACGGCAACAGAAACAGTGCCGCAGGAAAATCAGCGCCGGAGCACTCAGAGACCCTGCTAAGAAAGCTCTATTCAGCCAGCGCCTCACTACTAACCTGACGACTCCCAGTGACCCAGAGACGCAGAGTGTCCACAGTGCCTGGTCTGCCCTCAAGGCTTCATAATCAGCACCTGTGAAGAGACGCTCGGACACTCGACCAGGAAACACCAAGACTGGTTCAACAAGAACGGCCAGGGGAGCCAGGAGCTAATATACCGCAAGCGCAAGGCATTCTTGGACTGAAAGCAGCAACACAACTCGAGGACAAGAAAGTAGCTCTACAGACATCTGAAGGACGAGGTCCAACAGAAAACCCGCGAACTAAAGAACAGATGGTGGGTGGAGAAAGCTCAAGAAATCCAGCAGCTAGCCGACACCCACGACGTGCGAGGATTCTTCAGCGCAGTCAAGGTGACCTATGGCCCAAGCTCCCAAGGCCCTACCCCACTACTGGCCAAGAACGGAGAGGTGCTCATCAAGGACAGAGAGGCAGTCAGTGCTTCAAGGATCTCCTTAACTGAGACTTTGTCTTCGACATGAGTGTCTTTGACTCCATCCCACAGCATGCCACCTGCCACCATGTCATCACAACCCTAGCCCAGCACGAGGTTGAACACAAGAACAGAAGAACACAAGAAATAGGAGCAGGAGTCAGCCATTTGGCCCCTCGAGCCTGCTCCGCCATTTAATACGATCATGGCTGATCTGATCATGGCCTCAGTTCCACTTCCCTGCCCGCTTCCCATAACCCTTTATTGCTTTATCACTCAAAAATCTGTCCATCTCTGCCTTAAATATATTCAATGACCCAACCTCCACATCTCTCTGGGGCAGAGAATTTCACAGATTTACAACCCTCTGAGAGAAGAAATTTCTCCTCATCTCAGTTTTAAATGGGCGGCTCCTTATTCTGAGACAATCCCCCCTAGTTTTAGTTTCCCCTATGAGTGGAAATAGCTTCTCTGCATCCAACTTGTCGAGCCCTCTCATTATCTTATATGTTTCGATAAGATCACCTCTCATTCTTCGAAACTCCAATATAAATCGGCCCAACCTATTCAACCTATCCTCATAGGTCAACCCCCTCATCTCTCGAATCAACCTAGTGAACCTTCTCTGAACATCCTCCAATGCAAGTATATCCTTCCTTAAATACGGAGGCCAAAACTATACGCAGTACTCCAGGTGTGCCCTCACCAGTGCCCTGTACAGTTGTAGCAGGACTTCTCTGCTTTTATACTCTATCCGACAACTGAAGAACAGCAAGGCACCGGGAGCAGATGGAATCCCCGCTGAAGCACTAAAACATAGCGGAGAAGTACGACTGGCGCGGATTCATGACCTCATCTCTCTTATCTGGAAGGAGGAGATCATGCCAGGAGATCTCAGACACGCTGTAATCGAGATCATCTTCAAGAAAGGTGACATGTCCGACTGCGTGAAACACTGAGGAATCTCCCTGCTGTCGACCACCGGGAAAGTCATCGCAAGAATCCTCCTCAATTGCCTTCTCCCTGTTGTTGAAGAGCTCCTCCCAGAGTCGCAATGCAGATTCTCCCCACTAAAGGGCACAATGGACAGGATCTTCACTTACAAGAGAAATGCGGGGAATAGCACCAGCATTTGTACATAGCCTTCTTTGACCTCAGAAAAGCCTTTGAAACTGTCAGTCATGAGGGGTTATGGAGCAACCTCCTCAGATTCAGCTGCCCTCAAAAGTTTGTCAACATCCTCCGCCTGCTCCATGATGACATGCAAGCCATGATCCTGACCAATGGATCCACCACAGACCCATTCCACATTCGGACCGGGGTCAAACAAGGTTGTGCCATCGCACCAACACTCTTCTCGATCTTCTTTATTGCAATCTCCCTTAGCAACTCCCCGCTGGAGTGGAGCTAAATTACAGGACAAAAGAAAATCAACTTCCGCCGCTTCCAGGCCAGATCCATGGTCATTCCATCCTCCGTCATCGAACTATAGTACGCAGACGACGTGTCACCTTTCTTGAAGATGGTCTCGATTACAATGTCTCTGAGATCTCCTGGCATGATCTCCTCCTTCCAGATAAGAGAGATGAGGTCATGAATCCACGCTAGTAGTATTCACCGCCATGTTTTAGTGCTTCGGCGGGGATTCCATCGTACATCATCAGTGAGAATGGTGATTTAAAAACCTCTAACTACCCATAGTGCAAATTAAAACTATGTACAGCAGCTCGAATGTCATTATTTCAGTCCAGTTTCTAATCCATAAATCCACACCTGCGACTTGCGTCTGCGCTCACTCGGAGGCCGAACTCCAAGCCATTGTCAACACCTTCACCGAAGCGTACGAGAACATGAGCCTTACACTAAACAGCCGTAAGACAAAGGTCCTCAACCAACCTGACCCCACCACACAGCACTGCCCCTGGTTATCAAGATCCATGACAAGGCTTTGTACAACATGTATCATTTTCTATACCTCGGGAGTCTATTATCAGCAAGGGCAGACATCGACGACGAAGTCCAACACCACCTCCAGTGTGCCAGCGCAGCTTTCGGTGAAGAAGAGAGCGTTTGAATATCAGGACCTCAATCCCAGCACCAAGCTCATGTTCTACAGGTCTGTAGTGATACCTGCCCTCCTGTATGGCTCAGAGACATGGACTATGAACAGCAGATACCTCAAAACACTGGAGAAGTACCACCAACACTGCTTCCGCAAGATCCTGCAAATCTATTGGCAGGTTAGGCGCACCAACGCAGTGTTCTCGCTCAGGCCAACATCCCCAGCATTGAAGCACTGACCAAGCTCTGCTGGGTGGGCCACATTGTCCGCATGCCTGACACGAGACTCCCAAAGCAAGCGCTCTACTCGGAGCTCCGACATGGCAAGCGAGCCCCAGGTGAGCAGAGGAAATGTTTCAAGGATACCCTCAAAGCCTCCTTGTAAAAGTGCAACATCCCCACCGACACCTGGGAATCCCTGGCCCAAGACCACCCAAAGTGGAAGAAAGGCAACCGGGAAAGTGCTGAACACCTCGAGTCTCTTCGCCAAGAGCAAGCAGAAGCCAAGCGTCAACAGTGGAAGGAGCATGCGACAACCCAGGCACCCCACCCACCCGTTCCTTCAACCATCGTTTGCCCCACCTGTGACAGAGACTGTGGGTCTTGCATTGGACTCATCAGTCACCTGAGAACTGATAATGTGGAAGCAAGTCATCCTTGGCTCCGAGGGACTGCGTAAGAAGAAGAAAAGTTTAAGAAAGGTGATAATCTGTTTATTTTGTGCAGGTTTACACCTCAGTTGATGTAGCGTAACGTCCCAGTTTATTTTTATATATTCATTGGACTGTAGGCGTCTCAGGCAAGGCCAGCATTTATTGCCCATCCCCAGTTGCTCAGTTTGATACAACTGAGCAGCTTCCTAGGCCAAGTCAAAGGGCAGGTAAGAGTTAACCAAGATGGTGTCAGATGTAGGCCAAACTGGGTAAGGATGGCAGGTGTCCTTCCTTAAAGGACAATGCGCAGAATCTACAGGAGATGAACTGGCCATTCGGCCCAACTGCTCCATGCCAGTGTTAATGCTCCACACAAGCCTCTTCCCCACCCCTCTTCATCTCACCCTATCAGCATATCCCTCTATTCCTTTCTCCCTCATGTGTTTATCCAGCTTCCCCTTAAATGCATCTCTGCTATTCGCCTGAACCGTTTCCAATGGTGGCGAGTTCAACATTCTAAATACTCTCTGGTTAATGTAGTTTTTCCTGAATTCCCTATTGGATTTTTTGGTGACTATCTTATATTTGTGACTCCTAGTTCTGGGCTCGCCCACAAGTGGAAACGGCTCCTTTACGTCTCCTCCATCGAACCCTTTCATAATCTTAAGGACCTCTTCCAGGTCACCGCTCAGCCTTCTCTTTCCTGGAGCGAAGACCTCCAGCCTGTTCATTAGTGAACCAGTTGGGTTTTTATGTCAATCTGTTCTGATTATGCTCACCTTCACCGATACCAGCTTTTAATTTCCAGATTAAAAAAAAAACAAATTCAATTTCTTAAAGTGAATTGAAAGGGTCGTGAACTCACATTCTCTCGATCAATAGTCCGGTAACAAAAGCACTATACTACCATGCCCATTGTTAAGCACCTAGAACAGAAGGTGTGGTTTTCCTTCTGCACAGTGGGAGAGGCCGGAGATTGCAACTGCATGGTCCAATAGTTCTGAGAGCAATTGTATTGCAATAACTACGAGAGACGTAATTTTACTGGCAAACTGGCTGGAATCTCAAGTGATTTCCACAAAACTTTTCCCCCCATTGATCTGCATTGATATATTTTAAGCTGATGAGTTTTAGCATTAATTCAGCTTTTGTGTATTGTGCGATTCCATTCTGGATGGCATTTATCATACTAATGACTACCCTTAATTACTCATCTCATTTAAGCATTTTTATTAATATTGGCTCAGAAAAGTATTCTGCCTCATTAATGATTCTGACTCCGAGAATGTAAGTGGTCTTTTAACCATATTGCTCATTATCTTGTTTATTCTGTCGATGACTCCCATCAGTCTCGAGTACACCAATGCACAGCCAGGGAGATCTGCAGCGCTACTGTGGAAATCTAGGCTAAGCACCACGAAGCAGGGTGCTTCGGTTGGTCTATATATTTTTTTAGAGAGGAAAGAGAGAGAGAGAAAGAAAGAGGGAGAGAAAGAGAAAGAGGGAGAGAGAAAGAAAGAGAGAGAGAAAGAGAAAGAGAAAAAGAGAGAGAGAAAGAGGGAATGAGAGAGAAAGAGGGAAAGAGAAAAAGAGAGAGAGAAAAAGAGAAAGAGAGAAAGAGAGAAAGAAAGAAAGCAAGAAAGCACGTCTTTCACACTCTCAAGATGTCTCAATGCATTTTACAGCTAATTAAGTACTTTTGGAGTGTAGTCACTGTTGTAATATAGGAAACAGGGCTACCATTTTGCACACAACAATCAATCAATCAATCAATCATAGGCAGTCCCTCGGAATCGAGGAACACTTGCTTCCACTCACAAAGTGACTTCTCTGGTGGCTGAACAGTTCAATATGAGAGCCACAGATCCTGTCACAGGTGGGACAGACATTCGTCGAGGGAAGGGGTGGGTGGGGCTGGTTTGCGGTGCGCTCCTTCCGCTGTTTGCATTGAGACTTGAAGAACTCAACGCCCTCCCGGATGCACTTTCTCCACCTCGGCCAGAGTCTCCCAGGTGTCAGTGGTGACTTTACCAGGGAGGCTTTGAGGATGTCCGTGTAACGCTTTGGCTGCCCACCTTTGGCTCGTTTACCATGATGGAGCTCCGTATAAAGCATTTGCTTAGGGAGTCTCGTATCTGGCATGCGAACATGTGGCCTGCCCAGCAAAGCTGATCAAGCGTGGTCAGTGCTTCAATACTGGGGATGTTAGCCTGGTCGAGGACACTGATGTTGGTGCGCCTGTCCTCCCAGGGGATCCGCAGGATCTTACGGAGACATCATTGGTAATATATCTCCAGCAACAACAAGCATTGTAACAATGACCAGATAATCTGTCTTTAGTGATATTGGTTGAGTGATGTCTATCTCGGGAGCCTCCTATCAACAAGAGCAGGCATTGACGACGAGATCCAACAATGCCTCCAGTTCGCCAGTGCAGCCTTCGGAAGACCAGGCCCTCAAAACTGTCACCAAGCTCATGGTCTACAGGGCCATAGTAATACCTGCCCTCCTGTATGGCTCAGAGACGTGGACCATGTACAGTAGACACCTCAAGTCGCTGGAAAAATACCACCAACGATGTCTCCGCAAGATCCTGCAAATCCCCCGGGAGGACAGACGCACCAACATCAGCTCTACTCGGAACTCATTCATGGCAAACGAACCAAAGGTAGGCAGCGGAAACGTTACAAGGACACCCTCAAAGCCTCCCTGATAAAGTGCAATATCCCCACTGACCACTGGGAGTCCCTGGCCAAAGATCGGCCTAAGTGGAGGAAGTGCATCTGGGAGGGCGCTGAGCACCTCGAGTCTCATCACCAAGAGCGTGCAGAAATCAAGCGCAGGCAGCAAACCAATCCCACCCTCCCTTACCCTCAAACACTGTCTGTCCACCTGTGACTGAGACTGTGGTTCTCGTATTGGACTGTTCAGCCACCTAAGAGCTCATGCTAAGAGTGGAAGCAAGTCTTCCTCGATTCCGAGGGACAGCCTATGATGATGTTGATGATGATGATGGTGGTGGTTGAGGGATAAATATTGGCCAGGACACCGGGGAGAACTCCCCTGCTCTTCTTCAAAATAGTGCCATGGGATCTTTTACGTCCACCTGAGAGAGCAGACGGGGTCTCGGTTTAACATCTCACCCAAAAGACGGCACCTCTGACAGTGCAGCACTCCTGCAGCACTACACTGGAAGTGTCAGCCTAGATTTTGTGCTCAAATCTCTGGAGTGTGATTCTGACTGAGAGGCGAGAGTGCTGTCCACTGAGCCACTGGGGCAAACACTGTCACTGCTTTATGCTTTTGCACTACTTACCCAGGCCTGGAATTGATGGATTTCCCATGGAAATTGATTCCACACTATTACTCCAAGCAAAACTGTGATTCGTAATTGCTTGGCCTAATTGTTAGATTTGCTGCAAAGAGTAAAGATTTGCGAGCTGCATGTGCTGGATTTGTTTATGCTTAGCTTGAAGGTTATCATTAACCTTCGAAACCCTTTCAAATTCCATTGCAGATTCAATAAGGGAGGCGTTGTGGTGCTGTGACTGCAGGCGGCATCCTAAATGAAACTAATTTCCATTGGCATCTCTTAATGACAGCTATCAGTGTTTAGAGTGAGTGGATTCCCGCAGTCTGTCTGAAATAAACATTTAGAGCTGTCACCTCATTTTGTTCGAACCGGCGTCTTTAAATAGGTTTCCATTCGGCAAACTCAGCTTTTTAGGGCTGTGTTCCAAACTCTCCGAAGCAATAGAGCTTCTGTGTTACAGCAGTCGCTGAGGTAAACAGATTAATGTATATAAATACCTTAATAAGAATGAGGCAGTCCATTCGCGAGCCCCAAGAGTGACATTTACTCTGGACAACAGAACGTTTAGAAAACATTTGATTCTCGTGATCTATGGTGTCATTTATAACACGCAACCCGCCTGCTCTAATCATTCATATTAAGACACACTGATGACACACATCTCTGGCAAGTTATTGCACAGGCATAATTCCCTAAACTTTTCCTTTCATTCTGCATCCTTATCAATTAAGTCTTCACCCTCGTTATTTGATGCAGTTCTGTGCCTTCTATTTTCAACTCTGTTGTCACTTGCTGTCCGCATGCGCTTGATAATTCAATTTGTATTTATTTGAATTTGTAATTTTTTCGGGGCTTTGTTCCTGCTGCTATCGCTTTTCTTTTATCAGTCACGTGATTTTTCTCTCAATCTCCACCTTTGGACACTCTTCCAAGGCTAGACCAGGCCACTGTCAATATTCGTGGTTGGAGGCTTTAACATTTGCATGGCATTCTCCGCCTGCTGCTCAACTTGACCTTTTTGAGTTGGCTAATCACTAATATCGCCAACAGCAGCTCCTTGCTGCTAACTGCGTTTAGTATTCTTTTATCTCTCAGGAGCATTGTGTAGTTGAGGGCCACTTTTATCAAACCACAACCATGGCTTACACTCCCAGTGCACTGTCGGACGTGCCGTCTTTCAGATGAGACGTTAAACCGAGGTCCCGTCTGCTCTCTCAGGTGGACGTAAAAGTTCCCGTGGCACTATTTCGAAGAAGGGCGAGGGGCAGGGGGCGGTTTTCCCCGGTGTTCTGGCCAATATTTATCCCTCAACCAACATCACTAAAACAGATTATCTGGTCATTATCACAGTGCTGTTTGTGGGAGCTTGTTGTGTGCAAATTAGCTGCCGCATTTCCTACATTACAACAGTGACTACATTTCAAAAATACTTTGGCTCTGAAGCGCTTTGGGACATCCTGTGGTCATGAAAGGCGCTAGATAAATGCAAGCCTTTCTTTCAAACAGTGACAGAGAATATAAATCTTGCGTGGCGAAAAATGTCAGTGAAAGCTGCCAGCTTGTAGTAAAAATGAAACAACTGTTTGAATAATATCCTCAGGGATGGGGAAAGCTGACTCCAATGGACTCCAAATGAAGCTAGCAGGGAAGAAGTGAGCAATAAACACAACCTCACCCGTGTTGTTCAAATCCTGAAACAAAATACAAAGCCAAAGGTCAGTTGTACAGGTGATGAGCTGCAAGAAGGTTGCCATTAACGCTAAGGGGCCGAAATTGCCCTGCGCCCCATTTGGAGGTGGTAAACTTCCAGGACTGTGACTTTAACCGCCCGGGCCGAAAGTGATCCCCCCCCCCCGGGCGTGCAATTGGGCTTTGCGTCCCTCAAACGAAGCTGAGTGGTGTCTCAGGCGTTCTGCATCGTTAGGGCGGGGGGCACGCTCCCGGGGTTGTCAGCGGAACACTGAGTTCAGCGCTACGTGGAAGTTCCGCGAAGTGCTGACTTGCTACAATGCCCCTCCCCTTCAGTTAAAGGGGTGGGGCCACTGCATGCTCTGCAGGCCCTTTAGTGGCTGCCACTCGGCCACCAGAGATGTGATCGATCGGGCCAGCAGCCCGGCACCCAATGGAGCTCTGGGCTGCATGATGGCGGCACCTTCGAGGCGAGAGCCACTGTTGTTGGGCTGACCGAAGAGTCGGACACCAAAATAAAACGGCGGCCTGAAGCGCACACGGCCTCATCTTTAAGGAGCGCTCCGGGTGGATGTCATGATTCGTGAAGCCTGCCTCGCCCCGAGGAATCATTTCCCCCATGGTGTGCATGGTGGTCGGAGTGGAGTGTAAAGACGTCGGCATGCATGCCGATGATGCCAACGCCTGTTGCGAACGAGCCCAGGTACCGATGCGTGCTATCCGCAAATTGTCCTGAAAATCTCAGGGACAATTTCGCTGCCCGGCCTCCGGCGAAAAGGCCATTGCGCCGCATTAGTGCCTCCCAGAGGCGCTAACCAGGCACAAACAAGATGCAATTTTGGCCCCTAATAGGCTTCTCAGGAATGACTTGCCTTTGGCCATAAATGAGTTGGCCTTTTGTGGACAACCTATATTCTGAGTCTCTTCCAGGTATGTAGCTCTCATTGGTAATGGATGGCTCAGTCTAAGCAGTGGTCAGGTCTTGTAGCGTTGTCAGCAATACATAGGATTACACAGGATACACGGCACAGAAACAGGCCATTCGGCCCAACCAGGCCATGACGGCGTTTATGCTCTACTCGAGCCTCCTCCTATCTTTCCTCATCTAAATCTATCAACATAACCCTCTATTCCCTTCTCACTCATATGCTTATGTTTAGCTAGCCTCCCCTTAAATGCATCGATGCTATTCGCCGCAACCTCTCCCTGTGGCAGCGAGTTCCACATTCTCACCACTCTCTGGGTGAAGAAGTTTCTTCTGAATTCCCTATTGGATTTCTTGACGATGAAACTATTTGTACTGCACTTTTTTTTGAATGACAGGCATCTGTCCAGCCCCACAGCCGTGCGACCCCCCCCCCCCCGCCCATACTGCATTGGTGGTGGGGGTGGGGGGAGGAGGGGGTGGAGGATGGGATAAGGCATTTTGGCTGGTAGAGGGATGTACTTGGACTGCGGTAAGGCACTTTTTCTGGGGGAGGCATTCACTTGGAGGGGGTACAGGACTTTGGCTGGCCCTTGCAGTCTTCTGGGGAGCTCTTTCCTCTGTCGCTTCAGGAATTCAAGATGGATCGAGTTACAATTTGCAAAGTCAGTGAGACCGTGGGATGGGCGGTTCCAGTTACACATTCCTGTGAAACTTCACGGTGTGCCTTATACTCCAAGGGGACCAATCATAGGCAAAGGGTGGAGCATGGTGGCCATTTTTGCAGTACAAATAAACACATCCATTTCTTGGTGACTACCTTATATTGATCGCCCTAGTTTCGCTCTTGCCCACAAATGGAAACAAATCTCTCTGCACATTTAGAATTTAATACAACTATCATAACAGCACACCTCGTTATACTTACATGACCGCCCTGCAGACATTGAAATTCTCCACTTCCAGATATCAAACATTCTCTTGATCAGTCCCTGGATTTGCTCATAATACTGGATGCTATTTTTATCTCCCCCGGAAGTTTGAGGTTTAAGTAATGAAAGTCATGTGCAAAAAAAATTTTATTATTGTCACTCCTAAGTAATAATTAAATCATACGCTATCAGACTCCATCAACTATAAGTTTTATCACATGAACTGGAGGGGGCGAAATTTCCCCTTTTTATTGCCTTGTTCGTGCCTCAGGGGAGCACTAATGAAGCGTAACAGAGTTTTCACACGGGGGAGGGGCCACCCGGAAATTGCCCCAGGCAGCGCCACGCTCCACAATTAGTGCCCCAGCCTCTCGCACAACCAGCGACTACATCATCGCTCTGACGCCAACTCCTTCCGCATGCACAGTTCCTCACCGTACAGCACCAACCCCTCACCGTACTGCACCAGCCCCTCATCGTACTGCACCGACCCCTCACCATACTGCACCAACTCCTCACTGCACAGCACCAACCGCTCACCGTACAGCACCAACCCCTCACCGTACTGCAACAGCCCCTCATCATACTGCACCGACCCCTCACCATACTGCACCAACTCCTCACCGCACAGCACCGACCGCTCACCGTACTGCACCGACCCCTCACCGTACTGTACCGACCCCTCACCGTACTGTACCGACCCCTCACCGTACTGCACCGACCCCTAATCGTACTGCACCGACCCCTCACCGTACTGCACCGACCCCTGCACCAACTGCTCACCGTACAGCACCGACCCCTCACCGTACTACACTGACCCCTCACCGTACTGCACTGACTCCTCACCGTACAGCACCGACCCCTCACCGTACTACATCGACCCCTCACCGTACTGCACCGACTCCTCACCGTACAGCACCGACTCCTCACCGTACAGCACCGACTCCTCACTGTACTGCACCAACTCCTCACCGTACTGCACCGACTCCTCACAGGGCAGCACCAACCCCTCACCATACAGTGTCAACCACTCACCGTACTGCACCGACTCTCACCGTACAGCGTTGACCACTCACCATACAGCATCAACCACTCACCGTACAGCGCCGGCCCCTCAACGTACAGCGCTGACCCCTCACCGTACAGCGCCGGCCCCTCACCGTACAGCGCTGACCCCTCACCATACAGCGTCAACCCCTCACCACAGCGCCGGCCCCTCACCGTACAGTGCTGACCCCTCACCATACAGCGTCGACCCCTCACCACAGCCCCGGCCCCTCACCGTACAGTGCCGGCCCCTCACCATACAGCATCGACCCCTCACAGTACAGCGCCGACACCTCACCGTACTGCATCAGCCCCTCACCGTACAGCGTCGACCCCTCACTGTACAGCACCGACCCCTCAGCGTACTGCACTGACCAATCACCGTACTGCACCGACTCCTCACCGTACTGCACCGACTCCTCACAGGGCAGCACCGACCCCTCACCGTACAGTGTCAACCGCTCACCGTACTGCACCGACTCTCACCGTACAGCGTTGACCCCTCACCGTACAGCGTCAACCACTCACCGTACAGCGCCGGCCCCTCACCGCACAGCGCTGACCCCTCACCGTACAGCGCCGGCCCCTCACCGTACAGTGCCGGCCCCTCACCATACAGCATCGACCCCTCACAGTACAGCGCCGACACCTCACCGTACTGCATCAGCCCCTCACCGTACAGCGTCGACCCCTCACTGTACAGCACCGACCCCTCAGCGTACTGCACTGACCAATCACCGTACTGCACCGACTCCTCACCGTACTGCACCGACTCCTCACAGGGCAGCACCGACCCCTCACCGTACAGTGTCAACCGCTCACCGTACTGCACCGACTCTCACCGTACAGCGTTGACCCCTCACCGTACAGCGTCAACCACTCACCGTACAGCGCCGGCCCCTCACCGCACAGCGCTGACCCCTCACCGTACAGCGCCGGCCCCTCACCGTACAGCGCTGACCCCTCACCATACAGCATCAACCCCTCACCACAGCGCCGGCCCCTCACCGTACAGTGCTGGCCCCTCACCATACAGCGTCGACCCCTCACCACAGCCCCGGCCCATCACCGTACAGTGCCGGCCCCTCACCATACAGCGTCGACCCCTCACAGTACAGCGCCGACACCTCACCGTACTGCATCAGCCCCTCACCGTACTGCATCAGCCCCTCATCGTACAGCGTCGACCCCTCACCGTACAGCACTGACCCCTCAGCGTACTGCACTGACCAATCACCGTACTGCACCGACTCCTCACCGTGCAGCACTGACCCCTCACCATACTGCACCGACTCCTCACCGTACTGCACCGACTCCTCACCGTATGCACCGACCCTCACCGTACAGCGTCGACCCCTCACCGTACAGCATCAACCACTCACCGTACAGCGCCGGCCCCTCAACGTACAGCGCTGACCCCTCACCGTACAGCGCCGGCCCCTCACCGTACAGCGCTGACCCCTCACCATACAGCGTCAACCCCTCACCACAGCGCCGGCCCCTCACCGTACAGTGCTGACCCCTCACCATACAGCGTCGACCCCTCAC
The DNA here is from genome assembly GCF_044704955.1 of Pristiophorus japonicus. NCBI lineage: Eukaryota > Metazoa > Chordata > Chondrichthyes > Pristiophoridae > Pristiophorus > Pristiophorus japonicus. Next base: position 60,085,076 of record NC_091982.1, read on the forward strand.
CACAGCCCCGGCCCCTCACCGTACAGTGCCGGCCCCTCACCATACAGCATCGACCCCTCACAGTACAGCGCCGACACCTCACCGTACTGCATCAGCCCCTCACCGTACAGCGTCGACCCCTCACTGTACAGCACCGACCCCTCAGCGTACTGCACTGACCAATCACCGTACTGCACCGACTCCTCACCGTACTGCACCGACTCCTCACAGGGCAGCACCGACCCCTCACCGTACAGTGTCAACCGCTCACCGTACTGCACCGACTCTCACCGTACAGCGTTGACCCCTCACCGTACAGCGTCAACCACTCACCGTACAGCGCCGGCCCCTCACCGCACAGCGCTGACCCCTCACCGTACAGCGCCGGCCCCTCACCGTACAGTGCCGGCCCCTCACCATACAGCATCGACCCCTCACAGTACAGCGCCGACACCTCACCGTACTGCATCAGCCCCTCACCGTACAGCGTCGACCCCTCACTGTACAGCACCGACCCCTCAGCGTACTGCACTGACCAATCACCGTACTGCACCGACTCCTCACCGTACTGCACCGACTCCTCACAGGGCAGCACCGACCCCTCACCGTACAGTGTCAACCGCTCACCGTACTGCACCGACTCTCACCGTACAGCGTTGACCCCTCACCGTACAGCGTCAACCACTCACCGTACAGCGCCGGCCCCTCACCGCACAGCGCTGACCCCTCACCGTACAGCGCCGGCCCCTCACCGTACAGCGCTGACCCCTCACCATACAGCATCAACCCCTCACCACAGCGCCGGCCCCTCACCGTACAGTGCTGGCCCCTCACCATACAGCGTCGACCCCTCACCACAGCCCCGGCCCATCACCGTACAGTGCCGGCCCCTCACCATACAGCGTCGACCCCTCACAGTACAGCGCCGACACCTCACCGTACTGCATCAGCCCCTCACCGTACTGCATCAGCCCCTCATCGTACAGCGTCGACCCCTCACCGTACAGCACTGACCCCTCAGCGTACTGCACTGACCAATCACCGTACTGCACCGACTCCTCACCGTGCAGCACTGACCCCTCACCATACTGCACCGACTCCTCACCGTACTGCACCGACTCCTCACCGTATGCACCGACCCTCACCGTACAGCGTCGACCCCTCACCGTACTGCACCGACCCCTCACCGTACTGCACCGACTCTTCACCGTACAGCACCAACCCCTCACCGTACTGCACCAACTCCTCACCGTATAGCACCAACTCCTCACTGTACTGCACCGACTCCTTACCGTACTGCACCAACTCCTCACCGTACAGCACCGACCCCTCACCATACAGCGTCAACCGCTCACCGTACTGCACCGACCCTCACTGTACAGCATCGACCCCTCACCGTACAGCGTCAACCCCTCACCGCACAGTGCTGACCCTCACCATACAGCGCCGGCCCCTCACCGTACAGCACCGACCCCTCACCATACTGCACCGACCCTTCACCGTACTGCACCAACTCCTCATCGTGCAGCACCGACCCCTCACCGTACTGCACCAACTCCTCACCGTACTGCACCAACTCCTCACCGTACAGCACCGACCCCTCACCGTACAGCGTCAACCGCTCACCGTACTGCACCGACCCTCACCGTACAGCGACGACCCCTCACCGTACAGCGTCAACCACTCAATGTACAGCGCCGGCCCCTCACCGTACAGCGTCGACCCCTCACCGTACTGCACCGACTCCTCACTGTACAGCACCGACCCCTCACCGTACTGCACCAACTCCTCACCGTACAGCACCGACTCTTCACTGTACTGCACCGACTCCTCACCGTACTGCACTGACTCCTCACCATACAGCACCGACCCCTCACCGTACAGCGTCAACTGCTCAACGTACTGCACCGACCCTCACCGTACAGCGTCGACCCCTCACCGTACAGAATCAACCCATCACCGTACAGCGCCGGCCCCTCACCGCACAGCGCTGACCCCTCACCGTACAGCGTCAACCCCTCACCGTACAGCACCGGCAACTCATCGTACAGTGCCAGCCCCTCACCATACAGCGTCGACCCCTCACAGTACAGCGCCGACCCCTCACCGTACAGCACCGACCCCTCACCATACTGCATCAGCCCCTCACCGTACAGCACCGACCCCTCACCGTACTGCACCGACCCTTCACCGTACTGCACCGACTCCTCATCGTGCAGCACTGACCCCTCACCGTACTGCACTGACTCCTCACCGTACTGCACCGACTCCTCACCGTACTGCACCGACTCCTTACCGTACTGCACCGACTCCTCACCGTACAGCACCGACCCCTCACCATACTGCACCGACTCCTCACCGTACAGCGTCGACCCCTCACCGTAGAGCGTCAACCACTCACCGTACAGCACCGGCCCCTCAATGTACAGCGTCGTCCCCTCACCATACAGTGCTGACCCCTCACCGTACAGCGCCGGCCCCTCACCATACAGCGCTGACCCCTCACCGTACAGTGCGACCCCTCAATGTACAGCGTCGACCTCTCACCGTACAGCGCGACCCCTCAATGTACAGCATAGACCCCTCACCGTACAGCGTCAACCCGTCAATGTACAGCGTCAACCCCTCACCATACAGCATCGACCCCTCATCGTACAGCGTCGACCCATCGCCGTACAGCGCCGACCCATCTCCGTACTGCACCTACTCCTCACCGTACAGTGTCGACCCCTCACTGTACTGCACCCAACCTTTGCGCCCTGCGTGGGAAATTGCCCCACACGTCGTGAAGCTGGCAGATATCTACCGCCGGGCCCCATCTTTATTTGTTGGCCGACTATTACGTTGGCCGGTCAATGGCGGCCTTCGCGTCAACCGGGCATTCCGTTATGGGTGCGGGGCTGCTGTCCAGGTCGATCGCGTCATTGGTTGTCCAGTGACGGCCACCAAAGTGCCTGCAGAGTGCGCAGTGGCCCTCCCCTTTAATTGATGGCGAGGGGCATTGTTGTGTGTCAGTGCTAGGCGGAGCATTTAGAAAGAAAGGCTTGGATTTATAAAGCGCCTTTCACCACCACCGGTCATCCCAAAATGCTTCACAGCCCATGAAGTACTTTTGGAGTGTAGTGACTGTTGTAATGTAGGAATCGCAGCCCCCAATTTGCGCACAGCAAGCTCCCACAAACAGCAATGTGATAATGACCAGATAATCTTTTTCTTTGTTATGTTGATTCGGGTCAATAATACAGTAATAAAAGATGTTCCTGACATACAAGTTGCTTTGTAATGAGAACACTACAGTAACATTTTCACTGTAACGATGGGAGTTGGGAACTTACAGATCTGGTTGTCTCTGAGAGACAGAGGTTTCCTTGAATCTGTCTCAATCAAAAACAATTGTAAAAGATCAAGTAAAATAAAATCCGTATAGTGCGCATAAAGGAGTTAACGGGGACAGTTATAAACAGCCAGGATTTACTGTAAACATAAAACGAACGGCGCCCGCTGTTAGTTCTGATGGGAAAGAATGAGCTAAACGTGCTTTATGCTAGCAAAGCAAAAACAAGATTAGTGATAGTGCAGAATCAGCTTATGTGGCAAATTATCAGGTGCAAAGGGCAGTCTGCAATAGCCGCAACCACAGGACTTGATTTGCAGAACAATGGTCCTAAGTTTATGGTGTAGGTTCCTGTTATTCAGAACGAAGGTCCTAAGTCTAGGGGGTAAGTTCCTGTTATTGGCAGGATGCAGGATGGTTTGATGAAAATGATCAGGAGATCGAAGAACTAATAGATCGCAAGCGCAAAGCATTTCTGAGCCTCAAGCAACAACCCAACTCGGGAGCTGCAAAACAACATTACAGACGGCTCAAGGCTCAGGTCTAACAAAAAACTCGGGACCTAAAGAATAGGTGGTGGATGGAGAAAGCACAGGAGATACAACAACTGACTGACAGCCACAATATGCGAGGATTCTCCACTGCAGTCAAGGCCACCTACAGTCCAAAATCCCAAGGCCCCACCCCACTCCTGGCCAAGAACGGGGAAACACTCATTAAGGACACTGAAGTTGTCAGGGCCCGATGGAAGGCACACTTCGAAGATTTCCGCAACTGAGACTCTGCCTTTGACTCGAGTGTTCTTGAGTCCATCCCGCAGCATGCGACCCGCCACCAACTCAGTGAAACTCCAACGTTGCATGAGGTAGGCAAAGCCATAAAATAGCTCAAGAATAACAAGGCTACGGTTGCGGATGGAATCCCTGCTGAGGCGCTAAAGTACGGCGGAGAGGCGCTGTTGGCGTGGATACATGACCTCATCACTCTCGTCTGGAAGGAGGAGAGCATGCCGGGAGATCTGAGAGATGCAGTGATTGTGACCATTTTTTAAAAAGGGGACAAGTTTGACTGTGGCAACTACAGGGGCATCTCCCTGCTATCAACCACTGGAAAAGTTATCGCTCGTGTTCTCCTCAATCGTCTTCTCCCTGTGGCCGAGGAGCTCCTCCCGGAATCACTATGCGGATTTTGTCCTCAACAGGGCACAACAGACATGATCTTTGCAGTGCGACAGTTGCAGGAAAAATGCAGGCAGCAGCACCAGCCCTTATAATTGCCTTTTTCGATCTTACAAAAGCCTTTGACACTGTCAACCGTGAGGGTCTATGGAGAATCCTCCTCCGTTTCGGATGCCCCCAAAAGTTTGTCAACATCCTTCGCCGGCTTCACAATGACATGCAGGCCGTGATCCTTACCAACGGATCCATTACAGATCCACTCCACGTCCGGACAGGGGTCAAACAGGGCTGTGTCATTGCTCCAACCCTCTTCTCAATCTTCCTCGCTGCCATGTTCCACCTCACAATGAACAAGCTCCCCACTGGAGTGGAACTAAACTACAGAAACAGTGGGAAGCTGTTTAACCTACGCCGCCTCCAGGCCAGGTCCAAGATCACCCCAATCTCTGTCATTGAGCTGCAGTATGCGGACGACGCCAGCATCTGTGCACATTCAGAGACTGAACTCCAGGATATAGTCAATGTATTCACTGAGGCACATGAAAGCATGGGCCTTACGCTTAACATCTGTAAGACAAAGGTCCTCCACCAGCCTGTCAGTGTCGCACAGCACTGCCCTCCATTCATTAAGATTCACAGCATGGCCCTGGACAATGTGGACCATTTCCGATATCTCGGGAGCCTCTTATCAACAAAGGCAGACATTGATGCGGAGATTCAACATTGCCTCCAGTGCGCCAGTGCAGCCTTTGACCGTCTGAGGAAAAGAGTGTTTGAAGACTAGGCCCTCAATTCTACCACCAAGCTCATGGTCTACAGGACTCTAATAATACCCGCCCTCCTGTATGGATCTGAGGCATGGACAATGTATAGAAGGCACCTTAAGTCGCTGGAGATATATCATCAACGATGTCCCCGCAAGATCTTGCAAATCCCCTGGGAGGACAGACGCACTAACATCAGTGTCCTCGACCAGGACAACATCCCCAGTGTTCAAGCACTGACCACACTCAATCAGCTTCGCCGGGCAGGCTACATAGTTCGCATGCCAGATACGAGACTCCCTAAGCAAATGCTTTATGCAGAGCTCCTTCATGGTAAATGAGCCAAAGTAGGACAGCGGAAACGTTATAAGGACACCCTCAAAGCCTCCCTGGTAAAGTGTGACATCACCACTGACACCGAGGAGACCCTGGCCGAAGACTGCCCAAGGTGGAGAAAGTCCATCTGGGAGGGCGTTGAACTCTTCAAGTCTCAATGCAAAGAGCATGAAGAGGCCAAGTGCAGGCAGCGGAAGGAGAGCGCGGCAAACCAGCCCCACTGACCCCTTCCCTCGACGAATGTCTGTCCCACCTGTAACAGGGTCTGTGGCTCTCTTTTTGAACTGTTCAGCCATCAAAGAACTCACTTTGGGAGTGGAAGCAAGTCTTCCTCGATTCCGAGGGACTGCCTATGATGAAGTTCCTATTGGCAGGATGCAGGATGCATCTGTTCATACCCAAGTAAGCTACTGGAACGATTAGCAAAGTTAAAATTAACAAGCTGTAACTAGGCGAAAATTGGCAGAAGAGGATGACCGATGATAATGATAATGTAAATGATGACTTTGCAAAGATTTGATTCTGTATAAAGAAGCAGCTCCGAATGTGCTCAGAGAGAACGGTTGGGAAAGCACCCAGTTGCGGAACTGCTGTAACCCATGTCTCCCTTGATCAAGCAAATTAAGCATTTATTTTCTCCACAACAGACCTGTGTTGAGTGTCTTTGTCATACTTCACAACAATTCAATATGCCCGTGCCTGTTTAATTTCCATCAGCTTTTGCATGGGGAAGTTGCTGCAAATGGGAGATGGAAAGGGCGCGGTGCCCTCTAGGGGGCATCGATGTGAACAGCACAAGCAACCGTGTGTCTCCTCAACCAATGAGATTGAAGGATTGCGAAATGACCAGCACGAGGTCTGAAAGACGAAGTGTAAATTAGAGTGGGTAAATTCAATGTCAAATCAGGTAGAGAAAGAGAAATAAAGAGATGAAAGAAAAATTGGATTAAGAGAGAGAGAGAAAAGAAACAGAAAACAAAAGTTTAAAAAAATCATGCAACACTTAAAATTAAGATTCCACATCTGTAATAATTAATTTTCAGTGCCAGAGAGGCTGACTGTCAGCAGTTAGCACTGATTACATTGTTAATCAGAGAATCGGAGAATGGTTACAGCACAGAAGGAGGCCATTCGGCCCGTTGAGCCTGTGCCGGCTCTCTGCAAGAGCACTTCAGCCAGTCCCACACCCCCGCCTTTTCCCCGTAGCCCTGTAAATGTGTTTCCTTCAGGTACTTATCCAATTCCCATTTGAAAGCAACGATTGAGTCTGCCTCCACCACCCTCTCAGGCAGCGCATTCCAGATCCTAACCACTCGCTGCGGAAAGAAGTATTTTCTTATGTGGCCTTTGGTTCTTTTGCCAATCACCTTCAATCTGTGTCCTCTGGTTCTCGACCCTTCTGCCAATGGGAATAGTATCTCTCTATCTACTCTGTCCAGACTCCTCATGATTTTGAACACCTCTATCAAATCTCCTCTCAACTTTCTCTATTTTACAGAAAGAAAGACTTGCATTTATATAGCGCCTTTCATGACCAGCGTCTCAAAGCACTTTACAGACAATCAAATATTTTGGAGTGTAGTCACTGTTGTAATGTGGGAAACACGGCAGTCAATTTGCGCACAGCAAGCTCCCACAAACATCAATGTGATAATGACCAGATCATCTGTTTCTTTATTATGTTGATTGAGGGATAAATATTGGTCAGGCACCGGGGATAACTCCCCTGCTCTTCTTCAAAATAGTGTCATGGGATATTTTACATTCACCAGACGGGGCCTCGTTTTAACGTCTCATCCGAAAGACAGCACCTCCGACAGTGCCGCACTGCCTCAGCACTGCACCGTGAGTGTCAGCCTGGATTTATGTGCTCAAGTCCCTGGAGTGGGACCTGAATCCACAATCTCCTGACTCACAGGCGACTACCTACAGTGCAAAAGCTGACACTAAGGGGACCAAGCACAGCTTCTCCTGTCTATTCACATAACTGAAGTCCCTCATCCCTGGAATTATTCTCGTAAATCTTTTCTGCACCCTCTCTAACATCTTCATATCCTTCCTAAAGTATGGTGCCCAGAATTGGACACAGTGCTTCAGCTGGGGTCGAACCAGTGTTTTACACAGGTTCATCATAATTTCCACACTTTTGTACTCTGTACCTCTATTCATGAAGCCCAGGATCCCGTAAGCTTTTTAAATTGTTTTCTCAACCTGCCCTGCCACCTTCAACGATTTGTGCACATATACCCCCAGGTCTTTCTGTTCATGCACCTCCTTTAGGATTGTACCCTTTAGTTTATATGTCCTCTCCTCATTCTTTCTGTCAAAATGTATGACTTCACACTTTTCTGTGTTTAATTTCATCTGCCACATGTCCGCCCATTCCACAAGCCTGTCTATGACGTCTATCACTATCCTCCTCACTGTTCAGTGTAGTTGCAAGTTATGTGTCACCTGAAAATTTTGAAATTGTGCCCTGTACACCCACATCCAAGTCACTAATATATATCAAGAAAAGCAGTGGTCCCAGAACTGACCCCAGGAGAACACCACTGTATACCTTCATCCTAAGAAGATTGAGAAGAGGATTGGGGCAATGACGCAGCCCTGTTTGATCCTGGTCCGGACGTGGATTGGGTCTGTAATGGATCTGTTGGTCAGGATCACGGGCTGCATGTCGTCATGGAGCAGGCGGAAGATGGTGACAAACTTTTGGGGGCATCCGAAATGGAGGAAGACACTCCATAGTCCCTCGTGGTTGACAGTGTTAAAGGACTTTGTAATGTCGAAGAAGGCCATGTATAGGGGCTGGTGCTGTTTCCTGCAGCTGTTGCACTGCAAAAATCATGTCCGTTATGCCCCGTAGGGGACGAAATCCGCATTCTGACTCTGGGAGGAGGTCCTCAGCCACAGGGAGAAGACAATTGAGGAGGACTCTAGCGACGACTTTCCCAGTGGCTGATAACAGGGAGATTCCCCTGTTGTTGCCACAGTCGACAAGCTCCCCGCTGGAGTGGAAATAAAGTACAGAACCAGTGGGAACCTGTTCAACCTTCGCCATCTCTGGGCCAGGTCCAAGACCACCCCAATCTCTGCCATCGAGCTACAGTACGCGGACGATACCTGCGACTGTGCACATACAGAGGCTGAACTTCAGGACATAGCCGACGTAGTTACTGAGTCATACGAAAGCATGGGCCTTACGCTAAACATCAACATGACAAAGGTCCTCCACCAGCCTGTCCTCACCGCATAGCACTGCCCCCCAGTCATCAAGATCGACGGCGTGTCCTGCACAACGTAGACCACTTCCCATATCTCGGGAGCCTCCTATCAACAAGAGCAGGCATTGAAGACGAGATCCAACACCGCCTCCAGTGCGCCAGTGCAGCCTTCGGCAGCCTTCAGAAAAGAGTGTTTGAAGAGCTGCTCCTCAAAACTGCCACCAATCTCATGGTCTACAGGACTGTAGTAATTCCCGCTCTCCTGTATGGCTCAGAAACATGAACCATGTACAGTAGACACCTTAAGTCGCTGGAGAAATACCACCAACGCTGTCTCCACAAGATCCTACAAATCCTCTGAGAGGACAGACGCACCAACATTAGCGTCCTTGACCAGGCCAACAACCCCAGCATCGAAGCACTGACCACACTTGATCAGTTCTGCTGGGCAGGCCACATAGTTCGCATGCCAGACACAAGACTCCCAAAGCGCTACTCGGAACTCCTTCACGTCAAATGAGCCAAAGGTGGGCAGCAGAAACGTTACAAGGACACCCTGAAAGCCTCCCTGATAAAGTGCAACATCTCCACCTGGGAGACCCTGGCCAAAGACCGCCCTAAGTGGAGGAAGCGCTGAGCACCTCGAGTCTCAATGCCGAGAGTGTGCAGAAAACAAGCGCAGGCAGTGGAAAGTGCATGCGGCAAACCAGTCCCACCCACCCCTTCCCTCAACTACTATCTGCCTCACCTGTGACAGAGACTGTGGCTCTTGTATTGGACTGTACAGCCACCTAAGAACTCATGTTAAGATTGGAAGCAAGTCTTCCTCGATTCCGAGGGACCTCCTATGATGATACCTTCATCCAATCTGAAAAACAACCGTTCACCACTACTCTCTGTTTCCTGTCACTGAGACAATTTATGTGGCACTTTTTTGAACGCCTTTTGGAAGTCCATGTACACCACATCAACCGCATTGCCTGCATCAACCCTTTCTGTTACCTTATCAATAAACTCGATCAAGTCGGTTAAACACGATTTGCCTTCAACAAATCTATGCTGGCTTTCCTTAATGAATCCACACTTGTCCAAGTGACTATTTTGTCCCGGATTATTGTTTTAAAAAGATTCCCCACTACCGAAGCTAAACTGACCAGCCTATAGTTGCTGGGTTTATATTTTTTGAACAAAAGGGTGTAAAATTTAAAAGAATACTCAGACTGAAACTTTCTATCATCACCTTCTATCATAAGTCTATCCGTATCTACCACGTAAATACAGCTACTTCCCACCGCTCGATACATGTCAGTGGTGAACCAGACAGTGAGATGCCAGTTACGTGAAAGTATCGGTGGAGCGGCGCAACTGGGAAAGCAACTTTTCGATTTCCGCATTTAGTCGCGTATCTGCCCTCGCCTGAAGTTGCTGTAGCAATTGTACAAAAATATTAACTTCACCGTTATATTGACAGTAACTTGTGGACCAGTACAAATTGCGTTCATAGTTTTGTATCCTGTAAAATATTGATACTCTGCAGGATATTATACACAGCAACATTGATGCTCATTTGAAATCTATCAAGTGTGGCTCAGTTGATATCACTCTTGTTTCTGACTCAGAAGATTGTGGTGCTGAAATTGCAGTGTCTTCACCTCCCTACTCTCAGAGTACGCCGTCACATTCCCTCTGAAAGGACCCGGAAGTGCCGGATTTCCGCATGCGCTTGTGACAGCGTGAAATCCGGAACTTGCGATCTGTCAAGGTACATCTTGACAGATCAACTAAACCAACTGAAAAATGAGTATTGCTGGCGGAAAGTTTGCCCAACAACTGCCCAGCAATTGCCCATATAACTCTTACGGCTGGTAAAAGCAGGCATAGAGCGTGCTTTCATCAGCATAAGGGTATATATAAGCCTTAAATTAAGCATTTAAAAATAAAAAATTATGCACATATACTTTAAATGAGTGTATGCAAATATTGGCCTGTATTAAGATGTTTAAAAATATTTATCAAACAATTTAATTTTGATTGAGGTTGATGCAGTGATGGAACTTATGAATAAAATTGCAATTCAGTACATTTATAATCATTACAATTCTGCAAATTGTAGGGTTATTTGGGGATTCCTTTACATATCATTAGGGGGTTCCCTTCGTAAATAACTGCAATGGAATCCTCCTTTGTGAGTGGAGGACTGGGTCCACATGATCTTAGGGATGTTTCCGACTCGCCTACCTCTGAGATCCATAGGACTTTACGCTGCTGTCCACCTGGTGGTCCGAGACTGGAATGTTCTGCAGCCTGGACTGCAGTTAAATTCGTAAAGGTTTCACAGGTCCGAGGCATACTCCGGAGGTACGCCTCCGACCGCAATTTATAGACCATTGTATTTGAGTCCTACTGCAGAATCTGAGCAAGAAATCAGGGTAGAACAGAGTCTTTGCACCATCGACAAGGCACAAGTCCCGAGTGTGCTGGAATGCTCTCCACTTGTCTGGATGAGTGCAGCTCCAACAACACGCAAGAAGCTCGACACCATCCAGGACAAAGCAGCCCATTTGATTGGCCCCTCATCCACCACCTTAAACATTCACTCCCTCCACCATCGGCGCATCGTAGTGAAACATTTACGAATTTACCTGGAGGTGTCCAGGCTGCGGAACGTTCCGGTCTCGGACCAGCAGGCGGACAGCAGCGTAAAGTCCTATGGATCTCGGATGCAGACGGGTCAGAAGCATCCCTGGGATCATGTGGACCTAGTCCTCCAATCACAGAGGAGGATTCCATTGCAGTCATTTACGAAGGAAACCCCCTAACAATCTGCAATGGAATTCCCAAATAACTATACAATTTGCAGAATTGTGATGATTATAAATTTAGTGAATTGCAATTTTAATCATAAGTTCCATCACTGCAAAAAACCTCAACCAAAATTTAATATTTTGATAAATATTTTTAAACATCTTAATGCAGGCCAATATTTGCATACACTTATTTAAAGTGTATGTGCATAATTTTTTATTTTTAAATGTTTAATTTAAGGCTTATATATACCCTTATGTTGATGAAAGCATGCCCCATGCCTGCTTTTACCAGCCATAAGAGTTACGTGGGCAATTGCTGGGCAGTTGTTGGGCAAACTCTCCGCCAGCAATACTCATTTTTCAGTTGGTTTAGTTGATCTGTCAAAACGTACCTCGACAGATCGCAAGTTCCGGATTTCACACTTGCAAATGCGCATGCGGAAATCCGGAACTTCCAGGTCCTTTCAGAGGGAATATGACGGCGTACTCTGAGAGTAGGGAGGTGAAAACACCGCAATTTCAGCGCCACAATCTTCCAAGTCAGAAGCAAGAGTGTTACTAACTGATCCACGCTTGATAGATTTCAAATTTGTAGGATCTTGCGGAGACATCGTTGGTGGTATTTCTCCAGCAATTTGAGGTGTCTACTGTACATGGTCCATGTGTCTGAGCCATCCCTGGGAGGATAGACGCGCTAACATTAGTGTCCTTGACCAGGCCAACACCCCCAGCATCGATGCACTGACCACACTTGATCAGCTCTGCTGGGCAGGCCATATCGTCCGCATGCCAGACACGAGACCCCCAAAGCAAGCGCTCCAATCGGAACTCCTTCACAGCAAACGAGCCAAAGGTGGGCAGAGGAACCATTACAGGGACACCCTCAAAGCCTCCCTGATAAAGTGCAACATCCCCACTGACACCTGGGAGTCCCTGGCCAAAGATTGCCCTAAGTGGAGGAAGTGCATCCGGGAGGGCGTTGAGCACCTCGAGTCTCAACGCCGAGAGCATGCAGAAACCAAGCGCAGGCAGCGGAATGAGCGTGCGGCAATCCAGACCCACCCACCCTTCTCTCAATGACTATCTGTCCCACCTGTGACAGAGACTGTGGCTCTCGTATTGGACTGTTCAGCCACCTGAGAACCCATTTTAAGAGTGGAAGCAAGTCTTCCTCGATTCCAAGGGACTGCCTATGATGATGATGAGATTTCAAATGAGCGTCAATGTTGCTGTGTATAATATCCTGCAGAGTATCAACATTTTACAGGATACAAACCTACGAACACAATTTGTGCTGGTCCAAAAATTACTGTCAAAGTAACGTTGAGGTTAATACTCATGCACAATTGCCACAGCAACTTCAGGCGAAGGCAGATGAGCGATTAAACGCGGAAATCATAAAGATATATTCCAGTGAGAAAGAAGGAATCTAAGAGAAGGACGAACCATCCGTGGCTAACTAAGGAAGTAAAGGATGATATCAAATTGTACAGAAAGGCATACAGTGTTGCGAAGAACAGTGGAAGGCCAGAGGATTGAGAAATCTTTCGAAACCAGCAAAGGACGACTAAAAATTGATAAAGAGAGAGAAGATAGCTTATGAGAGTTATGTAGCAAGAAATATAAAAACAGATAGTAAGAGCTTCTCCAGGTAAATATAGAAAGGAAGTGAGTAGCTAAAGTAAATGTTGGTCCCTTAGAGAATGAGTCTGGCGAAGTAATAATGGGAACGGGGAAATGGCGGAGACTTTGAACAAATATTTTGTATCAGTCTTCACGTTAGAAGACACAAAAAGCATCCCAAGAATTGCTAATCAAGGGGCTATTATGGGGGGTGGTGTGGGTGGGGAACTTAAATCAATCACTATCACTAGAGAAAAAGTGTTAGGCAAACTATTGGGACTAAAGGTGGACAAGTCCCCTGGACCTGATGGCTTGCATCCTAGGGTGTTAAAAGAGATGGCTACAGAGATAGTGGATGCTTTGGTTGTAATCGACCAAAATTCCCTGGATTCTGGAGAGGTCCCAGCGGACTGGAAAACCGTAAATGAAGTACCCCTATTTAAGAAAGGAGGGAGACAGAAAGCAGGAAACTATAGACCAGTTAGCCTAAAATCTGTCATTGGGAAAATGCTGGAGTCCATTATTGAGGAAGTATTAGCAGGCCATTTAGAGAATCATAATGCAGTCAAGCAGAGTCAGCATGGTTTTATGAAAGGCAATTCATGTTTGACAAATTTGCTCGAGTTCTTTCAGGATGTAACGAGCAGGCTGGATAAAGGGGACCAGTGGATGTGGTGTATTTTGATTTCCAGAAAGCATTCGGTAAGGTGCCACATAAAAGGTTACTGCACAAGATAAGAAAAAAAAGCGGGCAGCATTTAAAAACAACTATGTGAAGAGAAAAAGATTGGTGAAGGCAAAAGTAGGTCCCTTGCAGTCAGATTCAGGTGAATTTATAATGGGGAAAAAATAAATGGCAGACCAGCTGAACAAATACTTTGGTTCTGTCTTCACGAAGGAAGACACAAATAACCTTCTGGAAGTACTAGGGGTCCAAGGGTCTAGTAAGAAGGAGGAACTGAAGGCTATCCTTATTAGACGGGAAATTGTGGTCAGGAAAATGATGGGCTTGAAGACCGATAAATCCCCGGGGCCTGATAGTCTGCATCCCAGAGTACTTAAGGAAGTGGCCCTAGAAATAGTGGATGCATTGGTGATCATTTTCCAACAGTCTATCGACTCTGGATCAGTTCCTATCGACTGCAGGGTAGCTAATGTAACACCACTTTTTAAAAAAGGAGGAAGAGAGAAAACGGGTTACTATAGACCAGCTAGCCTGACATCAGTAGTGGGGAAAATGTTCGAATCAATTATTAAAGATGAAATAGCAGCGCATTTGGAAAGCAGTGACAGGATTGGTCCAAGTCAGCATGGATTTATGAAAGGGAAATCATGCTTGACAAATCTTCTAGAATTTTTTGAGGATGTAACTGGTAGAGTGGACAAGGGAGAACCAGTGGATGTGGTGTATTTGGACTTTCAAAAGGCTTTTGATAAGGTCCCACACAAGAGAGTGATGTGCAAAATTAAAAAACATGGTATTGGGGGTAATGTACTGATGTGGATAGAGAACTGGTTGGCAGACAGGAAGCAGAGAGTCAGGATAAATTGCTCCTTTTCAGAATGGCAGGCAGTGACTAGTGGGGTGCCGCAGGGCTCAGTGCTGGGACCCCAGCTATTTACAATATACATTAATGATTTAGATGAAGGAATTGAGTGTAATATCTCCAAGTTTGCAGATGACATTAAACTGGGTGGCGGTGTGAGCTGTGAGGAGGACGCTAAGAGGCTGCAGGGTGATTTGGACAGGTTAGGTCAGTGGCCAAATGCATGGCAGATGCAATAAAATGTGGATAAATGTGAGGTTCTCCACTTTGGGGCAAAAACACAAAGGCAGAATATTATCTGAATGGCGGCAGATTAGGAAAAGGGGAGGTGCAATGACACCTGGGTGTCATGATACATCAGTCATTGAAAGTTGGCATGCAGGTACAGCAGGCGGTGAAGAAGGCAAATGGTATGTTGGCCTTCATAGACAGGGGTTTTGAGTATAGGAGCAGGGAAGTCTTACTGCAGTTGTACAGGGCCTTGTTGGGGCCTCACCTGGAATATTGTGTTCAGTTTTGGTCTCCTAATCTGAGGAAGGATGTTCTTGCTATTGAGGGAGTGCAGCGAAGGTTCAGCAATCTGATTCCCGGGATTGCTGGACTGTCACATGAGGAGAGAGTGGATCGACTGGGCCTTTATTCCCTGGAGTTTAGAAGGATGAGAGGGGATCTCATAGAAACATATAAAATTCTGATGGGACTGGACAGGTTAGATATAGGAAGAATGTTCCCGATATTGGGGAAGTCCAGAACCAGGGGACACATTCAAAGGATAAGGGGAAGCCATTTAGGACTGAAATTAGGAGAAACTTCTTCACTCAGAGAGTTGTTAACCTGTGGAATTCCCAACTGCAGAGAGTTGTTGATGCCAGTTCATTGGATATATTCAAGAGGAAGTTCGATGTGGCCCTTATGGCTAAAGGGATCAAGGGGTATGGAGAGAAAGCAGGAAAGGGGTACTGAGGTGAAAGATCAACTATGATCTTATTGAATGGTGGTGCAGGCTCGAAGGGCTGAATGGCCTACTCCTGCACCTATTTTCTATTTTCTATGTAACAAACATTTTTTTTCACAAAATGTTCCTTGATTGGTTACTCGGTAAAGCTGTACAGTGTAACAACCACCATCTGGAGCAATATAAAACAAAATTAAGAGGAACTTGAGTAATTCCCGCTTAGTTGCATAGCTGCCGTTTAAGTGCTGGTCTGGACTGAGATACTGCGGCTGCATATGGAACCTATCAATTTTCACTCAATTCTCAAGGTTGAAAATGGCCATTTTTGGAATGTGACTTGCCTCGACTGAATTTAGCCTCTCTTATGCCAATTACAACTGATGTATAGAGCCTGGCTGATTAGACAGTATGGGAACTGAAATCTGTCTAGGTATTATTTTTAGACTGAACAGGCTGGGGCTGTTTTCTCATAGAATGGAAAAGATTGAGTGGTGACCTGGTAGAGGTCTTTCAGATTGTGAAAGGGTTTGATAGGGTAGATGTAGAGGAGCTGTTTCCACTTACATGTGAGACCAGGACTAGGGGTCATCAATATCAGATAAGTCACTAATAAGTTCAACAGGAAATTCAGGAGAAACTTCTTTACCCAGAGAGTGGTGAGAATGTGGAACTCATTACCACAGGTAGCACAGATGCATTTAAGGGGAAGTTAGCTAAACATATGAGGGAGAAAGGAATAGAAGGATATGTTGATGGGGTGAGATGATGAGGGGTGGGAGAAGGCTCGTGTGGAGCACAAACACTGGCATGGGCCAGTTGGGCTGAATGGCCTGTTTCTATGCTGTACATTTGTAATACAGGTTGAACCTCCATTATCCAGAACTCCCTTATCCGGAACCCGCCCTCGTCCAGAACCATTCCTGGCCATCGGGTGGCGCATGCGCAGAACTCCGGCATGAACAAATTGAACAAATCGAAGTCCTTCCTCGTTGACGACTCCCGCAATCGCTGGCCTGACTCTGCGATCCACCATGATCTCATTGCCGCACTCCCAGCCTCAAGCCAGCCCAACCCAGATATCCCCTTGCTCAATACCTGTATTATCCAATTTAACGTAACCACCCCTCGTCCGGAAAAATTCCTTATCCAAAACAGGACAGGTCCCGAGGGTTCCAGATAAGACAGGTTCAACCTGTACTGTGAAACTTTGTAATTTTTACATTCATTATCATTAAGAATAAAGTAAACTTATGACTGCAAATGATTAGATTTTCAAGATCATTAACCAAGCACCATATTAAACTCTTCACATAGATCTTCAACCTGTCCAAGTTGTCTTTGGATTCTCAATGATGGAGCAATGCCCTCGGGCACAGTTGTGCTTCTGTTGTGTAAATACCAAATCCTCAGATCTGCACTGATTGCAAATCCAGCAGAGACCACTTAGATTCCCATGATGGTGCTGTCCTAATCCTACTGGCAAAGGGTGGTAAAGTGGAGTTCAGGAAAACGATCAGCCATGATCTCATTGAATGGCGGAGCAGGCGCAAGGGGCCATATGACCTACTCCTGCTCCTATTTCTTTTGTTCTTATGTTCCGCCACAGTTGAGTAAGAATCAACAACATTAATCACACACAATAGGAGGACGATCAGCATTTATCACTGAGAAACCTGTGGCTGTGGAACTGTTTAGTAATTACATAGAGGCACTTCCTAAATTACATTTACTGCTATTGGTGGCAGCTGTTGCATGGCAACTAATTGTAAGATCACTGTGATGTTGTCAGCGAAATGCCAACAATTTGCAGGATGCAAAAGTCCTTTCCAGTCTGATGCTGGAGCGGAGATTCGGCCAATGATTTCACCCACCATAAACACAGGAACACAGGAACAGGTGGCGCCATTCAATGAGATCATGGCTGATCTGTGACCTAACTCCATATACCTGCCTTTGGCCCATATCCCTTAATGCCTTTAGTAAACAGAAAGCTATCAATCTCCAATTTAAAATTAACAATTGAACTTATATCAATTACCATTTGCGGAAAGAGAGTTCCAAACTTCTACCACCCTTTGTGTGTAGAAGTGTTTCCTAATTTCACCCCTGAAAGGTCTGGCTCTAATTTTTAAACTCTGCCCCCTAGTCCTAGAATCCCCAACCAGCAGAAATAGTTTCTCTCTATCTACCCTCTCTGTTCCCCTTAATATCCTGAAAACGCTGATCAGGTCACCCCTTAACCTTCTAAATTCGAGGGAATACAACCCTAATTTGTGTAATCTCTCCTCGTAACTTAACCCTTGAAGTCCAGGTATCATTCTGAATGAGCGGCGACAGTAGTTCATGAGGGATGTAGAATTAATCTCGTCTAGACTAATGAGATGAATTAATATTTTGTTTCTCTGCCAGATAAAAGGGTTTTCTTCAGCTCATCAAAGTGAGGTTTGCCATCGCTGTGGCAGGGGCGAGAACCTTCATGTCCCATGGCCAGCCTCAGCATCAAGCAGAGCAAGGTTGAGTAGTGTCGGGTATTGTAGCCTGGTGCTTCCGGAATGGATTGGAACCCAGAATCAAGTTACAAAATTGAATTTAATCAATCCAGTAATCCAAGAAAATGACCACAAATATTGCTGATCATTCTAAAAACCCAACTGGCTAACAAACGACTGGCTATCGCCTACCTGGTCTTACCTGCATATGATTCCAGTGCTACACTATGTAGTTGACTCTTAATGAAAAGAAAGACTTGCATGAATATAGTGTCTTGCATGACCTCATGATGTCCCAAAGCGCTTTACAACCAATGAAATACGAATGAAATGTAGTCACTCTTATAACCAATGAATGGCAATATATGTCCAAGTCAGGAGGGCGTGTGAGAACGGCACCTCCAACAGTGCAGCTCTCCTCAGTACTGCACGAGGAAGGTGACACGAGATTAAATGCTCAAATCCCTGAAGTAGGACTTGAACCTACGACCTTCTGACTCAGAGGCGGGATACCCCTCGAGCCTCCCCCGTTTTTCCTCATCTAAATCAATCAGCATATATCTCATCTGCTTGTCTAACCTCCCCTTAAATGAATCTGTACTATTCACTTCAACCACTCCCCGTGGTAGCGAGTTCCTCATTCTCACCATTCTCTGGGAAAAGAATTACCTGAATAGCAGCGTTGCATTCTGACACAAGGAGGAAGAAGAAACAGTATTTTTGGAGCTATTATTGTTTTTTCACCAGCAGTATATTTTATAAATATACTTACACTATGAATGTTTCATCAGCCTTTTAGCCATTGGAAAATCCCTAGATAAGGGATAGTTACACAATCCTATGATCTGAGTAGGGACCGTGTATTGTGTTCCAAACACAGATGAGACTGCACACAGGGAGGTTAAAGTAACAGTGACCTCAGTCTTTATTAAGACACTCCAGAGTGAGGAATAGGCCTTAGGGGCCAGCTTATATACAGTGCTCCCAAGGGATGCTGGGATCCCATCGCACTTTAAGGGATGCGCTCCCTGGTGGCGGAAATGGGAGTGCATGCTTTACAGATACACAACATCACTCCCCAACAAAGTCAAAGTGAAAACTATTTACAAGTTGAGGTGGTTGGGAGCCTTTCTTTCCCTGGTGAACCGCCTTGGTACAAATGTCTGTTATGGTGTGTTGGCTGTGCCCTCGCTGGGCTGGCGTGTTGTTGGCCCTGCAGTGCTGCTGGGTGAGCCTGGCCTTGCTGGGCTGTTGGGCATGATGGGTTCAATTTCCTGGTCAGGGGTGGTGTCGTTGATCCTTTGGGTGTGTGTGGTGGGCTTAAATAAGGTGATGACTGCTGTGGGTTGTTCTGGGCAGTCTGTGAACCGTAGCCTTATTTGGTCCAGGTGCTTTCTGCAAATTTGTCTATTGTCTAGTTTGACTACAAACAACCCACTCCCTTTTTTAGCTATCACCGTGCCCGCGATCCACTTGGGACCATGTCCATAGTTTAGCACATACACAGGGTCATTCAGATCAATTTCCGGTGACACAGTGACGCGACCATCGTTTACATTTTGTTGCTGCCGCCTGCTCTCTACCTGATCATGCAGGTTGGGGTGAACCAGCGAGAGTCTGGTTTCAAGTGTCCTTTTCATGAGTAGCTCAGCTGGAGGCATCCCTGTGAGCGAGTGCGGTCTCGTGCGGTAGCTGAGCAGTATTCGGGACAGGCGGGTTTGGAGTGAGTCTTCTGTGACTCGTTTAAGGCTCTGTTTGATTGTTTGTACGGCCCGCTCTGCCTGCCCTTTGGAGGCTGGTTTAAACGTGGCCGAGGTGACATGTTTGATCCCATTGCGGGTCATGAATTCATTAAATTCAGCATTGGTGAAACATGGACCGTTATCACTTACCAGTATGTCAGGCAAGCCATGGGTGGCAAACATGGCCCTCAGGCTTTCAATGGTGATGTTAGTGGTGCTTCCCGACATTATTTCACATTCAATCCATTTTGAAAAAGCATCCACCACCACCAGGAACATTTTATCGGGAAATGGGCCTGCATAGTCGACATGGATCCTTGACCATGGCCTGGAGCCAAGGACCACAAACTTAGTGGTGCCTCTCTGGGTCCGTTGCTCAACTGAGCACACACGCGGCATTGTCGTACAGAGGACTCGAAGTCAGAGTCGATACCAGGCCACCACACGTGGGATCTGGCTATCGCTTTCATCATTAATATACCCGGGTGCTGTGGAGATCCGAGATGAATGTCTCCCTGCCCTTTTTGGGTAGCACTACGCGGTTACCCCACAACAGGCAGTCTGCCTGAATGGACAGCTCGTCTTTTCGCCGCTGGAACGGCTTGATTAGTTCTTGCATTTCAACGGGGATGCTGGCCCAGCCCCCATGCAGCACACAGTTTTTTACCAGGGAGAGCAGAGGATCTTGGCTGGTCCAAGTCCTAATCTGGCGGGTCGTAACAGGTGATTTATCATTTTCAAACACATCCATGACCATCAACAAGTTTTGCAGGCTGCGCCATTTCCTCCGCCATGGTGAACAATGGTAGCCGACTGAGAGCATCCGCACAGTTCTCGGTGCCTGGCCTGTGGCGGATGGTATAGTTATACGCTGAGAGTGCAAGTGCCCACCTTTGTATGCGGACTCAGGCATGAGTATTTATCCTCTTGTTTTCAGCGAACAGGGATATGAGGGGCTTGTGATCGGTTTCCAGCTCAAATTTGAGGCCAAACAGGTACTGATGCATTTTCTTTACCCCGAACACACACGGTAATGCCTCTTTCTCAATCATGCTGTAGGCTCTCTCGGCCTTAGACAAGCTCCTGGAGGCATAGGCAACAGGTTGCAACTCCCCCGCAATGTTATCTTGTTGTAATACACACCCGACTGTGTACGACGACGCATCACATGCTCGCACAAGTCTTTTACACGGGTTATACAATACAAGCAGCTTGTTGGAGCATAAAATGTTTCTGGCTTTCTCAAAAGCAATTACTTGTTTTTTTCCCCATATCCAGTTCTCACCTTTGCACAATAACACATGTAAGGGCTCTAAGAGGGTGCTTAACCCCGTTAGGAAGTTACCAAAATAGTTGAGCAGTCCCTGGAACGACCGCAGCTCCGTGATGTTCTGTGGCCTGGGTGCCTTCCTGATAGCCTCTGTCTTGGTGTTTGTGAGCCGAATGCCGTCCGCCGCGATCTTTCTCCCCAAAAACTCCACTTCTGTTGCCATGAAGACGCATTTCGACCGCTTCAGCTGCAGCCCTAAGCAATCCAGTCGCTGGAGGACCTCCTCCAGGTTTTGTAGGTGCTCAACGGTGTCCCGACGTGACCAATATGTCGTCCTGAAAGACACCGTGCATGGTACCGATTTGAGTAGGCTCTCCATGTTTCTCTGGAAGATCGCTGCAGCCGACCGAATTCCAAATGTGCATCTGTTGTAGATGAACAGTCCTTTGTGCGTATTGATGCAGGTGAGGCCCTTTGAAGATTCCTCCAGCTCCTGCGTCATGTAGGCTGCAGTCAGATCGAGCTCGGTGAACGTCTTGCCTCCTGCCATCGTCGCAAATAGGTCGTCTGCCTTGGGTAGCGGCCGACAAGTATACAAATCCAATGCAAAGATGCAGCAAACTGTGGGCATCCTGGAGAAATTCTCAGAGGGTGAGGACTGGGAAGCCTATGTCGAACGGCTAGACCTGTACTTTGTAGCCAACGAGATGGACGGAGAAGGAAGCGCTGCAAAAAGGAGAGCGGTCCTCCTCACGGTCTGCGGGGCACCGACCTACAGCCTCATGAAGAATCTTCTGGCTCCTGTGAACCTCACAGATAAGTCGTATGAGGAGCTGTGTACACTGGTTCGGGAGCATCTTAACCCGAGGGAGAGCATGCTGACGGCGAGATATGCCAGCGATCTGAAGGTCAGGAAGTGGCGAGCTACATTGCCGAGCTAAGGCGACTTGCAAGACAAGGTGAGTTTGATGGCTACTTGGAGCAGATGCTCAGAGACTTTTTTGTATTGGGAATTGGTCACGAGACCATCCTATGAAAACTTTTGATTGTAGAGACACCGACCCTCAGTAAGGCCATTGCGATAGCACAGGCGTTTATGTCCACCAGTGATAACACCAAACAAATCTCTCAGCACACAAGTGCTAGCAATTTTCATAAATGAACTGGAACTGTGTTTGCGAGCAGAAATGTACAGGGCAGAAACCACGAGTCTACAATTGCCAGAAGGGCTCAGGTGACCCAGATGACTCAGAGTCCACAACAAAGGATGAATGCAAGGCAATTCACATCTTGTTGGCATTGTGAAGGCTTCCATTCAGCCTATTCATGCCACGTCAAAGGGTATGTTTGCAAGAGCTGTGGAACAATGGGGCATCTCCAATGAGCTTGCAGACGAGCTGAAAGCTCTGCAAAACCTGCTAACAACCACATGGCAGAGGAAGATCGGTCCATGGTGGATGAAAGCAATTTCAAGCCTCAGAGAGAGGAGGCAGATGCTAAAATACACAGGATGCACACATTTTCAACAAAATGTCCACCTTAATGCTAAATGTAAAATTGAATGTCTTACCCGTAGCCATGGAATTGGACACTGGCGCTAGCCAATCCATCATGAGTAAAAAGATGTTTGAGAGACTGTGGTGCAACAAGGCACTCAGACCAGCCCTGAATCCCATCCTCGTCACCAGTTATTCTGTTCTTAACACAGATGAGACTGCATACAGGGAGGTTAATGTAACAGTGACCGCAGTCTTTATTAAGACACTCAAGAGTGAGGAACAGGCCTTCAGGGCTGGTTTATATACAGTGCTCCCAAGGGATGCTGAGATCCCTTGAGACTTCAGCGGATGCGCTCCCTGGTGGCGGAACATGGGAGTGCATGCTTTACAGATACACAGCACTGTGGAAAAGAGAATTAAGGTAACAGTGTTCTTTGGTTACAGACCTTCGTGCCACTGGAAATAATTTCCCCTTATATACTCTATCAAAACCCTTCATCACTTTGAACACCTCTGTTCAATTTCCCCTTAACCTTTTCTGATCTAAGGAGAACAATCTCAGCTTCTCTCGTCTCCTCACATAACTGAAGTCGCTCATCCCCGATATCATTCTGTTAAATCTCCTCACTACCTTCTCCCTGTGAAGTAGAGGAATGGAACTAGAATGGATCCTTGAAGATGATGTTGTTGGGGAAGTGGGCGTGAGATGAAAAGCCACTGCAAGAGATGCTCAGCCCACAGTCATATAGGGAAGGGACGGGCCCAACAAGGGCAGTCCTGTCCACGGAGGAGGCACTGGAGGAAGATGGTAAGATCAACCGTGTTGAAGGCTGAAGGGAGTTTGAATAGGGAATAATGCACCACAGTGCCAGTCAGAGAGAATGTTCCTCGTCACGTTGGTTAGGATTGTTGCAGTTTTGAAGGGGGGGGGGGTAGATCGACATAGACCTTGGATCGAAGTCACATTGGTGAGAGCAGTCCTTCAATCATCTACGCCCGATAGTACGAGCTCTGGCTGCCTGAAGCTTGGATGCAGCCAATCGCGTTTCCGGAGTGGTGAGAATGTGGAACTCGCTACCACAGGGAGTGGTTGAAGCGAATAACATAGATGCATTTAAGGGGAAGCTGGATAAGTATATGAGGGAGAATGGAATAGAAGGATATGTTGATGGGGTGAGATGAAGAGAGGTGGGAGGAGCCAGCCTGTTGGGCTGAATGGCCTGTTTCTGTGCTGTAGACTCTAAATAATTCTAAGTTGTCTTGGTGTTGAACAACAACAGCATCAACAACTCACATTTATTTAGCACCTTTAATGTAGTGAAACATCCCAAGGTGCTTCACAGGAGTGTTATGAGATAAAAAAAAAGTAGAAGTAGAAATTAGGGCAGATGACCAAAAATTTGGTCAAAAATTTAGGTTTTAAGGAACGCCTTGAAGGAGGAAAGAAAGTAGAGAGGTGGAGAGGTTTAGGGAGGGAGTTCCAGGGCTTAGGGCCCAGGCAATGGAAGACTCGACCACCAATGGTTGAGCGACTTTAATCAGGGATGCTCAAGAGGGCAAAATTAGAGGAGTGCAGACATCTCGGGGAGTTGTGGGGCTGGAAGAGATTACAGAGATAGGGAGGGGTGAGGCCATGTAGGGATTTGAAAATAATGATGAGAATTTTAAAATCGAGGCGTTGCTTAACCAGAAGCCAATGTAGGTCAGCGAGCACATGGTTGATGGGTGAGCGGGACTTGGTGCAAGTTATGACGGACAGCCGAGTTTTGGATGACCTCTAGTTTACATAGGGTAGAATGTGGGAGGCCGACCAGGAGTGTATCGGAATGGTCAAGTCTGGAGGTAACAAAGGCACGGATGAGGGTTTCAGCAGTGGATGAGCTGAGGCAAGGGCGGAGACAAGGGAAAGTAAATGTTGGAAAGCGTCTATTTATTGATGTCGCAGAATGGGTTAAATCCTGTTCCAATTAAAATAACTTTATAAGCCACATCTGACATGGTCATAAACAGATGGCCTTTATTGAATATCAGTCGGTGGCATGGGTCTAATCAACTGTTTATCTTGCCCATCTGCTCTGTGAATTTTATTTATGATGCCCCATATAGCAATAACTATTCTGCAAATGTCAAGCATATTTAGTGGCATTTGATGTCTCTGTAGGCAACTAAATAGTTGTGAAAATTTCACAGAGATCGTATCATCAAACCCCACTGTGTAACTCTCAGTTTTAACAACAGCCTGGGATGTTCGCCGTCCTGAAAATGAAATTGGGAAGTGATTTTAAAAAAAAGTCACAAACACAGCAGAAAAATATATATTATTGCTGCAAATACACATACGTTCATTCTCAAAGCTGAGTGGCTGGACTGAAATGCTAGTTGTCATAGAAACTGCAGAAAATGAGACCAAACAGAGCTGTGGTATCTCAACCAATCAGTTAATGTTAATAGCGGTATAATATTTAGTTCAACGCAAAGCCCATCGCCATTCTTCTGTGTTCATTTACCGACGGCCATGGTAAATTGATTTGAAATACAGCCGTATTGCCACAGGTTCCTGCTTCTGGTTATGATGTGGCCTTAACCTATTTCCAGAGAGTTTCACTTCGTCGGTGTGTGGGATACAGTACTTCATCTCTCTCTCTTAGGCAGTCTACTCGGTGTCGAGGATGACGTACTTCCACACTAACATGAGTTCTCAGGTGACTGATGAGTCCAATGCGGGACCTAGAGTCTCTGTCACAGGTGGGGCAGACGGTGGTTGAAGGGACGGGTGGGTGGGGTGCTTGGGTTGCCGTGCGCTCCTTCCGCTGTTTATGCTTGGTTTCTGCGTGCTCTCAGCGAAGAGACTCTAGGTGCTCGGCGCCTTCCCGGATGCTTCTCCTCCACTTTGAGCGGTCTTTGGCCAGGGCCCAGGTGTTGAATATAAGAACATAAGAAATAGGAGCAGGAGTAGGCCATATGGCCCCTCAAGCCTGCTCTGCCATTTAATATGATCATGGCTGATCCAATCATGGATTCAGGTCCACTTCCTTGCCCGCTCCCCATAACCCCTTATTTCCTTATCAGTGTTGGTGGGGATGTTGCACTTTATCAAGGAGGCTTTGAGGGTGTCCTTGAAGCATTTCCTCTGCCCACCATGGCTCGCTTGTGGCGTCAGAGCTCCGAGTAGAGCGCTTGGCTTGGGAGATTAGTATCGGGCATGCAGAAGATGGGGCTCACCCAGCGGAACTGATCAAGTGTGGTTAGTTACTGGTCTAATGATCCAGCCGCTTGAGTTAAATCACACCCCGACATCTATAATAAAATGATAGTATCAATAATGGTGAACATGGAACAACTTGATTTTCATAAAAACCCATCTGGTTTACTAATGTTCTTTAGGGAAGGAAATCTTACCCGGTTTGGGCCTATATGTGACTCCAGACTCACAGCAATGTGGTTGACTCGTAACTGCTCTCTGAGATAGCCAAGCGAGACACTCAGTTGTTCGAAAAATGTAGCTCAGCACCAATTCAGGATGGGCAATATCCCATGAATGAATAAAAAAACGGTGGCTTTAAATATTTTTACTCAAATGATGGGCCGAAAATTCCGGCCTCTCAGGGTGTGTACGAAGTGTGCACGGACCCGGCGAGGCCTCGCAAAAGCTGGTTCTCGGGGCGCGATGCGCATGCGCATGCGCAGAAAACCGGCTTTTCCGATCTGTCAAAATTTCTCCGTACAGATCCTCCGCATCCCCGGAAGAAGGAGATCCGTGCGGGAGAGATTGGGCTATTTGCTCAACTCATGCCCAGCGAATGGCATGCCCATTCAAACTCTTGCGCCTGGTAAAAGCAGGCGCATTGCTTACTTTTACGTGTAACACATTGAAAACATAGAAAAATTAAATTTAATCATTCATTTTTATATTAAAAATCTGTCCATTTATTTTTAACCCTATTAAAACACATTAAAAAAAATTCCAAAAAATGTTTTTTTCCAAAAACATTTAATTACATTTAATTTCAATTAATTTTAAATATGTGAGATTTTTTTTTAATTTATTGTGCTGTGTTTCTTGTTTTAGGGTTTTTTTCTCATTGATAGTAATGGGAGCTCGCACAAACGGAGTTCCTATTTTTATCAATGAGAATATTGCATCGTGATTGGTGGTCCAGGCCCATGTGTCTCCAGCAGGTGTGTCTGTAGGTGGAAGCCAGGTCCCCGTGCGTTGCGAATGAAGGCCTCCGACCGAAATCCTACGTGTGGAACTCTATTCCGCAAACGACAATTGATGCTAGATAAATTGTTAATTTTAAAGCTGAGATTGATAGTTTTCTGTTAACTAAAGGTGTTAAGGGATATGGGGCCAAAGGCGAGTAGATGGAGTTAGGTCACAGATCAGCCATGATCTCACTGGATGGCGGAACAGACTCGAGGGGCTGAATGGCTTGCTCCTCTTCCAAGACTGTGACTGCACACTCATAGCTTATTCGGCATCTCATGGGTACATTATTCTGAATATCCAAAATGGATATTGGTGCAAGTGCAACAGTTACATGGAGAAAATGATTTATCTCCAGCCGCTGACACAAGCTTTTACTTGAATATATTAATATAGTTTCCCAGGATAAGGGAGCACTGCCTGTGACTGACTATTTCAGGAAATATAAAGGTTCCACCAAGTCGGGGGATCAGGTAATATGCTGAAGGCTTCAAATCTCCACATGAAATTTGGTTGAAAAACTGTTGTCGGCAAAGAAGACACGGGCCGAAATTTCACCTTTCTATAAGAGCCGTGACTGCGTCAAAGAGTCATCAGCGGGGCGGAAGTGTGGGCGCGTCGGAACGGCCTTCGCACTGAGTCATCAGCATCACAGTACCAACACATCACAAAGTCCCTCCCCTCCAGTTAAAGGGGCGAGCCGCTGTGAAGTCTGCAGCCAATTTAATAGCAAACACTCGGCCACCAGGGAGAGTTTCGGCTGGGCCAGCGGGCCCGAGTCAGTAAGCACTCACCACTCTGTCGGCGTGGAGGGGCCGCCATTTTGAAAATTGCCCTTGTGGATTTTCCGGGCGGAGATGATCTCCGCTGCACTGTGTTGCCACCCCGCCGACCCCTTACCATCCGGTGATGACCCCCTTCATGCCCCGTGTTGGAAATTGCCCCACTTGAGCGGATCGGCCACTGCTCGGTGCCTCCGACAGCTTTCTCCGGCGAGAAGCTTCTTGCGGCTGGGCAGGCGCATCTTCCCTTAAAGGGGAGGGTGAACTTCCGCGGCCGCCATTTTATTTTAATTGTCAACTGCCAGGTCGGGCCGACAATGATGGCCACGGTTTTGGCCGGGCCGCCAACAGGCAGGCTGGCACCCCGTCTTGGACACTGGGCCGCTGGCCCAGCTGAAACTCCCTGGTGGCTCAGTGTTTGCCACTAAAGTGGCTGCAGAGTTCGCAGCAGCCCTCCCCTTTAACTGGAGGGGAGGGACATTGTGACGCGTCAGCGATGCGGCGCTAATGACTCAGACCGATGGCCGTTCCAACCCGCCCGCACTTCCGCCCCGCTGACGACACCACATCCACTCCAACAAAAAGCAAAGAGCTGAATTTCTCCGGATTGTCCATCCCATACATTGGGGCATTGGGACGGACGGAACACTTAAAGATCGGTAGGTGTGCCCCGTTGGGCAGAAGGCAATTTCAGCCCCGCAGAGTAAGAATAGAGAAAAGAAGCAGATGAAGAATGGTAACTATCACATGTCAGTGACCTTCACTGCCGCCTTAGGTAATAAGTGTAAATAAACAGATGATACTTCAACAGAAATACGCATCTTATATGCAATGTCTAAAAGTCTCAATCATTTTCTTCACCACTGAACAATTGTTGCCTCCTGGATGATATGGGTGGCATGGAATCTTAGCATGATTGATGTGCCAACATATGTATCTTGATTCACAGATCTACAAAATATTGGCTGCTGAGGTCTGGGAGCATGGTTCCGTAAGCTGGGGGCTGCAATAAGGGGATGAACCCTGGATGCTGGCCTAAATACCACCTCGACAGGCCTGCAGAGAACTCAACAGGGCTCTAATTGCTTGCAGCCCGGAGCAAAGGACAGGAAGAGTGACTGGTTCCTCACCGTGCGGTGAGCTGATTGAGACACGAGCCGGGCCTGCCGTGGTCCAGTGGCTCATGGGTAGCTCTCTGAGTCAGAAGGTTTGACGGTTCAAGTCTCACTCCAGAGATCTGAGCACAAAAATCGAGGATGACACTCCCAGTGCAGTACTGAGGGAGTGCTGCACTGTCGGAGGTGCCGTCTTTCAGATAAAATATTAAACCCAGGCCCCGTCTGGCTTCTTAAGTGGACCCAAAAGATCCCATGGCACTATTTCAAAGAAGAGCAAGGGAGTTATCCCCAGTGACCTGGACCAATATTTATCCCTCAATCAACATCACTAAAACAGATTATCCGATCATTATCACATTGCTGTTTCTGGGAGCTTGCTGTGCGCAAATTGGTTGCCGCGTTTCCTACATTACAACAGTGACTACACTTCAAAATGTGCTTCATTGATTGCAAAGCACCTTGGGACATCCGTTGGTCGTGACTAGGCGCTATAGAAAGGTATGAGGGCAGAGTTAGCTAAATTGGACTGGGAAAATAGACTAAAGCATGCGACGGTTGATGAGCAGTGGCAGACATTTAAGGAGATATTTCATAACTCGCAACAAAAATATATCCCAATGAGAAGGAAAGACTGTAAGAGAAGGGATAACCATCCGTGGCTAACTAAGGAAATAAAATTATGTCGATGCCAAGTAAATAACTTTGGGAGGGATCAGATTTAATTCTGCAATGACCTTTATCAATGCTCTGCTGCAGCAAGTGACCATGTTCCTTCAATCAGACAGTGGTGGTCGGAGTGTCAGAGGACCTGCATTCTGTTTGTGTTTGGCTGTCTTGTCCCAGGTCTGTTCTTTGGATCATCTGGTTTAAATGATGTACATCAGAGAAGACCTTGTGGAAAATGGTCCTTCGCCGTTTGACAATGGACAGTTTGCGTCGCTTGGCAGAGAACAGTTGTTGTCAGTGCGGTGGTATAAGAATAAACATGTTTAGTAATGATAAAATTGTTTCTGTATATATAAATGTCAAAAATGTAGATTATACGAAAAGACAAGTTTGAAGAGACAAAACAGATTCCTTCCCCAAGTTCATGTCTCCTGGCCGGGCGGAGCTCAAGGAACAAAGTAAGCATGGCTTTGAAACTCACCAAACTAGGTAAGATGTTCATTGGAAAGTCATTAACCTAATCAAGCAATGGCACCGGCCCTCCAGACAGACACATGTATGAGGAGAAGCCAATCAAGAACAGCCCTGGAACCAAGACCCAATCCTGAAGCTTTCTGAGAAACTATGACCTTAAGGGGTATAAAAACTCAAGCCAAAGATTGCTCTCTCTCTTTTCTTAAACACATGGCAAAAAGCAGGACCTCCCTCTACAGACAAAGGAGCAGGCCATGTGCTTTGCCAGAGGGAAGTAAAGTATACCTTTTTATACCGGTTTTATTGTAACATCATTGTATCTGTTGTAACTAAGTAGAGTCGGTAGGATGCTAATAGACTGCTGTTGTGTTCGATAGGCTATTTCCATGTGTGTGTGTGTTTACTAAACGTATTCCAAATTGTTTTAAAAGAATTGGTCTTGCTGTCAGATTAATGCCAGAGGTTTAGGAATGTTATCGTGGGGAACCCGACTCCTGCTGTGCATGGCTTTGCGAACCTTCCCTAGGATCGATTTATGGTGTAACACCATTTCCAAATTTGAGAGAGGCTTTGAACTGGAAGTATTGGAACTGAACAGATATGTGGGTAGCTAGAAGATTATAACCTGATGAGACTTTTCACTTTGTTAAGAATAAGTTTAATGTTTGGATCTTTTAATTCTCCCTAAGGCAATGCCTTGTGTTTCATGTGCTAATTAAATATTCTTGCATGTGTCTGCCCTTTTGTTTCTATTGATGTTGCTTGTTCCTTCTCCTTCAACATTTTGAGAGATACAGTTTTGATTGACTTTGTTCCTCGTCAAACTTCAAAGGATCACCATAAGTTTGTCCCGGGGGCATGCTGCTAGTTCACAAGCTGCCGATCTCTTCGAGATGAGGGCTGGAGAATCCGTGAATCTGCAGGTTTCAGCCACCTTTCAGCAGATAGCACTCTCGCCTGTGAGTCAGAAGGTTGGGGGTTCAAGTCCCACTCCAGAGATTCGAGCACCACATTCACGATGACACACCAGTGCAGTGCGATATGTGTGCACACTAGGCCCGTGCAGCAGAGCAGGTCTCCAGTCGTCCTGGTTAACCCTTGCCACTGGGTAAAGGCCTAGCTCTGTCAAGCCCGTGTGGTGGCTGATGTGCAACGGTCACCATACGCTAAAAAAATCCATGCACAGGCATCTTCCACCCTTTCAATTGGAGTTTAAGATGGAATAGCGGGTCCTTCATTGAAACATCTGTGAACTCATCCATTTTGGTGTGGAAGCAAGTCATCCTCGTTCAAGGGACCGCCAATGATGATGATGATGAGTGAGAAAGCGATGTATTTTTGGAGGTGCCGTCATTCGGAGGGTGACAGTAACCAAGGCCCCATCTGCCCTCTCAGGTGGATGTAAAAGATCAGATGGTGTTATTTCGAAGAACAGCAGGGGAGGTATCGTGGATATCCTGGCCAATATTTAACCCTCAAACTCAAATAACATTACTGAAAGAGATTATAAGATCATTATAACCTTGCAGTTCAAGCCCTCGGGACATCACAAAGTGTTTCACAGCCAATGTACTACTCTTGAAGTGCAGTCACTGTTTCAATGTAGGAAACGTGAATTTTTATTCAGCAAGGTTCCACAAACTGCAATTAAATAATGACCAGGTAATCTGTTTTAGTGATGTGGGTTGAGGGCCATACCACTGGGGAGAACTCCCCTGCTCTTCTTCAAAATAGTGCCATGGGATCATTTGTGCCCATCTGAGAGGGCAGACAGGGCCTTGGTTTAACATCTCAGCCAAAAGATGGCACTTCCTGCAGTGCAGCACTGGGAGTGTCAGCCTGGATTTTTGTGCTCAAGTCTCTGGAGTGGGCTTTGAACCCACTATTTCTTGGACCCAGAAACGAGAGTGTTACCCACTGAGCCACGGCTGACACAAACGTTTATAGAGAACAATGCCTCACTTTCACCAGGGACTTTGATGCTGAGCACCAGGAAAATATCTGAGAACAATAAAATATAATGCAGTTATTTGCAGCATTTGTGCTAAATTTGTTCCGTTGCTTCTGATGTGAATACGCTGCTCTCCTTGTCTGGTATGTCTGCAATGACTCAATCAATGGCAGCAACACAAACTCGATAATGAATTTAACTTTGCATAAATGAGTTCCCACTCCAGAGATTTGAGCACATAAATCTAGGCCGACACTCCAGTGCAGTACTGAGGGAGTGCTGCAATATCAGAGGTGCCGTCTTTTGGAAGAGACTTTAAACCGAAACCCCGTCTGCCCCCTCAAGAGGATGTAAAAGATTTCACGGCACTATTTCGAAGAAGAGCAGGGAAGTTATCCCTGGTGTCCTGGCCAATAATTATCCCCCAAAACTCTAAAACAGATTGAGCTAGATTTTCCACTTTTTTTGCACGCATAACGCCCACTTAACACCCATTTTACCACTGAAATGACGTACTACGCCCATATATCGGCCATTTAGCCACAAAATGGAAACTGGCGGGCATTTTTCTGAAACTTATCGCCGAGCGTTACTTTCCCCATGTGCGTAACGCCGGGAAAAAATAACACTGCCCGCCCACTTTTTTTGGGCAAAATCATCAGAATGGGCGAAATCAATGCCCATAATATTGCCCAGCGTTACTTTCCGCATGGAATTAACACCGAGATTCAATAATACTGACCGCCCATGTTTGTTTGTTGGTGAAACTAACAGCCAGAAAATAGCCCACTGTCACTTTCTCCACCGCACACATATTGCCTACAATATCGCTCGCCCAAAAATCAGCCCAGAAAAAGTGGAAATGTTTTGAACTAAAGCCAGCGGTGTGGCTGCCATTTTTTAAACCACAGGTCGCGTCATTCAAAAGGCTGCTTCAACTTCGGTGGAGTTTGCATTGACTCTGGAGTTCTTCTCAGGTTAAGTGACCATCTCAACCGACATATTTTCAGACTCTGGACTATTGGGGGTTTACTCTAGGTGTATTTTAGTCCATCCCCAGCATTGAAGCACTGACCACACTTGATCAGCTCCGCTGGGCAGGCCACTTAGTTCGCATGCCAGACACGAGACTCCAAAGCAAGCGCTCTACTCGGAACTCACGGCAAATGAGCCAAAGATGGGCAGAGGAAACATTACAAGGACACCCTCAAAGCCTCCCTGATAAAGTGTGTTGTAGGAGATAGGCACCTTTTAGATTATACCAGAATACTAGGCATTAGGCACCTGCTAGATATATCAAAACTCACATAAGCTTAAAATGGACACACACATAAAATGGCTGCCCAGGCATGATGGGAAATCAGGTAGTCAAGCTGTGAACTGTTGAACGTTCAATGACCAAGCAATAACCCTGTGAGGCCCACTGTAGGAATGCCTGGGATGCGGGAAGACAGAGATAAGAAGGAAACCATCTCCTGTGAACAAGGTCATAAACCAATTAATTCCCCAGGAAGAAAGATAAGAGGGAAACCATCTCCTGTAAACAAGGTTATAAACCAATTATTTCTCCCAGATGAAAGAATTAGGGAGAGAACCTATAAAGTCATCGATCAGCCCAAGCTGACAATAACCGAACATATGGTTCCTTGGATACTAGGGGAATTCTATTGGGTTAAAATAACCTATATGTAATCTATAATCATTGTGATTGGCTTGTGTCCAGCCGTGATGGGCTGTGTAGCTGTAGTAAACTGTTTTGTAACTGTTGTGAAACATATAAAGGTGCATGTAATCCTTTGTTCTGAGGAGAGAAACCTGGATACGGTCCTGAGTTTTTCCTCCCCGCTGAGCGTAATAAAAGCTGCATCAGCATTGGAACCGACTCTGAGTGTTGAGTGATTCTTCTAAGAAAACACTAACGCTAACAAGTGCGACGTCCCCACTGACACCTGGGAATCCCTGGCCAAAGACCGCCCTAAGTGAAGGAAGTGCATCCGAGAGGGTGCTGAGCTCCTCGAATATCGTCGCCGAGAGCATGAAGAAATCAAGCGCAGGCAGCGGAAGAAGCGTGCGGCAAACCAGGCTCCCCGCCTATGTTTTCCTTCAACCACTGACTGTCCCACCTATGACTGAGACTGTGGTTCTCATATTAGACTGTATCGCCACCTAAGAACTCATGCTTAGAGTGGAAGCAAGTCTTCCTCGATTCCGAGGGATTGCCTATGATGATGATTTTAGTGAAGAAATGATTGCTTCTGATCAATCTTTCATTGCAATGTGGCCAGCCATTTCTCAGCCTGCATCGATTAATACGCAGATGCTGCAGAGTACAGATGGCTCAATGTGTGATGCACATTATTATGTGCAAGGATGAGGAGGAGGGCCAGATCATACACACCCCACATGTACAGAGAAAAGAGGTCTTACTTCGACATCACCGACCACAACTGCTTTTGGAGATCGCGCTTCGTGGTGATCAATGAAATATGTGAACTCATCAGGCCACATACGCAGCCTGCCATCAGGACATCAATGTCGGTCGAGGTCAAGGTCACCGCGGCACTGTCTTTCTACGCGTCCAGTTCCTTTCAGGCCTCCACAGTCGAGATTTGTCCTCTGTCTCACCATGGAACCCATCGTTACATTAGACAGGTCACGGAGGCCCTGTATGCGAGAAGGATGGACATTATCAGCTTTCCCATGATCACGGAGGTTCAGACTGACAGGGCTGGAGCATTATATCACATTGCTAAGTTCCCCAGGGTGCAGGGAGCTATACAGTATACTCACATCGCCATGCGGCCACCTTCTCAGGACCCGGAACGTTTTTGTAACAGAAAAGGATTTCACTCCTTGAAGATACAACTAGTTGTCGACTACAACCAGATCATCATGGCAGTGAATGCCAAATGTTTGATGAAGTTCACATCTTGCATGAGAGCGCTGTCTCTGACATCTTTAAGAGTCAGCCACAAGGACAATGCTGGATGCTTGGTGATAACCTATATGGCCTAGCCACCTGGCTGATGATACCCCTGCGTGACATCCACACCGAGGCTGATAAAACCAGAGCCACAGAGACACTCGCAATGTGGTCCACAAAATAATAAGTGTGCTTAAGCAATGCTTCAGATGTCTGGACCACTCAGGAGGGGAGCTACAATACAACCCTGAGCAAGTAGGTAAATTTGTGGGTGTGTGCTCCATGCTGCACAACTTGGCTATCAGGAGGGGCCAAGAATTGCCAGAAGGGACTGATGCTCCACCTCAGAAGAGAAAGGAAGAGGACAACGAGGAGAGGACAAAGAGGACAAGAGGACAACAATCAGGCTGGCTATGCAACCATGCCCACGACCCTCTCCAGACTGCAGGAAAGGGCCCGTGTTGGCTACATAGCAACAAGACTCTTACGTGACGAGCTGATATCTGAACGATTTGCCTGAAAGAACGTTGCTGTGAGTGACAACGCTGACACACTGCTATGTATGTGCAGCTCAGACATCAATGGTGCTCATCATCTTGGTGCCTGTTAAAATTTAAGTTAATTGAAGTTAAGTTTTAGTTATGCTTTCATGTTAACGAATCACCAGTGTGTAATGGTGCAGCTAGCTGAGACAATGCACAACAAGGTTATGTTCAATAAAAAAAAATTCATACCAACATTGGTCTGAAATGATAAGAATCACAGGCAAAAACACCCAACCCCCGCCCACACCACACTTGTTCCACCATTGACATCAATCAAATGGTCAACATGTCCAGCAACACAGAATACAAAGGCAAAGCAGGAGTGTGGTCCCCTCCGCCCATAGCCACATAGAAACACAGAAAATAGGTGCAGGAGTAGGCCATTCAGCCCTTCAAGACTGCACCGCCTTTCAATGAGTTCATGGCTGAACATGCAACTTCAGTACCCCATCCCTGCTTTCTAGCCATACCCCTTGATCCCCCTAGTAGTAAGGACTACATCTAACTCCTTTTTGAATATATTTAGTGAATTGGCCTCAACAACTTCCTGTGGTAGAGAATTCCACAGGTTCACCACTCTCTGGGTGAAGAGGTTTCTCCTTATCTCGGTCCTAAATGGCTTACCCCTTATCCTTAAACTGTGACCCCTGTTCCTGGACTTCCCCAACATTGGGAACATTTTTCCTGCATCTAACCTGTCTAAACCCGTCAGAATTTTAAATGTTTCTATGAGATCCCCTCTCATTCTTCTGAACTCCAGTGAAAAAAAACCCCGTTGATCCAGTCTTTCTTGATATGTCAGTCCCGCCATCCCGGGAATCAGTCTGATGAACCTTTGCTGCACTCCCTCAATAGCAAGAATGTACTTCCTCATGTTAGGATACCAAAACTGTACACAATACTCCAGGTGTGGCCTCACCAAGGCCCTGTACAACTGTAGTAACACCTCCCTGACCCTGTACTCAAATCCCCTAGCTATAAAGGCCAAAATGCCATTTGCTTTCTTAACCACCTGCTGTACCTGCATGCCAACCTTCAATGACTGCTGTACCATGACATCCAGGTCTCGTTGCACCTCCCCTTTTCCTAATCTGTCACCATTCAGATAATAGTCTGTCTCTCTGTTTTTACCACCAAAGTGGATAACCTCACATTTATCCACATTATACTTCATCTGCCATGCATTTGCCCACTCACCTAACCTATCCAAGTCACTCTGCAGCCTGATAGCATCCTCCTCGCAGCTCACACTACCACCCAACTTAGTGTCATCTGCAAATTTGGAGATACGACATTTAATCCCCTCGTCTAAATCATTAGTGTACAATGTAAACAGCTGGGGCCCCAACACAGTGACTACCCCACTAGTCACTGCCTGCCATTCTGAAAAGTACCCATTTACTCCTAATCTTTGCTTCCTGTCTGCCAACCAGTTCTCAATCCACGTCAGCACACTACCCCCAATCCCATGTGCTTTAAATTTGCACATCAATCTCTTGTGTAGGACCTTGTCGAAAGCCTTCTGAAAGTTTAAATACACCACATCAACTGGTTCTCTTTTGTCCAAACATCCTCAAAAAATTCCAGAAGATTTGTCAAGCATGATTTCTCTTTCACAAATCCATGCTGACTTGGACCTATCATGTCACCTCTTTCCAAATGCGCTGCTGTGATATCCTGGGGAAATTGATGGGATTGAAGGCCAATAAATTCCCAGAGCCTGATGGACTGCATCCCAGATTACTTAAGGAGGTGGCCTTGGAAATAGCGGATGCATTGACAGTCATTTTCCAACATTCCATAGACTCTGCATCAGTTCCTCTGGAGTGGAGGGTAGCCAATGTAACCCCACTTTTTAAAAAAGGAGGAAGAGAGAAAACAGGGAATTATAGACCGGTCAGCCTGACATCGGTAGTGGGTAAATTGATGTAATCAATTATTAAGGCTGTCATAGCAGCGCATTTGGAAAGAGGTGACATGATAGGTCCAAGTCAGCATGGATTTGTGAAAGGGAAATCATGCTTGACAAATCTTCTGGAATTTTTTGAGGATGTTTCCAGTAGAGTGGACAAGGGAGAACCAGTTGATGTGGTGTATTTGGACTTTCAGAAGGCTTTCGACAAGGTCCCACACAAGAGACTGATGTGCAAAGTTAAAGCACATGGGATTGGGGGTAGTGTGCTGATGTGGATTGAGAACTGGTTGGCAGACAGGAAGCAAAGAGTAGGAGTAAATGGGTACTTTTCAGAAAGGCAGGCAGTGATGAGTGGGGTACTGCAAGATTCTGTGTTGGGGCCCCAGCTGTTTACATTGTACATTAATGATTTAGACGAGGGGATTAAATTTAGTTTCTCCAAATTTGCGGATGACACTAAGTTGGGTGGCAGTGTGGCACTGTGAGGAGGATGCTATGAGGCTGCAGAGTGACTTGGATAGGTTAGGTGAGTGGGCAAATGCATGGCAGATGAAGTATAATGTGGATAAATGTGAGGTTTACCACTTTGGTGGTAAAAACAGAGAGACAGACTATTATCTGAATGGTGACAGATTAGGAAAAGGGGAGGTGCAATGAGACCTGGGTGTCATGCTACATCAGTCATTGAAGGTTGGCATGCAGGTACAGCAGGCGGTTAAGAAAGCAAATGGCATGTTGGCCTTCATAGCGAGGAGATTTGAGTACAGGGGCAGAGAGGTGTTACTACAGTTGTACAGGGCCTTGGTGAGGCCACACCTGGAGTATTGTGTGCAGTTTTGGTCTCGTAACTTGAGGAAGGACATTCTTGCTATGGAGGAAGTGCAGCGAAGGTTCACCAGACTGATTCCCGGGATGGCGGGACTGACATATCAAAGACTGGATCAACTGGGCTTGTATTCACTGGAGTTCAGAAGGATGAGAGGGGATCTCATAGAAACGTTTAAAATTCTGATGGGTTTAGACAGGTTAGATGCAGGAAGAATATTCCCGATGTTGGGGAAGTCCAGAACCAGGGGTCACTGTCTAAGGATAAGGGGTAAGCCATTTAGGACCGCTATGAGGAGAAAATTCTTCACCCAGAGAGAGGTGAACCTGTGGAATTCTCTACCACAGGAAGTTCTTGAGGCCAATTCACTAAATATATTCAAAAAGGAGTTAGATGTAGTCCTTACTACTAGGGGGATCAAGGGGTATGGCGAGAAAACAGGAATGAGGTACTGAAGTTGCATGTTCAGTCATGAACTCATTGAATGCAGGCTCGAAGGGCAGAATGGCCTACTCCTGCACCTATTTTCTATGTTTCTATGGGTCCAAGTTTCGGGCCGCACCTAGAATGGCGCAGCCCCAACCTGGACGTCCGTTTTTCGCGCCACAAAGTGCGCCTAAAAAAAACTTCCGTATTCTCCGGCTCCCTGCTGGTCCTCTGGCCCTCGGCGCGGTGCAGCACGAGCTGTAGGGGGCAGAGCTAGGTCCCTGCACTGAAAATAGTGCCAGGACCTCTGCACATGCGCGCTACAGTGGTTGCGCATGTGCAGTAGCTCCAGGCGCCCAAAACTGTGTGGGAGGGGCCCGAAGCATGCAGTCCCTAGCCCTGGCCGAATGGCCTCACTGGGGCTGCATGCATAAGGCTGCCTCCCACGCCCAGCTCCTGCTTGCTCCCGACCCGACTTGTCTCCCGCTCCCCCCCCGCCACACTGCTCCCGGACCGGACTGGACCCGACCCGCGCTCCCCTCCCCCTGCCCCCCCCCCGACCCGAACCGAATCGACCTCCCTCCCACCATCCCTGACACGAACCGACCCACGCTCCCTCCCTTCCCCCCCCCGTACCCGAACCTACCCGAACCAACCCGACCTCCATCCTCCCCCCGACCCAACCCGACCCGTGCTCCCGACCGCAGACCGGACCCGACCCGATCCGTGCTCCTGACCCCGACCAGCGCTCCCCCCGACCCGACTCGCACTCCCGACCCCGGACCCCGGACCCGACCCGACCCAACGCCACCTATCTGTAAATCTGGTGCTGGCCCGTTCAGCCTCCCCCCACTTCTCCTTTCCCCCCTTCTCCTTTCCCCCCTTCTCTTCTCCCCCCCCCTTTCCCCTTCTCCTACTCCCCCCCTCCCCTTCTCCTTCTCCCCTCCTTCTCCTCCTCCCTCCCCTCCCCCTACCCCCCCCTCTCCCTCTACCCCCCTCCTCCTCCTCCCCTCGCTGTCAGAAATACAGACACTGACAGACAGAGAGTGAGACATAAACACAGACAGACAGACACACTGCGGGGGGGCATCCCAGCACGCTGTTGGAGGGCTCCCGGTGCTGCAGTCGGTAAGTAGAAAATGTTTTATTCATTGATATTTTCAAAAAATTATTTCTTATTAATTTTTTTTGATTGATTTATTGGTTGATTTATTGATGTTTTTATCATTTATTATTGATGATGGCTCTTTATTTGTAAAACTGAAGTGTTTAATGTTTGTAAACTTCCCTTTAAACCCCCCGCCCCATTCCCTATGCCTGATTTGTAACCTACGCCTGATTTTCTGAAGTGTAGACAAGGTTTTTTCGAGTGTACATAAATCTTCACTTACTCCATTCTAAGTTAGTTTGGAGTACGTTTTCACTGCCGAAACTTTGAAAACAGGCGTAAGTGGCCGGACACGCCCCCTTTTGAAAAGAAAATTCTGTTCCAAAGTGAAACTTTTCTAACTGGAGCAAACTAAATGCCGAGAATTTGAATTTCTAAGATA
The DNA here is from genome assembly GCF_044704955.1 of Pristiophorus japonicus. Classification (NCBI taxonomy): domain Eukaryota; kingdom Metazoa; phylum Chordata; class Chondrichthyes; family Pristiophoridae; genus Pristiophorus; species Pristiophorus japonicus. The sequence continues at coordinate 60,125,206 of NC_091982.1, forward strand.
CTCCGTTCTACACCAGTTGCTCCAAAAAATCAGGAGCAACTGAGGCCGAAACTTGGGCCCTATGTTTCTATGTTTAATAATTGATCCCATCATTTTACCCACTCCCGATGTCAGGCTGGCTGGTCTATAATTCCCTGTTTTCTCTCTCGCCCCTTTTTTTAAAAGTGGAATTACATTGGCTACCCTCCACTCTATAGGAACTGATCCAGAGTCGATGGAAAATGACTGTCAATGCAACCGTTATTTCCAAGGCCACCTCCTTAAATACTCTGGGATGCAGACCATCAGGCCCTGGGGATTTATCGTCTTTCAATCCCATCAATTTCCCCAACACAATTTCCCGATTAATAAGGATTCCCCTCAGTTCCTCCTTCTTACTAGACTCTCTGACCCCTTTTATATCCGGAAGGTTGTTTGTGCCCTGCTTCGTGAATACCAAACCAAAGTACTTGTTCAATTGGTCTGCCATTTCTTTGTTCCCCATTATGACTTCCCCTGATTCCGACTGCAGGAGACCTACATTTGTCTTTACTAACCTTTTTCTCTTTACATATCTATAGAAGCTTTTGCAGTCCGTTTTAATGTTAATACATTAAAACAAATTGCATACACCCAGATGGAAATATAACACAGCCATCACCTGCGGACATGCAATTCACTTTCCTTCTTTTCCCCACCTCTATCCCTTCCCCTCCTTGCTCCACGGTGCCTAGCCGAGGTGCTCTTCAGGCGGTGCCTCATTGGGAGGGATGCAGGCAGATGCGGTGGTTGGACGGGTACGAGAACGGGGGTTGCTGAGGGGGCAACATTCTCTGATGCAGAAGCAGGATCTTGGTCCTTGCTCTCATCTGTTGGTCGCAGTGGTGGTACCTAGGGGTGGAGTACCGCGCTCGGGACCACTGGGAGGCCTGTACCAGCAGTGTTCCTGACTATCGCAACCAGGGCCTCCATCATCCTTGAAATGTACTCAGTCATGGATGCCAGCTGTCGGCATATGCCCTCCAATGATTTGATGAGTTGGTCACCAATGACTACAGTCCTCGAGGGAAACTCGACCATCTCTTCGCTCTCATGTGGCGCTCGTGGACCAGATCTGCCATGACCACGAGGCCTCAGCGGGGTTGGCACGTCCTGGGGATGAATGGAGTGCCCTGTGGCGAGGTGCTTGGGGCTGGTACCTCCAGAGTGGAGGAGGGAATGACCGGAGGACCATTAGATGGCTTTGGGTTGGAATGGCTTCTGGAGCGTGGCGATGCAAGTTCCTCGAAGTCGGCGCTCTCCTCCGTGGAGAACAGACCCAGCGAATTGACGGGCGAGAATCGGAACTCCTCAGCACCAAATGTAGGAACGTCCAGAGAATCGGGCCCCGCGCCCCCACATTCTGGCCTCTGTGGTCTTGCCTGGGTCCGCGCTGCTGGAGAGAAGGGGGTGCTAGCGTCACAAGGTGAGTCCAACGCTACACACAGCATATGCATGACAAAAGCACCATCGCTATCAAGATCATCACAGACATCACATTTCATGATCATCAACACATTTGCATTGCAATGATTTTCATTCGGCCAGCATTATTTCTTGCACAATTTTAGAAATCATACATAAATCATGCATGATTGTTCGGATATGAGTGGGTGTGGCATCTATAGATTTATATCACGCAATGGTGTAAGCATTACTCACATGGCATCACTTCAGGGTCTGCAGATGTGTCCGTGGATGTCTGTGGCTGCTTCCCCACGAGTGCGAGTACACGCTTCTCCATCTTGGTGATGTCACTGGGGACTAGAGGCCCCCCCACCTGTTCATCTTTGGATGGACCTCATCGTTATTAGCTTCCTTTGTAAAAGGTGAGAGGACGACGTGGCATGAGATCATTGCGTGATATCATTGCTTGGGACTGTCACAGAGACTGATACAACACATAACCGACAGATGTAATCATGATTATTATGATAAGGAGGAGGACAAAGGCTTTAATTAGGAGGGGGAAAATAGAGCATGAGAGGAAGCTTGCTGGGAACATAAAAACTGACTTCAAAAGCTTCTATAGATATGTGAAGAGAAAAAGATTTGTGAAGACAAAAGTAGGTCCCTTGCAGTCAGAATCAGGTGAATTTATAATGGGGAACAAAGAAATGGCAGACAATTGAACAAATACTTTGGTTCTATCTTCACGAAGGAAGACACAAATAACCTTCCGGAAAGACGAGGGGACCGAGGGTCTAGCAAGAAGGAGGAACTGAAGGAAATCCTTATTAGTCAGGAAATTATGTTAGGCAAGTTGATGGGATTGAAGGCCGATAAATCCCCAGGGTCTGATATTCTGCATCCCAGAGTACTTAAGGAAGTGGCCCTAGAAATAGTGGATGCATTGTTGATCATTTTCCAACAGTCTATCGACTCTGGATCAGTTCCTCTGGACTGGAGGGCAGCTAATGTAACACCACTTTTTAAAAAAGGAGGGAGAGAGAGAAAAAAGTGAATTAAAGACCGGTTAGCATGACATCAGTAGTGGGGAAAATGTTGGAATCAATTATTAAAGATGAAATAGCAGCACATTTGGAAAGCAGTGACAGGATCGGTCCAAGTCAGCATGGATTTATGAAAGGGAGATCATGCTTGACAAACCTTCTAGAATTTTATGAGGATGTAACTAGTAGAGTGGACAAGGGAGAACCAGTGGATGTGGTGTATTTGGACTTTCAAAAGGCTTTTGACAAGGTCCCACACAAGATTAGTGTGCAAAATCAAAGCACATGGAATTGGGGTAATGTATTGACGTGGATAGAGAACTGGTTGGCAGACAGGAAGCAGAGAGTTGGGATAAACGGGTCCTTCTCAGAATGGCAGGCAGTGACTAGTGGGGTCCGCAGTGCTCAGTGCTGGGAGCCCAGCTCTTTACAATATATATTAATGATTAGGTGAAGGAATTGAGTGTAATATCTCCAAGTTTTTGGATGACATTAAGGTGATGTGAGCTGTGAGGAGGATGCTAAGAGGCTGCAGGATGAATTGGACAGGTTAGGTGAGTGAGCAAATGCATGGCAGATGCAGTATAATGTGGATAAATGTGAGGTTATCCACTTTGGTGGCAAAAACAGGAAGGCAGAATATTATCTGAATGGTGGCAGATTAGGAAAAGGGGAGGTGCAACGAGACCTGGGTGTCATGTTACATCAGTCATTGAAAGTTGGCATGCTGGTACAGTAGGTGGTGAAGAAGGCAAATGGCATGTTGGCCTTCATAACTAGGGAATTTGAGTATAGGAGCAGGGAGGTCTTAATGCAGTTGTACGGAGTCTTGGTGAGGCCTCATCTGGAATATTGTGTGCAGTTTTGGTCTCCTAATCTGAGGAAGGACATCCTTGCTATTGAGGGAGTGCAGCGAAGGTTCACAAGACTGATTCCTGGGATGGCAGGACTGACATATGAGGAGAGACTGGATCGACCGGGCCTGTATTCACTGGAGTTTAGAAGAATGAGAGGGGATTACATAGAAATATATAAAATTCTGACGGTACTGGACAGGTTTGATGCAGGAAGAATGTTCTCGATGTTGAGGAGGTCCAGAACCAGGGGTCACAGTCTAAGGGGTAAGGGGTAAGTCATTTAGGACTGAGATGAGAAGAAACTTCTTCACTCAGAGAGTTGTTAACCTGTGGAATTCTCTACCGCAGAGAGTTGTTGATGCCAGTTCGTTAGACATATTCAAGAGGGAGTTAGATTGGCCCTGACGGCTAAAGGGATCAAGGGGTATGGAGAGAAAGCAGGAAAGGGGTACTGAGGTGAATGATCAGCCATGATCTTATTGAATGATGGTGCAGGCTCAAAAGGCTAAATGGCCTTCTCTTGCACCTATTTTCTATGTTTCGATGATAATTATCATTCTTTATTTCAAGACGTGCACCGTGACCGCAGGCTTTGAGTAAAACATTCCCGGTAAAAGTGAAAGACCTCACCTCTACTGATAGTCACTCGTGACTGTTACAAAGAAAATTATATAAATACATAAGTCCATGTAAAACAATGTAATACTTACTCTTGCGGATCCCACAAGGTCGTTCCATCGTTTGCGGCATTGGTTGCCCTCATGCATCTCGTTGGTCACCGATGTGACCACCTCTGCTACCTCGGCCCATATCTTCTGGTAGACCTTTGGGGTGGGCTTCCCACGCCCTCGCTGTGTCAAATCACTCCAGCATAACTCAACTTCCTGCAGGAGGGAGGCATTTGCCTCATCCAAGAACTTCCTGGCTCTTTTGCGCCCTCCAATGTGCTCTTCTCCCACCTCACTGCTCTCTCCAGCGTCAGTCTCCACAGCATGCTGTGATGCCTCCTCCTCTCCCTCCATTATAGGCCAAATTCAGGTAAATATGTGGCTGGTAACAGCTAATTTTTTTTCCCTATTTGCTGTAAATCTCTAAACTCTCCCTCCTTCCTCCCAAAGCAGCCACACCAAACCCACACACGCCTTCAGTCCCTCTCAGCTCCCTTGCTCTCTGTCTCCTCTTCTGCGCATGTCATGATGACCCTTGACCTCCTAAATCACTGGAATCGAGCATTGCCATGCCGTTGCTAAGGACAATGACACTTTACGGCAGAAGGTCAGCGAAATTTAACGCTACCGCCCAATTTCAAAAATGGAGACTCATTGCTTTGAGAATGGGCGAGAAGCCAGCGATCTAAAAACCCATTTTTACCACCCACGCCAGAAATAACGCCCATTTTTGGGCGATAAGCACAAAATTGTAAAATCTAGCCCATTATCTGGTCATTATCACATTGCTGTTTGTGGGAGCTTGCTGTGTGCAAATTTGCTTCCTACATTACAATGGTGACTGCACTTCAAAAGGTACTTCATTAGCTGTAAAGCGCTTAGGGACATCCGATGGCCGTGAAAGGTGCTATATAAATGCAAATATTTATTTTTTAACTATTTAAGTTGGGATGTGGACTTTCCAGGAATTTTGACAAAACCAGTGAACTCCTCCATCCCTCTCCTGAAAAAAGATTCAGGAAATTTCTCTCTGTGAATGTGATTTTCGAGGACTTTCTGAAGGAGGGTTGTGTCTGGCAGAGTTTTCCCAGTTCCTCCTCCTTCAACATTTGCTGAGACCTTAAACCTTGATTTTGAATAAAATTGCAATAATACACAATCTAATAGCACAAATTGAGTAGGGGAAGATTCAGAAAAATATAAGACGATCCACCAAAGAGATGTCTGTAGAGAGAGCGTGGCCCCAATTTTACCTGAGGTGTCGGGGGAGGGGAGGGGGGCGGGGAACGGGGTGTCGGGGGGAGGAGGGGGTGCGGGCGGGGGTGCAGGGACGGTAAGCACACGATCTACAAAGTGACTTCGATACCCGTCCGATTTTAACTCCCGGGCCTCAGTTCCATAAAGTTTCATAGGCTCCCGCCCCAAACCCTGGGCCTGAGCGAGAATGTGGGCAGCGAGCACCACTGGAGACCCAGAGGAACGTCAGGCAAGTGGTGGTTGGTATTATGTCTGTAATGCCTATGAATGACTCCACGAGGCAATGTGTTGTACTCAAACTGTAGTGACCTTGGTCCTTTATTCGTAACTCCAGAGTGAGACAGCATGGTGGCTCCCCATTTATACAGCCCCTGCCACCAGGGCAGGAAACCCCGGTCTCCACCAGTGCACCTTCTAGTGGTGCCAACATGTATATAGTGTAAATCTTATTGTAAGTACATCAAGTAAACACGTCTCCATCTTATGCAACCACACAGTGACTACACAGAGTGTATATCTATAGTCTGCATATATAAGAGTGGGGATGATCACAATCTGGGGGAGGGGGCAGGGAAGCAAGGGAGGCCCACACTTTCCATGTGGGGCCCATATGAAAAAATCTACTCATCCTGGCCCACAAGGACACCCACATTTTATTTAAATAATCTTACCTGCCTGCGCCTCTTCTATCACCACTCCACCCGCTCAGGTCTTGGATTTGTAAGGTTCGAAAATCCATGGCCGAATTTTATTGGAACACCCTAAGGACAAGAAAACTACCATGGGATCGCCCTATACATTTTAAATGAACATTTTTGGCCAAGTAAAATCCTCAGACCAGGCAGGCTGGGAAACGTGTGGGCGGATACAGATATTGTGGAGTCTGGCTCACAAGCGAAACAGAGGCACTGGCCAATGGGGGAAAAGTGCATTCTGGCAGGCCAATCAGGGGTCGAGTTGGGCCTGAAGCGAGAAAGTCCTCAACCAATGGGGACTACCCAGCCCAGTTTGAAAATATGACTCACCCCTAATGAATGTGGATCATCATCTACCTAATGGCCTATCAAAGGGGAGGCCCAAACCAATTGACTCCCAGGACTGTTACAATGGACCAGCAGACTTTGAGGCACCAATGTGCACTGAAACAATACCCCAATCCTCACACCTACGTGTACCTGTGACATCTCCTGATTAAATATTCAAAGCTATCTCCCCGCTCAAACTTACACAATGGGCCACCAACTGAGTTTGAGCACGAAAAGGCCAGAACTAAATTGGATACAAATATAGGACCTATAGAACCAGCAGTGGGTGAAAGCAGCTGGGGCAATAGGGGAAGGAGTCGAGGAGCAGTAGCAGTCACAGACAGACAGATACCGAGAGGCAAATGCAGTTTTGGCACGAAGATGAACGGACTATATGGAAAGCTGCAAAAACACACAAGGGGGTTGGAGGTTGGAGTCAGCTTTTGCATTGAGTTGTCGAGTTGAGTTAAGAAGGTGGGAGTCAGTTTTCGTTGTGGTTGAGTTGAGTAAAAAGGGAGTTGAGTCAGCTTTTCACAGGGCCCTCGCTCTGGGGAAGGTGTGCTTAACTCCAGCAGCTTTTTGCTCAGGCGCCAACCGAAAGGCAAAGAGAAGAAACCGACGCAACATCGAGGAGGAAAACCGACACGACCAACAACGTAAAACCCACCCAGAGGGACCCTGAGCTGAAATAAGTGCCCCCAGAACCCCGGAGTTGATCGGATTGTGAATATAGCCCAAACCCCCTCACAGACTCAATTTAGGATAGGAATTGGTAAGAAGGGTGGAAGTGGGAGGTGCAGTTGTGTGTGAGTGGAATGTTTTAACCTCTTATTTCCCCCTTCCCTGTTGCGAGATTTTTCATGTTGTTGAGTGAGGTTGTGCCATTACTGCTATCTATGACCTCTTCCTATGCCCTCTATCTTGGTGTTTACTATTGTAAATAAACAACATTAGCCATTTTGTACTCTTACCCACTGTGTCTGGTGCCTCATTACTCACCATCCTCATAAATCATACGTACAGAACCCCAGGGGTGTGTGGATTCGAACCCACACCCCCAGCTCCCCTTACAGATTAAAATTGCATGTAAAAGCAGGGCCCCACCCCCCTCCATCCTGCGAGTGCCCCCATTGCCTGCTCAAAAGCGCAGGTTAATATCGGGACCCAGTGAGAAGGCAGCGAGATCGGAGAAGGAGTAAGCCGCCGGCTTTATTTTAACTGCACCCCTCAGTCACTGGAGGCTCTTCAGAGAAGGTTCACTAGGCTGATTCCGAAGATGAGGGGGTTGACTTATGAAAATAATTTGAGTAGGTTGGGCCTCTACACATTGGAATTCAGAAGAAGGAGAGGTGATCTTAGTGAAATGTATAAAATAATGAGGGGGCTCGACAAGGTGGATGCAGAGAAGATATTTCCACTCATAGGCGAAACTAAAACTAGGGTACATAGTCTCAGAATAAGGGGCCGGCCATTTAAAACTGAGATGAGGAGGAATTTCTTCTCTCAGAGGGTTGTAAATCTGTGGAATTCTCTGCCCCAGAGAGATGTGGAGGCTGAGTCATTGAATATATTTAAGGTGGAGATAGACAGATTTTTGAGCGATAAGGGAGTAAAGGGTTATGGGGAGTGGGCAGGGAAGTGGAGCTAAGTCCATGATCAGATCAGCCATGATTTTATTGAATGGCGGACCAGGCTCAAGGGGCCAAATGACCTACTCCTGCTCCTATTTCTTATATTCTTATGTCCTTCCCCCAACCAGCCCAGTATCTGCCAGGGGTGGGGGGCTGCGGGGAGGGAGGGGAGGCGGTGGGCGAGGTGGGGGGGGATGTTAAAATCAGGGCCCAGGCCACAGACTTTCTTGATAGGACACATTGAATTGTCAAAAGAACTCGAGATTTAACTGCAGCTACGCACTTAGCTTTCTTTTCATTGCTTTCTGCTGTGCATTAAAATGGATTTTCAGAAGGCTAAAGGTTAAAGACCAGGCACAGAGCTATTTCTGATTCTAATGAAAACATACATAAGGACATCGGCAGATGTCACAGTTGTTATCTATAATGTGCATGTTTTCGTAGAATATCAACCAATCAAAACCCATTTGCTTTTGCATCAATAATTCCAACATTATAGAAACTGACAGTACACCAAAATGTCCTTCTATTCTCATCTCACTCCCCAGTGATCTTGTACAGAGTGTCTGTCACCTCAATCTCAGCCTTAATCCACAAAATAAAAAGGTCACCTCATTCTTATCTGCTGTAGTCTCTCTCCTATTTTTCAGCAGTAATTTTTTGACAGTCCTGGAGGAATTGAACAACCCCGCTGGGAAAACCTTCAGGTTATCTTTCGGAATAAATTGATAAAAGTATCAGGTCAGCTTATGCAGGAATATGGTTATCGTTTAGTTTATGTAGGAATATGGTCCAGTTTCAAGCAACCATGGAAGATGCTGTGTGCAACATGCTCACTTGCTGATACATTTCCTGTCCAGGATTAACGCAGCCTTTTACCACAGTGTCAGCTGTGGTTCCATGGGTAATGTTCTCTGCCTACTGGATCAGAAATTTGTGGGTTCAATACCCACTCCAGAAATTTGAGCCCATAATCCAGGCTGACATTTCCCGCGCAGGATTGAGGGAGTGCCATATTGTAACAGATCATATGGACTACTTGAAGAAGAACAGTGGAATTCTAACAGGTGTCCAATATTTAATGCCTGATTTCAAAATTCACATCCTTGTTTTCAAAACCCCTACCTATCGCTGTAATCCCCTCCCCCACCCACCCCACCCCCGAGATATCTGCACTCCTCTAATTCTGCCCTCTTGAGCATCCCTGATTTGCATCGTTCAACCATTGGTGGCTGTGCCTTCAGCTGGTTAGGCCCTAAGCCCTGGAACTCTCTCCCTAAAATCTCTCCGATTTGCTACCTCGCTCTCCTCCTTTAAGACACTCCTTAAAACCTACCTCTTTGTTATTGGTCACCTGCCCTAATTTCTCCTTACGTGGCTCGGTGTCAAATATTTGTCTTGTAACACTCCTGACGAAGGGTCATCAACCTGAAACATTAACTCTGTTTCTCTCTCTACAGATGCTGCCTGACCTGCTGAGTATTTCCAGCATCTTGTTTCTATGCTCACATGCTGGTACATTTTCTGCCTCAGATTAGCTGTATTAGCCCAGTCCCTTGCCACAATGTCAATCGTGGTTCAATGGGCAGCACTCTCACCTCTGCCTCAGAAGGTCATGGGTTCATTGACCCAATAATCCAGGCTGACACTCCCAGTGCAGTATTGAGGGAGTGCTGCATTGTTGGATGTGCATGTAACAGTTCACATGACACTATTTGAAAAAGAGCTGGGGAATTCTCGCTGGTGTCCTGAACAATATTTAACGCTTCGATTTCAAAATTCTCATCCATGTTTTCAAATCCCTCTGTGGCCTCGCTCTTCACTATCTCTCTAATCTTCTTTAGCCCCACAATCCCCCCACCCTCTCCCCAATATATCTGCGCTCCTCTAAATCTACCCTCTTGAGCATCCCTGATTATAATCACTCAACCATTAGTGGCCGTGCCTTCTGTTGTCGGGGCACAAAAAACAACAACTTGCATTTGCATAGTGCCTTTCACACAGTAAAACTTCCCAAGGTCTTCACAAAGCCTTTCACAAAGCAACTGATGGGACACTGGGCAGGAGTGGGGGAGGTGGTGCAAGTTCTATTGCATGTGGTTTATGAATAACTTTGGCCAGCAGCCAACCCAGGATCGATCTCCATGACACATCCTCTAAATTTAGCATCTGTTCATCTTCTTTCAGAAATATCAGCTTTCAATGCAAGTAGCTAATTCATGGAGTGGCTTTGAAAGCCTCACATGTGGAACTCATCAAATGCCTTCTGGAAATCCATACCGTAATCATATTGTCTTCTTGAACTCCGTTACCTCTTCATAACGCTTGTAAGGATTTCTGATACTAGTTCCCCGTTGCACACAGTTCTTTGACTTCATGATCTATAAGAACAAAATACACATGGCACAAGGTTTTGGCTCAACCTTAGATTAGTTCGTTTATTGAACACACACACACACACACACACAATTACCTCCCCAGTATAAATCCCTACAATTTATATCGGAATAACAAAACCCAAAATACAAACCCCTACACAAGGGTAACTTGCATCGACACAATATGACACAGTTAAACCCGTCCGCGATTCGACTGTTACATATAAAATTACTCAGACGAAATCACAAAACCCTTCTATGATTTGACTGAAACATACAATCACCCACTCATTGGTTGTTTCCTGATGTTGATTGTCATCATAGGCAGTCCATCGAAATCGAGGAAGACTTGCTTCCACTCTAAAAGTGAGTTCTCAGGTGACTGTATAGTCCAATACGGGAATTACAATCTCTGTCACAGGTGGGACAGACAGTTGGAGGAAAGGGTGGGTGGCGAGTCTGGTTTGCCGCACGCTCCTTCCGCTGACTACGTTTGATTTCTGCATGCTCTCGGCGACGAGACTCGAGGTGCTTAGCGCCCTCCCGGATGCACTTCCTCCACTTAGGCCGGTCTTTGGCCAGGGATTCCTAGGTGTCGGTGGGGATGTTGCACTTTATCAGGGAGGCTTTGAGGGTGTCCTTGAAATGTTTCCTCTGCCCACCTGGAGCTCGCTTGCCTCTCTCTCCTTCAATCTCCCCCCCTGCCCACTGTGTTGATTGTAGGCCAGGACTGTAGTTACCAGCTTGCGTCCTTCTTGTTGACTGTCCAAACACTGTTCTTCCCTCTTCGAAGTGGCTCTTTATAATACAAAATCCAACTTGCAATACCTTGAAACCGATTTCCTGTTGACCTCATGTGAACGATGGCAGTCTGTTCCTGTTCTGTATTGAATGTGCGAATGTCTCTCGCAGAAACACACTTGATGCTAATTGTCCCTGGTTTAGGTTCATTGTCCATGATTACCTCGGCCATCATCATCATCATAGGCAGGCCCTCGAAGTGAGGATGACTTGCTTCCACGTCAAAAAGGGATGAGTTCACTGGTGTTTCAATGAAGGTGTTTCATATTACAGGTCCCGAACTACATCCTGAAGAGTGGAAGATGCCTGTGCTTGGATTTTTTTAACGTGTGGTGACCGTTGCACACCAGCCACCACACGGGCTTGACACAGCTAGGTCTTGGTCCAGTGGCAAGGATAACCCAAGACCAACTGGAGACCGAGCGCGCACACATATCATAGTGTGGACTGGCCCGTGCTGCCCCTGGGCCCTCGCCTCTTCTGGGCCCCAGATTCACGCCTCTCCTGGGCCCTGGTCACTTCCCTCTATGGACTCTTGCCACTCCTTCGTCCCTCCTGCTGTGCCTGCCCGCACTGCAATCAGCAAACTGGCTTAGTCGCCATCATCCTCCTGCAGCAGCACACGCTGTTCCCTGCAGTGGGATGCCACCGCACGCTACTCCCTCCAATGGCCCCGGCCTGCTGATGGTCTGTCAGGCCGGGACCGTGCTGATTTCTGGGCCGGGCTACCGCACGCTACTCCCTCCAATGGCCCCGGCCTGCTGATGGTCTGTCAGGCCGGGACCGCGCTGATTTCCGGGCCGCAGCCTATCTGTATGATAAGGTCTTTCTGACAATGCAACCTTCCCAAGGTAACTGCATATGTAAATGTTGTTTCCTAGTAGCATTCATATTCAAATTGCTCATGAATCCAGCCCATTGTCTGGGCCTATACTGATACCAGCCTGTCTGGGGCCATGGTCCACAGTACGGCTTTTTTAACAATGCAAGCCCTTAAAATAAACAAATGTGTAAATGTTCTTGTATCTTTTCCAGACAGAAAATATTCGTATAGCAATCTGTGCCATTGTGGATTGTCTAGTCTCTTGAGAGTTTGTGGTTTTCGGCTGCAATGTCTGAATTAACCCCTTACTGCCCAGCACTTTTGCAGGCTGTAATGCAGTTCTGAGTTTTTATATTTCATATTCCAATTTTCACCGTTGCAGGGGTGGCAGGGGGCTGGTGGGGGAGTATGGATCCGACACACTTTATTATGTTGCTACTAATTTCACCATAATAACTCCTTATAGCATCTTGAGGGCAATATTGACTTGAAATGAAAATTGGGAGAGATCTATAAAGGCAGCTGCTCCAGTATCACCTGTTTTACACTACCTCCCAAAGTCAAAATTATCCCGTCTTCTGTTTATAGAGTGTAAGTGTCAACCTTGACTCAGTGGGTAGCACCCTCACCTTTGAGTCAGAAGGTTGTGGCTTCACAGTCCCACTCCAGGGACTAGAGCACAAAATTCTCGGCTGACTCCCAGTGCAGCACAGGGGGAGAGCTGCACTGTTGGCGGTGCCGTCTTTCAGATCAGATGTTAAACCGAGGCCCCTGTCTGTGCTCTCTCAGACGGACGTAAAAAGATCCCACGAAGAAGAGCAGCGGAGTTTTCCCCAGTGCCCTGGCCAATATCTATTCCTCAATCAACATAAGAACATAAGAAATAGGAGCAGGAGTAGGCCATATGACCCCTTGAGCTTGCCCTGCCATTTAATACGATCATGGCTGATCCAATCATGGACCCAGGTCCTCTTCCCTGCCCGCTCCCCATAACCCCTTATTCTCTTATCGTTTAAGAAACTGTCTATTTCTATCTTAAATTTATTCAATGTCCCAGCTTTCACAGCTCTCTGAGGCAGCGAATTCCACAGATCCACAACCCTCTGAGAGAAGAAATTTCTCCTCATCTCAGTTTTAAATGGGCAGCCCCTTATTCTAAGATTATGCCCTCTGGTTTTAGTCTCCCCTATCAGTGGAAACATCCTCTCTGCATTCATCTTGTCAAGCCCCCTCATAATCTTATACATTTTGATAAGATCACCTCTCATTCTTCTGAAATCCAATGAGTAGAGGCCCAACCTACTCAACCTTTCCTCATAAGTCAATCCCCTCATCTCTGGAATCTGGAATCAACCCCCTCATCTTGTGAACCTTCTCTGAACTGCCTCCAAAGCAAGTATATCCTTTCGTAAATATGGAAACCATAACTGCACGCAGAACAAAGAATCATAGAAGCTTACAGCATGGAAGGAGGCCATTTCGGCCCAACGTGTCCACGCCGGCCAATAAGTGGCTATCCAATCTAATCCCACTTTCCAGCTCTAGGTCCGTAACCCTGCAGGTTACGGCACTTCAAGTGCTTTTTAAATGTGGTGAGGGTTTCTGCCTCTACCACACTTCAGGCAGTCAATTCCAGACCCCCACAACCCTCTGTTCAAAGGAAAACAAACCCAGCCTATCCAATCTGTCCTCATAGTTAAGATTCTCCACTCCCAGCAATATCCTCGTAAATCTCCTCTGTACCCTCTCCAGTGCAATCACGTCCTTCCCGTAATGCGGTGACCAGAACTGCACACAGTACTGCAGGTGTGGCCTCACCAATGTTTTATACAGTTCAAGCATAACCCACTTGCTCTTATATTCTATGTCTCGGCTCATGAAGGCAAGCATTCCGTATGCCTTCTTAACCACCTTATCCACGTGGCCTGCTACCTTCAGGGATCTGTCGACATGCACTGCAAGGTCCCTTTGTTCCTCTACACTTCGCAATGTCCTACCATTTAATGTGTATTCCCTTTCCTTGTTAGCACTCCCCAAATGCATTACCTCACACTTCTCTGGATTAGATTACATTTGCCACTGTTCTGCCCACCAAACAAGTTGATTGATATCTTCCTGCAGTCCTAAAACAGATTACCTGGCCATTATCACATTGCTGTTTGTGGGAGCTTGCTGTGCACGAATTGGCTGCCACGTTTCCTACATTACTACAGTGAGTACACTTCAAAAACCACTTTTTTGACTGCCAAACGCTTTGGGGCGTGTGAAAGATGCTTCTGAATGCAAGACTTTCTTTCTTTCTAAAGAGGTTTGATTAGATCCTTATAAGAGTTCGCATTAAATGCACTAGCTGTGTGCAGTCAAGGAGAATTGCATAGGCACCCATTATGCCTTCTTATTAAGATGTCAAATGTCAGAAATCTCAATTGGTGGAAGAATTTACTGGCTGTGTTCATGGCACAGTGGATAGCTAAAGCTGTGGTGACGACCTTGCTTTCAGAAGGTAAGTATCTTAATGTCAAAGGAGGAATCACTGCGCTGCCAATTGGGCGTGCAAAGTCTAACCTATGCTTTTATCATTCTGCATTTCCTTAAAGTGTTCACTTTATTTAACTCTGCAGGTCAGAATCAGCAACTACTGCATTCATTACCCTGACAGGTCTCACAAAGTTATTTAATATGCTGATTTACTCTTAATGGTTGTGTGTGATACCAACATACAAAGAAAGAAAGAAAGACTTGCATTTCTATAGCGCCTTTCATGACCTTAGGACATCCCAAAGAGCTTTACAGCCAATGAAGTACCTTTTTTGAAGTGTGGTCACATAGGAAACACCACAGCCAATTTGCGCACAGCAAGCTCCCAAGAATAGCAATGTGATAATGACCAGATAATCTGTTTTAATGCTGTTGGTTGAGGGATAAATATTGGCCAGGACATCAGGGATAACTCCCCTGCTCTTCAAAATAGTGCCGTGGGATAATTTACGTTCAACTGAGAGAGCAGATGAGGCCTCGGTTTAACATCTCACCCAAAAGACGGCACCTCTGACAGTGTGGGACTCCCTCAGCACTGCACTGGGAGTGTCAGCCAAGATTTTTGACTTAAGTCTCTGGAGTGGGACTTGAACCCACAACCTTCTGACTCAGATATGAGTGTGCGACCCACTGAGCCACGGCTGACAAACCCTTCACATGTTTGTATGACATTTAGTTGAATGATATTTTAGTGGAAACTATTTATTTTAAACTGCTGCTGTTACAATAGCAGAGAGTGACAATTTGTCTTTCTATAGAGCTTTAAATATGGATACTTCTCTGAAGAATAAGGAATTGCATTGAATGTGTTACATGCTTGTGTGCCAATATTACAGCCAGTGATTGCTAGGCTGATATCGCCTCGGGGAGGCTAAAGAAAGACAGAAATAAGTGCAAGGTTCGAAAATCCACGGCCGCATTTGAAACACCCTAAGGACAAGAAAACTAACATGGGATCGTTCCATACACTAAATGAACATTTTTGGCCAAGTAAAAGCAGGCTGGGAAAACGTGTGGGCGGATACAGACATTGTGGAGTCTGGCTCACAGCGAGACAGAGGCACTGGCCAATGGGGGAAAAGTGCATTCTGGCAGGCCAATCAGAGGTCGAGTCGGGCCTGAAGCGGGGAAATCTTCAACCAATAAGGACTCCCCGGCCCAGATTGAAAATGACTTCCCCCCCACAAATCAAACTATGAATGTGGGCCATCATCCACCTAATTAATATGGACAATGGACAATAGCTCTGAATCAAAACTATGAATCACTTGCCGGAATAGCCCACTGACTCCCAGGACTATAACAAAGGACCCACAGACTTTCAGGCACCAATGTACCCTGTAACAATACCCTGGTCCTCACACCTGCGTGTACCTGTGACATCTTCTGATTAAATATTCAAAGCTATCTCCCCGTCCAAACTTACACAATGAACCACCCACTGGGTTTGAGTGCGAAAAGACCAGAACTGAATTGAATACAAATATAGGACACAATACGACCAGAAAAGGAGTTATAGAGAAAAACAGTTGTGGGCAGAGTTCACAGGAGGGGAAAGGAGCTGAGAGAGTTTTGCAAACTTTGATTTTGGTTGAGACTAAAAACCCACGAGCCAACCTCCTGGTCGGTAAGTGGCAGCAGGTGCTGCTGTTAGCCCTGAACATACTGGACAGGGTGAGAATAGCCGAAGCATCAGGCTGGGGCACGCAGAGCTGTGCAGACCTGGACACCTGGTTCAATAACCTGGATTCACAGCTGTAGTCTGACGATAACCGAGAGACAGATAGAAGAAACCGACGCAACATCGAAGAGGAAAACCGAACAATAACATAAAACCCACCCCAGAGGGACCCTGAGCTGAAATAAGTGATACAGAACCCCGGAGTTGATAGGATTGTGAGTCCAGCCCAAACCCCCTCACAGACTCAATTTAGGATAGGAGTTGGTAGGAAGGGTGGGAGTGGGAGGTGTGGTTGTGTGTGAGTGGAATGTTTTAACCTCTTGTTTTCCCCTTCCCTGTTGTGAGATTTTTCAGGTTGTTGAATGAGATTTTGCCATTACTGCCATTTTATGACCTCTTCCTATGCCCTCTATCTTTGTGTTTGCTATTCTAAATAAACAACATTAGCGACTTTGTACTCTTACCCATTGTGTCTGGTGCCTCATTACTCACCCATCCTCATAAATCGCACGTACAGAACCCAAGGGGAGTGTGGATTCGAACCCACACCCCAAGCTCCCCTTACATGAGCTACTGCAGATTCTGAATGATTGGTATCTGTGATTTAAAAATATATATATTCTAGGAATGTAGTCGTCGCTGGCGAGGCCAGCATTTATTGCCCATTCCCTGAAAGCCCTGAGAAGTTGGTGGCAACCCTTCTTGTTGGATGGCTGTGTAGCAGTTTGACACAATGGTGTGGCTCACCAGGCCACTTCAAAAGTCAACCACTTTGCTGTGGGTCTGGAGTCACATATAAGCCCACAGCAGTGTGGTCGACTCTTAACTGCCCTCTGAAATGGCCCAGTAAGCAGCTCAGTTGTACCACACTGCTGCAAAGAAGTACACTAAGAATAAAACAGGATGGAGCACCCGGCATCGACTTCGGCACCAGACATGATAACGGCACACCCGGCCCATTCGACCCCGCAAAGGCCTCCTCACCAACAGCTGGGGACTTGCGCCACACTTGGAGCTGTCCCACTGACTAGTAATCAGGGGTGGGGTGGGGGGGGAACTCTCCACTGGCTGGAATCCTACCTAGCACAAAGACATTAGTCTTCGTATACTTCTTTGTAGCAGTTTGGTATAACTGATTAGCTTGCTGGGCTATCTCAGAGGACAGTTAAGATTCAACCACATTGTTGTGGGCCTATATGTGACTCCAGCCCCATACTAATGTAGTTGACATTTTTAACTGCCCTCTGAAGTTTTGATTGTTGGAGGTCAATCATCTCAGCCCCAGGACATGGCTGCAGGAGTTCCTCAGGGCAGTGTCCTAGGCCCAACCATCTTCAGCTGCTTCATCAATGACCTTCCCTCCATCATAAGGTCAGAAGTGGGGATGTTTGATGATGATTGCACAGTGTTCCATTCGCAACCCCTCAGATAATGAAGCAATCCATGACTGCATGCAGCAAGATCTGGATGATATTCAGGCTGGGGCTGATAAGTGGCAAATAACATTCGCGCCACGCAAGTGCCAGGCAATGATTATCTCAACAAGAGCAAGTCTAGCCAGCGCCCCATGAGTTTCAACGCCACTACCATCACCGAATCCCCCATCGTCAACATCCTGGGGGGTCACCATTGACCAGAAACTTACCTGGACCAGCCACATAAATACTGTGGCTACAAGAACAGGTCAGAGGCTGGGTATTCTGCGGCAAGTGTCTCACCTCCTGACTCCACAAAGCCTTTTCATCATCTACAAGGCACAAGTCAGCAATGTGATGGAATACTCTCCACTTGCCTGGATGAGTGCAGCTCCAATAACATTCGAGAAGCTCGACACCATCCAGGACTAACCAGTGCACTTGATTGGTACCCCATCCACCACCTTCAACATTCACTTCCTCCACCACCGGCGCACCGTGGCTGCAGTGCGTACCATCTACAAGATGCACTGCAGCAACTCGCCAAGGCTTCTAAGGCAGCACCTCCCAAACCCACGACCTCTACCACCTAGAATGACAAGGGCAGCAGGCACATGGAAGCACCATCAGCTGCAAGTTCCCCTCCAAGTCACACACCATCCTGACTTGGAAATATATTGCCATTCCTTCATCGTCACTGGGTCAAAATCCTAGAACTCCCCCGCTAACAGCACTGTGGGAGTACCTACACCACACTGGGATGCAGCGGTTCAAGAAGGCGGCTCACCATCACCTTCTCAAGGGGCAATTAGGGATGGGCAATAAATGCTGGGCCTTACCAGTGAGGCCCACATCTTGTGAACGAATAAAAAAAAGACCCAGACTGGGTGAGAGCAGCAGGTTTCCTTCCCCAACGGACTTTGGGAGTAAAGCGATCTGCTGCAGCAGATGAACCACTTTCGGACACCCACGTTGGCTGAATCCTGCCCTGGTCAAGTATGGGTTCAGCATTCTCTCTGCTTGTTGCTGCCAGTAAGGGATGTGCTTGGATTGAGCTAATGAAGATGAATGGTGATGATTATTTTGCAGGGATTCACTTTCTTATGTACAATTTATGCCACAGAAGCATGCCATTCGGCCCAGCTGCTCTGGGCTGATGTTTATGCTCCACACGAGCTTCCTCCCACCCTAGGTCATCTATCCATGTCAGCCCAGGAGCACTAGTGTAATGATTCTGTTACTGGGCTAGCAATCCAGAGACATGAATTCACATCCCCCGATGACAGCTGTGGAATTTAAATTCAGCTAATTATGGATTGTTGTAAAAACACATCTGGGTCACTAATGCCCTTCAGGGAAGGAAGTCTGCCGCCATCACCCGGTCTGGGCCTATATGTGACTTCAGACCCACAGCAATGTGGTTAACTCTTAACTGCCCTCTGACATGCCAGAGCAAGACACGCAAGACACGTATTGAACCGCTATGAAATCCTTCTCCGCACAGACTGCAGCATATCAGGAAGGCGGCTCACCACCATGTTCTCGAGGGCAATTAGGGATGGCCAATAAATGCCGGCCTTGCCAGCGGCGCCTACATTCCATGAATAAATAAAAAAATGACTCTTACGCTCTTGTTTTCATTACAACAGGTCAAGTTGTAAGGTAAGGTAGGGTTTAACCTGTTACATGTGCATTTCACACCAGATAATATCCAAATTAAACCCTAACAATTTAAATACAACTCTTCAAGAAGGATGTAGGTTCAATTTCCCATCATTAGAGACTTTGGGCACAAAATCTTGACTAACACTGCAGTGCAGTGCAGTACTGAAGGAGAAGGGTAACCTGAGGCGTCGTCCGTTCCAACAGGCGAAAGTAAAAGATCCCACGAAGAGCAGGAGAGTTCTCCCCGGTGTCCTGGCTAATATTTGTTCCACAACCAGCATCACTAAAAAACAGAATATCTGGTTATTATCGCTGTAACAATGTATCCCAAGTTCGTTGTTGATAGAAAACTGGGTGGAAAAGTAAGCTGTGAGAAAGGTAAGTGAGTGGGCAATAAGGCGGCAGATGGAACGAAATGTGAGGTCATTCATGTTGGTAAGAAGAATAGGAAAACAGAATATGTTTTTAAATGGTGAGAAACTATGAAATGTTGGTGTTCAGGCTGTCCTCGTACAGGAAACACAGAAAGTTAGCATGCAGGCACAGCAAGCAATTAGGATGGCAAATGGCATGTTGGCCTTTATTGCAGGTCGGCTGGAGTTCAAGAGTAAGGAAGTCTTGCTACAATTGCACAGGGCTTTAGTGAGACCACATCTGAAATACTGTGCACAGTTTTGGTCTTATCTAAGGAAGGATATATGTGCCATAGAGTCAGTGCAACGAAGGTTCACCAGACTGATCCCTGGGATGAGAGGGTCGTCCTATGAGGAGAGATTGAGTAGATTGGGCTCTCTGGAGTTTAGAAGAATGAGAGGTGATCTCATTGAAACCTATAAGATTCTGAGGGGGATTGACAGGGTAGATGCTGAGAGGTTGTTTCCCCTGGCTGAACTGTCTCGAACCAGGGGTCAGAGTCTCAGGATAAGGGGTCGGCAATTTACGACTGAGATGAGGAGGAAGTTCTTCACTCAGAGGGTTGTGAATCTCTGGAATTCTCTGCCCCAAAGTGCTGTGGATGCTGAGTCTCTGAGTATATTCAAGGCTGAGATAAATAGATTTTTGGACTCCAGGGGAATTAAGGTATAGGGCAGGAAAGTGGAGTTGAGGTCGAAGATCAGCCATGATCTTATTGAATGGCGAAGCATGCTCGAGGGGCCATATGGCCTATTCCTGCTCCGAATTCTTATGTTCTTATGATCACATTGCTGTTTGTGGGAGCTTGCTGTGCACAGATTAGCTGCTGCGCTTCCTACATTACAAGAGTGACAACACTTCAAAAGTATTTCATTGGCTGCAAAGTGCTTTGGGACATCCTGAGGTTATGAAAGGCACTATAGAAATGCAAGTCAGTCAGTTCCTTCCTTCCTTTCTTCCTCCCTTCCTTCCTTCATTCCTTCACCTTTCAGGAATCAAAACCACACACTTTTAGCTCTGGGCTGATTGAGCCAAGGCTTCTGTATTTTTGCCGGCTGTCTTGTGGCAATAAGACCAGCCTCCGAGTTTACACCTGTAATTAACGTGCAGATCAGGTTTAGTGTCAGAATACATCACATCGCATTGACAGCTCAATTAGTTTCTGTCAGTACTGGGGTGGAATATCAGAATATAACTGTGAAGCAGGGATCATGGGATGAGACCGACCTTGAAAAAGCAATATCTTCAGAAAGACTTTACAGGTATTATTTCAGATGGCGGTATGATAACATTTGGTTAAATCTTTGAATTCCTGCTGCATTAAGGAACACACGATACTCAAACGAAGTCCCATATTTATCGAGGCCCAGCAGGGAGTCGGGAGGCGGAGCGACAGCGTTGTCGGGAGGCCGACAAGAGGCCAGCGTCGGACAGGCCCAGCAGGGCGTCGGGAGGCAGAGCGACAGCGTCGTCGGGAGGCCTAAAGAGGCCAGCGTCGGAGAGGCCTAGCAGGGAGGCTGGAGGTGGAGCGGCAGCGTTGGAGAGGCCTACAAGAGGCCAGCGTCGGAGAGGCCTAGCAGGGAGGCTGGAGGTGGAGCGGCAGCGTCGGAGAGGCCAGCCAGTGCACCTGCAGCAGGGAGGCAAAAAAGAAGTAGAAAGAAATCAAAAGGTGAAGTCACAGCCAAGGGGGAAAGTGATTGGTAAGTAGTTTTTCTTTTTCTTTTCTTTATCAGTAAGTTTAGCATTGTTGTTGCCAATTTAAGTTTATCTAATGGTTAATTCATGGCAGGAGAGCATGGACACATGTTATGCTCCTCCTATACTATGTGGGAAGTCAGGGACGTTTCCGATGTCCCTGACGACTACATGTGCGGGAAGTGCATCCGCCTGCAGCTCCTCACTGACCGCATTGCGGCACTGGAGCTGTGGGTGGATTTACTCTGGAGCATCCACAATGCTGAGAATGACGTGAATAGCATGTTTAGTGAGTTGGTCTTACCGCAGGTAAAGGGTACACAGCCAGATAGGAAATGGGTGACCAACAGGAAGAGCAGTGCAAGGAAGGTAGTGCATGGGTCCCCAGCGGTCATCCCCCTGCAAAACAGATACACCGCTTTGGGCAATGTTGAGGGGGATGATTCATCAGGGGAGGGCAGCAGCAGCCAAGTTCATGGCACCGTGGGTGGCTCTGCTGCACAGATGGGCATGAAAAAGAGTGGGAGAGCTATAGTAATAGGGGACTCAATTGTAAGGGGAATAGATAGACGTTTCTGCGGCCGCAACCGAGACTCCAGGATGGTAAGTTGCCTCCCTGGCGCAAGGGTCAAGTATGTCTCAGTGCAGGGCATTCTGAAAAGGGAGGGTGAACAGCCAGTTGTCGTAGTGCATACATGTACCAATGATATAGATAAAAAATGGGATGAGGTCCTACAAGATGAATTTAGGGAGCTAGGAGCTAAATTAAAAAGTAGGACCTCAAAAGTAGTAATCTCAGGATTGCTACCAGTGCCACGTGCTAGTCAGAGTAGGAATCACAGGATAGCTCAGATGATTACGTGGCTTGAGGAGTGTTGCAGAAGGGAGGGATTCAAATTCCTGGGACATTGGAACTGGTTCTGGGGGAGGTGAGACCAGTACAAACCAGACAGTCTGCACCTCGGCAGGACTGGAACCAATGTCCTTGGGGGAGTGTTTGCTAGTGCTTTTGGGGAGGATTTAAACTAATATGGCTGGGGGATGGGAACCCAGGCAGGGAGACAGAGGGAAGTAGAATGGGGGCAGTAGCAAAAGATAGAAAGAAGAAAAGTAAAAGTGGAGAGCAGGGAAACCTAAGGCAAAAAGCAAAAAGGGCCACATTACAGCAAAATTCTAAAGGGGCAAAGTGTGTTAGAAAGAAAAGCCTGTAGGCTCTGTGCCTCAATGCGAGGAATATTCGGAATAAGGTGGATGAATTAACTGCGCAGATGGCAGCTAACGGGTATGATGAAATTGGTATCACGGAGACATGGCTCCAGGGTGACCAAGGCTGGGAACTCAACATCCAGGGGTATTCAACATTTAGGAAGGATAGACAGAAAGGAAAAGGAGGCGGGTGGCATTGCTGGTTAAAGAGAAAATTAATGCAATAGTAAGAAAGGACATTAGCTTGGATGATGTGGAAACGGTATGGCTGGAGCTATGGAATAGCAAGGGGCAGAAAACGCTGGTGCGAGTTGTGTACAGACCACCAAACAGTAGTAGTAAGGTTGGGGACAGCATCAAACAAGAAATTAGGGAAGCATGCAATAAGGGTATAGCAGTTATCATGGGTGACTTTAATCTACCTATTGATTGGGCTAACCAAACTGGTAGCAATGCAGTGGAGGAGGATTTCCTGGAGTGTATTATGGATGGTTTTCTAGACCAGTACATCGAGGAACCAACTAGGGAGCTGGCCATCCTAGACTGGGTGATGTGTAATGAGAAAGGACTAATTAGCAATCATGTTGTGCGAGGCCCCTTGGGGAAGAGTGACCATAACATGGTAGAATTCTTTATTAAGATGGAGAGTGACACAGTTAATTCAGAAACTACGGTCCTGAACTTAAGGAAAGGTAACTTTGATGGTTTGAGGCGTGAATTGGCTAGAATAGATTGGCAAATGATACTTAAAGGGATGACGGTGGATAGGCAATGGCAAACATTTAAAGATCACATGGATGAACTTCAGCAATTGTACATCCCTGTCTGGAGTAAAAATAAAATGGGGAAGGTGGATCAACCGTGGCTAACAAGGGAAATTAAGGATAGTGTTAAATCCAAGGAAGGCACATATAAATTGGCCAGAAAAAGCAACAAACTTGAGGACTGAGACAAATTTAGAATTCAGTGGAGGAGGACAAAGGATTTAATTAAGAGGGGGAAAATAGAGTACAAGAAGAAGCTTGCCGGGAACATAAAAACTGACTGCAAAAGCGTCTATAGATATGTGAAAAGAAAAAGATTAGTGAAGGCAAACATATGTCCCTTGCAGTCAGATTCAGGTGAATTTATAATGGGGAACAAAGAAATGGCAGACCAATTGAACAAATACTTTGGTTCTGTCTTCACGAAGGAAGACACAAATAACCTTCCGGATGTACTAGGGGACCGAGGGTCCAGTGAGAAGGAGGAACTGAAGGATATCCTTATTAGGCAGGAAATTGTGTAAGTGAAATTGATGAGATTGAAAGCCGATAAATCCTTGGGACCCGATAGCCTGCATCCCAGAGTACTTAAGTAAGTGGCCCTAGAAATAGTGGATGCATTGGTGATCATTTTCCAATAGTCTATCAACTCTAGATCAGTTCCTATGGACTGGAGGGTAGCTAAAGTAACACCACTTTTTAAAAAGGGAGGGAGAGAGAAAGCGGGTAAATATAGACCGGTTAGCCTGACATCAATAGTGGGGAAAATGTTGGAATCAATTATTAAAGATGAAATAGTAGCGCATTTGGAAAGCAGTAACAGGATCAGTCCAAGTCAGCATGGATTTATGAAGGGGAAATCATGCTTGACAAATCTTCTGGAATTTTTTCAGGATGTAACTAGTAGAGTGGACATGGGAGTACTAGTGGATATGGGAGTACCAGTGGTCATGGTGTATTTGGACTTTCAAAAGGCTTTTGACAAGGTCCCACACAAGAATTGGTGTGCAAAATGAAAGCACATTGCATTGGGGGTAATATACTGACATGGATAGAGAACTGGTTGGCAGACAGGAAGCAGAGAGTCAGGGTCCTTTTCAGATTGGCAGCAGTGACTCGTGGAATGCCGCAGGGCTCAGTGCTGGGACCCCAGCTCTTTACAATATACATTAATGATTTGGATGAAGGAATCGAGTGTAATATCGGCAAGTTTGCAGATGACACTAAACTGGGTGGCGGTGTGAGCTGTGCAGATGAAGCTCAGAGGCTGCAGGGTGATTTGGGCAGGTTAGGTGAGTGGGAAAATGCATGGCAGATGCAGCATAATGTGGATAAATGTGAGGTTATCCACTTTGGGGGCATAAACACGAAAATAGAATATTATCTGAATGGCGGCAGATTAGGAAAAGGTGAGGTGCAACGAGACCTGATTGTCATTGTTCATCAGTCATTGAAAGTTGGCATACAGGTACAGCAGGCGGTGAAGAAGGCAAATGGTATGTTGGCCTTCATAGCTAGGGGATTTGAGTATAAGAGCAGGGAGGTCTTACTGCAGGTTGTACAGGGCCTTGGTGAGGCCTCACCTGGAATATTGTGTTCAGTTTTGGTCTCCTAATCTGAGGAAGGACGTTCTTGCTATTGAGGGAATGCAGCGAGGGTTCACCAGACTGATTCCAGGGATGGCAGGACTGACATATGAGGAGAGACTGGATCAACTGGGCCTTTATACATTGGAGTTTAGAAGGATGAGAGGGGATCTCATAGAAACATATACGATTCTGACAGGATGGGACAGGTTAGATGCGGGTAGAATGTTCCCGATGTTGGGGAAGTCCAGAACCAGAGGACACAGTCTTAGGATATGGGGTAGGCTATTTAGAACTGAGATGAGGAGAAACTTCTTCACTCAGATAGTTGTTAACCTGTGGAATTCCCTGCCACAGAGAATTGTTGATGCCAGTTCATTGGATATATTCAAGAGGGAGTTAGATATGGCCCTTACGGCTAAAGGGATCAAGGGGTATGGAGAAAAAGCAGGAAAGGGGTACTGAGGGAATGATCAGCCATGATCTTATTGAATGGTGGGCCGAAGGGCCGAATGGCCTACTCCTGCATCTATTTTGTATGTTTCTATGTTTCTATGTTGAGTTCAATATGATCGTGTGTTTATTTTGTGTTTTTCATCCTACTTAAAACTAATAAACATTTAAATTGAATGCCGCATCAGCAAGTCATGACTTTATATTATTTTGCTCTACAATTCCCCATAAATGTTCTTTAAGTCACAACTAGTCAATTTAACCATTTAATTTTGGCATTTTTCACTGTTTGACCATATGTTAATGGCAGCCTGTAACTGTCTTTTTGTAAATTTTATCTGACTTATTTTTCATCAAAGTTTAATGAAATATTTAAAGAATAAGTACTTCTCCAATTTAATGTCCATTTCCACATGACTTTGGGTATCACTGAAAGTGGAGCGAAAACCAAAGAGTAATATTTGATTTATTCGCAGATTCTCCAGTCATTTTCTGAATCGGGCGATATGCCATTTGCTTCCTCCATTTGATAAATGGAAGAGTAACATCTTGCAACTATGATGTTGCTGTTTATAAATAGGCTTTCAAATGTTTAGGAAAGTATTATTAATAATTACAAACATGTCCAATATTTCTGCACCGTTCTTTGTTACTTGCAGATAGGACGAAGGAAAGTGTGGGTGCTTTTTGAGAGTATTTCCATAATATCTCCCGGCAATAAACTGAAGGAAGATTCAGCTGAAAATCATAATGAAAAACATCTGAAGAGGTTACTTTTGAACCTGATTTTAAGGTTTTTCATTCATTGCTACTAAATTAATAATTTCCTGCTACTTAATTTTGAAAGTAGTCAACTGCACTTGGTAAATAAAATAGCCCTTGTCAGCGTGGCTCAGTGGGTAGAACTCTCACCTCTGGGCCAGAAGGTTGTGGGTTGAACTTGAACACATAAATCTCGTCTGACTCTCCCAGGTGTAGTGCTGAGGGAGTGCTGCACTATTGGAGGTGCCGTCTTTTGGATGAGACGTTATACCGAAGCCCAGTCTTAGGGGGATGTAAAAGATCCCATGGCCCTGTTTCAAAGAAGAGCAGGGGAGTTCTCCCTCATGTCCGAGCCAATATATATCCCTCAATCAACATCAACAAAAACAGATTATCTGGTCTTTACCACACTGCTGTTTGTGGGAGCTTGCTGTGCGCAAATTGTCAGCTGCGTTTCCTACATTACAACAGTAAGTACACTCCAAAAAGAACTTCATTACCAATCATCTGTGTCCTCTGGTTCTTGACCCTTCTGCCAATGGCAACAGTTTCTCTCTATCGACTCTGTCCAGGCCCCTCATGATTTTGAACATCTCTATCAAATCTCCTCTCAAACTTCTCTGCTCTACGGAGAACAATCCCAGCTTCTCCAGTTATGCACGAAACTGAAGTCCCTCAACCCTGGAATCATTCTCGTAAATCTTTTCTGCACCCTCTCTAAGGCCTTCACATCCTTCCTAATGTGCAGTGCCGAGAATTGGTCACAATGCTCCAGTTGAGGCCGAACCAGAATTTTATACAGGTTCATCGTAACTTGCTTGTTTTTGTACTCTATGGGCCGGATTTTCGGATCCTTTGCACTCCGAGGTTCGCCGGACCTTGACCCTCTGTCGCGAGAAATGGGGTGGCGAGATCTTTTGTGTCTGGTCGCGATTGTCGGTCGGGTTTTGCGGCGGCACGGAGCAGGATTGCCGGGAAGAGTTGCGCCAGGTTTGCAATGCCTCTTGTTATGACACCGGCGTGAGTTTTGAATCACACCCGACCCATATGCCCCGAGGCGCGCCCCGCGATCACCACCAGGGAAAACAGAGAGGTCCAGTCTTGCTGGCAGCGGTGAGGTAGATAAAATGCAAAAAAATAAGTTCCAGTGTTTATTCTTTTTTTTTGCAGCAATTTATGTTGTGGTGGTGTGGGCAATATTTTTGGAAGGTTTTTGTGAATTTTGGGGGGATTTCCCCTCCCAAGGCCTCTCGCAGAGTGCTCCCAGCTCTGCAGTAAAGTTGGCGAGGTTCCCGTTTTTGCACTGTAAAAGTTGTACAACGCCTTCCTTTGCGCTGGGCTCAGATAGCAAAAATGTCTCCACACAGCGCAAACGTTACCCGGGCGGTAACTTTCACACCGTGCCTCTGTTTTCCCCCAAAAATGGCAAAACGGAAAATGCAACCCCATGCCTCTATTTATGAAGCCCGACATTCCGTAAGCATTTTTAACCACTTTCTCAACCTGCCCTCCACCTTCAGAGATTTGTGCACACATACCCCCAGGTCTCTCTGTTCATGCTCTCCCTTTAGGATCGTACCTGTAGTGTCTCTGCACCTTGTTACAAACTCACACGAGGCATGGATATATCAGACAGGGTCACTCTGTGACCTTCACTTTATTCTCAGGACCAAAGAGTGCTGACCTTGGGTGGGACCTCCCCTTTTATACCTGGAAACCCAGATGAGGAGTGTCTCCCGCAAGCTCACCCCCTGTGGTCAGGGTGTGCATTTGAAGGGTACATGTACAGTGTGCATGAGTTACAGTTACATAACTATTGTCATTGCAAGATGGTGAAATACATGACATCACCTCCCCCCTTGAGTCTTTTTAGTTTCAGAGGTTAAGTCGATTGGGTGGTCGATGCTCTCTCGTTGAGCGCCGCAGTTGTGGCTCTGGTGGCTGAGCCTCAGTACGCGTCTCTGTCTCTTGAAGTGATTCCGGCATATCCGGGCTGGCCGCAGGGACTGTGCATGCTGAGGGATGTCTTTGTTGCTCATACGCTGGCAGTGGTGTGAGTGCTATCTCATCATGCTCTTCTTCCGGTTCCTCCGTGTCTATACTGAACCTTGTCTTTACTTGGTCCAAGTGTTTGCGGCATATCTGCCCATTGTTTAGTCTGACCACCATGACCCTGTTTCCTTCTTTGCCAATTACGGCGCCCTCAAGCCATTTAGGTCCCAAGCATGGTTAAGAACAAATACCGGGTCATCTATTTCTATACACCTCCCCCTTGAGCCTCGATCATGGAGCTCGGTTTGGGACTGGCGCTTGCCCTCAACAATGTCTACCAGGGCTGGGTGAATGAGGGACAGCCGCATTTTGAGCGTGCGTTTCATGAGGAGTTCCGCTGGCGGGACTCCCGTGAGCGAGTGCGGCCGGGACCTGTCGACCAGCAGGAGGCGCGATAGGTGGTACTGAAGGGAGGGTCCTTGGATGCGTAGCATGCCTTGCTTTATGATTTGGAACGCCCGTTCTGCCTGGCCATTGGAAGCCGACTTGAATGGCGCTGTCCGGATGTGCTTGATCCCATTGCCCAACATAAACTCCTGGAATTCATGGCTGGTAAAACACGGGCCATTGTCGCTGACCAGGATGTCCTGCAAGCTGTGGGTCGCGAAAACCGTACGCAGATTCTCCACTGTGATGGATGTCGTGCACGAGTACAATATGATGCACTCGATCCACTTCTAGTGTGCATCGACTACGATCAGGAACATTTTCCCCATGAACGGACCCACATAGTCGATGTGAATACGTGACCATGGCCTAGTGGGCCAAGACCACGGGCTGAGTGGAGCTTTCCTGGAGGCATTGCCCAGCTGGGCACATGTCGTGCACCTGCGAACCCAGTGTTCCAGGTCTGAGTCAATCCCCGGCCACCACACGTGTGACCGGGCAATGGCCTTCATTAACACGATGCCAGGGCGATCGCTGTGGAGTTCCCTGATGAATGCTTCCCTTCCTTTCTGGGGCATGACTACCCGGCTGCCCCATAACAGGCAGTCGGCTTGGATGGAGAGTTCATCCATCCGTCTCTGAAACGGCCTGACTTCCTCGGGGCACGCCCTGTGTGCGGGCGCCCAATTCCCAGTCAAGACACATTTCTTTAACATGGATAGGAGGGGATCCCTGTTGGTATATGGTTTGATCTGTCGGGCTGTGATGGGGGAGCCCACAGTGTTAAAAGCCTCAATGGCCATGACCATCTTGGTGCTCTGCTCCAAAGCCCCCTCGGTGGTGGCCAGTGGAAGCCTGCTGAGTGCGTCAGCGCAATTTTTGGTGCCTGGCCAGTGCCGTATGGTGTAGTCATACGCAGCCAGCGTGAGGGCCCTTCGCTGTATGCGAGCTGACGCGTTAGCGTTGACAGCCTTGCTGTCGGACAACAGGGATGATAACGGCTTGTGGTCCGTCTCTAGCTCGAAATGTCTGCCGAAAAGGTACTGGTGCATCTTTTGCACACCGTACACACACGCGAGTGTCTCTTTCTCGACCATGCCGTATCCGGCTGTCACCGTTACCCTGCTGCAATACAGACCAAACCCCGTAGGTTGACGCATCGCATGTTAAAACCAGTTTTTTACAGGGGTCATACAAAGTCAACAATTTGTTGGACCACAGCAGGTTCCTCGCCTTATTGAAAGCCCATTCTTGACAATCCCCCAAAACCATTCACAACCTTTACGGAGGAGCATGTGTAACGGCTCCAACAATGTGCTGAAGTTCGGCAGAAAGTTCCCAAAATAGTTCAAAAGTCCCAGGAATGATAGCAACTCCGACGTGTTGCCAGGCCTGGGCGCCTGGCGAATTGCCTCAGTTTTTGATTCAGTGGGCCGGATCCCATCTGCGGCAACCCTTCTGCCCAGGAACTCGACCTCTGGGGCCAAAAACATGCACTTGGCCTTTTTCAGTGCAAGCCTACCCGATCCAATTGGCGTAGCACCTCCTCCAGGTTGTGGAGGTGTTCCTTGGTGTCTCGACCCGTTATAAGGATGTTGTCTTGGAATACGACCATTCCAGGAACGTACTTGAGCAAGTTTTCCATGTTTTGCTGAAAGATAACCGCTGCTGAACGATTGCCAAACGGGCACCTGTTGTAGACAAATAATCCCTTGTGCGTCGTGATGGTGGTCAGAAGCTTTATAATCTTCCGCCAGTTCCTGAGTCATGTCGGCCGAAGTGAGGTCCAGCTTCGTGAACAACTTTCCACCTGCCAGCGTGGCAAAGAGGTCCTCCGCTCTCGGAAGCGGGTATTGGTCTTACAGCGACACTCGGT
Source organism: Pristiophorus japonicus (assembly GCF_044704955.1). Lineage (NCBI taxonomy): Eukaryota > Metazoa > Chordata > Chondrichthyes > Pristiophoridae > Pristiophorus > Pristiophorus japonicus. The sequence goes on from NC_091982.1 coordinate 60,155,611, forward strand.
TGATGGTGTCTTTACAGTCGCCACAAATCCTAACCGAGCCATCTGCTTTGAGGACGGGAATGATGGGACTTGCCCAGTCGCTGAATTCAATGGCCGAAATTATGCCCTCTCTGAGCAGCCTGTCCAGTTCACTTTCATTTTTCTCACGCATCACGTACGGCACCACTCTGGCTTTGTGGTGCACTGGTCTGGCATCCGGAGTGATGCGTATCACTACTTTAGTGCCCTTGAACGTACCGACACCAGGTTGAAACAGTGACTTAAGTTTTTGCAAGACCTGCGAGCATTAACTTCGCTCCACGTATGAAATGGCATGCACATCCCCCCATTTCCAATTCATCTCAGCTAGCCAACTCCTCCCCATTTTCCGTGGGGCCATTTTCCGGAACAATCCAGAGTGGTAGCCGGTTCTGTAATCCATTATGCGTTACCACCAAGTTTGCACTGCCCAGCACTGGGATGATCTCTTTGGTGTACGTACATAGCTGCGTCTCAATGTGTTCCAGTTTGGGCCTGCTAGCTCTTTGTGGCCATAGTCTCTCAAACTGTTGGGCACTCATGAGAGACTGGCTAGCTCCCGTATCCAGCTCCATGTGCACCGGGATTCCATTCAGTAAGACTTTCATCATCATGGGTGTCGTTTTAGTGTATGAGCTGTGGACATCAGCCACGTGAACTCTCTGAACTTCCGCATCCATGGTTGTTCCCCAGGCCTCATCCTGCATTGCAGACCCCTCGTCTAGTTCCTCTGTCTCGCAGACTAGCCTCGCTTCTGCCTTTTTGCACATCCTGGCCAAGTGTCCACTGACATTACAAATCCTACATGAATAAAGCTGGAACCTCCAGTTTTTGGCAGTGTTTCTACCCCCACATCTCCAGCATGAGCTGAGATTGCTGTTAACAAAAGGATTATTCCCAGGCATTCCTCTCTGGTGGCCCATTTGGCTGTTTCTAAGCACTCTGAATGGTCCCATCATGGGATACATTGTTCCTCGTGAAGGCGTGAATTGCCAATACCCTTTCCATTGTCCCTGTTGTGGGCCCACCCTGGAGCTTGTTGCTGGCTGGGTGGTGTTGAATTGCCCTTGCCTGCCTGCCTGGGCAGTGTCGACTTGCCGTTGTAGAATTTACCAATACTTTGCAAATATTTCTGGTACCTTTCCCCTGCAGAGGAGAAGAATTCCTTTCTGGACTTTTAAAATGAGTTTTAAAGGAGGAGACGAAGCCTGCAGGGGATAAAAGGGGATGCATTCATGGAGCCCCCCCCCCCCCCCCCAGTGTTTGGACTTTTTGAAAAGAGAATTCAAAATGGACCTAAATTACAGAAGCCTGAGATCCCCTAAACATCTATGGGAAGGAGCATATAAATTTTAAGATTCTACAACATTTTGGCTGCGAAAAAGAGTTGCCGAATACAGGAGGTGGGGCTAACCTCTGTGAAGCAAATTCATGTATTAAGGATCCCAGACTGTCTGGGGGGAACTATGCAACATCAATTCACCCCCTAAGAGATAATCAAATTACCCAGTCAGTACAATGAAAATCATGGGCCCAACTAGATGGTCAGGAAACTGGACAATCCGAAAACAATGCAAAACCAGTGTTAGCACATTATCACACCCAAATCGAGTTACTGCTGACGAGTCCACCAAAAACACTGACAAAGGAGACATTTGAAAATCAATGGACAGAACCGTTTTAACAAAGCCCAAGAACTGATTGGGCGCAAAGATAAGAAAGCCTGTTTTAGTATAATTGAAGGCCTGTTCTGGCAGTTAGGTGTGCTTCTAGAGACACTATTAAGTTAGCAGTCTCGTTGCATAAGTTCGATACCAGCCTCGAAAAGTGGGACCCCGAAACATCGGCGAAAGGAATCGCTAAAACCCAGAAGGACAGCACCACGACAGCAAACAGGCTGTCAAAACGACCCCATGACCCGACCACAAAAGCAATATAACTTCCCCAGGGAGGCAGAGGCAGACCTGACAACGGCGCTGGGATCACTGGTAGAGCAAGGGGTGTTAAGACCGATAGCTACCCATGTGAACTCTCCACTGTGGCCGGTCAAGAAACCGGACAACTCATGGAGGGCCATCGTGGACTACCGAGTACTAAATAAGAATATCCCTGCCTGTGCACCCACTGTTGCAGCCGTAGCGGACCTCATAGGGAATATTCCAGCATCCGCGACCACTTTCACGGTGCTGGACATTTCAAATGGGTTCTGGTCCATTCCTTTAAAACGGGAGGACCAGTACAAGTCGCCTTCACCTTTAAGGGCCAACAATACACGTGGAACTGTCTTCCACAACAGCCCCAGCATTTTTCATCAATGTATGGCGAACTGTTTAAAGGGCTTTAACAGACCCCAGCAGTTGGTGCAGTATGTGTGTGGTGTATGTAGCACACAAATCACTGACTCCACACGATCTGGTGTAAGTCTAACTGCTGTGACCTTCGTCCTTTATTGTTCAGCTCCAGAGTGCCTCCCAGGTGTGGTGGTCAGCCTTATATAGCCCTTGTTACAGGTACTACCAGGGTTTCCCACCGCAGCGCCCTCTGTGGTGTGGCATAGTACTTACATTACATTTAAGGTACTGGGACGATACACACATCATTACATAACATCACCTTCCCCCCCCCCCACCTGGACGCAAGACAACGATACACACATCATTACATAACATCACACTTGTCCAACGGAAGGCAGGTGGGCATAGACAGTGCGTTAGTATGGTACATATTATCTGGTACATTAACTGGTTATTGACTGGTAGCGGAACCTTGATTTCCTTGTTAGCCGTTATCATTAATTGTACTTCATGCATTATTTTACACAAATACAGTGGCCATTCAGCATAAAAAAAATAATTCTTATTATAAATTCACTATCTCACATTAACATAGCTCATTTTAGACTCGCTCTGCCAAACAGAAGTCCTTTGTGGCGACCACCTCTTTGTAAGGCCCTTTTAAGACTCCTGGGTGCATTTCCTTTTTAAGGCGCCATCTTTGATGCAGGAGGATTCCACGAGGCTTCTCCTTGGGTGCCGCCATCTTTGATGCTCTGCAGCTCCGACACGATGCCGCCGCCATCTTCTTCTCCGCCGCTCCAGATGCCCTCCGCCGTCGCAGCCTCTGCTCCCCTCCGCTGCCACCTGACTTGCCGCCTCTCCTGCGGCCGTCGTGGCCTCTCCAGCGGCCGCACTTGCCACGTCCCCCGCGGCCTCCGTAGCGGCTTCCCCTGCGGCTGCCATGGCCGCCGACCGATGCTACCAGCTCCTCGGCGGGGCCCGCCCAACGGGCTCTTCCTCTTTGGGCCCTTCCGAACCGCCGGCCCCTGGATTCCTCAGCACCCCGCCGGCTCACCCCCCACCCCCCCCCCCACTAGGCCCCTCTGTGCAGGGATGCTTGCCTGTGGGGGCTGGGGCTGCAGGGTCTCTGTGTGAGATCCGGGCCTGGAACTTGCCTGTGGGGATTAAGGCTGCAGGGTCTCTGTGTGAGATCCGGGCCTGGAACTTGCCTGTGGGGATTAAGGCTGCAGGGTCTCTGTGTGAGGTCCGGGCCTGGGGCTTGCCTGTGGGTGGATTGAGGCTGCAGCTCCAGCTCGGTCGGCGCTGCTCTCTGGGGACCCGGGGCACGGCAGCACCCCGGGGTGCAGCAGCCTGTGGAGTGATGAAATCTTCCCAGCTCCCACGGACCGTCCCCATCCACCTCCGGCCGAGGAGTGTCGGCCCATCGCCTGCAACGACCCACAGAGGTAAAGCGTGCGTCTCGTCCCCTTGGGATACCTGCACCATCGCTCTGCCAAGAACAGGTATCAGTTCCCTGGTGTAGGTACGCAGCTTCACCGTGACCAGGACCAGCTTGGGTCGTGCAGCTGGGTTAATCCACAGTTTATCAAAAGTTCTCCGACTCATCAATGACGGACCCGAGCCCGTGTCCACTTCCATACTCACTGGGACTCTGTTGATTTTTCCTTCACTTATCACTGGGGGAGAATCGTCGGTGCACGTATACAGTCCCAACACCTCATCTTCTTCTACCTGCTCCTCGCTGAACAGTGGGTCATCCCACATCTCCTCAGCCACACGGTGAGTCTGATTTCTTTTACACATACGCTGAAGGTGGCCTTTAACGTGGCAGGTATTGCACGTATACTCCGCAAACCTGCACCGGTGAATCCCATGGCTTCCTCCACAGCGCCAGCATGGTGCTGCTTGATTGGCCCCCCTCGGTGTACTCTGAGTTCCAGGATCCCGAGGTCCGTGCTCTCTGCCCTGGGCAGAGCCACGTTCTGTAGTTTTGTCCGTAGTGGGCGCTATCCTGTGGACAGTGCCTGCTGGGTTCGAGACTGTGTGGATTATTTGCTTGATGCTGCAAGTCGAAGTCATATATGCCCAGCTGATGGTGATGGCCTTTGTCAGAGTGACTGTGGGTTCCGTGGCCAGCAGCTTGTGAAGGAGGCCCTCGTGGCCAATCCCCAAGACGAAAACGTCCCGCAAAGCCTCATTAAAGTGTGCGCCAAAATCACACGGTGCCGCGAGTCTCCTGAGGTCCGCAGCATATTTGGTGATATCCTGGCCCTCAGATCTGCAGTGATGGTAAAATTTGTATCTGGCCGTGAGGATGTTCTCCTTCGGTTTCAACTGGTCACGAATGAGTTCAGTCAGCTCCTCGTATGACTTGTCCCTGGCGCTCCCAGGTGCCAGCAAATCCCTGACGAGACAGTAAACCTCATCTCCACAACTGGAGAGCAACATCGCCTTACGCTTATCTCTCATTGCGTTCGTGTCCTCCGTCAGGTCGTTTGCTGTGAAGTAGTACTCGAGCCTTTCCGTAAAGGCCTCCCAATCATTGCCCACGGTAAAATCCTTTAGCGAGCCCAGAGTAGCCATGGTTGTGCGGAGTTCGTCCGCTTCCTCGTTGCCAATGTGGTGTATGTAGCACACAAATCACTGACTCCACACGGTCTGGTGTAAGTCTAACTGCTATGACCTTCGTCCTTTATTGTTCAGCTCCAGAGTGCCTCCCAGGTGTGGTGGTCAGCCTTATTTAGCCCTTGTTACAGGTACTACCAGGGTTTCCCACCGCAGCGCCCTCTGTGGTGTGGCATAGTACTTGCATTACATTTAAGGTACTGGGACGATACACACATCATTACATAACAATGTGGATGACCTGCTCCTGTTTACCAATCAGGGGGAGGAACATGGCCCACTGCTGGCCGAGCTGCTGGAGCTGCTGAAAGAAGAAGGGTTTAAAGTAAACCCCAAGAAGGCACAGAAAGGCCAGAAGGAAGTCAAATTCCTGGGGCTGACTGTGCGCGCTGGGGAAAGGGCCATAGACAAGGCTCGAAGGCAGGCAATCCAGGAGTTACCAGCCCCCAACACAGTGACAGGGGTAAGATCCTTTCTAGGGCTCACCGGGTACTGCAGAGACTTCATTGAGGATTATGCAGCCACCGCAGCCCCTCTGCTCAGGCTCCTACACAAGGGTGTAGAGTTGGACTGGGATGAGGGTTGCGAGGCAGCATTTAATCAGCTCAAGAAGGACTTGCAGACTGCGCCAGCCTTAGGAGCGATAGATGTAGGAAAGGAGTTTTTCCTGGAGGTGGCAGCCAGTGTGGACAGTTTGAGCTCAGTGCTGCTTCAAGAGCGGCACGGCCAGCTGAGACCGGTGGTTTACTCCTCCAGGATCCTCACAGATTTGGAGAAGGGGTACTCCAACTGTGAGAGACACCTCCTAGCCACACATTGGGCAGTGAAAATATCCTTGATCTTCATGGGAGGGTCTCCTCTAATACTCCTAACCCACCACACACCTACTCAGATGCTCCTAGATGGGAGGATTAATGACGGGACAGTGAGCAGTGCCCACATTGCTCGCTGGACCCTGTTCCTCTCCCAGATGGACCTCAGAGTAGAAGGCCCCCACGAGCCAAGTCTCGCAGCCAACCTAACCTACCTAGGGAAAACCCACAGGTGCTCCATAGAAGTGGTATGGGAGGTGAACATTGGCCTTCGGGCTGGGTTACACCCTACAGGCCGGGACATCAACGTGGAAAGGTCCAGCACAGTATCTGCTGGCGAGCGACTCACCGGGTGTGGAGTCTATGACCCAAGGGCAGGTATTGCCCTGGCAATCAAGCTCCCCAGCACCATGAGCACCCAGCATGCTGAACTGTCCGCCGTAATGTACGTAGTGACCCACCCCGAGGAATTCCCTACCCCGTACACGATTTACTCGGACAGTATGTTCACCTGCAATTCATGTACGGAATATCTGGCTGTCTGGTCCCGTCGCAGATACACGTCCGCTGATGGGAGACCCCTGGGAATCAAGCCCCTGCTGGAGAAAATCATGACAGCACTGGGGGAAGAGGGAAAGGTCTACATACATAAGGTGAAGGCCCATTCAAAAACTGAACCCCGTGCAGAGGGAAACCAACAGGCTGACAAACTGGCCAAAGAAGGTGCCCGCACAGGAAATTTTGGGACCCCTATGACACCGGCCGCATAGCAGCGGTCAAGAATAAGAACAGGGCAGCAGAGAGTACAGGGATAGCTTTGGCCCCAGACTTAAAAACAGTTCAGGTACAGGACCCGGTCTTGAAAGCTGTCCTGAACACGCTAGATAGAGGAGAGAGAGTAGAAGGTCCGTACGGCACAGCAGCCATTACCGTTAAGGAAGGCATGCTGTTTAAAGAGGGACAATGGGTCGTGCCACAGCAGCACCAGAAGGAATTCCTAAAACTGGCCCATGAGGGTCCAGGAGCGGGACACCCCGGGCCTGAGACCACCTGGCAACGGGTGGAACAGGCAGGATGGTGGCCAGGACTCGGGGAGGACTGCCTAGTCCTGGGTTGAAGCCTTCCCCTGCCGAACAGCCACCGGACTAGGGAGAGCTGAGATTCTAGTGAGGGAAGTGTTCTCCCGGTGGGGACTCCCACAGTGTGTGGAGTTGGATCAGAGGAGCCATTTCACCGGGCAGGTAATGCAGGCAACCCTTAAGGTGCTCGGCATTTTGGGAAAATGGCACATTGCCCACAACCCACAGTCATCGGGTATTGTGGAGCGTTTAAACTGCACCATTAAAGAAAGGCTGCGGAAGGAGACGAGAGACTCACCCTAAAAGTGGGTGGAGGTCTTACCGTTGGTCCTAATGGAGATCTGAGCCAGCCAGTCAAAGAGCACCGGGTATTCCCCATACGAGCTCATGACTGGCCGGATCATGCGGACCCCCACCCATGTCCTAGCCCCGGTGCTCACAGAAGGTCAGCTCAGAGAGGTGAACCGGGACCGGTTTATCAGGAACCTGTTTGAACACCTCAGACAGATTCACTGGCAGGCTGCTAGCAACATGGGCAGACAGCATCAGGGGAACCGATTGCTGCTAGAACCCAGCAAACACCACATATGGGAGATAGGGGACCAGGTCATGGTGAGGAACTATGCTCGGGTAGGAGTTTTTGAAGCATTATATATGGGGCCATAGAGCATTGTCGACAAGGCAAGACCGATGGTCTATGCCATAAAGTTGCCCCACCGTACTAAGTGGTTCCACATCAACCAGTGCAAGCTGTACAACCCAGGGTCAGCCAAGCACAGAGGGCAGCCGGGAGGGGTGAACTGTCCTCAGGATGGGGACCCTCCTTTGGCCACCCCCGACGGTGGAGGACCCACAGGGAATGTGGCAGGCTCAGAAACCGTGCCTATAGGGGCGGTGAATTGCACTACTGGAGGGGCTATCCCACCCATCGTTTGGGATTCGGACGCACCCCCAGTAACCAAAGCCTTGAGAAGGACCCTCCGTACACCACGGCCAAAGATACAGTGGTCACCGGCATCTGAGCCTCAGCGATTCTACCCAAGGAGAAGGGCAGCTCAACAGGGAAGGCAAAATGACAGAGGCCGCTCAGTTAGGGACCCCCAGCCAGCCGCCTCCAGCGATGAGGGTCTCACAGGAGCAGTAGCAATGAGCTGTCCCAGAGACAAGGGTCTCCAGCTCACCGGTTGCGGGTAAACCCCAGCATCCAGGCGGCTATCAGGCCGCACAAGGCATGGGCCTGACAGGGACGGGTGGCAATTGTACATAGCTCTAATTTTTACTTTAAGGCAGCTGACTGCACCGTTTTACATTTTAAGTTTAGTTTAGAATTAAGGTTAATGTTGCAGTAATGTTTAGGCGATTGTTTTGAGTTTGTCTTGTGTGTCAGCCAGCCTGAGAGCAGTTCTCAAAAGCGCCGATCCAGACATTACTGGGTGATGGATAAACTTCAGGAGACCAATTGATGTTGTTTAATTTTAATCTATGATTTTCCTTCTGTAATGTGGTTGTACGTTGCCTACATGCTGGTGAATATAATGTAATTGAAATGAAATGTAACTGTGCTGAAATGCAATTGTAATGATTGAACCCCACTCCAAGCTGGGAAGGTGTAAATGTAAAAAGTTTGTACCTGTAAAGGGAAAATGTGTATCTATGGTGATGGTGCAGAAGTGTAATGCATATTTCGGGTATTAGTTTAGTTAATTTATGGTGAAGGTTATCTCTTGGGAGTCAGGAACTTTGCTCACCTGGAAGATGATACCATAAATGGTATGGTATCACAGGGAGGAATGTAGAGTTTACCAATATTTCGCAAAGATTCCTGGTACCTTTCCCCTGCAGAGGAGAAGAATCCCTTTCTGAACTTTTAAAATGAGTTTTAAAGGGGGACACAAAGCCTGCAGGGGATAAAAGGGGATGTATTCATGGAGACCGCTCATGCACCCCCCCCCGCCTGGCCCCCCGCCCAGTGTTTGGACTTTTTGAAAAGAGAATTCAAAATGGACCTAAATTACAGAAGCCTGAGATCCCCTAAACATCTATGGGAAGGAGCATTTCAATTTTAAGATTCTACAACATTTTGGCTGCGAAAAAGAGTTGCTGAATACAGGAGCTGGGGCTAACCTCTGTGAAGCAAATTCGTGTATTAAGGATCCCGGACTGTCTGGGGGGAACTATGCAACACCAATTCACCCCCGAAGAGATAATCAAATTACCCAGTCAGCACAATGGAAGTCATGGGCCCAACTAGATGGTCAGGAAACTGGACAATCCTAAAACAATGCAAAACCAGTGATAGCACATCATCACACGCTAATCGAGTTACTGCTGACGAGTCCACCAAAAACACTGACAAAGGAGACATTTGAAAATCAATGGACAGAACAGTTTAAACAAAGCCCAAGAACTGATTTGGCGCAAAGATAAGGAAGCCTGTTTCAGGGTGGCTGAGAGCTCAGAAGAACAGAACCCCAAGAAAGAATGCAAAAGGCAGGAGGCAACAGAACAGTGTCGCACTGGGGTAAGTGTAAAGCACAAGGTGATAGGAAGGGACAATATGTATGAATATAAAGGGGCTGCAGGAGGGGTGAAAACTAAAAATCATGGTTTAAAAACTAGTATTAAAACACTTTACCTAAACGCACGCAACATTCAAAACAAAGTAAATGAGTTGATGGCACAAATCATAACAAATGGGTATGATTTGGTGGCCATTACTGAAACGTGGTTGCAGGGTGGCCAAGACTGGAAATAAACATACAGGGGTATCTGACAATTCGGAAAGATAGACAAGAGGGGAAGGGAGGTGGGGTAGCTCTGTTAATGAAGGATGATATCAGGGCAGTTGTGAGAGACGATATTGGCTCGAGTGAATAAAATGTTGAATCATTGTGGGTGGAGATTAGAGATAGTAAGGGGAAAAAGTCACTGGTGGACGTAGTTTATAGGCCCCCAAATAATAACTTCACGGTGGGGCGGACAATAATCAGGGGAATAATGGAGGCTTGTGAAAAAGGAACGGTAGTAATCATGGGGGATTTAACCTACATATCAATTGATCAAATTAAATCGCACGGGGTAGCCTTGAGGAGGAATTCATAGAATGCATACGGGATTGTTTCTTGGAACAGTATGTTACAGAACCTACAAGGGAGCAAGCTATCTTAGATCTGGTAATGTGTAATGAGACAGGAATAATAAACGATCTCCTAGTAAAAGATCCTCTCGGAATGAGTGATCACAGTATGGTTGAATTTGTAATACAGATTGAGGGTGAGGAAGTAGTGTCTCAAACGAGCGTACTGTACTTAGACATAGGGGACTACAGTGGGATGAGGGCAGAGTTGGCTAAAGTAGACTGGGAACACAGACTAAACGGTGGCACAATTGAGGAACAGTGGAGGACTTTTAAGGAGCTTTTCAAAGTGCTCAACAAAAATATATTCCAGTGAGAAAGAAGGGTGGTAAGAGAAGGGATAACCAGCCGTGGATAACCAAGGAAATAAAAGAGAGTATCAAATTAAAAACCAATGCGTATAAGGTGGCCAAGGTTAGTGGGAAACTAGAAGATTGGGAAAATTTTAAACGACAGCAAAGAATGATTAAGAAAGCAATAAAGAAAGGAAAGATAGATTACGAAAGTAAACTTGCGCAAAACATAAAAACAGATAGTAAAAGCATTTACCGATATATAAAAAAGAAAAAAGTGACTAAAGTAAATGTTGGTCCCTTAGAAGATGAGAAGGGGGATTTAATAATGGGAAATGTGGAAATGGCTGAGACCTTAACCAATTATTTTGCTTCGGTCTTCACAGTGGAAGACACAAAAACCATGCCAAAAATTGCTGGTCACGGGAATGTGGGAAGGGAGGACCTTGAGACAATCACTATCACTAGGGGGATAGTGCTGGACAGGCTAATAGGACTCAAGGTAGACAAGTCCCCTGGTCCTGATGAAATGCATCCCAGGGTATTAAAAGAGATGGCGGAAGTTATAGCAGATGCATTCGTTATAATCTACCAAAATTCTCTGGACTCTGGGGAGGTACCATCGGATTGGAAAGCAGCTAATGTAACAACTCTGTTTAAAAAAGGGGGCAGACAAAAGGCAGGTAACTATAGGCCAGTTAGTTTAACATCTGTAGTGGGGAAAATGCTTGAAGCTATCATTAAGGAAGAAATAGCGGGACATCTAGATAGGAATAGTGCAATCAAGCAGATGCAACATGGATTCATGAAGGGGAAATCATGTGTAACTAATTTACTGATATTCTTTGAGGATATAACGAGCATGGTAGATAGAGATGTACCGATGGATGTGGTGTATTTAGATTTTCAAAAGGCATTCGATAAGGTGCCACACAAAAGGTTACTGCAGAAGATAAAAGTACGCGGAGTCAGAGGAAATGTATTAGCATAGATAACGAATTGGCTGGCTGGCAGAAAGCAGAGAGTCGGGATAAATGGGTCCTTTTCGGGTTGGAAATTGGTGGTTAGTGGTGTGCCACAGGGATTGGTGCTGGGACCACAACTGTTTACAATATACATAGATGACCTGGAAGAGGGGACAGAGTGTAGTGTAACAAAATTTACAGATGACACAAAGATTAGTGGGAAAGCAGGTTGTGTAGAGGACACAAAGAGGCTGCAGAGAGATTTAGATTGGTTAAGCGAATGGGCTAAGGTTTGGCAGATGGAATACAATGTCGGAAAATGTGAGATCATCCACCTTGGGAAAAAAAACAGTAAAAGGGAATATTATTTGAATGGGGAGAAATTACAACATGCTGTGGTGCAGAGGGACTTGTGGGTCCTTATGCATGAAACTCTTTTGAGTTTACCTGAAAAAAAACAAACATTAAACCGTGCCACCCGCCTGGGTGACACAGCAGACATTTTCAAGGCCCCTTTTTTTTTTTTCCTTTTTTTGTGGTTTTTTTTCTTTCTTTTTTTTGGTTTTTTTTTTGGGCGCTAAGATCATATTTTTCCAAGTGCTCCCTATAAAAGGGGAGGGGGACACTAAAGGCACCGGCAATTAAAACAAATTAAGCTTTAAAACGTAAAATCAAATTAAAATTTGGTTGCCGGGCGTGATGATGCACTCCAGTCCCTCCGGTGCCCACCTCTCGCGGAAGGCCGCGAGCGTACCGGTGGACACCGCGTGCTCCATCTCCAAGGACACCCTGGACCGGATGTAAGAGCAGAAGAGAGGCAGGCAGTCAGGTTGAACGACCCCCTCGACCGCCCGCTGCCTGGACCGGCTGATGGCACCCTTGGCCGTGCCCAGGAGCAGTCCTACGAGGAGGCCTTCGGACCTACCCGCTCCCCTCCGCACAGGGTGCCCAAAGATCAGGAGAGTGGGACTGAAGTGCAGCCAGAATTTCAGGAGCAGCCCCTTCAAATAATGGAACAGGGGCTGCAACCTTGTGCACTCAATAAAAACATGGAACACGGACTCCTCCAGACCGCAGAAATTGCAGGCGGCCTGGGAGTCCGTGAACCGGCTTAAGAATTTATTGCACGGCACTGCTCCGTGCACCACCCTCCAGGCCAAGTCCCCGATGAATAGTGGGAGGACCCCTGTGTAGAGTGCCCTCCATCGGGGACCCCCGCCTCCTCCGGACGGCAGGATGGTACGCCATGGCGTGTCCGGACGGCAGGCGAGGATGGCAAAGTTGAGAGTGTGCAGGAGCAGCCCGTACAGGAAACCCCTCCGCGCGGAACTGAAAGGCACGGAGGGGATTTCCCCGAGGCGGCGCAAGTTGTGAGGCGCCGGCCCCCGAGGGAGGTTCCGGGGTTTGGCGCCGATGAGGAATTCCGTCCGGACGGGGGTCAGTTCGGACGGGATCTCCCCACATGATTGAGCCTCCTCCATGCACCTAACGGAGTCAGGGCCCAAAGCTGTTTTTAGCGACTCGATGGCATCGGCCGCGTGGCGGACGTTGGCAGAGTTTAGGCGCCGCGCCAGCATGTCTGGCGCCATCCAGCCCGCTCCTCCGCCATCGAGCAGGTCCCTGACCCTGGTCACCTCACCAGCCACAGCCCTCTCTTCCGACCGCCACATAAAACCTCGGTCGTGGAGGTACGGATTCCCGAGCAGCGGCTCCTGCAGGACGGCCGCCACTCCAGCCGGCGGAGAGCCGCGCTTGGTGGAGACTTTGTTCCAGACCCTGATGAGTTCCTTGTAAAAGACAGGCAGCTCCCGGAGGGCGGTCCTGACACCCCCCAAGTTCACAAACAGGAGCTGCGTGTCGTAATTGAGGTCGCGCTGCTGGCGGAAGAAATACGTCGCCAGAGCACACCACCTAGGAGGGGGCTCGACGTAAAGGTATCTCTGCAGGGTCTGAAGACGGAAAGTCGCGAGCTGGGCGCTGACGCACACCAATGACTGACCGCCCTCCTCAAGCGGGAGACTTAAGACCGCGGCAGAGACCCAGTGCTTCCTGTTGTTCCAGAAGAAGTCCACCAGCTTCTTCTGTATCTTGGCAACAAACGCAGGGGGAGGGGTCAAAGTGACCAGCCGGTACCATAACATTGCGGCCACCAGCTGGTTTATGACTAGCGCTCGACCCCTGTAGGACAGCACTCGGAGCAGTCCTGTCCAGCGCCCTAGGCGAGCGGCGACCTTGGCCTCCAGCTCCTGCCAGTTCGCCGGCCAGGCTCCCTCGTCGGGGCTAAGGTAGACTCCCAGATAGAGGAGATGGGTCGTGTTCCAGGCAAAAGGCCTGAGCTCCTCCGGCAGGGAGTCCACCCGCCACTGACCCACCAGGAGTCTGGAACATTTCTCCCAGTTGATCCTGGCGGAGGATGCGGCCGAGTAAATCTCCTGGCACTCACGCATCCTCCGCAGGTCAGCGGGATCCTCTACCGCGAGGAGCACGTCATCGGCGTAAGCCGAGAGGACGACCCCTACGCCTGGCCCTTGCAGAGCCAGTCCCGTCAACCTCATCCGCAAGAGGCGCAGGAAAGGCTCCACGCAAACGGCGTATAACTGGCCGGACATGGGGCATCCCTGGCGCACCCCTCTCCTAAAGCGAAGGGGCGCCGTCAAGGACCCGTTAACCTTAATCAGACACTCCGCGGCGGCGTACAAAAGTCGGATCCGGGCGACGAAATGCGTCCCGAACCCGAAAGCGCGCAGAGTTCCGAGCAGATAGTCGTGATCCACCCTGTCGAACGCCTTCTCTTGGTCGAGGGATAGGAAGGCGACCGACAGACCAGCCTCCTGGGAACAATGGATGAGGTCCCGGACCAGATGGATGTTGTCGTGGATTGTCCGGCCCGGGACCGTGTAGGACTGGTCGGGGTGGATCATGTGGTCCAGCATGGCACCAAGACGAGCAGACATCGCCCTGGCGAAGATTTTGTAGTCCGTGCTGAGGAGGGAGACCGGGCGCCAGTTCTTAAGGAGACGGAGATCGCCCTTCTTAGGCAGCAGGACGATGACTGCCCTGCGCCAAGAGAGGGGCATCTCCCCGGTCGCCAGACTTTCCCCCAGGACCCGCGCGTAGTCGCTCCCCAGGACGTCCCAGAACGCCATGTGGAACTCCACGGTCAGCCCGTCCAGCCCCGGGGATTTTCCCCTCGAGAGCCGGGCGAGGGCACCGGTCAGCTCCGCCAGGCTTAGCGGAGCTTCCAGATTTTCGGCGCCCTCCGGGCTGACCTTCGGCAGGTCCTCCCACAAAACTCTACACGCTTCCTCGCTGGACGGATCCGGAGAGAACAGAGCCCCGTAATATTCACGGGCCCTGTTGTTGACGCCCTCCGGATCCGAGACGAGAGAGCCGTCGTCGGCCAGCAGCGTCAAGAGCTGCTTACGGACACTCTGCCTTTTTTCCAGCGAGTAGAAGAAGGGGGAGCCGCGGTCCAGATCCCGCAGGAATCGGATCCGCGACCTCACGAACGCGCCTCGGGACCCGACGAGCTGCAGGTCCTTCAGCGCGGCCTTCTTCGCTTCGTACACCGTCCGCAGGGCCGGGTCCTGGACGACTTGACCGAGACGGGCTTCCAGGTCGAGCACCTCTTTTTCTAGGCGCCCGACTCTGGCCGCCCGCCTCTTGGTCGACCCCCTCGCGTACTCTTGACAGAAGACGCGGACGTGAGCCTTGCCCACGTCCCACCATAGCCTCAAGGAGGGGAAGCCCCACTGCTTCCTTCTCCTGTCGGACCAGAATCGACGGAACGAGTCCTGGAACCGCACGTCCTCCAGCAGCCGGTTGTTAAAGTGCCAGTACGCGGACCCCGTCCTCGCGCGGAGCGAAGCGAGCTCCGCCCACACCAGGTGGTGGTCCGAACATGGCACCGGCCACATGGAGGCCGCCGGGACGCAGGAAACGTACGCCCGAGACACGTAAAGGCGGTCAACTCTGGACCATCCTACTCCAGGCCTCACCCAAGTAAAGGCGCTGGAGTCGGGGTGGAGATTTCGCCAGACGTCCACCAAGTCGAAGGACCCGACCAGGTCCCTCAACTTCTCCATCGCCGTCATGCACTGCGGGGCACCGGAGCGGTCCCTTGCCTCGAGGGTGCAGTTAAAATCCCCCCCGAGGACAATGCAGTCGCCGACGTCGACGGAGCCAAGAAGAGCGGACACCTCTTCAAAGAAGCGTGTTTGCTGCGGGCTGGGCTGAGGGGCGTACACGTTCACGAGATGGAGCGGCACGCCCCCCAGGCGAACCGTTACGTGCAGCAAGCGGCCTGGCACGGGCTCCTCGACCCCCAAGATCTCCGGCTGAAAATGCGGGCCCAGCAAGATGGCCACCCCACTAGAAATGGCGGTGAGGTGGCTCATGCGGACCTCTCCTTGCCATTCCAGGAGCCACGTGGCTTCGTCTCCCGGAATGGTGTGGGTTTCTTGCAGGAAGCATAGGAAATGCCCAGGCTCCCCAAGTGCTCCAGCTCCAAAGTAAGGGGCGAGGGTGGGTGTTCCTCCCCCTCCCCGCTGCCACCCCCCGGCCCAGCATGTACAGTTTCATTAAATTTGTTCATTTGTGTTTCTGCCGGGTCAAGCAAACCCCGGGGGAAGTTGGATATTGGCTGGGCGGGCTCAGGTTTGGCCTTTTCGGCCCCGCCCGCCTCAGTCCCCGGGACGCCCGGCCCGGCGGCAATGCTTTCCTCCGCGATCCCCACGCCCCCCACGACAGGCAGATCCTCTACGCCCTCCCCGGGAGGCAGAGGCTGGGCAGCCTCGACTGTCTCACCCTCCCCGGGGACAGACTCCTCCCGCCTACGGCGTTGCTTGGGGGCGCTGGTGGGGGACGCGGGACACGCGGCGGGCACCACCTCCTCCGCGGAAGGATGTTGTTCCCCCTCCGCCTCAACGGAGCGGCGCCTCCTTTTGTTGCTGGAGGTGCGCTGAGGCAGGGAGACCTCCATGTCTGCCGAGGCCTCCCGCTCCGCCCCCCCCTTTTCCTTATCTTGCCCTCGCCCGAGCCCCTCTGCGGTATTGGTCAAGGGCTCGGGCACGGGCTCAGGGCACCCCGCGCTCGCCGGTGACTGGGTTGGGCTGAGCGCGGTGGTCAAACTTTCCGGCGCACTGAGGGGACCCGCCTCTAGATGTCTCGTCTTCTTCCGCGCCTTCTTTTCGATTGGACGCTCTCCCTCCCCCCCCGCCGGAGGCCGTGAAAACAAAGGCCCCCGACGATGCCCGCGCACCTACGGCTCCCGGCACGCGGACGCAACTAGGGGGAGGGGTGGCGGCGGCGCCATCCTTGGCCGCCCTCCGTGGTTTGGCGGCCTTGGAGGCGGGGCAGTTCTTACGAACATGCCCCACCTCCCTACAGGCATGGCACCGCACGCCGTCCGATGTCCAGAAGACGTGGTAGGCAGTCCCCTCGTGCACCACATTGAAACTTCCCTCCGTCGTCTCCTCCCGCGCCAGCCGGACAAAGAGCTGGCGGCGGAAGGAGAACACGTGGTGCAGGCTGTTCTCCCTGAGGCCGAGCGGTATGGGGTTGATCCCCGACCTTACCTCCCCCAGTTGGTGTCGGTGAGGGAGGAGGAGCTCAGCGGGAACAAAGGGCGGGACGTTTGAAACGATGACCCTCTGCGCGGTGGCCTCGAGAGGGTCCACCGGCAGGAACGTCCCGCCCACCGTGAGCCCCTTTTCAAGGTCCAGGGACACCGCCCGCTCCGACCCCAGGAAGAACACGGCCTTCCCAGACATCTTGGAGGCTGCGACAATGGCCGAGGGGCCGACTACCCCAGCCATCGCCCGCACGCACTACTCGATGCTCATTGTGGGGTGAGTGTAGCTCTTGACCCCGTGTTTTTTTGTAATAAGTCTGAATGGTGGCAGGGCAGCGGGTGGCGCAGGAGGTGCCGTGGAAGCGGTTGCCACCTGCGCATATGTCTTCGCTGGCCCTGCCACCGGCGTGGATGGGGTCGCCATCACGGGGTCCCTTTAAGGGCTACACCCACCCCAAAGTCACAGGCCTTAATGGTCTTAATTGGCCTCTTATAGTAAGACTGAGCAGAGGAGCTCTTAACGAGGCACACCTCTCCCCTAGTTGGCAATTGGGGAGGGGCCTTGCTCCCTCTGCTCAGTTGTCTCAATTGTTTTTTCTCAATTAATTTGGGAGAAAAAGGGCTCTCAGAGAGAGAGGGGAGAAACAGAGAGTAACAGAGAAAGAGAGAGAGGGGTGGAGAGAGGGGGGTGGGAAGGGGGGGGGAACTGCGAGGGCAGGTCTCCCCTCGCAGCTGTGGGTGGGTGCAATCCCCAGATGGTAAAACACAAAATAGTCTTTGGGATGGTCTTCGGGTGAGGGGAGAAGATGTCTTCACTTGGGGCAGCTAGAGCCACCTGGCACACACTTCTAATGATGTTAAATAAGTGGTAAATAAAATCTTCAGCCTGGTAGCTACAGCTATCCCAGGCTAGGCAATTGGGGGGGGGTGGGGGTTCAATTGTGGGGGGGGCCTAGTTGTAAGCAAGGCCCCCACACACACTTCCACACACCCCCCCCCCCCCCCCACGATGTTCCAGCCCTCAGTGGTCTTCTTTCCTCCCCCCACCGATATAACAAAGTCTTTTTGGGAAATGCACCCACACCCACCTGTAGAAGATGTAGAGTCTCCCTCCTTCCACACTGGATGTTGTTTTGGTCTTTCCCCCTCTCTCCAACTCTTTGCAGAAATGATAAAAGTTAGTAAAAGTTTTCTGCTTTTTCCTCCTCTCCCTCTGGGTGAAAGTTGGAGGTGAAGCCCCTTCCTTCCTTCTCTTCCTGGGCTGTTCTCAGGGCTCTCCAGGCCTTCCAAACAGGAGCTAAAGTTGATAGCTCCTCTCCTCTCAGCAGCTCAGCTCCTACTGTGCAGGACACGCCTCCACTGCTCCACAATTGGTCCTTGTGCATGAAACTCTTTTGAGTTTACCTGAAAAAGTTAGTTTGCAGGTGCAGCAGGTAATCAGGAAGGCGAGTGGAATGTTGGCCTTCATTGCGAGAGGGATGGAGTACAAAAGCAGGGAGGTCCTGCTGCAACTGTACATGGTATTGGTAAGGCCGCACCTGGAGTACTGCGTGCAGTTTTGGTCACCTTACTTAAGGAAGGATATACTAGATTTGGAGGGGGTACAGAGACGATACACTAGGCTGATTCCGGAGATGAGGGGGTTACTTTATGATGATAAATTGAGTAGACTGGGTCTTTACTCATTGGAGTTCAGAAGGATGAGGGGTGATCTTATAGAAACATTTAAAATATTGAAAGGGATAGACAGGATAGAGGCAGAGAGGTTGTTTCCACTGGTCGGGGAGACTCGAAGTAGGGGGCACAGCCTCAAAATACGGGGGAGCCAATTTAAAACCGAGTTGAGAAGGAATTTCTTCTCACAGAGGGTTGTGAATCTGTGGAATTCTCTGTCCAAGGAAGCAGTTGAGGCTAGCTCATTGAATGTATTCAAATCACAGATAGATAGATTTTTAACCAATAAGGGAATTAAGGGTTATGGGGAGCGGGCGGGTAAGTGGAGCTGAGTCCTCGGCCAGATCAGCCATGATCTTATTGAATAGCGGAGCAGGCTCGAGGGGCTAGATGGCCTACTCCTGTTCCTAATTCTTATGTTCTTATTTTCTTATGTTTTTATGTTCTTATGTTCTTATGTTTTTATGTTTTTATATTCTTATATTCTTATGTTCTTTTGCTCTTATTTTCTTATTAATGTTAGGGAAATCCAGAACCAGGGGCCACAGTCTAAGGATAAGGGGTAAGCCACTTAGAACCGAGATGAGGAGAAACTTCTTCACCCAGAGAGTGGTGAACCTGTGGAATTCTCTACCACAGAAAGTTGTTGAGGCCAATTCACTAAATATATTAAAAAAGGAGTTCGATGTAGTCTTTATTACTAGGGGGATCAAGGGGTATGACGAGAAAGCAGGAATGGGGTACTGAAGTTGCATGTTCCGCCATGAACTCATTGAATGGTGGTGCAGGCTCGAAGGGTCGAATGGCCGACTCCTGCAACTATTTTCTATGTTTCTCTGTTTCTATGTTTTAGTATAATTGAAGGCCTGTTCTGGCAGTTAGGTGTCCTTCTTGAGATACTATTAAGTTAGCAGTCTCGTTGCATAAGTTCTACACCAGGCTCAAAAGTGGGACTCCGAAACATCAGCGAAAGGAATCTCTAAAACCCAGAGGGACAGCACCACGACAGCAAACAGGCTTTCAAACCGACTATCGGAAAGTTCCGGACCATCGCGACCAAACAGTCAACCGGAACCAACCCGACAAAACCGAAGAAAAACCAAAAATGTTTCCACTCTGCAAGCTGGTCCTACGCTTCCAAGGGGTACAGACTACAGAATGTGGACAACTAAGGCGAACTCCGGAGTTGGAACTGTCAAAAGGGGATTGGTGAGCATGGCCCCTGAAACGCCAGAGCTGCAACTTAGTTAGTTCGGGGAATTGGGAGGGGGGAGGCTGGGATAACTTGTGTAAATGTATCTGCATCCTCCTCTTTACCCCATTTAGAGTTTATGCTGTATTCTTTTCCCCACAGGCTGTATTTTGACATTTTATTCAATGTGTTGTACCTCTCAGTGTGTATTAGTAATACTATTGTGTGTGTGTTATTAAAGGTGTGCCGTTTACTTCTTTTTAAACACAATAAAGCCATACCTGCTTCCTACCTTGAAACTGGGTGTCTGTCCAAGTCTGTCACAGTCCCTTCATAATTCCAGTGTCTCGAACCAAGGGTGTGGGAGCGATTTGGAACAGCTCATAAGGGAAAGCTGACCCCCTGAAAACCACCCCTTACACCCTTGCCTGCCTGCGGTTCTGTGTTCTGGGTTCTGTATCACTTTTACAACATTAACTCCCTGGTTCATCGCAACGTGAAAACAAGTGCTGCATACGTAAATTAGTTTGGTCTCCTCTTCCCCTGCAATGAAGGTCTGACCTATCAACGCCGCCCCTTCTAAAGTCAGGTCCTTGGTCTTTATAAGCTTTCTGAAAATGCCGGCATGTTTAATGCCCTCGATGAAAAAGTCCCTTAAGATCTCCCCTCTGCAGGCATCAGAGAACTTACAGAGACTGGCCAAACGCCGCAGTTCCACCACGAAGTCCCAGACGTTTTGACCCTCCCGACGCCGGTGGGAGTAGAACTGGTGCCGGGTCATGTGTACTCTACTTACCGGCTTGAGATGCTCACTGATCAGCTGGCTGAGCTCTTCGAAAGACTTGTCCGCTGGCTTTTTGGGTGCAAGCAGGTCTTTCATCAGTGCATACGTCTGTGGACCACAGCTGGTCAGTAGATGTGCCCTCCGCTTGTCAGCCGCTGTTTCTTCCAGCCAGTCCTTTGTAACAAAGCTCTACTGGAGTCTTTCCACAAAATCGTCCCAGTCCTCATTCACACAGTAGCGTTCCTCTATGCCACCGGTGGCCATCATCGTGGTTTGGTGATTCCCGTTTCTCGTTGCCAGATGTAGTGTCTCTGCACCTTGTTACAAACTCACACGAGGCATGGATATATCAGACAGGGTCACTCTGTGACCTTCACTTTATTCCCAGGACCAAAGACTGCTGACCCTGGTTGGGACCTCCCCTTTTATACCTGGAAACCCAGATGAGGAGTGTCTCCCGCAAGCACACCCCCTGTGGTCAGGGTGTGCATTTCAAGGGTACAGGTACAGTGTGCATGAGTTACAGTTACATAACTATTGTCATAGCAAGATGGTGAAATACATGACAGTACCCTTTAGGTTATATTTCCTCTCTTCGTTCTTCCTGCCAAACTGTATCACTTCGCACTTTTCTGTATTAAATTTCATCTGCCACATATCCGCCCATTTCACTAAGGTGAGTGGAGAGAATAGTTTGCTGATCTGTTCGATTTTCTGCATTCTACTGAAAGTGATAATTCTACAGAAAACTCCAGACAAGTTTTGCTGAAAATAACAACTGACTAACGTTTACATTGACCCTGCATCATGCTCAGTGAAATATTCACGGGATGACTAAGGCACACCGCTGATTCAGGACGCTGGGACAATGGTTTTGCGAGGCAAGGCAGCCTTTCAATCAACCAATTGCCTAAGGCCAATATGCTAACGAGACACAACATTCTTCAGTTTGGATCCAACATTATTTTGGTGACGTGCACACTAATAAAAGGAAAAAAAGACTTGCATTTCTATAGCGCCTTTCACGCCCACCGGACATCTCAAAGCCAATGAAGTACTTTTGAAGTACTGTTGTATTGTGGGAAATGTGGCAGCCAATTTGCACATAGCAAGCTCCCACAAACAGCAATGTGATAAAGACCAGATCATCTGTTTTTGTTATGTGGATTGAGGGATAAATATTGGACCCAGGATAACTCCCCTGCTCTTCTTCAAAATAGAGCCATGGGATCTTTTATGTCATCCTGAGAGAGCAGACGGGGCCTCAGTTTAATGCCTCATCCGAAAGACGGCTCCTCCAGCAACATCGCACTCCCTCAGCACTGCATTGGAGTGTCAGCCTAGATTTTTGTGCTCAAGTCCCTGGAAAGGGACTTGAACTCACAACCTTCTGACTTAGAGACAAGTGTGCTACCCACTGAGATACAGCTGACACCTTAATAGGGTGGACTGTAATATTCTTTAGGTATGGGATGTCTTGCAGTGCTCCTTTAAAGGGATGTTTCTGACAAATACAGGAGATAGGTTTTTGATTCAGTCACCGGTTGTGGGCGTCGCTGGCTTTTGCTGCTCATCCCTAATTGCCCCTTGCAAAGGTGGTGAAGAGCCGCCTTCTTCAACTACTGCAGTCCGTGCGGTGAAGGTACTCCCACAGTGCTATTAGGTAGAAAGCTCTGGTGACCCAGCAACTATGAAGGAATGGTGATATATTTCCAAATGAGGATGGTGTGTGACTCGGAGGGAAATTGGAGGTGATCCCATGCGCCTGCTGCCCTTGACCTTCTAGGTGATAGAGGTTGCGGGTTGCATATATGCTTAGAAACTGTGGTAACCCAGTTAAGAACTGACGAACGGGTTAAGAACCAGAGGACACAGATTTAAGGTGATTGGCAGAAGAACCAAAGGCGACATGAGGAAAAACGAGTGGTTAGGATCTGGAATGCCCTGCCTGAAAGGGTGGTGGAGGCTGACTCAATCATAAGTTTCAAAAAGGAATTAGATGAGAACCTGAAGGAAAAATAATTGCAGGGTTACGGGTAAAGGGCAGGGGGAGTGGGACTAGCTGAAGTGCTCTTGCATGGGCTCGAAGGGCCAAATGGCCTTCTTCTTTGCTGTAAAAATTCTATGATTCTATGATTGCCCTTTATTTTATAAAGTATGTTTGGCTGCCAATATGTTGTTAATAAGTTGTTGTTCCATATATGTCTTCGAGTAGCCTAAAACCAAGTATTAAATCCTTATGAGAGACCCAAGTCTAACTACTTGTTATTGGGGTTCATACTCTTTGCAGTATCCAGTGCATTCAGCCGTTTCTTGATATCACGTGGAGTGAATCGAATTGGCTGAAGGCTGGCTTCTATGATGGTGGGGACCTTAGGAGGAAGCCGAGATGTATCATCCACTCGGCACTTCTGGCTGAATGTGGTTTCAAAGGCCTCAGCTTTGTCTTTTGCATTTGAGTGCTGGGCTCCGCCATCATTGAGGACGGGGATGTTGAGGGAGCCTCCTCCTCCCGTTAGTTGTTTAATGGTCCACCACCATTCATGACTGGATGTGGCAGGACTGCAGAGCTTTGATCTGTTGGTTGTGGGATCGCTTAGCACTGTTTATAGCATGCTGCTACCGCTGTTTGGCAGGCATGGAGTACATAAGAACATAAGAAATAGGAGCAGGAGTCGGCGATTTGGCCCCTTGAGCCTGCTCTGCCAATTAATAAGATAATGGCTGATCTAGGACTGTGTTGTAGCTTCACCAGGTGAACACCTGCTATTTTTATGAGCTTTCTGGGTTTCAAATTCTCACCGAATGACCACAAACATGGTTGACATGAAATGATGAAGGAGGTGAAATTCTCCTGCTGATAATATCAAAGCAAAAATTAGCTTGAGTACAGAATGGATTCTGATTTCTTCCTTGACTATTCCAATGCACTCCTGTCTGGCCTCTTACATTCTACCCTACATAAACTAGAGGTGGTCCAGAACTCAGCTGCCCGTGTCCTAACTCGCGTCAAATCCCGCTCACCCATCACCCCCTGTGCTGACCTACATTGGCTCCTGGTAAAGCAACGCCTCGATTTCAAAATTCTAATCCTTATTTATAAATCCCTCCATGGCCTCGCCCCTCCCTATCTCTGTAACCTCCTCCAGCCCCGCAACCCCCCGAGATCTCTGCGCTCCTCGAATTCTGCCCTCTTGAGCACCCCTGATTATAATCACTCAACCATTGGTGGCCGTGCCTTCTGTTGCCTAGGCCCCAAGCTCTGGACCTCCCTGCCTAAACCTTTCCACCGCTCTACCTCTCTTTCCTCCTTCAAGACACCCCTTAAAACCTACCTCTTTGACCAAGCTTTTGGTCATCTACGCTAATTTCTACTTATGCGGCTCGGTGTCAAATATTTTATCTCATAATATTCCTGTGAAGTACCTTGGGACATTTCACTACATTAAACGTGCTATATAAATACAAAAGCAAAATACTGCGGATGCTGGAACCTGAAATAAAAACAGAAAATGCTGGAAATCTCAGCGGGTCAGGCAGCATCTGTGGAGGGAAACAGAGTTAACGTTTCGGGTCGATGACCCCTCGTCAGAACTTGTGAATGTTTGAAATTAACAGATTCTTAAGAAGCACTGAAAGGGGGAGGGGAAGAAAAAACAAAAGGGAATGTCTGTGATCGGGTGGAAGGCAGGAGAGATTAGAGAGAGAAAAGGGATGATGGGTCAAATCGGAATGGTAATGGCAGGAATTAGAGAAAGGTTAATCTGGATAGGGTGTGAATGGCGGAGTAATGACCAGTTGCCATTGGAGACAAGGAGAGAAAAAACATAAGCTCGGGCTGATGGCAGGTGGGGGGGGGGAGGGGGGGCGGCGGGGCGCAGAGGGAAGGGAGCCAAAAATGGACAGAGGTTACTCTCTGAAATTGTTGAGCTCAATGTTGAACCCAGAAGGCTGTAAAGTGCCGAAACGAAGGATGAGGTGCTGTTCCTCGAGCTTGCGTTGAGCTTTGTTGGAACACTGTCGGAGGCCGAGGACGGAGAAGTCAGAGTGGGAGTGGAGCGAATGAATATAATACAATTTGTTGTTGGTGAAGTGATAGAAAGGACAAATCCTGGGCCTTCAATTAGTTATGCTGACCTACAGAAAATAGATTGATCATTATCCCCAATAATCCCTATAGCAGTAAATAACTAACCTGTGAATTGATTGACTAGAGATGTATGCTTGCATACTTAAAGTAGCAATCAGTTGGATATAAGATTATAAGAAAAACTTGATTTCCATAGCGCTTGACATGACGTCAGCACGTCCCAAAGTGCTGTACAACCAATAAGTTACTTTGAAGTGTAGTCACTGTTGTAAGGTAGGAAACATGGCAGTACATCTGCGCATAGCAAGCTCCCACACACAGCAATGAAGCAATGATCAGGTCGTCTGCTTTTTAGGTGTTGATTGAGAGATAAATATCATTCAGGACGCTGGGGAGAACTCTCCTTGCTCTACTTTGAAATAGTGCCGTTTGTTCTTTTATGTTCATCTGAAAGATGGCACCTTCGACATTTCAACCCTCCCTCAGTACCGCATTGGAGCGTCAACCTAGATTTTGTGATCAAATCGCTGGAGTAGGGCTTAAACCCACAACCTTCTGACTCAGAGGCAAGAGTGCCACCCACTGAGGTTGAAGTCAGTGGAAAAGAAAACTGGGTGCGGTGCATAACGGTTGGCAAATTTGTTAATGCCCTTTCTCCATCGCCATCAAAGCTGAAAATCTACCCTACTATGTCAGTGATTGTGGAAGGCATAACTAAAATCGATGTCTCCGCAAGATCCTGCAAATCCACTGGGAAGACAGACGCACCAACGTCAGTGTTCTCGCTCAGGCCAACATCCCGCTGGGCGGGCCACATCGTCCACATACCAGACACGAGACTCCCAAAACAAGCGCTCTACACAGAACTCCTACACAACAAGTGAGCCCCAGGTGGGCAGAGGAAAAGTTTCAAGGACACACTCAAAGCCTCATTGATAAAGTGCAGCATCCCCACCGACACCTGGGAATCCCTGGTCAGAGACCGCCCTAAGTGGAGGAAGACCATCCGGGAGAGCGCTGAGCACCTCGAGTCTCATCGCCGAGAGCATGCAGAAATCAAGCGCAGGCAGCGGAAGAAGCGTGCGGCAAACCTGTCCCACCCTCCCTTTCCTCCTCTGACTGTCTGTCCCACTTGCGACAGAGACTGTAATACCCGTATTGGACTGTTCAGTCACCTGAGAATTCATAGAAACATAGAAACATAGAAAATAGGTGCAGGAGTAGGACATTCGGCCCTTCGAGCCTGCACCGCCATTCAATGAGTTCATGGCTGAACATGCAACTTCAGTACCCCATTCCTGCTTTCTCGCCATACCCCTTGATCCCCCTAGTAGTAAGGACTAAATCTAACTTCTTTTTGAATATATTTAGTGAATTGGCCTCAACTACTTTCGGTGGTAGAGAATTCCACAAGTTCATCACTCTCTGGGTGAAGAAGTTTCTCCTCATCTCGGTCCTAAATGGCTTACTCCTTATCCTTAGACTGTGACCCCTGGTTCTGGAGTTCCCCAACATTGGGAACATTCTTCCTGCATCTAACCTGTCTAAACCTGTCAGAATTTTAAACGTTTCTATGAGAACCCCTCTCATTCTTCTGAACTCCAGTGAATACAAGCCCAGTTGATCCAGTCTTTCTTGATATGTCAATCCCGCCATCCCGGGAATCAGTCTGGTGAACCTTCATTGCACTCCCTCAATAGCAAGAATGTCCTTCCTTAAGTTAGGAGACCAAAACTGCACACAATACTCCAGGTGTGGCCTCACCAAGGCTCTGTGCAACTGTAGTAACACCTCCCTGCCCCTGTACTCAAATCCCCTCGCTATGAAGGCCAGCATGCCATTTGCTTTCTTAACCGCCTGCTGTACCTGCATGCCGACCTTCAATGACTGATGTACCATGACACGCAGGTCTCATTGCACCTCCCCTTTTCCTAATCTATCACCATTCAGCTAATAGTCTGTCTCTCTGTTTTTACCACCAAAGTGGATACAATCACACTTATCCACATTATACTTCATCTGTCATGCATTTGCCCACTCACCTAACCTATCCAAATCACTCTGCAGCCTTATAGCATCCTCCTCGTAGCTCACACTGCCATCCAACTTAGTTTCATCCGCAAATTTGGAGATACTACATTTAATCCCCTCGTCTAAATAATTAATGTACAATGTAAACACCTGGGGCCCCAGCACAAAACCTTGCGGTACCCCACTAGTCATTGCCTGACATTCTGAAAAGTACCCATTTACTCCTACTTTTTGCTTCCTGTCTGCCAACCAGTTCTCAATTCACGTCAGCATACTACCCCCAATCCCATGTGCTTTAACTTTGCACATCAATCTCTTGTGTGGGACCATGTCGAAAGCCTTCTGAAAGTCCAAATACACTACATCAACTGGTTCTTCCTTGTCCACTCTACAGGAAACATCCTTAAAAAATTCCAGAAGATTTGTCAAGCATGATTTCCCTTTCACAAATCCATGCTGACTTGGACCTATCATGTCACCTCTTTCCAAATGCGCTGCTATGACATCCTTAATAATTGATTCCATCATTTTACTCACTACTGATGTCAGGCTGTAATTCCCTGTTTTCTCTCTCCCTCCTTTTTTTTTAAAGTGGGGATACATTGGCTACCCTCCACTCGATAGGAACTGATCCAGAGTCGATGGAATGTTGGAAAATGACTGTCAATGCATCCGCTATTTCCAAGGCCACCTCCTTAAGTACTCTGGGATGCAGACCATCAGACCCTGGCAATTTATCGGCCTTCAATCCCATCTATTTCCCCAACACAATTTCCCTACTAATAAGGATTTCCCTCAGTTCTTCCTTCTTACTAGAACCTCTGACCCCTTTTATATCCGGAAGGTTGTTTGTGTCCTCCTTAGTGAATACTGAACCAAAGTACTTGTTCAATTGGTCTGCCATTTCTTTGTTCCCCGTTATGACTTCCCCTGATTCTGACTGCAGGGGACCTATGTTTGTCTTTACTAACCTTTTTCTCTTTACATATCTATAGAAGCTTTTGAAGTCCATCTTAATGTTCCCTGCAAGCTTCCTCTCGTACTCTATTTTCCCTGCCCTAATTAAACCCTTTGTCCTCCTCTGCTGAGTTCTAAATTTCTCCCAGTCCCTGGGTTCGTTGCTATTTCTGGCCAATTTGTATGCCACTTCCTTGGCTTTAAAACTATCCCTGATTTCCCTTGATAGCCACGGTTGAGCCACCTTCCCTTTTTTATTTTTACGCCAAACAGGGATGTACAATTGTTGTAGTTCATCCATGCGATCTCTAAATGTCTGCCATTGCCCATTCACTGTCAACCAATCTATCCTAGCCAATTCACGCCTCATACCTTCAAAGTTACCCTTCTTTAAGTTCTGGACCATGGTCTCTGAATTAACTGTTTCATTCTCCATCCTAATATAGAATTCCACCATATTATGGTCACTCTTCCCCAAGGGGCCTCGCACAACGAGATTTCAAATTAATCCTCTCTCATTACTAAACACCCAGTCTAAGATGTCCTTGACATATTAGTCTAGAAAACTATCCCTTATGCACTCCAGGAAATCTTCCTCCAACATATTGCTTCCAGTTTGGTTAGCCCAATCTATATGCATATTAAAGTCACCCATGATAACTGCTGCACCTTTATTGCATGCACCCCTAATTTCCTGTTTGATGCCCTCCCCAACATCACTACTGTTTGGAGGTCTGTACACAACTCCCACGAACGTTTTTTGCCCTTTGGTGTTCTGCAGCTCTACCCATATAGATTCCACATCATCCAAGCTAGTGTCCTTCCTAACTATTGCATTAATCTCCTCTTTAACGAGCAATGCTACCCCAACTCCTTTTCCTTTTATTCTATCCCTCCTGAATGTTGAATACCCTTGGATGTTGAGTTCCCAGCCCTGATCATCCAGGAGCCATGTCTCTGTAATCCCAATCACATCATATCTGTTAACATCTATTTGCACAGTTAATTCATCCACCTTATTACGGATACTCGTTGCATTCAGACGCAAAGCCTTCAGGCTTGTTTTTTTAACACCCTTTGTCCTTTTCGAATTATGATGTAGTGTGGCCCTTTTTGTTTCTTGCCTTTGATTACTCGGCCTTCCACTATTGCTTTTTACCTTTCTACCATCTGTTTCTGACTCCATATTACTTCGCCTGTCTCACTGCATAGGTTCCCATCCCCCTGCCATATTCGTTTAAACACTACCGAATTGCAGAAGCAAATGTTACCCCCAGGACATCCGTTCCAGTCCTGCCCAAGTGCAGACCGTCCCTTTTGTACAGGTCCCACTTCCCCCAGAACTGGTTCCAATGTCCCAGGAATTTGAATCCCTCCCTCTTGCACCTCTGCTCAAGCCACATATTTATTCTAACTATCCTGCTCCCTCTACTCTGATTAGCACGTGGCACTGGTAGCAATCCAGAGATTACTACCTTTGAGGTCCTACTTTTTAATTTAACTCCTAACTCCCTAAATTCAGCTTGTAGGACCTCTTCCCACTTCTTATCTATATCGTTGGTGCGAACATGTACCACGACAACTGGCTGTTCACCCTCCCTCTCCAGAATGCTCTGCAGCCGCTCCGGGACATCCTTGACCATTGCACCAGGGAGGCAACATACTATCCTGGCATCTCGGTTGCGGCCGCAGAAACACCTATCTATTCCCCTTACAATAGAATCCCCTATCACTATTGCTCCCCCACTCTTTTTTCTGCCCTTCTGTGCAGCGGAGCCACTCATGGTGCCATGAACCTGGCTGCTGGTGCCTTCCCCTGGTAAGTCATCTCCCCCAACAGTATCCAAAACGGTATATCTGTTTTGGAGGGAGATGACCACAAGGGACTCCTGCACTACCTTCCTGCTCTTGCCTTGTCTCTTTGTCACTCATTCACCATCTGTCCTAACCCTTACTCGTGGTGTGACCAACTCACTAAATGTGCTACCCACAACATTCTCAGCATCGCGCATGCTCCAGAGTGAGTCTATCCGCAGCTCCAGTGCCGTCATACGCTGCAGCTAGACACACTTCCCGCACACATAGTAGTCAGGCCAATAACAACATCTTGGAAAACAGTCGGTGCAGGCTTGCAGAGTCATTAACTGCCAGCTACTTAAAGGGATGACGAAGCGCTTCCCTCGGAGGTCAGAGTCAGTGCAACGTTTACACACAGCAGGGTGCGTGAGCCTCCCAGTTTGCAGCGGCAACCAGACATAACAGCACAGGAAGAAAACAAGTGACTTTGAAAACTTTAATGTGTGCATTATTATGCCACACCTTTAAGGCTCCTGGAATCTGATTAGGAGTTCTGCGTATGCGTAATGGGCCCGCAAAATGTACCGACCAAACTTTTATTAACACCCCACTGCCCCCCACCTAGCTCTGATGTGCAACGGCTGAGTTAGCACCCATCAGCTCTTCAGGGCGGGAGGCGCAAACTTTTCGAAGTACCGCTCCGCCTGGATTAACTTCGCAACACAGGCACCATCCAATTTCACCCCATGATTTAGTTTCACATTTCCAACCATTTATTTTCACTAGAGATTAGTTAGTGACAATGGTTAGTGTCATATATTCAACCAGCATTGTAATCCATGTATAAACTGACAGAACAATGACCACTAGGTGGTGAACTTTTGGGAGACACTCCTAAACTGGACCTTCAGGTATAAAAGGGGAAGCTCCACCCACCTTCATCTCATGCGTGTTATGGAATAAAGGACAGGTCACAGACTGACCTTCTCTCAAGCATGGGCCCCATGTGCATTTATACTGTATAGTAAGGACGTATCAGTTAGGTTATTACTGGATCAAATTGTGGGGTTAGAAGTCAAACAACTTTAAATAGTAAGGGGAAATTTTATTATCGACCATTTGGAGGCGTTAATATCGTCTGGGCGCTAATTTTAGCACTGGCCGATATTTAGCGCTGGCGGTAGCGATATTGGTTTTAGCGCCCAAGGTGTGGAGTGGCGCGCCAAGTGTAGGGTTCCACTTCTCTTAGGGTACAAAGCCTGTAGTGCTACTGAAGTTCTGGCGTTATAATACCGGCAGAGTTGCGCTCAAAGCGGAGGTCAGCTGGCCCACCTGAAGAGTATAAAATAAAATGCATGGGAGGTGAGTGGAACTTTTTTAAACATCGGACAAATGAAACAAAGCTACATAAAGTGCAAGTAATGAACAAAACCTCACCTTCTAACCACTCACCTGATGATCCGTTTCAGTATCACACCGGGAGCTTCTGGGCCGCCCGCTTTCACTGGCACGATGAGCGCCAGGCGAACCCATTGACGTTCCCGACTGCGATGCTACCGGGGCGTTCCACACGCACTGATGTCACCCAGCGCTAACTGGTAGTGTAGTGTCCTTACACACTACTATAAATTCACACGAGGCACATTCTGCAGACAAAGTCACCACTCTGTGACCTGAACCTTTATTCACAGGATGAAGAAGTGCTGACCCTGCGTGGGACCTCCCTTTATATACCTGGATGACCAGGTGAGGAGTGCCTCCCACAAGTTCACCCCCTGTGGTCAAGGTGTGCATTTCTTAGGTGTATACAGTATGCAGTGTTGTTACATGAAGGTTACAGTTACATGAAGGTTACATACATGATAGGTAGCGCCGCCGTTAACCTTCCAATCAAGTTATCGGGTGGCGCTGACAGCATGGCGCTCTGGCGGTAAGCGCTTAGCATCCCGTGAACGCCCTTCTTCGGCGCTAAAGGGTGGTACTATTCCATTCAGTTTTTCGCTCTATGTATTTAACATTCCACCACCTGAGTTTGTGAGCTCATATCAAATTGCTACTTTAATGCAGGCATTATCTACTGCATTGAATGGTGGAGATGGAAATTTAATCCAAGGCCATTAATCATTGTGTTAAAAACACCCCGCAAGGGAAACTGATCCTCCCAAGTGACTAACTTGTCATACGATTCATGGAATCAGCTGGCAATTTGGATTGTAGCTCGAGTTAAGCCGCTAATATCCCTGAGAAGGCTTTGACTGCGCAGTCTTGAGCATTTTGGCACTTTAAGGAGAGAATGTCGCTGTTTTTCTGCTTGCATCAGGATTGTAACCGCACGCATGTCGAACTTCACTGCGCTCAGTAAACAGCAGAAACCTTCACCCTCAGAAGTTCTTTGCTCTGGGGGCTTCAATGAGTAAAGTGGCCTAAACTGATTTGTTCGGTAAAAGTATCTACCTACCTTATCTGTCCATTTAATTAATTCAAGCGAGAGTTAGACCTGTTTCTGGCCGGGGCGGTGATCACCTTGTACAGAAGGTAGGTAGCGCAGAGAATTATCGGGGTTCAGTGATCTCCCGGACTAATTTTGATCGCCATGGAGGCAGGGGGGGGGGAAGTCGGAGAGGAATTTCCCAGATAATTCCCCCCCCAAATTAGCCTGGGTTTTTAATCAGCTTTTTTTCCCTTTCCCAGGAAATCACGTTATTTGGGTGGGTTGGGGTGTGTCTATATTGCGATACACAAGGCAGCAGATAAGAACATAATAAATAGGAGCAGGAGTAGGCCATTTGGCCCCTCGAGCCTGCTCCGCCATTTAATAAGATCATAGCTGATCTTTGACCTCAACTCCACTTTCGCGCCTGATCCTCATATCCCTTGATTCCCTTACTTTCCAAAAATCTATCGAGCTCAGTCTTGAATATACTCCGCAAACCTCTGGGGCAGAGAATTCCAAAGATTCACTACCCTCTGAGTAAAGAAATTTCTCCTCATCTCAGTCCTAAATGGCCGACCCCTTAATCTGAGGCTGTGACCTCCTGGTTCTAGACTCCCCAGCCAGAGGAAACATCCTCCCTGCATCTACTCTGTCAAGCCTTGTAAGAATTTTGTATTTTTCAATGAGATCACCTCATTCTTCTAAACTCCAGAGAATATAGGCCTAGTCTACTCAATCTCTCCTCATAGGACAATCCCCCCCATCCCAGGAATCAGTCTGGTGAACCTTCGTTGCACTTCCTCTATGGCAAGTATATCCTTCCTTAAGTAAGGAGACCAAAACTGTACACAATAACTCCAGGTGCAGTCTCACCAAGGCCTTATATAATTGCAGTAAGACGTCTTGGAGCAGAAATTCACCTCCGCTGGAAAAGGGTTTGTCATGTTTGGAACCTTCCCATAACTGTAACCTTTATGTAACAACACTGTACACTGTATATACCTGAGAAATGCACACCTTGGCCACAGGGGGTGAACTTGTGGGAGACACTCCTCACCTGGTCATCCAGGTATATAAAGGTAGGTCCCACGTAGGGTCAGCACTTCTTTGTCCTGGGAATAAAGGCTCAGGTCACGTAGTGACCTTGTCTGCAGTACATGCCTCATGTGATTCTATAGTAAGGTGTAAGGACATTACATTTTGCAACAAGAAACGGGAATCAACGACCCACGAGGATGGCCACCGGTAGCACAGAGGAACGGTACTGTATTGTTGAGGACTGGGATGACTTCGTTGAGAGGCTCCAGCAGAGCTTTGTCATGAAGGACTGGCTGGGAGAGGACGCGGCTGACAAGCAGAGGGTGCATTTATTGACCAGCTGTGGATCCAAGACGTATGCGCTGATGAAAGACCTGCTCGCACCCGAGAAGCCGGCGGACAAGTCCTTTGAAGAGCTCAGCACACTGATCGGTGAGCACCTCAAACCGGCGAGCAGTATACACATGGCCCAGCACCGGTTCTATGCACACCAGCGTCGGGAGGGACAAAGCATATCGGACTTCGTTGCGGATCTTCGGCATTTAGCAAACCTCTGTAAGTTCACAGACGCCTGCAGGGGGGAGATGTTAAGGGATTTCTTTATTGAGGGCATTGGTCATGCTGGGATTTTCAGGAAACTTATTGAGGCCAAGGACTTGACTTTTGAAAGGGCAGCGTTGATAGCTCAGACCTTCATGGCAGGTGAAGAGACCAAGATAATTTACGCGCGCAGCCCTGATTCCAACGTGGCGATGGACCAGGGAGTTAACATTGTAAACGCAACTCAGAACCCCGCAAGCAAGCAAGGGCAATTCGACACCGCCCCGGCAGCAACAGACTCTAGGGTGGGCCAGCAACAGAGAGTATGGCAGGGGGATCGGCAATTCACATCATCACATGGGACAATGCGCCCCGGGATGGGACCATTGACACTCACCAACAGAGTGATCAGGAGTAATCAAAGAGACAATCAGAGAGGAATGCCTGATAACAGTTCTTTTGTTCACAACAATCTCAGCTCATGCTGGAGGTGCGGTGGCAGACATACTGCGAAAACCTGTAGGTTTCAACAATTTATCCGTGGATATTTGGCCAGAATGTGCTGAAAGCCCGTAGCGAGGCTAGTTTACGAGGCAGAGGAACCAGACGAGGGTTTTCAAGGTAGGTTGATGCTTGGGGCAAAGCTATGGACGCTGAAGTCCAGCGGGTTCATGTGGCAGACATCCACAGCTCGTATACCAAAACGCCACTTATGATGATGAAAGTCCTATTAAATGGCATCCCGGTTTGCATGGAGCTGGACACAGGAGCCAGCCAGTCACTTATGAGTGCCCAACAATTTTAAAAACTATGGCCACTCAAAGCTAACAGGCCCAAACTGGATCGCATTAACATGCAGTTACGGACATACACCAGAGAGATCATCCCAGTGCTAGGCAGTGCAAACTTGGTGGTCACACACAATGGATTGGAGAACTGGCTGCCACTCTGGATTGTCCCGGGGAATGGTCCAGTGCTCTTGGGGAGGTGCTGGTTAGCTGAGATGAACTGGAAATGGGGGGATGTGCACGCCATTTCATCTGTGGCGCGAAGTTCATGCTCACAGGTCCTACAGAAATTCGAGTCACTTTTTCAACCAGGTGTCAGCACTTTTAAGGGCACCAAAGTAGTAATACATATCACCCCGGATGCCAGACCAGTGCATCACAAAGCCAGAGCCGAGCCTTTTGTGATGCGTGAGAGAATTGAGAGTGAGTTGGACAAGCTGCTAAGAGAGGGCATAATTTCGCCTGTTGAATTCAGTGACTGGGCAAGCCCCATCTTGCCTGACTTAAAGTGAATGGCTCGATCAGGATTTGTGGCGACTACAAGGCCTCCATCAACCGAGTGTCACTACAGGACCAATGCCCGCTTCCTAGAGCGGAGGATCTTTTTGCCACAAGTTGGACCTCATTTCAGCCTACACGACTCAGGAGCTGGCTGAAGAATCCAAGCTTCTGACCACCATCACTACGCACATGGGTCTATTTATTTACAACAGGTGTCCATTTGGCAATCATTCAGCAGCTGCTATCTTCCAGAGGAATATGGAAAGCTTGCTTAAATCCATCCCTGGAACAATCGTATTGCAAGATGACATCCTTATCACAGGTCGAGACACCGAGGAACACCTCCACAACCTGGAGGAGGTGCTACGCCGACTGGACCAGGTAGGCTTGTGACTAAAGAAGTCCAAGTGTGTGTTTTTGGCCCTCGAGGTTGAGTTTTTGGGCAGGAGGGTTGCCGCAGACGGGATCCGGCCTACCGAATTCAAAACGGAGGCGATCCGTCGGGCGCCCAGGCCCGACAACACATCGGAGTTGCGGTCATTCCTGGGACTCTTGACCTACTTCGGGAACTTTCTGCCGAACTTAAGCACATTGTTGGAGCCGCTATACGTGCTCCTGCGTAAGGGTTGTGAATGGTTTTGGGGGGACTGTCAAGAACGGGCTTTCAATCGGGCGCGGAACCTGCTTTGTTCTAACAAGCTGTTGACCTTGTACAACTCCTGTAAGAAGCTGGTATTAACGTGTGATGCATCATCCTATGGGGTTAGGTGCGTGTTGCAGCAGAGTAATGATGAGGGCCAACTCCAACCTGTGGCTTATGCCTCCAGGTCACTCTCCCAGGCAGAACGGGGATATGGGATAGTTGAAAAGGAAGCACTCGCATGTGTCTACGGGGTGAAATAGATGCACCAGTACCTTTTTGGCAGATGGTTCGAGTTAGAAACGGACCACAAGCCATTAACATCCCTGTTGTCCGACGGCAAGGCTGTCAATGCCAATGTGTCAACTCGCATACAGCGGTGGGCCCTCACGCAGGCTGCGTATGACTACACATTATGGCACCGGCCAGGCATCGAAAATTGCGCTGACGCACTCAGCAGGCTCAAACTGGCGTCCACTGAGGGGACGTTGGAGCAAAGCGCGGAGATGGCCATGGCCGTTGAGGCTTTCGACACCGCAGGATCCCCCATCACAGCCCGCCAGATCAAAATCTGGACCAACAGAGATCCCCTCCTATCCCTGATAAATAAATGTGTCCTGACTGGAGATTGGGCGCCCGTACACGGAGCGTGCCCCGAGGAGGTCAGACTGTTTCACAGACGGATGGACGAGCTCTCCATCCAAGCCGACTGCCTGCTATGGGGCAGCCGGGTAGTCATGCCCCAGAAAGGAAGGGAAGCGTTCATCAGGGAACTCCACAGCGATCACCCAGGCATCGTGCTAATAAAGGCCATTGCCCGGTCACATGTATGGTGGCCGGGAATTGACTCAGACCTGGAACACTGGGTTCGCAGGTGCACGATGTGTGCTCAGCTGGGAAATGCCCCCAGGGAGGCCCCACTCAGCCCATGGCCCTGGCCCACCAGGCCATGGTCACGTATTCACGTAGACTACGCGGGCCCGTTCATGGGAAAAATGTTCCTGATTGTTGTCGATGCATACTCGAAATGGATCGAGTGCATCATATTGAATTCATGCACGACATCCACCACTGTGGTGTCTGCGTACGGTCTTCGTGACCCACGGCTTGCCGGACATCCTGGTTAGCGACAATGGCCCGTGTTTCACTAGCTATGAATTCCAGGAGTTTATGTCGGGTAATGGTATCAAACACGTCAGGACAGCACCGTTCAAGCCGGCTTCCAATGGCCAGGCGGAATGTGCGGTTCAAAGCATAAAACAGGGCATGCTCCGGATTCAAGGACCCTCCCTTCTGTACCGCCTATCGCGCCTCCTGCTGGCCTATGCGGGGCTTGAAGGTACTGAAATTGGCAAAGAGGGGAATAGGGTCATCGTGGTCAGACTTAACAATGGGCAGATATGCCGCAAACATCTGGACCAAGTAAAGAAAAGGTTCAGCATGGACACTGAGGAACCTGAGGAAGATCATGAGATGTTACCCACACCACTGCCAGTGAACAAGCAACAAGGACATTCACCAGCATGCACAGTCCATGCGGCCAGCCCGTACAGGCCAGAATCACCTCAGGCGACAGAGACGCATGCCAAGGCTCAACCACCAGAGCCCCAACTGAAAGACTCGATCTTTGACCCAGAGATGTTGAGGGGAAGTGATGTCATGTTTGTAACCTTCGCATAACTGTAACCTTTATGTAACAACAATGTACACTGTATACACATGAGAAATACACACCTGGACCACAGGGGGTGAACTTGTGGGAGACACTCCTCACCTGGTCATCCAGGTATATAAAGGGAGGTCCCACGCAGGGTCAACACTTCTTGGTTCTGTGAATAAAGGTTCAGGTCACGTAGTGACCTTATCTGCAGTACATGCCTCGTGTGATTCTATGGTAAGGTGTACCCACACTACAGGATTTGTCCTGTGTTTTCACCGACCGCAGTGGATGAGATGGCCTTTTGCGCGAAATTAAGCTCTTTGGCTTTGTTTTTCGAGTGGAGCGGGAGTCGGTCATAATGGGGGTGAAACTGGAGGCGGGCAGATTGTCCGCCGCTGTCAGTCATCAGCGTCGTGCTGATGACATCACCACGTTGGCGCATCACCACGTCGCTCCCCTTCACTTAAAGGGGAGGGCCGCTGTGAGCTCTGCCGTTATTTTAGTTCAGTCCACTGGGCCACCAGAAAGGGTCAGCGGCCTGGCACCCAAGAGGGGGTGGTGCCAGGCTGCCTATTGGCAGCCCGGCCAAACCCGGGTGCATAACTGTCGGGCTGAGCTGGCAATCGGCTGACAAAATAAATAAGATGGCGGCCGTGGCAGTACGCCCTCCCCTTTAATGGCGGCCGCACCGCTATTTTACACACACTGCAAGCACAGTGCACCGACAGAAAAACTGTCGGGGCACCGCGCGGCGGCAGCAAGATCATTTAAAATGAATTTTGCTTGCGGAGTGAGAGATCGGCGGTGTGCGCCTTGATGGCGCACTTAGAAGGGTTCGGCAGTAGTGGGGTGGAAATGGAGCCCGCTGGAATAAACATCGGGAAGAATTCCGCGAGCGGCGGCCATTCGACTCCGCCGCAAGGCTGTCGCTTTCCGGTGGTAATGGGCTTTATCGGGAGGCTGAATTTTGGCCACCTTTACTCATACTCAAATCTTCTTGTGGACACACTGGATGGAGCAGAGGCTTTTTACCTGTCCGTCAGGAAGGAGCGCAGCAGCTCGAAGACTCGTGTTCGACCTGAGTCACTCCGTCCCTTTCTCACCTCCAACGTGGATCACTTTGTCAAAAACAATATACTGCTTTTGCCGGATATTCCCTGAGCCTCTCACCTTCTGCTCCCTGCCGAAGATTCAGTGCAGTTTATCATTGGAAGTGTTTCTTTCACGAGGTGGCGCTCTTTTCCATAGATCGGGAATGCTGAATGTGAACTATATTAAGCTAATTCCGTTTAGTGGCTTCTTCAGCTTGTAAGCACGCCGTCCAGTTCTGCTCTGACACAACATCTACCATATCTCATAAGATTACATTGGATATACGGCACAGAAACAGGCCATTCGGCCCAACCAGTCCATGCTGGTGTTTATGCTCCACTCGAGCCTCCTCCCGACTTTCCTCATCTCAACCTATCAGCATAACCCTCGATTCCCTTCTCCCTAATATGTATCTAGCCTCCCCCTAAATGCATCTATACTATTCGCCTCAACCACTCCCTGCGGTAGCGAGTTCCACATTCTCACCACTCTCTGGGTAAAGAATCATATTATTTCTTGGCATGAGTTTGTTTCTTCCCAGTTTTAGAAATGTGAAACACTGTTTTAGTGTGAAGAAAATCTCTCCAGCGGGATACTGAACTCGACGATTAACATGGCCAGCTCTGCCCTAGGCAAATCCATGCGCAGCGTCTGGCAGAAATGAGGGGTTAGCCCCGCCTACAGAAGTCACCGTATTGTAAGCTGTTGATCTCACCGCACCTACTGTACACAATCGGAGCCCAGTGGAGGCATGAGTTCGGGGCCCAGGAGAGGTGAGCGCTCAGGGGCACCCCAGCCAGCCCACACTATGATATGTGTGCGCACTAGGCCCGTGCAGCAGAGCAGGTCTCCAGTCGTCTTGGGTAACCCTTGCCACTGGACCAAGACCTAGCTCTGTCAAGCCCATGTGGTGGCTGGTGTGCAACGGCCACCACATGTTAAAAAAATTCACGCACAGGCATCTTCCACCCTTCAACATGTAGTTCGGGATATGGAATATTAGGTCCTTCATTGAACACCTGTGAAATCATCCTTTTTTGGTGTGGAACCAAGTCATCCTCGATACGAGGGACTGCCTAAGAAGAAGACTAAAGATTGGGGTCGAGTATCTGCTACTGCCATCACATCACAGAACCTGACCATTTTCACTTGCGCTGTCTGCCAAGTATCCAGTCCTAGCCAGGGCATTTCCTGTAATGGCTTCACTTCCCGCTCCTTCAACATTACATAAGAAACATAAGAACGTAAGAAATAGGAGCAGGAGTAGGCCATACGGCCCCTCGAGCGTGCTCCGCCATTTAATAAGATCATGGCTAATCTGATCATGGACTCAGCTCCACTTCCCTGCCTGCTCCCCATAACCCCTTATCCCTTTATCGTTTAAGAAACTGTCTATTTCTGTCTTAAACTTATTCAATGACCCAGCTTCCACAGCTCTCTGAGGCAGCGAATTTCACAGATTTACAACCCTCTGAGAGAAGAAATTTCTCCTCATCTCAGTTTTAAATGCACGGCCCCTTATTCTAAAATTATGCCCTCTAGTTCTAGTCTCCCCTATCATTGGAAACATCCTCTCTGCATCCACCTTGTCAAGCCCCCTCATAATCTTATATGTTTCGATAAGATCACCTCTCATTCTTCTGAATTCCAATGAGTTGAGGCCCAACCTACTCAACCTTTCCTCATAAGGCAACCGCCTTATCTCCGGAATCAACCGAGTGAACCTTCTCTGAACTGCCTCCAAAGCAAGTATATCCTCTCGTAAATATGGAAACCAAAATTGCACTCAGTATTCCAGGTGTGGCCTCACCAATACCCTGTATAACTGTAGCAAGACTTCCCTGCTTTTATACTCCATCCCCTTTGCAATAAAGGCCAAGATTCCATTGGCCTTCCTGATCACTTGCTCTATCTGCATAATATCCTTTTGTGTTTCATGCAGAAGTACTTTGCAATCTTTCTCCATTTAAATAATAACTTGCTCTTTGATTTTTTTTCTGCCAAATTTTCTGCCAAGTGCATATCCAAGTACTTTTTAAACATGATGAGGGTTTCTGCCTCTACCACTCTTTCAGGCAGTGAGTTCCAGACCCCCACCACCCTCTGGTTGAAAACATTTCCCTCCAATCCCCTCTAAACCTCCTGCCAATAACTTTAAATCTATGCCCCGGGTTGTTGACTCCTCTGCTAACATCAGCTATCTGTATGTGTATTTGCCAGCTGGCACAGGCACAATGGGCTGAATGGCCTCCCTCTGTGCTGTATGATTCTATGATGCTATGAACTAGAATGGAGGCAACCATCAAAAAGGTCCAGTTGCATTGGTCTAGACTTGCCATTTACACTCCTGATTCTAGAATTCCCAAACCCTCTTCCACGGTGAGCCACCATACGTATATTGCGATGGAGGTGGGCAGACGAAACATTATAAAGACACACTAAAGACTGCCTGGCAACATTATCCCTGACACCTGGGAAGACACGGCCAGCGACAGATCAGGACGACCGTCACACCTGCCCAGTCGGTTTGAATGAACTTGTGGCCAGGAGGTGGTGGAACCTGGCCGCCCAACGCCCGGCACACGAGGCAACTCATCTACCCGCCTCGCCTGACTTTCAATGTGACATGTGCGACCAGGATTGTGCACCATCAGCGCACCCAGAACGACCGAGGCTCATCCTTCCAGGTGACGGGAGATTCCGTCAATCTCTCCAGCACAATAGGGGATAATTCTTACATTCGGCGACAGTGTATAATGGGGGACATTGAATCAGTCGCCTGCTTTACATCTCTCTCCATTTTCATTTGATGCAGAAGTCAGTGGAAGTGAAAATGGGGAGAGATGTACATTGCCCATTTTACACTATCTCCCAAAGTCAATATTAAGCCCCTATCAGTCCGAGGATCTGACCACAGAATCAAACTGGCCAAATGACACTGAATGAAGGCATAATATGCGTAAAGTGACTAAGAAGGTGCTTTTTGAAGCACATTTTGCAAAAACGTGTGGGATCTTTTCCATGTGGGCTTGGTATAACAAAATTAATAACCAGATTTATTAAGAATCACATTTCATGTGACTTCCAACAAAACTATTTGTCAAACTCTTATTCACAGTGGCTGCTCTTTTGTTTTATAATGGGCCGATAATTCTGGCCTCTCCGGGTGTGTACGGAGTGTGCACGGACCCGGCGAGGTCTTGCAAAAGCCGGTTCGCGGGGCGCAATGCACATGCGCCGAAAACCGGCTTTTCAGATCTGTCAAGGTATCTCCGTACAGATCCTCCGCATCCCCGGGAGATTGAGATCCGCGCGGGAGAGATTGGGCTATTTGCCCAACTCATGCCCAGCGAAAGTCCTTCAAACTCTTATGACTGGTAAAAGCAGGCGCATAGCTTTCTTTTACCAGCATAACACTTTTAAAACACGTAAAAATTAAATTTAAACCCTCATTTTTACATTAAAAACTCTGTCCATTAAGGTCAGTTTATTTTTAAAATTATTAAAACACATTAAATAAATTCCAAAAAATATTTTTTTTTCCAAAACATTTAATTACATTTAATTGCAATTAATTTTAAATATGTGAGGTATTTTATTTATTTATTGTGCTGTGTTTCGGTGTTTTAGGGAGGTTTCTCAGTGATCGTAATGGGAATCCATACAAACAGAGCTCCCATTTTTATCATGAGAATACTGCACAGTGATTGGTGGTCCAGGCCCATGTGACTCCAGCTTATCCATATGTACCTGAAAGACATCTCCCCGTGCACTGCGCAACGAATCTAGGCCTCCGACCGGGATCCGATCTTCCTCCGGGACCACCAGGTAGTTTCATAGATTATTTTCGGGTCGGAGGCGTTCGTGCGAAGGAAGCCTCCGAACGCAATTTTCCACCCATTCCTCTCCTCTATACCCCTCACATAGAAACATAGAAAATAGGTGCAGGAGCAGGCCATTTGGCCCTTCGAGCCTGCACCACCATTCAATATGATCATGGCTGATCATGCAACTTCAGTACCCCATTCCTGCTTTCTCTCCAAACCCCTTGATCCCTTTAGCCGTAAGGGCTACATCTAGCTACCTTTTGAATATATCTAATGAACTGGCCTCAACAACTTTCTGCAGTAGAGAATTCCACAGGTTGTAAGGGGAGCGTGGGGTGTGGGTTCGAATCCACACTCCACTGAGGTTCTGTACGTGCGATTTATGAGGATGGGTGAGTAATGAGGCACCAGACACAGTGGGTAAGAGTGCAAAATGGCTAATGTTGTTTATTTAGAATCGTAAATACTAAGATGGAGGGCATAGGAAGAGATCATAAATAGCAGTAATGGCACAATCTCACTCAACAACACGAGAAATCTCGCAACAGGGAAGGGGAAAATAAGAGGTTGAAACATTCCACTCACACACAACCCCACCTCCCACTTCCATCCTTCTTACCAATTCCTATCCTAAATTGAGTCTGTGAGGGGCTTTGGGCTATATTCACAATCCTATCGACTCCAGGGTTCTGGGGGCACTTATTTCAGCTCGGGGTCCCTCTGGGGTGGGTTTTACGTTGTTGGTCGTTTCGGTTTTCCTCCTAGATGTTGCGTCGGTTTCTTCTCTTTGTCTTTCGGTTGGCTCCTAAGCACAAAGCTGCTGGAGTTAAGCATACCTTCCCCAGAGCGAGGGCCCTGTGAAAAACTGACTCAACTCCCAAAAGCTGACTCCAACCTCCAACCTCTGGGGTTGGTTTCCTTGCTCAGCTCAGCTGTGGGAAGTCACTGCCACTGCCTGCTGGTTTTCAGTCTCGGTGGCTTCGTCTGTGGAACTGCTGCTTCTTCCTCTGGTGGAGCGAGAGCGAGAGGGAGCGAGAGCTCTCTCTAAATACAAGCTGCAAGCTGCAAGCTCCCCAACTGCTTCCACACCCTGCTGCTTCTACCCCCCGGTGGTTCTGTAGGTCCGAAAACCAATTTAGCCTTTTCGCCCTCAAACTCAGTTGGTGGTCCATTGTGTAAGTTTGGGCGGGGAGATAGCTTTGAATATTTAATCAGAAGATGTCACAGGTACAGATAGGTGAGAGGACAGGGGTATTGTTTCAGTGCACATTGGTGCCTCAACGTCTGCTGGTCCATTGTCCACTGTCCATATTAATTAGGTAGATGATGGTCCACATTCATAATTTGATTAGAGGTGAGTCATATTTTCAAATTGGGCCAGGCAGTCCCTATTGGTTGAGGATTTCCCTGCTTCAGGGCCGACTTGACCCCTGATTGGCCTGCCAGAATGCACTTTCCCCCACTGGCCAGTGCCTCTGTCTCGCTTGTGAGCCAGACTCCACAATGTCTGTATCCGCCCACACGTTTCCCAGCCTGCCTGGTCTGAGGTTTTGGTGGCCAAAAAATGTTCATTTAACATGAATAGAACGATCCCATGTTAGTTTTCTTGTGTTTAGGGTGTTTCAATAAAATGCAGCCGTGGATTTTCGAACCTTACAGGTTCACAGTTCTCTGAGAGAAGAAGTTTCTCCTCATCTCGGTCCTAAATGGCTTACCCCTTATCCTTAGACTGTGTCCCCTGGTTCTGGACTTCCCCAACATCGGAAACATTCTTCCTGCATCTAACCTGTCTAGTCTTGTCAGAATTTTATATGTTTCTATGAGATCCCCTCTCATTCTTCTAAATTCCAGTGAATATAAGCCTAGTCATGCCGACATTCATGCCGACAGCGAGTCTGCAAGGTATCACAGCTAATACTGATCCCATTCTGACAGAGTGTCCATGCATGTACAATTTATAGCAAATGGATAGCCGCCACAAGTGGGACCCTGGCTGATTTTTCTCCCCTCCTCCCCCCCACAACCAAAGGGCATTGTTGCTCTTCATCTGTGACAGCTGTAC
The DNA here is from genome assembly GCF_044704955.1 of Pristiophorus japonicus. Taxonomy (NCBI): domain Eukaryota; kingdom Metazoa; phylum Chordata; class Chondrichthyes; family Pristiophoridae; genus Pristiophorus; species Pristiophorus japonicus. Next base: position 60,199,515 of record NC_091982.1, read on the forward strand.
AGAGCTCTGGTTACATTGCATCCCGAGCACTGCATTCACTTCTGGGCCCTGCATCTCAGGAAGGATACATTGGAGGGGGTGTAGTGCAGATTCACCAGAATGATACTGGGGCTAAAGAGCTAAATTATGAGGACAAGTTGCATAGAATAGCCTTGAATTCTCTTGAGTATCATCATAGGCAGTCCCTCGAAACGAGGATGACTTGCTTCCACAGGTGTTTTGAATGAACTGCATGTTGAAGGGTGGAAGATGCCTGTGCATGGATTTTTTTAACGTGTGGTGACCGTTGCACATCAGCCACCACATGGCTTCGACAGAACTAGGCCTTTATCCAGTGCCAAGGGTTAACCAGGACAACTGGAGACCAGCTCTGCTGCATGGACCTAGTGCGCATACATATCGCAGTGTGGGCAGCCCAATGGGCGATCTAATTGAGGTGTTTAAGATGATTAAAGGATTTGATAGGGTAGATAGAGAGAAACTATTCCCTCTGGTGGGGGGAGTCCAGAACAAGGGGGCATTACCTTAAAATTAGAGCCAGGCCGTTCAGGGGCGATGTCAGGGAGCATTTCTTCACACAAAGGGTAGTGGAAATCTGGAACTCTGGGAACCAATTGAAAATTTGAAAACTGAGATTGATAGCTATTTTGTTAGATAAGTGTATTAAGGGTTCCGGAACCAAGACGGGTAGTTGGAGTTAAGATACAGATCAGCCGTGATCTAATTGAATGGCGGAACAGGCACAAGAACGAAGAAAGAAAGACTTGGATTTATATAGCGCCTTTCATGACCACCGGATATCTCAAAGCGCTTTACAGCTAATGAATTACTTTTGGTGTGTTGCCACTGTTGTAATGTAGGAAATGCAGCAGCCAATTTGCGCACAAGCAGGCTCTCACAAACAGCAATGTGATAATGACCAGATAATCTGTTTTTTTTTGTTATGTTGATTGAGGGATAAATATTGGCCAGAACACCGGGGAGAACTCCCCTGCTCTTCTTTGAAATAGTGCCATGGGATCTTTTTAGCCATGAACTCATTGAATGGCGGTGCAGGCTCAAAGGGCCGAATGGCCTACTCCTGCACCTATTTTCTATGTATGTTTCTATGTCTATGTTTCTATGTATTTACGTGCACTTGAGAGGGCGGACAGAGCCTCAGTTTAACATCTCATCTGAGTCTCTCAGCCCTGCACTGGAGTGTCAGCCAAGGTTTTTTTTTTGTGCTCAAGTCCCTGGACTGGGACTTGAACCCTCAACCTTCTGACTCAGAGGCGATTGCGCTGGCACTGAGCTGAACAAAAACTTGAACAGCAACAATTCGAGGGGCTGAATGGCCTGCTCCTATTCCGGTGCTCCTCCCTATCCACGGCCTTGGCGCCAAGGTAATTCATTACACTCTGCAAGGTCAAACCTGGGACCTTGTGCCCTGCGCGAATCAGAGCTATTCCACCTGGCTCTTTTACCTCCAAGGTCATGAGAAACCGGACTGGGGCCCCTTTAATCAATGCACCAGCGGCAAATATGGACGTTCAGTAGAAAATTAGCTTATTTTCCTTTGCTTGACCAAGTGGTAATATCTGCAGAATAGTTAATTATTTTAGAAATATCAAAAAATATTCATACAATAGGGGATAAGATAATTTCCAGACAATGAATACATTATTCCAAGTGAAGCAATTAAATGATAATAAAAGTATAATTAAGATGTAAAAATGGTAAGAGGGGTCACAAAAGCATTGTGTGGAAATATTAAACTGTCTGCACTTCCATGAGTGAATGAGTATGCAGCAATGCTCTGAGACTCTCAGGATAATATCGAGACATCCTTAGGGGCCTCGGCAGATATTTCGTATACCTCAAGTCCAATTCTGCAGACCAGAACTTTAATTTATAATTTATTAAGGAGGCTGCATGCAAGTTGTACAAAAAAATCATTTATCAAGTAGTCTTCTCTTAATTAAACCTCGTTGAATAAGAATCTCCTGGAGTTCATTTCTGAGATGCTCTGACTGAGACAAGCACTTTTGTCATTGATTAACATCTAGGAGCAATGAGACCTTTAAATATATATTTTAAAAAAGAGTCATATGAATCTTTACATCCTGGGACACTGAGAAGCAAACACGGGCAGACATTTCCGTGACCTGTTTCTCAGAAATTTTAGGGTGGATTTTTTAATTAAAGGTTAAATTAATTATCTAGATAATATCACATTGCTGTTTGTACACAAATTGGCTGCAGCGTTTTCCTCTTCTTCTGAGGCAGTCCCTCGGAGTCGAGGATGACTTGCTTCCACACTAATATGAGTTCTCAGGTGACTGATGAGTCCAATGTGGGACCTATCGTCTCTGTCACAGGTGGAGCAGATGGTGGTTGGAGGGACGGGTGGGTGGGGTGCTTGGGTTATCGTGCGTTCCTTAGGTTGTTTGCACTTGGCTTCCACGTGCTCCTGGCGAAGAAACTCGAAGTGTTCAGTGCCTCCCCGGATGCTTCTCCTCCATTTTTGGCGGTCTTGTACCAGGGATTCCCAGGTGTCGGTGGGGATGTTACACTTTTTGAAGGAGGCTTTGAGGGTGTCTTTGAAGCGTTTCCTCTGCCCATCTGGGGCTCACTTGCCATGTCGGAGCTCAGAGCAGAGCGCTTGTTTTGGGAGTCTAGTCTCGGGCATGCAGATGATGTGGCCCGCCCATCGGAGCTGATCGAGTGTGGTCAATGCTTCGATGCTGGGGATGTTGGCCTGAGCGAGGACACTGATGTTGGTGCACCTATCCTGGCAATAGATTTGCAGAATCTTGCGATGGCAGTGCTGGTGGTACTTCTCCAGTGTTTTGAGGTGCCTGCTGTACATAGTCCATGTCTCTGAAGCATATAGGAGGGCGGGTATCACTACTGCTCTGTAGACCATGAGCTTGGTGTCGGGTTTGAGGTCCTGGTCTTCAAACACTCTCTTTCTCAGGTGACCGAAGGCTTCACTGGCACACTGGAGGCGGTGTTGGACTTCATCATTGACGTCTGCCCTTGTTGACAGCAGGCTCCCAATGTATGGAAAATTGTCCACGTTGTCCAAGGCCTCGTCATGGATCTTGATAATCGGGGGGGCAATATTGTGTGGCGGGGGCAGGGTGGTAGAGAACCTTTGTCTTACGTATGTTGAGTGTAAGGCCCATGCTCTCGTACACTTCGGTGAAGGGTGAAGGTTTTTCCTACATTACAACAACATCAACTTGTATTTATGTACCGCCTTTTAAATAGTGAAAAGTCCCAAAGCGCTTTATAGAAGCATTAAGTGATAAAACGTTTTACATCGAACCACAAATGGAGAAATCAGGGCAGGTGGTCAAAGAGGTAGGTTTTAAGGAGCATCTTGAAGGAGGAAAGAGAGGTAGAGAGGCGGAGAGGTTTAGACAGGGAATTCAGAGCTTGGGGCCAAGATAACAGAAGGCACCAATGGTTGAGTGATTATAATCAGGGATGCTCAACAGGGCAGAACAAGAGGAGGGGGCTTGGGGGGCTGGAGGAGATGACAGAGATGGGGAAGGGTGAGGCATGGAGGGATTAAGCGGGAGTCAATATTGGTCAGTGAGCACAGGGGTGATGGGTGAGCGGGACTTGGTTCGAGTTAGGACACGGGCAGCCGTGTTTTGGATCACCTGTAGTTTACATAGGGTAGAACATGGGAGGCCAGCCAGGAGTACATTGGAATAGTCAAGTCTAGAGGTAACAAAGGCATGGATGATGGTTTCAGCAGCAGATGAACTTGGGATGGCAGGACTGACATATGAAGAAAGACTGGGTCGACTAGGCTTATATTCACTGGAATTTAGAAGAATGAGAGGGGTTCTCATAGAAACATATAAAATTCTGACGGGATTGGACAGGTTAGATGCAGGAAGAATGTTCCCGATGTTGGGGAACTCCAGAACCAGGGGTCACAGTCTAAGGATGGTAACCCATTTAGGACTGAGATGAGGAGAAACTTCTTCACTCAGAGAGTTGTTAACCTGTGGAATTCTCTACCACAGAAAGTTGTTGAGGCCAGTTCATTAGATAAATTCAAAAGGGAGTTAGATGTGGCCCTTATGGCTAAAGGGATCAAGGGGTATGGAGAGAAAACGGGAATGGGGTACTAAAGTTGCATGATCAGCCATGATCATATTGAATGGTGGTGCAGGCTCGAAAGGCCGAATGGCCTGCTCCTGCACCTACTTTGATGTTTCTATGTTTATGAGCTGAGGCAAGCGCGGAGATGGGCGATGTTACGGAGGTGGAAATAGACAGTCTACGTTATGCTGCAGATATGTGGTCAAAGGCTCATTTCAGGGTCAAATATGACAACAAGGTTGTGAACAATATGATTCAGCCTCAGACAGAAGTTGGGGAGAGGGATAGAGTCAGTGGCTCGGGAACAGTGTTCGTGGCTGGGCCCAAAAACAATGGTTTTGGTGTGCCCAATATTTTAACTGGAGCAACAGTTACTACACTTCAAAAACATTAAATCTATTGAGAAGCACATTGGGATGTCCTGAGGAAGAGTAACATGCTATATAAATGCAAGTTGTATCATAAAAGGAAGAATATTGGGTCAGATTTTGCTGAAGCAGGGCATCTACTGTGTCTGCCTTTAAGTGAGACTTGCTCCTCCAGCCTTCAGTTCAAAAAATCTTTGCCCTCTAAGTTGCTGAATGTGCAAGCTGATCAAGTTGCAGCGAGGGAAATCGGGCATCTGGGACCTGAGTGCATAGGGCAAGCCTCAGGGTGTCTTCTTAACTAACCAGATGCAGGGTTGAGAATTAAACATCTTTGACAGCAGTCGAGCTGCTAGAGGGGTTGGGGGTAATATATTAGCATGGATAGAGGATTGGCTAACTAACAGAAAACAGAGAGTCGGGATAATTGGGTCATTTTCCGGTTGGCAAACAGTAACTAGTGGGGTGCCACAGGGATTGGTGCTGGGTCCTCAACTATTTACAACTATATTAATGACTTAGATGAAGGGACCGAGTGTAATGTAGCCAAGTTTTCTGATGATACAAAAGATGGGTGGGAAAGCAAATTGTGAGGAGGACACAAAACATGTACAAAGGGATATAGACAGGCTAAGTGAGTGGGCAAAAATTTGGCAGATGGAGTATAATGTGGGAAAATGTGAGGCTATCCACTTTGGCAGGAAAAATAGAAAAGCAAATTATTATTTTAATGGAGAAAAATTGCAAAGTGCTGCCGTAGAGAGGGACCTGGGGGTCCTTGTACATGAAACACAAAAAATTAGTATGCAGGTACAGCAAGTAATCAGGCAAATGGAATGTTGGTCTTTATTGCGAGGGGATAGAGTATAACAGCAGAGAAGTCCTGCTACAACTGTACAGGGTATTGGTGAAGCCACACCTGGAGTACTGCGTACAGTTTTGGTCTCCATATTTAAGGAAGGTTATTGGAGACAGTTCAGAGAAGGTTCACTCAGTTGATTCTGAAGATGAAGGGTTTGACTTATAAAAATAGGTTGAGTAGGTGATCTTATTGAAGCATATAAGATAATGGGCCCAAATTTGGCCCTCCGTTTTTTTTGGCGCACTTACCTGAGGCGCGCCGACTTTCTGCTCTCAAAACGGCATCGAAAATATATCGCCGTATTCTCCTGCTCTGTGGACCGTCATAGTGCTTGGCATGGCATGGGGATCACAGTGGGGGGGCGGGGGTGGAGCTAGGGCCCTGCGCCTAAAAGACTGTTAACAGCTGTCCGCATGCACAGTAGAACGTTTGCGCATACGCAGTAGCTCCTCCCATGAAGATGATGATGCGTGCCTGCAGCATGGGACCCAGCGTCCCGCTCCTATCCCGGGCCGAGTGGCCTGCCACACAGGCTGACCACTGCCTTCCATCTTCTGGAGAGTGAATGATCATTCGCCTCTCTGTCAGTTATGAAGAAGGTCATGTGTTAGACTCACGGATAGTTTCAGTCCTATTCTCAGTGGAGACGAGCTTACAGCATAAAATGAGCTCATCTATCCTAAATAGAGCTAACTGCCAGACTCATTTAGAAACTATCAGGACTGTGAACATGGGACGTGGAAACCTGCACTGTGATGAAACCTACTTGAGGATGTCGTTGAGGTGCATTGTTGGGACAATTATATAGGTTGATCGAGTGATACTTGGCCTGGAGGTGCTTGATGTTGTCACGAGACGTAAAGGTAAAATGTGGACTAGCAAATGCAAAAGCAGAGCAAACCTCAGTGAAGGGGACAGTGTGACTTGCCTTCAAATCATCCCAGCCTGCAATGTATAGCTGCCATACTCTTTTTTATTAATAGGTGTTAAATGTAACGTAGTTGAATATGCACAGTCCTGATAGCAAATGGCAATGATTAAATGTTGCACCAAATTGATTTTGTCCAATTACCATCTACAAATGTTAATGGTTTTAAATGAAACTTCATTGTTACTTCCCTAAGCATTGGGAAAATGTCAACATATTGGGCCTCTCCGCTTCCCTTCCCCTACCCATCTCTGGCTACCCGCAAGGGTTTTCTTTGCGGCCACAAGTGTCCACATACGCTGGCCTAAGTTATTTTGGAGCAACTATTAGCTATCCAAACTGGCTTAAATGGCCAAAACAGGCGTAAGTGGCTGGTAATGCCCCCTTTTGAAAAAAAAACTAAACTACAAAAAAATCCTAACTAACTCACTTACACTGGCACAAATTAAGTGTGCAGAATGGGGATTTTTAAGTTACTCAAGAAAAATCAAGTTGCTCCAAAAAAAAAACAGAGCAACTCCTGGGCAAATTTGGGCCTGTTAAGAGGGCTCGACAAGGTGGATGTAGAGAGGTAATTTCCACTCATAAGGGAAACTAAAACTAGGGGACATAGTCTTAGAATAAGGGGCCGCCCACTTAAAACTGAGATGTGGAGGAATTTCTTCTCTCAGAGGATTGTAAATCTATGGAATTCTCTGCCCCAGAGAGCTGTGGAGGCTGGGCCATTGAATATATTTAAGACGGGGATAGACAGATTTTTGAGTGATAAGGGAATAAAGGGTTATGGAGAGCAGGCAGGGAAATGGATTTGAGGCCAGGATTAGATCAGCCATGATTTTATTAAATGGCGGAGCAGCTCGAGGGACCAGGTGACCTACTCCTGCTCCTATTTCTTATATTCTTATGTAAGTAGAGGCTGCTCGCAATAGCATTATTTGACTTTCTTATATTTCCCAAGAATGAAAAGCTGAGCTAAATCTCTCTAGCAGCTTAGAAAGGCAACGACATCATGATGGTTCATGATCTTCTCGATGATTCACAACTCTTTATGGAGTAGGATTCTCATGTGCAGTGTTTGTGAGAAAGACGATCTGTCTTTTCTGGCTCAGTCTTTAATTTTTCAGAAGATTCTTCAATGATACTGTTTATGACATTTATACCATTGGTGGCCGTGCCTTCAGCTGCCTGGGCCCTGAGCTCTGATATTCCCTCCTTAATCCTCTCCGCCTCTCCATCCTCCTTTAAGACGGTTTTTAAAAGCTTTTGGTCACCTGTCCCAAAATCTCCTTTTGTGGCTCGGTAGCAAATTTGGTTTTGATTACGCTCCTGTGAAGCGCTTTGGGACGCTTAAGGTGCTATATAAATGCAAGTTGTTGTTAATGTTAAGAGGTAAATCTCAAAGATACACTAAACCAGAACTGCCCCATACCGAGCCCTCAAAGAATGATCAACCAGTATTACTGGTGGTGATAGATGACACTGAAGACTCAGGCAAAAATCAAAGTTATCAAAATATGGGGCTGGATTTTAGACTTTGATGTTTTCGGGGCGATAATGGCGGCGGGGCAGGAAAGTTAGCGGCCGGGAATAGTTTGCGCCTCAGTAGGTAAGTTTGGGCATCTGGGCTCTGTGTCAGCGAGGCGTTAGGATGGGAAACTCCCGAGCTAAAGAGCTGGGCCGGGAGCGCTCCGAGAGACGGCGGCAGACGGAGGTGGTGTAAGAAACTAAAAAAACACAAAACCATTCCCAAAACACTTACTATGCCACCACAACACAAGTTGCTAAACAATTAAAAGAAAAAACAATGACACTTACCTCAGGAGTCCATTACTCACCGCTTTGCCGGCGGGATGGTTGGACCGCTCTGATTTCCCGGGCGGTCAGTGTGGGGCGCGCTGCATGGCGGACAGATCAGGCAGGAGCTCAAAATCGCGTCGGTGTCACGGCCAGGAGACTTGCACACCGGGCGCAGCTCTTTCGGGGGGGTGCACCTCCTCAAAACCGGACCCGAGGATCACTGCGGGGCGCTGGAGGCTGACCACCCACTCAGAATACCTCACCGCCGCCATTGCCACCGCTCCGGGACGAAAAACGGAGTGCTGAAGGTCAGAAAATCCATCCCAAGATATTATTGATGATCAGAGGCTGAAGACACTCAATAGGTGGAGTGTTATTAAAAATCTTATCATTGATTTTAAGCACTGTCAGGAGCGAAGTGTTATAGATTGCCAATATCAGCATTTCTACTGGAGTCATTCAGATCAGTTACTTGACTCATGTAATTTTGATGTAAATGTACCATGCTGCAAGTACAGGACGGAATACAGATTTCTATGAATGGTCATTCATCACAAGACAATAATAGAATGAGGATAATGTACTCTCCGATTCCACACGCCTTCTGATGCATTGTGAAGTCTTAAATATGTGTTTTCTTGATACTGTCTCACAAACCAGTTGAATCAATCTATCAGCACCTTATCATAACCCTTCATTGTCTTGACTACTTGCAATGTTCAGAATTTTATCAGACAGAAAAGCAAAGATTAGTTTCTTTTACTCCGTAAGACTACAGTTTTACAGCAAATTACATTACATTGAATTTACAGAACAGGATTATTTTTCTCCTCGTTCCTGGGATGTGGGCGTCGCTGATAAGGCCGGCATTTATTGCCCATCCCTAGGTGCCCTTGAAAAGGTGGTGGTGAGCCGCCTTCTTGAACTGCTGCAGACCGTGAGGTGACTGTGCTCCCACTGTTTGGTACAACTGAGTGTCTCGCTGCGCCATTTCAGGGGGCAGTTAAGAGTCAACCACATTGCTGTGAGCCTGGAGTCACATATCGGCCCAGACCAGGTAAGGACGGCAGATTTCCTTCCCTAAAGGACATAGTGAACCAGATGAGTCTTTACATGGTCACCATTACTGATACTAGCTTTTTATTCCAGATTTCTTTAATTAACTGAATTTAACAAGTCTCTGGATCATTAGTCCAGGCCTCTGGGTTACTAGTCTAGTGACATAACCACTGTGCTACCTTACCCCGAAACAGACCATTCGACCCAACGGGTCTATGCCGGTGTTTATGCTCCACACGAGCCTCCTCCCAGCTGACTTCATCTCAGCCTATCAACATATCCTTCTATTCCATTTTCCCTCATGTGCTTACCGAGCTATTAAATGCATCCATGCTATTCAACTCAAGCACTCCTTGTGGTCGCGGGTTCCACATTCTCACCACTCGCTGGATAAAGAAGTTAAACTGACCAGAAAACTCATTTACAACTTTCCTTCTATATGGCTCCATTTAAAAAACTTCAAACCCTTTTCCCTTTTCTGCATTATTGACTGCAGCTGCTAAACTAAGGAAACAGAAAGCTCCCTTTCTGTGGCCTTTCCTCATTGCACCAGGCCCCACTTTGGCTAAATTTGCTTCCGTGCTCTGTTGATAATGATAGCGTTGTGATAACAGCAGCTCTCGCGAACAACTAAGGCCAACACTCTATGGGGGAATTGGCCATACCTGCACAAAGTGATGTGCCAAGCCAAACAAAAACATGGGCTGGTTGGGCGAAATGGCCGCTTGCTCTGTTGTAGCCTCTGTGTATAAATTGGATTCTGGAAGCTCAATATCTATGAGGCATTACCAGTGAGACCACCTATAGCTATATATGCCCTAAGCTCTGGAATTCCCTCCTTAAAGTCTCCGCCTCTCTACCTCTCTCTCCTTCATTAAGACGCTGCTTAAATCCTACCTCTTTGACCGAGGGTTTGGTTGCCTGCCACATCATTGCTTTTGCTCAATGTTAATTTCTTTTGTCTGATTTACATTCCTGTGAAGAGCCTTGGCATGTTTTCACTATAAAGGTCATGTTTACTTCCAGCACCAGATTTCTGATTGGTCCCCTTCGATGACAAGACCTCATTTCTGATTGGTCCCCTTGGAGGGCAAGACTTCATTTCTGATTGGTCCCCTTGGAGTTCAAGACACACCGAGCAGTTTATCTGGAATATGTAATTAGATCCTGCTTGCCAAAGTAATCAATTATTTTGCAAAGTGTAATTCGAGCCATTCTGACTGCCAGGTTCTAGGCAGCACAGAGCTCACATAGAACAGACAGGGCTCACCCTCGTAGGTTAAGACCTTCTCCCATGCCCCACCCAAACAGGTTCCTACCCCCCCACCTAACAATTCATACCTTCCTCCTACCTCTCGAGTTTCTGACCTTTTTCCCTTCCCAACATGTTCATGACCCTGATCTTCCCTCTCAAGTTCCTGATCATTTTCCCCCAAGTTCCTGACCTTCCCTTCTCAAGTTCCTTATCTTCTCCCCTCCCCCCACCTCCGGGTTCCTGACCTTCTACCCACAACAAGTTCGTGATCACCCCCACTGCATAGATGGGGCATTGTGTGTGGATCATGGACTGTTTACGGGTTTATTGAGTATGAAGTGAATAGTGACAGTGTCGTGATTTCCGGATTCCATCCAGTCCAACGATGTCATTTGCCGCATACGCACCGAGCTTTCCGAGAAACCAACCAGGTGTAGGGGAGGGGAGGGAGAATGTCGTGCGGGTTGTAAAGAAGGTGGGGCTGGAAGATCTGTCTTACCCTCTGGATCATCTTCTTGCTCTCATCCCCCACTATAACCTGGATCACCTTCTTCCCATCCCCATTGTGCTTGCCGTGTTCTTTTCCACCCGAACCCCCGCTGAGTTCCTGACCTCCTCTCCCCTCCACTCCGACCCTATATCTTCCCCCTTCGATGCTCTCTCTCTTCCCTCTTCTCTCTCTCTCTCTGTCTCCCATCTTCCCACTCTTCCCTCTCCTCACTCTCGCCACCTCCGATTCCCTCTCTCTTCCCCCTCCGATCTCCTCTCTTACTTCGATCCTCTCTCTTTATCTCTCCCCTCATCTCTCTCTCCCCCTTCCGATTCCCTCTCTCTCTCCCCTTCAATCTTCTCCCTCTCCCCTACTCTGTCCCCCCCTCTCTTGCCCCTCTCTCTCCCTTTTCAATGCTCTCACTTCCCTTTCTCTGGCCACCAAGGGGTCCAGTGACCTTCTCCCGTGGAGATGAGGGAAGTGCGGCCTATGGTGTAGGCAGCAACTGTTGGGCACTGCGCATGCTCCACCCCGGGATACCGCACACATTGCAGAAGGCCGCAAAACTGTTGGTGCAGTTAATCATCATAGGCAGTCCCACAAGACAAGGATGCCAAAAAAGGACGATTTCACAGGTATTTCAATGAAGGACCCGAACTACATCCTGAAGGGTGGAAGATGCCTGTGTGTGGATTTTTTTAACATGTGGTGGCCGTTGCACACCAGCATCACATGGGCTTGACAGAGCCAGGCCTTGCTCCAGTGGCAAGGGTTAACCAAGACAACTGGAGACTAGCTCTGCTGCACGGACCTAGTGCGCACACGTGTCGCAGTGTGGGCTGGCCCGTGCTGCCCCTGAGCCCCTGGGCCCCTGGCCCCAAACTCATACCTCCCCTGGGCCCGATCACATCACTCTAAAGTCTCTCGCATCTCCTTCGCTCCGACCTCACAACTCCTGCTGCATCTGCCCATGCTCCAATCACCGACCTGGATCTTGTTTTGTATCCCCATAATCGATCACTTAGCACCCAAACAGTGAGAGCAAACAATCGGGTGGAAAATCTAACAACGAATCAAAATCTGTTTGAATAAACTCCTATTTGGATATATGTAGACGGTAAATTTTGCAAGGCTCCACTCCCAGCCTGGAATCTTATCGCTGAAAGTGCGAATCAGAGAATTGCCCACAAAAGTGCACATGGCCAATTTGTGGTTTAAAAGTCATTCATTGCAATTAAAACTGGGAAGCTCATGAATGGGCTGCATGGACTGTAATAAAATTATGAGGGGGCTTGACAAGGTGGATGCAGAGAGGATGTTTTTGAATGATGGGCAGACTAGAACTCGAGGGCATAATCTTAGAATAAGGGGCTGCTCAATTCAAACTGAGGATGAGGAGGAATTTCTTCTCTCAGAGGGTTGTAAATCTATGGAATTAGCTGCCTCAGAGATCTATGGAAGCTGGCACATTGAATAAATTTAAGACAGAGATAGACAGCTCATTAACCGATAAGGGAATAAGGGGTTATGGGGAGCAGTCAGGGAAGTGGAGCTGAGTCCATGATCAGATCAGCCATGATCGTAGCGAAGCAGGCTCAAGGGGACGTATGGTCTACTCCTGCTCCTATTTCTTATGTTCTTATGTTCTTATGTTCTTATGTTCTTATGCAATCTCTGATTGGCATTTCTGTGGCAAAATACAAATACGGGATAAGTCAAGAATCAGGAATCATGGAGAGATACGGATTCCTCTCACAGCCAACAATATAGACTCTCTAGCCAGGGGAAACAACCTCTCAGTATCTAAGAATTTTATACATTTCAATGAGATCACCTCTCATTCTTCGAAACTCTTCTTAAATACCTCAATTCGATCACCACTCAGCCTCCTACACTGGTTGATGGTACTGGTTGAGGGAGGAGTGTTGGCCTGGACACCAGGAGAATGCCCCGCTTTTCTTCAAATAGCACCACGGGACTTTTAACAAGCACCTGTACCAGCGGAACAAGCAGAAAGGGCGTCAATTTAACATCTCATGTCGGCAAAATCTAGAGAATATTAACAGAGAAATGGAAGCATAAATTTATATTCAGTAGTGGCATCCTTCATATAGTTTGAGGAAGGTGGAATTATTTTTTAATTTGTGTATTGAACTGATGTCAGAGACACTGAAACATTATATATTATAATAAAAAGACTTGCATTTATATAGCACCTTTCATGACCACCAGACGTTCCAAAGTGCTTTACAGCCAATTTAGTACTTTTTGAAGGGTAGTCACTGTTGTAATGTAGGAAACGCAGCAGCAAAGTTGCGCACAGCAAGCTCCCACAAACAGCAGTGTGATAACGAACAGATAATCTTTTTTAGTGAATTTGATTGAGGGATAAATATTGGACGGACATGGATTGGGTCTATAATGAATCCATTGGTAAGGATCACGGCCTGCATGTCGTCGTCGAGCAGGTGGAGGATGGAGACAAACTTTTGGGGCATCCAAAACGGAGAAGGATGCTCCATAGACCCACGCGGTTGACAGTGTCAAAGAACTTTGTAAGGTCGAAGAAGGCCATGTATAAGGGCTGGTGCTGTTCCCTGCATTTTCCCTGCAGCTCTCGCGCTGCAAGAATGATGTCCGTTGTGCCCCGTAGGTGACGAAATCCGCACTCTGACTCCGGGAGGAGCTCCTCAGTCAAAAGGAGCCACACGTCCAACCAGGGTCAAACAGGGCTGCATCATTGCCCCAAGCCTCTTCCATATCTTCCTCGATGCCATGCTCCACCTCACAGTCAACAAGCTCCCCACTGGAGTGGAATTAAATTATAGAACCAGTGGGATCCTATTCAACCTTCGCCGTTTCCAGGCCAGGTACAAGACCACCCCAACCTCTGTCGTCGAGCAGACGACGCCTGTGTCTGCGCACATTCAGAGGCTGAACTCCAGGACATAGTCGACGTATTTACTGAGGTGTACGAAAGCATGGGCCTTACGCTAAACATCCGTAAGACAAAGGTCCTCCACCAGCCTGTCCTCACGGCACAGCATTGCCCCCCAGTCATCAAGATCCACGGCGTGGCCCTGGACAACATGGACCATTTTCCATACCTCGGGAGCCTCTTATCAACAAGACCAGACATTGCCGACGAGATTTAACACCGCCTCCAGGGCGCCAGTGCAGCCTTCGGCTAACTGAGGAAATAAGTGTTTGAAGACCAGGCCTTCAAAACTGCCACCAAGCTCATGATCTACAGGGCTGTAGTAATATCTCCCTCCTGTATGGCTCAGAGACATAGACCATGTACAGTAGACATCTCAAGTCGCTGGAGAAATACCACAAATGATGCTTCCGTAAGATCCTACAAATCCCCTGGGAGGACAGACGGACCAACATTAGCATCCTCAACCAGGCCTGCACCCCAGCATTGAAGCACTGACCACAGTTGATCAGCTCCACTGGGCAGGCTACATTGTTCGCCTGACATAAGACTCCCAAAGCAAGTGCTCGACTCGGAACTCCTTCACGGCAAATGAGCCAAAGGTGGGCAGAGGAAACGTTACAGGGACACCCTCAAAGCCTGTCTGATAAAGTGTGACATCCCCACTGACACCTGGGAGTCCCTGGCCAAAGAACGCCCTAAGTAGAAGAAGTGCATCCGGGAGGGCGCTGAGCAACTCGAGTCTCATCGCCGAGAGCATGCAGAAACCAAGCCCAGTCAGCGGAAAGAGTGTGTGGCAAACCAGTCCCACCCACCCTTTCCCTCAACAACTATCTGTCCCACCTGTGACAGGGAACTGTGGCTCTCGTATTGGACTGTTCAGCCATCTAAGGACTCATTTTAAGAGTGGAAGCAAGTCTTCCTCGATTCCGAGGGGCTGCCTATGATGATGATGTAATATTGGCCAGGACACTGGGATGAACATCCCCCTGCTCTTTTTCAAAATGGTGCCATGGCATCTTTTACGCCCACCTGAGAAAGCAGACGGGGCCTCGGTTTAATGGTTCATCCAAAAGGCGGCACCTTCGACAGTGCAGCACTCCCTCAGCATTGCACTGGGAGCATCAGCTTAGATTTTTGTACTCAAGTCTCTGGAGTGGGACTTGAATCCATAACTTTCTGACTCAGAGACAAGAGAGATACCCACTGAACCACTGGCTGACACAATAATGTTAACGTGTAGGAAATGATTCAGTTTAGATTATGCAGGTTCCTGCCTTTCCAAGCCAATTAAGCAAGTACTGGTATGCATTACTCATCCATAATATATGCATTATTAATACTATTGATTATATAAGCCTATTATTGTTACAGTTGCATTGCACGATTTTTAACTCTTGTGGCTTTTTCAAAATAGAAGTTTCCCATGAAGACTGGCATGATAGGTATCTTGTTGTATTGTTTCTATATACTAGTGGCTCTCCCTTGACATTGCTCACAGTTTGTGTGGGACCATCAGCATGGACGCAATATTCAGCTACCACGTTAAGGCCATTGGTGTACTCGTCTCTTGGGGATGGGCTGGGCATCTGAAAGTTAAAATAGAGAGCATTTTTATAAAGTTCTGATTTGTTGGTGTTTTAACATGCCTTTGACATCTAAAATGTAAAGAATTTACAACACAGAAACAGATCGTTCAGCCGATCTCATCCATGTTGGTATTTATGTTCTCCATGAACCTCCTCCCACCCCTCTCCATCTCATCCCATCTGCACATACTTCTGTTCCTTTCTCCCTCCTGTGTTTATTCAGCTTCCCTTGAACAGCATCTCTGCTATTCATCTCAACCACTCCCTGTGGTAGCGAGATCCACATTCTCACCACTCTCTGGATAAAGAAGTTTCTCCTGAATTCTCTAGTGGATTAATTTATCGGAATATCTTCAAGTTTTGGCCCCTACTTCTGGTCTCACCTGCAGGTGGAAACATCTTCTCCATGTATATCCTATCAAACCCTTTCATAATATTAAAGCCCTCCATCGAGTCTCCCCTCAGCGTTCTCTTGCCTCGAGGAAAGAGCGCCAGCCTGTTCATATTTTCTGATAGGTATAAACTCTCAGTTCTGGAATCATTCTTGTAAATCCTTGTGGACTTTCTCTAGTGCTCCTATATACTTTTTTTAATATGGAGACCAGAACCGTGCAGAGTATGTAAAGTGTGGTCTAACCGAGGTTCACTACAAGTTTAACATAACTTCTCTGCTTTTCAATTCTATTCCTCTATAAATGACCTTCAGTACTTTGTTTATGTGGCCTTATTTAACCTGCATCGCTAATTTTAATGATTCATGTATTTATACCTCCAGCGCCCTTTGCTCCTCTCCCTTATTTAGACATTGGGGCCCGAATTTGGTCAAACCCAAGTTCCGCCCGTTTTTCGGCGGTCCCCAGACAGTGCATGACTTTTTTACCATATGGTACCGCTGGGGTTGAGTGGGCAGGAGATTCATCCCACTTTTCATGGCGGTAGTGGGAGTGGAATGCAGCGGGCGGGGGCGGGCGTGGGCGTTGGCTGAGTGCAGCGAGTGGGGCAGGGGGCAGGGACCGAGCGCGATGGGCGGGAGCGGAGTGCAGCGGGTGGGGCCGGGTGCAGGGGGCGGGGGCGGGGTGCAGGGGGTGGGGATGGAGTGCGACGAGAGGGGTGCAGGGGGCAGGGGCGGAGTGCGGCGGGCGGGGGCGGTGTGCAGCGGGCGGGGGCGGAGTGCAGCAGGCGGGGGCGGAGTGCAGCGGGCGGGGGCGGAGTGCAGCGGGCGGGCGGAGTGCAGCGGGCGGGGGCGGAGTGCAGTGGGCGGGGGAGGAGTGCAGCGGGCGGGGGCAGAGTGCAGCGGGCGGAGTGCAGCAAGCGGGAGCGGGCGGGGGCGGGCAGGGGAGGCCTTCCAACGTGTGACTCATCGGCTCCCAAGTTGTGCGCGCGCGGCTGTCAAGCTCTGCACCCCGAGAAGCACCGACGAGAGGACGGAGACTGCCGGCATGAGATCACTTGGGGGAAAGACTGGGAGGGGTGAAATTGGGGGATGAGTGAGACTGGGGTGGGCAGGAGGAGTGAAGATCGCTGTGGGGGGTTAAATATTCGGCGGGGGACAGATTGCTGTGGCGGGAGGGTGAGAGAGACTGGGGGGAATGAGATTTGGGGGTGAGTGAGACTGGGGGGCGAGAGACTGGGGGTGTGAGACTGTGGTGGGAGAGACTGGTGGGGGAGAGACTGGGCAGGGAGAGACTGAGGGGGGTGAGACTGGGGGATGAGAGAGACTATGGAGGGTGAGAGACTGGAGGGGGGGATGAGACTGGTGGGGGGGGAGAGACTGGGCGGGGTGGGTGAGAGACTGGGGGGGAGTGACTGGGGGGGGGAGTGAGACTGCGGTGGGAGTGAGACTGGGGAGGGGGTGAGAGACTGGGGGGGAGAGACTGGGAGGGAGAGACTGGGGGGCTGCGCGACTGGGGTGAGTGAGACTGGAGGGGTGAGAGACTGTGGGGGTGAGAGATTGGTGGCGGGAAGTCTGGGGTGGGAGTGAGACTGGGGAGCGGGGTGAGAGACTGTGGGGCGGGTAGAGACTGGGGCGGTGCGTGACTGGGGGGAGGGGGAGGGACTGGGGGGGGAAGACAGCGGGGTGTGGAGAGACTGGCAGGGGTAGAGACTGGGGGGGGAGACAGAGATTGGGGGGGGAGAGACTGGGAGGTGAGAGACTGGTGGGAGTGACTGGTGGGCGGAAGAGAGACTGGGGGTGGGGTGAGAGACTGGGGAAGGGGAGAGAGACTGGGCGAGGTGAGACTGGTGGTGAGAGACGGGGCGGGGAGAGAGACTTGGGGTGAGTGAGAATGGGGGGTGGAGAGAGACTGGGCTGAGAGAAACTGCGGGGGGAGAGAGACTGGGGGCGCGGGGGTGGTGAAACTAATAACATTTTTATAATTGTTCATTAATAAAGGAGTAAATGAGGCTTTATTAAACCATTTATAAAATCAGATCACTCTCGTGAACACACATTCAATTTCCAGACTCAGTGATTATATTGCTGACACTAGAAAATACTACAATCCATTTAAAAATACATCAAGCTGTGGAGAACTATCAAGACCTGTGTAATATCAAACAAACCTGTCGGCTCTGTGTCCATTCCCGCCCACTTAAGATCCACTTAAAGCACCTTCTCCAGGATGGTATGCAGCTCTGGTGGTATGCCAGCTGTATTTCATGAAACCTGCACTTTTGGGCAGTATGTGGGTGGTTCTACATACCGCCCAGCGTTATGTCATTCATGAATCTTTCGCCGGACGGTATGTACCTGTTTTTTGATAAAACTTGCATTTTTCGGCGTAAGCGGACGGTATGTCGATGAATTTCGGACCATTGTTTTCCAAGGTGTTTGTGCCCTCCTTATCCTTCCTACAAAATGTACCAGCTTACCCTTACCTATATTGAAGTTAATTTGCCAATTACATGCCCGTTGTGCAAGTTTAATAATGGCCCAGAAATCCCGGGCCTTTGCTTCCCGCGGGCGATTGAGTGAAAAAGGTAAAAAAGATGCGCACCGACCTGTTCCTGCTGCGCCCACCAGTGATCCCGGTCCTGAGGCCTCCTCTCCCGGTGCATCGCAGCATGTGCACATCGGAACATCCGTAAGCTGGAGCTGGAGTCACATGGCTCTGGGCAACCAATCCAGGCACAGTATTTTCTCATTCATAATAATGGGAACTCCGTAAGAAGGAATTCTCATTATTATGATTGAAAAACACCCCCCAAACACCAAAATACTAATAACAAATAGAAAAAATACACTATATATTTAAGATTAATTTAAATTAAAGTTATTAATATCTTATAAAATATATATATTTTCCCGATTTTTAAAAAAGATTTTTTAATTATCATTTAAAATAAATTTACAATAGCGGGCAAGTTTTTAAACAATAAAATGTGTTTGTAAAATGTTTTAGTGTATTTTAAAACACTTATGCCTGTAAAAGTAGGCTATGCACATGCTTTTGTTTGGCGCAAGAGTTTTCAGGACATCTGCTGGGCAAGATATGGGTAAATACTGCAATCTTCCCCGTGCGAATGACTTGACTGCCAAGATATGGAGGATCTGTCAAACCAGAGCTTGACAGATCGGAAAAGCCGGTTTTCAGCGCATGCGCATTGTGCGCTTCCTTGCCTATTCCCCATAATCCTTGACTCCTCTATCGTTCAAGAATCTGTCTGTCTCAGCCTGGAACATATTCCATGTCCCAGCCTCCACAGCTCTCTGGTGCAAAGAATTCCACAGATTCACGACCCTCTGAGAGAAGAAATTCCTCCTCATCTCCGTTTTAAAAGGGCGACCCCTTATTCTGAAACTATGCCCCCTAGTTCTAGATTCCCCCACGAGGAGAAACATTCTCTCTGCATCTACCCTGTCAAACCCCCTCAGAATCTTATGGGCTCAAGTTTGGTGAAAGCTAAGTTCCACCCAAGTACTGTCAAAAGGTCCTGACGGTACTTTGGGCAGTAGTTTGGTGAAAAACTGTGGGAGAAACCGCCTGTCGAAAAAATGGGCCTTGCACACCGATTCTGGGCGGCAGCGGGCAATAGGTCGTATTCTGGGTGGCAAATGCAACCCTTGGAAAAGTAACGCCGAGGATAGAGTCGGGTCCAAGGAAGGAAGAACGGGAAAAAATAAATTTCAAAACATTTTTAAAAAACCACTACAAATCCTTCAGAGGACCCCATCCACCAAAATCCCTACAAAAGAAATGAAGAAAACAATTACACTTGTTTGTTGGTCTTCACACTTACCGTCCAGGTAAGACCTGCCTCTACTCGGTGGTCTTTTCCCCTGCTGGAGCGGAGGACCGCCCAGACCAATCTCAGGAGGGAGTGGGTGGAGGACTTTTCTCAGCGTTGCACGCCAGCGGACGCTCCCCATTGGACTTCACTCCCCGCCGGTGTGACGAGCTGACCAAACTCGCTCGGAGGGGAGAGCGCCTAAAAACCAGGGAGACCGCCGAGAAAACTGTGCGTCAGCCGGAGGTAAGTCGACCAAACTCGGTTCCATTATGTTTCAATATCACCTCTCATTCTTCTAAACTCCAATGTGTACAGGCCCAACCTGTTCAACCTTTGCTCATAAGACAACCCCCTCATCTCAGGAATCAACTCGAGTGAACCTCCTCTGTACAGCCTCCAATGCAAATATATCCCTCCTTAAATAAAAAGACCAAAACTGTATGCAGTACTCTAGGTATTGTCTCACCAATTCCCTATTGAAATCTATACTTTTCAACTTCATCTCCCTTGCAATAAAGGCCATTTGCCTTCCTAATGACTTGCTGTACCTGCATACTAATGTTTTGTGCTTCATGTACTAGGACCCCCAGATCTCTCTGTACCTCAGCATTCTGTAGTCTCTCTCAATTTAAATAATATTTTGCTTTTCTATTCTTCCAACCAAAGTGGATAACTTCACATTTTCCCACATTATGCTCCATCTGCCAAATTTCTGCCCACTCTCTGAACCTATCTATACCCCTTTTCAGATTCTTTGTGTCCTCCTCATAACTTGCTTTCCCACCTATTTTTATATCATCAGCCAATTTGGCTTCAATATATTTGGTCCCTTCATCCAAGTCATTAATATAGATTGTAAATATTTGAGGCCCCAGCACTGATTCCTGCGGCACCCCACTAGTTGCAGTTTGCGAAACTGAAAAGACCCATTTATCCCGACTCTCTGTTTTATGTTAGTTAGCCAATCCTCTATCCATGCGAATATATTACCCCCAATCCGATGAGCTCTTATCTTGTGCAGAAACCTTTTATGTGGCACCTTGCTGAATGCCTTTTGGAAATCCAAATACACTACATCTACTGGTTCCGCTTGATCCACCCTGCTCGTTACATCCTCAAAGAACTCTAATAAATTTGTCAAACACGATTTCCCTTTCATAAAACCTTGTTGACTCTGCTTGATTGTATTATGATTTTCCATATGTCCTGCTACGACTTCCTTAATAATGGACTCCAGCATTTTCCCAATCACAGGCCTGTAGTTTTCTGCTTTCTGTCTCAATCCTTTTTTGAATGGAGATGTTACATTTGCGGTTTTCCAATCTTTTGGGACCTTTCCACAATCCAGGGAACTTTGGAAGATTACAACCAATGCATCCTATCTCCGCAGCCACATCTTTTAAGACTCCGGGATGCAGGCCATCAAGACCAGGGGACTTGTCTGCCTTTAGTTCCATTAGTTTGCCTAGTACTTTTTCTCTAGTGATAATAATTGTTTTAATTTACTCCCTCCCTTTTGCCCCTGATTTTCTGCTATTATTGGAAAGCTTTTAGTATCTTCTACTGTGAAGACCGGTACAAAATATTTGTTCAAAGTCTCTGCCATTTGTCTGTTTCCCATTATTAATTCCCCAGTCTCATCCTCTAAGGGATCAACATTAACTTTAGCTACTCGCTTCATTTATATACTTGTAGAAGCTTACTGTCTGTTTTCATATTTCTTGTTAGTTTACTCATTTAATCTATTTTCTCCCTCTTTATTATTTTTTTAGTGATCCTTTATTGGTTTCTAAAATGTTCCCAATCTTCTAGTCTATCAGTAATTGTATGATTTTAATTTCAATTTTATACCTTCCTTAACTTCCTTAATTATCCACGGATGGTTCATCCTTCTCTTAAGAGTCTTTCTTTCTCAATGGAATATAGCTTTGTTGAGAATTATGAAATATCTCCTTTTCTATAGACAGAAGGAATTTGTGAATATTTTAAACATTAAAATGCTTCTCCCCAAAGTGTCAATCCATTACATGGTTCAGCACTGAGACAAATAGACCCAGGTCTGATCCTTCATCTTGCTGTGGCAGAAGGTCGTGGGGTCAAGCAACACTTCAGAGTCTCGAACACAAAAATCTGGGCTGACACTCCAGTGCAGTCTCGGAGGTGCCGTCTTTTGGATGAGACGTTAAACTCTCTCAGGTGGATGTAATAGATCCATGACACTATTTTGAAGAAGAGCAGGGGGGTTATCCCCAATGCCTGTTATTTATCCCTCAATCAACATCACTAAAAACAGATTATCTGGTCATTATCACATTGCTGTTTGTGGGACATCAATGACTACACTTCAAAATGTACTTCATTGGCCGTAAAGTGTTTTGGGATGTCTGGCGGTCGTGAAATGCACTATGGAAATGCAAACCTTTCTTTATTTGTTGTGCTTGCTTGCCTTAGGTGGCACTATAATAGGAGTGCATCCCTTGGCCTCAGTAACACTGGGTTGGAGAAACAGAAAATAATAAAATCAGCCAGGATTCCTCCTTCTGATTGCTGTGCAGTTACCCACACGGTGAAGTGTGGGTTAACAACCGGTAAGAACTGGTTCCTGGTAAACTGTGAATCCTCCCATGGTTGGCTAGCCTTTGACGCTCACAGCCGAGGCTCACCCAGGAAGAATGGACACTTGGGTTATGTACTGTCGGAAAATGGATTCCAGTGAGTAACTCCCAGAACAGGAGAAGTTTTCAGTCTAGTGCATGATTTGAAAATAATCTTCATTCTATAAAGCTCAGATGGGTTTGTAATCTGTCACACACATAGGCTCATTAAACCTGGTGCTACATAACACTTAGCGATTGGTTCCTCATATTTATGAATGAATTACTTCAATTATGTGGAGACACTAAAGAAGCTGGGATTGTTCTCCTTGGAACAGAAAAGGTTAAGGGGAAATTTTATAGAGGTGTTAAAAATCAGGAGGGGTTTTGACAGAGTAAATAAAGATAAACTGTTTCCTCTGGGTCAGTAACCAGAGGACAAACATTTAAGATAATTGACAAAAGAATCAGAGAGGAGAAGAGAATCTTTTTCATGCAGCGAGTTGTTGTGATCGGGAACACGATGCCTGAAAGGGCGGTGAAAGCAGATTCAATGGTAACTTTCAAAAGGGAATTGCATATATTCTTGAAAATATATTTTTTTAAAGTAGGGCTATGGAGAAAGAGGAGAGCTCGTTCAAAGAATCGGTACCGGCACGATGGGCCAAATGGCCACCTTCCTGTGCTGCGTGATTTTATGATTCTATGAATGCTCAAATTGAAAATGTATACATTTTTTACACCTCTGGTATAAGTGTGAATAGTTTTCAATAATTTCGCAAAGTAAACTGCATCACTCAGTAACTAGCCCTGGCAACTAATTGATACAGCACCTTGTTTTGCTATAATCTTATAGCGCCATGCTGAAGGTCTGTGGTTGATCGTTCAATCCAGAGGTTAAACTGCAGAGCATATATTTTTTAATGTTCTTGTCTAAAAATATAGCGACTATTGAATATAGTACTGCACTGTTTCCCAATCACCAGAATCTGTCCAATTGTGGATCAAGCAATTGTAAACCCAGCGCAGCATGAACACCAGAAAAATCACTGAAATGGTGCAAATCTTTTTAGTTGAGTGCCTTGAGAGCTTCAGTATCACACCACATTATTTCCAAAACCAAATTAACAAGATTAGGATTTTTTTTCTCTTCAACAGCTTGATCCGTGAGGAGTCCCTCAGGATTCTGTCTCACGTAAAAAGCGAGTTCTGCAGAAGAATGTGACAATTCTGCACCAGAGAAATTAAACAAATTCCTTTATATAATTATTCCAGAGGCGATGTTTGTGCAAGCTGAACTATTTCTTTAACAGACCAGATGTATTAGTCCGGGTTGTAGAGAGAGGGAGGGAGGGAGAGAGAAAGAAAGAAAGAAAGAAAGAAAGAAAGAAAGAAAGAAAGAAAGAAAGAAAGAAAGAAAGAAAGAAAGTAGGTAGATAGATAGATAGATGCCTGTGACCTCCCTGTCCTTTCTTTGCGCCCTGGGTCGCTGCTGCTCCCTGAGATGTTGTCATCTAGCAGTGCACAGGGAACTGCTGAGTCGCTTGCCTGGCCAAGCTTGTTTGGTTTGGGATCCTGGCTGGTCCTGGTCCCCTTTGAGAGAACTTCATTCCCGGGTATGGGCTTGGTGGCGATAGGGTCTGGGGGCTGCACCTTAGCACAATTTGCTCTTTCAGGCTCGTGGAGGTTGGTGCCATCGGGTGCCTGAGATGTGGAGCCGACCAGGGGCAGGGTATCGGTGCCATTGCTCTCCTGAGATCGCTTGCTCTGCAGCTCATATGTATTGGCTGCTTGTGGCCACACTCTGTGGTGCATCACTCTGGTCCCAGGGATGCAGGCTATTACATTGGGTAGCTCGCTGGACCTGTGTGCTCCCGATGGGTGTCTGCCTGCTGTATTGACCGTATGCAGTTAAAATCCTACATCGCACAATGTTTCATAGAAACATAGAAATATAGAAAATAGGTGCAGGAGTAGGCCATTCAGCCCTTCTAGCCTGCACCGCCATTCAATGAGTTCATGGCTGAACATGCAACTTCAGTACCCCATTCCTGCTTTCTCGCCATACCCCTTGATTCCCCCCAGTAGTAAGGACTTCATCAAACTCCCTTTTGAATATATTTAGTGAATTGGCCTCAACTACTTTCTGTGGTAGAGAATTCCACAGGTTCACCACTCTCTGGGTGAAGAACTTTCTCCTCATCTCGGTCCTAAATGGCTTACCCCTTATCCTTAGACTGTGACCCCTGGTTCTGGACTTCCCCAACATTGGGAACATTCTTCCTGCATCCAACCTGTCTAAACACGTCAGAATTTTAAACGTTTCTATGAGGTCCCCTCTCATTCTTCTGAACTCCAGTGAATACAAGCCCAGTTGATCCAGTCTTTCTTGATAGGTCAGTCCCACCATCCCGGGAATCAGTCTGGTGAACCTTCGCTGCACTCCCTCAATAGCAAGAATGTCCTTCCTCAAGTTAGGAGACCAAAACTGTACACAATACTCCAGGTGTGGCCTCACCAAGGCCCTGTACAACTGTAGCAACACCTTCCTGCCCCTGTACTCAAATCCCCTCGCTATGAAGGCCAACATGCCATTTGCTTTCTTAACCGCCTGCTGTACCTGCATGCCAACCTTCAATGACTGATGTACCATGACACCCAGGTCTCGTCGCACCTCTCCTTTTCCTAATCTGTCACCATTCAGATAATAGTCTGCCTCTCTGTTTTTACCACCAAAGTGGATAACCTCACATTTATCCACATTATACTTCATCTGCCATGCATTTGCCCACTCACCTAACCTATCCAAGTCACTCTGCAGCCTCATAGCAGCCTCCTTGCAGCTCACACTGCCACCCAACTTCGTGTCATCCGCAGATTTGGAGATACTACATTTAATCCCCTCGCCTAAATCATTAATGTACAGTGTAAACAGCTGAGGCCCCAGCACAGAACCCTGCAGTACCCCACTAGTCACTGCCTGCCATTCTGAAAAGTCCCCATTTACTCCTACTCTTTGCTTCCTGTCTGACAACCAGTTCTCAATCCATGTCAGCACACTACCCCCAATCCCATGTGCTTTAACTTTGCACATTAATCTCTTGTGTGGGACCTTGTCGAAAGCCTTCTGAAAGTCCCAATATACCACATCAACTGGTTCTCCCTTGTCCACTCTACTGGAAACATTCTCAAAAAATTCCAGAAGATTTGTCAAGCATGATTTCCCTTTCACAAATCCATGCTGACTTGGACCTATCATGTCACCTCTTTCCAAATGCGCTGCTATGATATCTTTAATAATTGATTCCATCATTTTACCCACTACTGAGTTTCATTACTCATTGTAAATAACCAGTAGCTCCGATCGCGAACGCGCACCTTTTCTTTGCTTCTTGCATGTACACAATGCTGATCATCAATTTCACATCTTACATCGAACTCACAGTTGCTTTTACATTGTTTGAAATGTGGAACTGTCCCTTTAAGTGTGGTGGGTTGCAGGCCTCCTTTAAGAGAGCCTTGCTATCTTTACCCCAATCCTCTTCTCCGTTTGGTGCCACGTGTTGCTCTATCAGCGCTGCACCTCGTGATCTGGCCGCCGCCATCTTTTTCTTCAGCGCATCACCTCGTGGTTTGGACGCCATCTTTCCTCCATCCATGATGTCGACTGCGGTGATCCTCTTCTCCCCGGGTTCTGCCACCAAAGCTAGGAAGTCGCCTTTGGATCTGATTTTCTTCCTCCGGAGTCCTGCCACTGGAGCCTGGAAGGTGTGCTCGGGTCGTCTCAGCTGGATCATCTCCACGTATTCGTGCTGAGCGGTCTGTGCCTCAGGTGCTGTGCTGGTCTGCGCTCAGGTGCCGTATCCAATCTCAGGTGAGGGCTTGCTTTGCATCCGAGCATGGAGGATGTCGATCACTGGAGTGATGAAGTCATCCCACTTCCAATGGATCTTCTTCATCCACCTTCTTCCGAGTAGCATTGGTCCATTACAATTGGCAACAATCCACAGAGGTAACCTGTGCACTGCGCCATCATGGAGTACCTTTACATCCGCACTACCAACAACCGGGATAAGTTAATCGGTGTAGGTGTGCAGCTTTGCCTGAATCGGGACCAACTTGGGTCGTTCAGTTTGATTGTCCCATAGCCTCTCAAAGGCTTCTTGATTCATTACTGACTGGCTCGCCCCCGTGTCCACTTCAATGAAGACTGGAATGCCATCTATCTCGACTTCCATCATCAATGGGGAACACTCGGTCGTGCAGGTAAACATGCTATATACCTCATCGTGGGGCTGAGCTGCCTCTCTGTCTATCGTTTCATAATCCGCGCTGGATTCATGGTCATCTGCTGACTCTTCATCAACATATTGAGTCATATTTCTCTTACACATTCGTTGGAGGTGGCCCTTTGTGCTGCAGCCTTTACACACATAGTCTTTAACACGGCAATAGGGAGCCCTGTGAGCCTCTCCGCAACACCAGCATGGAGCTACTCAGTTAGCCCCCCTCGGAGGACTCTGAGTTAAGGGACTCGGGGGCCTGTTCTCACTTCCCTGAGAAGGTTCATGTTCCACAGTCCAGCCTCTAAAAGGCACCACTCTGTGCACAGTACCTGTCGGGTTTGAGTACTGAGGATGAGTCATCTGCCTAGAGCCGTAGGTCGAGGTCATGAATGCCTGGCTCACAGAGATGGCCTTCTGCAGTGTGACTGTGGTATCCACAGACAGTAGCTTATGAAGAAAGCCCTCATGGCCAATTCCAATGACAAAAATGTTTCGCAATGCTTCGGTGAGGCGGTTGCCGAAATCACACGGTGCCGCCAGCTTCCTGAGGTCTGCAGCATATTTTGCGATTTCCTGGCCTTCGGGCCGTCAGTGGGTGTAGAACCGGTGTCTGGCTTTGAGGATGCTCTCCTTGGGCTTGAGTTGCTCTTGGATCAGTGTTACAAGCTCCTCGTTCATCTTGGTCATTGTCATCGCTGGTGCCAGCAAGTCCCTGACAAGGCCATAGACGGTGGGCCCACAACTGGTTAGCAGGATAGCTCTGCGCTTATCAGCCAGTGTGGCTGGGTTGTCGCCTGCCAGGTCATTTGCTGTGAAGAAATGGTCGAGCCACTCCACGAAGGCGTCCCAATCATCACCATCGATGAACTGCTGCAACATACCAAGGGTAGCCATTTTCGCGTGAAGGTCCGGAATCTTGTCGCTAATTGTTATATCTTTAGATGCTCTGATAATGACTCACGAGGCAATGTGTTGTACTTGAACTGTAGTGACATTAGTCCATTATTGATAACTCCAGAGTGAGGATCACACATGGTGGCCTGCCTTTTATACTAGGCCAGGCACACCTGTATAGGTAACCTATGAGTCTCCCACTGCAGTGCCCTCTGGTGGAACACCTTGTAATAGTGCAAGCTGTAACCATGTAGGATACATGAAAGAACGAAAAAAAGAAAAAAAATATATAAATATATATATATATATATAATTTCTATGGAACCTTTCATGAACTAAAGGATGTCCCAATGCACTTTGCCAATGAAATACTTTTTTGTGAAATGTAATCACTATTGTAATGTAAGGAATGTGGCAGTCAATTTGCGCATATCAAGGTCCCACATATAGCAGTGTAGAGAGAGAGATATTGACCAGGATATGAGGGGGAACTCTCCTGCTCTTTTTTGAAATAGTGCCATGGGGTGAGAGAGCAGAGAGGGCCTCGGTTTAACACCTCATCTGAAAGATAGGACTTCAGTTCGTACTGCACTGGAGCATCAGTCTAAAATTTGTGCTCAAGTCTCTGGAGTGGGACTTGAATCCACAAACTGTCTGACTCTACCTCGCTTAACAGTTCACTCCATGGGCTAGAAATTCATTTTTGTGTCATAGCGTTTTTTTGGCGTTTTGAGGTCGAACATTTGGGAAAAAATGGGAGAAAATGCACCTGGCGGGAAAAATAGGCGTTGCACGAAGCTTCACGGCGTAAACCACGAATTTTCTGCAACTTTTCTCCGAGGCCAATACCGCTGCGAATTGGGCCTAGGGAGGGCAGAAAACACCATTTTTTTTCCCAAAACATAAACAAAATCACAAAACATTCAAAAGACAATTTTCTGGCGAATCGCTGCAAAAGAATTTAAAAATAAAAACTTTAACTTAGCTTTTTTGCAGGGTTCCATACCATTCCTGCCGTTCCATGGGCTGCTCCAGCAGGTTTTTCCTCGCCGTTATTTTTGGTCCCCTCTATGGGTCACCGCTGAACCAAATATTGGGTGAAAGCGTTTCCAGTCTTGCACGCTGGCGGTCCACTCCGCAGCGCTATTTCAAAACCGCCGCCGCAAGACTTCAGGGAATTTCCTGCTGCACCGTTTTCCGGCCAAAACGGCGAAATACCGCCGAAAAACCTGGCAGAAGTTTGCGGAATTCCCAGTCCCATATGTTCACTATCCTCCGCATGAAGTAGTTAACTCTAAATCGTATATGTAACTTCCTTTTTCTCAGCCCGCGACCTGCTTCTAGGTTTGTGGCCAATTCGAACATATCAAGATTTATTTAATCTAAGTCTTGTGTGCTTAAACTATATCTGCTCTGAACCACCTCTTCTCCAGTGGAAACAATTCCTGGCTTATCAGCTCCTCGTAGATTAAAATGCATTAATCTAGTTATCAGCCTGGTTGTCCTTTTTCTGAATTCTCTGCAATGTCTAAATATACTTTCTGTTTGATTCCTGGTCACGGTTGGGGTAGATTTTCTCAACCAAGCTAGTGAGAGGAATGCAGCGATTGTTCTCGGCATGCCTGGGCTAGGAATCATCTACAGTTACCACTCCTGATCACTATGCATTCACCTGGCTTGTAAGCTGCTTATGTATGGAAATATTTCTGTAGTGCCTTTCACAACCTCAGGATGTCCCAAAGCGCTTTACTGCCGATTAAGTACTTTTGAAGTGTGGTCACTGTTGTATAATGTAGGAAACACAGCAGGCAATTAGTGCACAACAAGGTTCCACAAAATGCAACATGGTAATTTTGAAATATTATTACAACATCACTAACAAACACACTCGACAACATGCTCCAATACATCATATGACTTTTATTGTATTTACAGCAGCAGTTGCATTATCACAGTAGTCCACCAGGTGGTGATATAGTATACTTCTTCCACCTTAAGTAAGAAGTAAACATAACAAAATAATCATTATACATAACTTGCATGGTTATACACAACAAAAGATATGGGGCTAGATTTTACACTTTTGTGCAGATCGCCCAAAAATGGGCGTTATTTCCGGCGTGGGCTGTAAAAATGGGTTTTCAGATCGCTGGCTTGTCGCCCATTCTCAAAGCCCCTAGTCTCTGTTTTTGAAATTGGGCGTTACCGCGAGTGATATGAAATGGGCGTTAGCGTTAAATCTCTGACCTTCTGCCGTCCTTAGCAACGGCATGGCAACGCTCGATTCCCGTGATTCAGGAGGTCAAGGGTCATCATGACATGCGCATAAGAGGAGACATAGAGAGTAGGAGCTGAGAGGGCATGTGTGGCTGTGGTGTGGCTGCTTTGGGAGGAAGGAGGGAGAGTTTCGAGCTTTATAGCAAATTGGGTAAAAAAAATAGCTGTTACCAGCCAGATATTTGCCTGAATTTGGTGCCTATAATGGAGGAGAGGAGGAGGCGACATTGTGGAGACTGACGTTGGCAAGAGCAGTGAGCAGGGAGAGGAACACATTGGAGGACGCAAAAGAGCGAGGAAGTTCTCGGGCGAGGCAAATGCCTCCCTCCTGCAGGAGATCAAGTCACGCTGACGTGATTTGACACAGGGAGGGCGAGGGAAGCCCACCCCAAAGGCCTACCAGAAGATATGGGCTAAGATAGCAGAGGTGGCCTCGTCGGTGACCAATGAGGTGCGTGAGGGCAACCAATGCCGCAAGCGATGGAACGACCTTGTTGGATCCACAAGAGTAAGTATTACATTTATTTACATGTACTTAGATATTTATATAATTTGATTTGTAAGAGTCATGAGTGACTATAATCAGATGTGAAGTCTCTCACTTTTACCAGGAATGTTGTACTCAAACCCTGCATTCATGCTGTATGTCTTTAGGTGAAGAATGATAATTATCTTAATAATCATGATTACATGATTATGTCTGTCGGTTATGTGTTGTATCAGTCCCTGTGACAGTACCTAGCAATGATATCATGCAATGATCTCATGCCATGTCGTCCTGTCACCTTTTACAGAAGAAGCTATCGACGATGAGGTCCGTGCAGAGGCGAACAGGTGGGGGGCCACCAGTCCCCAGTGACATCACAGAGATGAAGGAGCGAGTGCTAGCACTCGTGGGGAAGCACACCCGGATGGCCACGAAAGAAGCTGCAGACCCTGAAGTGATGCCTTGTGAGTAAAGTATACACCATTGCATAAAGTAATGTCAATTGATGCCACACCCAATCATATCCGAACAATCATGTATGATAGATGATTTCTAAAATTGTCCTATAAATAATGCTGGCCTCCTGAGAATCATTGCAATGCACAATGTGTTGATGGTCATGAAATGTGTTCTTTGTTAGGATTTTGAAAGTGGTGGTGCTTTTGTCGTGCATATGCTGTGTGTAGTGTTGGACTCACCTTGTGACCCTAGCACCCCCTTCTCCTCTAATAACCTCATTTGTATTTTATCACCAAACAGGCATCTATTGTAGAAGAACAGACCTTTGTGTGTGTTGATGCAGGTGAGGCCTTTCAAAGATTCCGCCAGCTCCTGCGTCATGTAGGCCGAGGCCAGGTCCAACTTGGTGAATGTCTTTCCTCCTGCCAGGGTCGCAAATAGGTCATCTGCCTTGGGTAGCAGGTACTGGTCCTGCAGCGAAAAGCGATTAATCGTTACTTTATAGTCCCCACAAATTCAGACCGTGCCATCGCCCTTGAGGGCCGGAACAATCGGACTGACCCACTCGTTGAACTCCACCGGTGCGATGATGCCCTCTCGTTGCAGGCTGTCGAACCTGATCTCCACTTTCTCTCACATTATGTATGGCACCACCCATGTCTTGTGGTGGATGGGTCGTGTACCAGGAACCAAATGGATCTGTACCTTCGCCCCCGAGAAACTTCCGATGCCTGGTTCAAATAATGACGGAAATTTGCTCAGAACCTGGGCACATGAGGCGTCGTCGACGGACGAAAGCACTCGGATGTTGTCCCAGTTCCAGCGGATTTTCCCCAGCCAGCTTCTGCCGAACAGCATGGGGCCATCTCCCAGTACAATCCATAGTGGAATTTCCTGCACTGTTCCATTATAGGAGACCTTTACTACTGCGTTGCCAATTACATGGATCAGCTCTTTGGTGTAAGTTCTCAGCTTAGTATGAATGGGGCTCAGCTTGGGCCTGTGTGCCTTGTTGCACCACAGTCTGTTGAAAACCTTTTTGCTCATGATGGACTGACTTGCACCCGTGTCCAGTTCCATGGATACTGGAATTCCATCCAGTTCAACTTTTAACATGATCGGTGTACATTTTGTGATGAAGGTGTGTACCCCGTACACTTCTGCCTCCTCGGTTCAAGTCTGTGGTTCAGTTTGATCCGCCATGGATCGATCTTCCTCTGCAACGTGGTGGTTTGCAGGATTTGCAGCACGTCTGTACGTTCACTGGAGGTGTCCCATTGTTCCACAGCCTTTGCACACATAGTGTTTGAAGCGGCATTAATGGGCTCGATGATTACCTCCGCAACGCCAACAATGTGTTAACTGCCTCGCATTAACGTTTGATGGCAGACTCTGAGTCATCTGAGGTCATGCAGTTCTGCCATATGCATTCCTGCCTGAAAACGATGTTACTTTGTGTACAGTACTTGCCGGAACGTCTTTATGCTGCGAAATTTGTTTGGTGTTATCGCTGGTGGACATAAATGCCTGGGCTATCGTTATGGCTTTGCTCAGGTTCGGTGTTTCAACAGTCAATAGTTTGTGAAGGATAACCTCATGGCCAATGCCAAGCACAAAAAAGTCTCTTAACATTTGCTCCAGGAATCCATCGAATTCGCAATGTCCTGCAAGGCGCCTTAGTTCGGCGATGTAGCTCGCCACTTCCTGGCCTTCAGAACATTGACATGTGTAAAATCTATTCCTTGCCATCAGAATGCTCTGCTTCGGATTTAAGTGCTCCCGGACCAGCGAACACAGTTCTTCATATGATTTGGTTGTTAGTTTCACCAGAGCAAGAAGATTCTTTATGAGGCCATAGGTTGTTGCCCCGCAGATGGTGAGGAGGATCGCCCTTCGTTTGGCAGTGTTCTCATCCCCTTCCAGCTCATTGGCCACAATGTATTGGTCGAGTCGCTCTACGAAGGCCTCCCAATCATCCCCTTCTGAGAATTTCTCCAGGATACTAACAGTTCTCTGCATTTTCGCGTGATGGTTCGTTATCTCGTCGCCAGTTGTTATGTCCATAATAAAGTAATATAGCTGAGTACTGTAGATGTGAGTAAGTGTGACCGTAGTTCCTTTATTCTAACTCCAGAGTACTGGTACAGCATGGGAGGCCTGCTTATATACAGTGCTCCCAAGGGATGTTGGGATCCCTTGGGACTCCAACAGGTACTCCCTCTGGTGGTAGTATAATACTGGTTACATAGGGTTGCATACATAACAGTATCAAACATGTGAGGTCAGCACCATTCAAACCTGCATCTAATGGTCAAGCAGAGCATGCTGTTCAAACCATCAAGCAGAGTATGAAACATGTAACTCAAGGTTCACTGCAGACTCGCTTGTTATGCATATTGCTTAGTTACAGGACAAGACCCCACATGCTTACCGGGGTCCCCCCTGCTGAACTGTTGATGAAGAAAGGTCTTAAGACCAACTCTCTCTTGTCCACCCTGACTTGAACGATCATGTTGAACACAGACGTCGAAGTCAGCAGTGGTATCATGCTTGCGCTGCTATGTCACGCAATATTTCTGTTAACGATCCTGTGTATATACTAAATTATGGTCAACATCCCAAGTTAATCACCGGTACTATTATGGCCAAGGAGTATAACAGAATGTTTATCGTCAAGTTCAAGAATGGGCAAACATGCAGGAAACATGTTGATCAGACAAGTCTGTGGCACACGGATGAACCGGAGCAGTCTGAGGAAGACACAATGAGTGATCAAGCAACCTACCCTCAGTCATCAGAGGACTCCACTGTCATCAATGAATGTGGACTTTCAATCCCTGACATGGTCTTTGCCACTTCCATCAGATCAGCTTCCCAGCCCCCAGTCATAACAGACTCAAAATGCTTGCCCAAGGCTGGAGTTGAACTGAGACGATCAATTCGGGAGCGGAAAGCCCCGGACTGTCTCAATTTGTAAAAAGACTGTTACTAATATCTTAAAGGGGAATATTGTCATGTAGGTATACTTGGAGTTACTGACCACCAGGTAGCACCACTGTCGGAGATCATTGGGTTGTAGGTATGTGTGTGCGGCCCAGGTATAAAAGGTAAGCCATCATGTAATGTATTCACTTTGGGCCCTAATAAAGCAGAGCCAGGTTTGTACCTGTGTTAGTTTACAGTATTCAGTCGATCGAGTTATTACATACATAACAGTTAGTTTTGGCAAATTTGATCTTTACGACAAAAAAAAGTGGACGGTCGGTATTATTGAATCTTGGCGTAATTACATACCCAAAAATAATGTTGGGTGATATTATGGGCGCTGGTTTCACCCATTCTGTTGATTCCACCCCAAAAAAGTGGGCAGATGGTATTATTTTTTCCCAGCGTTACATACATGACGGGAGTAACGCTCAGTGATAAGTGTCCGAAACATAGACGTCAGTTTCCATTTTGTGGCTAATTGGGCAATATCTGGGCATTAAACCTCATTTCAGTGGTAAAATGGACGTTAAGTGGGTGCTATGCATGCAAAAATAATGGAAAATCTAATGCACTTATTTTGCCACATTTACAAATCAAACTTTCGAAGAGGATATCTTCGCTCTTGAACAGAACTTTCCAAACTTGTCGAAATTAGACTCATCCTAGGCTGATCCTGAGGAGAGCTTTTCAGTTTTACAGTTCGACTGTCTACAATTTCACACTCAGAATTAAAATTATTACTTTCTCTTGGACTTGTTTCTAATACATCTGATGTAGCATTTGCTAGTGGTACTCTCATCATCATAGGCATTCCCTCAAAATCGAGGAAGAATTGCTTCCACTCTAAAAGTGAGCTCTCAGGTGACTGAACAGTCCATTTCGGGAATTACAGACTGTGTCACAGGTGGGACAGACAGTCATTGGAGGAAAGGGTGGGTGGGGAGTCTGGTTTGCTGCACGCTCCTTCTGCTGCCTGCGCTTGTTTTCTGCATGCTCTCGGCGACGAGGCTCGAGGTGCTCAGCGCCCTCCCGGATGCTCTTCCTCCACTTAGGGCGGACTTTGGCCAGGGATTCCCAGGATTCAGTGGGGATGTTGCATTTTATCAAGGAGGCTTTGAGGGTGTCCTTGAAACATTTCTTCTGCCCACCTGGGGCTCGCTTGCCGTGTAGGAGTTCCGAATAGAGCGCTTGCTGCAGGAGTCTCGTGTCAGGCATGCGAACAATATTGCCCATCCAACGGAGCTGGTCGAGTGTGGTCAATGCTTTGATGCTGGGGATGTTGGCCTGAGTGAGGACACTGATGTTGGTGCACCTATCCTCCTAGTGGATTTGCAAGAACTTGCGGAGGCAGCGCTGGTGGTACTTCTCCAGCGATTTGAGGTGTCTGCTGTATATGGTCTATGTCTCTGAGCCATATAGGAGCCATATATAAATTTTTAAAATTCTTGTTGTTGTTGTTGATGATGAGCTCTCAATAATCGACTCCCCCAAGAAGAGGAAGATAAACTTTCCCTATTCGCCCTTCATAATTTTTAGAGCCTTCTTTAAATGTTCTCTAGCCTTCTCTCCACCAATGAGAACAGTCTCTGGCTAGCTGGAGATACGCCCAGAAGTGTGCCTCATGGTCTTGGAGACTCACTCCACACAAACGGCCACGCTAGCAGAGAAGCCCATCCAAAGGCCAGGAACAGGAATAGAAATATAGAAATCTACTGCGCAGAAGTAGGCCATTTCGGCCCATCGTGTCCGCATCGGCTGACAAAGAGCCGCATGGCCCTCGGTCAGCAGCCCTGAAGGTTACATATAAACCTATGAACAATAAACAATGGCGGAAAGGTAAAGAGCATCTGACCCAACCAGTCCGCCTCACACAACTGCGACACCCCTTGCACCGCAACATTCTACACTCGACCCCAACCGGAGCCATGTGATCTGCTGGGAGAGGCAAAAAAACAGATAAAAACCCAAGCCAATTGGGGGAAAAAAAATCTGGGAAAATTCCTCTCCAACCCATCCAGGTGATCGAAACTAGTCTAGGAGATCACCCTGGCCGGAATGACACCAACGTCACCACCAGTGTGCAGGTCACCGCCCTCCCCACCAACCCCTGCTCCCCTGCCAACATCCCACACCGTCACTTTTCCAGATCTAACTAATGCCCAGAACCCAAAGCGAATTCAGCCCCTTTAGCCCTCCATCGCCTTGCCAGAAAACTTGGATGCATCGATAGATTTATCTTGCAATCATAAAGTATTATGACTTCATAAAATATATAAATGTATTCTTAAGTGTACACTGAGTTCATGAAGTATATATGGGAATGTACTGTCCTGAGAATCCAATAAGAAAATAGGCACTTAGAAGATCTATAATTGAGCAATGTGAATTATTAATCTGATCATTCCCATTAACATAACTTGTAGAGGGCTGTTTTTTTGGCTGCTCTATGCTGCCAATGATCATTATTAGCAAAAAAAGGCTACTTGACTTCTTTGCAAAGGTCGATGGCTCGTTATGTTCTCATTAAAGTCATTAATCACCCACTTTTAGCTTTGATTTGGTTGGCTGCCAAAACTTATGTCTGTCGTGCATTCAGTGCTGTGTTGGCAGAGACAAACACCAGGATAAGAATCAAAGAACTTGCAGTTATATCGCGTCTTTCGCCAGCTCAAGATATCCCGAACTGCTTCACAGCCAGTGAATTTCTTAAGGACCACTGCCTCCTTTGGTTTGAAAGGGCATTTTCAATTGCCACGTGTGATAGGAGGATGTCAGAATGAGCAATAATTCCAGGCCGAGAAAAATGGTCATGCAGTGCATGCCATATTGGTAAAGGGCAATAAATGGGCGTGCGGTGCCCTCACCTTGAGTATTGTGTACAGTTTTGGTTTCCTAATCTGAGGAAGGACATTCTTGCTATTGAGGGAGTGCAGCGAAGGTTCAGCAGACTGATTCCCAGGATGACAGGACTAACTTATGAAGAAAGATTGGATTGACTAGGCTTATATTCCTGGAATTTAGAAGAATGAGAGGGGATCTCACAGAAACATATAAAATTCTGAGGGGATTGGACAGGTTAGATGCAGGAAGAATGTTCCCGATGTTGGGGAAGTCCAGAACCAAGGGTCACAGTCTCAGGATAAGGGGTAAGCCATTTAGGACTGAGATAGAAAATAAGAACATAAGAACATAAAAATTACGAACAGGAGTAGGCCATCTAGCCCCTCGAGCCTGCTCCACCATTCAACAAGATCATGGCTGATCTGGTCGTGGACTCTGCTCCACTTACCCGCCCGCTCCCCATAACCCTTAATTCCCTTATTGGTTAAAAATCTACCTATCTGTGATTTGAATATATTCAATGAGCTAGCCTCAACTGCTTCCTTGGGCAGAGAATTCCACAGATTCTCAACTCTCTGGGAGAAGAAATTCCTTCTCAACTCGGTTTTAAATTGTCTCCCCTGTATTTTGAGGCTGTGCCCCCTAGTTCTAGTCTCCCCGACCAGTGGAAACAACCTCTCTGCCTCTATCTTGGCTATCCCTTTCATTATTTTAAATGTTTCTATAAGATCACCCCTCATCCTTCTGAACCCCAACGAGTAAAGACCCAGTCTACTCAATCTATCATCATAAGGTAACCCCCTCATCTCCGGAATCAGCCTCGTGAATCGTCTCTGTATCCCCTCCAAGGCTAGTATATCCTTCCTTAAGTAAGGTGACCAAAACTGCACTCAGTACTCCAGGTGTATAGTTGCAGCAGGAACTCCCTGCTTTTGTACTCCATCCCTCTCGCAATGAAGGCCAACATTCCATTCGCCTTCCTGATTACCTGCTGCATCTGCAAACTAACTTTTTGGGATTCATGCACAAGGACCCCCAGGTCCCTCTGCACCGCAGCATGTTGTAATTTCTCCCCATTCAAATAATATTACCTTTTACTGTTTTTTTTTCCAAGGTGGATGACCTCACATTTTCCGACATTGTATTCCATCTGCCAAACCTTAGCCCATTCGCCCAACCTATGTAAATCTCTTTGTAGCCTCTCTGTGTCCTCTACACAACCCGCTTTCCCACTAATCTTTGTGTCATCTGCAAATTTTGTTACACTACATTCTGTCCCCTCTTCCAGGTCATCTATGTATATTGTAAACAGTTGTGGTTCCAGCACTGATCCCTGTGGCACACCACTAACCACCGATTTCCAACCCGAAAAGGACCCATTTATCCCGACTCTCTGCTTTCTGTTAGCCAGCCAATTCTCGATCCATGCTAATACATTTCCTCTGACTCCGCGTACTTTTATCTTCTGCAGTAACCTTTTGTGTGGCACCTTATCGAATGCCTTTTGGAAATCTAAATACACCACATCCATCAGTACACCTCTATCCACCATGCTCGTTATAGCCACAAAGAATTCCAGTAAATTAGTTAAACATGATTTCCCCTTCATGAATCCATGTTGCGTCTGCTTGATTGCACTATTCCTATCTAGATGTCCCGCTATTTCTTCCTTAATGACAGCTTCAAGCATTTTCCCCACTACAGATGTTAAACCAACCGGCCTATAGTTACCTGCCTTTTGCCTGCCCCCTTTTTTAAACAGGCGTTACATTAGCTGCTTTCCAATGCGATGGTACCTCCCCAGAGTCCAGAGAATTTTGGTAGATTATAACGAATGC
This sequence comes from Pristiophorus japonicus, assembly GCF_044704955.1. Classification (NCBI taxonomy): domain Eukaryota; kingdom Metazoa; phylum Chordata; class Chondrichthyes; family Pristiophoridae; genus Pristiophorus; species Pristiophorus japonicus. The sequence goes on from NC_091982.1 coordinate 60,237,796, forward strand.
ATCTGCTATAACCTCCGCCATCTCTTTTAATTCCCTGGGATGCATTTCATCAGGACCAGGGGACTTGACTACCTTGAGATCCATTAGCCTGTTCAGCACTACCCCCCTAGTGCTAGTTGATTGTCTCAAGGTCCTCCCTTCCCATATTCCCGTGACCAGCAATTTTTGGCATGGTTTTTGTATCTTCCACTGTGAAGACCGAAGCAAAATAATTGTTTAAGGTCTCAGCCATTTCCACATTTCCCATTATTAAATCCCCCTTCTCATCTTCTAAGGGACCAACATTTACTTTCGTCACTCTTATCCGTTTTATATATCAGTAAAAGCTTTTACTATCTGTTTTTATGTTTTGCGCAAGTTTACTTTCGTAATCTATCTTTCTTTTCTTTATTGCTTTCTTAGTCATTCTTTGCTGTCGTTTAAAATTTTCCCAATCTTCTAGTTTCCCACTAACCTTGGCCACCTTATACGCATTGGTTTTTAATTTGATACTCTCCTTTATTTCCTTGGTTATCCACGGCTGGTTATCCCTTCTTTTACCGCCCTTCTTTTTCACTAGACTATATTTTTGTTGAGCACTATGGAGAAACTTCTTCACTCAGAGAATTGTGAACCTGTGGAATTCTCTACCACAGAAAGTTGTTGAGGCCAGTTCGTTAGATATATTCAACAGGGAGTTAGATGTGGCCCTTACAGTTAAAGGGATCAAGGGGTATGGAGAGAAGGCAGGAGTGGGGTACTGAAGTTACATGATCAGCCATGATCATATTGAATGGTGGTTCAGGCTCAAAGGGCCGAATGGCCTACTCCTGCACCTATTTTCTATGTTTCTATGTTTCACCTGAAACAGACCCTGGGCCGAATCGCATGTGCAGCTAAGGGGCCGAATCCCTGGTCGATGCCGCTCCGTCCCTCCCCCCGGGCAAGATTGGTTTGCCTTGGGCCTGTTGGCTGCATTCAGGAAAACGAGGCCTACATTATGCCTTAAAATGGCCACCTGTTAGGCCAAAACCAACAAGATAAGATTTGCCCAAGGAAGCAGTTGAGACTAGCTCATTGAATGTATTCAAGTCACAGATAGATAGATTTTTAACCAATAAGGGAATTAAGGGTTATGGGGAGCGGACGGGTAAGTGGAGCTGAGTCCAAGGGAAGATCAGCCATGATCTTGTTGAATGGCGGAGCAGGCTCGAGGGGCTAGATGGCCTACTCCTGTTCCTAATTCTTATGTTCTTATGTTCTTATGTTCTTAAAATATTATAACCTGAATATTGAGATGGCAGGAGCAAGAGCTCCCCATCCCCCGATCATTAAACCCCCCACCCCCCACCCCCGCCCGATCGCTGCCTCGTAATCTGAGCATTCTCTTTCCCCGGTCTTCATGAACCACTTACCTGAGGTGTCTGCTATTCCATGTTTATTTGCGAGCAAGCTGTCTGGGGAAGGTTCATTTGGTTCCCCTGGCTCACCAGCTTGATGATAATGAGGCCCGCGGCCCAGAGTTGGGTGGGCCTCGGGCCTTGTCATTCAGGTGCAGTGATTGATCCCCACACCTCCCCCACCACATCCTCCCCCGCCACTTAACCCCCCCTCCTCCCATCAATAATAGGTCCCCTCAAATTTCTTGGTCCTAATGTCTGCAGGCATCCCATGTGATGGTTCAGGTAATAGTCTGCAGGTCTCAGGATCATCGAAAGTGTATTTCAACGTATTGAGGATTATTGGCTAGAAATTGTGTGGCACCCCATCTGGGGTGATGACTATTGCGGGAGTGCAAAGGTATTGCCAGGCGCTACGCAATTCTAGCAGACGCAAACTTCTGGCTTAGCGCTCCAGAAGGAAGTGGAGAGCTAAATCAAGCACTACCACTTCCCGTGGAGAGCTAAATGGTGCAAGAGGGGCGATAGCGGAAGAGCGCTGCTCAATGTCCTAGAAGCAGGAATCACAGGTTGCTTCCCTACCGCCCTGATATGCTTTGAATGTAACCTGCGATTCACGAAGACCGGCCCCAAGCACTGTACCAGAGCGCAGGGCTGCTCAAGCGCGCCATGGGAAACATTCAAAAAACAGCGCAGGGGGCTCAGCGTAAAATGTTGGCTAACCTGGCCACTGATGTCTTTAAATTAGCACTCCCCAAGCGGCTGGTCAAGCTCACTACGCCCCCTGCAGCTACCGTTGTTGACGCCCGGCGAAGCTGCAGGAGGCGGAAGGGTAATTAGGATCCGGGGCGGTAACGGGGCACTGCGATCTCCGGTGCGCAGGAGAGCATCGCGTAAAGGTTTACCGCCAGTGCAAACCTGCAAGGGAAGTTGTCGGGCATTGGTATTTTCACCGCTCCCGGTCGGAAAGCTGTTAGTGCCCCACTATCGCCCTCTGAAGTCGTTAACGGGAACGGCAAATGAGGTCAATTTCTCCTTCAATCAATCTAGAACATGATGTTGGTGATATTAATGCACGGACAAGATGCGTAGAATCATACAATCGTACTGCACGTAAGGAGGCCATTTAGCCTATTGAGCCCATTCTGGGCCTTTGAAATGCTATTAGAATTAATCCCACTCCTCGTGCTCTTCCACCATAGCCTTGCACATTTTTCCTTTCCAAGTATATAGCCAATGCCCTTCTGGTACAGGCACGATGGGCAGAACGGCCTCCTTTTGTGCTGAATCATTCTATGATTCCATGATTCTATAAATTCCCTTTTGAAAGTTACTATTGAATCTGCTTCTACCACCCCTTCAGGCAGTGCGTTCCAGATCACAACAACTCGCTGCGTAAAAATAAATTCTCCTCCTCTCGCCTCGATCTTTAACTTAAAACTGTGTGCTCCGGTTACCGACCCTCCTACCAGTGGAACCGGTTTGTTTTCTATTTCAGTGGTGGCGTTAAACCGTTGATGTCAGCCTGAAAATAATGCCCAATGCAAGTGTGACGTGATCACCCGCTAATATCTCCAACAGTAAACTCTTAGATCGCATCGAAAAATGCTGGAAACACTCAGCAGCTCAAGCAAGAGTTAACTTTCAAGATCGATAAATTATCGAAGTTGGAGGGGGAAAAATTGGTCTCCTGGTGCCGGGACTTCCTGCACCCGGCGCACAAGTCCCATCACAACCGCTGAATTGGGCTTACCGCCCCTCAAAGGAAGTGAAGTGCAATCTCACGCACCTCACTTCCTTTAGGGGCGGGACCAGTGACGGGGTGAGTAGTGCAGCGATAGGTGGATACTCCGCGTGGCGCTGACGAGCTTCAACGCCCCTCCACTTCCCTTAAAGGGGAAGGCCACTGCGCACTCTGCACAGCCTCTGATAGCCTAACCAGGGACGCCAGGCCAACAGCCCGGCACCCAAGACGCAGCGCCGGGCTGCCCCATGGCGGCCCAGACCAGGCAAAAATACAGGCAGGGAAGCTGACCCAAGAGTTGGCAAACAATGTAAGATGGATCCGTGGGCACTGGCAAATTCCCCGTTTAACGTCCGCTCCACGAACGGATGTTGGCCAGCTTTGGGGGGCCGGTAAGGGATCGGCGCACGGCGCTGAATGGTTGGCGCGCACGGCGATGACGTCATCGCCAGTTGCGCAGCTGCCCGCGGGAGAGGACACTGTCATGACAACGCCTCCGCAAAGTCCCAGGAAATTTCCCGAGAGCCGATCATACATAGAAACATAGAAACATAGAAAATAGGTGCAGGAGTAGGCCATTCGGCCCTTCGAGCCTGCACCACCATTCGATAAGATCATGGCTGATCATTCCCTCAGTACCCCTTTCCTGCTTTCTCTCCATACCCCTTGATCCCTTTAGCCGTAAGAGCCATATCTAACTCCTCTTGAATATATCCAATGAACTGGCATCAACAACTCTCTACAGCAGGGAATTCCACAGGTAACAACTCTCTGAGTGAAGAAGTTTCTCCTCATCTCAGTCCTAAATGGCCTACCCCTTATCCTAAGACTGAGTCCCCTGGTTCTGGATTTCCCCAAACACCGGGAACAATCTACCCGCATCTAACCTGTCCCGTCCCGTCAGAATCTTGTATGTTTCTATGAGATCCCCTCTCATCCTTCTAAACTCCAATGTATAAAGGCTCAGTTGATCCAGTCTCTCCTCATATGTCAGTCCGGCCATCCCGGGAATCAGTCTGGTGAACCTTCGCTGCACTCCCTCAATAGCAAGGACATCCTTCCTCAGATTAGGAGACCAAAATTGAACAAAATTTGCAGTTGAGACCTCACCAAGACCCTGTACAACCTCCCTGCTTCTATACTCAAATCCCCTAGATATGAAAGCCAACATACCATTTGCCTTCTTTACCATCTGCTGCACCTGTATGCCAACTTTCAATGACTGATGAATCATGACACCCAGGTCTCGTTGCGCCTCCCCTTTTCCTAATCTGGCACCATTCAAATAATATTCTGTCTTCACGTTTTTGCCCCCAAAGTGGATAACCTCACATTTATCCACATTATACTGCATCTGCCACGCATTTACCCACTCACCTAACCTGTCCAAGTCACCCTGCAGCCTCTTAGCGTCCCCCTCACAGCTCACACCGCCACCCAGTTTAGTGTCATTTGCAAACTTGGAGACATTACACTCAAGTCCTTCATCCAAATCATTGTGATGTATATTGTAAATAGCTGGGGTCCCAGCACTGAGCCCTGCGGCACTCCACTAGTCACTGCCTGCCATTCTGAAAAGGACCCATTTATCCCGACTCTCTGCTTCCTGTCTGCCAACCAATTCTCTATCCATGTCAGTATATTACCCCCAATACCATTGTCATGTATCTTACATTATTATATATAACTGTATCCTAACATGCTACACATGACTGTAATAAGATATGCTGTAACCACCAGCATATCTTACCACCAGGGGTGCACTTGCAAAAGACAGGTATATAAGGACAGGTCTCAGGCAAGTGCAGCATTCCAGAGCTGTGAAATAAAGGTGCAGGTCCAGAGTGACCTTGATTCACTACATGCCTCGTGTGAATCTGTACTGAGGGGACAGGACTTTACAACCATGTGCTTTGATTTTGCACACCGATCTCTTGTGTGTGACCTTATCAAAAGCCTTTTGAAAGTCCAAATACACCACATGCACTGGTTCTCCCTTGTCCACTCTACTAGTTACATCCTCAAAAAATTCCAGAAGATTTGTCAAGCATGATTTCCCCTTCATAAATCCATGCTGACTTGGACCGATCCTGTCACTGCTTTCCAAATGCGCTGCTACTTCATCCTTAATAATTGATTCCAACATTTTCCCCACCACTGATGTCAGGTTAACCGTTCTATAATTACCCGCTTTCTCTCTCCCTCCCTTTTTAAAAAGTGGTGTTATATTAGCTACCCTCCATTCATAGGAACCGATCCCGATTCGATAGACTGTTGGAAAATACGTACACAAATCTTGGAAGGAGGCAGGACAAATTGAGGAGGCTGGTAATAATTTATATGGGATCCTGGGCTTTATTAATAGAGGCGTAGAATACAAAAGCAAGAGGCTTTTCTGAACCCTATATATAACACTGGTTAGGCCGCAGTGGGAGTATTTTGTCTAATTCTGGGCTCCACACTTTGGGAAGGATGTCAAAGCTTTAGAGAGGATGCAGAAGAGACTTTTTTATTATTCGTTCCTGGGATATGGGCGTCGCTGGCAAGGCCGGCATTTATTGCCCATCCTGAATTGCCCGTTGAGAAGGCGGTGGTGCGCCGCCTTTTTGAATCGCTGCAGTCCGTGTGGTGAAGGTGCTCCCACAGTGCTGTTAGGGAGGGAGTTCCAGGATTTTGACCCAGTGACGATGAAGAAACTGTATTTCCAAGTCAGGATGTTATGTGACTTGGAGGGGGTTTTCGAGAATGGTAGCGAGGATGAGAGACTGGAGAAGCTTGTGTTGATCTCCTTAGAGCAGAGAAGGTTATGGGGAGATTTGATGGAGATGTTCAAAATCATGAAGGGTTCAGATAGAGTAACTAAAGAGAAACAGTTTCCAATGGCTGAAGGGTTGATAACCAGAGGCCACAGATTTAATGTGGTTGGCAAAGGAGCCAAAGGGGACTTAAGTAAACATCTTTTTTACACAGCGAGTTGTTGCGATCGGGAATGCGCTGACTGAAAAGGTAGTGGAAGCAGATTCAATCGCAACTTTCAAAAGGGAGTTGGATAACGATTTGAAGGGAAAAATTTCACAGGGCTCTGGGGAAGAGCAGGGTGGGGGAGTGGAATTAATTGGATAGCTCTACCAAAGAGGCATGACGGGCAGATTGACCTCCGTCCATGCTGTATCATTCTATGATCCTCTAATTTACGACCATCTTTTGGATTTCTTTTTTTAACATTAGAGGAGCTATATCAACACGAATTACCGTAAAATTGCCTTGGCCATGGCTCAGTGGGACATATTCTCATCCCTGAGTGGGAAGGTTGTGGGTTCAACTCCCACTCCAGAGACTCAAACCCATAATCCAGCTGATACTTCAGTACAGTACTGAGGGAGTGCTGCACTGTTGGAGGTGCTGCTTCTCAAATGAGACTTTAAACCAAGGCCTCTTTTGCCCTCTCAGGTGGACGCAAAAGATCCCACGGCCACAATTCGAAGTGGAGTGGGGGAATTCCACTCGGTATCCTGGTCGACATTTACCCTTCAACCAACATCATTGAAACAGATTATCTGGTAACAGAGCTGCTGATTGTGGCATCTTGCTGGGGCACATTTCCTACATCCTGAGGTCATGAATGGCACTGCAGAAATGCAAGTCCTTTCTTTGTTTAACTGTCGAATAAGAGAAATAATGGATATACCTTATTTGATCAGCTGATGGAAGACTGGGCTATAATTGTTTCTGATGCGTGAGGTTCTTGTGCCTTAAATCGTTTTGCAGGTTTCACTAACGGGGAACGATCACAGGGAATTGGAACACATCCTTGAAATCCATACCAAGTCACCCAGATTTGTTAACTCCACTCTGGCTGTGGTTTTGCTACTCGGCATCATATTTCTTCATGTCTTGGGTACCTCCTGTCAGTTCCGAAACATGTCCATTGATCATGAAATCTCTTGGGATGACTTAACAAGACTGAGAGTCACTAATTCAACAGGGGCAGTATATGGGGCGCTCTCTTCCGATGTGCCACCATGCACATTTTCCTTCTGTGAGATGACATACAATTCCACCAAGACTATCAAGTTGAAACATGAAACAATGTAATGGATGTGACACGAACTCAAGAAATCTGAACTATGATCACGATCATGTCATGTTATGAAAAATTTATCTGCCATTCAATACACTGTTGTAAATAATATTCCTGACATTCTAACCTTCTGTGATTTTGAAATGCTATACGCCATGTAATCTCATACGGGGCTTAATCGATGACTCTCCAAACCTTGATTTTCTTGGATTCAACAGAAAGTAAAAAGATCTTTATCTGAATGCACATAACATTTGTAACAAAATAGATGAGTTGACGGCACAATAGATACAAATGGGTATGATCTGATAGCCATTACAGAGACGTGGTTGCAAGGTGACCAGGACTGGGAACTAAATATTATGGGATAATTGACAATTTGTAAGGACAGACAGAAAGGAAAAGGAGGTGGGGCAGCACGGTTAATAAAGGATGGGATCAGTGCGTTAGTGAGAAACGATATTGGCTTAGAAGATCAAGATGTTGAATCAGTTTGGGTGGAGATCAGGAATAATAAGGGGAAAAAGCCACTGGTGGGTGTAGTTTATAGGCCTCCTAAGAGAAGCAACACTGTTGGAAGGAGTATAAATCAAGAAATAATGGAGGCATGTAAAAAAGGGACGTCAATAATCATGGGTGATTTTAACCTTCATATTGATTGGACAAAGCAAATTGGGTAGGGTGGCCTGAGGAAGATTTCATAGAGTGTATCCGGGATAGTTTCCTTGAACAGTACATTGTGGAACCAACCAGGAAGAAGGTTATCTCAGATCTGGTACTGTGTAATGAGACAGGATTAATAAATGATTTCCGAGGAAAGGATCCTCTAGGAATGAGTGATCGTAACATGGTTGAATTTCAAATTCAGTTGGAGGGTGAGAATGTTGGATCTCAAACCAGTGTCCTAAGCTTAAATAAAGGACACTACAAAGATATGAAGGCAGAATTGGCTAAAGTGGACTGGGAAAGTATATAAAAGTATGGGATGGTTGATGAGCAGTCGCAGACATTTCATAACACCCACCAAAAATATATCCCATTGAGAAGGAAGACTGTAAAAGAAGCATGAACCATTTGTGGCGAACTAAGGAAATAAGGGATGGTATCAAATTGAAAACAAGGGTATACGATGCGGCCAAGAAGATTGCGAAAATTTTAATAGCCAGCAAAGAACGAATAAGAAAATGATAAAGAGAGGGAGATAGATTATAAAAGTAAACTAGCACGAAATATAAAAAAAGATAGTAAGAGTTTCTACAGGTACATAAAAAGAAAAAGAGTGGCTAAATTAAACGTTGGTCCCCTAGAGGATGAAACTGGGGAATTACTAGTGGAGAATAGGGAAATGGCAGAGAAATTGAATAAATATTTTGTATCAGTCTTCACAGTAGAAGACACTAAAAACATCCCAATAAGGCATAATCAAGGGGCTATAGGGAGAGAGGAACTTAATACAATCACTATCACTAAAGAAGTAGTACTCGGTAAAATAATGGGACTAAAGATGGACAAGTTCCCTAACCTGATGGCTTACATCCTCGGGTCTTAACAGAAGTGGCTGCAGAGATAGTGGTTGCTTTGGTTGTAATTTACCAAAATTCCCCGGATTCTGGGGCAGTCCCAACGGATTGGAAATCCACAAATGTAATGCCCCTATTTAAAAAAGGAGGCAGACAAAAAGCAGGTAACTATTGACCAGTTAGCCTAAAATCTGTCGTTGGGAAAATGCTGGAGTTCATTATTAAGGAAGCAGTCGCGGGACATTTAGAAAAGCATAATTCAATCAAGCAGAGTCAGCATGGTTTTATGAAAGGGAAATCATGTTTGACAAATTTGCTGGAGTTCTTTGAGGATGTAACAAACAGAGTGGATAAAGGGGAACCAGTGGATGTGGTGTATTTGGATTTCCAGAAGGCATTCAACAAGGTGCCACATAAAAGGTTACTGCACAGGATAAAAGTTCACGGGGTTGGGGGTAATATATTAAAATGGATAGAGGATTGGCTAACTAACTGAAAACAGAGTCAAGATAAATTGTTCATTCTCTGGTTGGCAATCAGTAACTAGTGGGGTGCCGCAGGGATCGGTGCTGGGTCCTCAGCTATTTACAATCTATATTAATTACTTGGATGAAGGGACCAAGTGCAATGAAGCCAAGTTTGCTGATGATATAAAGATGGGTGGAAAGCAAATTGTGAAGAGGACACAAAAAATCTGTAAAGGGTTATAGGCAGGCTAAGTGAGTAGGCAAAAATTTGGAAGATGGAGTATACTGTGTGAAAATGTGAGGTTATCCACTTTGGCAGAAAAAATAGAAAAGCAAATCATAATTTAAATGGAGAAAAATTGCAAAGTGCTGCAGTACAGAGGGTCCTGGGGTCCTTGTGCATGAAATTTAGTATACAAGTACAGCAAGTAATCAGGAAGGCAAATGTAATGTTGGCCTTTATTGCAAGGGAGATAGAGTATAAAAGCAGAGAAGTCAAGCTACAACTATACAGGATATTGGTGAGTCCACACCGAGAGTACTGCAAGGAGTTTTGGTCTCCGTATTTAAGGAAGGATGTAATTGCATTGGAGGTTGTTCAGAGAAGGTTCACTAGGTTGATTCCGGAGATGAGGTGGTTGACTTAAGAAGATAGGTTTAGTAGGTTGGGCCTATACTCATTGGAGTTCAGAAGAATGAGAGGTGATCTTATTAAAACTTATAAGATAATGAGGGGGCTCGACAAGGTTGATGCAGAGAGGATATTTCCACTCATAGGGGAAACTAAAACTAGGGGACATAGTCTCAGAATAAGGGGCCGCCCATTTAAAACTGAGGAGGAATTTCTTCTCTCAGAGGGTTGTAAATCTGTTGAATTCTCTGCCCCAGAGAGCTGTGGAGGCTGGGTCATTGAATATATTTAAGGTGAAGTTAGACAGATTTTTGAGCAATAAGGGGATAAGGGGTTATGGGGAGCGGGCAGGGAAGTGGAGCTGAATCCATGATCAGAACAGCCATGATCTTATTAAATGGCGGAGCAGGCTCGAGGGGCCAGGTGGCCTACTCCTGCTCCTATTTCTTATGTTCTTATGTTCCTATTTGTAAACAGCTCTAACCCTGCCAGAACTACATTTTGTTGATGTGGTACTACACAACTAAAGTAACTGCATCTTTTTCTTCCAAAGCAACCAGGAGAATGAAAAAAAAAGAAAGACTTGGATTTTTATAGTGCCTTTCACGACCACCAGAGTCTCAAAATGCTTTGCAGCCAGTGAAGTACTTTTGGAGTGTAAAAAACACAGCAGCCAAATTGCACACTAACAAGCTCCCACAAACAGCAATGTGATAATGACCAGTGAATGTAATGTTGATTGCGGGATAAATAGTTGCCAGGACACCAGGGATAATTCCTTGCTCTTCTTTTAAATAGTTTCGTGTGATCTTTTATATTTACCTGAAAGAGCAGACTGGACCTCAGTTTAACGTCTCATCTGAAAGACGGCACCTCCAACAGTGCAGCACTCCCTCAGCAATGCACTGGAGTGTCAGCCTAGATTTATTTTTGTGTTCAAGTCCTAAGTGTGGGACTTGAACCCACAACATTCTGACTCAGAGACGAGAGTGCTACCCACTGAGCCACAGTTGACACTGTGGAAAGGCAGACTAGTTTTATTTCTCGGCTATGAAGCGCTTCGAGACGTCCGGTGGTTATGAAAGGCATTATATAAATCCAAGTCTTTCTTTTTTTACTTTATGAATTAGTATAATATGAGTCATTGGACCATTTGTGTCTGTGCTCCAGAAATGTGTCTATTGTGGTACAAAGACCGTGATTTTCTGCATAATTCAGTTGTCTTACACCACTTGCCCAAGAATGCAGCATGCCAATATTTTATTAAGAGGACGACACAAGTGTCCATAAGTTCTGCCTCTCTCGCTCACCCACACAACACTATTTTGTCATCTCAGGCTGCGCCGGGAGAAGAAACGTCTTTTGTTCATCATTGTAGTAACATTCAGTTTTGAAAACTTTGCTCCCAAGAACGTGATTGAGTTGAAGGGAATTCAAATAAATCAGTTATCAAGTATCCCTTGTAATAATGACACTTTAATGTCATTCCAAATCACTAATGAGTTTAACAATCTAGTGTGTGATGGCTCAATGAAAATTGGAAAATCCTGATTTAATTTTGTAAATCTGCAGTTCACTCATGATGAAATTCGTTCATTGCACACTGCATTTCTTTTATAGTTGCGATGTCGTGTTTAGCACCCAGTGAAAAGTAAAGTTTTACAGCGATGGTCCCACGTTGTGGGACTCCCAATGGAGAGCAGGGCTCACAGGCGAATTACCACTGTGCATCCCATAATATTCTATCCAGGCTGCTTGCCCACAATTATCCAAGACGTGCTGCCTGTGAACTCAACTCCCTGTGGATGATAGAATGAAAAGGCACCACTTACAATCAACAGGTTTGCTAGCGTAGTGATTGTAGTATTTGTAAGACTACAGCATTTTTTGTCTCATTTTCTGCTAATAACTCTGCTTGCAAACTGCTCCAAGATGGCTGAAACATGGGTTGACCATTTTTAGTAACCCAAATGGCTTTGCAAATTCAAAATACTTTCTCATGAGTTGTAACATCTCACCGCTGAAAAAGACATTGGGCCTGAATTTGATGAATGCCCCCGCCCTCCAAAGTGCCCCCCCGAAAAGACCGCCGATGGCCGCCGAGGTCTCTGACGGTACTTTGGGCAGGGATTTTCATCAACAAGGTCCTTCAAAGGTCGGCGGGCGGCAAATGAGGGACTTAAGCTGCCTATCTGGGCGGAAACCAGTGGGAGCTCCCAATCTCGGCGGCAAAGGTGCTTGCTACCCAAGTGCCACCAAGGATGGAGTTGAGCTGATGGAGGGTCGAAGACTTGCCAAGAAAAAGCATTAAAAAAAAAACATTGGAACACCTTCAGGAGACCCCATGCAAGTAAGTCCCTATAAAGAAAATGTTTACTCACTTTTTTTTAGCTCTTCTGAGCTACCGTCGGGGACCGACCAGCCTTCTTGCAGCGGTCCACCCCCGTTCTGCCATGACTCCCGCCCACATGAATATGCCATCTCAGTGGGTGGGAGTCCACTTATGCCACTCGGCCATCTGGTGACATCAGCGGGCGGTTCCCAGCGCCCGCTCCAGCCCATATCAAAAGTGGCTCTGGGTGGAACCCGAAGAGGAATGTTGGCGGCAGTGGGCGACAGTTGGCGGCAGTGGGCAGTGAGTCCATCAAATTTGGGCCCATTGTCTGGAAACTGTGTAAGAGCTGTAATAAGTAGATAAGAGAATCAAAGAACTATTCATCCACTATCCCTTTGTTTTAAACCTAGACAATTACGTACACTGTGGGCCACCATCCAGAAAAAGGGTATATAATGGCTGTAACACACTGCAGTCAAGTGAGTGGAGACCTGGTCAGTTACCAAGAGAATCAGGAAGTTAATTTCTGATCGTTGTTCATGGCTGGAGTTAACCCATAATGTATGTCTCCTGCTTTCTATTAATCACTTAAGGTGTCATGTATGTAACCATCACGCAATGGTAATCTTCATGTAACTGTAACCCTCATGCAACTCCTGTACACCGTACTTATACCCTAGAAATGCACACCCTGACCACAGGAGGTGAACTTGTGGGAGACACTCCTCAGCTGGGTTTCCAGGTATAAAAGGGGAGGTCCCACCCAGGGTCAGCACTCCTTGGTCCTGGGAATAAAGGTTAAGGTCACATAGTGACTGTGTCTGTAGTACATGCCTCGTGTGAGTTTATAGTACGGTGCAGGGACACCACATTTGGCAACGAGAAACAGGAATCACCGAAACACGAGGATGGCCACCGGTAGCACAGAGGAACGTTACTGTGTGGGTGAGGACTGGAACGACTTCATGGAAAGACTCCAGCAGAGCTTTGTCACGAAGGATTGGCTGGGAGCGACAGCGGCTGACAAGCGTAGGGCGCATCTACTGACTAGCTGCGGACCACAGACGTATGCGTTGATGAAAGACTTGCTCGCACCCCAAAAGCCAGCAGACAAGTCCTTTGAAGAGCTCAGCCAGCTGATCAGTGAGCATCTCAAGCCGGCGAGTAGCATACACATGGCCCGGCACCGGTTCTACACACACCGGTGTCGGGAGGGACAATACATCTCGGACTTCGTTGTGGACCTGCGGCGCTTGGCCAGTCTCTGTAAGTTCACAGACGCCTGCAGGGGGGAGATGTTAAGGGACTTTTTCACTGAAGGCATTAATCATGCCGGGATTTTCAGGAAGCTCATAGAGGCCAAGGACTTGACTTTAGAAGGAGCGGCGTTGATAGCTCAGCCCTTCATAGCAGGGGAAGAGGAGACCAAGCTAATTTATGCATGCAGCCCTGGTCCCAACTTGGTGATGGACCAAGGAGTTTACATTGTGAATGTGGCTAGGGCATTTTGAAACTGCCCAGGCAGCAACAGACTCTAGGGTGGGCCCGCAACAGGGACAATGGAAAGGGGATAGGCAATTCACGCCATCACGAGGGACAATGCGTCCCGCGATGGGACCATTAACACCCATCATCAGAGTGCTTAGAAACAACTAAATGGGCAATCAGAGATGAATGCCTCGTAACAGTCCTTTTGTTCACAACAATCTCAGCTCATGCTGGAGATGCAGGAGTAGACATACTGCGAAAAGCTGCAGGTTCCAGCAATATACCTGTAGGATTTATAACGTCAGTGGACACTTGGCCAGGATGTGCAAAAAGACTGTGGCGAGGCTAATCTGCGAGACAGAGGAATCAGATGAGGGGTCTGCAATGCAGGACGATGCCTGGGGAAAAGCCATGGATGCTGAAGTTCAGCGGGTTCATGTGACTGACGTCCACAGCTAATACACTAAAACGCCACCCATGATGATGAAAGTTTTATTGAATGGATACGGGAGCTAACCAGTCACTTATGAGCGGCCAACAATTTGAGAGACTATGGCCACACAGAGCTAGCAGGCCCAAACTGGAACGCATTGACACGCAGCTACGGACGTACACCAAAGAGATCATCCCAGTGCTAGGCAGTGCAAACTTGGTGGTAACACATAATGGATCACAGAACCGGCTGCCACTCTGGATCGTCCCGGGAAATGGCCCCGCACTCTTGGGGAGGAGTTGGCTAGCCAAGATGAATTGGAAATGGGGGGATGTGCACGCCATTTCATCTGTGGAGCGAAGTTCATGCTCACAGGTCCTACAAAAATTCGGGTCACTGTTTCAACCCGGGGTCGGAACGTTCAAGGGCACTAAAGTAGAGATATGCATCACTCCGGTCACCAGACCAGTGGACCACAAAGCCAGAGCAGTGCCGTATGTGATACGTGAGAAAATCGAAAGTGAATTGGACAGGCTGCTAAGAGAGGGCATAATTTCGGCCGTTGAATTCAGCGACTGGGCAAGTCCCATCGTTCCTGTCCTTAAAGCAGATGGCTCGGTCAGGATTTGTGGCTTGTACAAAGCCACCATCAACCGAGTGTCGCTGCAAGACCAACACCCGCTCCCGAGAGCGGAGGACCTTTTTGCCACGCTGGCAGGTGGTAAGCTGTTCACGAAGCTGGACCTCACTTCAGCCTACATGACTCAGGAACTGGCTGAAGAATCCAAGCTTCTGATTGTTGTGTCTTTGCACCTTGTTACAAACTCACACGAGGCATGGATATATCAGACACGGTCACTCTGTGACCTTCACTTTATTCTCAGGACTAAAGAGTGCTGATCCTGGGTGGGACCTCCCCTTTTATACCTGGAAGTCCAGGTGAGGAGCTCACTCCCTGTGGTCAGGGTGTGCATTACAAGGGTACAGGTACAGTATGCGTGAGTTAGTTACATACTTATAGTCATTGCAAGATGGTGAAATACATGACACTGACCACCATCACGACGCACAAGGGATTATTTATCTACAACAGGTGTCCGTTTGGCATTTGGTCGGCGGCAGCTATCTTTCAGCGGAACATGGAAAACTTGCTCAAATCCATTCCTGGAACAATCGTATTCCAAGACGACATCCTTATAACGGGTCGAGACACCGAGAAACACCTCCACAACGTGGAGGAGGTGCTACGCCGACTGGACCGGGTAGGCTTACGGCTGAAAAAGGCTAAGTGTGTGTTTTTGGCTCCAGAGGTCGAGTTTTTGGGCAGGAGGGTTGCCGCAGACGGGATCCAGCCCACTGAATCAAAAACGGAGGCGATCCGCCGGGCGCCCAGGCCCGGCAACACATCGGAGTTGCGATCATTCCTGGGACTTTTGAACTATTTCGGGAACTTTCTGCCGAACTTAAGCACATTGTTGGAGCCGTGACACATGCTCCTACGTAAAGGTTGTGAATGGCTTTGCGGGGGACTGTCAAGAACAGATTTTCAATAAGGCGAGGAACCTGCTGTATTCTAACAAACTGTTGACTTTGTATGACCCCTGTAAAAAACTGGTTTTAACGTGCGATGCATCGTCCTACAGGGTTGGGTGTGTGTTGCAGCAGGGTAATGATGACGGCCGATTCCAACCGGTGGCTTATGCCTCCAGGTCACTCAACCAGGCAGAGCGTGGATACGGCATGGTCAAAAAGGAAGCACTCGCTTGTGTTTACGTTGTGCAAAAGATGTACCAGTATCTTTTCGGTAAACGGTTCGAGCTAGAGACAAACCACAAGCCGTTAACATCCCTGTTGTCTGACAGCAAGGCTGTCAATGCCAATGCGTCAGCTCACATACAGCGATGGGCTCTCACGCTGGCTGCGTATGACTACACCATACGGCACCGGCTAGGCACCGAAAATTGCGCAGACATGCTCAGCAGGCTCCCACTGGCCACCACCGAGGGGGCAGCGGAGCAAAGCGCTGAGATGGTCATGGCCATTGAGGCTTTTGACACTGCAGACTCCCCCATCACAGCCCGCCAGATCAAACTCTGGACCAACAGAGACCCCCTCCTATCCATGATAGAGAAATGTGTCCTGACTAGGGATTGGGTGCCCGCACACAGGGCGTGCCCCGAGGAGGTCAGACCCTTTCAGAGACGGATGGATGAGCTCTCCATCCAAGCCGACTGCCTGCTATGGGGCAGCCAGATAGTCATGCCCCAGAAAGGCAGGGAAGCATTCATCAGGGAACTCCATAGCGAGCACCCTGGCATCGTGTTAATGAAGGCCGTTGCCCGGTCACATATATGGTGGCCGGGGATTGACTCAGACCTGGAACACTGGGTTCGCAGGTGCACGACGTGTGCCCAGCTGGGAAATGACCCCAGGGAGGCCCCACTCAGCCCGTGGCCCTGGCCCACCAGTCCATGGTCACGTATTCATGTAGACTATGTGGGCCCGTTCATGGGGAAAATGTTCCTGATCGTTGTCGATGCATACTCGAAATGGATCGAGTGCATCATATTAAACTCATGCACGACATCCATCACGATGGAGAGTCTGCGTACGGTTTTCGCGACCCACGGCTTGCCGGACATCCTGGTCAGCGACAATGGCCCATGTTTCACCAGCCATGAATTCCAGGAGTTTATGTCGGGGAATGGTATCAAACACGTCCAGACAGCGCCGTTCAAGCCGGCTTCCAATGGCCAGTCATATGAACGTGTGGTCCAAGTCATAAAACAGGACATGCTACGCATCCAAGGACCCTCCCTTCAGTATCGCCTATCGCACCTCCTGCTGGCCTACAGGTCCCACCCGCATTCGCTCAGGGAAGTCCCACCAGTGGAACTCCTCATGAAACGCATGCTTAAAATGCGACTGTCCCTCATTCACTCAGCCCTGGCAGACATTGTTGAGGGCAAGCGCCAGTCCCAAACCAAGTTCCATGATCGAAACTCAAGAGGGAGGTGTATAGAAATGGATGACCCGGTATTTGTTCTTAACCATGCTTTGGGACCCAAGTGGCTTGAGAGCACAGTAATTGGCAAAGAAGGGAATAGGATCATAGTGGTCAGACTAAACAATGGGCAGATATGCTGCAAACACTTGGACCAAGTAAAGAAAAGTTTAAGCATAGATACGGAGGAACCTGAAGAAGAGCATGAGATGTCACCCACACCACTGCCAGTGGACGCGCAATGAGGACAATCCACAGCATGCACAGTCCCTGCGGCCAGCCCGGACAGGCCGGAATCACCTCAGGTGACAGACGCATGCCGAGGCTCAGCCACCAGAGCCACAACTGCGGTGCTTCACGAGAGAGCGTCGACCACCTAAAGACTTAACCTTTGACACAAAAAGATGTAAGGGGGGAGGTGATGTCATGTATGTAACCATCATGCAACGGTAATCTTCATGTAACTGTAACCTTCATGCAACTCCTGTACAATGTACTTATACCCTAGAAATGCACACCCTGACCACAGAGGGTGAACTTGTGGGAGACACTCCTCACCTGAGTTTCCAGGTATAAAAGGGGAGGTCCCACCGAGGGTCAGCACTCCTTGGTCCTAGGAATAAAGGTTAAGGTCACGTAGTGACTGTGTCTGCAGTACATGCCTCGTGTGAGTTCGTAGTACGCTGCAGGGACATCACATAGAGAATAGGCAATTTTTAACTGTTAAGAAGCACTGTCAAGGGATAGGCTGGTACAGACTAATAATTAGAAATGTTTGTGCATTTGATCCAACATTATTGCTTGTATTTCTTTTCATTATTCTAATCATGGCGAGATCATGGAGAGATTGAGAATTTTAAAATTGTTAGTTAGCTGGTTGACTTCATACTCACTGAAGTTGTGCAAACAATCACTACTTGAAGAAGACGTGCTTACCATTAACTTCCCACGGTCAGCCGTGGCTCAGTGGGCAGCACTTTTACTGCCAAGTCAGAAGGTTGTGGGTTCAAGACCAACTCCAGTGACTTGAGCACAAAAAAAATCTAGGCTGTCACTCCCAGTGCAGTACTGAGGGAGTGCTGCACTGTTGGAGGTGCTGTCTTTCAGATGAGACATTAAACTGAGGCCCCGTCTGCTCTCTCAAGTGGACGTAAAAGATCCCACGGCACTATTTTGAAGAAGAGCAGAGGAGTTATCCCTGGTGTCCAATATTTATCCCTCAATTAACATAACAACTTATCTGGTCATTATCACATTGCTGCTTGTGGGAGCTTACTGAGCGCAAATTGGCTGCTGCATTTTCTACATTGCAATCGTGACTCCAAAGGTACTTCATTGGCTGTAAAGCGCTCTGAGGCATCCGGTGGTCGTGAAAGGCGCTATATAAATTGAACTCTTTCTTTCAACCAGAGATGAACAATAAATGTTGCCTTTCCAGCATCATCCAAAGCCCAGGCCGATTAAATTAAAAACATATATACCAGTTTCTGTTATTAAACCATTCGAAACAAAAGACCAATTTATTTCAAACAATAAAAGCTATTTTGCTGTGAACTCCAGTAATAATGAATGTTAGATAAGATTACCCTGTAGATAACATTATGTTCAGACGCATTTCGTTTTTAGAACAATCGAATATAAAATAAATCACAAAATGAAATATAATAATGTACAACATGCTCTGGTTATTTTAGGCATCTTAATGTGCTCTTGATTAAATGTCATACAGTGCTGTTTTTAAATTATGCAGCCTTCACTGAATAACATGTGAAAAGGTTAAACTTTCTATTGACTTATTACTTTAATCTTTGACTTGAGTCTGCCATGATGTAAACAATTATATTCTGCTTTAGATGTGAGACCGCACTCTAATCCTGGCACCATTGATTTTGGTTCTGGTTTGATTTTGACGCATAGCCTAGCACTGCCTGAAAAGAAGGAATTCTTAATGAGGCTGTCACTTTTTGATAACTCGGATCAATAAAGACATTTGCTTTCCAAAATCTAATTACCATTTTAAAAATGAACAACTTAAAGGCTCAATTTTCACCGGTCATTTGCGGCGTTTATTTGGCGGTGGCGTTTTTTCCTGGCGTAATTATTTAACTCCAAGTTTCCCCCTTGAATCTGCGTCGGCGTAACTGCTTTAGTTAAGATTTTTCTAGGTTAGGTTTTTTTGACGTCTTGTCTACGCCAGTTTTCAGCATTTTTCACACTTTGCCCAAAAATGTTTAATCCAAGGTCGGCGTATTTGGCCACCCCTGAAAAACCTTCTGGTGAGGTAACAGAAAGCAGCGCACATTGAGAAATTGGCGTTGAAAGACGCCATTGTTTTTCATCGCAGTTTTTGGAGGGAGTCAAGAATACTGTAAATGTCCATATTAAAGTTCAATTTTTTTTACCTTTCAATGGACTACATGGGAGTTTTTTGGATTTCGGCAGTTTTCATTTTTTTTTAATAGTCACCAGCGAACGTCTTCAAGCAGGGCAGGAGGGTCGTAGCATCGGCTGTCAGATTCGGCCCCGCGCCCGGGTACAGGGGCTCGGGGCTCGGCTGGAGAACAAGCTTGCGGGGGGGAGAAGTGGTGATCGGAAGGCTACTGCACTGAGCCCAGGGAGGGAGAAACCGATCGCAAGGCTGCTGCACTAGGCACAAGACTGCGATGAGTTTGGGGGAGGGGGAGAAGGGGAGAATTCACAAGACTGCGATGAGTTGGGGTGGGGGGGAGGAGAAGTCACAAGACCCGGTGTGGTCCATCCATACAGATCTTGGGGAGAGAGAACAAAGAACCTGCCCTGCCTGCGTTCCTGCCATTTTGAGCTTCTTGCAAAGGTAAAATTTAACTATAGGGGCAATACTGGCAATGACATACCTTGTGCGAGCCTTCTGCATCATGATGCAACGTAGGAGAAAATTGATTCGACGTCATCGCTTCAGGAACATCAGAGCCTGTAGGGTGCTGGGCAGGAGGCCTTGCCCACCTTGGGTATATCGAGACAGGTGTTCGTACCTGCACCTGAGTGATGCAGACTGTGTCAGAAGGCTGCGTTTCTGCAAAGAAGTTGTAAGTGAGATCTGTGAGTTGGTCAAAGCAGACCAGCACCCTAGAAGCGTCAGGAGGACTGCTTTTTCAGTTGAAGGGAAGATTACAGCTGCACTTTCGTTCTATGCCCTCGGATCATTTCAAGCTACAACTGGGGATCTGTGCACCATTTCTCAACGCACAACACATGTCTGCATTCGGCAGTTGACAGCTGCACTATATGCCTGGAGGGATGACTACATAAAGTTCCCTATGACTGCCCAGACAATACACGACAGGGTTGTGGGCTTCTCTCGGATTGCTGGCTTCCCAAAGGTACAGGGCTTCATTGATTGTACCCACATTGCCTTGCGCGCACCTTTGGAGGATTCCAAGATGTACAGGAACAGAAAAGGCTTCCACTCCATTAATGTACAGCTTGTATGTGACGACATGCATCGCATCATGTCAGTCAATGCAAGATACCCTGGGAGCGCCCATGATGCAGTCATTCTACGCGAAAGCGCTATATCTGCCATGTTTCAGCAGCAGCCAGAAGGACAGAGCTGGCTACTGGGAGACAAAAGGTGTGGCCTCGCCGCCTGGCTCATGACGCCCCTACGTGTAACGCAGACAGAAGCTGACTGGGAATACAACATGTTGCACATTGCGACGCGCAGCATGATAGAGAGGACCATTGGCATCTTTGATGCAGCGTTTCCGATGCCTGGTCCATTCCGGAGGCTACTTGCAATGCTCCCCTGAGATTGTCGGTCAGTTCACTGTTGTGTGCTGCATGCTGCATAACTTAGCCATCATGAGGCAGCAGCAGCTGGTTATAGAAGACCCACGTGTGGTGAGAGTGGCTGATGATGATGAGGAAGATGCAGAAGAAGAGCAGGAGGATGAGGAGGAGGATGAGGAAGCCATGCAACTACCTGAACCTGAAACACGACAGCGGAGGGCAGGCCATCATGCCCCTTTTAATGATTGCTCGAGCCTTGCGCCAGTAGCTCATCCGTGAACGCTTTGCTGCCTGAAGACTCAGTGGGCAGTATTCCAAATGGACCATGTTTACTGTTTTGACTTTTCCATACTGTTGTGTTGTGTTAATGGAACAAATAAAGGAAATGCTTCAGTTTTAATGTAAAATATATTTTATTCAAAAGTTTAACAAACAGTTCTTTGTACTTAAATTAACTTTAATAAAATTATTCTTGCCTCAAACTTTAAAGTTTTTAGTTACATTTACTTACAAACTTTAAGATCACTTACAAATTCTAAGATCACTTAAAAACTTTAAGGATCACTTACTAACTTTAAAAATTGTAAATTTACATAACTTACAAAAGTCTTTTAATTTGAGAACAGTTACAACAGTAACAATAATAACAGCAACAGCAGCAAAGAAAAGCTGCACCCATCTCTCCTCCACCTTATTCTAAGACCGCCCGCCACGCTTGTTCTTGGTGACTCCACCCACCTGCCCACAGGCCATGGCACAGCGATTCTGGGGTTGGTACCAAGCTTATTCTTTCTAAGATCTCAGGTTGTGCGCTTCTGTTGAAGGTGGGGAGTGTGGGGGGGGGGGGTGGCGGGGGGCGCAGCTGGTAATGTGGAAGGCCCGGCCTGGGGCTCTTCAGAGGCTGGTCTGGGGATTAGAGTGGGAGTGGCAGTTAATTCTGTCAATGGACGCAGGATCTGGGCGTGTTCCCTTATTGCAGCAGCTAACACCAACATGCCGTCCCTCATGCGCCCTGACAGTGTCTCAACGACCTGCAACATTCCCTCCCTAATGGTCAGTGATAGTGTTTGCACCATCTCTGACATTCCTCCCTGATGTTCACTGACAGCGCATCAGCTACCTGTGATATTCCCTCCCTCACGGTTACTAAAATGGTTTCAGCTGACTGAGATATTCCCTCACTCATGGTCCCGAACATCGTTCCCATTTCTCATGAGATTACTGTCTCATCACCCACCACACTGATGGTGTCCAGGCGTGCTCATGTAAGGTGAATGCTTTCCCCACTCATTGCCATCATCTGAATCACATCTGTTAGATCCTGCACCTCAGGAGAGTGTGATCGAGTTGTCCTTGCCCTCCTCCCCACGGGTGTGGCTCTCATCCCACCACTGGGACCTGCAACCTGGGATGGTGGGGCCCTGGTTGTGCCTCGCTGCAACTCACTAGGATACGCAACCTTAGAAGGTGGGGCCCTGGGTGTGCTTCACTGTACCCCACCACTAGAACCCGCAGCCTGAGACGGTGGGCCCTGTGTGTGCCTCGCTGCACCACACCACTGGGACCCGCAGCCTGGGATGGTGGGGCCCTGATTGTGCCTCGCTGCACCCCACTGGACTCCCCAGCCTCGAACGGTGGGAAACTATGGAATGTCCCACCAACACTCAAACAACTAGTCAGGGAAGGGGCTGGCAACTCAATAAGTGACACCTGCACCTCCTCCAAGGGAGTACAAGGGATGGGGCTTCATCCATCCCTTCAACCTCCCCCTCACCCTCACCCCCATGCTCTTTGTCTGGAAGATTGGATTGGAAGATGTTCTCATCTGAATCTTCTTCTGCATCATCAGTATTGGCCTCACATTCTGCAAAATATAACAGAACAGACAAATGGTTAGCAGCAGAGGAGGGGGCAGGGTGGCATGATTGGCACACACAGTGCAGGCAACAGGCAGCAGGCAGCAGGCTGAATTGAAGGACCACGATGAATGATAGCACATTGCATCAACCGAAGCGTAGTTGACATCCCCATTAACCGAAATATGACTATCCCGTGCAGTACTTAACATTTAGCAAAGCCAGACCGTGGTATTTGCAGGACTTACCCTCCCCCTCGAGTGTGGGCCCAACTTGTGCAGTGGTGGTTGCTTTTCTTCAGACAGGACCCATCAAAGCAGCGACTCTCTCTTCCAAGGGTGTCAGTGGATGCAGATTTGCCGGGCCTCCTTCTGTTCGAGTTCTTTCCCTTTTATTATGTGCCACCTTCCTCTGCAAAGATGAAAATGCAACTTTTTACTGAGGGTGTCTTTCTGCTGGATGGGACATATACAGATGGTCACATTTACAATTGCAATTCCATTGAATAAATGAAAATATTTCTTACACTAACTACTTGACCAAGATTCTGCCACTTGTTTTTACACTGGACTCCAGATCTAATGGTGATCACCCTTGCGCAGTAATCTTCTGCAACTTGGTTCCTTCCAGTGTTTCTTCATTTCTTTGGGGGGAACGTTTATGTGACATCTGCTGGTGTCCAGCTCCTGCCATCTGGTCTCAATCACAGTAAAGAGTGCCTCCATTTCATCCTGTAAGAAATTCTTGGTCCTTGCAGAATATTGCATCTTGTACTACTGCAGCTGCTCACACACAGCACTCAACGTTCTCACACACACAACTGGCTCTTTAAAAATAGCCGATTGCCAACTCGGAGCTATACTGAGCATGTGCATCCATTGAAATAACATCAAAAACATTACTTTTTTTTCTGCGCATGCACAGAGGATGCGGTATCGTTATTTTTGCGCAGACAGCAGGCTCCACCCCCCGACTGGTCACGCTGTGTGGCGGCAAATTTGAATTATACATTGGGGGAACTATTTCTGGCACATTTTTGGCCTGGAAAAATGGGCGTAACTCTAGCAATATGCCAGAAAATGGGCTTGGGCAAAATTGAGCCCAAAGTAACTGTTCAATTGGCAGGGAGCGATTTGAGGTATTTCAGAAGCAAACAAAACATTGCAGATAGATTTAAAAAAAAAATATCCAGCACCTGTCACAATTTATGCTTAGTTAGACAAAAGAGAGAGAAAATGATGACGTCAACGCATCTTGTGTGGCTTTTTGTGCAAAACAGGTCTGTTATCGATTATTAATGCTAGAACTTGAGACTTTCATTGGACAAGTGATCCAAAGCTCAAGTAGAGAATTCTGGTCTCCACATTGCAAAAGGGGATTCTCTCTCTTAGGCAGTCCCTCGGAGAAGAGGATGACTTGTTTCTACACTAACATGAGTTCTCAGGTGACTGATGAGTCCAATGCGGGACCCGCAGTCTCTGTCACAGGGGGGCAGACGGTGGTTGGAGGGACGGGTGGGTGGGGTGCTTGGGTTGTTGTGCGCTCCTTCCGTTGTTTTCGCAAGGCTTCTGCTTGCTCTCGGTGAAGAGACTCAAGGTGTTCGGCGCCTTCCCGGATGCTTCTCTTCCACTTTGGGCGGTCTTGGGCCAATGATTCCCAGGTGTTGGTGCACAATTTTCAAGGAGTCTTTGAGGGTGTCCTTGAAGCATTTCCTCTGCCCACCTGGGGCTCGCTTGCTGTATCGGAGCTCCGAGTAGAACGTTGTTTTGGGAGTCTAGTATTGGGTATGCGGACGATGTGGCCCGTCCATCGGAGCCGATCGAGTGTGCTCAATGCTTCGATGCTGGGGATATTGGCCTGATCAAGAAAACTGACGTTGGTGCACCTATCCTGCACATGGATTTGCAGGATCTTGCGGAGGCAGCATTGGTGGTACTTCTCCAGTGCTTTGAGGTGCCTGCTGCACATAGTCCATGTCTCTGAAGCATATAAGAGGGTGGGTATCACTATTGCTCTGTAGACCATGAACTTGGTTACAGATTTGAGGTCCTGATCTTCAAGTCACTGGGGAAGGTGTGAAGAGCATTAACAAGGATGATACCAGAACTGAGAGATTATACTACCAAGGAAGGTTGAACAGGCTGGGTCACTTTTCTCTCGAAAAGAGAAGGCTGTAAGGTGACCTGATAGAGGTCTTTAAATTTATGAAAGGGGTTCAATAGATAGACATAGAGAGGATGTTTCTACTTAAGAATGTAGGATATAGGAGCAGGAGTAGGCCATTTGGCCCCTCGAGCCTGTTCCACCATTCAATAAGATCTTTGCTAATCTGATTTTGGCCTCAACTCCACTTCCCTGCCCGTTCCCCATAACCCTTTACTCCCTTATCATTCAAAAATATGTCTATCTCCACCTTAAATTTATTCAGTGACCCAGCCTCCACAGCTCTCTGGGGTAGAGATTCACGACCCTCTGAGAGAAGAAATTCCTCCTCATCTCAGTTCCAAATGGGTGGCCCCTTATTCTGAAACGATGTCCCTTAGTTCTAGATTCGACAGGAGGATGTGATATATTTTTATGTCATCACCAACACAAACATACACAAAATGGCTCGAGAGGAACTTATCAAGTGACCTTGTCACATGATCCTTTTATTATATACATCATTAGTTGCATTACCACAGTAGTCCACGAGGTGGAGCAGTAGTCCACTAGAGGGAGCTCTATATTACAGAGGGGAAACATCTTCTCTGCATCTACCCTGTCAAGCCACTTCAGTATCTTATATGTTTCAATAAGATCACCTCTCATTCTTCTGAACTCCAATAAGTTTGGCTCAATCTGCTTAACTTTTCTTAACAAGACATCTCAGGAATCAATCGAGTGAACCTTCTCTGAACTGCCTCCAAAGCAAATATATCTTGTGTGGGAGCCCAAGACTAGGGGTCCATCAATATAAGATAGTCACTAATAAATCCAACAGGGAATTCAGGAGAAACTTCTTTACCCCAGAGAGTGGTGAGAATGTGGAACTCACTGCCACAGGGAGGGGTTGAGGCGAATAGCAGAGAAGCATTTGAGGAGAAGTTAGATAAACACGTGAGGGAGAAAGGAATAGAAGGATAAGTTGATGGAGTGAGATTAGGTAGGGTGGGAGGAGGCTCATGTGGAGCATAAACACCGGCACGGATTGTGGGTTGAATGACCTGTTTCTGTGCTGCAAATACTGTGTAATTCGATGAATTCTGTATGTATCTGGCAGTTATCGAGGGCATTTTTGCATCACAACATTTGCTGTTCCACTGATTGCTTTTCATATGGTGGAACAGTAGATGTTAGAGACAGGCAAATGGAGGGCAAGGCAGAAGCTCCACTGTGCCAGCCAATTACCCTTGCAACAGGATGTCCCAGCGCTGATAGAGCTTCCATAACCTTATAGAGGCTCGGGCGTTGAAAGGACTCAACGTTGGACCTCAGCCACCTTCTTCATCCACAGCTGTGGAGCCTCTCTCAATCACTACTGCCTGTCAGTTGAGATGAGGGTGAGAACAGTATTGCTTTTATTTTCATGCCGCTGCTTCCGTACGAGCACCATGTGGCAACATTTCGCGAGTCAGTCAAAAAGCAGTGACCGTTGAATTGAAGGAATGATTGATGCCTTGCGGGTCCAAGGTGGAACAATTTGTTAAATTCAGCAAGGAACAGCAGCAGCAGCACAGACGGATAGGAAGTCAGAGAGCAGGCAAAGTCTCGCACACTGCAGGGCTCCAGTGACTGCTCTTGTTCTGATTTGTCTATAAATCATAAGGGATTCCATTCAGTCATTGCGGAGATACGCGATTGCAAGTGCAATATTTCTACAAGTTAACGTGTGTTGCCCTGGCAGAGTCCAGGGTTTCATTATTCTCAGATATTGCCACTATGTTCTAATATGTTCTGACTATACAGTATAAATGCACACGAGGCCCATACTTGAGCGTCCTGTGACCAGTAACCTTCATTATCCAGCACTGAAGTGATGAAGATGGCTGGAGCTTCCCCTTTTATACCTGAAATTCCAGGTTAGGAGTGTCTCCCACAGGTTCACCACCTAGTGGTCAGTGTTCTCACAGTGTACAACTTAGGTCAGATTATACATGGGTTACAATGACAGTTGAATACATGACATCACCTCCCCGCCACAGTCTTATTGGGATCACAGGTTAAGTCTCTTTGGTGGATTACACTCCCGTGTAGAGCGCCTGAGTTGGGGCTCCGGTTGTTGGCGCTGGTCTGAGTGTCTGCTGTTTGCCGTGCCTCAGGCCTGTCCAGATTGCCCACAGTGACTGGGCTCTCCTCCACTTGGTTCCAGTGTTCGGTCACCTGTGGTGGAGTGAACTCTACATCGTGTTCTTCCTCTGCTTCTTCTATGGGGTTGCTGAGCCTCCTTTTAGTTTGATCCACGTGTTTGTGGCAGATTTGTCCATTTGTAAGTTTAACTACCAGAATCCAATCCCCTCTTTGGCAATCACAGTGCCTGCGAGCCATTTAGGCCCTGCATCGTAGTTGAGGACAAAGACAGGGTAATTGACATCAATACATTGCGCCCTCGCATTCCTGTCATGGTAGTCACATTATGACTGGCGCCTGCTCTCAAAAATTTCTTTTATAGTGGGGTGTATAAGGGATAACCTGGTTTTGAGCGTCCTTTTCATTAGCAACTCTGCGGGTGGGACCCCTGTCAGCGAGTGTGGTCGGGATCTATTGGCCAACAGGAGGCATGATAAGCGGCATTGTAAGGAACCCCCTTGGATTCTGAGCATCCCCTGTTTGATTATCTGCACTGCTCATTACGCCTGGCCATTTGAGGCCGTCTTGAACGGTGCTGTTCTGACATGGTTGATACCATTTCCTGCCATGAAGTCCTTGTAAAGCACAGATCATTGTCGCTGACCAAGACGTCCAGTAGACCATGGGCGGCGAATATTGCCGTAGACTTTCTATCGTGGCAGAGGATGTGCTTGAATTGAGAATGTCACACTCGATCCATTTGGAATAGGCGTCTACGACAACCAAAAACATTTTTCCTATGAAAGGACCTGCGTAGTCCACATGGATGTGTGACTATGGCTTGGCGGGCCAGGACCAGGGGCTAAGGGGGGGCTTCCCTGGGCGCATTGCCCAGCTGGTCACACGTGTTGCACCTGCGAACACAAAGTTCCAGGTCTGCATCTATCCCTGGCCACCAAACGTGCGACCTGGCAATTGTCTTCATCATGACCATGCCCGGGTGCTCATTGTGGAGTTCTCTGATGAACATCTCTCTGCCCAACTGGGGCACAACTACTCGGTTTCCCCACAGTAGGCAATTGGCCTGAATCGAGAGTTCATTCTTGCGCCTGTGAAATGGTTTGAATTCCTCAGGGCATGCCCCGTACGTGGCTGCCCACTCCCCTTTCAGGACACATTTCTTGACTAAAGACAGTAGCGGGTCTCTATTTGTCTAGATTTTGATCTGACAGGCTGTCACAGGTGAGCCTTCGCTTTCAAAACCTTCAACAACCATGACCATCTCAGCAGCATACTAGGTTGCCCCCTCAATGGTGGCTAGTGGGAGCCTGCTGAGTGCATCGGCGCAGTTTTCAATGCCCGGTCTGTGCCGAATTGTATAGTCATAGGCGGCTAATGTGAGTGCCCAGCTCTGTATGTGGGCAGATGCATTTGCATTTATGGCCTCGCTGACGGCCAAAAGGGACGTTAGGGGTTTGTGATCTGTCTCCAGCTCAAATTTCCTGCCAAACAGGTACTGGTGCATTTTTTTTTACAACATATACACAAGCAAGCGCTTCCTTTTCTACCATCCCGTAGACCCGTTCTGCCTGGGACAGACTTCTGGAGGCATAAACTACTGGCTGTAACTGACCCTTGGCATTAACATGCTACAATACACACCCAACCCCATAGGACGACACATCGCACATTAAAACAAGATTCTTACATGGGTCATATGACGTTAACAGATTGTTGGAGCAAAACAAATTTCGTGCTCTATCAAAAGCCCTTTCCTGGCTGTCCCCCCAGACCCTTTGTTTAGGAGCCCATGTGGCGGCTCTAACAGCGTGCTCAATTTGGGAAGAAAGTTACTAAAATAATTCAGGAGCCCCAGGAACGAATGCAGCTCCATCGTGTTACGGGGTCTGGGTTCTTTCTGGATCGCTTGTTTTGGACGCAATAGATCTGATCCCATCTGCTGCTACCCTCATCCCCAGGAATTCTACCTCTGGAGCTAGGAAGACGCACTTCGCCTTTTTCAGTCGCAGACCTACCCGGTCCAGTCTGCGTAGCACCTCCTCCAGGTTGCGGAGGTGTTCTTCAGTATCACAACCCGTGATGAGGATGTCATCTTAAAAAACCACTGTCCTTGGAATCGACTTGAGGAGGCTTTCCATATTTCGTTGAAAGACCGCGGTGGCCGAGCGAATCCTGAACGGATATCTGTTGTACTCAAATAACCCTTTATGTGTCATGATGGTGGTCAGCTTCTTTAACTCACTCGCCAGCTCCTGGGTCATGTAAGCTGAAATCAGGTCCAATTTTGAAAAAAGTTTGCCACCAGATAGCGTCACAAAGAAGTCCTCCGCTCTCGGTAGTGGCTACTGGTCTTGGAGTGACACCCGATTGATGGTGGCCTTGTAATCACCACATACCCTGACCGACCCATCCACCTCGAGCACCGGCACAATCGGGCTCGCCCAGTCACTGAATTCGACTGGCGAGATGATGCCTTCCCTCAGCAGCTGGTTCAATTCGCCTTCTATCTTTTCCCGCATCACGTATGGCACCGCTCTGGCCTTATGGTGTACTGGCCTGGCGTCTGGGTTTATGTGAATCACTACCTTGGTCCCCATGAAAGTGCCAATGCCGGGTTGAAATAGTAAGTCAAATTTGTCCAGAATCTGTGAGCATGATACTCGCTCCACAGAAGAAATTGCATTGACATTGCCCCATTTCCAGTTCATGACAGAAAGCCAACTCCTCCCCAGTAGTGCGGGACTGTCCCCTGGGACAATCCAGAGTGGCAGTCTGTTCTCCGAATCTTTGTGGGTCACAACTACCGTGGCGCTGCCTAGCACTGGAATGATCTCCTTTGTATATGTCCGTAGCTGTGCGTCAATCGGCAATAATTTTGTCCTCCTGGCCTTGGACACTCACAACTTGTCGAACTGTTTGATACTCATCAGTGACTGGCAGGCCCCCGTGTCTAGCTCCATTGATACTGGGATGCCATTGAGGAGCACTTTCATCATTATCGGTGGCGTCCTGGTGTATGAACTGTATATGTGCTCCACATGAACTCGCTGAATTTCAGCTTCCAGTGATTTCCCCCAGTGTCTATTTGGCCTCGTGGGGCTTACATCGGGCCTGTCCTCCTCGTACATCAATCTGGCTGCAGGCTTCCTGCACATACTTGCCAAGTGACCGCTGACGTTGCAGTTTCTGCAGGTATATTGCTGATACCTACAAGCTCTGCCTGGGTGTTTGCCTCCACACCTCCAGCATGAGCCGTTGTTGGAAACAAAAGGTCCATTACCAGTCAATCATCTCTGACACTCTCTGTAACTGTCCTTAAGCGCACCAATGACAGGTGTTGATGGCCCCATTACTGTCCACATTGTCCCTTAAGATGTCATGAATCGCTGTTCAGCTAGCCATTGTCTCTGTTGAATTCCCCCTTTGGGTTCGACTACTTGCTCGGGCATGTCCAATTGCCCTTGTCTGTCTGGAGAACTGTGTGCCGCATTAACAATGTTGGCTCCCTGTCCATTTGCTGCATTTAAACCAAGATTTTTGTCAAACATCATTCTGGTCTCTTCCTCCCCTGAGATAAATGTCTGGACCATCAAAGCCGCCATTTCCAGGGTCAAGTCTTTGGTCACAGTCAGTTTCCTGAAAACCCCAGTGTGTCTGATGCCTTCAATAAAAAAGTCTCGCAGCATCTCCGCTCTGCATGCATCTGGGAACTTACATAGGCTCGCCAGTCGCCGGAGGTCTGCCACGCAGTCTGGAACGCTTTGCCCTTCTTGCCGCCGGTGCGTGTAAAACCGGTATCTCGCCACATGCATGCTGCGCGCCGGTTTAAAGTGTTCCTAGATCAACTTACTGAGCTCTTCAAAAGTCTTGTCCGCCAGCTTCTCTGGCACTGGAAGGTCCTTCATCAGGGAGTACGTCCTGGATCCACAAACCGTCAGGAGATGAGCCCTGCGTTTGTCGGCCGAATCCTGTCCCAGCCATTCCTTAGTGATGAAATTTTGCTGTAGTCTCTCAATAAAATCGTCCCAATCATCACCAACACAGTACCTCTCGTCTGTGCTGCTAAGTGGCCATGCTCGCGTGGTTTAAATCCCAGTTTCTCATCACCAATAATATGTCCTTACTATACAGTATAAATGCACATGAGGCACATACTTGAGAGAAGGTCACTCTGTGACCAGTAACCTTTATTAGCCAGCACTGAAGTGGAGAAGATGGGTGGAGCTTCCCCTTTTATACCTGAAATTCCAGGTTAGGAGTGTCTCCCACAAGTTCACCACCTAGTGGTCAATGTTCTCAAAGTGTACAACTTAGGTCAGTTTATACATGGGTTACAATGACAGTTGAATACATGAGATGTTCGAAGGGGATGGTAGGCTGGCTTCGGTTTGATGTAAGGGCACTGGGATGTGTGCTCTGAGGAAAATATTCATTTAAGGCCAACAGATGCAGCTTTAACCTGGAGTACCCTGCACAGTTCTGATCTCTTTATCTAAGGAAGGATATACTTGCCTTAGGGAGAGTGCAATAAAGGTTCTCTAGACTGATTGCTTGGATGAACACAAGAACACAAGAACACAAGAAATAGGAGCAGGAGTAGGCCATTTGGCCCCTCGAGCCTGCTCTGTCATTTCATAAGATCTGATCTGATCATGGACTCAGTTCCACTTCCTTGCCCGCTCTCTATAACCCTTTATGGAGGGGCTGAGGGAGTAAAATAGGCCTATATTCAGAAGAATGCGAGGTGATCTCACTGAAACGTATAAAATTATTAGAGGGATTGACAGAATAGATGTTGGGAGGATGTTTCCACTGGCTGGTGAGTCTAGAACTAGGGGTCACAGTCTCGGAATAAGGTGTTGTCCATTTAGGATTGAGATAAGGAAAAATTTCTTCACTCAGAGGGTTTGTAATTTTCTATCCCAGAGGGCTGTGGATGCTCAGACGTTGATTATATTCAAGATTGAGATTGATAGATTTTTGGATACTTCGGGAAGGAAGATATAAGGGGATCGGGCTGGAAAGTGGAGTTGATGTAGAAGACCAACCATAATCTTACTGAATGGTGGAACAGGCTCGAAGAGCCGAAAGGCCTACTCACACTTCTATTTCATATGTTCTTATTGAATGGTACAGCAGACTCGAAGGGCCAAATGGCCGACTCCTGCTCCTAATTCTTATGTTCTTAATCTTAACCCCGTGCCTTAACTCTTCATCTGGGTTTAACACCTATATTTCGGAGGTGACCATGCCCAAATTTGGACAAAGGCAAATCATCCAGATGTATGCACTGGTCTCATTGTGTCCTTCTTTTCTGTAACTTGCTGGAGTTACTTTTTGATTGACAATGTCTGCTTACTGAGAGAACCAATATGATTTTCATCATTTGCATCATCCAGGGTCAGCTAGCCTGAGTGTCAATGTGGCCAAGTTTCGGCCTGAGTTGCTCCTGATTTTTTGGAGCAACTGGTTTAGAATGGAGTATCTTAGAAATTTGAATTCGCGGCATTTAGTTTGCTCCAGTTCCAGTCAGTTAGAATAGTTTCACTTTGGAACAGAATTTTTTTTTCCAAAAGGGGGCGTGTCCGGCCATTCACGCCTGTTTTCAAAGTTTAGGCAGTGAAAACTTACTCCAAACTAACTTAGAATGGAGTAAGTGAAGATTTTTTTATGTTCGAAAATCAGGCGTAGGTTACAAATTAGGCGTAGGGAAAGCGGGGGGCGGGGTGTGCTAGGGTTTAAAGGGAAGTTTATAAACATTAAACACTTCAGTTTTACAAATAAAGAGCCATCATCAATAATAAATGATAAATACATCAATAAATCAACCAATAAATCAATCAAAAAAATTAATAAAAAATAATTTTTAAAAAATCAATAAATAAAACATTTTCTACTTACCGACTGCAGCACCGGGAGTCCTCCAACAGCGTGCTGGGATCCCCCCCCCCAGTGTGTCACTGTCAGTGTCTCTATCTCTCTGTCTGTCTGTGTGTGTGTCTCTCACTCTCTGTCTGTCAGTGTCTGTGTTTCTGACAGCGAGGCGAGGGGGAGAAGGGGGGGTGGGAGGGGGAGAAGGGGGAGGGGGAGGAGGTGGGTGGGAGGGGGAGAAGGGGTGGGGTGGAGGGGGAGAAGGGATGGGGTGGAGGGGGAGGGGGGTGGAGGGGGAGGAGGGGGGTAGGTGGGGAGGATAGGAGGTGGAGGGGGATTGGGGGGCAGGTGGGGGGGTAGGTGGAGGGGGGTGAGGAGGTGGGGGGTGGGGGGGAGGTGGAGAGGGGGTGGGGGAGAAGGGGAGTGGGGATGAGGAGGTGGGGTGAGGGGGGAAGGTGAAGGGGGGCTTGGTGGGAGAAGAGGGGGTGGGGAGGAGCAGGTGGGGTGGGGGGGTGGAGGGGGGTTGGGGTTGGGGGGTGGAGCAGGGTTGGGGTGGGAGGTGGGTGGGGAGGAGGGGGTGAGGTGGAGGGGGTGGGGGGGAGGAGGAGAGGGGTTTGGGGGGGGAGAAGGGGGGAGGAGGAGGAGGAGGAAGAGGAGGGGGATTAGTGGGGAGAGGAGGGGGGATAGGGGGGAGAGGAGGGGCGGTAGGGGGGGAGAGGAGGGGGGAGAAGGGGATGGGGAGAGGAGGAGAAGGGGGGGAGAGGTGGGGGGGAGGGGGGGAGAAGGGAGAGAGGATGGAGGGAGGGAAGGGAGGGAGGGAGGAGAGGAGGGGGAGGGGGAGGGGGGGAGAGGAGGGGGAGGGGGGAGGGGGGAGAAGGGGAGGGGGGGAGAAGGGAGAGAGGATGGAGGGAGGGAAGGGAGGGAGGGAGGAGAGGAGGGGGAGGGGGAGGGGGGGAGAGGAGGGGGAGGGGGGAGGGGGGAGAAGGGGATGGGGAGAGGAGGAGAAGGGGGGGAGAGGAGGGGGGAGGGGGGAGAAGGGAGAGAGGATGGAGGGAGGGAAGGGAGGGAGGGAGGAAAGGAAGGGAGAGAAGGAGGCTGAATGGCCAGGCCCAAGACTTCGGGCTGGATTTACAGGTAGGCGGTGTCGGGTCTCGGCGGGGGTCGCGGAGGTCTGGAAGGGGCGGGGGGAGAGTCGCGGCGGTCCGGGGGGTGCGGGGGAAGAGTCGCGGAGGTCCAGGGGGGAGTCGCGGGGGAGGGGGGGGGCGCAGAGGTCGGGTCGGGTCGGGGGGTGGGGGGGAGCGGAGGTCGGGTCGGGTCGGCGGGGGGAGTGGAGGTCGGGTCGCCGGTGCGGGGGGGTAGCGGGGGTCGAGTCGGGCCCGGTTGGGCGGAAGGAGCCTTATTCACGCAGCCCCAGTGAGGCCATTCGGCCAGGGCTAGGGGCTGCATGCTTAGGGCCCCTCCCGCAGTTTTGGGCGCCTGGAGCTACTGCACATGCGCGCCCACTGTAGCGCGCATGTGCAGAGGTCCCGGCACTGTTTTCAGCGCAGGGACCTGGCTCCGCCCCCACAGCTCATGCTGCGCTGCGCCTGGCTCCAGAGGGCCTGCAGGGAGCCGGAGAATAGGTACGTTTTTTTTTAGGCGCACTTTGTGGCGCGAAAAACGGGCATCTTGGTCCGGGCTGCGCTGTTTTAGGCGCGGCCCGCAACTTGGGTCCAATGACACTCAGTGTGACCTCTCTGTCCCCTCAACCAACCCCAATTGCTTCCTTCACCAATTGCCCGTTTGATATTAAGATCTGGAGTTCCTGCAATGTAATGTTGACAAAACCAACATCACTGGGGGCGCAGCAGAGTATAAGCGCAATGCTTTTTAAACCAGCTCAGTTAGAAAATTGCTCCCATTTCCGCTGGGATGTCTCCACATGTTAGAAGGACAGAATTTCACAGCGCAGGAGGCCTTTCAGCCCATCGTTCCTGTGCCGGGTCTCTTGTGAAGCTATCCACTTTGTCCCCTTCCCCCATTTCGGTCTGGTTTTTACCCAATCTCTCTTCTGTTAGAGAAAGATGTCTCAGATTTCACTCTGTGTTTACACGGATATCGTCATTGTGGATAGCAAAAGGAGAAAAATTACTTTGACACGTAATTTTCATCCCTTGACAGATTGGGGAGCAGCAGGGGACTGAGTAATGGGGAACATGGAGATGGCAGAAACTCTGAACAAATATTTTGTATCAGTCTTTATGCAGGAGGACACTAACAATGGGGCCACGTTTAGGCCTGAGTTGCTCCTGTTTTTTTGGAACAACTCGTTTAGAATGGAGTATCTTAGAAATTGCAATTCTCGGCACTTAGTTTGCTCCAGTTCTAGTCAGTTAGAACAGTTTCAGTTTGGAACAGATTTTTTTTTCAAAAGGGGGCGCGTCCGGCCACTTACGCCCGTTTTGAAAGTTTAGGCAGTGAAAACTTACTCCAAACTAACTTAGAACGGAGTAAGTGCAGATTTTTGTACGCTCAGAAAAACCTTGCCTACACTTAGAAAATCAGGCGTAGGTTACAAATCAGGCGTAGTGAATGGCGGGGGGTGGGTTTAAAGGGAAGTTTACAAACATTAAACACTTCAGTTTTACAAATAAAGTGCCATCATCAATAATAAATGATAAATATGTCAATAAATCACCAATAAATAAATCCAAAAAAAATTAATAAAAAATTTTAAAAAGTTAAAAAATCAATAAATAAAAAAAATTCTACTCACTGACTGCAGCACCGGGAGCCCTCCAACAGCGAGTTTCTGCCATCTCCATGTTTCCCATTACTCAATCCCCTGCTGCTCCCCAATCTGTCAAGGGATGAAAATTACGTGTCAAAGTAATTCTCCCCCCGCCCCCCCTCCCAGTGTGTGTCTCTCTCTCTCTGTCTGTCTGTGTGTGTGTCTCTCTCTCTGTCTGTCAGTGTCAGTGTCAGTGTCTCTCTATCTCTGTCCATCAGTATCTGTGTTTCTGATAGCGAGGGGAGGGGGGGGGGAGAGGAGAGATGGGGGGGAGAGGAGATGGAAGGAGGGAGGGGGGGAAGAGGAGAGGGTGGGAGGGAAGGAGGAGAGGGAGGGGAAGGAGAGGAGAGGAGGGGAGGGAGGGAGAAGAGAGGAGAGGGAGGGTGGGGGAGAGGAGATGGAGCGAGGGAGGGGGGAGAGCAGAGGGTGGGAGGGAAGGGGGGGAGAAGAGAGGGTGGGAGGGAAGGAGGGGAGAAGAGAGGGTGGGAGAGAAGGGGGGGAGAGAAGAGGGAGGAGAGGAGAGGAGGGGGAGGGAGGGAGAGGAGAGGAGAGGGAGGGTGGGGGAGAGGAGAGGGAGGGAGGCGGGGGGGGAGAGGAGAGGGAGGGGGGAGAGAAGAGGGAGTGGGGGAGAGGAGAGGGGGGGAAGGGGGGAGAGGAGAGAAAGGGAGGGAGAGGAGAGGAGAGGGAGTGAGGGGGGAGAGGAGAGGGGGTAGGGAGGGAGTGTGAGAGGAGAGAGAGGGAGGGGGAGAGCAGAGGGATGGAGGGAGGGAGGGAGAGGAGAGGGAGGGGGAGGGGAGAGGGAGGAGGCTGAATGGGCCCGGCTGACATGAAGAAGCGGTGCCCAAGATTTCGGGCAGGGCCCGCCCCCAGCAAGATGGAGTTCAGGGTAGGTGGCCAGGGGAAGCGGGAGCTGGAGGTGGGGGATGTCGGAGCGGGAGCTGGCTGGGGGGGTGGGGGTCGGAACGGGAGCTGGGGGGCGGGGAAGAGCGGAACAGGAGCTGGGGGGCGGGGGGGAGTGGAGCGGGAGCTGGGGGGTCGTCAGAGCGGGAGCTGGGGGAGGGGGGTTTGTCGGAGTGGGAGCTGGAGGGGGGAGTCTGGGGGGGAGCGGGGCGGGAGCTGGGGGGGTCGGAACGGGAGCTGGGGCGGGGGGGTTGGAGCGGGAGCTGGGGGGGTGTCAGAGCGGGAGCTGGGGGGGGGTCTGGTGGGGGTCGGAACGGGAGCTGGGGGGCGGGGGGCAGTGGAGCAGGAGCTGGGGGGGGGTCCGGGAGGGGAGCGGAGTGGGAGCTGGGGGCGTGGGGTCGGAGTGGGAGCTGAGGGGGTGGTGGGTGGGGGTTTGAGACAGCCAGCTGGAGCCAGAGCAGGAGCTGGATGAGGGCGTTGCAGCCTGATCCTCGCAGCCCCAGTGAGGCCATTCGGCCAGGGCTAGTGGCTGCGTGCTTCGGGCCCCTCCCATACAGTTTCGGGCGCCTGGGGCTACTGCACAGGCGCGCCCACTGTAGCACGCCTATGCAGAGGTCCCGGCACTGATTTCAGCGCAGGGACCTGGCTCCGCCCCCCACAGCTCGTGCTGCGCTGCGTCAAGCTGCAAAGGACCTGCAGGGAGAATCTGCAGGTATTTTTTAGGCGCACTTTCGGGCGTGAAAAACGGGCGTCCAGGTTGGGGTTGCGCTGTTCTAGGCGTGGCCCGAAACTTGGGCCCATAATTCCAATAGTGGATAGTAAAGGGGCTATAGTGAGAGGAACTTAACACAATCATAATGGAAGTGGTACTCAGTAAGATAATGGGACTAAAGGCAGATAAATCACCTGGACCTGATGACTTGCATCCTAGGGTCTGAAGAGAAGTAGTGGCAGGGATTCTGGTTGCAATGGTTGTAATTTATCAAAATTCCCTGGATTCTGGGGAGGTCCCTGCAGATTGGAAAACTGCAAATGTAATGACCTTATTTAATAAAGGAGGCAGACAAAAAGTAGGCAACTATAGACCAGATGGCCTAATATCTGTGGTTGGGAAAATGTTGGAGTCCATTATTAAAGAAGCAGTAGCAGGACATTGGAAATGCATAATTCGGCCAGGCAGAGTCAGCATGGATTTAAGAAGCATGGATTTGTCATGTTTGACAAATTTGCTGGAATTCTTTGAGGATGTAACGAACAGTATGAATAAAGGGGAATCAGTGGATGTGGTGTATTTGGATTTCCAGAAGGCATTTGACAAGGTGCCACGTAAAAGGTTACTGCACAAGATAAAAGTTCACGGGGTTGGGGGTAATATATTAGCATGGATAGAGGATTGGCTAATGAACAGAAAACAGAGAGTAGGGATAAATGGTTCAGTCTCGGGTTGGCAATCAGTAACTAGTGGGGTGCCGCAGGTATCAGTGCTGGGACCCCAACTATTACAATCTATATTAACGACTTGGAAGAAGTGACCGAGTGTAATTTACCCAAGTTTGCTGAAGATACAAAGATGGGAGGAAATGCAATGTGTGAGGAGGACACAAAAAATCTGCAAAAACACAGAGACAGACTAAGTGAGTGGGCAAAAATTTGGCAGATAGAGTATAATGTTGGAAATTATGAGTTCATGCACTTTGGCAGAAAAAAATCAAAGAGCAAGTTATTATTTAAATGGAGAAAGATTGCAAAGTGCTGCAGTACAGCGGGACCTGGGGATACTTGTGCATGAAACACAAATGTTTCATGTGCAGCTACAGCAAGTGATCAGGGAGGCCAATGGAATCTTGGCCTTTATTGCAAAGGGGATGGAATATAATAGCAGGGAAGTTTTGCTACAATTATACAGCGTATTGGTGAGGCCACAGCTGGAATACTGAGTACAGTTTTGGTTTCCATATTTAGGAAAGGATATACAGGCAACTCTCGTTTATCCGGATACGGATCTAACGGAAAACCCACTGTAACGGAACTTAAAATAAGGAGAGGTTAACAATCTTGAACTATGCCAATGCCTCTGGAGAACATGAATCAAAATTAGTGTCCAGTTGTGGCAACATCTTCACATGCTATCTGCCCCCCAATGTGACAACGCTCATTCAACCTACGGATCAGGGTGTCATACAAAACTTCAAGTGTCGCTATAGGAACAACTTCATACGCAGATTGATTAATAGCGATCAATCAATCTCTGATTTTCGGAGAGCATACACTATTAAAGATGCCACGTTACATTGAAGAGGTTTTGGCGTAAGTTGTGGCCCAATGTCATAATCGAAGACAGTGCTTCTGATGACGAAGAATTCAAAGGTTTGTATGCACGGGCTAATAAAAAACAGACCGTCACAGAAATCGTGGAGATTGTCAGCAGTGCATACAAAACAAACGCACTTAAATCCCTAGCAGAAGATGACATTGCTAAGTGGATAGATGTTGACATCGACACAGATGTAGCACAAACTCATACTGATGAGGAACTTATCGGCATAGTCACCAATAAAGACAAATCTGATGAAGAGATGAGCGATTCAGAACTTGAAGAAAAAGAAAAAAGACTTGGACACGTTTTGAAGAAGCAATGAAATATGTCGTTGGTATTTTTGAGGAGAATTCTCATTTTATTTCTGCAAACTCATATCATCCACAACATTTTAATTAAGAAAATTAATTCATTTAAAGAAGCAGATATAAGATCGCTATTTTAAAATCAAGCTGAGTTTTAACAGTTTTAACAGAATAAAATAAAGTTTTAATTTTGAGACGTTATGAATCAATTTTGACGTATTTTATTACGTTCATGTTCAGATAACACAAACTAAATCTTCGTGGGTGGTTCTATCACCATCAAACATCAGCTTTAAAATGTAAATGAGTCCATGATCGGATCAGCCATGATCGTATTAAATGGCGGAGCAGGCTTGAGGGGCTGCATGGCCGACTCCTGCTCCTAGTTCTTATGTTCTTATGTTCTTATGTGCTTAAACCCTGCAAGAGCAGGAATAGACTGGGATGTTGGGCAGCTCTGCTTCTCCCAGGGAGCAGTGTTGCCAGCTGGTGTGATGGGTGCTGACTCCCTGCCTTCGAGAGGGAGCTCGATCAGTTCCTGATTTGTTCCCGACTGGGGCAGAGATCATTGTAGAGAAGGTCAATGTCTTTATAGAGAACACTGCGTCCATGTGATCTCCCGGACCGGTTTCCATCGCCTGAGGGGGTCAGAGAGGAACGTCTCCAGAGTATTTATTCTCCATTATTGGCCCTGGAGTTTTTTCTCTGATTATTTGCCTCTCACAGGGGATTATCGGGCTGCGGGAGAGGTGGGATAGGGCGGGGGAGGGTGGCAGGAAGTGTTTGGTCACGATGCTATGGCCATCATGAAGTGTGGGGCAGGCTTAATGGACCAGTTGGTCTTCTCCTGCCCGTCATGTTCATATGTTTTTATCCCACACAACAGGAGAAATTAAAAAACTTTTTTCCCACCGTTCTCACATTCTAATAACCTTGTGTCTTTAATGAACCATCTTCATCTGAAGGATCCGATAGGTCTGCAATTCACCCTTAATGGACTCGGTAAGCATGAGGCTGTGTTTCAGAGGTAAAAACACAAATCTGACTTGGAGAGTGCAAGTGTTCCCTTATTAAAGTAGAATTCAAAAAGAATGCTAATTATGATGTGTTGGCTCATGTCAGGGCTTTCCAAAGCCTCTGTAATTTCCACTGCAATGTCTCTGAGTGGTAACAGGCCAATTATTTCAAGATCGATTCCATGGTGCAGCATGTTCCAGAGTAGCTGGTGTTTTATATATAACGGAAGCTAAAATCCCCTGACCCAAAATAGAAGTGAATGCAGACTATTGGCAAAC
Organism: Pristiophorus japonicus; assembly: GCF_044704955.1. Taxonomy (NCBI): domain Eukaryota; kingdom Metazoa; phylum Chordata; class Chondrichthyes; family Pristiophoridae; genus Pristiophorus; species Pristiophorus japonicus. Next base: position 60,278,250 of record NC_091982.1, read on the forward strand.
AAAAAAAAAATTCCACTAAATTTAATTGCAGTAGCATTGATTTCTCGTTACTAGTTTCTAATCTATTCTGAACAATTTCAACATAATTATGAAGATGTGGCGATGTAACCACGGCAACCAACCAATGGCCATGTTGTTGGATAATTGAATCATCTTGTCTTGTCTTTAAACATAATTTGGGCTCCACAAATTAGATGCATATATATATATTATTCATAAATCAATGTTATCTTTATTTAATGATAAAAGCTGCAAGTCCAGCAATATATACAGCATTGAATATAATGGTATGAGAGCGTACTAATACAAATATAAAGCAACCTAACTTACAGAATATAGCTAGGGCTAGAAATTTGCCACCGTAGCGATCGATTCAGCTCCATTTTTTGGCGTCAAAAGTTTGTTTTTAGTGCTAAATAAATTTAAGGCCATTTTGCTAGTTTCGCCAGTTGTGCAATGCCGTAATGGTAAAATAAGGGCCGATTTTTTTTGAACCATTTTTGTGACATCACTTGGCATCAAAACCAACGATAATGCCGTCTTTGAGAGTTTCCCCAATTAAGATATTTTTAAGGACAGTGATCAATACCGATTTGAAAAAGCTTGCCTTACCTGGTCGAGTCCCTCGAAATCGGCGTTAACAATCTTGGAAATCATATTTCACCTCATTATTGTTAAATAATAGAACAACCTGTTTCTGGTTATTGTTTTACCCGAAATATTAACGTCAACAAAGAATGGGCTACTGTTGAATTTTTTAAACAGGTTCTCGTCAACAACGAACAAGGCACAAAATAAATCCAATCGCTGGTTGGCTTACAATGGGCCTGCTAAAGCTCACTCGCGTGCTCACACTCCGAATTAGTTTTTTTTAATTGCCACTTTGAAGAAAATATTAACTTTATTTTATTGGAAACTATTTTTACTTCTCCACAATTTAGAAGCAGCAAAGTTCCTCTTTTCAAACGCCGGGCTGTTCCAAAAAGAACGGGTACAACTTTGACTTCAGAAAGTCAGTATAGATCGGCACCAGACACCAATAAACGGCGCTTTGCAGGTTGGGTGCTGATACAGGTACTGTGTGAAAAGTTGTTCAAAGAAAACTTCTCCGTGGGCTGCATGGCCATAGCGAAAAAGCTCAGGGCTGAAATTTCCTGTGGCTTGTTTTCATGGTTTCTGGGCGGTATTGGCAATGAGGTGAGTGGTAATTTCTACCTGAGGCACGCCGGCGGTTTCGAAGTCCCGCTGGGGTGCGGATCGCCGGCGTGCATCGTCCACAGATCGCCCTGGCGCGATTTTTGTCTGAGCGGGGGCCCGTAGGTAGGTATGAAAAACATTTTTTTTATACGCCCACGAGGATCAGCGGAGCTGGGCGGGAAGTAAGTTGGTCTGCAAGAAAAAGGTGAGTGATTGTTTTTTTACTAATTATTTTCAAAATCTGTTGGGGTGATTTAATGGAAAAGTGTGTTGGGAATGTTTTTTTGATTTTTTTAGTTCAGTTTTAAAAAAAATTATTTTTATTCTTTTTCTTGTGTTAGGCCCAACCCACAGCCTCAGGGTAAATGTTTATAGATTTTGAAATTTATCGCTCATTTTCTTTAGGCACCGCCCAATCTAGCCAAAATTGCACTTTCCCGCCCAGATTGGGGTGCAAGGCCCATGTTTTTCGCTGGGCGGATTAAAAAAAAAATTTCAGGAAGTTTTCGCAGGCCAGCCTTAACGGTTTTTCTGGGCGGCAATCGGGTGCTGGCAGACTTTGGGCAAATTTTAGCCCTCAGAAACGCCGCAAGGGAAATTAAAGGGAAGACGCACTGGCCTTGGGAGACCATTCCGTGGGTCACTCTTAATAAAGATACATCTCCACAGACTAAACTCTGCAAAACCACTTGCGATTCAATTCACCTCCCACCCCAACCATAAAATAGCGCGGACCTCTGCAAATGACTGAGTTGAAAATGCAAATCAATCAGCCTAGGCAAAACAGGAGAATTTAAAGTTAATACAGATTCTTTTTTTAAAGAGTTGAATATTATTTAACGATTGCAATGTACAGATAAACCTTTTTGGATAGCACTGTCTTTTTAACCATCCAGCTACAGAGGAAGAATTGAACCATCCAAATGTTAATGACAATATGAAAAGCATTCAACTCTGTCAGATCTTTTTTTGCACATGTGCAGAACGGGTGTTATTCTTACCGCGAAAAAATTTATCTCCATCCTTAAAAACAGTGAGATTTTAACGGTACGCCAAAATTTTTAAAACTTTTGCTGAAACTTAAGCCTTATTTTTTTGGCGTTATTTCAGCATTAAAAAATGGCCATTATTCACAAATGATGCCAAAAAACACTGCTATTCTTAAATGTGGAAATTCTAGTCCATGCTACTTAACATAACCAACCAACCTGCCTCTCTCTGATTACAAGTACTATGACAACTTGGATTTATATAAGAACATAAGGATTAGGAGCTAGAGTGGGCCATTTGACCCTGTGAGCCTGCTCCGACATGCATCAAGATCTTGGCATCAATGCCGCCTTCCCACACTATCCCCATAGCCCTTAATTCCCTTAGTTCCCAAACATTTATCGACCTCTGTCTTGAATATACACAATGATTGAGCATCCACAGCCCTCTATGGTAGAGAATCCCAAAGATTCACAACTCTCTGTGTGAAACATAGAAACATAGAACATAGAAACATAGAAACATAGAAAATAGGAGCAGGAGTAGGCCATTTGGCCTTTCTAGCCTGCACCGCCATTCAATGAGTTCATGGCTGAACATGCAACTTCAGTACCCCATTCCTGCTTTCTCGCCATACCCCTTGATCCCCCTAGTAGTAAGGACTTCATCTAACTCCTTTTTGAATATATTTAGTGAATTGGCCTCAACAACTTTCTGTGGCAGAGAATTCCACAGGTTCACCACCCTCTGGGTGAAGAAGTTTCTCCTCATCTCGGTCCTAAATGGCTTACCCCTTATCCTTAGACTGTGACCCCTGGTTCTGGACTTCCACAACATTGGGAACATTCTTCCTACATCTAACCTGTCTGAAACCATCAGAATTGTAAACGTTTCTATGAGGTCCTCTCTCATTCTTCTGAACTCCAGTGAATACAAGCCCAGTTGATCCAGTCTTTCTTGATAGGTCAGTCCCACCATCCCGGGAATCAGTCTGGTGAACATTCGCTGCACTCCCTCAATAGTAAGAATGTCCTTCCTCAAGTTAGGAGATCAAAACTGTACACAATACTCCAGGTGTGGCCTCACCAAGACCCTGTACAACTGTAGCAACACCTCCCTGCCCCTGCACTCAAATCCCCTCGCTATGAAGGCCAACATGCCATTTTCTTTCTTAACCGCCTGCTGTACCTGCATGCCAACCTTCAATGACTTATGTACCATGACACACAGGTCTCGTTGCACCTCCCCTTTTCCTAATCTGTCACCATTCAGATAATAGTCTGTCTCTCTGTTTTTACCACCAAAGTGGATAACCTCACATTTATCCACATTATACTTCATCTGCCATGCATTTGCCCACTCACCTAACCTATCCAAGTCACTCTGCAGCCTGATAGCATCCTCCTCGCAGCTCACACTGCCACCCAACTTAGTGTCATCCGCAAATTTGGAGATACTACATTTAATCCCCTCGTCTAAATCATTAATGTACAGTGTAAACAGCTGGGGCCCCAGCACAGAACTTTGCGGTACCCCACTAGTCACTGCCTGCCATTCTGAAAAGTACCCATTTACTCCTACTCTTTACTTCCTGTCTGACAACCAGTTCTCAATCCATGTCAGCACACTACCCCCAATCCCATGTGCTTTAACTTTGCACATTAATCTCTTGTGTGGGACCTTGTCGAAAGCCTTCTGAAAGTCCAAATATACCACATCAACTGGTTCCTCTTGTCCACTCTACTGGAAACATCCTCAAAAAATTCCAGAAGATTTGTCAAGCATGATTTCCCTTTCACAAATCCATGCTGACTTGGACCTATCATGTCACCTCTTTCCAAATGCGCTGCTATGACATCCTTAATAATTGATTCCATCATTTTACCCACTACTGAGGTCAGGCTGACCGGTCTATAATTCCCTGTTTTCTCTCTCCCTCCTTTTTTAAAAAGTGGGGTTACATTGGCTACCCTCCACTCGATAGGAACTGATCCAGAGTCAATGGAATGTTGGAAAATGACTGTCAATGCATCTACTATTTCCAAGGCCACCTCCTTAAGTACTCTGGGATGCAGTCCATCAGGCCCTGGGAATTTATCGGCCTTCAATCCCATCTATTTCCCCAACACAATTTCCCGACTAATAAGGATTTCCCTCAGTTCCTCCTCCTTACTAGATCCTCTGACCTCTTTTATATCCGGAAGATTGTTTGTGTCCTCCTTAGTGAATACCGAACCAAAGTACTTGTTCAATTGGTCTGCCATTTCTTTGTTCCCCGTTATGACTTCCCCTGATTCTGACTGCAGGGGACCTACATTTGTCTTTACTAACCTTTTTCTCTTTACATATCTATAGAAACTTTTGCAATCCGTCTTAATGTTCCCTGCAAGCTTCTTCTCGTACTCCATTTTCCCTGCCCTAATCAAACCCTTTATCCTCCTCTGCTGAGTTCTAAATTTCTCCCAGTCCCCGGGTTCGCTGCTATTTCTGGCCAATTTGTATGCCACTTCCTTGGCTTTAATACTATCCTGATTTCCCTTGATAGCCACAGTTGAGCCACCTTCCCTTTTTTATTTTTACGCCAGACAGGAATGTACAATTGTTGTAGTTCATCCATGCGGTCTCTAAATGTCTGCCATTGCCCATCCACAGTCAACCCCTTAAGTATCATTCGCCAATCTATCCCAGCCAATTCACGCCTCATACCTTCAAAGTTACCCTTCTTTAAATTCTGGACCATGGTCTCTGAATTAACTGTTTCATTTTCCATCCTAATGCAGAATTCCACCATATTATCTATGTGCATATTAAAGTCACCCATTATAACTGCTGTACCTTTATTGCATGCACCCCTAATTTCCTGTTTGATGCCGTCCCCAACATCACAATTACTGTTTGGAGGTCTGTACACATCTCCCACTAACGTTTTTTGCGCTTTGGTGTTCTGCAGCTCTACCCATATAGATTCCACATTATCCAAGCTAATGTCCTTCCTGACTATTGCATAAATCTCCTCTTTAACCAGCAATGCTACCCCACCTCCTTTTCCTTTTATTCTATCTTTCCTGAATGTTGAATACCCCTGGATGTCACTCTTTCCCAAGGGGCCTCGCACAACGAGATGGCTAATTAATCCTCTCTCATTACATAACACCCAGTCTAAGATGGCCTCCTGCCTAGTTGGTTCCTCGACATATTGGTCTAGAAAACCATCCCTTATGCACTCCAGGAAATCCTCCTCCACCGTATTGCTTCCAGTTTGGTTAGCCCAATCTATGTGCATATTAAAGTCACCCATTATAACTGCTGTACCTTTATTGCATGCACCCCAAATTTCTTGTTTGATGCCCTCCCCAACATCACAACTACTGTTTGGAGGTCTGTGCACAACTCCCACTAACGTTTTTTGCCCTTTGGTGTTCTGCAGCTCTACCCATATAGATTCCACATCATCCAAGCTAATGTTCTTCCAAGCTATTGCATTAATTTCCTCTTTAACCAGCAATGCTATCCCACCTCCTTTTCCTTTTATTCTATCTTTCCTGAATGTTGAATACCCCTGGATGTTGAGTTCCCAGCCCTGATCATCCTGGAGCCACGTCTCTGTAATCCCAATCACATCATATTTGTTAACATCTATTTGCACAGTTAATTCATCCACCTTATTACGGATACTCCTTGCATTAAGACACAAAGCCTTAAGGCTTGTTTTTTTCACACCCTTTGTCCTTTTAGAATTTTGCTGTACAGTGGCCCTTTTTGTTCTTTGCCTTGTGTTTCTCTGCCCTCCACTTTTCCTCATCTCCTTTCTGTCTTTTGCTTTTGTCTCCGTTTTGTTTCCCTCTGTCTCCCTGCATTGGTTCCCATCCCCCTGCCATATTAGTTTAACTCCTCCCCAACAGCACTAGCAAACACTCCCCCTGGGACATTGATTCCGGTCCTGCCCAGGTGCAGACCGTCCGGTTTGTACTGGTCCCACCTCTCCCAGAACCGGTTCCAATGCCCCAGGAATTTGAATCCCTCCCTGCTGCACCACTGCTCAAGCCACGTATTCATCTGCGCTATCCTGCAATTCCTACTCTGACTAGCACGTGGCACTGGTAGCAATCCCGAGATTACTACTTTTGAGGTCCTACTGTTTAATTTCGCTCCTAGCTCCTTAAATTCATTTCGTAGGACCTCATCCCTTTTTTACCTATGTCGTTGGTACCAAAGTGCACCACAACAACTGGCTATTCTCCCTCCCTTTTTAGAATGTCCTGCACCCGCTCCGAGACATTCTTGACCCTTGCACCAGGGAGGCAACATACCATCCTGGAGTCTCGGTTGCGGCCGCAAAACGCCTATCTATTCCCCTCACAATTGAATCCCCTATCACTATCGCTCTCCCACTCTTTTTCCTGCCCTCCTGTGCAACAGAGCCAGCCACGGTGCCATGAACTTGTCTGCTGCTGCCCTCCCTTGATGAATCATCCCCCTCAACAGTACTCAAAGCAGTGTATCTGTTTTGCAGGGGGATGACCACAGGGGATCCCTGCACTACCTTCCTTGCACTACTTTCCTGCTGGTCTTCCATTCCCTAGCTGGCTGTGGACCCTTCTCCTGCGATGTGAAGAAATTTCTCCTCATCTCAGTCCTAAATGGCTGACCCCTTATCCTGACCCCATAATCTGAAGTTTCCCCAGTGATTTACACCATTTTTTTCGAGCAAGCCGCTTTTTTTGACCTAAATTAAAAATCCACGGTTTCCCCGATCAATTTGCACCAGCGTAATTCAGTTGGATACGATTTTTTAGGTAAATTGTTTTTTCAACCAAAGGGGGCGTAACCTGCCACCCACGCCAATTCTGGCCATTTAGGCAAGTTTTGCCAGCTGAGAGTTACTCCAGTTCTTCTCAGGCCAGCCTATGTGGCCTCTCCAGAAAAACGTTCTGGTGAGTTAAGGAAATCGACGCAGGTAAGGAAATCGGCGCAGGTAAGGAAATCAGCACAGATAAGGAAATCACCGCAGGTAAGTGCAGCAGATGACCAGACAGGAGGAACAGGAGAGGTAACAGAAGGGGAGAGAGGGGGAGGGGTGGGAGGGAGGGGGTGTGAGGGGGGGGGGAGAGGGGGAGAAAGGGGGGAAGCCTTTCGGGTATAGTTAAATGCGGGGACCGGGAGGTAAAAGGCCATTTGGCCTGGGATAGGGATGGGGGAGCAGACCGGCAAGACACTCGGGGCTAGGGGCCGGCGGGGGACTGGACCGGCAAATCCTTCGGCCAGGGCTAGGGGCGGGGATTGCCACCGGGAGCGGGGAGGCGGGGAGAACGACTATAATAATTGGAGGTAAGTTGCTGCAATGTATTTTAATGTGTTTTTTAAGTTGATGCAATGTATTTTATTGTGTTACGAGCGGGCTGTATGGTTCACTTTGCAGCATCAGCCCGCATTGTGTCCCTGGTTACCATGGCAACCGATCTTTTTGGTGCAGATCAAGGCTCCAGCCCCAAAACTGCGCTAAAATCATTTTCCAACATTCCAAAGACTCTGGATCAGTTCCTATGGAGTGGAGGGTAGCCAATGTAACCCCACATTTTAAAAAAGGAGGGAGAGAGAAAACAGGGAATTATAGACCGGTCAGCCTGACATCGGTAGTGGGTAAAATGATGGAATCAATTATTAAGGATGTCATAGCAGCGCATTTGGAAAGAGGTGACATGATAGGTCCAAGTCAGCATGGATTTGTGAAAGGGAAATCATGCTTGACAAATCTTCTGGAATTTTTTGAGGATGTTTCCAGTAGAGTGGACAAGGGAGAATCAGTTGATGTGCTGTATTTGGACTTTCAGAAGGCTTTCGACAAGATCCCACACAAGAGATTAATGTGCAAAGTTAAAGCACATGGGATTGGGGATAGTGTGCTGACGTGGATTGAGAACTGGTTGGCCTACAGGAAGCAAAGAGTAGGAGTAAATGGGTACTTTTCAGAATGGCAGGCAGTGACTAGTGGGGTACCGCAAGGTTCTGTGCTAGGGCCACAGCTGTTTTCATTGCACATTAATGATTTAGATGTGGGGATTAAATGTAGTATCTCCAAATTTGCAGATGACACTAAGTTGGGTGGCAGTATGAGCTGCGAAGAGAATGCTATGAGGCTGCAGAGTGACTTGGATAGGTTAGGTGAGTGGGCAAATGCATGGCAGATGAAGTATAATGTGGATAAATGTGAGGTTATCCACTTTGGTGGTAAAAACAGAGAGACAGACTATTATCTGAATGGTGACAGATTAGGAAAAGGGGAGGTGCAACGAGACCTGTGTGTTATGGTACATCAGTCATTGAAGGTTGGCATGCAGGTACAGCAGGCGGTTAAGAAAGCAAATGGCATGTTGGCCTTCATAGCGAAGGGATTTTTGTACAGGGGCAGGGAGGTGTTACTACAGTTGTACAGGGCCTTGGTGAGGCCACACCTGGAGTATTGTGTACAGTTTTGGTCTCCTAACTTGAGGAAGGACATTCTTGCTATTGAGGGAGTGCAGCGAAGGTTCACCAGACTGATTCCCGGGATGGTGGGACTGACATATCAAGAAAGATTGGATCAACTGGGCTTGTATTCACTGGAGTTCAGAAGAATGAGAGGGGATCTCATAGAAACGTTTAAAATTCTGATGGGTTTAGACAGGTTAGATGCAGGAAGAATGTTCCCAATGTTGGGGAAGTCCAGAACCAGGGGTCACAGTCTAAGGATAAGGGGTAAGCCATTTAGGACCGAGATGAGGAGAAACTTCTTCACCCAGAGAGTGGTGAATCTGTGGAGTTCTCTACCACAGAAAGTTGTTGAGGCCAATTCACTAAATATATTCAAAAAGGAGTTTGATGTAGTCCTTACTACTAGGGGGATCAAGGCGTAAGGAGAGAAAGCAGGAAAGGAGTACTGAGGCCAATGATCAGCTATGATCTTATTGAATGGTGGTGCAGGCTCGAAGGGCTGAATGGCCTACTCCTGCACCTATTTTCTATGTTTCGATGTTTCTATGTTTCTAGTCTACTCAATCTTTCCTCATAGGGCAATCCCCTCATCCGAGAACCATTCTAGTGAACCTTCACTGCACTCCATCTAAGGCAACTACACCTTTCCTTCGGTAAGGAGACCAAAACTGCACACAGGTGAGACCTCACCTATGCCCTGTATAATTGCACTATGACTTATTTGCTATTATACTCTAATCCCTTTGCAACAAAAGCTAACATACCATTTACTTTCCTAATTGCTTGCTGTACCTGCATATAGTAAAACGAAAATGCTTCACAGGAGAATTACCAAAAGAAACCCAGACACTGAGCCACATATTAGGATAGGTGACCATAAACATAAGACCAAAAGAAATAGGAGCAGGAGTCGGCCATCTTGCCCCTTGAGCCTGCTCCGCCATTCAATAAGATCATGGCTGATCTGATCCTGGCGTCGTCCACTTCCCCACCCGCTCCCCATAACCCTTGACTCTCTTATCATTCAAAAATCTGTCAATCTCCACCTTAAATATATTCAATGACCCAGCCTCCACAGCTCTCTGGTGTAGAGAATTCCAAAAATTCACGACCTTCTGAGAGTTGAAATTCCTCCTCCTTCCTGTTTTAAATGCACGATCCCTTATTCTGAAACTATGCCCCCTAGTTCTAGATTCCCCACGAGGGGAAACATCCTCTCTACATCTACCCTGTTAAGCCCCCTCAGAACCTTATCTCTTTCAATAAGTTCCCCTCTCATTCTTCTAAACTCCAATGAGTAGAGGCCCAACCTGCTCAACCGTTCTTCATAAGTCAACCTCCTCATCTCAGGAATCAACCTCGTGAACCTTCTCTGAACTGCTTCCAATACAAGTATATCCTTCCTTAAAGAAGGAGACCAAAATTATATGCAGTACTCCAGGTGTGATTTTATTAGTGCCCGGTACTAGGTCGTCCCTACTTTTATTCTCCATCCCCTTTGCAATAAAGGCCAGCATTCCATTTGCCTTCCTAAATATCTGCTGTACCTGCAAACTAACCTTTTGAGTTTCTTGAACGAAAACCCCCAGATCCCGCTGCACTACAGCATTTTCTAATTGCTCCCCATTTAAATAATAATTTACTTTTTTATTTTTCCTACCAAAGTGGATAACCTCACATTTTCCCACATTATACTCCATCTGCCAAATTTTTGCCCACTCAGTTAATCTGTCTATATCCCTTTGTAGGTTCTTTGCATTATCCTCACAATTTGCTTTCCCACCTATATGTGTATCATCAGCAAATTTGGCTACATTACACTCGGTCCCTTCATCCAAGTCATTAATACAAAGTGTAAATAGTTGAGGCCCCAGCCCTGATCCCTGCGGCACTCCACTAGTTACAGTTTGTCAAATAACCCTTTTATCCCGACTCTCTGTTTTCTGTTAGTTAGCCAATCCTCTATCCATGCTAATATATTATCCCCAACCCCGTGAATTATTATCTTGTGCAGTAACCTTTTTTGTGGCACCTTATCCAATGCCTTCTGGAAATCCAAATACACCACATATACTGGTTCTTCTTTATCCACCCTGCTCGTTACATCCTCAAAGAACTCCAGCATATTTGTCAAACATGATTTCCCTTTCATAAAACCATGCTGACTCTGCTTGACTGTATTATGATTTTCCAAATGTCCTGCTACTACTTCCTTAATGATGGACTCCAACAGTTTCCCAATGACAAATGTTTGGCTAACTGGTCTATAGTTTCCTGCTTTCTGTCTCCCCCCTTTCTTAAATGGGGGCATTACATTTGCGGTTTTCCAGTCCGCTGGGACTTCTCCAGAATTCAGGGAATTTTGGCAGATTACAACCAATGCATCCATTATCTCTGCAGCCACTTATTTTAAGACCCTACGATGCAAGCCAAGAGGTCCAGCGGACTTGTCCACTTTTAGTCCCATTAACTTACCAAAAGCTTAGTGAAAGAGGTTGGTATTAAAGAACGTCTGAAAGAAGGAGAGAGAGGTAGAGAGGAAGGGAGAGGTTTAGGGAGGGAATTCCAGAGCTTAGGGCCTAGGCAGCTGTACTGGAGAGATATGAGCTGAGACAGCTTGGTACGGTGGAATAGTAACCAGAGTGTGCTAGGCGAAAAGTTAACCGGTATGTCCTGATTCTAATTGCAAGGACACCAAAGTGTTCACACAGCAGCGGGGCACCATCAGGTCAACTGCTCGCTCGTAATGTAATAAAAATCTGGGAGACAAAGGGAAGTTGCGGGCAGACCAGTATGGCAGCTGTCATGTAGCAGTGATAAGAAAGGATAGATCGGGAGAGGGCCTATGCCCAGACAGGGAGCAGTCAAGAACTTCCTTAGAGAGAGAGAGAGAGAGAGAGAGACAGACAGACAGATTGGCTGGTCATGAACTTGGATTTCATGGCACTCCATCATCATTGGCAGTCCCTCGAAACGAGGATGACTTGCTTCCACGCCAAAAAAGGGTTGAGTTCACAGGTGTTTCAATGAAGGACCCAATATCCCAGGTCCTGAACTACATCCTGAAGGGTGGAAGATGCCTGTGCGTGGATTTTTTTAATGTGGCGTGGCCGTTGCACACCAGCCACCACATATTCTTGACAGAGGCTAGGTCCAGTGGCAAGGGTTATCCAAGGCAACTGGAGACCTGCTCTGCTACACGGACCTAGTGCGCGCAGATATCGCAGTGTGGGCTGGCCCTCGCCTCTTCTGGCCCCGAACTCACGCCTCTGCTTCACCCTGACCTCGCCACTCCTGCTGTATCTGCCCACGCTCCAATCACCGACATGGACCTTGATGACGTCCCTCTTCGCTGCTGTCACCCTCCTGCACCAGCTCGTGCAGCACCTTGCAGAGATATGCTGCCCTGCTGCCCATGGCCACTACTTGCCACTCCGTTTATGGCCCCAACCTGCTGCTGAGGATCAAAGGGACCTTGGAGTGCATGTCCACAGAACCCTGAAGGTAGCAGGCCAGGTGGATAAGGTGGTTAAGAAGGTATACGGAATACTTGCCTTCAACAGTCGAGGCATAAAATACAAGAGCAGGGAGGTTATGCTTGAACTGTATAAAACACTGGTTAGGCCTCAGCTGGAGTACTGCATGCAGTTCTGGTCACCACATTAAAGGAAAGATGTGATTGCACTAGAGAGGATACAGAGGAGATTTACAAGGATGTTGCCTGGATTGGAGAATTTTAGCGATGAGGATAGATTGGATAGGCTGGGTTTGTTTTCTTTGGAACAGAGGAGGCTGAGGGGAGATGTCATTGAGGCTTATAAAATTATGAGGGGCCTGGATAGAGTGGATATGAAGGACCTGTTTCCCTTGGCAGAGGGGTCAACAACCAGAGGGCACAGATTGAAAGTAATTGGGGTGAGGTTCAGAGGAGATATGAAGGGAGATAGACAAATATTTGAGTGATAAGGGAGTAAAGGGTTATGGGGAGCGGGCAGGGAAGTGGAGCTGAGTCCATGATCTACTTCATGTTCAAATACTCTTTGAATAATAGTCACTGTTGTAATGTAGGAAAACACGGCAGCCAATTTGCGCACAGCAAGCTCCCACAAACAACAATGTGATAATGTGCCTGATACTGTGGCCTCGCTGGGTGTGTACGAAGTGCACACGGACCCGGCGAGGCCTCACAAAAGCCGGTTCTTGGGGCGCGATGTGTACGTGCCGAAAACCAGTTTTTCTGATCTGTCAAGATTTCTCGGTACAAATCCTCCGCATCCCCGGGAGAAGGAGATCCGCGCGGGAGAGATTGGGCCATTTGCCAACTCATGCGCAGCTATTGTCCTGCAAATTCTTATGCCTATTAAAAGCAGGCGCATAGCTTCCTTTTACCAGCGAAAGAGTTTTAAAACATACAGAAATTAAATTTGAAAACACATTTTTGCGTTAAAAACCCTGTCCATTAAAGTAAGTTCATTTCAAACCCTATTAAAACAAAACAAACCAATTCAAAAAATAGTTTTTTTCTTTAAAACATTTAATTAACTTTAATTTCAATTAATTTTAAATACATGAGGTGTTTTATTTATTTATTATGTTATGTTTCTCGTCTTGGGGTTATTCTCATTGATAAAAATGGGAACTCAGAGAAACGGCGATCCCATTATTATCAATGAGAATACTGCACCGTGATTGGTGGTCCAGACCCACGTGACTCCAGCTTTTTTATGCGTACTGGAAAGTCCTGTCCTCATGCGCTGTACATGGAATGAAGGCCTCCGACCGCAATCGAAGGTGCCTCCGGGATGACCAGGGTCATCCGCAAAAAAATGTTGGGTCGGAGGCGTTTGTCCGACCGGAATTTTAGCCCCATTGACCAGATGACCCTTTTCTTAGTGATGTTGGCTGAGGGATAAATATTGGCCCCAGAACACTATAGAGAACTCCCCTGGAATATTGCCATGGGGTCTTTTACGCCGACCTGAGAAGTCAAAAGGGGCTTTGGTTTATCTGGGCAATATTTATCCTTCAATCAACATCTCTAAATCAGATGACCTGGTCATTATCACATTGCTGTTTGGGGGAACTTGCTGTGCGCAAATTGGCTTCCGCGTTTCACATTACAACAGTGACTACACTTCAAAAAAAAGTACATCATTGCCCGTAAAGTGCTTTGGGATGTCCTGAGGCTGTGAAAGGCTCTATATAAATGAAGTTCTTTACTATTTGGAGAAAGAACTTGTGTCAGAAGAGTAAATGGGATTCAGTTGACAGAATGCTGCAATACTGGAAGCGTTTTCTCTGAATTCAGTACTTAATAAGTATGTACAAATGGGATCTGACATATGTTGCTGCTTCACTGATTATAAAAATGCCTTTTTGACCTTGTGAATAGGGGTAAATTATGAGTGTAATCAGAGAAACAATGCATTAGAATTTTAAAAGAACGCAATTCGTCAATTCCAAAATAGTGGGAGGCAATCTTAGGTCACAAAATAAAACATTTAATATTAATATGAAGTAAAGTCTCTGTTCGGTATGGATACGCACACGTGCTAAGGCGACAGATGCAGTATTCCCCTTTATATATTTAAACTAAAGGGCAGTGAAAAGACTGGTGCCAACCACAGCCTGAGTTCCAATTTAGAATTAGATTGTTGAAGCAGAGAGGTATTCTTTAAAAGAATGTCATAGTAAATAGGATTTAAAAATGTTGACGGAACAAACAAAAATCTGATTGAGGCAAGCGAAACAAGTCCTCATCAGAAACAGTGAGCTCCGCACTTGCGGCCAGGTATAAGTTTGACCTGGGCACAAAGACAATTACGTGGCTTTAAACAATCGATGGCGGAATTTTGGGCGTGAGTGAGTTAAGAGCCTAACTACAATACACCGGAGCCGCCTCGATCTTTGACGACCGCCAATCAAACCCTCTGCCTGAACGAAACTTGCCCAAATACCTGGCCCCGCCCTTGTCTCTCGAACACGAGAATCCTCCAATTGCTTTTGTTCAAGGGTCTCTCAACATTCAGACCGGATTTTCAGTTGCAACAAGAAACAAAGTAATTTCACGGGTAATTGAATTGCAATTTGTCAGCCGTGCCTTCAGCTGCTTGGAAGAACTGTGACATACGGGATGGAGGAGCCCACGGTACAACCTGAAGGATCAAACCTTCCTCGCAAACAATGGACAACCATCAACCGCCTCAGGACCGGTCACGATCGATGCTGCCACCTTCTCCATAAGTGGAAGATTAAAGCTTCCCCATCATGTGACTATGGAGCTCCTAATCAGACCCTGGAGCACATCAGTGAGCACTGACCTCAGAGGGAATTCGCAGGCAGCCTACAAGATATCCACGCTGTTACACCGGAAGCTTTGGCCTGCATATCCGACTCGGATATTGACGTTTGATTTGACTACCATATGGAAGGAAAAGAAGAAGCTGCCTAGTCCCTAAGCTCTGAAAATCCCGTCCTAAGCCTCTCCACTTCTCCTTCCTCCTTTGAGATGCTCCTTGAAACCTCCCTCTTTGACCAAGCTTTTGGTCACCTGTCCTAATGGCCCTGAAATTGCCATCGGAAGACATCTGTGGACGAAAGCCTCTCACGGCAAAAATTTCTATGAAAGCACCTGGTGGTCCCGGAGTTTCAGGAACTTGTGCTCCTGGGCCTCTACACAAAGGCCTTTGTAGGGGTGCACATATCACAGGTGCGTATGGGTTTCGTACGCATCAATGGGATCATGTGGGCCGGCCCAACCTATCAGAGTAGCGGATCCCCATTCATACTTATGTGAGTTCCATATATGTGGAACCACCATAAGTATGAATGGGATTACCCCCAAAACACATAAACACTGAAAATAACTTTTTTAAAAAATCACTTATCAGGTTAATAAATTTTTTTTATTGAATTAATTATTTAAAACAAAAATTCACTTTTTTGAAAAATAAATGTACATATATTAAAGGGTCTAAAACTAAAGTTACCTTATTTATCAGAAATTTAAATGTTTAAATTATTTTTAAGTATGTATTTTCCTGTGCTTTACACTAATAAAAGCAGACCTTACGCCTTTCGCCTGCTTTTATCCATTGTAAGAAATTGAAG
The DNA here is from genome assembly GCF_044704955.1 of Pristiophorus japonicus. NCBI lineage: Eukaryota > Metazoa > Chordata > Chondrichthyes > Pristiophoridae > Pristiophorus > Pristiophorus japonicus. Next base: position 60,294,018 of record NC_091982.1, read on the forward strand.
GACAGTCGCTGGGCTAATAGCCCAACACTCTGCCTGCGGAGGCCCTTTAGCTTTGGAGGCGTGTGATCTGTCAAGAGAATTTTTGACAGATCGCGAGTGCCGGGATTAGGCGCATGCGCTTCGTGTACCTAAACCCGGAACTTGCGAGAACCCCGCAGGCATGTGCGCACCTGGTACATGCCCGTGGGGAGCACGAATTCAGGACCAATGTCTCCTTACCTAGCTTGGTGTCGTATTCTGTTTAATAACACTCCTGTAAAGTGCCCCTGTAATGTTTACAACATTAAAGGCGCTATATAGATGCAAGTGGTTGCGAAGCAGCAATATATTGGTAATGAGTCAGTGAGTAGCTGTGAGAATCAAGTCAAGGATTCAGGAAGGCTCACTGAATGTTGTTTGGGCTTTCTCAGTGTTGGGGAATAGCTGTCTGCAAAATCTAATATTTGAAGATTATACAGAAATGTAACAAAAATATATTTGTTAGCATGAGCCATGCGCTCATGAGCTAACCAATCTAGAGCTCCTGGATGTCGAGGGACATAACGGGCAAGATAAAGAAAAAAAGGGAGGCTTATGACAGATACTGACAGCTAAATACTGCAGAATCTCTAGAGGATATAGAAATTCCAGTGGTGAAATTAAAAAGGATATTAGGAAAGCAAAGAGAGAACATGAAAAATTCTTGGCAAGTAAAATCAAGAAAAACCCAAAGATGTTTTATAAATATGTTAAGAGAGAGAGGATAACTAAAGCCTTTTAGAGACCATGAAGGTAATTTGTTTTTGGAGGCGGAAGATGTGGGTATGGTTCTTAATGAATACTTGTGTCTGTTTTCACAAAAGAGAGGGGTGATGCAGACACTGCTATCGAGCAGAAGTGTGAAATATTAGATGAAATAAACTTGGGGCTAGACTTTCCATTAGTTTTGCATCGCTACTGTCCACTTAACGTCCATTTTAACGCTGAGATGAGGTATAATGCCCAGATATCACCCATTTCGTAAAAAAAATGGAAACTTACGCCCATTTATTGCTCACTTATCACCCAGCGTTACTTTCGACATCTCGCCCACATATCGCCGAAAATATTGCTCGCCGAAACAAATGCTGATAAAATGCTGCCCTCTCCTGACCTTAACCAGCGGTATGGACACCATTTTCTAAATCGGAGATCACTTCATTTAAAAGGCTGCTTCGACTTCTGGGGAGTTTTGATGTAATCTGGAGTTACTTTAAGGTGATTTGAAAATCTGAACAAAACATCTTATCATACCGTGGACGAATTGAATTTATTTTATTTGTTTTAGTAGGTAAATTTATTGTTTGTGAACAATAGGTATAATACTGATTGTTATTGTAATGGGGCCTGTCATTTCTCAGCCTGTCTTGATGACCACACACATGCTGCAGACTAGAGATGGCAGAAGGTATATTGAGGAGCATTATGTGCCCAATCAAAGAGATGGCAGACTGAGGAGGAGGATGAGAACTTTCACCTGATGCACTTACAGGAAGAAGCGGTCTTACCTGAACTTGACCGATAACACGTGCCTTAGGAGACTGCGCTTCTGGAAAGAGGTCATCAGTGAGATATGCCAGCTCATTAGGGGAGATCTGCAGCCTGCCAGCACCATCAGGACCGCACTGCCCGTCGACGTCAAAGTTACTGTGGCACTTTCCTTCTATGCATCAGGTTCCTTTCAGGCCTCAGCTGGCGACATTTGCGGTATCTCTCAGCACGTCACACATTGCTCCATTCGACAGGTGTCTGAAGCTCTTTACGCATGCAGGATGGACTTTATCACCTTCCCTATGACCAGGGAGGCACAGAGTGAGAGGGCTCTAGGATTCTCCAGAATAGCAAACTTCCCCAAGGTGCAAGGAGCAATAGACTGTACGCACATCGCAATGCAGGCACCTTTTCAGGATGCAGAGGTTTTTCGGAACTGAAAGGAAGTCCACTCCCTGAATGTGCAACTTTTAGTCGACCACCAGCAAATTATAATGGCAGTGAAGGCCAATTTCCTGGCAGCATCCATGATGTCACATCCTGCATGAGAACACTGTATCTGACATATTTACCAGTCAGCCACAAAGTCAATGCTGGATGCTTGGTGAAAAAGGATATGGCCTCACCTGCTGGCTGATGATCCCCCTGCGTGACACCCAGACAGAAGCTGAAAAGCGATACAACGAAAGCCACATAGCCACACGCAAAATCGTCAAAAAGACAATTGGAGTGCTGAAGCAGCGCTTTAGATGCCTGGTCCATTCAGGAAGTGAGTTGCAATACCACCTTGAGCAGGTAGCTAAATTCGTGGTGGCGTGCTCCATGCTACACAACTTGCCTATCAGAAGGGACAAGAATTGCCAGAAGAGACTGCTGGTCCACCTCAGGAGAGAGAGAGGAAGAGGAGGATGAGGAGGTGGACAATGACCTCGGGCCAGACAATCAGGCTGATGATGAAACTATGCCCCTGCCCCCCCTGTAGACTGCAGGAAAGGGCCCGTGGTGGCTACATAGCTGCAAGACTCTTACGTCAGCAGCTCATAAATGAGTGCTTTACTTGAAATAACATTGGTGGTATTTACAAAGCTGCAAGACTTCTGTGTCTGCAGCTCATACATGAATGGTGTGCATCACCTTGGTGACAGTTAAAGTTAAAGTTTATTCAAGTTTCGTTGAATTATCGCCTTGCATGTTAAGGAATCACCAGTATTTAACATTACAGCTATCTGAGAACATCCGCAACATGTTATGTTAAATAAAAAAATTTTAATGATAACATTTGTATTAATTTATAATTATAAGTCCAAAAATCACCCCACCCCATCCCACCACAAATTTATAACATTTATAACATTTATTAAATTTTTAACATTTCCAATAACACTAATAACACAAATAACACAAATGCAAATACAACAAGGTACACCCTTCCTCCCTTCCCCCAAACCTCCCAATATTCATTAACTAGCAACAAAAGCAAGAACAATATTGTTAGAACTCCAACTCTTGCGGCCATGCACTTCATTTTCCTTTTCCCCCCAGCATTTTCTTCCCACCTCAAACCCTTCCCCTCCCCCTCCCGACTCCAAGCTGCCTTGCCATAGTGCTCCTCAGGTGCTGCTTCATTGGGGAGGATGACGGCAAATCCGCTGGTTGGCTGGATGCTGGAGAAGATGTTCCCGAGGAGGAAACATCCTCCGAGCCAGAAGCAAGAGCTTCCTCTTGGCTCTCATGTGTCGTTGGCACCTTGGGGTTCAGTGCCGTATTCAGGGAACACTGGCAGTCCTCTGGCACCAGCGTTCCTGGCTATTATCTCCAGGGCCACCACCATTCGCGGCATGTACTCGGTTATGTTCGTGGATATTGTGGCCAGCTGTTGGGATATGCCCCCCATTGTCTGGAGGATCTGCTGACCTATGTCAACATTCCTCCTGGACAAATATACCATGTCCCCACTGAGATCTGCTGATCGTGACGCAGTTCTGCTGCGTCAAACCAACCTCCACGGGGTCGGCGCCGGCATGGAGACACTTGGGGTGCCCTGTGGCAAAGTGTGTGGGCCTGCTTCCTCCACGGTGGAGGATGACATGGCGACAGGAACACTAAATGTAATAGGTGTGCTTGATATGGAGCTTGTTGCTGCAGGCTCCTCCAACTCCTCACTCTCGTCAGTGGAGAGGACAACTTGCAGCTCAACGAGTGATATTCGGGGCTCCTCACCACCAGAAGCACGATCTACCACAGACCGCCGCAGAATCATCAACTCGCCTCGGCACTGTTGGCAGGGACTGCGCTCTTGGCTGAACTACAAAACATAAGTGAGGTAATTAGAGGAGAAGGGAGTGCTGGGGTCACAGGGTGATTCAAACGCTACACGCAGCATATGCACGAGAACAGCACTACCGCTATCAAAATAATCACAGTCATCACATTTAATGAACATGATCAAATTCTGAATTACAATGATTTTCATGGGCCCATCATTAATTACATAACACTTTCATCAATCATCTATCGTATAATGTATGGATATGAGTGGGTGTGGTATCTATTGATTTACATCACGCAATTGTGTATACTTTACTCACGTGGCTTAACATCAGGTTCTGCTGCTGCACGGGTGGACGAGTGATCGTGGACCCCCACTAGTGCCAGCGCCCGCTCCTCAATGTCGGTCAGCTCGCACATCAGCTCCTATTTCTTATGTTCTTATCACTGGCGGGCCGCCACCCGCTGCTCGGCCCTATTCTTTGAAAGCTTCTTCTGCAAAAGGTAACAACAGCACGACATGGCATAAAATCATTGCATAAGATCATTGCTAGGTACTGTCACAGATACTGATACAAGACATAACCGACAGATGATATAATTATTATTACTATTATCATTATTAACCTAAACATGTACTCTGTAAACCTAGGATTTGAGTAAAATATTACTGATCTAACTGCAATATATCAGATCTGAATTTATTTACTCATTACACTTACAATTCCAATGATATAAATATATAAGTACATGTAAATAAATGTAATACTCTGCCGGAGCCGACAAGCTCGTTCCAACGCTTGCGGCACTGGTTGCCTCACGCACCTCGTGTGTCACCGACGAGACCACCTCAGTGATTTCAGCCCAAGTCTCTGATAAACCTTTGGGGTTGGCTTCCGATACCCACCCCAGGTCAATTGACCCCAACGTGACTCCACCTTCTGCAGAAGGGCAGTATTTGCCTCGTCCGAGAATCTCCTCGTTCTTTTTCGACCTCCCATCTCCAATTCTTCTCCAACCTCACTGCCCTCACCAGCCTCCTCCACCTCCGCATCATGATCTCTCGCCTCCTCCATGCCTTCTATTTTAAAAAATCTTTTTGTGACAGATAAACCTCTGGATTCTGTAAAGGTGCTCGCAGGGCGATGTGCATACAGTCAAGGCCACCCTGAACCTTGGAGAAGCCATCAAATCATCCAAAACCTACAGCCCTCTCATTTTGGGTCTCCTTGGTCATTGGGCAGTTTATGCAGCAATGTGTAGCATGCTGTGAGATGGAGCATATGCCCCCCGCTGATGCCTGAAAGGAGCCAGAGTCATAGAAGGCAAGTGCCACAGTGGCATTCACCTTGATGGGCAATGCAGTCCTGTTGGCACTGGTAAGCTGTAGGTCTGCCTGTATGAGCTGGCATATCTATGTGACCACCTCTTTTCGGGAACGCAGCCTTCTAGCACACAGTGCCTCAGAGAACTGCAGGTATGAGCGATGCTCCCTGTAAACTGAGGCTAAGGCGTCCTACCCATACAACTGCGATCTCTTCAATTACGTTGCAATGATCAACAATAAGCCTTCTTCGAGCTTAAAGTCTTATGAATATAGCAGCCAGGATGAACGGCTCCCGACCTAGCATGGCCCCCATCTTTAAAAATCTCCTTAACTGTCATTTATAAAACAAATGATGATGATGATGATGATGAAATGTCATTGATAAAACAAACCAGAAATTCATCTAAACTTCACAAACAAAAGTATGCAGTAACACAGTGTTCTTCTCCCAATCCTTTTAATCCCTCACACTGCGACTTTCTCCTCTGTTTTCAACATGGCACCATTAGCGCCCAGTGTGCCTGGGGACCGTCTGGTTTTTCTGGGCGTGTTCCCGGACGGATGCTAAATTGGGCGAAATGCTCGAAAATTCCACCCGGGGCACTAGCGCAGCGCTGCATAACGATTTGCGTCATCCCAACGGTCAAAACTGCGGCAGGACGTTAAATTTTAGCGCCGCCGCAAAACCACTGGCGAAAGTTCCGCCCGGGCGCAAAATCTTGTGCACCTCCTTTCATGCCCCCAAAAATAATTTTTAAGCCACACCCAGGCACTAAAGGGGAGCAAATGGACTGCAAATCCAGCACTATATGTGCATAATTCCAAATCCTGTGAATGGCAAAATTATTTCCTATTGTCACAAATTTTGGTGAGGTGTTCTGGCAACGTTTTTGAGGTCGTTTCTAAAAATCTCAATACGTCACTATGGAACAATCATAGTTATTTGACAAATAGCAACATAATCTGTTCTGGTATGTGGAGAGGGAGCAGGAACAATCCAATTGAGCGAGCTATATATAGAGGATGCCCAGCCATCACTTGATCAAATAGTTAGTAAATATAATCAACGAAAGAACAATTCTTCCAATTTCCACAGATAAAATCCATCATCAGGAATGTGTCTGGCCGGAGCTTTTCTATATCAATATCATTGACTAATACAAGGCTGGCTGTGGTTTTTAAGCAGATTTATTTACAAGATGCAGCTAAGCAACATTTGACCTTGCTTCTTACAATAATCTTCTGAAGATTTTAGCAACTCTATCAGTAAATAAACAATCCAGTCTTGGTCCCGTGACTGACTACGTCATTCAATTGAAGTAGGATTTCAACTTCATCACAATTATTATTCCAAAACCTCCATCGATTGATAAATCCCATTCCAGAGCATTGAGCACAACATCTAGTTGAACATTCCAAGTGCAGTACTGAGGGAGTGCTTCACTGTCGGAGGTGCTGTCTTTTAGATTAAACCCAGGCCCCATCCGCCCTCTCAGGTAGACAGGTAGACATAAAAGATCCCATGACACTATTTTGACGAAGAGCTGGGGAGTTGTCCCCAAAGACTTGGCCACTATTTGTCCCTCAACCATCATCACTTAAAAAAAAACAGATTATCTGGTCATTATCACATTGCTGTTTGTGGGAGCTTGCTGTGCGCAAATTGGCTGCCGCATTTCACACAATACAACGGTGACTACACTGCAAAAGTACTTCTTTGGCTGTAAAGCGCTTTGGGACGTCCTGAGGAAGAAAGAAGAGAAAAGATATGGTGATGCGGTCAGATAAATCAATAGATTGGGAGCAGGCACGTGTGGAGCATCAACACCGGCACGCACCAGTCAGGCCGAATGGCCTGTTTCTGTGCTGTAAATTCCAGGTCAAAAATCTAATGTTAAAACAACAAAGTAGTCTTCAACTAAATCTATACAAGTACTGCAGACATTAACTTGCGAGTAAATCTATTGATGGACATTTTTAGTGACAGAAAATCAATGCTCGATCAAAGAGCAGTCTAATTTGGGGTGCTGCAGTGTAGTGGTTATGTTACGGACGAGTAATCCAGAGACTTGGACTAATGATCCAGAGACGCAAATTTACATCTCACCACAGCTACTGAGGGAATTTTAATTTAGTTAATTAAATAAATTTGCAATTAAAAAGCCAGTATCATTAATGGTGACTATTAATCTACGGAATTGGTTGGAAAAACACAACTGGTTTATTAATGTCCTTCAGGGGAAGGAAATCTGCCGTCCTTACCCGATCTGGCCTATATGTGACTCCAGACCCACAGCAATGTGGTTGACTCGTAACTGCCCTCTGAAATGGCCCAGCGAGACACTCAGTTGTACCAAAAACACTACGACAAAGTCTGCACTGTGGGAGCACCTTCACCACACAGCCTGCAGCGGTTCAAGAAGGCAGCTCATCACTACCTTCTCAAGGGCCATAAATGCCTGCCTTGCCAGCGACGCCACATACCATGAATGAATAATAAAGAAACATAATCCATTCATATGACCTCAAGAAGTGGATTAGAAAATTAAGCCCATTCCATCTCCCCATGTAACATAGAAACATAGAATCATAGAAAATAGGTGCAGGAGTAGGCCATTCGGCCCTTCTAGCCTGCACCGCCATTCAATGAGTTCATGGCTGAACATTCAACTTCAGTACCCCATTCCTGCTTTCTCGCCATACCCCTTGATCCCCCTAGTAGTAAGGACTTCATCTAACTCCTTCTTGAATATATTTAGTGAATTGGCCTCAACAATTTTCTGTGGTAGATAATTCCATAGGTTCACCACTCTCTGGGTGAAGAAGTTTCTCCTCATCTCAATCCTAAATGGCTTACCACTTATCCTTAGACTGTGACCCCTGGTTCTGGACTTCCCCAACATTGGGAACATTCTTCCTGCATCTAACCTGCCTGAACCCATCAGAATTTTAAACGTTTCTATGAGGTCACCTCTCATTCTTCTGAACTCCAGTGAATACAAGCCCAGTTGATCCGGTCTTTCTTGATAGGTCAGTCCCGCCATCCCGGGAATCAGTCTGATGAACCTTCGCTGCACTCCCTCAATAGCAAGAATGTCCTTCCTCAAGTTAGGAGACCAAAACTGTACACAATACTCCAGGTGTGGCCTCACCAAGAACCTGTACAACTGTAGCAACACCTCCCTGCCCCTGTACTCAAATCCCCTCGCTATGAAGGCCAACATGTCATTTGCTTTCTTAACCGCCTGCTGTACCTGCATGCCAACCTTCAATGACTGATGTACCATGACACACAGGTCTCATTGCACCTCCTCTTTTCTAATCTGTCACCATTCAGATAATAGTCTGTCTCTCTGTTTTTACCACCAAAGTGGATAACCTCACATTTATCCACATTATACTTCATCTGCCATGCATTTGCCCACTCACCTAACCTATCCAAGTCACTCTGCAGCCTCATAGCATTCTCCTCACAGCTCATACTGCCACCCAACTTAGTGTCATCCGCAAATTTGGAGATACTACATTTAATCCCCTCGTCTAAATCATTAATGTACAGTGTAAACAGCTGGGGCCCCAGCACAGAACCTTGCGGTACCCCACTAGTCACTGCCTGCCATTCTGAAAAGTACCCATTTACTCCGACTCTTTGCTTCCTGTCTGACAACCAGTTCTCAATCCATGTCAGCACACTATCCCCAATCCCATGTGCTTTAACTTTGCACATTAATCTCTTGTGTGGGACATTGTCGAAAGCCTTCTGAAAGTCCAAATATACCACATCAACTGGTTCTCCCTTGTCCACTCTACTGGAAACATCCTCAAAAAATTCCAGAAGATTTGTCAAGCATGATTTCCCTTTCACAAATCCATGCTGACTTGGACCTATCATGTCACCTCTTTCCAAATGCGCTGCTATGACATCCTTAATAATTGATTCCATCATTTTACCCACTACTGAGGTCAGGCTGACCGGTCTATAATTCCTTGTTTACTCTCTCCCTCCTTTTTCAAAAAGTGGGGTTACATTGGCTACCCTTGTAATAGTGCAAGCAGTAACCATGTAGGAAACATGACAGTACTGAGGAAGTAATAGGCTCACAATGGGTTTGATCACCTCACCTGTCCCTTTAACACCGGCGAAGTGGCCTGGCTCCATTTTGAAAGGGGTCCTACTGTCGGGTGTCCAAATTGCCTGCCTGATTCTGACGATAGGCCCACCTTTGAATATTTGAATCGGGGTCCCGTGATGTGAATAGGACCGCGATCGCCATTTTTTTGTTCGGGACTGGTTGGAGCCTGTGCCGTGCTGACACCGACCAGTCCCAGGGGCAAGGGAAACCGAAGAAGGCCGGCTAAAGGGAAGCTTCCAATTATTTTTGTCGGTCCGGGAGGAGTAGGACTTTACCAACTGGAAAAATGGACCCATTGCGACATTCTTGTCAGAATCAGAAGACTTCAAGGATGTTCTGGCCTACGATGGCAGCTGTGGCGCAGTGGCTATCACCTGCATCTCTGAGTTAGAATGTTGTTGGTTCAAATCCCACTCCAGGAACTTGAGCATTTAAAAAAATCTAGGCTGACAGTCCCAGTGCAGTGCTGAGAGAGTTCTGCACTGTCGGAGGTGTCGTCTTTTGCATGAGACATTACACCGAGGCCCCATCTACCCTCTCAGCTGAACGTAAAAGATCCCATGGCACTATTTTGAAGATAAGCAGGGGAGTTATCCCCGATGTCCTGGCTAATATTTATCCCTCAATCAACATCACTAAAACAGATTATCTGGTCGTTATCACATTGCTGTTTGTGGGAGCTTGCTGTGCTCAGATTGGCTGCCGTGTTTCCTATATTACAACAGTGACTATACTTCAAAAAGTACTTCATTGGCTGTAAAGCGCTTTGGGATGTCCGGTGGTCGTGAAAGACGCTATATAAATGCAAGTCTTTCTTTCTTTTTACTGAGCCCTGCAAGATTGTGTTTTGTGTCTAGCACGATCAGCTTTCACATGTTGATTGGGTTTTACTTCTTCATCTTTTCCATTGACCGAGAGGCTGATACTCTCTCCAAATGTCTGTCTGGTAAAACACAGAGCTGAATTTTAATTTTCTCCAGTTTACTATTGGCAAGACTGAAGTTATCCTCTGGCTTGACCCCATAATGCTCCCTGACTGTGAGGTTAGGCTGTGTCCGACCTTCAAACCCAAGCCAAGTAACTTCCATCCATTCTCACGGGGTGAAACCGAGCTGATGTTAAACGACTTCAATAGACCATGGAAATGAAAACCAACAACAACTTTCATTCATACAGTGCCTTTAACGTAGTAAAACATCACAAGGCAGTTCACTGAAGCGATTATCAAGCAAAATTTGACACCGAGCCACATAAGAAGTGTCATGTATCTTACATTATTATATATAACTGTGTCCTAACATGCTATACATGACTGTAATAAGATATGACCTGTAACCACCAGCATACCTTACCACCAGGGGTGCACTTTCAAGAGACAGGTATATAAGGACAGGTCTCAGGCAAGTGCAGCATTCCAGATCTGTGAAATAAAGGTGCAGGTCCAGAGTGACCTTGACTTCACTACATGCCTCGTGTGAATCTGTACTGAGGGGACAGGACTTTACAGTGGCGACGAGTTATGGGATTACTGAATCCACAGAATGGCGAGCAACGGATCAGATGAAAAGTACAATGTGGGAGACAATTGGGAGGACTTCATAGAAAGGCTCCAACAAAGCTTTGTAACCAAAGACTGGTTAGGCGACAATAAGGCAGACAAGAGAAGAGCCCATCTCTTGACCAGCTATGGCTCGAAAACATACGCTTTAATGAAGGATCTGTTGGCACCCGTGAAACCAGCAAGCAAGTCGTTTGAAGAATTGAGCACACTGGTAAGAGACCACCTGAAGCCAGCGAGCAGCATGCACATGGCCAGACACAGGTTCTATAACTACAGACGCTGTGTGGGCCAGAGCATACCCAACTTCGTGGCGGAACATAAGAACAAAAGAACATAAGAATTAGGAACAGGAGTAGGCCATCTAGCCCCTCGAGCCTGCTCCGCCATTCAACAAGATCATGGCTGATCTGACCGTGGACTCAGCTCCACTTACCCGCCCGCTCCCCGTAACCCTTAATACCCTTATTGGTTAAAAATCAATCTATCTGTGACTTGAATACATTCAATGAGCTAGCCTCAACTGCTTCCTTGGGAGAACCCTCTGGGAGAAGAAATTCCTTCTCAACTCGGTTTTAAATTGGCTCCCCTGTATTTTGAGGTTGTGCACCCTAGTTCTAGTCTCCCCGACCAGTGGAAACAACCTCTCTGCCTCTATCTTGTCTTTCCCTTTCATTATTTTAAATGTTTCTAGAAGATCCCCCCTCATCCTTCTGAACTCCAATGAGTAAAGACCCAGTCTACTCAATCTATCATCATAAGGTAATCCCCTCACCTCCGGAATCAGCCTCGTGAATCGTCTCTGTACCCCCTCCAAAGCTAGTATATCCTTCCTAAAGTAAGGTGACCAAAACTGCACGCAATACTCCAGGTGCGGCCTCACCAATACCCTATACAGTTGCAGAAGGACCTCCCTGCTTTTGTACGCCATTCCTCTCGCAATGAAGGCCAACATTCCATTCGCCTTCCTGATTACCTGCTGCACCTGCAAACTAACTCTTTGGGATTCATGCACAAGGACCCCCAGGTCCCTCTGCACCGCAGCATGTTGTAATTTCTCCCCATTCAAATAATATTACCTTTTACTGTTTTTTTACCCAAGGTGGATGACCTCACACTTTCCGACATTGTATTCCATCTGCCAAAACTTAGCCCATTCGCTTAACCTATCTAAATCTCTTTGCAGCCTCTCTGTGTCCTCTACACAACCCGCTTTCCCACTAATCTTTGTGTCATCTGCAAATTTTGTTACACTACACTCTGTCCCCTCTTCTAGGTCATCTATGTATATTGTAAACAGTTGTGGTCCTAGCACCGATCCTTGTGGCACACCACTAACCACCGATTTCCAACCCGAAAAGGACCCATTTATCCTGACTCTCTGCTTTCTGTTCGCCAGCCAATTCTCGATCCATGCTAATACATTTCCTCTGACTCCGCGTACCCTTATCTTCTGCAGTAACCTTTTGTGTGGCACCTTATCGAATGCCTTTTGAAAATCTAAATACACCACATCCAATGGTACACCTCTACTTCGGAGGTTGGCTAGTTTATGTGAGTTCTCCGATGAACTGAGGAGAGAAATACTGAGTGACTTTTTCATTGAAGGAATAGGCCACGCAGGCATATTCCAAAAGCTCATAGAGACAAGAACCTGAATTTATTGGCAGTAGCACTGGATGCACAGGCATTCTTGGTAGGGGAAGAAGAAACGAGGTTGATTTACAATGCAGGTAAGACAACTAACGAAATATCAGAACAAGAAGTTCACAGCACTAAACAAGCTGCTACCCCCAAACACAGACAAAACCGGGAGAACAGGTTCTCGACAGCAGGCAGAAGCCATCAAGGACCACAGGAATGGCCGTTCACACCTCATCAACCCACAATGCGAGCAATCAACTACAAACTGAGAGAAGCTCAAGAGAGATCAGCCAGACGCAGCTCATTCTTTGGGAACACTTTGAACAATGGAACAGGTCTGTGCTGGAGGTATGGGGGTGGGCACTCATCAAGGGGATGTCGATTTCAGCAGGCTGTTTGCAGAAATTGTGAATATACAGGGCATTTGGCCCGTATGTGCAAAAAAACGGCAGCTCGGCTGATATACGAATCGGATGGGTCGGAAAGCGGACCAGAAGATTGGGGGGACAGTACCCAGGACACCAATGGCCGCTGTTCCTACAACAGGATGCCTCCTATAATGAAGAGGGTCCTACTAAATGGGATATCTGTCAACATGGAGCTGGATACCGGAGCGAGTCAATCTCTCATGTGCGCTCAACAATTTGAACAACTGTGGCTGCATAAAAGAGACAGACCAAAACTCACAAGGGTCGACACCAAACTAAGGACCTATACCAAAGAAATCATACCAGTCCTTGGCAGCACCATGCTCTCTGCCACACACAAAGGGACAGTGAACCGACTTCCCCTGTGTATTGTCCCCGGAGACCCCCCCAGCACTGCTGGGGAGAAGCTGGCTGGCAAAACTAGACTGGAAATGGGATGATGTCCATGCCATGTCATTAGAGGAATGGACCTCCTGCTCAACAGTTATAAAGCGATTTGAACATCTCTTTCAGCCAGGTGCGGGCACTTTCAAAGGGGCCAAAGTCAAAATCTACATCACACAGGATGCTAGACCGGTCCATCACAAGGCCAGAACTGTACCCTATGTGATGAGGGAAAAGACTGAACATGAACTAGACAGGCTTCTGCGGGAAGGCATTATATCACCTGTGGAATTTAGCGACTGGGCAAGTCCCATCGTCCCAGTCATGAAGCCTGATGGATCCGTATGAATCTGTGGGGACTACAAATCTACCATAAACAGAGTCTCCTGCAGGACCAGCACCCGCTGCCCAGAGTGGAGGACTTATTTGCCACATTGGCTGGAGGTAAACTTTTCTCAAAATTAGACCTCACATCTGCGTATATGACGCAGGAATTGACTGAGGAATCCAAGCTACTCACCACCATCAACACACATCGAGGGCTTTTCATGTACAATCGATGCCCATTCGGCATCAGGTCGGCAGCTGCCATATTCCAGCACAACATGGAGAGTCTGCTCAAGTCCATCCCGGGGACGGTTGTATTTCAAGACGACATACTTATCACGGGCAGGGACACCGACTCCCATCTCCGTAATTTGGAGGAAGTACTAAAGCGGTTGGATTGGGTAGACCTATGAGTCAAGAAATCCAAGTGCCTGCTTCTCGCACCCGAGTTTGAATTTTTGGGCAGAAGGATTGCCGCTGATGGAATCCACCCAACAGAGTCCAAAACAGAAGCAATTCGCCTGTCACCCAGGCCCCGGAATGTCTCAGAACTGCACGCCTTTCTCGGGCTACACAATTACTTTGGGAAATTTATGCAGAACTTAAGCACGCTGCTGGAGCCTCTCCACATGCTACTCAGGAAAGGGTGCGATTGGTTTTGGGGGGCCGCCCAGGAACGCGCCTTCAATAAGGCACGCAACCTTCTGTGTTCCAACAATGTTTTGACTTTCTTTGACCCACGTAAAAAGCTAGTTCTCACATGTGATGCGTCAGCGCATGGGGTCGGGTGCGTTTTGCAACATGTCAATAGTGCGGGCAAATTACAACCCATAGCTTATGCCTCCAGGTCACTTTCGCGGGCGGAGCGTGGGTACGGAATGGTAGAGAAGGAGGCGCTCGCGTGCGTGTACGTTGTCAAAAAGATGCACCAATACCTTTCGCGTTAGAAACCGACCACAAGCCCCTCACGTCCCTCCTATCTGAGAGCATGGCAATAAATGCCAACGTCTCGGCGCGAATTCAACGGTGGGCACTCATGCTGGCGTCCTACGACTATACCATAAGGCACAGACCAGGCACAGACAACTGTGCCGACGCACTCAGCAGGCTACCCCTGGCGACGACGGAAGGGTCTGATGAACAGGACTGTGAGATAGTCATGGTAATCAATGTCTTTGAGTCCACAGGTTCGCCCATGACGGCTCGTCAAATTAGAGCCTGGATGGCCAGTGACCCCACGTTATCCTTAGTAAAAAGATGTGTCCTAACCGGTGACTGGGCAGAGGCTCGCGATGCCTGCCCCGAGGAATTAAAACCCTTTCACAGGCGCATGCATGAGCTATCACTACAAGCAGACTGCCTGATGTGGGGCAGCCGAGTAGTCACGCCTCTGCGAGGCAGAGAGGCATTTGTCCGGGAGCTCCACCGCGAACACCCGGGGATCATTCTTATGAAGGCCATAGCCAGATTCCACGTCTAGTGGCCTGGTATTGATGCGGACTTGGAGCTCTGCATCCGAAGGTGCACCATTTGTGCCCAACTCAGCAATGCCCCCAGGGAGGCTCCACTGAGCCCCTGGCCCTACCAAACCGTGGTCGCGGGTGCACATGGGCAAAATGTTCCTCGTATTTTCAAAGTGGATCAAATGCACCATTTTAAACTCGAGCACAACCTCCACCACTGTGGAGAGCCTCGCAACCATGTTTGCAATGCACGGAATCCCTGACATATTGGTCAGTGACATTGGTCCGTGCTTCACCAGCGCAGAATTCCAAGACTTTATAATTGACCACGGCATAAAAATCACATCAAGAAGGCACCGTTCAAGCCGGCCTCCAACGGCCAGGCGGAGAGAGCAGAGCAAATCATTAAACAAGGCATTTTTAAAATCCAAGGTCCCACGCTGCAGGGTCGCCTGTCGCGACTGCTGCTGGCATACAGATCTCATCCGCACTCACTGACTGGGATCCACCCCGCGCAACTGATGAAAAGGACTTTAAAAACAAGGCTCTCATTAATCCTCCCAGACATGCACGAAATCGTTGAGGGAAAGCGCCGTAAGCTGACTGAGTATCATGAAAGAAATTCGAGGGGGAGATGCAATGAGATAGGGGACAAAGTGTTTGTTCTAAACTATGGCAGGGGTCCCAAATGGCTTGCAGGGACAATAATGGGCAAGGAAGGAAACAGGCTACTGGTAGTACAAATGGACAATGGCAACACCTGCCAGAGGCATGTAGACCAAGTCAAAAGCAGATTTACCAACAATACTGCGGAACCAGAGGCAGACGACAATGTGGAACTTGCATCACACCTGGTGGACAGACAGAGGGAACAACCTGAGGAAAGGGCAATCCCAACAGACAGCCCAGGCGAGTCAACAACAATCACACCAATTGAATCAGACAGCCCAGGCAAGATACCAGCAACCACACCCAAAGAAAAACAGACACCAAGGCAAACAACTGAACCACAACTCAGATGCTCCACGCGAGAGCGTAGACCACCCGAGAGACTGAACCTATAAAGACAATAAGACCTTGGGGGAGGGTAATGTCATGTATCTTACATTATTATATATAACTGTATCCTAACATGCTATACATGACTGTAATAAGATATGACCTGTAACCACCAGCATACCTTACCACCAGGGGTGCACTTGCAAGAGATAGGTATATAAGGACAGGTCTCAGGCAAGTGTAACATTCCAGAGCTGTGAAATAAAAGTGCATAGACCATGGAAATGAAAACCAACAACAACTTTCATTCATATAGTGCCTTTAACTTAGTAAAACATCGCAAGACAGTTCACTGAAGCGATTATCAAGCAGAATTTGACACCGAGCCACATAAGAAGATATTAGGACAGATGACCAAAAGCTTGGTCAAAGAGGGAGGCTTTAAGGAAAATCTTAAAGAAGGAGCGAGAGGTAGAGAGACAGAAATGTTTAGGGAGGGAGCTCCAGAGCTTAGGGCCCAGGCAGCTGATGGCACGGCCACCAATGGTCGAGCGATTAAGATTGGGGATGTGCAAGAAGCCAGGATTAGAGGAGCGCAGCGATCTCGGAGGATTGTCGGGCTGGAGGAGAGATAGGGAATGGGTGAGGCCATGGCGGGATTTGAAAACAAGGATGAGAATTTTAAAATCGAGGTGTTGCTTAACCGGGAGCCAATGTATGTCAGCGAGCACAGGGGTGATGGGTGAACGAGATCGGTGTGAGTTAGGATATGGGTAGCAGAGTTTTGGATGAGCTTAAGTTTATGGAGGGTGGGTGGAAGATGGGAGGCCTGCCAGGATTGTCTTGGAATAGTCAAGTCTAGAGGTCATCATCATAGGTAGTCCCTCAGAATCGAGAAAGACTTGCTTCCACTCTTAGAATGAGTCCTTAGGTGGCTGAACAGTTCAATACAAGAGCCACAGTCCCTGCCACAGGTGGAACAGACAGTTGTTGAGGGTAAGAGAGGGTGGGACAGGTTTGCCGCACGCTCCTTCCGCAGCCTGTGCTTGTCTTCCGCATGCATTCGCCGATGAGTCTCGAGTCGATTAGCACCCTCCTGGATCCGTCTCCTCCACCCAGGGCGGACTTCGGCCAGGGACTCCCAGGAGTCGGTGGGGATGCTGCACTTTACCAGAGAGGATTTGAAGGTGTGCTTTTAACGGTTCCTCTATCCACGTTTGACTCGTTTGCCATAAAGGAGTTCCGAGTAGAGCACTTGTTTTGGGAGACTCGTGTCTGGCATGCAGACGACGTGGCCAGCCCAGCGGAGCGGATCAAGTGTGGTCAGTGCTTCAATGCTGGGGATGTTGGACTGGTCAAGGACATAAATGTTAGTGCATCTGTTCTGCCAGGGGATTTGTAGGATCTTGTGGAGGCATCGTTGGTGATATTTCTCCTGCGACTTGAGGTGTCTACTATACATGGTCCATGTCTCTGAGCCATACAGAAGGGCGGATATTAGTACAGCCCTGTCGACCATGAACTTGGTGGTAGATTTGAGGGCCTCGTCTCTGAACACTCTTTTCCTCAGGCGGCCGAAGGTTGTGGTGGCGCACTGGAGGCGGTGTTGAATCTCTCATCAATGTCTGCTTTGTCGATAAGCGGCTCCCGAGGTATGGGAAGTGGTTCACATTGTCCAGGGCCGCGCCATAGATCTTGATGATTGGGGGCAGTGCTGTGAGGCGAGGACAGGCTGTTAGAGGACCTTTGCCTTATGGATGTTTAGTGTAAGGCTCATGCTTTCCTATGCCTCAGTAAATACGTTGACAATGTCCTGGAGTTCAGCCTCAGAGTGTGCACAGACGCAGGTGTCATCCGCGTACTGTAGCTCGACGACAGAGGTTGGAGTGGTCTTGGACCTGGCCCGGAGATGGCGAAGGTTGAACAGCTTCCCACTGGTTCTGTAGTTCAGTTCCACTCCAGCGGGGAGCTTGTTGACTGTACGGTGGGGCATGGCAGCGAGGAAGATTGAGAAGAGGGTTGGGGTGATGACACAGCTCTGTTTGACCCTGCTCCGGACGTGAATTAGGCCTGTAATAGATCCGTTGGTAAGGATCACGGCCTGCATGTCGTCATGGAGCAGGCGGAGGATGTTAATGAACTTTTGGGGGCATCCAAAATGGAGGAGGATGCTCCATAGACCCTCGCAGTTGACAGTGTCAAAGGCCTTTGTAAGGTCAAAGAAGGCCATGTATAAGGACTGGCGCTGCTCCCTGCATTTTTCCTGCTGCTGTCGCGCTGCAAAAATCATGTCCGTTGTGCCCCGTAGGGGACGAAATCCGCACTATGACTCCGGGAGGTGCTCCTTGGCCACAGGGAGAAGGCTTTTGAGGAGGACTCTAGAGACAACTTTCCCAGCGGCTGATAGCAGGGAGATTCCTCTGTAGTTGCCACAGTCGGACTTATCCCATTTTTTGAAGATGGTCCCAATCACTGCATCTCTGAGATCTTCCGGCATGCTCTCCTCCCTCCAGATGAGAGAGATGAGGTCATGAATCCGTGCCAACAGTGCTTCTCCGCCATATTTTAGTGCCTCAGCAGGGATTCCATCCGCTCCTGTAGCCTTGTTGTTTTTAAGCTGTCTTACGGCTTTTCCTACCTCGTGCAACGTTCGGGTTTCACTGAAGTGGTGGCGGGTCGCATGCTGCGGGCTGGAGTCAAGAACACTCGAGTCAAAGGCAGAGTCTCGATTGAGGAGATCTTCAAAGTGCTCCTTCTAGCGGGCCCTGATTGCCTCGATGTTCTTGATGAGTTTTCCCCGTTCTTGGCTAGGAGTGGGGTGGGGTCTTGGGAGTTTGGACCATAGGTGTGAAGTATGCATGTAAACCTTACCAAAAATGTAAGACTTGCCTCTAGGGGGCACACCTGTGGGAGACCTAAGGGTCACCTGTGCACCCTGGGCCAAGCAGGTATAAACATAGAAACATAGAAATTAGGTGCGGGAGCAGGCCATTCGGCCCTTCGAGCCTGCACCGCCATTCAATAAGATCATGGCTGATCATTCAACCTCAGTACCCCTTTCCTGCTTTCTCTCCATAAGGATCATATCTAACTCACTTTTGAATATATCTAATGAACTGGCCTCAACAACTTTCTGTTTAGAGAATTCCACAAGTTAACCATTCTCTGAGTGAAAAAGTTTCTCCTCATCTTGGTCATAAATGGCTTACCCCTTATTCTTAGACTATGACCCCCAGTTCTGGAACTCCGCAGCAACGGGAATATTCTTCCTGCCCCTAACTTGTCCAATCCCATTAGAATTTTATATGTTTCTCTGAGATCACCTCTCATTCTTCTAAACTCCAGTGGATACAAGCCCAGTTGATCCAGTCTCTCCTCATATTCAGTCCTGCCAACCCGGAATCAGCCTGGTGAACCTTCGCTGTACTCCCTCAATAGCAAGAACATCCTTCCTCAGATTAGGAAACCAAAACTGAACACAATATTCTAGGTGTGGCCTCACCAAGGCTCTGTATAACTGCAGTAACACCTCCCTCCTCCTATACTCAAATATTCTAGCTATGAAGGCCAACATGCCATTTGCCTTCTTCACCGCCTGCTGTACCTGCATGCCAACATTCAATGGCTGATGTACCATGACACCCAGGTCTCGTTGCATCTCCCATTTTCCTAATCTGTCACCATTCAGATAATAATTTTTCTTCATGTTTTTGCCACCAAAGTGGATAACCTCACATTTATCCACATTATACTGCATCTGCCATGCTTTTGCCCACTCACCTAATCTGTCCAAGTCACCCTGCAGCCTCTTAGCATCCTCCTCACAGCTCACATCGCCACTCAGCTTAGTGTCATCTGCAAACTTGGAGATATTACATTCAATTCCTTCATCTAAATCATTGATGTATATTGTAAAGAGCTGGGGTCCCAGCACTGAACCCTGCGGGACCCCACTGGTCACTGCTTGCCGTTCTGAAAAGGACCCATTTATTCTGAATCGCTGCTTCCTGTCTGCCAACCAGTTTTCTATCCACGTCAGTACATTACCCCCAATACCATGTGCTTTAATTTTGCACATTAATCTTTTGTGTGGGACCTTGTCAAAAGCCTTTTGAAAGACCAAATCCACCACATCCACTGGTTCTTCCTTGTCCACTCTGCTAGTTACATCCTCAAAAAATTCAAGAAGGTTTGTCAAGCATGATTTCCCTTTCATAAATCCATGCTGACTTGGACCGATCCTGTCACTACTTTCCAAATGCGCTGCTATTTCATCTTTAATAATTGATTCCAACATTTTCCCCACCACCAATGTCAGGCTAACCGGTCTATAATTCCCTGTTTTCTCTCTCCCTCCTTGATTCATCATGCTGCTTCTCCACTCTGGAGTCTGAATAAGAGACCAAGGTTACAACAGTTTGAGCTTGTGATATAGTCCTGTGGATTTATTCTGAACATAACAGTAAGTGGCCTTGACTGTGATGAAGAATCCTTGCACATCATGGCTGTCGGCCAGTTGTATCTAGAGGTAACAAAGGCATGGATGAGAGTTTCAGCAGCGGATAGGCGGAGGCAAGGGCGGAGACGGGCGATGTTACGGAGGTGAAATAGGCGGTGTTAGTTATGCAGTGGATATGTGGTAAGCTCATCTCGGGGTCAAATGCGACACCAAGGTTGCGAACAGTCTGGTGAAAATTTCACTTCATCTACATGTTCAGCCCAAGACAGTTGCCAGGGAGAGGGACGGAGTCTGTGGCTAGGGAACGGAGTTTGTTGCATTTCCCCTCAGGTCTGAAAGGAAGTAATGTTCATTGCTTCTTCGACCTCCTGGATGCAGTTTTATATTGGTCCCTGTATTCACTGCCCTGGTGCCTGAGAGTCTACAACATAAAATTCATAGCTGCACAGTTATTTATGAGATGCTATTAGCGAGAGTGATTCTAGATCCATATATAATATGTGACAGATGTCTTTAAAAATGTCTTCTGAAATGGAACTAATGTAGATAGTCGAGACCCACTAAGATTTGAGTCAGTGGTTTTTTAGCTAACTTCATCGTTTCTCTTCTTCTCATCATTTACATGCTATTGCTGGCAATAACAGCTTCCACATGTACATAAAATAAAGATTATTTATGACTTTCACACCTTCCACTTTTGGTATTAGAGTAGAGTTCGTAGAAGTTAATCCACTTTAAAAGAAACACATGCGTACACTATCTCCATCACAGAGATCTTTTACTTAAACACTAACACGGATTAAATAAGAACCCAACTTAACCTGTTGCTGGAGTCTACATGTGCTTCGGTTGGCCAAACCAATGATCACCCGAAGTCCGTTGAAATATTTAGACGTTTTCTCTTCATTAGATCAGGGCATATTTGTCCTGGCTGACTGCAGTAAAAAAACTAGGTATTGTGTCAGTTCTTATATTACAAGCACCATTGGAGCAGGCCGGGGAGCGGAAGGAGCAGCGTGAAGATCTACCACTCCAGGGAGCAGCACGTGCTGGAGCAGCAGAGCAACGGCAGTGAAGAGGGACGTCACCAAGATCCAGGTCATTGATTGGAGCGTGGGCAGGTACAGCAGGAGCGGCGAGGTCGGGGTGAAGGAGCGGCGAGAGACTATAGAGGAACATGATCGGGGCCCAGAAGAGGCGAGGGCCCAGGGGCAGCACAGGCCAGACCAAACTGCGATATGTGTGCGCACTATGTCCGTGCAACAGAGCTGATCTCCAGTCGTCTTGGTTAATCCTTGCCACTGGACTAAGACCGAGCTCTGTCAAGCCCGTGTGGTGGCTGGTGTGCAACGGCCACCACACGTTAAAAAAATCCACGCACAGGCATCTTCCACCCTTCAACATGTAGTTCGGGATCTGGAATATTAGGTCCTTCATTGAAACACCTGTGAACTTTTTGATTGGAAGTAAGTCATCCTCGACTCGAGGTGACTATCTATGATGATAATGAAATTTGTTTTGTGCTCAGATTGTTCTTGTGGTGTTCACATGTACGCCTCAATGATTGACTCCTTCAAGCATGGATTTTGCCCTTGTTGTTCAGGGTTGGTTCAAAGTGTAGCGGGGTTACTTCATCATGTGTGTCACTTGTTGCAGTTTAATGAGGGTCTTATCTCAAGATATTGCTGGCAGGTTCCACTGGTTCCATAGCAACCCAATATTGTCCTTGGCTACAAGGGCTTTTTGTCTGAGCAAGTATCAGAAGGTGAACTTTTAGGGAACAGTGATCATAGTATCAAAATGTTTTGGATTAGCTATGGAAAAGGACAGGGAGTAATCTGGAGTAAAATGTTTAACTTGGGGAAGGTCAATTTCAATGAGATGAGAACGGATCTGGCCTGGGAAAACCAGAATCACAGGCTAAACTGTATTGGATCAATGGGCTGCCTTTAAAGAGCAAATAGTTTGGGTACAGTCGAGGTACATTCCCACAAGGGGGTAAGGTAAAGCAACTAAAGTCAGAGCTCTTTGGATGAAGAAACACATAGCGAGTACGTGAAGCAGAAAAAGAGTACGTATGACAGATGTCAGGTTGCAAATACATCTGAGAATCAGGCGAAATATAAAAAGGTCAGAGTTAGTAAAAATGAAAATAAGAGTGGTATAGAGAGGCAATGAGAATAGAATGGCATCCAACATAAAAAGGTCATCAAAAATCTTCTCTAGGCAGATATCTAGTAAAAGGGCAGTAAGAGGATGGATGGGGCTGATTAGGGACCAAAATGGGGACCTTTTTAACATACACTCCAAGATCCCTCTGTTCCTCCACATCACTCAGTATCCTTCCAATTATTGTGCATTCCCTTGCCTTGTTGCACCTCCCCAAATGGAATACCTCACACTTTTCTGGATTGAATTCCATTTTCCACTTTTCTGCCCAACTGACCAGTTCTTCGATAACTTCCTGAGGTCTAATGCTTTTCTCCTCACTATCAAACACACGGCTAATTTTTGTATCATCTGCAAACTTCTTTATCATGCCCCCTTCATTTAAGTCTAAATCATTAATATATACTTCAAAACGCAAGGGACCGAGCACTGAGCCCCATGGAACCCAACTGGAAACAGCCTTACAATCACCAAAACACCTATCAACAATTACCCTTTGTTTCCTACCATTAAGGCAATTTTGGAATGAATTGTGGGTGGGAATTGCATAGATACTGGCCATAATATTCCAATCCACCATAAATACAGGGGTGGTGCTAGAGGACTGGAGAATTGCCAAAGTCACACCATTGCTCAAAAAAAGATGTGGAGATTGTTATGTATTTAACCCTTGGCAACCTGTATCACACCACCACCAAGGGATCCCAGCATCCCTTGGGAGCACTGTATATAAGCAGGCCTCCCACACTGTACCAGGTCTCTGGAGTCTAATTAAAGGAGCTAAGGTCACACTTACTTATTGCATACAGTACTCAGTTTCATCCTTTATTCCGAGCATAATAATTGGCGACGAGGTAACGAACAACCGTGCGAAAATGCAAAGAACTGTTGGTATCCTGGAGAAAATTCTCAGAAGGAGACGATTGAGAGGCCTTTGAGGAGAGAATCGACCGATACTTCGAGGGCAACAAGCTGGAAGAGGACAAGAATGCTGCCAAACGAAGGGCGATTCCCCTTACCTTCTGTGGGGCAACAACCGATGGCCTCCTGAAGAATTTTCGAGCTCCAGTAAAGCCAACAACCAAATCCTATGAAGAATTGTGTACGCTGGTCCGGGAGCACCTAAATCCAAAGGAAAGCGTTTTGATGGTGAGGTATCAGTTCTACATGTGTCAATGGCCGGAGGGCCAGGAAGTGGCGAGCTACGTTGTCAAAGTAAGGCACCTTGCAGGACATTGCGAATTCGATGGATTCCTTGAGCAAATGTTAAGAGTCTTTTTTGTGCTTGGCATTGGTCATGAGGTAATCCTTCGCAAACTATTGACTGTTGAAACACTGAATCTAAGCAAAGCCATAACGATAGCCCAGACATTTATGTCCACCAACGATAACACCAAACAAATTCTGCAGCACAAAGAGGTTTCGGCTCGTACTGTGCACAAAGTAACGTCGTTTTCGAGCAGGAATACAAATGGCAGAACTTACACGCCGGCTGCTGCATGACCTCAGATGACCCAGAGTATGCCATCAATTGTTAATGCGAGGCAGTTAACACCTTGTTGGCGTTGTGGAGCTGAACATCAGGCCCATCAATGCCGCTTCAAACACTCTGCAGAACAATGGGACACCTCCAGCAAATGTGCAGGCGAGCTGCAAACCATGCAAACCCTGCAAACCACCACATTGAAGAGGAAGATTGATCCATGGTGGATCAGGCTGAACTAGAGACTCGAACCGAGGAGGCAGAACTGTAAGGGGTACACACCTTCACCACGAAATGTCCACCGATTATGCTAAAAGTTGAACTGAAGTGAATTCCAGTATCCATGGAACTGGACAGTGGTGTGAGTCAATCCATAATGAGCAAAAAGGCCTTCAACAGGCTGTGGTACAACAAGGCACACAGGCCAAAGCTCAGCCCCATTCACACCAAGCCAAAAATTTACACGAAAGAGCTGATCCCTGTAATCGGCAGCGCAGCAATAAAAGTCTCCTATGATGGAGCAGTGCATGAACTACTACTATGGATTGTGCCAGGGGATGGGTCCACACTGTTCGGCAGAAGCTGGCTGGGAAAAATCCACTGGAACTGGGACGACATCCGAGCACTTTCGTCCGTCGACGATGCCTCATGTGTCCAAGTTCTGAGCAGATTTCCATCATTTTTTGAGCCAGGCATTGAAAGTTTCTCGGGGGCGAAAATGCAGATCCATTTGGTTCCCAGTACACGACCCATCCACCACAAGGCACAGGCAGTACCATATATGATGCGAGAGAAAGTGGAAATTGAGCTGGACAGGCTGCAGCAAGAAGGCATCATTGCGCCAGTGGAATTCAATGAGTGGGCCAGTTCGATTGTCCCGGTACTCAAAGGTGACAGCACGGTCAGAATTTGTGGGGACTATAAAGTAACGATTAACTGTTTTTCGCTACAGGACCAGTACCCGCTACCCACCACAGATGACCTATTGGCGACCCTGGCTGGAGGAAATACATTCACCAAGTTGGTTCTGACCTCAGCCTACATGTCACAGGAGTTGGAGGAATCTTTGAAAGGCCTCACCTGCATCAACTCCACAAAGGTCTGTTCATTTATAACAGATGCCCGTTTGGGATTCGTTCGGCCACGGCAATTTTCCAATGGAACATGGAGAGCCTGCTAAAGTCGGTTCCACGCACTGTGGTTTTCCATGATGATATACTAGTCACAGGTTGGGCGCCATCGAACACTTGAAGAATCTGGAAGAGGTTCTAAGTCAGCTCGATCATGGGACTCAGGTTGAAACGCTTGAAGTGTGTTTTCCTGGCGCCAGAGGTCGAGTTCTACGGAAGAAGAATCACAACAGACGGCATCAGACCCACCGATGCCAAGACGGAGGCCATCAAGAATGCACAGAGACCACAGAATGTGACGGAGCTGCGGTCGTTCCTAGGACTCCTCAACTATTTTGGTAATTTCCGACCCGGGTTAAGCAGCTTGCTAGAACCCCTACATGTGCTACTGCGTAAGGGAGATGACTGGGTATGGGGGAATTCGCAAGAGGCTGCCTTTGAGAAAGCCAGAAATCTGTTATGTTCCAACAGACTGCTTGTTCAGTATAACCCATGTAACCGACTAGTGCTAGCTTGCGATGCATCATCACACAGGGTCGGGTGTGTGTTACGACAGGCTAACGAATCGGGGATTTTGCAACCGGTCGCCCATGCGTTCAGGAGTCTGTCCAAGGCCGAAAGGGCCTACAGCATGATTGAAAAAGAAGCTCTGACGTGAGTTTACGGGGTGAAAAAAATGCACCAGTATTTGTTTTGTCTCAAGTTTGAGCTTGAAACTGACCATAAGTCGCTCATATCGCAATTCTCAGAGAGCAAAGGGATTAACACCAATGCCTCTGCCCGCATCCAAAGGTGGGTGCTCACGCTGGCTGCATACAACTATGTAATCCGCCACAGACCAGGCACAGAGAACTGCACTGATGCTCTCTATCGGCTACCATTGCCCACCACCAGGGTGGAAATGGCACAGCCTGCAGACTTGCTCTTGGTAATGGATGAATTCGAAAACGAAAAGTCACCCGTTACGACCCGCCAAATCAGGACCTGGACCAGCCAGGATCCTTTACTGTCCCTGGTCAAAAACTGTGTCCTCCTTGGGAGCTGGTCCAGCGTCCCAGCGGAGATGCAGGAAGAGTTAAGCCGTTCCACAAGCGCAAAGACGAAATGTCCTTACAGGCGGACTGTCTTTTGTGGGGTAATCGTGTAGTCATGCCCAAGAAAGGCAGAGAAACTTTCATATGTGACCTACACAGCACCCACACAGGCATTGTAATGATGAAAGCCAAAGCCAGATCCCATGTGTGGTGGCTTGGCATCGACTCAGATTTAGAGTCATGCGTGCGCCAGTGCAACACATGCTCTCAACTGAGCAATGCACCCAGAGAGGCACCGCTAAGTTTGTGGTCATGGCCCTAGGATCCACGTTGACTATGCGGGCCCATTGCCTGGCAAAATTTTCTTGGTTGTTGTGAATGCCTATTCAAAATGGATTGAATGTGTAATAATGTATGTAAGCATGTCCACCGCCACCATCAAAAGCCTACGAACCATGTTTGCCATGATGTCCTAGTCAGTGACAATGGGCCGTGCTTCACCAGTGCTCAATTCAAGGAATTCATGACCCACAATGAGATCAAGCACATCACATCTGCCCCGTTCAAGCCCGCATCCAACGGCCAGGCAGAATGGGCAGTTCAAACCATCAAGCAAAGCTTGAAACGCGTGTCGGGAGGCTCCCTGCAGACCCAACTGTCCGGAGTTCTGCTCAGCTACCGCACCAGACTCCAGTCGCTCACCGGGGTTCCACCAGCTGAGCTGCTCATGAAAAGAGTGCTCAAAACAAGGCTCTCTCTTGTCCACCCTAACCTCAAGATCACGTCGAGGGTAGACGGCATCAACAAAGCATGCACCATGATCGCGCAAATTTGACACGCGATATTGAGGTCAATGACCCTGTGTTTGTACTCAATTATGGACATGGTCCCAAATGGCTTGCTGGCATGGTCATAGCCAAATAAGGGAATAGGATGTTTCAGGTCAAATTGGCAAATGGACTAACGTGCAGAAAGCATTTGGACCAAACCAAATTGCGGTTCACTAACAGCTATGAGCAACCCGAAGAGGACACCACCAATTCGACCCTCCAACACACACACAAGTGGCAACCAACATCATGGTTGACCATGAAGCCAAACTCACCATCCCCGGCAGCCTGGAAAGGCCAGCTGTCCAGAAGCCCAGTGAAGAACCAACCAACTCACCCACACCTGCATTTCTACCAAGACGATCGACAAGGGAGCGAAAAGCCCCAGATCGTCTCACCTTGTAAATAAGTGTACTATTGACTTTATGAGGGAGTGATGTTATGTATTTAACCATTGGCAACCTGTATCACACCATCACCAGAGGGACTACCTGTTGGAGTCCCAAGGGATCCCAGCATCCCTTAGGAGCACTGTATATCAGCAGGCCTCTCACGCTATACCAAGACTCTGGAGTCTAATTAAAGGAGCTAAGGTCACACTTACTCATTGCATACAGTATTCAGTTTCATCCCTTATTAAGAGCATAATAGAGATAAACCCAGCAACTACAGGCCAGTCAGTTTAACCTCGGTAGTGGAGAAGCTTTTAGAAACAGTAATGAGGGACAAATTAACAGTCACTTGGACAAGTGTTCATTAATTAAGGAAAGCCAGCATGGATTTGTTAAAGATAAATCGTGTTTAACCAACAGATAAATCGTGTTTAACCAACTTGATCGATTTTATTGATTTGGTAACAGAGAGGGTTGATGAGGGCAATGAGGTTGATGTGGTGTACCTGGATTTCCAAAAGGCTTTTGACAAAGTGCCACATAATAGGCTTGCCAGCAAAGTTGAAACCCATGGAATAAAAGGGATAGCGGCAGAATGGATAGGGAATTGGCTCAATGACAGGAAACAGAGAGTAGTGGTGAACCGTTGCTTTTTGGACTGGAGGAAGTTATACACTGGTGTTCCTCAGGGGTCGGTTCTGGGACCACTGCTTTTCTTGATATATATTAATGACTTGCACATGGGTGTACAGGGCACAATTTCAAAATTTGCAGATGACACAAAACTTGGAAGTATAGTGAACAGTCAGGAGGATAGTGATAGACTTCAGGGAGATATAGAGAGGCTGGTGGAATGGGCGGACATGTGGCAGATGAAATTTAACGCATAAAAATGTGAAGTGATACATTTTGGTAGAAAGAATGAGGAGTGGACACATAAACTAAATGGTACAATCCCAAAGGGGGTACACGAAAAGAGGGACCTGGGGGCATGTGCGCGTAAATCGTTGAAGGTGACAGGGCAGGTTGAGAAAGAGATTAAAAATGCTTACGGAATCCTGGGCTTCATAAATAGAGGCATAGGGCCTGAATTCGGTGGACCGCCCAATTCTCGCCCGTCTCGCGGTGGTCGGTCAATCTTCACCGCCCAGTACCGCTGGGGCAGACGGCTGGCAGCATTGGTCCAGGTGGTCCTGGTCGGTGTGTCAGCGGAATACAACGGACAGATGGGCTGATCCGGCGGGGCAGGGTAAATTGTCTGGGACTCGGAATTCTTCGGGTCCCAAGTTCTGCACACATGCGCTCTTCCGTCGACCTCCATCACCGGCCCCCGCCCACCCCCTCCCCCCGAAAAGAGCAGTCTGGAGGCCAGAGACTACCGATGTCAGATCGCAGGTAAGTGTCTCGAGGCATGTTGAGATTTTGAATTGTTTCATGCCGTGTTTTTGATTTATTTATAATACTTTTATTGTTATGTATTTATTTATTTACTTTCGCGGTTTTCTTGGGGGGCGTGGAATAGATCTCTGGAGGAGGGGGATTAGATCTCTAGGGGGATTAGATCTCTGGAGGAGATTAGATCTCTGGGAGTGGATTAGATCTCTGGGGATGATTAGATCTCAGCGGGGGGAGGACTAGATCACTGGGGGGGTGGCAGCGGGGGGGTGGGGTGGAGGAACATTGTAGTTTACATATCCCTGACATACCATTGGCATAAAACCACCTTTTTTCAGCTCCGCTGGTATGTCGGCGGTAAGCGACCAATGTTGGACTTTTGGGCAGTCTGTAGGTGCTCCATGTGGGTGGACGGTATGCACACCGCCCGGCGGTATGTCGCTGATGAATTTCCCGCCGGGCGGTATGCGGGTGGTATGTAGGTATTTTTTGATCAATTTCGCGATTTGGGTGGCATGCAACGGTATGTCCACCAATTTCGGCCCCATAATGTACAAAAGTGTAGAAATTATGATGAACCTGTATAAAACACTGGTTCGGCCCCAACTGGAAAATTGTGTCCAATTCTGGGCACTGCACTTTAGGAAGGATGTGAATGCCTTAGAGAAGATGCTGAAAAGATTTACGAGAATGGTTCCAGGAATGAGGGGACTTCAGTGACGTGGATAGATGGGAGAAGCTGGGGTTGTTCTCCTTAGAGCAGAGAAGATTTAGAGGAGATTTGATAGAGGTGTTTAAAATCATGAGGGGTCTGGACAGAGTAGACAGAGAGAAACTGTTCCCATTGGCAGAAGGGTCGAGAACCAGAGGACACAGATTTAAGGTGATTGGCAAAAGAACCAAAGGCGACATAAGCAAAAACTTTTTTACACAGTGAGTGGTTAGGATCTGGAATTCACGGCCTGAAAGGGTGGTGGAGGCAGACTCAGTTTCAAAAGAGAATTAGATAAGTACCTGAAGGAAAATAAATTGCAGGGCTACTGGGGAAGGGTGGGGGAGTGGGACGAGCTAAGAGTCCGCACGGGCTCGATGGGCCGAATGGACTCCTTTTGTGCTGTAACCATTCTTTGATTCAAATGTCTGCTAAACTGTTCCCCCATATTCCTATTCCAATGTGGTTTAGCCATCATTAAAGTTCTCTTTGGTATTAAAGTTTTTCTTATTGTCAGGGATGTTTAAAATAGATTTCCCTTCCATGGACAACATGTTTATTTTTTCTCTCCATCTTTTCCATTGACCTAGAGGCTGCTACACTCTCCAAATGTCTATCACGTAAATGTAAAACACGTAGATGAATTGAAATTTTCTCCAGTTTAATCTTGGCAAAACTGAAGCTATCCTCTGACCTCACTCCATAATCCTCCATGACTGTCACTTTTGGATGAATTTTGAGGTGCTTGACCTTCAACCCCAAACCAATCCTGTTAAGTATCGAATAACTCCATGAGGCTAAGTACGGTGAGCTAATTCAGGCACGACCTTACTCAAGTTTATTTATTTCAAAGTGAGGATTCAACATGGCTGCCAACATTATATACAAGGCTTGCACGTGTCTGCCAGTGACCATTAGGACTCCGCCAGTCACGCCTTCCAGTGGCAGGTAAAACCCAGTTAACACACATAATATAATTTGCCCCAAAGTCCTTGGTACAGGTTGTATTTACAAGTTGAGACGGTCCGGGGCCTTCCACTCCCTGGTTGATCTTCTCAGTTCAAACCCAAGTTTGGGTGAGTTAGTAGGACCATTGCTGCATTGCGGAGCAGTCGGTCTGACAGGACTGTCGGAGATGGTAGGTTAGTCTTCGTGAATGACACAAGGGTCAACTGATATATGGATGTGTGTTGGTTGGTCGATGATGATGTCATCTTCAATTTGTTCTGGGTTGTCTGTGAATCGCAGTTTGATTTGGTCGATGTGCCTCTTGCATGTTTGGCCATTTAACACTTTGACTACAAACACCCTGTTCCCCTCCTTGGCCAAAACCGTGCCAGCAACCCACTTTGAACCATGACCATAATTCAGGACAAACACAGGGTCATGAACAGCAAAGTCACGTGATACGGCTGCTCGATCGTGGTACCATTGCTGCCGTTGCATTCTGGTTTCGACATGATCATTGAGATCCGGGTGTACAAGGGAGAGCCTGGTTTTGAGGCCTCACTTCATTAATAGCTCGGCAGGAGGGACCCCTGTGAACGAGTGGGGTCTCGTCCGGTAACTGAACAGAATGCGGGACAAGCGGGTCTGTAGGGAGCCGTGAGTCATGCGTTTTAGGCTCTGATTAATGGTTTGGACAGCCCGCTCCGCTTGACCGTTAGACACGGGTTTGAAAGGGGCAGACCTGACATGCTTGATGCCATTACAGGTCATAAACTCGTGGAACTCCGAACTGGTGAAACACGGCCCGTTGTCACTGAAAAGAATGTCGGGCAGGCCATGGATGGCAAACCTGATCCGGAGGCTTTCAATAGTGGCTGTGGATATGCTGGATGACATGATTATGAATTCAATCCATTTGGAGTAAGCGTCCACTACCACTAAAAACATTTTGCCGAGAAAGGGGCCGGCAAAGTCTATGTGGATCCTTGACCACGGTTTGGATGGCCATGACACAGACTCAGCAGAGCCTCCACAGATGCGTTACTCAGTTGCGTGCAAGTGTTGCACTGATGCACGCATGACTCCAAGTCCGAATCAGTGCCAGGCCACCAAATATGAGACCTGGCAATAGCCTTCATCATGACAATGCCTGGGTGGGTACTGTGTAAATCTCGCACAAAAGTTTCCCTGCCTTTTTTTGGCATAACAACACAATTACCTCATAACAGACAATCAGACTGAATAGACAAATCATCTTTACGGTGGCTATAAGTCTTAATTTCATTCTGCATTTCCCCGGGAATGGCAGATCAAATTTCCATTTAGGACATACCTTTTTACGCTTGACAGTACAGGCTCCTGGCTGGTCCAGGTCCAGTTTGGCGAGCCGTGAAGGATGATCCCTCGCTCTCGAAGGCGTCCATGACCAGCAGCAATCTGCGGGCTGCAACATTTCCACCCCGGTTGTGGGCAATGGTAGCCGGCTAAGCGCATCAGCACAGTTTTCAGTGCCTGGTCTGTGGCAAATGATATAATCATAAGCGGATAATGTCAGTGTCCATCTTTGGATGCAGGATGAGGCATTGGTGTTTATACCTTTGCTCTCAGAAAACAATGAAATGAGCGGCTTGAGGTCTGTTTCAAGCACAAACGGAAGCCCAAACTGGTATTGGTGCATTTTCCCAAACCCATATACGCATGCTGAAGCCTCTTTCTCAACCATACTATAGGCTCTTTCAGCCTTAGACAAACTTCTGGATGTATATGCAAGTGGTTGGAGTTTGCCTGATACATTGGCTTGCTGGAGCACACAACCGACCCCATATGATGAGGCGTCGCAGGCCAGCACTAACCGCTTACATGGTTCATAGTGTACCAGTAATTTATTGGAACATAGCAGGTTCCTGGCCTTCTCAAAGGATCTGTCTTGAGTTTTGCCCCAAACCCAGTCATTACCCTTTCTCAGCAACATGTGCAAGGGCTCTAGCAATGTGCTCAAACTAGGTAGAAAGTTACCGAAATAGTTGAGAAGACCCAGGAACGAACGCAGCTCCGTCACACTCTGGGGTCTGGGTGCATTCTTGATGGCCTCTGTCTTCGAGTCCGTAGGCCTGATGCCATCTGCTGCTATCTTTCTCCCCAGGAATTCGACTTCTGGTGCCATGAAAACACACTTGGAGTGTTTTAGCCTGAGTCCCACTCTGTACAGACAATGTAGAACCTCTTCCAGGTTGTGCAGGTGTTTGGTGGCATCGCGACCGGTGATCAAGATATCATCTTGGGACACGATGGTTCTCAGGACTGACTTCAGAAAACTCTCCATGTTTCTCTGAAATATGGCTGTCGCCGAGCGAATTCCAAAAGGGCACATGTGGTATATAAACAGTCCTTTGTGCATGTTGATGTACGTCAGTTTTTTCGAAGATTCGACCAGCACCTATGTCGTGTAAGCGGAAGCCAGGTCCAATTTGGTGAACA
This sequence comes from Pristiophorus japonicus, assembly GCF_044704955.1. Lineage (NCBI taxonomy): Eukaryota > Metazoa > Chordata > Chondrichthyes > Pristiophoridae > Pristiophorus > Pristiophorus japonicus. Next base: position 60,327,088 of record NC_091982.1, read on the forward strand.
ATTTCCCCCCCGCAGATCCTGACTGTGCCATCACTTTTCAACTCCGGGACAATTGGACTGGCCCATTCACTGAACTCGACTGGTGTTATGATTCTTTCCCGTTGAAGTTTGTCCAGTTCGATCTCAACCTTCTCATGTACGGAACCACCCGAGCCTTGTAATCTGAGCCTAGTTGGATCTGCACCTTGACTTCCGTGAAGTTGCCGATGCCTGGTTCGAACAACGAGGGAAACTTGCTCAACACTTGAGCACACGAAGCGTCATCCACTGATGATAAGGCTTTAATATCGTTCCAGTTCCATTTAATTTTCTCAAGCCAACTCCTGCTGAACAGTGTTAGGCCATTGCCTAGAATGATCCACAACGATAAATCATGGACTGCTCCATCGTACGATACCTTTAATGCCACGCTGCCAATGACTGGTGTGAGCTCTTTGGTGTAGGTACGCAGCTTTGCATTGATTGGGCTCAGTTTGGGTCTTTTTGCTTAGTGTCCCACAGATTTTCGAAAGCCCTCTGGCTCATTATAGACTGACTCGCACCTGTGTCCTGGAACCCCATTTAATTTAACTTCCAGCATTATCAGAGGACTTTTGGTAAAAGAATGTACCCCATACACTTGTTAGTCCTGTACCTCGGGTTCAATTGCCTGTGACGCTTGCTCCATGCTGGATTGATCATCCTCAGCCACGTGGTGTGTCGCTGCACGCTTGCTTGGTTGCGGACACATTCGCTGATAGTGCCCCATTGTTGCACAGCCTTTGCACACATATTGCTTGAATCAGCATTGATGGGCCCGATGATAGGCCCCCGCAACGCCAACAAGGCAAGATTTGATTCACCCCCGATGGCGGACTTTGAGCAATTACAGGTCATACGAACGTGCACGAGTAGGCCCTGCCATGTGCAGCTCTGCCTGCTGATGAAATTATTTTATGCACAGTACTTGCCGGTGAGTTTCGATGCTGGGAAAATATCTGTTTTGAGTTTTCGTCCGTGGTCATGCATTCCTGAACGATCGTGATGGCCCTGCTCAGGTCTAGAGATTCAGCAGCCAGCAGCTTTCAAAGGATGACCTCGTAGCCAATGCCAAGCTTGAAAAAGTCCCACAGCATTTCCTCCAATGCAGCTCCGAAGTTGCACGGTCCAGCGAGACATCTCAGGTCGGGGACAAATTGCGCCACGTCCTGGCCCTCGGAGCGATTGTGCCTATAGAAGCGATACTTCGCCATGATGATGCTTTCCTTCGGTTTAAAGTGGTTCCGAACCAGCGTACACAATTCATCATAAGTCAGTGAGAATAGATTTTTGATAAGGCCATAAATTTTTGACGCACAAACGGTGAGGAGAACCGCCCTGCGCTTAATTGCATTATCAGTCCCTTCCAATCCCTTGGCTACGAAGTACTGGTTGAGGCAATCAGTGAAATCCTCCCAGTCTTCCCCTTCCATGAATCTATCCAAAATTCCAACAGACATGGTTGCGTGAAAGTTCATATTTTTAACTCGTCGCCAATTTTTAAATATCGAATAACTCCACGAGGCTAAGTACAGTGAGCTAGTTCAGGCATGACCTTACTCCAGTTTATTTATTCTCAAAGTGAGGATTCAACATGGCTGCCAACATTACATACACAGCCTGATCATGTCCGCCAGTGACTATTAGGACTCCGACAGTCGCGCCTCCAGTGGCAGATAAAACCCAGTTAACATACATAAATCCTTTACCTAAACCCCCATCTTACGATTCTGAAATATCTCCCATCTCAATTACTATCTCTCTCCCCTTGCTACGGAAACCCTAATCCATGCCAGCAGTCTCACATAGGAATCAGAAAGTCATGGGTTCAAGTCCCACTCCAGAGACTTGAGCGTATAATCGTAGCTGACACTTCTGTGCAGTGCTGCCCAGTCAGACGTGCCGTCGTTTAGATGGGTCATCAACCAAGACTCCTTCTGACTGTTCTGTTGGATATTCAAGGTGACATGGCAGTTTTTCGTAGAAGAATATGGGATTTATCATGAAATATCACGTTTCTCAGTTTAAAACTGTGTGCATGAGTGCATGTTTACACACTCAGACACATGTATAATGACTCAACTCGTTGATATTGCCACCTTTGAAAAATGTATTTTTTGCAAGCTTTAAAAAAATTACTTATTAAGAGGCGAATCAAGGTGAAGCATGTAAGATGTCAAGAGCATTTAATTTGAGTAACATTACCCCAACTCACTAAAGGTCATTAGCTCGCGTTGTCTGCTCCCTGTGTCAATCAGAGTGAAGCTGTGAGCTTCCTCTTGTTATAAGAACATAAGAAATAGGAGCAGGAGTAGGTCAATTGGCCCCTGGACTCTGCTCCACCATTTAATAAGATCATGGCTGATTTGATCATGGACTCAGCTTCACTTCCCGAACAGCTCTCCATAACTCTTTACTCCCTTATTGCTCAAAAATCTGTTTATCTCCACCTCAAATATATTCAATGACCCAGCTCTCTGGGGCAGAGAATTCCATAGATTTACAACTCTCTGAGATAAGAAATTTGTCCTCATCTCAGTTTTACATGGGTGGCCCCTTATTCTGAGAGTCCCCTAGTTTTAGTTTACCCTATGAGTGGAAATATCCTCTCTGCATCCACCTTGTCGAGCCCTCTCATTTTCTTATAAGTTTCAATAAGATCACCTCTCATTCTTCTGAACTCCAATATGTATAAGCCCAACCTACTCAACCTATCCTTATAAGTCAACCCCCTCATCTCCGGAATCAACCGAGTGAACCTTCTCTGAACAGCCTCCAATGCAAGTATATCCTTCCTTAAAGGCTCCCGAGGTATTGGAAATGGTCCACGTTGTCCAGGGCCGCACCGTGGATCTTGGTGACTGGGGGGGCACTGCTGTGATGGAGGACCTTTGTCTTACGAATGTTTAGTGTAAGGTCCATGCTGTCGTATGCCTCAGTAAATACATCGACTATATCCTGGAGTTCAGCCTCTGAATGTGCGCAGACACAGGCGTCGTCCGTGTACTGTAGCTCGACGACAGAGGTTGGGGTGGTCTTGCACCTGGCCTGGAGACGGCAACGGTTTCTCAGCTTCACACTGGTTCTGTAGTTTAGTTCCACTCCCGCGGGGAGCTTGTTTACTGTGATGTTGAGCATGGCAGCGAGGCAGATTGAGAAGAGGTTTGGGGTGATGACGTAGCCCTGTTTGACCCCAGTCCGGACGTGGATTGGGTCTGTAATGGATCTGTTGGTAAGGATCGCAGCCTGCATGTCGTCATGGAGCAGGCGGAGGAGGTGGGCAGAGGAAATGCTACAAGCCTCCCTGATAAAGTGTGACATCCCCACTGACACCTGGGAGTCCCTGGCCAGAGACCGCCCGAAGTGGAGGAAGAGCATCCGGGAGGGCGCTGAGTGCCTCGAGTCTCATCGGCGAGTGCATGCAGAAAACAAGCGCAGGCAGCGGAAAGAACGTGCGGCAAACCTGTCCCACCCTCCCTTACCCTCAACGGCTGATTGTCCTTCCTGTGGCAGGGACTGTGACTCTCATATTGGACTGTTCAGCCGCATAAGGACTCAATTTAAGAGTGGAAGCAAGTTGTCCTCGATTCCAAGGGACTGCCTATGATGATGATGATCCTTCCTTAAATACGGAGACCAAAACAATATGCAGTACCCCAGGTGTGGCCTCACCAATAACCTGTATAGTTAAAGCAGGACTTCTCTGCTTTTATATCACCTTTGAAGTCAATGGCGGACAAAGAAAATGATTCGCAGATTTGCAAATTGATCTGACGTGGAGAGTCACCTGTATGGAGATTGAAATGATTAATTTGTCCAGAGATGGGCTTGAATTATAACAAATTGCTATATACTTAAAGGCACTAAACTTCAAACCACAAACATCAAGTGGCAACAGCTTGTTCATGACATACTCAGAAAATACCAATTTATCATTTGCAGCTCTTCTTCCAAATCCCAAGACACTTCACCACATCAGCACACTGACTCTGGGCCCAGACTGTGACAGGTAATTTCATTAATATTGATAAGACCAATTTTGGGCACCAAGTGAACTTATACAACAACTGCTGGCATTTACACAACACCTTTCAAATGTCACAAGGCCTCGTCATGGCAGCACAGGGGAAGGTAGTTATGGAGCCAGAGTTAGATTGATGAGGAGGAGTGAGCAAAACCTTGGTCAAAGAGATGGATTTTATGGAAGGTTCTGAAGGAGGAGAGAGAAGAGTTCCAAGGGACATGAGATGTGGGAGTTCCACTTGAGATCAAAGGAGGTAATGGGGCTAAGAAGAAAAGGTAATGTGAAAGGCAGAAAGTGACTGAAGGGTAGAAAGCAACAAGCACTCATTACCCAAACAGTAATCAGTAAATTGAAGAGTATTTATCCAATAATTTACCAAGTAAATAGTAGCCAATATGAATTCCAAGGGAAAGATCGTGGCTGACACGTCTTCTCTTCTTCATTGAAGAAACAATAGCCCATGTGAATTGTATAAAGCACAGAGATGTGGGGGCCGAAATTCAGGGTCTCCTCTGTTAATGCCCATTTACGGCGGCCATTCTTAAAAATGAATGGCCGCCGCTTTGGGGTCAACTGGTCGACCCGACCTAAGTTTCGGCCTAGACCCAATCCCGCCTGATTCTGATCACCACCGAAAGCAAGTCATCGGGGATTGCACCGCCAATTTTAATAAGCAAAAATACTTACCTTCCAATATTCAGTTAGGTCCGTCGATCTCCCGCCGCACGGTCCCCCCGACAGGTTTTTCTATCGGTATACCATCTCCGTACTGAGTGCGGTCCGGCACCACAGTGGCCCTTCAAGGGGAGGGCACACCGGCCGCCATGTAAAAATATTTGCCGGTGATTTCCCAATTAGCCGTCAAAATACCACCCCCGGGTTCGGTCAGGCCACCAATGGGCAGCCTGGCACCCCCCCGCACCCCCTCTTGGGTACCAGGCGGCCCAGTGGCTGACGATTTAAAATGTCAGAATCTCTCCCCTTTAACGGAGGGGAGAGAGCATGGTGACGCACACGCGTTGTGACATCACCACGACTACACCGCTGATTGATAGCGGCGGAGTTCTTGTCCGACCCATTTTCAGCCACTCAGCCTGGCTTTGAATCTGTGGCCTGCACTCATTATGAGTCATTTCCTGTGGTACTTTGAAAAAATGTCAAAGTCCTGACAATGGCTCTTCCAACCGCATCCGAGCGGTAAGTACCACAAAAAATCCCATAGGTGTGGCAGCTTTCTGGCGCAGCTGAATTTCGGTCCAGTGGTGAAGCTCAACTTGCAAAAAACATGTGACGATGTTCCAAGTGAGACGCTCAAATCTTGGAATGGATAAAATATGGGCTGAAGCCCGGTGATGTGTTTTGCTGAGAGTCAGATATCTGGCTAAGCAGAAATAAGAGAGAGCCAGCAGGAGATGTGACTAAGGTCATATCTGTCTACTTCGGTACTTGTGCAAATCCATAATGTATACCCTCTGGAGCCATTCATTCCTGACACTTAAACCTGATTCCAGTTGCAATTCTGCTTACAGCAACATCAAGCATCATATAAGCAGCATCTTTAATGTTGTACACAATAGACACCTCAAGTCGTTGGAGAAATACCACCAACAATGTCTCCGTAAGATCCTGCAAATCCCCTGGCAGGACAGATGCACCAAAGTTAGCGTCCTCGACCAGGCCAACCTCCCCAGTATTGAAGCACTGACCACACTTGATCAGCTCCGCTGGGCAGGCCACATCATTCGCATGCCAGACAGGAGGCTACCAAAGCAAGCGCTCTACTCGGAACTCCTTCACGGCAAGTGAGCCAAAGGTGGGCAGAGGAAACGTTACAAGGACACCCTCAAAGCCTCCCTGATAAAGTGCAATATCCTCACTGACACCTGGGAGACCCTGGCCAAAGACTGCACTAATTAGAGGAAGAGCATCCGGGAGGGCGCTGAGCACCTCAAGTTTCATCGCAGTGAGCATGCAGAAATCAAGCACAGGCAGCGGAAAGAGCATGTGGCAAACCTGTCCCACCCACCCTTTCCCTCAACGACTTTGTCCCACCTGTGACAGAAACTGTGGTTATCGTATTGGACTGTTCAGCCACCTAAGGACCCATTTTTAGAGTGGAAGCAAGTCTTCCTCGATTCCGAGGGACTGCCTATGATGATGATGAAAATGTTGTAAAACATCTCACAGTGCATCACAGGAGCGATTATCAAACAAAATTTGACACCAAGCCAGGTAGGAGATATTAGGACAGGCAATCAAAAGATACATCAAAGAGAAAAATTCCAAGGAGCGTCTTAAAGGAGGAGAGTGAGACGGAGAGGTTAAAGGAGGAAATCTCAGAGATTAAGGCCAAGACCGGCAATGGTAGAGCAATGAGAATCGGGGCTACGCAAGAGGCTAGAATTGGAGGAGTACAGTGATCTTGGCAGGCTGTCAGGCTGAAGGAGATTATTTCCTTTACCTTCAATGATAAAAATCTATTTCTACTCACTGACCAGATGATGAGTAGGATATAGCTCTTCTTCTTCTTAGGCAGTCCCTGGGAGTCGAGAATGACATTTTTTTTTCTTTACGTTGCGAGTTTTATGCTGGACCGTGGGCTTCAGAACAAGGAGCGAGGTCGGGACCCAGGAGCAAGGTCAAGGCCCAGGAGCGAGGTCGGGGCCCAGGAGCGGGGTCAGGACTCAGGAGCGGGGTCGGGGCCTAGGAGCGGGGTCAGGGCCCAGGAGCGGGGTTGGGGCCCAGGAGCGAGGTCGGGGCACAGGAGCGAGGTCGGGGCCCAGCAGCGAGGTCGGGGCCCAGGAGTAGGGTCAGGACCCAGGAGCAGGGTCAGGGCCCAGGAGCGAAGTCGTGACCCTGGAGCGAGGTCGTGACCCTGGAGCAGCGTCGGGGCCTAGGAACAGGGTCGGGGCCCAGGAGCGAGGTCGGGGCCCAAGGATATAGCTACCATGTTAAGCGCCTACTTCGTGAAGGATTTTAAGTAGGGATGATATGAAAAATACGGAACCATGATCTGAATAAATGGGAGAACATGGTCCAGGGAGTGAGTGGCCTGCTCCAGTTCCTATGTAATATGCCATACAAGATCAAACAAATACCGTGTGTGTTCTGGAACTTTGGCAGTGGAGCAGAACTTCCAAATAGGTCAGAAGGGCTGAAAGCCAAAACATTCCCCAGGACTGATGAATTATGTGTTTGTGTACTTAAAGAGTCAATGGGTCTCAGTGACTGTTAGTTTGAAAACATTCATGACTGGAAACAAATGCAGAAATTATATTTCAGAAAGGCAACTGAGCCAATCCTGGAAATCACAGACCCATTAGTCTGATCTCAATAATTGGAAAACGAATCTAATCAATAAAAAGAAAGAAAGAATTGCATTTCTATATCACCTTTCATGGCCACCAGACGTCACAAAGCACTTTACAGACAATGAAGTATTTTTGAAGTGCAGTCACTGTTGTAATGTAGGAAACGGGGCAGCCAACTTGTGCACAGCAAGCTCCCACAAACAGCAATGTGATCATTTGTTTTTTAAGTGATATTGATTAAGGGATAAATATTGGCCAGAACACTGGGGATAACTCCCCTGCTCTTCTTCAAAATATTGTCATGGGATCTTTTATGTCCACCTGAGAGAGCAGACGGGGCCTCGATTCAACATCTCATCCAAACGATGGCTCCTCCAATAGTGCAGCACTCCCTCAGTGCTGCACTGGGAGTGTCAGCCTAGATTTATGTGCTCAAGTCCCTGGAGTGGGAGTGCTACCCAAACCCTGACAAACCCTTCCAATAATCGGAAACAACATGGAAGCGTATCTTTATCCAAACTAGCTAATAAAAGATAACTCAGTCCCTGGACCATGCTCTCCCATTTATTCAGATCATGGTTCCATATTTTTCGTATCATCACTACTTAAAAACCTTCACGAAGTAGGCGATTAACATGGTAGCTATATCCTTGGGCCCCGACCTCGCTCCTGGGCCCCAAACCTGTACCAGAGCCCTGACGCTGCTCCAGGGTCACGACCTCGCTCCAGGATCGCGACTTCGCTCATGACATGACATCAGGAAGAAGTCAGCTTGCCGGGGTAACCTCCCAGACTTTCTCTAAGGAGTTGACATACCAAATTAGCGGGGCAAATCCGTACATCATAGGCAGGGAAATTCCTTGAAGCTGCTCCCACTGTCCTTTGGCGGAACTGTGGTGGGAACCTGGGTCGCCCGCGTTATTGTCCAGATCCAGGGGTCACAGTCTAAGGATAAGGGGTAAGTCATTTAGGACTGAGATGAGGAGAAACTTCTTCACTCAGAGAGTGGTGAACCTGTGGAATTCTCTACCGCAGAGAGTTGTTGATGCCAGCTCATCAGATATATTCAAGAGGGAGTTAGATATGGCTCTGACTGCTAAAGGGATCAAGGGGTATGGAGAGAAAGCAGGAAAGGGGTACTGAGGTGAATGATCAGCCATGATCTTATTGAATGGTGGCGCAGGCTCGAAGGGCCAAATGGCCTACTCCTGTACCTATTTTCTATGTTTCTATGTTTCTAAGTTTCTATGTAAGCGGGATTTGCGGCACACTGACAACGATATTATGGCACCACACCGGAAGCAGGTTCCTGGAAGTTCCCGGCAGTAGAGCCCCTGGACCTCCAAAGCTGCTTGATGAAGTGCCACCTGACAGAAAACTCCATCTCGCCATCGATTTTAATTGGGGGTGGGCGGGACTATGCTAATTAGCTGTTCAATTTCTCCTGCGAAGGTCTCTATGGAGCAGCGCATAAGTCCCAGGAAATTCTGGCGGACCTGACGTAATGGCGTAAGTCACTCACCCCGCAATTTCCGGCAGAATAATACCTTACGCCATAGAGTTCAGCACCTAAGAGTTTTCAGTCACCTAAGGACTGACTTTTAGAGTGGAAGCAAGTCTTCCTCGATTCCGAGGGACTGCCTATGATGATGAGAGTTCAGCAAATCTCGGCCCCATGTTTTCAGTTCAGCAAAACTTTCATACACCAACTGTTCTGTTGGGATTATGCAGTGCACAATGACCCATTTCATTCCAAGTGATTCAACAAGCCACAATCTTTGAACAGGTCACAGAAATCCGTGCATTTTAACTCAATGCAGCTGTGACATAATCAGCATTCGGTAATTGACATCGGGATAGTAACATGCTTATAGGTACCTGTGTGGGTGTGTGATCATGCTGAGTGTGTGCAGTTTCATTGGGAATGAGGAAATCCGTGCCTCAAGCTATTGTGACGCAGAAACCCCCAGGTTAGAATTCCTGCTTTGGCTGTTATCGGCGATCTGGGCCAAAACTGTGTCCAAAATTTGCACTAGATTTGAGAAGTGGTTTTGTCCGTGATCCCGCTCAAACTCATTTGCATATCGCCGAAAGCAAAATCTGTCCCGAACCAGTGCAATCGGGCAGCCTTTTAAAGCATAACCTTTTTATTAAATCTTTGCTTTAAAAAATATTCCTTGATGTTTTTAAGAGTGGTAACTTGGTGCAGTTTGACTAGCACAGCTGAAAATGGTTTATCACAAAAAATAAGCATTTTAACTACAGTGTCAAATCCACCATCTGTGAGTAACTCGATTTTAAATACCTGAAAATAACTTTTAAAAAAGAACCATTTGCTAGTTATATTGGTGTGCAGTAATCAGTTTCTTAGTACATTTAAAAAAAAATTTAGCTAAAAATTCTGTCCTCGCCGGATGTGTACGAAGTGCGCACGGACTCGGCAAGGCCATGCAAAAGCCGTTTCTAGGGGCACGATACATATGCACCAAAAAACGGCTTTTCTGGTCTGTCAAGATTTGTCTAGGCAGTTTGAACACATCCCCGGGAGAAGGACATCCGTGCAGGAGAGAATGGTCTATTTGCCCAACTCATGCCCAGCAAATGTCCTTCAAACTTTTATTCCTGGTAACAGCGGGCGCATAGCTTACTTTTACCAGCGTAACAAGGGCCATTCAAGTGGGTGGAGTAAAAATAAATGTTGTCGTGGTAAGGGACAGTATGGCTAGGGGGATAGATACTGTTCTCTGCAGCCGAGAGTGTGAGTCCCGAAGGCTGTGTTGCCTGCCCGGTGCCAGGGTTAAGGACATCTGCTCTGGGCTGGGGAGGAACTTGGAGTGGGAGGGGGAAGATCCAGTTGTCGTGGTCTATGTAGGTACCAATGACATAGGTAGAACAAAGAAAAAGGTTCTGCTGAGTGAGTATGAACAGCTAGGGATTAAATGAAAAACCAGAAACACAAAGGTTTACTAACTGAGCCACGAGCAGATTTGCATAGGGTAAATAAGATCAGAGAGATGAACGCGTGGCTTGAAGACTGGTGTGGGAGAAATGGGTTTTGTTTTGTGGGGCACTTGCACCAGTACTGGGGTAAGAGGGAACTGTTCCGTTGGGACGGGCTTCACTTGAACCAGGCTTGGACTGGTGCCCTGGCAAATCAAATAACTAGGGCTGTAGAGGGGGCTTTAAACTTAATAGTGGGGGAAGGGTTCAGGTGAGCGGAAATTTAAAAAGTCAAAGAGGAAGGAGAAAGTAATAGATCAGGGTAGCGAGAGGGTAATGATAACCAGAGGTGGAATGGGAGAGGAAGATCCAGTTGTCGTATGAGCATATGAACATAAGAGTGCACCAGTAAGTGGGGTCAGAGTAGGGAAAAATGGTAAAAAGTGAAAATTAAAAGCTCTTTATCTGAATGCACACAACATTCGTAATAAAATAGATGAGTTGATGTCACAAATAGATACAAATGGGTATGATCTGATTGCTATTACAGAGACGTGGTTGCAAGGTGACCAAGGCTGGGAACTGAATATTCAGGGGTATTTGACAATTCGGAAGGATAGACAGAAAGGAAAAGGAGGTGGGGTAGCTCTGTTAATAAAGAATGAGAACAGTGCAGTAGTGAGAAACGATATTGGCTCAGAAGGTCAAGATGTAGAATCAGTTTGGTTGGAGATAAGAAATAATAAGGGGAAGAAGTCATGGTGGGCGTAATCTATAGGCCCCCTAACATTAGCTACACTGTAGGACAGAGTATAAATCAAGAGATAATGGAGCTTGTAAGAAAGGTATGGCAATAATCATGGGCAATTTTAATCTTCATATAGATTGGATGAATCAAATTGGCCAAGGTAACTTTGAGGAAGAGTTCATAGAGTGTATCCGGGATGGATGCCTTGAACATAACATTGTGGAACCAAACAGGGAACAGGCTATCCTGGATCTGGTACTGTGTAATGAGACAGGATTACTAAATGATCTCATAGTAAAGTATCCTCTAGGAAAGAGTGATTATAGCATTGTTGAATTTCAAATTCAGTTGGAGGGTGAGAAAGTTGGGTCTCAAACAGTGTCCTAATCTTAAATAAAGGCGATTGCAAAATATGAAGGCAGAGTTGGCTAAGTGAACTGGGAGAAAGTGTAAAATGGTTGATGAGCAGTGGCAAACATTAACGAGATATTTCATAACTCTCAACAACAATATATTCCAGTGAGAAGGAAAGACTTTAAGAGAAGGGAGAACCATTTGTGGCTAACTAAGGAAGCAAAGGATGGTATCAAGTTGAAAACAAAGGCATACAATGTTGCCGAGATTAGTGGTAGGCCAGAAGATTGGGAAACTTTTAAAAACCAGCAAAGGACGTCTAAAAAAATAATAAAGAAAGAGAAGATAGATTATGAGAGTAAACCAGCAAAAAATATAAAAACAGATGCTAAGAACTTCTACAGGTAGATAAAGAGGAAGAGACTAGCTAAAGTAAACATTAGTCCCTTAGAGGATGAGACTGGGGAATTAATAATGGGGAAGAGTGAAATGGCAGAGACTTTGAACAAATATTTTGTATCGGTCTTCACAGTAGAAGACACTAAAAATGTCTTTATAATAGATATTCAAGGGGCTATGGGTAGGTGGAGGGGGGAATCTTAAAACAAGTAAAGAAAAAGTACTCGGTAAAATAATGGGACTAAAGGTGGACAAGTCCCTTGGACCTGATGGCTTGCATCCTAGGGTCTTAGAAGAAGTGGCTGCAGAGATAGTGGATACATTGGTTGTAATCTACCAAAATTCTCTGGAGTCTGGATTGGAAAACCGCAAATGTAACACCACTACTTAAAAAAGGAGGGAGACAGAAAGCAGGAAACTATAGACCAGTTAGCTTAAAATCTCGTTGGAAAGATGCTGGAGTCCTTTAGTAAGGAAAATCATAATGCAGTCAAGCAGAGTCAGCATCGTTTTATATAATGAAAATCATGTTTGACAAAAATTGCTGGAGTTCTTTGAGGATGTAATGAGTAGGATGTCTAAGGGGGAACCAGTGGATGTGGTGTATTTAGATTTCCAGAAGGTATTCAATAAGGTGCCATGAAGAAGTTTACTACACAAGATAAAATCTCACGGGGTTGGGGGTAATATATTAGCATGGAAAGAGGATTGGCTAACTAATAGAAAACAGAGAGTCGAGATAAATGGGTCATTTTCCGGTTGGCAAATAGTGACTAGTGGGGTGCCGCAGGGATCGGTGCTGGGGTCTCACTTATTTACAATCTATCTTAACGACTTGGATCAAGGGACCAAGTGCAATGTAGCCAAGTTTGCTGATGATACAAAGATGGATGGGAAAGCAAATTGTGAGGAAGACTCAAAAAAATCTGCAAAAGGCTATAGACAGGCTAAGTGAGTAAGCAAAAATTTGGCACATGGAGTATAATGTTGGAAAATGTGAGGTTATCCACTTTGGCAAGAAAAATAAAAAAGACAATTATTATTTAAATGGAGAGAGATGACAAAATGCTGCAGTACAGAGGGACCTGGAGGTCATTGTGCATGAAACACAAAAAATTAGTATGCAGGTACAGCAAATAATTAGGAAGGCAAATAGAAATTTGCCTTTATTGCAAGGGGGATGGAGTATCAGAGCAGTGAAGTCCTGCTACAACTGTACAGAGTATTAGTGTGGCCACACCTGGAGTACTGCATACAGTTTTGGTCTCCTTATTTAAGGAAGGATATACTTGCTTTGGATGCTGTTCAGAAAAGGTTCACTAGTTTGATTCCTTAGATAAAGGGATTGAATTATATTGAGCAGGTTGGGTCTATACTCATTGAACTTTAGAAGAATGAGAGGTCATCTTATTGAATCATATAAGATACAAAGGGGGCTTGACATGGTAGATGCAGAGAGGGTGTAAACGGTTTTAATACTAGCCCATGTAAGGGGGTGGTGTGGGGGTCAGGTTCAGCTCTGACCTTCTGAGCGGTTCGAATTGCTCCCACTCCCTGGGTTCTAGACTCTGGATTTATTTGGGGGATGTGATAAAATGCAAGAGGCAACTGGTTTGGTGCAAAAGAACTTTGGTTTTATTAAAGACAAGAAAATGCAATGTCAAACTTATAATCACTCAAATAAAGAATAGTTCATCACACATTCAAAGGGGTTACAGTGAATAATACACCTCGCACCTCCCAATACCTAACACTGATTAGGTTAGACTCCAGGGCAAACAGGGACTATGCTTACCAATACTTTACTGGTAGTTAGTGGTGGTTCACGATTTCGGGGTTCACTGGATTCTGTAGGTTCTGCTTGCCATACGCCGAACATTGGAGAAGACTTCTTACTGCGCAATCTTCAGTTGGATGGTGTCCGCTGATGCGGTAGGGCGCGTTTGGACTTATGGGGTAAGTACCCATTTTCTTTCGTTAGAAATAGGTTTCAAAGTCTTTTTAGATAATGTTTTCACCTGTTGGTAGTCAGCCCTAGGTTGTAGAGTGGAAACTTTCGTTTCTTCGGTTTCTTCCTTGTGGAGTTTTGTTTCGAAGTTGGTCGATCGCGGCGCTTTTGGTGGTACCACGTTGGCCGTTGCCGGTTGCTGCCGTGATGGTGGTGTTCTTCCTTCCTTTCCGATTACAAGACGTTGAGGCTGGAGAAGCTAGTTTAAACTGCTGTGGTGGTCTCTCTCCCTTCTTGATGCTCTATGATGCTATGCTGCTGTGTGCATACCTTCTGTTAAGCATGGCATACCCTTTGTTAAAGCAGGGCCCAGTTATACTTTTGGAGCTGTTCTAATCTTCTCGCCAAATCAGCCCGGATTCTTTGTTTAATTTTGGCGGGCTTGACATTTCTTTGTCATATTTTGGCAGGCCCATTAAATGTTAACCTGTCTCAGGTGGATCGATCTTCTAAATCTGTTTCTTGATGGAAATATTAGCTTGGTATTTGCAATGTCTGTCTTTCCATGGGGTTTTTTCATGCGGGCTGGATGGGCCATTGTTAATATGCATTCAGGATGATGGTTAGCTATCACTGGGTTAATTGTTGCTATGTTAATGTGTCCTGTGGAGAAGGATTTTCGAGTATCCACAATTCTCCAGACAATTTGCTTAAGTTTCAATACCCCAGTTTCAATACTCAAACTGGCTCCTTTGCAGGATAGTTAACCTTTAGTTCTTTAGCCCAGCCCACACAGACTCAATTTTCTTGTAAAATCCCAAATTCGATTAAAGTTCATAGTTTCTTCCATGTGTACTTTAGGATTTCAAATTTTCTGGTAGATAGTTCCAAATTAAATTTCCTTTCCAATGAGTCCAAACACTGAAGGGTTCTCCCACGAATTTTACACCTTTCACCCAATTGCTAGATGGATGGTTCAAATCGCCCCCGCCATATGAAAATTCTATACCCGGGGATTATTATTCAGAGTGTAAATGGAATAAGTCACGGACAGGAATGCTTCGGTGAAAAATTTGATCTAACATACACTGGCTAAAACATGCACCACTAAAACAAAATCACTGTCTCTGTGATGAATAAAATCCAGGTTACAAACAACATACATACTGTACAGAAATGAGACCTAGTAACATGCAATAATTCCCTGGTGGATTCTAACTCCACCCCTTCCAACAAATTACCCAGTTAAAGCTTCCTCCCCAGAATAGCCCTGAAAAGCTTAACTCCTGAGAAAATCCTGAGCCCTTAGTCTCACCCAGCTTGGGACATTTGCGATCATGCTCACCACTGCACACACAGTTGGTTTCCTCGCTCAGCTCAGCTGTGGGAAGTCACTGCCTGGTTTTCAGTCTCGGTGGCTTCTTCTGACTGACAGTTCTTTTGTCACACCTAACTGCCATGCGGTCTCTGGAGTTTTAACAATAAACAGCTTTATCACTTATCTCAGCACAGGGAAAATACCGTCAGAAAAAACTAAAATTCTTTAAGCAGAAACTTTGCAATCTCTTCAAGAGGGAAACTAGAACTAGGGGACAGTTTCAGAATATGGGGCCGCCCATTTAGAACTGAGGTGAGGAGGAATTTCTTCTCACAGAGGGTCGTAAATCTATGGCATTCTATGCTCCAGAAAGCTGTGGAGGCTGGGTCATTGAATAAATTTATGGTGGAGATAAACAGATTTTTGTACGATAATGGAATGAAGGGTTATGGGGAACGCATGGGGTAGTGGAGTTGAGTCCATGATCAGATCAGCCATGTTGTTATTAAATGGCTGAGCAGGCTCAAGGGGCCAAATGGTCTACTCCTGCTCCTATTCCTTATGTTCTTAATATTATGGGAGTGCTACACTGTTCGAGGTACTGTCTTTCAGATCTGCCCTTTAATGGCACTGCTCAGAGCAGAGGACACTTCTCCCGATGTCCTGGGGCAATATTTATCCCTCAGCCAACAACGGGTCATTTATCTCTTAGCTGTTTGTGGGAGCTTGCTGTGCGCAAACTAGCTGTCATGTTTCGCTACATTACAACAGTGACTACACTTCAAGATGTAATTTATTGACTGTAAAGGCCTTTGGGACATCCTGAGGTCATGAAAGGCGCTATCGAAATGCAACTTCTTTCTTTGTATCTTTAACTAGCTTATTAGGTTTTTTTTTTATCACCAACTTTATTGCAGTTTTTAGAGCTTTGGGATATTCTTGTATAAATAGAATGATTAGGATCAATTGGATTTTTAAAATTGTTGTATTGATTTTAATAAGCAGAAGATTCATATACCTCAGTCAGACAGTCGAATGATCTTCAATTCTTTGACCTATTATTTGACTGGAGTGAGAAAGGCAAAATTGAATTTGGGGATCTATTTGCAGCAACGAGTGGGGGAAATTAATATTTGATGAATTGAAACTTATGACTGCAAGATGTTTCTAAGTGAGGGATTTTTCTCGGAGGAGAGTGCCTCTGATATTGACTTCTCTCCCTGAAAATAAATAATTATGAATTGGCGCTGAATCAATGTACAGATTTCCCCCACATGACTGCAAGCACATCATCTTCACTTCATTAATTGCAATAGCCCGGAAATTACGATGTGGCCATACTTGCAGACAAACACTTTGAAGGTTTATGTGATGTTGTGTTATCTCCCATATAAACTGATTAACATAGAGGGCAGGGGAATGTCGCATGAAAGTGCGACTCATCCATCCGCTTATATATGTAGCATTCCTTCCTAGGCTAATAAACTTGTCAATAATGTAAAACCTGTTCTCATTATTAGTCCATCGCCTCTCCTGGTCCAATAATTAAAACAGACAATATATATTGCATTCAAAGTCTCACAGAGTTCATTTCAATGGACAGGAGCTTACTCACGGTGTCC
This sequence comes from Pristiophorus japonicus, assembly GCF_044704955.1. NCBI lineage: Eukaryota > Metazoa > Chordata > Chondrichthyes > Pristiophoridae > Pristiophorus > Pristiophorus japonicus. The sequence continues at coordinate 60,343,770 of NC_091982.1, forward strand.
CTTAGAGAGCAATACTAACCTGGATGCTGCTCGCAGGTCAACCTGTATTGTTGTGTTGGAAGGGAAAGGATGAGTCAGGGATCGACCATGTGAAGGTGAGGGATGGGTGGAGTTTGGAAGCAAAGTTGATGACATTTTCCAGTTTGGGGTGAAAGCAGAGAACGGCAATTCCCTCGACTTCTCAACTTCCATTTCTGGAGTTCGACCAGTATCCACTAGAAGACCACTGACTCCCACAGCTACCTTGACTAATTTCCCTCCCACACCGCGTCCTGTAAGGACTCTATTCCATTCTCCCAGTTTCTCCATCTCTGTCGCATCTGTTCTGACGACGCTACCTTCCATACCAGTGCTTCCGATATGTCTTCCTCTTTCCTCAACAGAGGATTCCCCTCCACCATGGTCGACAGGGACCTTGACTGTGTCTGTTCCATTTCCTGCATTTCAGCTCTCACCCCTTCCTCACCCTCCCAGAATCATGACAGGGTTCCCCTTGTCCTTATCTTCCACCCCACCAGCCTCTACATTCACTGGATCATTCTCAGTCATTTCCGCCACCTCCAGCATGATCCCACACCAATCGCATCTTCTCCTCCCCTCCATTTTCAGCATTCTGAAGCGACTGTTCGCTGCGACCACCCTGGTCCAGTCTTCAATCACCCCCAACAACCGCTCCCCTCCCCACGGCACCTTCACATGCAAGCGCAGGAGATGCAACACCTGCCCTTTTACCTGCTCCCTTCCCACTGTACAGGGCCCCAAATACTCCTTCCAGGTGAAACAGCGATTCACTTGTACTTCTTTCAATGTAGTACACTGTATTCATTGCTCACGATGTGGACTCCTCTACATTGGGGAGACCAAGCGTAGATTGGGTGACCGCTTTGCAGAACACCTCCATTCAGTCTGTAAGTGTGACCCCGAGCTTCCGGTCGCCTGTCACTTTAATCCTCTGCTCCACTCCTACACTGACCTCTCTGTCAGGAGAGGGCTCTGAGCTAGTTAGAGTGGGTGAGAGCTCAGATGAACAGGACCCAAGAAAGAATGCAAAAGGCAGGAGGCAACAGAGCAGCGTAGCACTGGGGTAAGTGTAAACCACAAGGTGATAGGAAGGGACAATATGTATGAATATAAAGGGGCTGCAGGAGGGGTCAAAACTAAAAATCATGGTTGAAATACTAGTATTAAAACACTCCACCTAAATGCGCGCAGCATTGGAAATAAAGTAAATGAGTTGACGGCACAAATCACAACAAATGGGTATGATTTGGTGGCCATTACAGAAACGTGGTTGCAGGGTGGCCAAGACTGGGAATTAAACATACAGGGGTATCTGACAATTCGGAAAGATAGACAAGAAGGGAAAGGAGATGGGGTAGCTCTGTTAATAAAGGGTGATATCAGGGCAGTTGTGAGAGATGATATTGGCTCTAATGAACAAAATGTTGAATCATTGTGGGTGGAGATTCGAGATAGTAAGGGGAAAAAGTCACTGGTGGGCGTAGTTTATAGGACCCCAAATAATAACTTCACGGTAGGGCAGACAATTATCAAGGGAATAATGGAGGCATGTGAAAAAGGAACGGCAGTAATCATGGGGGATTTTAACCTACATATTAATTGGTCAAATCAAATCGCACAGGGTAGCCTTGAGGAGAAATTCATAGAATGCATACGGGATTGTTTCTTAGAACAGTATGTTACAGAACCTGCAAGGGAGCAAGCTATCTTAGATCTGGTCCTGTGTAATGAGACAGGAATAATAAACCATCTCCTCGTCAAAGATCCTCTCGGAATGAGTGATCACAGCATGGTTAAATTTGTAATACAGATTGAGGGTGAGGAAATAGTGTCTCAAACGAGCGTACTATGCATAAACAAAGGGGACTACAGTGGGATGAGGTCAGAGTTGGCTAAAGTAGACTGGGAACACAGACTAAACAGTGGCACAATTGAGGAACATTGGAGGACTTTTAAGGAGCTCTTTCATAGTGCTCAATAAAAATATATTCCAGTGACAAAGAAGGGCAGTAAGAGAAGGGATAACCAGCCGTGGATAACCAAGGAAATAAAGGAGAGTATCAAATTAAAAACCAATGTGTATAAGGTGGCCAAGGTTAGTGGGAAACTAGAAGATTGGGAACATTTTAAACAATAGCAAAGAATGACTAAGAAAGCAATAAAGAAAGGAAAGATAGATTACAAAAGTAAACCTACGCAAAACATAAAAACAGATAGTAAAAGCTTTTACCGATATATAAAAAGGAAAAGAGTGACTAAAGTAAATGTTGGTCCCTTAGAAGATGAGAAGGGGGATTTAAGAATGGGAAATGTGGAAATGGCTGAGACCTTAAACAATTATTTTGCTTTGGTCTTCACAGTGGAAGGCACAAAAATAATGCTAAAAATTGCTGGTCACAGGAATATGGGAAGGGAGGACCTTGAGATAATCGCTATCACTAGTGGGGTAGTGTTGGACTGGCTAATAGGACTCAAGGTAGACAAGTCCCCTGGTCCTGATGAAATGCATCCCAGGGAATTAAAAGAGATGGCAGAAGTTGTAGCAGATGCATTCGTTATAATCTACCAAAATTCTCTGGACTCTGGGGAGGTACCAGCAGATTGGAAAGCAGCTAATGTAATGCCTCTGTTTCAAAAAGGGGGCATACAAAAGGCAGGTAACTATAGGTCGGTTAGTTTAACATCTGTAGTGGGGAAAATGCTTGAAGCTATCATTAAGGAAGAAATAGCGGGACATCTAGATAGGAATAGCGCAATCAAGCACACGCAACATGGATTCATGAAGGGGAAATCATGTTGAACTAATTTACTGGAATTCTTTGAGGATATTATGAGCATGGTGGATAGAGGTGTACCAATGGATGTGGTGTATTTAGATTTCCAAAAGGCATTCGATAAGGTGCCACACAAAAGGTTACTGCAGAAGATAAAGGTACGCAGAGTCAGAGGAAATGTATTAGCATGAATCGAGAATTGGCTGGCTAACAGAAAGCAGAGAGTCGGGATAAATGGGTCCTTTTCGGGTTGGAAATCGGTGGTTAGTGGTGTGCCACAGGGATCGGTGCTGGGACCACAATTGTTTGCAATATACATAGATGACCTGGAAGAGGGACAGAGTGTAGTGCAACAACATTTGCAGATGACACAAAGATTAGTGGGAAAGCAGGTTGTGTAGAGGACACAGAGAGACTGCAAAGAGATTTAGATAGGTTAAGCGAATAGGCTAAGGTTTGGCAGATGGAATACAATGTCAGAAAATGTGAGATCATCCACCTTGGAAGAAAAAACAGTAAAGGGAAATATTATTTGAATGGGGAGAAATTACAACATGCTGTGGTGCAGAGGGACCTGGGGGTCCTTGTGCATGAATCCCAAAATGTTAGTTTGCAGGTGCAGCAGGCAATCAGGAAGGCGAATGGAATGTTGGCCTTCATTGCGAGAGGGATGGAGTACAAAAGCAGGGAGGTCCTGCTGCAACTGTACATGGTATTGGTGAGGCCGCACCTGGAGTACTGCGTGCAGTTTTGGTCACCTTACTTAAGGAAGGATATACTAGCTTTGGAGGGGGTACAGAGACGATTCACTGGACTGATTCCGGAGATTAGGGGGTTACCTTATGATGGTAGATTGGGTAGACTGGGTCTTTACTCGTTGGAGTTCTTAAGGATGAGAGGTGATCTTATAGAAACATTTAAAATAATGAAAGGGATCCACAAGATAGAGGCAGAGAGATTGTTTCTACTGGTCGGGGAGACTAGAACTAGGGGGCACAGCCTCAAAATATGGGGGAGCCAATTTAAAACCGAGTCGAGAAGGAATTTCTTCTCCCAGAGGGTTGTGAATCTGTGCAAATCTCTGCCCAAGGAAGCAATTGAGGCTAGCTCATTGAATGTATTCAAATCACAGGTAGATAGATTTTTAACCAATAAGGGATTTAAGGGTTATGGGGAGCGGGCGGGTAAGTGGAGCTGAGTCCACGGCCAGATCAGCCATGATCTTGTTGAATGGCGGAGCAGGCTCGAGGGGCTAGATGGCCTACTCTGTTCCTAATTCTTATGTTCTTATGTCCTCGGCCTCCTACACTGTTCCAATGAAGCTCCACGCAAGCTCGAGGAACAGCACCTCATCTTTCATTTAGGCACTTTACATCCTTCTGGACTCAACATCGATTGCAACAGTTTCAGACCAGAATCTCTGTCTCCCTTTTTCAGACAGAAACTGTTGCTGATGATTCTGCTATTCCCATTTACACCTCTCTTAGACCCATCATTTATTTCTTTACTGGTCCCATTAACATCTCCTCTTGCCTTGCACCATCATCCCTTTTGTCTTTCTAATCTCTCCTCTCTTCCACCCTATCACAGACCTTCCCTTTTGGTCTTTCCTCTCCCCTTCGCTGCCTCTGCACTTGCTTTAAACCGGTTATATCTCTAACTAACCTTTTCTTGTTTTGATGAAGGTTCATCGACCTGAAATGTTAACAGGTCAATGACCCTTCATCAGAACTGGAAAAAGTTGGAGATTTCAGTGTTTTTGACCATAGATTGCCCACTCATCCACAGAATGAAAGAAAGACTTGCATTTATATAGCGCCTTTCCTGCCCACCGGATGTCTCAAAGCGCTTTGCAGCCAATGAAGTACTTTTGGAGTGTAGTCGCTGTTGTAATGTGAGACAGTTGAGCTTTAACGACAGTCCAGCAGTTTTTATCTGGTACCAGCCCACAAGTCACCGGGTTTAAGGAATTCAATTTGCCGCAGTGGGATGTGAACAACATAACCTGTGGGTTGCTTGTCCAGTAGCACAACCACCAGGCTACCGTACCTTATTTCCGTCATCTGTCCGAATCTCTCCTTCTCTGGCACAGCATCAGTTGCCCTCACATCTCTGCGCAATCCCTTGGGCCGTTTTTCTGTGCACAACACGCTATATAAATGCAAATTGTCGCCGCAGTAGTTGTGCGATCTAACGTGATACCTTACTCTGAACTTTAACACCAGGAACTCCTCGAGGTCGAGCTTTCGTTTAAAAAAGGCGAAAGCAAATTGAAGTGAATGGAAATAAAAACGGCGAGAGATTAACACCAGTGGCCGACTCGCCATCGCCCGGTTCACACCTTCGCACTGAGTCAAGATCTATCCCCTTGTCCTTTTACAGGTACAACGTCCCAAATCCGGCTCTCCGAAAATCGGAATTAACGGAAAACTGGACACTTTTGAAAAATTCCCATTTGATATTCAGTAAAATAAAATCCGGAATTATTGTCCAAAGACCGGCGGGCCGGACTAGTTATCGGCTTCGCCGCTATGCGTTAAATGTCGTGCGATCGGTCCGAGCTTTGCCAAATGACCCTCGACCCGGCCCGACCCGACATGACCCACACCACCATTAGTACTTTGTCTGTCTCGGTAGTTTAATGTCTGTAGTTCCACCCTGAGGATGTATTGTGTTCCTGCAACTAGAGGGTTTAATAAAAGATAGGTCACCTGACAAGAAGCTGGAAGTTCCACAAGCTTCCACAGACTGTTCTGGAAGATCTGCCATTTTAAAGACTTGAGTGCAGTGTGTGCTTTTGTGGATTTATCACAAGTGACAGCGAGAATGGGATATTTCGGTTGATATTAAGCTGAAATTTTTGTTAGCGGAGGATTCCGCCAGCCGACAGAGAGACTTTAGAAGTTTCTCTGTTTTTGGAAACAGCTTCAAAATCAAGGTAAATTACAAGCACACTTAGTTAAAATGGCCAGTCCCATAGGAGTGATGGGGCATTTAGGTAAATTTAGACGCGACCAAGAAAGGTTATACATTTCTGTGAATCGGCTAGAAATGTATTTCACTGTAAATAACATAATCAAAGTTCCAGACAATGATGACCAGAACCAAACAGTGTTGGAACGATAAAGAACGATTTTCTTATCTGAAGCTGGCCCTGAGTTGTATGAAACACTGACAAATCTGTTTGTGCCTGCTGAGCCAAAGGACACAAGGCTTAAGGAGATTTTAACTAAGCTGGAACAACATTACAATCCCATATTCTAAGGAATTGCTGAAAGCTATCGTTTCAGTATACAAAATCAAAAGGCTGATGAAATTATCAGTGAGCACATTGTAACATTAAAAAAGCTATCTATTCACTATAATTTCGGAACTTTCCAAAACCGAACATTGCTGGACCATTTTGTTTGTGGGATGAAAAATTATGTGATCAGAAGAAAGTTATTGACAATGCCTGACTTGACTTTTGATATTGCTTGTCAGACAGCTAGGTCAATGGGCATGGCCAACCAATATTTCCGAGAATTTCATAATAATTATAGTCATCAGACAACCGAGGTGAATCGCCTGCATTTTCAAAGTAAAAGGCGGTGGGGACCCAAAGTCTCACAAACTGGAAATTGTGACAAAGCATTGAAGTCATGCTATCGGTGCCTGGGAAAATACATTGCTCAAACTTGTCCATTTGTGAAGGCAGAGTGTTTCTTCTGCAGAAAAACTGGGCATCTTGCGAAGGCATGCCGACTGAAGGGTAAATCAGTTTCAAAGCTATGAGTCCAGCTTTTAAAGCTATGAGTAGAAATCCCCAGAGACTACATAGCATGGAAGAACAACAACAGGACGAGGAGATGTTAGAGTTACACGGCATCAGGAGCACGAGGTTAACGGACAGTGATTCGGAAAGTATCAAAATCCACATAGATGTTGCGGGATTCAAGATACCTGTGGAAATCGACACTGGTGCATCCGTGAGTGTAGTACTGGAGTCACTATACCTCAACAAATTGCGTGATTTCCCACTGGAGAAATCCAAGATAGAGCTGCGAGGCTACTCGGGAGAGAAAATTCCTGTGGTAGGTCGTAGCACCGTACCGGTGAAATATAAAGATCAATTTCAGAACTTGCCTCTAATAGTAGTGAAAGGAGACAAGCCTGCCTTACTAGGAAGAAATTGGTTGAGATCACTGAAGCTGGATTGGAGTGAGATTTTCCGTGTTGAAACGAGATTTGCATCAACGGAGGATGTTATAAGAGTTGTCCGAAGGTATTCTGCGAAACGGGCAGTCCGATCCAAGGCTTCAAGGCGAGTGTCAGGGTACAGAAGAACGCTAGATCAGTTTACTGCAAGCCACGTTCCGTACCGTATGCACTCAGAGAAAGTTGAGCAAGAACTCAAAAGACAAGAGACTGAGAACATCATTTGTAAGATAGATTGATGTAATTGGGCTACACCCATTATTGTTGTACCTAAGTCCGATGGTAAAATAAGATTTTGTGGAGATTATAAAGTAATTGTAAAGCAGGTTCTGGAAGATCTGCCATTTTAAAGGCTGGTGTGTGTGCTTCTGCGGATTTATCACAATGGCGACGAGAATGGGATACGTACTCTCTTGATTTTCTTGCCCGAAATCTGGAAATTTACAAAAATCGGCATGGTCTCAGTCCCGAGGTTGCCGGGTTTGAGACGTTGTAGCTGTCGTGCAATGTTACACCACATTTATGATTTAGTTTTAATGAAAATGTACTGGAGTTGATTGAAGTACCGCAACATTCTTGCGAGTCCCATTCTGACAGACAGCCCCTGAGCCGGTCTTAAATCAAGTAAAACAAATCCAAACCGACAAATGAGAATCCCACACTTACCATTCATTCTCAGTTACTGGAATCACATAAGAACAAATGCTTTTTGTTCAGTAATCATTGATTGCCTCAGGCAATGACCTCCTTGCAGTACCATCTCATTACAACCTCAACATTTCTTCAGCCACTAACTTTACCCTACAGACGTCGTCATACACCCATTATGAATTTTCCTGTGGGATAAATGTAACACAGTGGAGAATTTTCAGCCTTCCATCAGTTAGAAGTTATAAATTAGAGGGAGAGAAATCAGGAGACAGACAGAAACAGAGATGGAGAGAGATAGAGACAGAGAATGAGAAAGAAACAGAGAGAGAGACAGACAGAGAGAGACAGAGACAGAGACAGAGAGAGAGAGACAGAGAGAGAGAGAGACAGAGAGAGAGAGAGAGACATAGATGGAGTCAGGAGACAAAGTGAGAGAGAGAGATACAGACAGACAAAGACAGAGAGGGAGAGTGAGAAATAGAGAGACAGAGAGAAACAGACAAAGACAGGCAGAGACAGAGAGAGAGGGAGACAGAGTGAGACAGAGAGAGAGAGAGAGAGAGAGACAGAGAGAGAGAGAGCAACAGAGAGAGAGAGACAGAGAGAGACATTGGTGAAGACAGACAAAGACAGAGAGAGACAGAGAGAGATGGAGACAGAGTGAGACAGAGACAGAGAGAGAGAGAAATAAAGAGAGACAGAGAGAGACTGACATACAGAGAGAGACAGAGAGAAGCAGACAGAAACATAGAAAGAGAGAGATAGAGCGAGATAGAGAGCAAGAAAAACAGAAAACAGGAGACAGAGAGAGAGATTCAGAGACAGACAGAAATAAAGAGTGAGGGAGACAGAGACGGAGAGATAGCAAGAAAGATAGAAATACAGAGAGACGGAGTCAGAGAGAGACAGACAGAGAGAGAGAGAGAGAGACAGAGAGAGTCAGAAGAAACAGAAATATAGAAAGACAAAGAGAGACTTAGAGAGACGAAGAGCGAAAGACAGAGATAGATTCTCCTCTGTGATTTTGAGCTGATCAGGAGACTGAAAACGTGGTAATTTCCCTCCCCCAACCCTTGCTGGGACAGTTGATGGCCATCCCTTCCCTGCCTGCCTCAGGGAGGGGAGGTGGGGCAAGGGGCCTTGGTTCCTGGATGATTTTGCTTCCACTGCCCTCTTACCATCAACCCCATGGCCCAGCTGTGGATAGATGGCGGTAGATCGCAGGGAGCTATGATTAACGGCTCTGAACACTGCAGATGGAAGCAGAGGGCCTGTTAGAGGCCTCCTCTCCCTCCAGTTCTGCTGGCTGGAGGGTTGGCAACCAGAGGACACAGTTTTAAGATGATTGGCAAAAGAACCAGAGAGGAGATGAGAAGAATTTGTTTTACACGGTGAGTTGTTGAAGGCGAGGAATGTGTCTGATAGGGCAGTGGAAGCAGATTCAATAATAAACTTCACAAAGGGAATTGGATATATATTTGAAAAGGAAAAAAAATTACAGGCCTATGGGTAAAGAGCAGGGTATGCTGGGACTAATTGGATCGCTCTTTCAAAGAGCAGGCACAGACATGATGGGCTGAATGGCTTCCTTCTGAGCTGTGTCATTCTACTATTTTATAATCACCTACATTTAACGTATCTGTAGCTGTGGTCATAGGATTGATATCTGTGCGCTGAATTCCTGCGCCCCATATCCTTTATACTCCGGGTGGCATTTCTGGAGCAATCACTTCTTTAGTTTAAAAATCTTGCTTCCAAATTGCTGCTCAGCCCAGTGTTTAGCTGAATGGCAAACTGTTAAAATATTCATGTCATTGCGATGTAATTTAAATATGTGCGATCCACAAAACTGCAGAAGGTTGGTGAAGCCTCGGGAGTGCGTTTGCATTTTCTTGTTGCAAAAATCAATCGCAAACACAAAACATATTAGCAGAATGCAAGCTGTTCAGATTCAATTTCGTACAGGGTAACCAGGGTGAGGATGGCTGACACTGTTACAATCAAAAACACAACATGGGAAATGAAACAAAGGGAGAGATTAAGGGGATTGTCCGACAGGATTACATAAAACCTGTCACTTGCTCTGCAAACTCTCAAAAGCACAAATTGCAAAAACTGTAGCTCAGCCTGCGACAGAAATAGTGAGTGTAACTTTATGAGCAAGAGCTATGGGACACAATGCATGTTCCATTTGAGCGCTGATCTGCAAGCTCGCCAAACTCATTGTGGTTCAGGTTTCTCCCTCGTATATTTTAGCAAGTAGTACCCCATGAAATTCCTGTGCGTTTGACATATAACACATGTTCCCCTTTGCCTCCATCTGACCATCAATAACAGCTTTCAACTAAAACAGCCTTCAACTAAATCACCCTCACATTCTGAAGCGCTCCTCCTACCCGCTTCAAATTCCGCCCTGAAACCAAACATTCTTCCTTCCTTCGTTCCATCGTTCTTACCTTCCTACCTTCCTACCTTCCACCCTCCCTGTTATGACTTCAGATCCTTTAATAATGACTCCACGAGACAATGTGTTGTACTTGAACTGTAGTGACCTTAGTCCATTTAATGTAACTCCAGAGTGAGGATCACACATGGTGGCTTGCCTTTTATACTAGGCCTGGCACACCTGTACAGGTAACCTACAAGTCTCCCACTGCGGTGCCCTCTGGTGGCACACCTTGTGATAGTACAAGCAGTAACCATGTAGGATACATGACATCACTCTCCCCCAAGTCTTTAGTGCAAATTGCCTTTTCATTGACTGTGCTCTGGGCTTAGCTCTATCTGGTTGACCCTTGGAGGGTCGTTTCCATCATGGGTGAGTAGGTGGTGTTTCGTTGGCAGTGGAGTTGTATCCATGACCACTCCATTCTCTCCCCCCCCACATACAGATTGTGCCGTTGGCTCATTACATTCATATACATTCAAGTCCAAACAAAAACTTTGCATTTACAGTGTCGCATTCGTGTTACCATGGTGAGGTAAGTTCATTTGAATGGTGAGGTACATGCTTGGAATATACTTGGAGTCAATGCTGGGGTCAGCACCGGTGCGTGAGGACAAACTAGTGCCAGAACTGCTGGATGGTGTCCAGGTAGTCTGGTGGTGGCGCAGTGCCCACTGCTGGCAGTGGGAACCCGGTTGGCTCAAGTTGCCTGCTCTCGGGGCTTTTGCCATTGCTCCTAGCGTCAGGCAGGTTCACAGATGCCTGTGACCTCCCTGTCCTCTCCTTGCGCCCCGGGTCGCTGCTGCTCCCTGAGGAACAGTCGTCTAGCAGTGCACAGGGAACTGCTGACTCGCTTGCCTGGGCGTTACTTGGTTTGGGATCCTGGCTGGTCCCAGTCACATTTGGGAGAACCGTTGCGGGTGACCCTTCATTTCTGAGTGTAGCCTTGGTGGCGATAGGGTCTGGGGGCTGCGCCTTAGCACAGGTTGCTCTTTCAGGGTCATGGCGGTTGGTACCATCGGGTGCCTGGGAGATGGAGCCGATCAGGGGCTCACTGGACCTGTGTTTTCCCGATGGGTGTTTGCCCGCTGCATTAACTGTATGCAGTTGAAAACCTACATTGCACAACGTTTCATTACTTATTGTAACTAACCTGTAGCTCCGATCGCAATCACGCAACTTTTCCTTGCTTATTGCATGTACACAACTCTGATCACCAATTACACATTTTACATCTAACTCGCAGTTGCTATTATATTGATTGAGAGTGTGGAACTGTCCCTTTAAGTGTGGTGAGTTGTGGGCCTCCTTTAAGTGAGCCTTGCTATCTTTACCCCAATCCTCTTCTTCACTTGGTACCACGTGTTGCTCCATCAGTACTGCACCTTGTGATCTGGCCACGCCATCTTTTTCTTCAGTGCCTTACCTCGTGGTTTGGGCGCCATTTTTCTTCCATCCACGATGTCGACTGCGGTGATCCTCTTCTCCACGGGTTCTGCCACCGAAGCTGGGAAGTCGCATCTGGGTCCGATTTTCTTCCTCTGGAGTCTTGCCACTGGAGCCTGGAAGGTGCGTTCGGGTCGTCTCAGCTGGATCATCTCCACGCAGTTGTGCAGTGCGGTCTGTGCTTCGGGTGCTGTGCTGGCCTGCTCGCTGGTGCCGGATCCAACCTCAGGTGGGGGTTTGCTTTGCCTCTGAGCATGGGTGATGTCGATCGCTGGAGAGATGAAATCTTCCCAGCTCCAATGGATCTTCTCCATCCACCTTCTTCCAAGTAGCGTTGGTCCACCGCCTGCAAAAATCGACAGGGGTAACTTGTGCACCACTTCATCATGGAGTACCTTTACATCCGCACTACCAGCGACTGGGATAAGTTCATTGGTGTAGGTGCACAGCTTTGCCTGAACCAGGACCAACTTGGGTCGTTCAGCCTGATTGTCTCATAGCCTCTAAAAGGCTTCTTGATTCCTTACTGACTGGCTCGCCCCAGTGTCTACTTCCATGAAGATTGGAACAACATTTATCTCAACTTCCATCCTCAACGGGGAATATTCGGTGGTGCAGGTAAACATGTTATATACCTCATTGTGGGACTGAGCTGCCTCTCTGACTATCACTTCATAATCTGCGCTGGATTCCTGGCCATCTGCAGACTCTTCATCGACATAGTGACTCATATTTCTTTTACACATTTGCTGGAGGTGGCCCTTTGTGCTGCAGCCTTTACACACATAGTCTTTAAAACGGCACTGGTGAGCCCTGTGATTCCCTCCGCAACACCAGCATGGAGCTACTCGGTTAGCCCCCCTCGGCGGACTCTGAGTTAAGGGACTTGGGAGCCTGTTCTCTCTCCCCTGAGAAGATTCACGTTCTACAGTCCAGCCTCTAAAAGGTGCCACTCTGTGTTCAGTATTTGCCAGGCTTGAGTCCTGAGGATGAGTCATCCACCTAGAGCCGCAGGTCGAGGTCATGAATGCCTTGCTCACGGAGATGGCCTTCTGCAATGTGACTGTGGTATCCGCAGATAGTAGCTTATGAAGAAGGCCCTCATGGCTGATTCCAATGACAAAGATATCTCGCAGCGCTTCAGTGAGGTGGTCGCCGAAATCACATGGTGCCGCCAGCCTCCTGAGGTCTGCAGCATATTTTGCGATCTCTTGGCCTTCGGGCCGTTGGTGGGTGTAAAACCGGTGTCTGGCTGTGAGGATGCTCTCTTTGGGTTTGAGTTGGCCTTGGATCAGCGTTACAAGCTCCTCAAACATCTTGGTCATTGTCTTCGCTGGTGCCAGCAAGTCCCTGAAGAGGCCATAGACGGTGAGCCCACAACTGGTTAGCAGGATAGCTCTGCGCTTATCAGCCAGTGTGGCCGGGTTGTTGCCTGCCAGGTCGTTTGCTGTGAAGAAATGGTTGAGCCTCTCCACAAAGGCTTCCCAATCATCAGCATTGGTGAACTGCTGCAACGTACCAAGGTTAGCCATTTTTGCGTGAATGTCCATAATCTTATCGCCAATTGTTATGTCTTCAGATACTTTAGTTACAACTCCACGAGACAATGTGTTGTGCTTGAACTGTAATGACCTTAGTCCATTTAATGTAACTTCAGATTGCGGATCACACCTGGTGGCCTGCCTTTTATACTAGGCCTTGCACACCAGCATAGGTAACCTACAAATCTCCCACTGCAGTGCCCTCTGGTGGCCCACCCTGTAATAGTACAAGCAATAACCATGTAGGATACATGACTCCCTCCCTTCCTTCCATCTTGCCTTCCTTCCTTTCTTCCTTCCTTCCTTCTCCACATGTTGCATTTTTAATTGAATAAACCTTTGTGTATGATTTGCAATTTTAGAAAATTAAAAGAGCCAAATCAAAGTACAATCTATACAAGTTCTACACAATTCAATATAACAGCCCAAAATTTGTGGTCAGCAGGGAAGCGAATGTATTTGCCGCTGGCCCTGAAATCTTCTCTTCTTCTTCTCTTAAGCAGACCCCAGAGTCGGGGATGACTTGTTTCTGCACTAACATGAGTTCTCATGTAATGGATAAGACCACTCAGTTGTGCACTGAGGGATCAGATTCCTTCCTCTTGAGTTAAGGTGGGAAACAAAGGTCAATTTGAGGTTAAGGCATGATGGGCTATTGTAAGAATAAAAGTCTATATTAATGATAACATTGATTCAGTGCGTATATATAAATGTCAAAAGTGCAGATTACAGACAGGCTGTGGGTTTGAAGAGACAACATGGATTCCTCCAAGTTCATGTCTTCTCTGGCTGGGCGGAGCTTAAGGAACAAAAGAAGCATGGCTTTGAAACCCATCGAAACTCATCAAACTGGAAAAGGTATTAATGGGAAAGCAATTAACCTAATTAAGGAATGGCACCAGTCCTCCAGACAGTCATCATCATTGTCATGTATTCAACTGTCATTGTAATCCATGTATAAACTGACCTAAGTTGTACACCATGAGAACACTGACCACTATGTGGTGAATTTGTGGGAGACATTCCTAACCTGAATTTTCAGGTATAAAAGTGGAAGCTCCACCCATCTTCTCCATTTCAGTGCTAGCTAATAAAGGTTACTGGTCACAAAGTGACCTTCTCTCTAATATGGGCCTCGTGTGCATTTGTACTGTATAGTAAGGACATATTATTGGCGACGAGAAACTGGGATTTAAACCACGCGAGCATGGCCATTAGCAGCACAGACGAGAGGTACTGTGTTGGTGATGATTGGGATGATTTTATTGACAGACTACAGCAACGTTTCGTCACTAAGGAATGGTTGGGACAGGATTCGGCTAACAAACGCGGGGCTCATCTCCTGACGGTTTGTGGATCCAGGACGTACTCCCTGATGAAGGACCTTCTAGCGCCAGAGAAACCGGCGGACAAGACTTTTGAGGAGCTCAGTAAGTTGATCGGGGAACACTTTAAATCGGTGAGCAGCATGCACATGGCAAGACACCAGTTTTATACGCACCGGCGGCGAGAAGGGCAAAGCGTTCCAGACTTTGTGGCAGACCTCTGGTGACTGGTGAGCCTATGTAAGTTCCCAGATGCATGCAGAGCGGAGATGCTGCGAGATTTTTTTATTGAGGGCATCGGGCACGCTGCGGTTTTCAGGAAACTGATTGAGACCAAAGACTTGACCCTGGAAACGGCGGCTTTGATGGCCCATACATTTATTTTAGGGAAGAAAGAGACCAGAATGATGTTTGACAAAAATCTTGGTTGAAATGCAGCAAATGGACAGGGAGTCAACATTGTTAAAATGGCATACAGTTCTCCAGACAGACAGGGACAATCAGACATGCCCGAGCATGTAGTCGAACCCAAAGGGGGAATTCAACAGAGACAATGGCTAGCTGAACGGCGATTCATGCCATCGCAAGGGACAATGCGGCCAGTAATGGGGCCATCAACACCTGTCATTGGTGGGTTTAAGGACAGTTACAGAGACAGTGTGTGTTGTAGGGCATTAGGCACCTGCTGAATCTATATATATATACATGTATGTGTTTAAAATGGTAGCCGAATATAAAATGGCTGTCAGGGGGCTCCTCCAAGCATGATGGGAACTCAGTTAGTCAAGCAATGAACTGCTGACTGAGGCTGACTGAACAATAGCCCCTGTGAGGCCTGATACCAGGAATGTCTTGGATCAACAGCATAAGACAAGATAACCATAACAAACTGTTATAGTGCCTGGTACGGAATGTCCTTAATCGATGACTCCAGATGGAGTGCTTAGAAACCATGTTGAGATAGCTCAGCAGGGTCACAGCAGAGCCCCGAGTAACAGAGATAAGGGGGGCCTATATTACACCACAGGGTCATGAATCAGCCCAAGCTGACAGGAACCGAACATACAGCCCCCGATGTACCAGGGGAATTCTATTGGGTTAAAGAAACCTATATGTAATCTATAATCGTTATGATTGGATTGTGTCCAGCCGAAGTGGGCCGAGTAACTGTAATGAACTATTGTAAAACATATAAATATCGATGAATTTCTTTGTTCGGTGGAGTGGAGTGCCTGGAGTTGGACCAGAGGCTCTCTTCCCGCCAGCGTAATTAAAGCCGTTTTGGCGTTGGAACCGACCCAGAGTGTCGAGTGATTCTTGCAGGAAAACATTCGCGCTAACAATGGCGTCACGAACAGGATCTCCCAGAGTCGCTGGATGCCCTTGGAAAAACCTGGGTGAATATAAAAAATGTTTAATTATAAAGGGTGAGGGAGGTGGAAGCCGGTTGATCGACACGAGGAGACGGTCTAATATCTCAAACACCTAGCCTGAGCCTGAATTAAGAGGACTTTAGTCCCACGTGACGGCCAAGAACTAAGTAGGCACAGGGAACACACTTAGACCATGGGATCGTGATACCGAGCGACACTTCCAAGACCCAGTGGTGTGATTTGAATATATACCCCAGAGACCAGGCAGTGCACAGCGACCAACGGAAACCAAACCTGTGAACAGGGTCGGACCAACAGACAAAACGGTGGTAGGTAGTCGTTAAGGAGGCATGGGGCACTGCAGGAATTGCTTAAACGCATTTTAAGAATTGTATAAGTTTGTGTAACAGCAGAACTTGTGACCTGACAGTAGCCAGGAGACGGTCTACTACAAGTTACGCTAGGTAGAAAGCGGACCTCTGAGAGTAGATTCCTAACGGTTCTAGTCCTACCCAGGAATGGCCAATAAAGCAAGTAACCTCAAGTGGGGACCAGAAGGGTCCCTTACCCGCCACCTGGCGGAAAAACAAAATAAACTAATTGAGAAGGTGATTAAGTCAGGATGGGACCCCCAGGACCCACCAGCAAATCAGCGGGAATGGTGGGAGAAGGAAAAGAAAGATAAAAATGAAAAGGTCTTGATACTGCGAGCCCATGTAAAATTAACAGAGGAAGTAAATCAATATGTAAGAAATTTTAAAAAACCTGATAGTGATTATCTTAAGTGAAGTATGGATCCAAGAATAGAGCCAGCTAAACAATAAACTTTGTTGAATTAAAAGAGACTTTTGTGAATGTCTGTCTAGAAATAAGATAAAGAACAGAGAAGGGAAACTGTAATGCCTTTAAAAAAAAGAAGCCTGTGTGGGTGTGTCGAGGCTGCAGGCTGGGGAAGTAAGGTCCCATTTTTCCTTTGTGTAAAACCTTGACGCGAAAGCTTCTAGCTCAGTAAAGAGATTTTTACACATGCTGCGTCAGAAGCTAAAGCTTAAAAAAAATGTAATTTATGAGATACTGTATCACAAAATTGAAGTTACAGAGCAAAAGATTAAAGTTTTTGATCAGCTTCTAAAACAGAAGTTAGGCAAAAAAAAAACAGTATTACCATATTTGACATTTTGTAATTCAACAATAAATATAAATTCTACAAAAGGGGAGCAGAAATTAGGATGGGAACAGTGAAGAATTAATTTTGTTTTGAAGGTTTCAAGTACCACTGGTTAAGAAAAGGCACAACAAAATGCGATACATTTAAAACAAAAGGTTAAATCTGATCTCTTTAAAAAAAATAAAACTAAAAGGTTTGAAAAAAGATGTAACGTACTAAATAAGTGCTGAAAAAAATGTTTGCGATGGAAAAAGATATAACTTACTAAATACTAGTTGCTGTTTGCTGTGAAAAAGATATTGGTTTAATTGGGGGAAAAAAATTGGAAGGGGTAAAAGACGCTCTACATTGATAATGATTTTAAATTACGAGAAAGTTTCACTGCAGTTTGAAAAGATTTCCAGAATACACGGTGTTTATCAAGAAAAGTCCCGAACAGTCTAAACAAGCAGGAGGGTTTTGAAAATAACCGAGGAGAAAAGATCTAAGCTATGCGAACTCGGCAGAGAGAGAAATAAAACACAAGATTTGCCCAGTGAACGGAACCGTTAAAAAAAACCCGAAATGTTGAATGTATACAGCTTGTGTGAAAATTGGATTTCAGTCTCTCATTTAAAAAAAAAATCTTTGGCAAGTACTTGAATTAGAAGTTTCGAAAATTTGGAGTTTAATCTAAAATGCTGTCTTTCCCGATGAGAAGATTTTTATGATGACCACTTTACTAATGATTTCTGCTGTTTTAACGGATTCCTAATTTCTAAGCAAGTTTTGAAGGCACAAAGATTTGGATGATTACGCGAAGTCATGTAATGACATCAGGCCTTCTTACAAACCTGTAAAGGAGTTAACCCTTTCCATTGACAGCTGTTTTACACTGGACCTTACTAATTTGAATTTCTTACTAAAATAAAGAAGACTCACCTGACAGACAGAGGAAATGGTGGGATAGTCAGAATAAAAATAAAACAGAACTAGCTGGCCAAGAATTAAAAGTTAAGATAAACAGGCTGGAAGAGATTTTTAAAAACGGGACCAGACGGATAGTGCAGTGTGCAGCCATAGCACCATCACCTATGGCAATCGAGCCAATGTACCCCACAGTGGGTAGGTGTAGTCCACAAACCCAACCTAACAGTAAAGCAGACTGGGATGTTTGGAGGAATAGTGGTGGCATTGGTGTTGATTAGAGTTTGGATAATATTTAGATGGGTCATCGTGCAGGCTCGAGCACAGCAGGCTCAAATACAAAACCGATGGCAGCCCAGACAGGGACATGAAGTGATAGAGATGGTACGACTATAAAGAATATGGATAACCTAATCCTTACCTCCGATTCCACAGAGTGACCGCGACACAAGTAGACCAGAACCTAACACCTGGTGACGACCAGGCTATCTGTTTAAAATTGCAGATAAAACTCACCGAGATGGGACCGCGGCAACTGATTCAACTCATAATATTGGGAACCTTAAGACCCACGCAAACACTGGATGATACCAACGGATTGCAGCGCACTCAGGAAATAAACAACAACATGAACTATGGAGTCTTGTTTAATTTAACGGATGGAATGTGCATCTCAGCAGCCAAGGACTGGAGCAAGGACAGGACTTATTTTAATGCATGGCTGCAAGTGAACCTGAATAAGGACAAAGTATGCGTGCAATGCTCCATGGGTACAAGGAGCAGTTGCATTGGGCGAAGGGAGGCCAGGGGGCTCAATAAATGTATTTGGGATAATTTGTGTGCCCCCTGTCCAACCACAACCGTTAGTCACCCACAAAGAGGGGGTGGGGCTGTGTGGATACTACGAGGAGGTAGAGACTGCCGCAATATCGTTGTATGTATGCTTCTCACCCCCTCCGACACAACGCCCCATAAGAACCATCACATAGCCTGAGGAATTGCCATGCCCCATAACTACTATGGGACCAGAAAATGGGATTGTACTGTTCAACGAAGGGGAATTGTTGTATGATAATGTTAAGCATGAAATTGTGCCTGCCCTGATCAATATTTCAGGTATCCAGATGCCGGAATATTGTACAGAACAGTCAAGGAAAATGTAGAATGTATTAAGTAAAGTCGTAAGGCTGCAGGCTGCCGATGCAATGGGTGCCAGTAGATTCCGAGGACAGGAGTCAGCCCCCAGAATAAGGAGGGAAATAGTTAATGATGTTGTTACCGGCTTCAATGCAGGAACCTCCGTAGTAAACTCGCTAGACATACAAGGGTTAAATAAAAGGGTGGAACAGCTTAAAGGGGTGATGAAGGGGTTATTAGAAAGGGTGGAGCAAAACCAGGAAGACCAAGCCAACCTAAGAAAGGAGGGTGCCGAAATCCAGCTGGATGGCATCTCAGTCCCGGAAGCTCACGCCAAAACCATCAATCACCTCATTGATAGAGAAAGAGAAGATACCAGAAAGCAAAGACAGGGGCAACTCTGTCACACTTGTGGCCTGTGGATGGTGGGACAGATCCGCCACAATCTCGATCAGATCCAAAGCGGGGAGGTACCCGATTGGATAGACAGTTCACATTTGGCTCAGTTGGCCAACCAGAGGGGGACACTGGATAATTGTACTCTGAAGGGACTGACCTGAGTGTACCCAGCGATTCCAGATTGCCAGATGGGTAGTAATACTGGGATAGGGATAGTCCTGATGATCCCTATAGCCACGCCTGACTCAGGGCCGTTCCCCCTGTACCAACTAGAGAATATCGGGGTAATACGGGGAAATGTCTCCATCCGTTACTATCTGACCACCACCTCCGCCGTTCGCCGAAACGACATACTTATCAGGATTTCCCTAACAGGATGCAAGCAAAGGGGGGAGATCACAGTATGCCCTCACCCGGTGGGCCGAGTGTAGCGAAACGAGTGCGGGTTTAACCGAACTGACGGATGTGTACTAGAAATAGTGCCCACACACATGCACTTTGCGAGGGCCAGCTACGGAGGGAAGGGAAGGTACTGCGTCTCTACTACCGAGCGTTCATACCAATATAATGACCTGCAGTGCCCGATACCACAGCCGAACTTTTGCTTTGCGCCGCTACGACCTGTCATGATCGGGCAAGCGCATATCACCCAGGTTAGGCGCCAGAAGCCCGAAGGTATCAATGTGACCGATCAGCTCCACGATCATTTGTAGGTTTATGACGAGCCAAACCAGGTCCCCATCCCACATCTAACCGAGCTATTACTGGAATTGAGGCTCAGGGTGGGTCAATCCGTAAAGCTCTACCACAACTGCAAACTAAAATCAAAGTACTGGAAGAAGATATCGATGTAGACTTACAAAATCAGAGTTGGTGGAGAAAGGTCTGGGACTGGGGTATGAATGTGAACATCCATCCTTGGATTCGAATAATTTCACACATACTGGTCGGGGTACAATTGATCTTAGCAGTAACATGGGGTATAATGGCCTGCCAGGCGTGCAGGCACCACGCACAACAAAGAAGGATCCATGCCAGGTCCCTGGGAATTAATAAAGCCTGTCTAACAGAGGGGCAGGAGGATTTAGCCTTCATCAATTTGATCTAAGCAACCGGGACTCCTGAAACCGCGTGACTGGCCAGCACATTGGGGCAGGGAATACCGGGCCGTGCACAAAATCTATTAGGGATGGAGATAGGACAGTCGGTTAAAGGGGGACTAGGACTAGTCCCTTTACCGAAAGGAGGGAATTATTGTAGGGCATTAGGCACCTGCTGAATCTATATATATATATACATGTATGTGTTTAAAATGGTAGCCAAATATAAAATGGCTGTCAGGGGGCTCCTCCAAGCATGATGGGAACTCAGTTAGTCAAGCAATGAACTGCTGACTGAGGCTGACTGAACAATAGCCCCTGTGAGGCCTGATACCAGGAATGTCTTGGATCAACAGCTTAAGGCAAGATAACCATAACAAACTGTTATAGTGCCTGGTACGGAATGTCCTTAATCGATGACTCCAGATGGAGTGCTTAGAAACCATGTTGAGATAGCTCAGCAGGGTCACAGCAGAGCCCCGTAACAGAGATAAAGGGGGCCTGCATTACACCACAGGGTCATGAATCAGCCCGAGCTGACAGGAACCGAACATACAGCCCCCCGATGTACCAGGGAAATTCTATTGGGTTAAAGAAACCTATATATAATCTATAATCATTATGATTGGATTGTGTCCAGCCGAAGTGGGCCGAGTAACTGTAATGAACAATTGTAAAACATATAAATATCGATGAATTTCTTTGTTCGGTGGAGTGGAGTGCCTGGAGTTGGACCAGAGGCTCTCTCCCCACCGGCTTAATAAAATAAGTTTTGGCGTTGGAACCGACCCAGAGTGTCGAGCGATTCTTGCAGGAAAACATTCGTGCTAACAGTGAGCGGTGATCGACTGGTAACGGACTTTTCGTTTCCAACAACGGCTCATGTTGGAGGTGTGGAGGCAAACACACAGCCAGAGCTTGCAGCTATCAGCAATATACCTGCAGAAATTGCAATGTCAGCGGTCACTTAGCACATATGTGCCGGAAGCCTGCAGCCAGGTTGATGTACGAGGAGGATGGGCCCGATGTAAGACCTACGAGGCGAAATGGACACTGGGGGAAATCGTTGGAAGCTGAAGTTCAGCGAGTTCATGTGGAGCACATATACAGTTCATACACCAGGATGCCACCGATAATGATGAAAGTGCTCCTCAATGGCATCCCAGTTTCAATGGAGCTGGACACGGGGGCCAGCCAATCCCTGATGAGTATAAAACAGTTCAACAAGTTGTGGGCGTCCAAGGCCAGGAGGCCAAAATTATTGCCGATTGACTCACAGCTACGGACATACACAAAGGAGATCATTCCGGTGCTAGGCAGTGCCACGGTAGTCATGACCCACAAAGATTCGGAGAACAGGTTGCCACTCTGGATTGTCCCGGGGGACGGTCCCGCACTGCTGGGGAGGAGTTGGCTTGCTGTCATGAATTGGAAATGGGGTGATATCAATGCAATTTCTTCTGTGGAGCGAATATCATGCTCACAGGTCCTGGACAAATTTGACTCATTATTTCAACCCGGCATTGGTACTTTCGTGGGGACCAAGGTAGTGATTCACATAAACCCGGACGCCAGGCCAGTACACCACAAGGCCAGAGTGGTGCCGTACGTGATGCGGGAAAAGATAAAAGACGAATTGGACTGCCTGCTGAGGGAAGGCATCATCTCGCCAGTCGAATTCAGTGACTGGGCGAGCCCGATTGTGCTGGTGCTCAAGGCAGATGGGTCTGTCAGGATATGTGGTGATTACAAGGCCACCATCAATCGGGTGTCACTCCAAGACCAGTACCCACTACCGAGATCGGAGGACCACTTTGCGACGCTATCCGGTGGCAAACCTTTTTGAAAATTGGACCTGACCTCAGCTTACATGACCCAGGAGCTGGCGAGTGAGTCGAAGAAGCTGACCACCATCACGACACACAAGGGGATGTTTGAGTACAACAGATGTCCATTCGGGATTCGCTCGGCCGCTGCGACCTTTCAACAAAACATGGAAAGTCTCCTCAAGTCGATTCCAAGGACGGTGTTTTTTCAAGACGACATCCTCATCACGAGTTGCGATACTGAAGAACACCTCCACAAACTGGAGGAGGTGCTACGCAGATTGGACCTGGTAGGTCTGCGAAGTGCTTCTTCCTAGCACCAGAGGTAGAATTCCTGGGGATGAGGGTAGCAACAGATGGGATCAGACCTACTGCGTCCAAAGCAGAAGCAATCCAGACAGCACCCAGACCCCATAACACGACGAAGCTGTGTCCGTTCCTGGAACTCCTGAACTATTTTGTTAACTTTATTTCCAAATTGAGCATGCTATTAGAGCCGCTACACGTGCTCCTACGCAAAGGTCGCGAATGGGTCTAGGTTACAGCCAGGAAAGGGCTTTTGATAGAGCACGCAATTTGTTATGCTCCAACAATCTGTTACTGCTATATGACCCATGTAAGAAACTTGTTTTAACGTACGATGCGTCGTCCTATGGGGCCGGGTGTGTGTTGCAGCATGTTAATGCGAATGGTCAGTTACAGCCGGAGGCTTATGCCTCCAGAAGTCTGTCCCAGGCAGAAAGGGGCTACGGGATGATAGAAAAGGAAGCGCTTGCATGTGTATATGCAGTAAAAAAAATGCACCAGTACCTGTTTGGCTGGAAATTTGAGCTGGAGACAGATCACAAACCCCTAACGTTCCTTTTGGCCGACAACAAGGCCATAAATGCAAATGCATCAGCCCGCATACAGAGGTAGGCACTCACGTTAGCCGCCTATGACTATACAATTCGGCACAGACTGGGCACTGAAAACTGCGCCGATGCACTCAGCAGGCTCCCACTAACCATCACCAAGGGGGCAACCAAGCATGCTGCTGAGATGATCATGGCTGTTGAAGCTTTTGAAAGCGAAGGTTCACCTGTGACAGCGCATCAGATCAAAGTCTGGACAAATAGAGACTCGCTACTGTCTTTAGTCAAGAAATGTGTCCTGAATGGGGACTCGGTAGCCACGTATGGGGCATGCCCTGAGGAATTTAAACAATTTCACAGGCGCAAGGATGAACTCTCGATTCAGGATGATTTTCTATTATGGGGAAACCGAGTAGCCATGCCCCAGATGGGCAGAGAGGCGTTCATCCAAGAACTCCACAATGAGCACCCGGGCATTGTCATGATGAAGGCAATTGCCAGGTCACATGTTTGGTGGCCAGGGATAGATGCAGACCTGGAACTTTGTGTTTGCAGGTGCAACACATGTGCACAGCTGGGCAATGCGCCCAGGGAAGCCCCCCTTAACCTCTGGTCCTGGCCCGCCAAGCCATGGTCATGCATCCATGTGGACGCATCAATTTGCCCATGCAGGTCCTTTCATGGGCAAAATGTTTTTGGTTGTAGTAGACGCCTACTCCAAATGGATCGAGTGTGACATTCTCAATTCAAGCACATCCTCCGCCATGGTAAAAAGTCTACGGGCAATGTCCGCCACCCATGGTCTACTGGACGTCTTGGTCAGTGACAATGGCCCGTGCTTTACAAGCATTGAATTCCAGGACTTCATGGCAGGAAATGGTATCAACCATGTCAGGACGGCACCGTTCAAGCCGGCCTCAAACGGCCAGGCGGAACGAGCAGTGCAGATAAACAAAAAGGGGATGCTCAGAATCTAAGGGGGTTCCCTACAAAGCCGCTTATCACGCCTCCTGTTGGCCAATAGATCCCGACCACACTCGCTCACAGGGGTTCCACCCGCAGAGCTGCTGATGAGAAGGACGCTCAAAACCAGGTTATCTCTTATACAACCCACCATGAAAGAAATTGTTGAGAGCAGGCACCGGTCACAATGTGACTAGCATAACGGGAATGCGAGGGCGCGATGTATTGATGTCAATGACCCTGTCTTTGTCCTCAACTACGCTGCAGGGCCCAAATGTAGGCACTGTGATTGCCAAAGAGGGGAATAGGATTCTGCTTGTTAAATTCACCAATAGACAAACCTGCCGCAAACACGTGGATCAAAAAAAAAAGAGGTTCAGCAACCCCATAGAAGAAGCAGAGGAAGAACACAATGTAGAGTTCACTCTACCACAGGTGACCAAACACCGGAACCAAGTGGAGGAGAGCCCAGTCACTGTGGGCAGTCCGGACAGGCCTGAGGCACCGCAAACAGCAGACACTCAGGTCAGCGCCCATCAACTGGAGCCCCAACTCAGGCTCTCTACAAAGGAGCGTAAACCACCAGAGAGACTTAACCTGTGATCCCAATAAGACTTTGGCGGGGAGGTGATGTGATGTATTCAACTGTCATTGTAATCCATGTATAAACTGACCGAAGTTGTACACCGTCAGAACACTGACCACTAGGTGGTGAACTTGTGGGAGACACTCCTAACCTGGACTTTCAGGTATAAAAGGGGAAGCTCCACCCATCTTCTCCACTTCAGTGCTGGCTAATAAAGGTTACTGGTCACTGAATGATCTTCTCTCACTTTGGGCCTAGTGTGCATTTATACTGTAAAGTAAGGACCTATTAATCATCAGAGGCGGTCCCCGACAGCCTGCAGAGATCAAGCGCAGGCAGCGGAAGGAGCGTGCGGCAAACCAAGCTCCCCGCCAACCCTTCCCTTAAACTACTGTCTGTCCCACTTGTGACAGAGACTGTGGTTCTCGTATTGGATTCTACAGCCACTTAAGAACTCATGCTAAGAGTGGAAGCAAGTCTTCCTCGATTCCAAGGGTGTGCCTGTGTTGATGAGGCGGTCCCTTGAACGAGGATGACTTGCTTCCATGAGTTTACTGATGTTTCCGTGAAGGGCTCGCTATTTCATTCCTGAAGTCCAGGGGTGGAAGATGCCTGTGCGTGGATTTTTTTAATGTGTTGTGACCGTTGCACATCAGCCACCGCATGGGCTTGACAGAGCTAGGCCTTTATCCAGTGGCAAGGGTTAACCAGAACTCCTGGAGACCTGCTCTGCTGCACGGACATATCGCAGTGTGGGCAGGCCCATGCTGCCCCTGGGCCATCGGCTCTTCTGGGCTCCGTACTCTCATTTGCTGCACCTCCGCCGCGATCTCTCACCACTCCTCTGTCAAATTCTCCGCACCTCTGCCACGATCCCTCACCGCTTCTCCGCCATAAAAACATTTTTCGCACCTCCGCCACGATCTCTCACCGCTCCTCCGCCACAAAAACATTCGCTGTACCTCCGCCATGATCTCTCACCACTCCTCCACCACGATCACTCGCCACGGTGTCTCACTGCTCCTCCGCCACGATTTCTCACCGCTCCTCCACAATGATCTCTCGCCACTCATCCGCCCCGACCTTCCCATTCCTCCGCTGTACCTGGACCCCGTCAATGTTCCTGCCCAGGCTCCAAACAACCATGCAACCAAGGACCTCCGGACTGCAGGTGGCGCTGTGACCTCCGGGCTGCAGGTGGCGCTGTGATCGGCGGAACCTTTACCTCGGTCTCCAGTCTGTTCGTCTTTCTGCCAACGCATTCCTGGTGCTGGTAGTACAGCGAGAGTTCTGGGTAAAAATCGTCAAAATGAGTAAAGAGACCAAACAGCGGTGCAGTCGGTCTTTCACTGCAGACAGCTCGCCATCCACTGGGGATTCATTCTGACCGTCCTTTACCTCAGTCAGTACCAACGATGTGCAGGGTGGAGGAAGCCTGGCGAGTGCCCCGCGTATTCCCTCGGCTGGCCAGACAGCCACATGTGTGAGGAAACCCAATAAAATTCTGCCCTGAAGCCAAGATCCAATCCTGGGGCTTTCTGAGTGAAAATGGACTTCGAGCTATAAAAACCCAATCACAAGGCCTGCTTTTACTCTCTTCGCTCTTTTTCGATGACCACACTGCAAAGCAGGAACCAGAAGCAAGGAAGAACGCAGTGTGCTCTGCCCTGACTCAGAGGGAAGTATATGTCCCTGTAAATCTGTAACTCATTACCTTACTTGTTGTAATTAAGTAGAGTCCATAGGATACGAATTGACTGCTGTTTGTCAGATCGGCTATGTGCATATGTATGTTTAATTAACTTATTCCCAATTGTTTTCAAAGAATTGGTCTTGCTGTCAATTTAATGCCAGAGATTTAGAAATCTTACACTATGTTACAAATCTGGTTGGAATTGGAAATCAGTACATTTGTACAGTAAATACTGTAAACGGCATTTCGCAAAGTGGAACCTGTTGAAACAGCCCTGAAACCGTGTAATATTTAGATGGTGTGCGATACTGCATTGTGCAACTGGCTAGTGAACTGGGTGGTAAGCTAACTGGGCGACCTGCCTTCATAAGCTTCAGTTTTTTGTTTCTGCTTTTCAATACAAACCTTTATATACCACACCTGGCACTGGAAGGTAAATGGCTATGCCAAGCCAAAACTGCACTGAACAGAAAGCAGCGCCATGAATTCCCATTGCATTAGGGTAACAAAAAGTGCCAGAGTGAAATCTCTCTGAATTAAAGTAAAGAAAGTAATATGTGAAAGAACCTTTGAAGAAGAGCAGGGTAGCTCTCCCTGGTGTCCTGAGCCAATATTTATCCCTCAACCCACATCACTAAAACAGATTATCTGGTCATTATCACATTGCTGTTTGTGGAAGCTTGCTGTGCGCAAATTGGTCACTGCATTTCCTACATTACAACAGTGACTGCACTTCAAAAGTACTTCATTGCCTGTAAAGCACTTTGGAACATCCTGAGGTCATGAAAGGCGCTATATAAATGCAATTTTTTTTTTTTACGTTGAGTGTTCAATCGTGTTTGAAGCTGAAATGCATCTAAGAAATAACACTGGAGAATTGTGTACCCCTGAGCTGTAAGGTTATATTGCCAAATATTTAGAGAACATGCTTTAAATGTTGATAGATTTCAGCTGAAGACTGTATGAGAGATGAGTTTGCACGGCAACTAAACGGGTCTTTTGCGACTCACTGTTCCGATGTGAACGCGTTAGACCAAACGAACGCTATTTGTTCCAAGTCCACTGAGGGTTGGATTGGGCACCATGTTGGCAGAATGGGAGTGGAGCTCACCAGAAATCACATGGTCATCTCATGGCTACCATTCATATAAGCTCCCCATGTCGTCAGTGCCTTGCACAGGAAGTGTGACCACATGGGAACGGGAAATCAAACAAAGAAGTGCTTAAAGGGCTGCTGCAGAAAATTAAAGGGATGCACGCACTTAAAGGGAACAAGCCACATATCAGCCATGATCTCATTAAATGAGGAGCAGGCTGGAGGGGCTGAATGGCCTACTCCTGTTCCTATGTTCCTATTTTCCTTAGTGTTCAAAGAAAATATAAGGAATAAAACACACACTTCTTTTTCATACCCCTATGATTTTTTTCGCAACAGTGTCCAGGAGATTAAGGTGAAAATTACGCTCAAATAATACCCCGAATTATGCCTCCGCAAGATCCTGCAAATCCCCTGGGAGGATAGATGCACCAATGTCAGTGTTGTCGATCAGGCTAACATCCCCAGCACTGAAGCACTGGCCTCGAACAGCTCCGTTGGGCAGGTCACATCGTCTGCATGCCTGACACAAGACTCCCAAAGCACGTGCCCTACTCGAAATTTCTATACGACAAGCGATCCCCAGGTGTGCAGAGGAAAGGTTACAAGGACACCTTCAAAGCTTCCTTGATAAAGTGCAACATCCCCACTAGCACCTGGGAGTCCATGGCCAAAGACCGGCCAAAGTGGAGGAAGAGCATCCGGGAGGGCGCTAAGCACCTCGAGTCTCATCACCAAGAGCATGCAGAAAACAAGTGCAGGCAGCGGAAGGAGCATGCGGCAAACCAGACACCCCACCCACCCTTTCATTCAACCATTGTCTCTCCCACCTGTGACAGAGACTATAATTCCCATATTGGACTGTTCAGCAAACTGAGAACTCACTTTTAGAGTGGAAGCAACTCTTCCTCGATATTGAGGGACTGCATATGATGATTGTTATATATGTAAACCTGTAGTTACCATGACTAACCACAAGAGGGCTCACCCCCTGGAGTCCCAAGGGATCCCACAAGGCCTCACAGGCTGGAGAGGCACTCTGAGATCTGTAATAAAGGACTACGGTCATACTTACTTTGAGCTTGCAATATGTCATCTGACTCTTTATTCAAGACATAACAACTGGCGACGAGATACAGTTGACGAACCCCACCACAACAATGCAGAGAACTGTGGACATCCTGGAGAAATTTTCGGAGGGAGATGATTGGGAAATCTTCGTGGAGTGACTTGACCAATACTTCGTGGTGAACGAAATGGAAGGAGAAGGGCACGCTGCCAAACAAAGGGCGATCCTCCTCACCGTTTGCGGGGCATCAATGTATGGCCTCATGAAAAACCTGCTCGCTCCAGCAAAACCCACAGACAAGTTGTACGATGAGTTGTGCACACTGGTCCGAGAGCATCTAAACCCGAAGGAAAGCGTTCTGATGGCGAGGTACCGATTCTGCACGTACAGGCCAGGAAATGGCGAGCTACGTCGCCGAGCTAAGGTGCCTTGCAGGACATTGTGAATTTGAAGGACACTTGAAGCACATGCTCAGGGACTTCTTTGGAATTGGCATTGGCCATGAGATAAAACTTCGCTAACTTTTGACTGTAGAGACCCCAACCTTGAGTAAAGCCATAGCGATAGCCCAGGCTTTTATCGCCACCAGTGACAATACCAAACAAATTTCCCAGCACACTCATGCTGCTGCAAGTACTGTGAACAAAGTGACATTGTTTTCAAATCAAAATATACATGGCAGGACGTACACGCCTGCAGCTGCACGTCCGCAGATGACTCAGAGTCCACCATCAAGGGTGGTGAATGCAAGGCAATTAACACCTTGTTGGTGCTGCGGGGTTGCTCATTGATTCCATTCATGCCGCTTCAAAGGCTACGTTTGCAAGGGCTGTGGAATAATGGGACACCTTCAATGTATGTGCAGGCGAGCTGCAAACCCTGCTAATCCGGAAAACCACCATGTTGCAGAGGAAGACAGAGCCACGGTGGAGCATGACGAACCAGAGCCTCAGACCGAGGAGGCAGAGGTAAATGGGGTGCACATATTTACCACAACGTTTCCCCCGATAATGCTGAAGGTTGAATTAAATGGACTCCTGGTGTCCATGGAGCTGGACACTGGCGCAAGCCAATCCATAATGAGTAAAAAGACTTTCGATAAGTTGTGGTGCAACAAGGCTTCAAGGCCAGTTCTGACTCCCATTTGCACCAAACTTAGAACGTACACAAAGGAACTGATTCCTGTAACTGGCAGTGCTACCATAAAGATCTCCTACGGTGGAGCGGTGCATGATTTACCACTCTGGGTGATACCGGGCGATGTGCTAATCCTGAAAACCACCATGTTGCAGAGGAAGACAGATCCACGGTGGAACATGACGAACCAGAGCCTCAGACCGAGGAGGCAGAGGTAAATGGGGTGCACATATTTACCACAATGTTTCCCCCGATAATGCTGAAGGTTGAATTAAATGGACTCCCGGTTTCCATGGAGCTGGACACCGGCGCAAGCCAGTCCATAATGAGTAAAAAGACTTTCGATAAGTTGTGGTGCAACAAGGCTTCAAGGCCAGTTCTGACTCCCATTTGCACCAAACTTAGAACATACACAAAGGAACTGATTGGCAGTGCTACCATAAAGGTCTCCTACGGTGGAGCGGTGCATGATTTACCACTCTGGGTGATACTGGGTGATGTGCCCACGCTGTTTGGCAGGAGCTGGCTGGGAAAGATATGCTGGAACTGGGACGACGTCTGAGCGCTTTCATCCGTCGACGATACCTCATGTGCCCAGATCCTAAGCAAGTTCCCCTCACTGTTCGAACCAGGCATCGGGAAGTTCCAAGGAGCAAAAGTGCAGATCCGTTTGATTCCCAGGGTGCTACCCATTCATCACACGGCGAGAGCGGTACCTTACATGATGAGAGAGAGGGTGGAGATCGTGCTAGACAGGCTGCAACAAGAGGGCATCATTTCGGTGATCGAATTCAGTGAGTGGACCAGTCCGATCGTTCCAGTCCTCAAGGGAGATGGCACCGTCAGAATTTGTGGTAATTACAAAGTAACTATCAATCGTTTCTCGCTGCAGGATCAATACCCGCTACCAAAGGCAGACGACCTATTTGCGACGCTGGCGGGAAGGAAAATGTTCACGAAGCTGGACTTGACCTCGACCTACATAACACGTACAAAGGCCTTTTCGTTTACAACAGATGCCCATTTGGGATTCGATCGACCGAGGTGATATTCCAGGGGAACATGGAAAGCTTGCTGAAGTTGGTCACGTGCACTGTGGTCTTCCAGGACGACATCTTGGTTACAGGTCGGGATACCTTCGAACACCTGCAGAACCTGGAGGAGATTCTTAGTTGGCTTAATCGTGTGGGGTTCAGGCTAAAACGCTCGAAATGCGTTTTTTTGGCGCCCGAAGTGGAGTTCCTGGGGAGAAGGATCACAGCAGACGGCATCAGGCCCATCGATTCGAAGACGGAGGCAATCAAGAACGCACCAAGGCCACAGAATGTGACGGAGCTGCGGTTGTTTCTAGTACTCCTGAACTATTTTGGTAACTTCTTACCGGGTCTTAGCACATTGTTAGAACACATTCTTTACTGCATAAGGGAGATGAATGGGTTTTGGGTAAAAGCTAAGAAAATATCTTTGAGAAAGCTAGGAAGCTGTTATGTTCAAAACAAATTGCTTGTGTTGTACGATCCATGTAAACGTTTGGTACTACCATGTGATGCGTCGTCTTATGGGGTCGGTTGCGTATTGCAACAAGCCAATGAATTTGGGAAATTGCAACTGGTTGCTTATGCATCCAGAAGTCTGTTTAAAGCTGAGAGGGCCGACAGTAGGATCGAAAAAGAAGCATTAGCGTGTGTTTACGGGGTAAAGAAAATGCATCAATATCTGTTCGGGCTCAAATTTGAATTGGAAACCGACCATAAGCTGCTTTTATCCCTTTTTTCTGAAACTAAGGGGATAAATATGAATGCATCGGCCCGCATCCAGAGATGGGCGCTCATGTTGTCTGCATACAACTACGCCATCCGCCACAGGCCAGGCACAGAAAACTGTGCCGATGCTCTCAGTGGGCTACCATTGCCCACCACTGGAGTGGAGATGGCACAGCCTACAGATTTAGTTACGGTAATGGAAACATTCGAGAGTGAGCAATCGCCTGCTATCGACAGACAGATTAGAACCTGGATGAGCCACAACACCTTACTGTCCTTAGTAAAAAACTGTTTTCTCAACGGGAGTTGGTCTATTGTCCCGTTAGAGATGCAGGAAGAAATAAACCGTACCAGCGGCGCAAAGATGAAATGTCTATACAGGCAGACTGCCTCCTATGGGGCAATCGGGTAATTGTGACAAAAAAGGGCAGAGATACTTTCATTAGTGATCTCTACAGTACCCACCCAAGCATTGTAATGATGAAAGCGATAGCCAGATCCAACATGTGGTGGCCCGGTATCGATGCAGATTTAGAGTCCTGTGTGCACAAATGTAATACATGTTGCCAGTTAAGCAATGCACTCAAGGAGGCAACACTAAGTTTATGGTATTGGCCCTCCAAACCGTGGTCTAGGGTTCATGTCGTCTACGCAGGCCCATTCTTGGGAAAAATATTTTCAGTGGTTGTAGATGTGTACTCCAAATGGACTGAATGCGTGATAATATCGGCAAGCACGTCCGCTGCGACCATTGAAAGTCTATGGGCGATGTTTGCCACACACGGCCTGCCTGATGTCCTTGTAAGTGACAATGGGCCATGCTTTACCAATGCCGAATTCAAGGAATTCATGACCCGCAATGGGGTTAAACATGTCACGTCTGCCCCGTTTAAGTCAGCGTCCAACGGTCAGGCAGAATGAGCAGTTCAAACAGTCAAGCAGAGCTTGAAAAGGGTAACTGAAGGCTCACTACAGACTCGTTTATCCCGAGTCCTGCTTAGTTACTGCACAAGACCCCACTCGCTCACCGGGGTCCCTCCCGCTGAACTGCTCATGAAAAGAGCACCTAAGACAAGGCTCTCGTTAGTCCACCCTGATCTACACGAACAGGTAGAGAGCAGGCGGTTTCAACAGAATATATATCATGATCGCGCAAATGTGTCACGCGAAATTGAAGTAAGTGATCCTGTATTTGTGTTAAACTATGGACAAGGTCCCAAATGGATTGCTGGCACTCTTCTGGCCAAAGGGGGGAGTAGGGTTTTTGTGGCCAAACTCGCAAATGGACTCACCTGCAGTAACAACATAAGATCATAAGAATTAGGAACAGGAGTAGGCCACCTAGCCCCTCGAGCCTGCTCCGCCACCTGGACCAAACCAAAGTCAGATTTACGGACTATCCAGGACAACCCACAATAGACTCTACCTTTTTCCACCTTCCAACACACACACAAGTGGCAATCGACCCAACCGTTGACCACGAAGCAAAACCTATCACCTGCAGCAGCCCAGCAAGGCTCACCATCCCCAGCAGTCCAGCAAGGCCAGCTGCGCAGCAGCCCAGCGAAGGCCCAACAAATGACTCACCAACACCAGCATTTGCACTGAGACGATCAACCAGGGAAAGGATCGACTCACATTAAAATAGTTTCACTATTGACTTTGGGCGGGGGAGTGTTGTTTTGTATGTAAACCTGTAATTACCATGTCTAACCACCAGAGGGCTTATCCCCTGGAGTCCCAAGGGATCCCACAATTCCTTGGGAGCACCTGTATATAAGGAGACATCACAGGCTGGAGAGGCACTCTGAGATCTGTAATAAAGGACTACGGTCACACCTTACTTTGAACTTGCAGTCTGACGCTTTATTCAACACATAACAATGACGATGATGATGATGAAGGTGAAAATTACACTCATCGCTAGTGACAGTACATGGAGGACATGAGAAGAGATGACTCTTTATTTAAAGCTTCAAGGGCTGGCCATCCTAGACTGGGTGATGTGTAATGGGAAAGGACTAATTAGCATCTTGTTGTGCGAGGCCCCTTGGGGAAGAGTGCCATAATATGGTAGAATTCTTTATTAAGATGGAGGGTGATACAGTTATTTCAGAGACTAGGGTCCTGACTTAAGGAAAGGTAACTTCGATGGTATAGACGTGAATTGGCTAGAGTAGACTGGCGCATGACAGTTAAAGGGTGGATGGTGGATAGGCAATGGCAAACATTTAAAGATCACAGGATGAACTTCAACAATTGTACATCCCTATCTGGAGTAAAAATAAAATGGGGAAGGTGGCTCAACCGTGGCTGACAAGGGAAATTAAGGATAGTGTTAAATCCAAGGAAGAGGCATATAAATTGTCCAGAAAAAGCAGCAAACCTGAGGACTGCGAGAAATTTAGAATTCAGCAGAGGAGGACAAAGGATTTAATAGGAGGGGAAAAACAGAGTATGAGAAGATGCTTGCCGGGAACATAAAAACTTACTGCAAAAGCTTCTTTAGATATGAGGAAAAAAAGATTAGTGAAGACAAACATAGATCCCTTGCAGTCAGATTCAGCTGAATTTATAATGGGGAACATAGAAATGGCAGACCAGTTGAACAAGTACTTTGGTTCTGTCTTCACGAAGGAAGACACAAATAACCTTCCAGAAATACTAGGGGACCGAGGGTCTAGTGAGAAGGTGGAACTGAAGGAAATCCTTATTAGGTGGGAAATTGTGTTAGGGAAATTGATGGGATTGAAGGCCGATAAATCCCCGGGGCCTGATAGTCTGCATCCCAGAGTACTTAAGGAAGTGGCCCTAGAAATAGTGGATGCATTGGTGATCATTTTCCAACAGTCTATCGACTCTGGATCAGTTCCTATGGACAGGAGGGTAGCTAATGTAACACCACTTTTTAAAAAAGGAGGGAGAGAGAAAACGGGTAATTATAGACTGGTTAGCCTGACATCAGTAATGGGGAAAATGTTGGACTCAGTTATTAAAGATGAAATAGCAGCACATTTGGAAAGCAGTGACGGGATCAGTCCAAGTCAGCATGGATTTATGAAAGGGAAATCAAACTTGACAAATCCTCTGGAATTTTTTGAGGATGTAACTGGTAGAGTGGACAAGGGAGAATGAGTGGGTGTGGTGTATTTGGACTTTTAAAAGGCTTTTGACAATGTCCCATACAAGAGATTGTTGTGAAAATTAAAGCACATGGTATTGGGGGCAATGTACTGACGTGGATAGAGAACTGGTTGGCAGACAGGAATCAGAGAGTAGGGATAAACGGGTCCTTTTCAGAATGGCAGGCAGTGACAAGTGGGGTACCGCAGGGCTCAGTGCTGGGACCCTAGCTATTTACAATATACATCAATGATTTAGATGAAGGAATTGAGTGTAATATCTCCAAGTTTGCAGATGACACTAAGCTGGCTGGTGGTGTCAGCTGTGAGGAAGACACTAAGAGGCTGCAGAGTGACTTGGACATGTTAGGTGAGTGGGCAAATGCATGGCAGATTCAGTATGATGTGGATAAATGTGAGGTTATCCACTTTGGAGGCAAAAACACGAAGGCAGAATATTATCTGAATGGCAGAAGTTTAGGAAAAGGGGAGGTGCAACAAGACCTGGGTGTCATGGTACATCAGTCATTGAAATTTGGCATGCAGGTACAGCAGGCGGTGAAGAAGGCAAATGGTACATTGGCCTTCATTGCTAGGGGATTTGAATATAGGAGCAGGGAGGTCTTACTGCAGTTGTACAGGGCCTTGGTGAGGCCTCACCTGGAATATTGTGTTCAGTTTTGGTCTCCTAATCTGAGGAAGGACGTTCTTGCTATTGAGGGAGTGCAGCGAAAGTTCACCAGACTGATTCCCGGGATGGCAGGACTGACATGTGAGGAGAGATTGAATCGACTGGGCCTGTATTCACTGCAGTTTAGAAGGATGAGAGAGGATCTGATAGAAACATATAAAATTCTGACGGGACTGGACAGTTTAGATGCAGGTAGAATGTTCCCGATGTTGAGGAAGTCCAGAACCAGGGAACACAGTCCAACGATAAGGGGTAAGCCATTTAGGGCTGAGATGAGGAGAAGCTTCTTCACTCAGAGAGTTGTTAACCTGTGGAATTCCCTACTGCAGAGAGTTGTTGATGCCAGTTCATTGGATCTATTCAAGAGGGAGTTAGATATGGACCTCACGGCTAAAGGGATCAAGGGGTATGGAGAGAAAGCAGGAAAGGGGTACTGAGGTGAATGATCAGCCATGATCTTATTGAATGGTGGTGCAGGCTCGAAGGGTCGAATGGCCTACTCCTGCACCTATTTTCTATGTCTATGCTTCTATGTTATCCAGCAGAAGAAGGCTCAGGAAGATTTTAACAGCTGTGACAGGCAATGAAACGGTGAGCTGGAGATATCTTTGCAGTGCACTTTTCCCTTCGAGCTGAACTTTCCACGGATGATATTATCTGGAGACAATCTTCCAGCTTTGCTCCTCTCATGTTGAGATTGGGTCCCTGCCAACTGCCTTGCGAGGTTCTGTGGCTGTCACTCTCAATTAAGCTGGTCGGAGTAAGTTCAAGCAAGAACCCCCTGTAGCATAATATGGCCTCGCTCTGAACGATTGAGCAAAGGTCTCTCCAACCTCCCTTTGTGCCGTGATCGCTGATGTGACTTGAATTAATTCAGTAGGTTTTGTTGTGGCTTTTTCAGAATGGATCGAATTATTATATATTCTTGTTTTCATGACTCATCATCATAGGCAGTCCCTCATATCAAGGATGACTTGCTTACACACCAAAAAATGATGAGTTCGCAGGTGTTTCAATGAAGGACCTAATATTCCAGGTCCTGAACTACATCTTGAAGGGTGAAAGATGCCTGTGCGTGGATTTTTTTAATGTGTACATCAGCCACCACACGGGCTTGACAGAGCTAGGTCTTGGTCCAGTGGCAAGGGTTTTCCAAGATGACTGGAGACTTGCTCTGCTTCACGGACCTTGAGCGTACACATATCGCAGTGTGGGCTGGCACGTGCTGACCCTGGGCCCCTGAGCCCCGAATTCATGCCTCTCCTGGGCCCCGAACATGTCCCTCCACAGTCACTTGGCTGTAAAAGATCCCATGGCACTACTTCAATGGGAGTGGTCCCTGGTGTCCTGGTCAATATTTAACCTTCAACCAACAGTACTAAAAACAGATTATCTGATCACGATCACTTTTCTGCTTGTGGGATATTGATGTGCACCAAATTGACTGATTTCCTATATTACAACAGTAACTATAATTCTAAAGTGCCTTGGGACATCCTGAGATTATGAAAGGCACTATATAAATGCAAATGATTTCTAACCTATTCTAAAACTCTAGCATGGAGATTACTGATGTAAAATGAGTCCACAAATTTAGTACAAATATACAAATCACTAACAGTTGCGACACAAGTTAGCAAGGCTATAAACAAAAGCAAACCAAGCATTAGGTTTTATTTCTAGAGGGATCGAATTGAAAAGTAGGGAAGTTATGCTCAACCTGTATCGAACCTTGGTTGGATCATACTTGGAGCACTGTGTACAGTTCTGGTCGCCATATTATAAAAAGGATATAGAGGCACTGGAGAGGGTGCAAAACAAGATCTATAAGGATGAAACCTATCAGGTATACCTATCAGGAAAGGATGAACAGGTTGGGTCTCTCTTCTCTTGAAACAGAAGGCTGAGTAGTGACCTAATTGAGGCCTTTAAAATCCTGAAAGGTTTTGATAGAGTGGATACAGTGAGAATGTTTCCACTTGTGGGGAAGAGCAAAACTAGAGGCCATCAATATAAGATAGTCACCAAGAAATAAAATAGGGAATTCAGAAGAAACTTCTTTATTGTAAGGGGTGGTTTGCAGGGGGTCAGCTTTCCCTTCTGACCTTATATGAGCGGTTCCGAATCGCTCCCATACCCTTGGTTCTAGACACTGGAATTATGAAGGGACTGTGACAGACTTGACAGACAATCGGTTTCAAGGTAGGAAGCAGGTATGGCTTTATTGTGTTTAAAAAGAAGTAAAGGGCACACCTTAAATAACTCACACAGACCA
This sequence comes from Pristiophorus japonicus, assembly GCF_044704955.1. Classification (NCBI taxonomy): domain Eukaryota; kingdom Metazoa; phylum Chordata; class Chondrichthyes; family Pristiophoridae; genus Pristiophorus; species Pristiophorus japonicus. The sequence continues at coordinate 60,381,329 of NC_091982.1, forward strand.
ATACACACTGAGGGTACAACACATTGAACAAATTGTCAAATTACAGCCTGTGGGGAAAAGAATACAGTTTAAACTCTAAATGGGGTAAAGAGGAGAATGCAGATACATTTACACAAGTTATCCCAGCCTCCCCCCTCCCAATTCCCCTGACTAACTAAGTTATAGCTCTGGGGGTTCAGGGGTTATGCTCACCAATCCCTTTAGACAGTTGCCGGTGAATCGCGGTTTCGGGTTTCGCTGCACTTGGCCTTCTAGGCGAGCTGTACCCCGGACGGAGGAGAGGACTTCGGACTGCGTAGTCTTTGATTGGGGTGCGTCCGTTGATGCGCTAAGTTGCGTTTTGGATGTATGGGGTAAGTACCCACTTTCTTTGGTTTGGAATAGTTTTAGTTAGTCCCTTTTGGTAATTTCTCCCCCGTTGGGTCATTCAGAAGTAGATTGTAGAGTGGTTGTCAATTTGGTTGCTGACAACCTTCCGTTTCGTGGGCCTCGTGCTCGGTCAGTTCTTGATGAGTTCTGGTAGCTTTCTTCACTATTCCATTTCTTCACTGTAGACGAAGCAGGCTGCTTGTGTCTGTGTCTGTGTTCCAGTCTGTGTCCTTGTTCAAATCTGTGCGAGTTCCAGTCTGTGTTCTGTTAGTTTTCCTTGTAAAACTGGGGGATAGATATATATAGAAGAATGAGAGGGGACCTCATAGAAACGTTTAAAATTCTGACGGGTTTAGACAGGTTTGATGCAGGAAGAATGTTCCCAATGTTGGGGAAGTCCAGAACCAGGGGTCACAGTCTAATGATAAGGGGTAAGCCATTTAGGACCGAGATGAGGAGAAACTTCTTCACCCACAGGGTGGTGAACCTGTGGAATTCTCTGCCACAGAAAGTTGTTGAGGCCAATTCACTAAATATGTTCAAAAAGGAGTTAGATGAAGTCCTTACTACTTGGGGGATCAAGGGGTATGGCGAGAAAACAGGAATGGGGTACTGAAGTTGCATGTTCAGCCATGAACCCATTGAATGGCGGTGCAGGCTAGAAGGGCCCAATGGCCTACTCTTGCACCTATTTTCTATGTTTCTATGTTTCTATCCCCCAAAAAAGGCTTTGTTATCTCCCATCAAATCTCTTGGGCTTTGTTTAAACTGTTCTGTCCATTGATTTTCAAATGTCTCCTTTGTCAGCAGTAAATCGATTAGGGTGTGAGAATGTGCTGTCACTGGTTTTGCATTGTTTTAGGATTGTCCAGTTTCCTGACCATGATTTCCATTGTGCTTGATTGGGTAATTCGATTATCTCTTAGGGGGTGAATAGTTCCCCCCAGATAGTCTGGGCTCCTTAATACACAAATTTGCTTCAAAGAGGTTAGCCCCACCTCCTGCATTCGGTAACTCTTTTTCGCAGCCAAAATGTTGTAGAATCTTAAAATTGACATGCTCCTTCCCATAGATTTTTAGGGGATCTAAGGCTTCTGTAATTTAGGTCCATTTTGAATTCCCTTTCCTATGAGTCAAAACACTGAGGTGGTGGGGAGTCTCCATTATTGCATCCCCTTTTATCCCCTGCAGGTGTTGTCTGCCTCTTTAAACTCATTTTAAAAGTCCAGAAAGGGATTCTTCTCCTCTGCAGGGGAAAGGTACCAGTAATCTTTGCGAGATATTGCTAAGTTATACATTATCCAGAGAGTGGTGAGAATGTGGAACTCGCCACCACAGGGAGTGGTTGAAGTAAATAGTATCAATGCATTTAAGGGGAGACTAAACAAGCATATGAGGGAGAAGGGAATAAAAGGTTATGCTGATATATTTAGATGGAAGACGGGAGGAGGCTCGAGTGGAGCATAAACACTAGTATGGGTCGTTGGGTCGAATGGCCTGTTTCTGTGCCGTACAACTTATATAATCCTATTGCAGAATAGAGAACAAAGTGTGCAGGGAGAGAAGCTGCCTTTTATCATAGTGTTACTTTTCAAAGAATTTTTAGGAGGAGAGAGAGGTGGAGAGATGAAGAGGTTCACAGAGTGAATTCCGGAGCTTAGGGTCCAGGCAGCTGAAGGCACGGCTGCCAATGGTGGAGCAATGAAAATTGAGGAAGCGTAAGAGGCCAGAGTTGGAAGAATGCAGAGATATCGGTGGCTTGTAGGACTCGAGCAGGTCACAGAAATAGAACGTCATGCAGTATTGATTGGCAAATTGCAATTGCGACCACACTAACCATTTATTTTGTCCATTAATGGATGTAAAATTGTCGGGATTATCATATTTATTCCTCAAACAATATCACCAAAACAGACTATCTGACCATTAATACATTGTCGCTTGGGGGAGCTTGCTGTGTGCAAATTGGCTGCTGCATTTCCTACATTACAACAGTGAATACACTTCAAAAGTGATTATAAAAGTTGTAGGTTCAAGTCCTACTCCAGAGACTTTGAACACAAAAATCTAGGCTAACACTCCAGTGCAATGCTGAGGGAGCGCTGCACAGTCAGAGGCGCCGTCTTTCTGATGAGGCCCCGTCTGTTCTCTCAGGTGGATGCAAAAGATCCCATGGCACTATTTCGAAGAAGAGCAGTGGAGTTATGCTCGGTGTCCTGGTCAATATTTATCCCTCAATCAACATCACTGAAACAGATTATCTGGTCATTATCACATCGCTGTTTGTGAGAGCTTGCTGTGCGCAAATTGGCTGCTGCGTTTCCTACATTGCAACAGTGACTGCATTTCAAAAAAGTACTTCATTGGCTGTAAAGCACCTTGAGACGTCTGGTGGTCGTGAAATGTGCGATATAAATACAAGTTCTTTCTTTCTGAAGAGAGAATCCTCGAGAGCTCCTGACAGACCCTCCTGGCAGGGCCCAACTCTTGGGAAATATTTTGGACACATTTTCTGAGTAATTTGCGGTGAGTGCAGCGGGTTGGGAGGAAGAGGTGACTTTGGACGTGTGGTTCCCAAAGCTCTCCCCCACTGGGGGTTTTCCTCACCTCGTGTCTGGGTCTGTTGTCGACTCATTGATCGAGATTGATTGGTCAAAACATTATCATTGTATCATGTGACCACCAGGGATGGTAGAAGGCGAACTGGAAGGACTTTGATCTTTCTTGTTTTCATTTCCTGTGTTTCTATAGGCAACCTATTTCCATTTTTAAGGTCTAGTTACGGCACAGCCACTTGGTACACTCGAGCGAAGCGTACGGGAGTCACCTTTACAATGTTGTAGCTCTTTCTCTGACCCGCATTCATATCTACAGAAGCTCTGCACTAGTAATGAATTCACCCGAATTCTGCCCTATTATTTTGAAATACAGCTTGCAAGTAATGTCTCCACTTTTGGGGAGACCAAAACTAGGGGCCATAAACATAAGACAGTTAGTAATAAATCCAACCGGGAATTTAAGGCTCTCTTTACCCAGAGAGTGATCAGAATGTGGAACTTGCTACCACAAGGAGTGGTTGAGACGAATAGTGTAGGTGTATTTAACGGGAAGCTGAATAAGCACATGAGGGAGAAAGGATTCGAAGGGTACATTGATGGGGTTGGATAAAATAAGGTGGGAGGAGGCTCATGTGGAGCATAAACACTGGCATTGAGCAGTTGGTCCAAATGGCCTATTTCTGTGCCGTACATTATATGCAATTCAATGTTCTCCGCAGTATATTACTGTTTAAATTAAAGAGAGTTAAGCTGACATTATTGATGCATTTTGCATCCCAAAGTGCAATACAGCTGTAAGGCATTTAAGAACATAAGAACATAAGAAATAGGAGCAGGAGTAGGCCATACGGCCCCTCGAGACTGCTCCGCGATTTAATACGATCTTGGCTGATCCGATCATGGACTCAGGTCCACTTCCCTGCCCTTATCTTTTAAGAAACTGTCCATTTCGGTCTTAAATTTATTCAATGACCCAGCTTCCACAGCTCTCTGAGGCAGCGAGTTCCATAGATTCACAACCCTCTGTAAAAATAAATTTCTCCTCATCTCCGTTTTAAATGCGCACGGCCCCTTATTCTAACATTATGCCCTCTAGTTCTAGTCTCCCCTATCAGTGGAAACAGCCTCTCTGCATCTACCTTGTCAAGCCCCCTCATAATCTTATATGTTTCGATAAGATCACCTCTCATTCTTCTGAATTCCAATGAGTAGAGGCCCAACCTACTCAAACTTTCCTCATAAGTCAACCCCCTCATCTCCAGAATCAACCTAGTGAACCTTCTCTGAACTGCTTCCAAAGCAAGTATATCCTTTCGTAAATATGGAAACCAAAAACTGCATGCAGTATTCCAGGTGTGGCCTCACCAATACCCTGTATAACTGTAGCAAGACTGCCCTGCTTTTATACTCCATCCCCTTTGCAATAAAGGCCAAGATTCCATTGGCCTTCGTGATCACTTGCTGTACCTGCATACTGTTTCATGCACAAGTACCCCCAGGTCCTACTGTACTGCAACACTTTGCAATCTTTCTCCATTTAAATAATAACTTGCTCTTTGATTTTTTTTTCTGCCCAAGTGCATAACCTCACACTTTCCAACATTATACTCCATCTGCCAAATTTTTGCTCACTCACTTAGCCCGTCTATATCCTTTTGCAGATTTTTTGTGTCTTCTTTACACATTGCTTTTCCTCCCAAATTTGTATCATCAGCAAACTTGGCTATGTTGTTCTCAATCCCTTCTTCTAAGTCGTTAATATAGATTGTAAATAGTTGGGGTCCCAGCACTGATCCCTGCGGCACCCCACTAGTTACTGATTGCCAACCCAAGAATCAACCATTTATCCCGACTCTCTGTTTTCTGTAAGTTAGCCAATCCTCTATTAATACTAATATATTACCCCAACCCTGTGAACTTTTATCTTGTGCAGTAACCTTTTATGTGGCACCTTGTCAAATGCCTTCTGGAAGTCCAAATACACCACATCCACTGATTACCCTTTATCCACCTTGTTTGTTACATCCTCAAAGAATTCCAGCAAATTTGTCAAACATGACTTCCCCTTCATAAATCCATGCTGACTCTTCCTGACCAAATTTTGCTTTTCCAAATGTCCAGCTGCTGTTTCTTTAATAATGGGCTCCAACATTTTCCCAACCACAGATGTTAGGTTAACTGGTCTATAGTTTCCTGTTTTTTGCCTACCTCCTTTTTTAAATAGGGGTGTTACATTTGCAGTTTTCCAATCTGCTGGGACCTCACCAGAATCCAGGGAATTTTGGTAAATTACAACCAATGCATCCACAATCCTGCTGCTACTTCTCTTAAGACCCTAGGATGCAAGCCATCAGGTCCAGGGGATTTATCTGACTTTAATCCCATTATGTACCATAGTGATTGTGATTGTGTTAAATTCCTCCCCCACCCCGCCCCCCATAGCCCATGACTATTCACTGTTGGAATATTGTAAGTGTCCTCTACAGTAAAGACTAATACAAAATATCAGAATATCAAAATATTTGTTCAGTGTTTCTGCCATCTCCATGTTCCCCATTACTAATCCCCCGGTCTCAATCTCTAAGGGACCAACATTTACTTTAGACACTCTTTTCCTTTTTATATACCTATAGAAACTCTTGCTATCTGTTTTTATATTTCGTGCTAGTTTACTTTCATAGTCTACCTTCCCTTTCGCAATCATTTTTTTAGAAATTCTTTGATGACTTTTAAAATCTTCCCCATCTTCTGTCCTCCCACTAGTTTTGGCCACATTGTATGCCCTTGTTTTTAATTGGATATCGTCCTTTATTTCTTTAGTTAGCCATGGATGACTATCTTTCCTCTTACACCCTTTCCTCCTCACTGGGATATATTTTTCTTGAGAGTTGTGAAATAGCTCCTTAAATGTACAACACTGTTCATCAACCGTCCTACACTTTAATCTATTTTCCCAGTCCACTTTATCCAACTCTTCCCTCATACCTTCACAGTCTCCTTTATTTAAACTTAATATGCTTCATGGGTTCTTTGCTTAAGAATTCATAGCAACACATTGCTATTAGGAACTAGTTGGTTTATTAACAAAGGTTTAACTATCACACTACACGTTACCAGTTCATCCATTGTGCTCACAACTGCATACCTCATTGTGGATGATCTAGACCCAACTGACTGGGGTTTTATTGAGTCTTGTGCACATCACATGACTGGGTAAACCACTCACAATGCAACAACTCTACAACTATTTTTGTAAAACATAAAAATCAAGAACCCCCCCTATTAAAGTGACTGACAAATTAACAAATTAAACTTTTACGGAAACTTAAATCAAATTTCAATTTGGTTGCCGGGGGTGATGATACACTCCAGTCCCTCCCTGTGAGTATACTCACAGGTGCATACATTACAAGAGCCAATGAAGTACTTTTGAAGTGTAGTCACTGTTATCATGTACGAAACGCGGCAGCCAATTTGCGGGGATATATTTCAAAGAAGAACGGGGGCATTCTCCCCGGTGTCCTAGCAAATATTTGATGCATTTTCAGCAACGTTAGGGTGCAGTTAGGCAGCTACTTTCATTTCGACACAAAGCAGTTTCGGCTGCACATTTATACAGGAACTGGCAGCCTAGCTCTGGAGTTAGGGGCAGATCTGAATCACTAAAGCCCAGAGAGGTGATAACCCCTTCGGGGCATCCTCTCACATCATTTGGGTTTGATACCAGTGCGCAGCAAAGCCAGGTTTAAAACAAAAATCTCCTGGACATTTAATGCATATGTCCCGCGGACTGTTTTTTTTAATGGCTCGTGAATGTCTCGAGAAAGCAAACATTCCCTCTCATTTACATTTAAACAGCTAGGGAGCTGAGGTCTGACCTGGAGGGCATGGTGCTATTTGCAGCTAGCAAGAAAGAACTGCCACTTATATAGCGTCTTTTACATGCTCAGGTCGTACCAAAGCGCTTCACAGCCAATGGAGTTCCTTTGAAATATAGTCACTATTGCAATGTAGAGACACTTAAGACACAGCTAATAACATAACATTCATTCCATTCATAGGCGGTCCCTCGTATCGAGGATGACTTGCTTCCATGCCAAAAAGGGATCAGTTCACAAGTGTTTCAATGAAGGACCTAATATTCCAGATCTCAAACTAAATCTTGAATGGTGGAAGATGCCTGTGCGTGGATTTTTTTAACATGTGGTGGCTGTTGCACACAAGCCACCACACGGGTTTGACAGAGCTAGGTCTTGGTCCAGTGGCAAGGATTAACTAAGACGAATAACATATCATAGTGTGGGCTGGCCGGTGCTGCCCCTGGGCCCTCGCCTCTTCTGGGCCCCGAACTCACACCTCTCCTGGGCCTTGATCATATCCCTCCACGATCACTCGCCGCTCCTGTGCCTCTACCTCACTGCTCCTGTTGTACCTGCCCACGCTCCAATCACCGACCTGATCCTTGATGACGTCCAATCCAGTCGCCCTCTTCGCTGCCGTGGCCCTCCTGCACCAACTCGCGCTGTACCTTGCACTGGTATGCCTCCACGCTGTTCCCAGGGCTGCCACTTCGCTCGTTTTATGGTCCCGACCAGCCGCTGAAGGTCTCTCACAGGTTGGGTCTGCCATACTGCTCCGATCTGTAAAAAAAAATAACATAATGGAAGTCCTGCTAACTACAGTCCATATTTACATAGGTTTCAGGCCAGAAATGCAATGCTACCAAAGCATTAAAGATTGAGGGGTTGAAATTGGGTTGTGTACGCAGCCCGTTACCGCGCGCGGGAGGCCGCTAATGGGCGGCAAATGCTGACCGTCGTCAGTAAGCGGGGCTGATGCCTCATCCTAGATTCAATCGGCTCTTTGGCAGAGGCGCCAAGAGGCAATGCTGCGGCGGCTAATGCCACCCGCGTGGTGACGTCATCCAGCGTACAACACCTCCTTGGCACCTTTGTCGCGACATTTCCTTTGTATGGCTGTACAAACAGGCAGCTGTACAGCCAAGAAAAAGTGATTGTATCATAGCGGATCTCAGGCAGAATCACCCAGAAAGGAAGCTAAGTTTTTCTTTTTATTTATTTCTGCATGCTTTCATCAGTTTTAAGAATGGGGAAGTCTGTATATGGATTGGAGAAGTTTTAGTTCTTTATTTTTCTTCCCGTTTTTATCTAGCATTGTGGCAGCGTCCCGTGGGGAAATTCAGTCGGCCTCCTGAGCTCCTGCCTGAAGGTGAGTGTGCAATGCCACTTTTTAGCGCTGCTCTCTCATCTTTGGGCGTAACAACTGAATTTAGGACTTTGAGCCTGCGCCTAATGGCCGGCGCTAAAATCAGCACTCAGGCGGTAACACCGCCTCAAAATAGCGGGACCGAATTTTGACCCCTGAGCTGCTTCTTCTTCCGTATGGGAGTAGCAAAACAAATCAAATATCAATATCTAAGTCAGATATCTAGGCCAAAGCTTCCAGTGTAACAGCATGGATATCTTGTAGGCTGCCTGTGAATTCCCTCTGAGGGCAGTGCTCGATGATGTGCTCCAGGGTCTGATGAGGAGCTCCACATAATTTTTAAAGAAAGACTTTCATTTATATAGTACCTTTCATGATCTCAGGACGTCTCAAAGAGCTTTACAGCCAATGAAGTACTTTCAAAGTGTCGTCAATGTTGTAATGTAGAAAACGCGGCAGCTAATTTGTGGGGCACTATTTCGAAGAACAGCAGGGAAGTTCTCCCCAGTTTCTTGGCCAATATTTATCCCTCAACCAACATCGCTTAAAAAACAGATGATCTGGTCATTTGTCTCACAGCTGTTTGTGGGAGCTTGCTGTGTGCAAATTGATGACGGTTGTTTCTTACATCACAACAGTGACTTTGAAGACCCTGGGTCGTGAAAGATGAAATGTAAATGAAAGTTCATTGTTTTTTCAAATCACAGTCATTAAATCCAAAAACCATAGATGTTTACAATGTGGATGGTGGCCACACAGCCCACTGTTCCTGTGTCGGCGCCTTGCTAAAGCAATCTAAAATGAATTAAATTGCCCTGCACTTTCCCCAAAGCCAATAAGGTCACTGTAAAGCTAAGGTAGTGCTGGATATACAAAGTTACATAAATAAGCCGATGAAAGACCACGGCGGCCATTCTGTTATTTAGAAGTCCTGCATCTAGTATGCGACTGTCACAATTAAAATAGTTTAAATTTTCTATAAAGAAAACCAGTAGATTCCTGTTGTTTTTTCTGACATTGATAATTACACGGAATGTGCGGCACAGAGACAGGCTATTCAGTCAAACTGGTCTGTGCTGTTGTTTATGCTCCTCACGAGCCTCCTCCCACCCCGTTTCATCTCACCCTGTTACAATATCTTTCTATTCCTTTCTCCCTCATGTGTTTCAAAGGAATTGAGTGTAATATCTCCAAGTTTGCTGATGACACTAAGCTGGGTGGCAGTGTGAGCTGTGAGGAGGATGCTAAGAGGCTGCAGGGTGACTTGGACAGGTTAGGTGAGTGGGCAAATGCATGGCAGATGCAGTATAATGTGGATAAGTGTGAGGTTATCCACTTTGGTGGCAAAAACAGGAGGGCAGGTTATTATCTGAATGGTGACAGATTAGGAAAAGGGGAGGTGCAACGAGACCTGGGTGTCATGGTACATCAGTCACTGAAAGTAGGCATGCAGGTACAGCAGGCAGTAAAGAAAGCAAATAGCATGTTGGCCTTCATAGCGAGAGGATTTGAGTATAGGAGCGGGCAGGTCTTACAGGAGCAGGAGTTAGATGTAGTCCTTACTACTAGGGATCAAGGAGTATGGCGAGAAAGCAGGAATGGGGTGCTGAAGTTGCATGTTCAGCCACGAACTCATTGAATGGCAGTGCAGGTTCGTAGGGCTGAATGGCCTACTCCTTCACCTATTTTCTATGTTTCCATGTTTCTATGTTTACTACAGTTGTACAGGGCCTTGGTGAGACCATACCTTGAGTATTGTGTTCAGTTTTGTTCTCTTAATCTGAGGAAGGACATTCTTGCTATCTAGGAAGTGCAGCGAAGGTTCACCAGTCCGATTCCCGGGATGGCAGGACTGACATATGAAGAAAGACAGGATCGACTAGGTTTATATTCACTGGAAAATTAGAATAATGAGAGGAGATCTCATGGAAGTATATAAAATTCTGGCGGGATTGGACAGATTAGATGCAGGAAGAATGTTCCCGATGTTGGGGAAGTCCAGATTCAGGAGTCACAGACTAAGGATAAGGGGTAAGCCATATAGGACCAAGATGAGGAGAAACTTCTTCACCCAGAGAATTTTGAACCTATGGAAATCTCTACCACAGAAAGTTGTTGAGTCCAGTTCATTGGATATATTCAAAAGGGAGTTAGATGTGGCCCTTACGGCTGAAGGGATCAGGGGGTATGGAGAGAAAGCAGGAATGGAGTACTAAAGTTGCATGATCAGCCATGATCATATTGAATGGTGATGCAGTCTCGAAGGGCCGAATGGCCTACTCCTGCACCTATTTTCTATGTTTCTATGTTTCTATGTTTCTTGAGCTTCCCCGCAAATGCCTCTCCCTGTGGCAGCGAGTTCCACATTCTCACCACTCTCTGGGTAAAGAGGCTTCTCCTGAATTCCCTATTGGATTTATTAGTGACTATCTTGTATTTATGGCCCCTAGTTTTGGACTCCCCTCCACAAGCAGTAACATCTTCTCTACATTTACCTTGTCGAACCAATTCATAGTTTTAAAGACCTCTATTAGGTCAGAGTCCACTCTACGGCAGGAGTCCAGGATTTACAAGTGCCTCTCAATCCACAGAGAAACCCTTGGTAATAAGCATCTTATGGATCTTGGGACGTACCTATTTCGGCCATTTCAGGAAAGCTGGGCAGGTTGTACCCAAGCTCACGACCATAAACAACCCATGGGCAATACCACAGGATGTCAACTAGTTTCTAATGGCATTATCGAACGCATTCAAAAAGACGGGTTTCATATTTTTCACGGCCAGTAGCCACTGTTGGTTGTGTAAGAGTTTACATGTTTCGTGATCTAGGCACAGCAAGAGACCGCGGACTTAAATGGTTTAAAACAAAAACCTTTGGGACTGTTGGGTGGGAGAACGAGTAGCAGCCTGGGGCAGGTGGTGGTGACTCATAACTGATTAATGCAATTTCTGGGGTCAGGAGCAAGACCCGATTAAACATCAAGACAAAGGGTTTGATACTGTCAAGCAGAGAAGCCCATGGATTAATTGGCCGGGGGGGGGAAAACCAGTTGCCTCTGGAGACTACAAGTCTGCGAAAACCCAGGACCACAAAGGATCCCACAAGGCGTACATTTGTGAATAGCGAGGCATAAAAGATAAGGAGTTATCTTTGGCCCTGCTGATTCCGTACACAGAAGAGTGATGGATGCAACAGTTAACGGGGTGCAAATTGTGGCCAACCAAATGGATCCAAACCCATCAATACAGCCATCGAGACTCATCCAGATGCATTAACTGGAAGCAGCCCAGCAGGAGACTTGTATAATCGAATGGATATATACGAAGAAGCTCACAGAAGTAAAGCACCGCAGAACAACAGGTCAAAGGAACAACGACCATGAAGGGAAACAATGGAATGAAGAACAAGAAGAGAGAGACAACGAGAAGGAAACACAAGCAGGAGGAGAGACAAGTGGAGAAGCAAGCAGCCAGGACCCACCATCTTCCCTCGCTCCATGAGCCTACAATCACCAACAGCAGCAACTGGCTGATGGGTGATTGTATGTCTTTGATCAATCTCTAAGAAGTCTTGTTCTGTAATTTTTAGTTGTTTTTTGTGTAATAAACGAACAGTTGGGTTTAAGCTTAAACTGTGCAGTATGTGGAGTCCTTCCTGTAATTCCCGAGGTCTATCAATCAAAGTAGAGTGGAAAACGAACACCCTACAGTTGCCATAAATGGCTTCTATGGAACGAGGTTCAGTGGATCTGATTAAGCCTAGAGTCTGTGCGATTAGGCGGTTACTGCTCAACTGGGAGTCACACAGCAAGAAGCAAAATAGTGCTTCAGTGTTGGGCATTCCTTGATAGCAAATAGCAATATAATTCACTCACAGACGTGGCATTCATGAATTATTGGCCCTTCACAGTCGTGAAGCAATGGCGGTAACTCACTGTCACCGGAGAGTGATCTTGTGTTTCCTTTAACCCCATTTCATGCTGACTTGCACAGGGAATTCATTTGAGTTACAGTTAAGCATCCTTACGAAAGATAATTTGAAAGATCAGAGCAGCCAATTACTTATATTGTTTCGAGGTGATTTGTTTTGCTGGCTTAGACTCAGCCATTTCCAATTAGATTAATGGCAGCCGGGAGAAATTGGATCTATTTCTTCGGAGTGTTTTGCTCCCATTAATGCACTTTGTAAATCATGGTGAGCAGGTCACTAGAGGAGTTGTAAAACACAGTTGTGTGTCATGACATAACCAGCGGCAGAGAAAAAAAAACACCCCAGTAATATAGGAATTTAAAAAAAGATAACGGGATCTCCTGTTTCCAAGACACTTTGTAAGGAGAAACTTAAAGAACCGCTGCAAATGGTGCCTGGGCTTTGAATGAACGATTGGTAAGTATAGTCTTCAATGGACAGATGGTGATAGGGATTGTTAAGGTCACTCATTCACAAGTGATGAGATTCTGTTTTTATGGCATGGGTTTCTGAGGTCTGTTTCTGGTCTTTCGATGCTTATTTCCCAGTGATTTTGTCTGGTCACAGTTCGGACCATCGGTCTATAGTGACTGCATAAGTCAAATTCCATTTTTATTGTATGGAATTCAGGGACCTTTCTCAGTTAATTGGGGATGAAACCCACTGACCTGTCAAAGCTGGAAATTTTTTCCGCTTGGCGATAAATGGAAGAACTTGCATTTCTATAGCGCCGTTCACAGCCTCAGGACATCACAAAGCGCTTTGCAGCCAATTAAGTATTTTTTGAAGTGTAGTCACTGTTGTAAGGCAGGAAACTCAGCTGTCAATTAGCGCACAGCAAGCTTCCACTAACAGTAATGTGGTAATGACCAGACAGTCTGTATTAGTGATGTTGATTTTTTTTTAAAGAGATAAATATCAGCCAGGGCATTGAGGATCACTCCCCTGCTCTTCTTCGAAATAGTGCCACGGGATCTTTTACATCCACCTGAGAGGGCAGACGTCTCATCCAAAAGACGGCACCTCCGACAGTTCAGAGCTCTCTCAGTATTGCACTGGAGTGTCATAGAGCACTTTACAGCCAATGAAGTACTTTTTTTACAAAGTGTAGTCACTGTTGTAATGTAGGAAACTCAGCAGCAAATTTGCATTCAGCAAAATCCCCCCAAAATACCAGGAGGCTGTCCCTCATCATCTTTGAGGTGTTCAGACAATTGAGAGTCTGTATTTGCAAATAATTACTGCAAGTACAATTTCACCTATCGAAGAGCTCTTCATTCTTCAAGATCCACTCCAGAGAATTGAGCACATAAATCTAGGCCAACACTCCCAGTGTGGTGCTGAGGGAGCACTGCACTGTCAGAGGTGCCGTCTGTCAGATGAGACATTAAACCAAGGCCTCGTCTGCTCTCCCAAGTGGACATAAAAGATCCATGGCACTATTTAAAGAAGAGCAGGGGAGTGATCCTCAGTGTCCTGGTTGATATTTAACCCGAAAAAATTCAATGTCACTAAAACAGATTATCTGGTTTATTATCACATTGCTGTTTGTGGGAGCTTGCTGTGCGCTAACTGACTGCTGAGGTTCCCACATTACAACAGTGAGTATACTCCATAAGTACTTCATTGGCTGTAATGCGCCTTGGGATGTTCGGTGAAAGGCGCTATAGAAATGCAAGTCTTTCTTTCATTGTCTAAGGTGCTGTCTTTCAGATGAATAATTTGAATAATTAACCATTCAGGGGTGATGTCAGCTGATCCCAGTGCTAAAGCAAGATATAGAGATAGAACTGTTGTGTAGACTAGGCTTGTATTGCCTTGAATATAGAAGATTAAGGAGTGATCTAAGTGAGGTGTATTAAGATGACTAAAGGAATTGATATAGGTAGATACAGGGAATCTGTTTCCTCTGGTTGGGGAGACCTGGATGAGCGCAGCTCCCACAACACTCAAGAAACTCGACATCATCCAGGACAAAGCAGCCCGCTTGATTGGCACCTCATCTACCACATTAAACATTCACTCCCTCCACCACCGGTGCACCGTGGCTGCAGTGTGCACCATCTACAAGGTGCACTGCAGCAACACGCCAAGGCTTCTTCGGCAGCACCTCCCAAACCCGCGACCTCTACCACCTAGAAGGACAAGGGCAGCAGGTGCATGGGAACACCACCACCTCCAAGTTCCCCTCCAAGTCACATACCATCCTGATTTGGAAATATATTGGCCGTTCCTTCATCGTCGTTGGGTCAAAATCCTGGACCTCCCGAACAGCACTGCGGGAGCACCTTCACCACACGGACTGCAACGGTTCAAGAAGGGCGGCTCACCACCACCTTCTCATGGGGCAATTAGGGATGGGCAATAAATGCCAGCCTTGCCAGCAACACCCACATCCTGTGAACGAATAAATAAAAAGATCGAACAAGGGGGCATAACCTTCAAATTAGAGCCAGGCCGTTCAGGGGTGATGTCAGGAAGCACTTCTTCACACAAAGGCAGGGTGGGTTGGAATCTGGAACTCTCTGCCTGAAAAAGCTGTTGAGCTGGGGGTCAATTTAAATTAAAAACTGAGATTGAAAAATTTTTGGTGAAGCAAGTGTATTAAGGGTATGTCTTAAAGGAGGAGAGAGAGTGATAGAGATGCAGAGGGATTTAAGCACAGAATTCCAGAGCTCGGGGCCGAGGCAACAGAAGGCACAGCCATCAATGGTTGAGTGATTATAATGAGAGATGCTCAAGTGGGCAGAATTAGAGGAGTGCAGACATCTCGGGAGCTTGTGGGCTGGAGGAGATTACAGAGATAGGGAGGGGCGGGGCCATGGAGGGATTTGTAAACAAGGATGTGGGTATTAATGTTGAGATGTTACCGGACTGGGAGCCAATGTAGGTCAGCATACATTGTACACTCAAAACACCATTCATACAAAAGTAACTTATTAGCTGCAAAGCGCTTTGGATGTAACTCACTGTCTGAAAGAGTGGTAGAGGCAGAAACCCTCACCACATTTAAAAAGTACTTGGATGTGCACTCGAAGTGCAGGGTTACGGACCTAGAGCTGGAAAGTGGGATTCTTGTTGGCCGGTGCGGATACGATGGGCCAAAATGGCCTCCTTCTGTGTTGTAAACTTCTATGATTCTATGTACTGGAGAGGGTTGATGAGGGCAGTGAGGTTGATGTTGTGTTTGTGGACTTTGAAAAGGCGTCTGATAAAATACTACATAATAGACTTGTTAGCAAAATTGAAGCCCGTGGGATTAAAGGGACAGTGGCTGCATGGATATCAAATAAGCTAAGGGTCAGAAAGCAGAGAGTAGAGGTGAACGGTTGTTTTTCAGACTGGGGGGAAGTATACAGTGGTGTTCCCCAGGGGTCAGTATTAGGACCATTGCTTTTTCTGATATATATTACTGACCTGGACTTGGGCATACAGGGCATAATTTCAAAGTTTGCAGAAGACACAAAATTTGGAAATGTAGTAAACAATGGGGAGGATAGTAACGGACTTCAGGGGGAGATAGACAGACGGTTGAAATGGGCAGACATGTGGCAGATGCTATTTAACGTCGAGAAGTTTGAAGTGATAAATTTTGATAGGAAGGATGTCAAAGCCATAGAGAGAGTGTAGGGATTTACAAAAATGGCACCAGAAATGAGAGACTTCAGTTACGTAGAGAGACTGGGAAGCTGTGGTCATTCTACTTAGAGCGAAAAAGATTGAGGAGATTTGATAGAGGTGTTCAAAATCATGAAGGGTTTTGATAGAGTAAATGAAGAGAAACTGATTCCAGTGGCAGACGGATCAGTAACCAGAGGACACAGATTTAATGTAAACGGCAAAATAAGCAGAGGCGACATGAGAAAAAACATTTTTACGCAGCGAGTTGTTGTGATCTGGAACGCATTGCCTAAAAGGGTGGTGGAAGAAGATACAATAACAACCGTTCAAAAGGGAATTTCAAAAGGGATAAATACTTGAAGTGGAAATAAAATTGCAGGACTATGGGGAAAGAGCAGGCGGAGTGGGACTAATTGGATTGCTCTTTCAAATAGTTGACACAGGCACGATGGGCCAAATGGCCTCCTTCGGTGCTGGTTCATTATTTGATTTTGCGTCCTAAGCACGTTAAAGTTGCAAGTTCTTTCTTACAGAACCGTAGTAAGATTTGCTGTGTATTGCATATTAAACCCTTTCACAAAGTCAAATGTTAGCTGCACTACTTCAGAATCTCAGTGCATCAGATTAAACAGTGAAGTCGAGTTCCCGAATTTTAAATCAGTACAAAATGACATCCTGTATTATCCAGCTATTAGTCAATTGGAATGTGCAATTATAAAATCAAACTCTGCACATACACAGAGGAAAACAAATTCTTGCACTGGTCCTGCCCTCTACTGCCTGGTAAACAGAAGACAGCCTGGAACCGATGAGGGTAGATATTCCACTTGAT
This sequence comes from Pristiophorus japonicus, assembly GCF_044704955.1. Lineage (NCBI taxonomy): Eukaryota > Metazoa > Chordata > Chondrichthyes > Pristiophoridae > Pristiophorus > Pristiophorus japonicus. Next base: position 60,397,905 of record NC_091982.1, read on the forward strand.
AAATGTAGTAATTCACTCACCCTCCAGACTGTGTTTAATATTCAGCAACCACAATGCTGGCTGCTCCCAGGTTTCCTGCCAGCATTTTTCTGATACATGGATTAAGTAATTTTTCTGATCTGTAAATGTCTGTTTAGGATGCACAGTATCTACAATATTGGTAAGATGATGAGCTGCCTGCTGTTTTGCATGAGCCAGACATTACCTTAGCTGTACAGAGACTGTGATCATACATGACTGTGATAGACTCTTACTGTGCCTGACTCTTACTGTGATTGACTCTCAATGTGACAGACTCTTACTGCGGTTGACTCTTACTGCGATTGACTCTCACTGTGACTGACTCTCACTGTGACAGACTCTTACTGTGACAGACTCGTACTGTTACTGACTCTTACTGTGCCTGGCTCTAACTGTGACTACTCTTACTGTGACTGATTCTTACTGTGACCGTGACTATGACTGACTGTTACCATGACTGACTGTTACCATGACTGACTGTTACTGTGACTGTTACTGTGACCGTGATTGTTACTGTGACTGACTGTGACCGTGACTGTTACTGTAACTGACTGTTACTGTGACTGACTGTCATCGTAACTGACTGTTACTGTGACTGACTGTGACTGACTGTGACCGTGACTGTTACCGTGATTGACTGTTACCGTGACTGACTGTTACTGTGACTGACTGTTACTGTGACTGAGTGTTTCTGTGATTGACTGTTACTGTGACTGACTGTTACTGTGATTGACTGTTACTGTGACTGACTGTGACCGTTACTGTTACTGTGACTGACTGTTAATGTGACGATTACTGTGACTGAGTGTTACTGTTTCATATGATTATGACCACAACCAATTTTAACAGTGACAGTGACCAAGACCGTGATTTGATGAGAAATAGGACGGACATAGTTGTGGCCAGGTGGGTAATGTAGTGAGATAGAAACTCACCTTATGGCCCAGAAATTAGGCCTGGGCTTTTTAAACTCCCAGGCCTCATTAAAACCCTAATATTCCTGTTAGTCAGGGACTCTGCAACAAGTGGGGAATTCTTTTAAGATTTTTATATAAAGCATAAAGTTCTATTAAAATATAGAATGAATTACTAATATATTCTATTCGCCATTAATCTCCTGGAGACGCTGAGTGGCCTTTCGGGAGAGGCAATTTTGGCCCCTTGGACACATCATTTAAGGAAGAATTAGATGAACACCTGCTTAAAACAATGATGAAGGAGTAGAGGGAAGTGGTAGAATAGATAACAGCAATACAGAATTAGCATTTGCAGGATGGGTCCATCTGTGCTAGAATTTCTTCATCTGCATGGTGTTTTAAAGAATGGATGACTATAGTCTCCAATACGTGAAGGATCAGCACCATCTGTATCTCCAGTGGACACCGTAGGGCTAAAAGTTTTAAGTGTAGTCAGTGTTGTACTGCAGAAAATCAAGATAGCTGATTTTTGCACAGCAGACAGCGGAGACAGCGATAAGGAAAATGACCAGGTTATCTGTTTCAGTGCTGTTGGTTCAGGCATATATGTTGATGAAAGACAACTCCCAGTGCTCTTCTTCAAATGATTGTTCATGGGATTTTTTTACATTTTGAGAGGACAGATAGTTTAAATGTCTCAACCGAAAGATGGCACCTCCAACAGTGCAGCACTCCCTCAATACTGGCACTGGGAGTGTCAGCCTAGATTTTTGTGCTCAAGTGACTGGAGTGGGACTTGAACCCACACCCTTCTGACTCAGAGGCTAGGGCACAACCCACTTTTTGGCCCCTTACATCAAAACCTGAAATTTAATTTGTCTCCTGTAACATATATGACTCTATTGTACTTTAAAAATTGATCATAACCAAACCTTCCGAACTCTTTCTAGGATATCTTCATCCCAAAAGGTTCCTTGCAGACACAACAGGTCAGTGCCTTTAAAACACTGCAACAATTGCTGCAATTTCTTCTCCCCCCCTCATCAGTTCACATTAATCGAGACCGATGTAATCATGGCTCCTAATAAAGGAAGTGTGCCTGATAATCCCCCCATCATTTAATCTCCGGACATTCCCTCCTCTCATGTTCTTCCCAACTTTTCAGACAGCCGTTGCTTTCTCCTGCAGCCTCTGACTCTTTTTCACTTCCTGTTTGAAAGTTCCCTGCAGTTTCAGCCTCTTCCTTACATTAGGTTTAGGCCGAGGAGTTGCCCCTTCTCCCTCCTTCTGCCCCTCATTAACCTTTCCCTTTCCACAAGATGCACCCCCCACCCCTCAATTCCATGTCTCCATCTCCCTCTGACTCCTTACTCTCGTGCTCTTCTGTCACCTCCCATTCCTGTTCCCCGTCAGATACAGAATCTCCCTTAGAGAGTCCTCTTGCGAACATGGTTTCTCCAACAGTGCCACTTCCTTAGGCCTCACCTCCACCGCTGACCCTTGCTCCCCGTTTCTTCTCTCTCTGGGTCAATGGCGCATCTTGACCTATCTTGCTCACAGTCTGGTGGTCATATATATAAATCCAAATCTTTCTTTCCTTGGCCTACTTGTCTTCCCTCTCCCATCCTGCTGCCCCTTTAAGGCTCCTACCTCCTGCACCCTCTCCTTGTCTTGACCCCTCCTGCTCCCCAAGATGTCCAACTCCCCATCTCTCTTTGGAGTACTGACACTTAACCCGCACCCCGTTCCCCCCACTGATACCTGATTCTTTAGAGCGATGCAAGCTATATTATGGCTCAACTCTGTCCCTGACCCGTGATGTCCCCTTTGCTGGCTTTATCCTTTTCCACCATACTTGGTGTGTTTTCCACCATCTTCATCCTGTTTTCCGCTCTGCAATTTTCTGCCTCTTCTTGCGTTCTTTCCTCATTCCGTTCGGCGGCTGTGTCCTACTGCTCCATCTCTCCGGCCACTCCACTCCCACCTCCTGCTGCTTCTTCCATCTCCTCATCACTCAAGGGGCTTCCTTCTGCCTCACACTCAAAATGGTAGGACCTTTGTGACACAACCCACAGCTCTCTGCCTTGCAGTTCCGAGCGATGTGTCCAGACTCGCCGCAGTTATAACAGTCCAGGTCAGGACAGATTCTTACAAGATGGTCGTGTTCAAGACAGTAATAGCAAACCTTTACCTGGTTATCAGGCAATACCCGGAAGTACTGCACTCCCTCCATTGTCTGAAATTTCATGCTGCAGGGTAATTACTTCACCCGCTCTGGGAACCATACCTTTACATCATGGGTTCCATCTGCTACTTGCGTTCCAGGATAGTATCTCTACTTTATTACTGAGCAAAGTTTAATGTCCCATGACTCCAACTTTTTTATCAGCACATCTTCCTCAATATAAACCATCAGTTTTAAGAATGAGACCACCACCTCTTCACAATACAGCAAAGATACATAAGCACATAAGAAGTAGGCCATACGGCCCCTCGAGCCTGTTCCACCATTCAATAAGATCATGGCTGATCTGATCATGGACTCAGCTCCACTTCACTGCCCACTCCCCATTACCACTTATTCCCTTATCGTTTAAGAAACTGTCTATTTCTGTCTTAAATTTATTCAATGTCCCAGCTTCTACAGCTCTCTGAGGCAGCGAATTCCACAGATTTACAATCCTCTGAGAGAAGAAATTTCTCCTCATCTCTGTTGTAAATGGGCGGCCCCTTATTCTAAGATCACACCCTCTAGTTCTAGTCTCCCCCATCAGTGGAAACACCCTCTCTGCATCCACCTTGTCAAGCCCTTCATAATCTTATACGTTTCAATAAGATCACCTCTCATTCTTCTGAATTCCAATGAGTAGCGGCCCAACCTACTCAACCTTTCCTCATATATCAACCCGCTCATCCCGGGAATCAACCTAGTGAACCTTCTCTGAACTGCCTCCAAAGCAAGTATATCCTTTCGTAAATATGAAAACCAAAACTGCACACAGTATTGCAGGTATGACCTCACCAATACCTTATTTAGCTGCAGCAAGACTTCCCTGCTTTTATACTCCATCTACTTTGCAATAAAGGCCACGATACCATTGGCCTTCCTGATCATTTGATGTACCTGCATACTATCCTTTTGTGTTTCATGCACAATTAGCCCCAGGTCCCGCTGTACTGTGGCACTTTGCAATCTTTCTCCATTTAAATAATAACTTGCTCTTTGATTTTTTTCTGTCAAAGTGCATGACGTCACACTTTCCAACATTATACTCTAATTGCCAAATTTTTGCCCACTCGCTTATGTCTTCTGTCTATGTCTTTCTTCTAGAATTTTTTGAGGATGTAACTAGTAGAGTGGACAAGAGAGAACCAGGGGATGTGTATTTGGACTTTCAAAAGGCTTTTGACAAGGTCCCACACAAGAGATTAGTGTGCATAATTAAATCACATGGTATTGGAGGTAATGTATTGACGTGAATAGAGAACTGGTTGGCAGACAAGAAGCAGAGAATCGGAATAAAAAGGTCCTTTTCAGAATGGAAGGCAATGACTACTGGGGTGCTGCAGGGCTCAGTGCTGGGACCCCAGCTATTTACAATATACATTAATGATTTAGACGAAGGAATTGAATGTAATATCGCCAAGTTTTCAGATGACACTAAGCTTGGTGGCAGTGTGAGCTGTGAGGAAGATATTAAGAGGCTGCAGGGTGACTTGGACAGGTTAGGTGAGTGGGCAAATGCATGGCAGATGCCAGTATAATGTAGATAATGTGAGGTTATCCACTTCGGTGGCAAAAACAGGAAGGCAGAATATTTTCTGAATCTCGGGATTGCTACCAGTGCCACGTGATAGTCAGAGTAGGAATCGCAGGATAGCGCAGATGAATATGTGGCTTGAGCAGTGGTGCAGCAGGGAGGGATTCAAATTCCTGGGGCATTGGGACCGGTTCTGGGGGAGGTGGGACCAGTACAAACCGGACGGTCTGCACCTGGGCAGGACCGGAACCAATGTCCTAGGGGGAGTGTTTGCTAGTGCTGTTGGGGAGGATTTAAACTAATATGGCAGGGGGATGGGAACCAATGCAGGGAGACAGAGGGAAACAAAAAGGAGGCAAAAGCAAAAGACAGAAAGGAGATGAGGAAAAGTGGAGGGCGGAGAAACCCAAGGCAAAGAACAAAAAGGGCCACTGTACAGCAAAATTCTAAAAGGACAAAGGGTGTTAAAAAAACAAGCCTGAAGGCTTTGTGTCTTAATGCAAGGAGTATCCGCAATAAGGTGGATGAATTAATTGTGCAAATAGATGTTAATAAATATGATGTGATTGGGATTACGGAGACGTGGCTCCAGGATAATCAGGGCTGGGAACTCAACATTCAGGGGTATTCAACATTCAGGAAGGATAGAATAAAAGGAAAAGGAGGTGGGGTAGCATTGTTGGTTAAAGAGGAGATTAATGCAATAGTTAGGAAATACATTAGCTTGGATGATGGGGAATCTATATGGGTAGAGCTGCAGAACACCAAAGGGCAAAATACGTTAGTAGGAGTTGTGTACAGACCTCCAAACAGTAATAGGGATGTTGGGGAGGGCATCAAATAGGAAATTAGGGGTGCATGCAATAAAGGTGTAGCAGTTATAATGGGTGACTTTAATATGCACATAGATTGGGCTAGCCAAACTGGAAGCAATACGGTGGAGGAGGATTTCCTGGAGTGCATAAGGGATGGTTTTCTAGACCAATATGTTGAGGAACCAACTAGGGGGGAGGCCATCTTAGACTGGGTGTTGTGTAATGAGAGAGGATTAATTAGCAATCTCATTGTGCGAGGCCCCTTGGGGAAGAGTGACCATAATATGGTGGAATTCTGCATTAGGATGGAGAATGAAACAGTAAATTCAGAGACCATGGTCCAGAACTTAAAGAAGGGTAACTTTGAAGGTATGAGGCGTGAATTGGCTAGGATAGATTGGCGAATGATACTTAGGGGGTTGACTGTGGATGGGCAATGGCAGACATTTAGAGACCGCATGGATGAATTACAACAATTGTACATTCCTGTCTGGCGTAAAAATAAAAAAGGGAAGGTGGCTCAACCGTGGCTATCTAAGGAAATCAGGGATAGTATTAAAGCCAAGGAAGTGGCATACAAATTGGCCAGAAATAGCAGCGAACCTGGGGACTGGGAGAAATTTAGAACTCAGCAGAGGAGGACAAAGGGTTTGATTAGGGCAGGAAAAATGGAGTACGAGAAGAAGCTTGCAGGGAACATTAAGGTGGATTGTAAAAGTTTCTATAGGTATGTAAAGAGAAAAAGGTTAGTAAAGACAAACGTAGGTCCCCTGCAGTCAGAATCAGGGGAAGTCATAACGGGGAACAAAGAAATGGCAGACCAATTGAACAAGTACTTTGGTTCAGTATTCACTAAGGAGGATACAAACAACCTTCCGGATATAAAAAGGGTCAGAGGGTCTAGTAAGGAGGGGGAACTGAAGGAAATCTTTATTAGTCGGGAAATTGTGTTGGGGAAATTGATGGGATTGAAGGCCGATAAATCCCCAGGGCCTGATGGACTGCATCCCAAAGTACTTAAGGAGGTGGCCTTGGAAATAGCGGATGCATTGACAGTCATTTTCCAACATTCCATTGACTCTGGATCAGTTCCTATGGAGTGGAGGGTAGCCAATGTAACCCCACTTTTTAAAAAAGGAGGGAGAGAGAAAACAGGGAATTATAGACCGGTCAGTCTGACCTCAGTAGTGGGTAAAATGATGGAATCAATTATTAAGGATGTCATAGCAGTGCATCTGGAAAATGGTGACATGATAGGTCCAAGTCAGCATGGATTTGTGAAAGGGAAATCATGCTTGACAAATCTTCTGGAATTTTTTGAGGATGTTTCCAGTAAAGTGGACAAGGGGGAACCAGTTGATGTGGTATATTTGGACTTTCAGAAGGCTTTCGACAAGGTCCCACACAAGAGATTAATGTGCAAAGTTAAAGCACATGGGATTGGGGGTAGTGTGCTGACGTGGATTGAGAACTGGTTGTCAGACAGGAAGCAAAGAGTCGGAGTAAACGGGTACTTTTCAGAATGGCAGGCAGTGACTAGTGGGGTGCCGCAAGGTTCTGTGCTGGGGCCCCAGCTGTTTACATTGTACATTAATGATTTAGACGAGGGGATTAAATGCAGTATCTCCAAATTTGCGGATGACACTAAGTTGGGTGGCAGTGTGAGCTGCGAGGAGGATGCTATTAGGCTGCAGAGTGACTTGGATAGGTTAGGTGAGTGGGCAAATGCATGGCAGATGAAGTATAATGTGGATAAATGTGAGGTTATCCACTTTGGTGGTAAAAACAGAGAGACAGACTATTATCTGAATGGTGACAGATTAGGAAAAGGGAAGGTGCAACGAGACCTGGGTGTCATGGTACATCAGTCATTGAAGGTTAGCATGCAGGTACAGCAGGCGGTTAAGAAAGCAAATGACATGTTGGCCTTCATAGCGAGGGGATTTGAATACAGGGGCAGGGAGGTGTTGCTACAGTTGTACAGGGCCTTGGTGAGGCCACACCTGGAGTATTGTGTACAGTTTTGGTCTCCTAACTTGAGGAAGGACATTCTTGCTATTGAGGGAGTGCAGCGAAGATTCACCAGACTGATTCCCGGGATGGCGGGACTGACCTATCAAGAAAGACTGGATCAACTGGGCTTGTATTCACTGGAGTTCAGAAGAATGAGAGGGGACCTCATAGAAACGTTTAAAATTCTGACGGGTTTAGACAGGTTAGATGCAGGAAGAATGTTCCCAATGTTGGGGAAGTCCAGAACCAGGGGTCACAGTCTGAGGATAAGGGGTAAGCCATTTAGGACTGAGATGAGGAGAAACTTCTTCACCCAGAGAGTGGTGAACCTGTGGAATTCTCTACCACAGAAAGTAGTTGAGGCCAATTCACTAAATATATTCAAAAGGGAGTTAGATGAAGTCCTTACTACTCGGGGGATCAAGGGTTATGGCGAGAAAGCAGGAAGGGGGTACTGAAGTTTCATGTTCAGCCATGAACTCATTGAATGGCGGTGCAGGCTAGAAGGGCTGAATGGCCTGCTCCTGCACCTATTTTCTATGTTTCTATGTTTCTATGTTTCTATGTGACAGATTGGGAAAAGGGGAGGTGCAACAAGACCTGGGTGTCATGGTACATCAGTCATTGAAAGTTGGCATGCACGTTCAGCAGGCGGTGAAGAAGGTAAACGGCATGTTGGCCTTCATAGCGAGAGGATTTGAGTATAGGAGCAGGGAGGTCTTACTGCAGTTGTACAGGGCCTTAGTGAGGCCACACCTTGAATATTGTGTACAGTTTTGGTCTCCTAATCTGAGGAAGGACATTCTTGCTATTGAGGGAGTGCAGCGATGGTTCACCAGACTGATTCCCAGGATGGCAGGACTGACATATGAAGAAAGATTAGATCGACTAGGCTTATATTCATTGGAATGTAGAAGAATGAGAGGGGATCTCATAGAAACATATAAAATTCTGACGTGATTGGACAGGTTAGATGCAGGAAGAATGCTCCCGATGTTGGGGAAGTCGAGAACCAGGGGTCACAGTCTCAGGATAAGGGGTAAGTCATTTAGGACCGAGAAGAGGAGAAACTTCTTCACTCAGAGAATTGTGAACCTGTGGAATTCTCGACCACCGAAAGTTGTTGAGGCCAGTTCGTTAGATATATTCAAAAGGGAGTTAGATGTGGCCCTTACAGCTAAAGAGATCAAGGGGTATGGAGAGTAAGCAGGAACGGAGTACTGAAGTTGCATGATCAGCCATGATCGTATTGAATGGTGGTGCAGGCTCAAAGGGCCGAATGGCCTACTCCTGCACCTATTTTCTATGTTTCTACGTTTCTATGTTTTTGCAGATTTTTGTGTCCTCCTCACACATTGCTTTTCCTCCCATCTTTGTATCATCAGCAAATTTGGCTACATTACACTCAGTCCCTATTTCCAAGTCGCTAATATAGATTGTAAAAGTTGGGGTCGCAATACTGATCCATGTGGCAACCCACTAGTTACTGGCTGCCAACCAAAGAATGAACCATTTATCCTGACTCTGTTCTCTGTTAGTTAGCCATCTTCTATCCATGCTAATATATTACCCCCAACCCGGTGAACTTTTATCTTGTAAAGTAACCTTTTATGTGACACCTTGTAAAATGCCTTCTGGAAGGCCAAATACACCACATCCACTGGTTCCCCTTTATCCATCCTGTTTATTACATCCTCAGAGAACTCCAGCAAATTTTACAAACATGACCTCCCCTTCATAAATCCATGCTGACTCTGCCTGACCGAATTTTGCTTTTCCAAATGTCCTGCTACTGCTTCTTTAATAATGGACTCCAACATCATCCCAACCACAGATGTTAGGCTAACTGGTCTATAGTTTCCTGCTTTTTGTCTGCCTCCTTTTTTAAATAATGGTGTTACATTTTCAGTTTTTCAATCTGCTGGGACTGCCCCAGAGTCAAGGAAATTTTGGTAAATTACAACCAATGCATCCACAATCCCTGCCGCTACTTCTGTTAAGACCCTAGGATGCAAGTCATCAGGTCCAGGGGATTTTTCTGCCTTTAGTCCCATTATCTTACTGAGTACCACCTCTTCAGTGATTGTGATTGTGTTGAGTTCCTCCCCCCGCCCCCCCCAACCCCCCCCCCCCCCCCCCGCCTATAGCCCCTTGACTATCGACTGTTGGAATATTGTTAGTGTCCTCTAAAGACTCATTCAAAATATTTGTTCAGAGTTTCAGCCATCTCCATGTTCTCCATTACTAATTCCCCGGTCTCATCCTCTAAGGGACCAACATTTACTTTAGCAACCCTTTTCCTTTTTATAGACCTATAGAAACTCTTGCTATCTGTTTTTATATTTCGTGCTAGTTTACTTTCATAGTCTATCTTCCCTTTCTTAATCATTTTTTTAGTCATTCTTTGCTGGCTTTTAAAAGCTTCCCAGTCTTCTGTCTTCCCACTTGTTTTGGCCACATTGTATGCCCTTGTTTTAATTGGATACCATCCTTTATTTCTTTAGTTAGCCACAGATGGCTATCTTTTCTCTTACATGCTTTCCTCCTCACTGGAATATATTTTTCTTGAGAATTGTGAAATATCTCCTTAAATGTACACCACTGTTCTTCAACTGTCCTACACTTTAATCTATTTTCCCAGTCCATTTTACCCAACTTTGCCCTCATACCTTCATAGTCTCCTTTATTTAAACTTACTACGCTGGTTAGAGATCCAACTTTCTCACCCTCCATCTGAATTTGAAATTCTATCATGCTATGATCACTCATTCCAAGGGGATCCTTTACGAGGAGATTGTTTATTAATCCTGTCTCCAAGAACTTAGCACCAACTTTCAGGCTCAGGATAAGTCTTTCCACCTTCTTTTGACCACTGACTGTCACCTCGAACCGAACATTCAGCTTTGGTTGGAAGGCTCATTAATTGGCCGAGTACTTTTTCTCTAGTGACAGTGATTGTTTTAAGCTCCTCCCTCCCTTTTGTCCCTTGATTATCTACTATTATTGGGATGCTTTTAATGTCTTCTACCATGAAGAATATTTGTTCTAAGACTCTGACCTAGTATTTCCATTGCATTGCCATCCGGTTTCTCGGCGGTATTGGTCATTTTGGGCGAGAATCGGGTTGGCAAAAATTTCCACAGCTGAATTCCGCCAACAGTTTTGAAGTACCACTGGGGAGCGGACCGCCGGCGTGCACGGTCCATAGATCGGCATCTAATTTTTGGCTCAGCAGTGACTCGTAGGTAAATTGAAAAATAACCACCCATGAGAATCAGCGGGAGCCACGCAATGCTGGGCAGTAGGTGAGTAGCCCTGCAAAAAATGGTAATTAAATGGATTTTTACTAATTATTTTAAAATTCCCTTGCAGTGATTAAAGTGAAAAAGGTCCTGAGAATGTTATTATGATTTTTTTAAATTTACGTTTTTCTCCTCCAAGGCCCAACCCGCAGCCTCAGTGTAAATATTAGCAATTATCGGCCATTATTTTTTAAGAACCGCCCAATCGGCCCAAGATTCCACATTCCGCCGAGAATCAGGGTGTAAGGACCATTTTTTTTGCTGGGCGGATTTTTTTTCTTTTCTTCCTGGAATTTTTTGCTGGTGATAATTTGAGAATCTTAGTGATATTTTGGGCGGCAATCCAGCGCTGGCGGATTTTTGGTAAATTGTTGCGCTCTGCCATTTCTCTGTTTCCCATTATTAATTTCCCAGTCTCATCTTCCAAGGGACCAATGTTTACTTTAGATACTCCCTTCCTCCCTTCTTTTTTATATACTTGTAGAAGCTCTTACTGTCTGTTTTTATTTTTCTTGCTAGTTTACTCTCATAATCTCTTTTCTACCTTTTTAGTCATCCTTTGCTGGTTTTTCAACATTTCCCAATCTTCTGGACTACCACTAATCTTTGCAACATTGAATGCCTTTTCTTTCAATTTGATACCATCCTTAACTTCCTTAATTAGCCACGGATGATTCATCCTTCTCGTATATTCTTTCTTTCTCACTGGAATATATCTTTGTTGAGAGTTATGAAATATCTCCTAAATGCCTGCCACTGGTGATGCACTGACTTAACTTTAAATTTATTTTCCTTGTCCACTTTAGCCAACTCTGTCTTCATACCTTTGTAATTGCCTTGATTTAAGTTCAAAACATTTGTTTCAGACCCAAGTTTCTCACTCTCAAACTGAAAGTGAATTTCTATCATGTTATGAGCACTCTTTCCTAGAGGATCCTTTACTACGAAATATTAAATTAATTCTATCTCATTACACATTCCCAGATCGATAATAGCCTGTTCCCTGGTGGTCCCACAAAGTATTATTCTAAGAAACACTCTATGTACTTATTCTCAAGGCTAACTTTGCCAATTTGATTTGTCCAATCTATATGAAGATTAAAATCGCCCATGATTATTGCCGTACCTTTCTTACAAGCCCCCATTATTTCTTGATTTATACTCCGCCCAACAGTAGCTACTGTTAGGGGGCCTATAGATTTCTCCCACCAGTGACTTCTTTCTCTTAGTAGTTCTTATCTCCAATGAAGGAATGCAAAATTCACAAGAAACTCCCCCTGTGTTTTGGCTCATTCAAGACGAAATTTAATTTGGGACTATCTATCAAAAGGTTGGAACTCTAAAGTGCTTATGGAAGAAACTACAAACGTTAATAGAATTTTGGATATTAAAAGACAAACTCAAGGCTGTGGGCTGACCTACGGAAGTAGCAAGAGACAGTCTAATTAAGTAACACTACCTGGGTGTAAGGACTGAGCTAACCTGTCTGGAAGAATGAGTATTCGAAAATCCTTCTCCACAAGAGACATTAACATCACAAAATCACCCAGAGGTAGCTACCCATCGACATGGGTCTGGACAACCAATTCAGCATATACATCACAAAGAGGCCCAATCCAGCCTCTATGCGAAAGACAAAGCACAAAAGGACATTGCAATTACCAAACTAATATTTCCATCAGGAAACAGTTTTTGAACATCAACTCACCCAAAACATATCAACTTTTAACGAGCCCCCCAAAATATTACAAAGAACAACCAAGCCCGCCAAAATTATACAAAGGATTTTGAAGAGATTTGGCGCTAAGATTAGAACACTGAAATTGTATAACTGGCTCCTGTTTTCAACAGAGGTTAGGTGGTTGCTAGGTAGCTACAAGGCTGCCATCACCTCAGATGACACTTTTACTGACAGACTAGTAACACACTATGCTGTGTCATCAAGACAAGGAGAGAAACCAACGCGACAGTTGTAAACTAACTTCTCCAGCCTCGAAGTCCTGAAGTCCTGAAGGAAGGAAGAATATCACCATTGCAGCAGCGACCGACCACAGTCAACATGGTATCAAAGGAAAAACAACCACGAGCTACCGTTAACTATTAAAAGGGTTGGTAAGCATAGTCCCTGCATGCCCTGGAGTCCAACCTAGCTAGAATTAGGTATTGGGAGGTGGGAGGTATAATTTTACTGTAACCCCCTTTGAATGTGTAGTGTATGGCTCTTTATTAGAGTGATTTTAAGTTTGACCTTGTAACTTTCCTTGTACTGTTCTTTATTAGAGTGATTATAAGTTTGACCTTGTACCTTTCCTTGTATTGTTCTTCATGAGAGTGATTATAAGTTTGACCTTGTACCTTTCCTTGTATTGTTCTTTATTAGAGTTATTGTAAGTTTGGCCTTATAATTTCTTACGAGAGTTATAAGCCTGTATTACTTTGAATGTAATAAAAACAAAGTACTTTGCTTCAAACCAGTGTCCTTTGCACTTTTGTCACACACCCCCAAATAAATCCAGAGTACAGAACCCAAGGGAGTGGGAGCGATTCGAACTGCTCAAGATGGTTAGAAGGGAACCTGACCCCCTCATAGAGAATGCACCCCCCTTACAAAATGGCAACCGCGGCAGGACACTGGTACATGGGATGTGATGTGGAGAATGCTGGTTTGGGGCAAAGAACCAAAATGGAAGAGAGGATTTCGTCCTATGTGTATAAGAAAGTGAATGTCACTAAAGAATGGGTGCTTAGTCTATTGCGCGTTGAGCGTCCAGCTGACACTGCAGCCAGTGGACAGCAAGCAAAGATCACAAAGAAACAGTAGAGAAGGCAATCTGGTTGGTCTGTCTACAGCGACAGGTTCAACTCCTAGACAGAATGAATGAAACATTACAGGCAGAGTTATGGGAATGCGCAGAGAACTATCAGGAAAGGGTTATGTCAGAAGAAAGATTATCAGGAGAGTTCCATAAGCTAAAACAGGAAAGGACCCAAATAATGGAAAGGTTTAAAAACAGTCAGGACTATTTTCAATGTCAGGTTACCGAGGCCAAAAGTAATGAAAAGTCACTGAGGGAGGAAAGCACTCGCCTCACCCTACAAGTAAAAGAGCTCTAGGTGAGATTAAAAGATGTGCAAGCAGCGTATAAAGTAGCTAGCACTAATGGGTTTGAATCGGGAGACCACAGTCCCTGCCAGCAACAAATTAAAAGTTTAAACCTTGCTCTGTCCAAGGCAAAAGGCATGGTATGTCTAATAAGCCCGGGTACGCCCCAGGTAAACCTGGAAGAGAAGGAAGAAACTATCTGGCCACCTGGTGGCACCGGTGACTATACCGGTGCAGCAGCAGGAGGGGCAAATCAGTTAGAGGGCGAACAGGGCTAGTGAACCACCACCACCTGTAGCACCGAGTTTCAGCTCGGCTTGGCCGCAGGGAAGAGAAGGAGGCGAGCCAGAACAGGGAAAGCCAGAACCAGGGCCAATGTGCCCGATCTGGCAACAGAAGTTTTCCCCGCCCAACCTTGCCGGGGGTCCAGGGCCCCTGGAAAGTCAGTTTGTGGTCCCCCACACTCCCCACCAGCTTAGGGCTATGATAAGCCACCTGGGAACGCTAACTCTAAAGGGAGACCCCTCGGTTCACTTTGTGGAAGTGGAACAGGCAGGGGATAGTAATGGGTGCGATGATGCAGAAATGGCAAAGCTGCTTCTCCTATCCCTAGACAGCAAACTCTACCAGTCCCTCTCTACTGAGACCAAAAGAGGACAGAAAATGCTTGCTGCCATCCAAAAGGACATTTTAGAAGTTATGGGCTGCAATGATGGGAGTCCCTTCTCTAGAGAAGAGAAAACGGTGCGGCTCACAGGAGAAACCCCACAGGCTTTCGCAGACCGACTGTGGCTGATGTACAAAAGCACCTGTAGTGGGGACTTAGACAGGGATCATTTAAACCTGGACGAATTAGCACACTGGCTCCGAAGCCTAGTAGCTAACAGTTAACCCTGAATAAGAACTAAGGCTGAGGCCTGGTTCGACCCCAAAGATCCCCAAGCCACAGAACAGGGAGTGCTTAGGCAACTGACCCTAGCTTACAGAAATGGCAGAGGGACAGAAGAGCACCCACAAAAGGGAAGGGTTCACGAAATCCGACCTAACCAAGATAAGAGGGAATGGCACCACGAGGGGGCAACCCCTCCAATACAAAACGTATCTGCTTCGGGTGCGGAAAGAGTGGGCACTGGAGAAAGGATTTTAAAAATTCTTGGAAGAATAGCGCAGGAAAGAATTCTCCAGCCCCTGCCCAAAAGACCGAGACAGATTAGCCAGTCCCTCCCCACTTGTTTGAGACCTTTTTAATTGCGCTCTGAGCCATGTTAGATGGCCCTGGCAAGGTAACCACCACCACCGGTACCGAAATCCCATCTGCCCCCTCCCAACCAAAATTATGACTAGGACAGGCACAGCCTGTCCACCTGTGTGCCCTCGAGTATGATGTGTGGGGGAGACCGACCGTTCAGATGGAAGTGGAAAAGGTGAAATGGACTTACCTTCTGGATACCGGGGCCTCAAGCACCCTGTCTATGCAGCTAACCTCACCGCCTCACCTCTGTCTAATGGGGTCCCCTACAGCTTGGTGGGTTTCACAGGCACTGAACAGACTGGCTCATTCTCCGTTCCACTCTCCATTCAATTAGGTACATTCCACACTAAGTGGACTTGTGTTCTGATGAAGTGGGAGCAGGAAGGGAGAGGGATCGTGGGGACTGACTTCATCCTAGGCCACGGGATCCGAGTGGATTTAAGAAACCACTGTCTCTGGGGGGGTCAGTCTATACGGGACAGGAAAGTGAGGTGATGGTTATCCCGGGTTAACAGGGAAAAGGGATGGTGTGCACCATGAAACCAAAGGAGGGTTACGACCTTGAATCACTGGTCAGCAACACCCCTGTAGAATATCAAGAGTATGTGTGGAAAAATCTTGCAGCTTTTGCCACTCACAAACACGACTGTGGGACAATAAATGGGGTCAAGGTTAGTATAGATGGGGATCCCATGACCCGACCGCAGAAACAGTACAACTTCCCCAGGGAGGTGGAGGCAGACATGGAAACAGCCTTGGGTTCACTGGTTAAACAGCAGGTATTGAGACCGATAGCTACCCATGTGAACTCGCCATTGTGGCCGGTTAAGAAACCGGACAACTGGAGAGCCACAATGGACTATCGAGTACTCAACCATAACATCCCCGCCTGTGCACCCATTGTTGCTGCTGTCGCCGACCTCATTGGAAGTATCCCAGCCTCCGCGACCACCTTCACGGTGCTTGATATTTCCAATGGGTTCTGGTCCATACCTTTAAGAAGGGAAGATCAGTACAAGTTTGCTTTTACCTTTAAAGGACAGTAATATACTTGGAACTGTCTCCCTCACGGCTTCCACAACAGCCCCAGTATTTTCCATCAGTGTATGGCCAATTGTTTAAAGAGTTTCAGCAGACCCCAGCAGTTAATACAGTATGTAGATGACCTGCTCCTGTTCACCGATGAGGGGGAGGAGCATGGCCCACTGCTGGCTGAACTGCTGGAGCTGCTGAAAGAAGAAGGATTTAAAGTAAACCCCAAGAAGGCACAGATGGGCCTGAAGCAAGTAAAATTCCTGGGACTGGCTGTGCGCGCTGGGGAGAAAGTCATTGACAAAGCTAGAAGGGAAGCAGTGCAGAAGTTAGCCGCCCCCAACACAGTGACAGGAGTAAGATGTTTTCTGGGACTGACCGGGTACTGCAGAGACTTCATTGAGGATTATGCAGCCACAGCAGCCCCCCTGCTCCGACTCCTACACAAGGGAGTGGAGTGGGAATGGGACAAAGGTTGCGAGGCAGCCTTTATCCAACTCAAGAAAGACCTGCAGACTGTGCCAGTTCTAGGGGGCATAGAAGGGGGTAAATAACTTTTCCTGGAGGTAGCTGTGATGTATGTAGCACTCAAATCACTGACTCTACACAGTATGGTGTTGTAGTAACTGCTGTGACCTTAATCCTTTATTGTGTAACTCCAGAGTACCCCTCAGGTGTGGTGGGCAGCCTTTCGGGTCTCCCACCACAGTGCTCCTTGTGGTGCACCATTGTAACTATACATTTAATGTACCTGGACAATACAGAACATCTCACTCCTCCCCCACCCAGTTCCAAAAAAACATTGCCGGTAACCTCGGCCTTGTTCGTCCTGTTAGACTTGTGAGTGTGAGTCCATGACGATCCACTTCCCTCTTTCCCCCATGAAGAGATAATGCTTGCGACCCGATGCAAGCATGTGGTATTTTCTGTCCTTACATGGGTGATGCAAGTACACAAACATAACCTCCAATAGAAAGCAGGTACACATAGACAGTACATTTGTATGATACATATAGATGCATTGAAGAGTTATATCAAAAGGTTGCAGGTACACTGAACAGTTATTTAATCCCAGCTCCACTGGGTGAGGTATGGTGGCGGCATACAGCCCTTTTTTGCCCGAGATAATGGGCTGCGCTGAGATAGAGTATCGCAACTAGTGCATTGCCTCTGTTCTCAGAAAATAGTTGCCTTTGCGGTTTGTCTGCAGCTGCTGAACCATTGCATAAATCATATAAAATCAGAAATCACATTAATCCATTCGTCATGTTAGTCACAGATCCATTAACCCTTTTAACTGTGCATTGTGATGTTAACTCTTTTCACCAATCATATTAATCATTTTAATCACAGTAATCATTTTAGCATCAAAATATTAACTCTTCTCATAAATCACGTCATCATGCAGGGTAGCGATAGGCGTAATGATAACCAGAGTGTGACAGGAAAGGACAGAGCGTACAAACAGAAGAGTGCACCAGTAAATAGGGTCAGAGAAGGGAAAAACGGTAAAAAGACAAAAATAAAGGCTTTTTATCTGAATGTGCACAGCATTCGTAACAAGATAGATGAGTTGACGGCACAAATAGAAATAAATGGGTGTGATCTGCTAATCATTACAGCGACATGGTTGCAAAATGACCAAAGCTGGGAACTGAAGATTCAGGATCTTTGACATTTCAGAAGGATAGGCAGAAAGGAAATGAGCTGGGATAGCTCTGTTAATAAAGGATGAGGTCAGTGCCACACTGAGATATGATATTGGCTCAGAAGACAAGATGTGGAATCAGGTTGGGTGGTGTAAGGATGGGGTGGTCTCTATGGGGTGGTCTCTATGAGGGGGTCTGACCAACTTGAGCAGTTCAAATCACTCCCCCTCCCTTGGGTTCTGTACTCTGGATTTATTTGGAGGGTGCGACAAAAGTGCAGAGGACACAGGTTTTCTGCGAAGAGCTTTGTTTTTATTACAATCAAGGTAATACAGGCTTATTACTCGAGTAAGAAAATACAAGGTCAAACTTATAATCACTCTAATAAAGAACAATACAAGGAAAGTTACAAGGTCAAACTTAAAATTACTCTAATAAAGAGCCATACACTACACATTCAAAGGGGGTTACAGTAAAATTAAACCTCCCACCTCCCAATACCTAATTCTAGCTAGGTTGGACTCCATGGCATGCAGGGACTATGCTTACCAATCCTTTTGATATTTAACGGTTGATCGCGGTTGTTTTTCCTTTGATACCATGTTAACTGTGGTTGGTCGCTGCTGCGATGGTGATGTTCTTCTTTCCTTCAGGACTTCAGGACTTCGAGGCTGGAGAAGTTAGTTTACAACTGTCACGTTGGTTTCTCTCCTTGTCTTGATGACACAGCATATTGTGGTACTAGTCTCTCAGTAAAAGTGTCATCTGAGGTGGTAGCAGCCTTGTAGCTACCTAGCAACCACCTAACCTCTGTTGAAAACAGGGACCAGTTATACAATTTCAGTGTTCTAATCTTAGCGCCAAATCTCTTCAAAATCCTTTGTATAATTTTGGCGGGCTTGGTTGTTCTTTGTAATATTTTGGAGGGGCTCGTTAAAAGTTGATATGTTTTGGGTGAGTTGATGTTCGAAAACTGTTTCCTGATGGAAATATTAGTTTGGTAATTGCAATGTCCTTTTGTGCTTAATCTTTCGCATAGAGGCTGGATTGGGCCTCTTTGTAATGTATATGCTGAAATGATTGTCCCGACCCATGTTGATGGGTAGCTACCTCTGGGTGATTTTGTGATGTTAGTGTCTCTTGTGGGGGAAGGATTTTAGAATACTCATTCTTCTGGACAGGTTAACTCAGTCCTCACACCCAGGTAGCGTTGCTTAATTAGACTGTCTCTTGCTAGTTCCGTAAGTCCGCCCACAGCCTTGAGTTTGTTTTTTAAAATCCAAAATTCTATTAAAGTTTGTAGTTTCTTCCATAAGCACTTTAGAGTACCAACCTTTTGATAGATAGTCCCAAATTACATTTCCTTTCGAATGAGCCCAAATACAGGAGGGGTTTCTTGTGAATTTTGCATTCCTTCATTCCCCCCTGTTGACACTCCACACTCTTGAGTGTCAATCAAGGTAAGCAAAATTCCTGCTCCCGAGAGTCAACCTTCCCTGCATTTATACTGGCTAAACATTACCCTGCACCCCGCCGTTGAAATGCAATGTAATATACAGGCGAATACAGTCATTACAATTCGGTTATGATGTTTCTCTTTTACTCGGTTTTCACAGTAAAATGACGGTATAGTCATACACAACTTTAAGTAAAGTAAAATATAAACACATAGTAACACATTTTCAAATAGCATAAATGTCCATTGTCAAACACATTTTAAGTTCAGTAAAATAAAAGTACATAATCAAACATTTTTAAGTAGACTCTTACAGCACTCGATATTCTGCGGTTTTCAGCAGGTAAAATCAAACACAAATTAAACATGGCAGTGTGGTGTCACCCCTCCCTGCCGTGATTCCCAAGTTCGGCCAAGGAGCATACAGCACCGTTTGGTGCCTGACCTGACGGCCTCTGCGTTTCACTCGGCAAGTGAGACAACATAAGTAAAGTATAATCGCGAGTTGTCAAATAAGTAAGGTATGGGAAGCGATTCTGATCCAGACTGGGACCTCTATATTTCTGAAAAGGTCCCACCAAGACGGAATGGTGACCTCAAGAATCTTTTTCCCTATCTCAATGGTTTTCTGTTCTAGAGTGTAGAAGTGTTTTTGTGAGATAATTACAGCTTTTAGCAGAGCGATAAGATGTTCGGGTGGAGGGGGTATTGCATAGCCAAAATGTACAACATAATCCTGCAGGTTTGTAATGTTTTCCTGCACAGTGAGGTGGACAGTGGAGGGTTCAGGAATGGGGACAATCCGTTCCCGAGCCATTGGAACTGATGCCTCATCTTTGAAGAAAAAACTGCTGTCACTTACCGGACACCAGCAGTGTCCATGCTGGTAGTGGGGCGCACTGGTGGTGACACAATATGTCCCAGCCCCTGTGTATGTTACCTGTGGAGGGACATGGTCTTGTGCCATTACTTCCATGGTGCAGTTAATAGGCTGTGCACCAGCAGCTTTAAACCCACACTGTGACTGGGCACTCAAGTACTGGGGACACCGTGCACGCCGGCTCTGGCACCCGCAGAGGTCAGTACCTGTTACAGTGTGCTCCCACTTTATGGCATAGAGTGGGACCACTGCGAAATGAATGTGTGCACTTCCCTGAATAGCTCCAATGTTTTCCACCCGGTATACCGGTGCGGGTCGGGCTGTCCCACCCATGACCGGCATCCTTAGTACGATCCCCATAATAGTGTGGTTAGATTTCCCACAGTCTACTGGGACAGGGTAGGCTTCAGAGGCTAGGCGGAGCTGGCACAGGCTTAGTGAATTGCTGTACGGGTGGAGGGCTGTGAGGTGCTTGTTCCTGATCCAAGAGCGGAGTACCCCTTGTTTTAAATCCTCCAGGTTGTTGTGGCTCTCGCCCAACAACCATGCCCCTTATAGCACGCACAGCTCGTTCTGTGCAGCCTAGTCCGAAGCGTTTCTATCCTCTCATATAAGTGCATTCACTGTCTGTGCATGTTTTTTCCAGCTCAGCCACTATTTCTTTTAACTGGACAGTCATAGCTTGGTCCTCATGTAGTTCTGATCCTACTACGGTATTCTCCTGTTTCAGGATTTTTCTCAATTGGGTCTTTAAACTGTTTATCTGTGTTTGCAGTTCTTTGTCATCTAGGCTATTTATTACAGAGGATGCTGTATTGTAGGTAGTGAAAACGTCGTTTATGATTCCCCTTCTAGGACTCCCTGAGCCCATGGTGTCCCTAGCGTTTAGGGTGTATAGGTCTACTTTGTCTACATTTCCAAAGTCTAACCCTTAAAATTTCTTGAACATGTCTCTGAGTAGGGCCTGGTATAGCAGCTCTGTTTCCTTTGGACACCATGCAGGTAGGTGTACCTCGGTAAGGTTTAATATTACTGAAGCTACTGCATAATGTAGCCCCTGGTATAACACCTTTCCGGTCGGTACTAATACAAATCTGTTTCCAGGTCCCTTGGTGGTGGTAGGACACCTTTCTATTACTGTGCGTATTGGCGGGGTTGTGGGCAGGAGTTTCTTAATGTGTGCTCTTAGTTCGGTGGCGTTAATTGGGAGTGGGGAGTGTGGGACCGCACACCCGTGTTGGCTAGAATCCCACCCCATCCCATCCCCTTCATCTTGCCATTGCCTAGCAAAGGCGATCGATATGCCTGCGGGACAAATACTCTCTGATCCCCACATGCAAACATAAATTCCTTGTTCGGATACCCACCATTTGTCCCAACACACTTTTACTCCTCCCCGTGTCCCTGTGATGGTGCGGCACGTATTATTACCGAGTCTTTCCCAGTCCGATTCCTGGTCCCATGTGTCCTTGCTGAGTTTTCTGAGCCACCACCATCTTCCCAGGGGAATATTTCCTTTGAAGGTCAAACATACACGTTTTCCCTCTGTAACACTGACTCAGGCAGCGATGATCCGTATCCAGGGGCATGGAAGTGAGGCCTCTCCGTAGGTAAAACCTTCCTGGCTGGAGTAGCGGGTAAAATTAGATCGCAGCCACCCTGGCCATCTTCCCTCGTGGGCATAAACGGCGAGTTCTTCCATGTCTCGGGAGCCACCCCCGGCGGTTACGATCGGTGCTCTTCCTCCTGAACACCCGTAGATGAGGGATTCTTCCACGTCTCCTCGGTCGCTGCTGCTCATCCTTATCAGGGCGAGCAGGAATAGAATCCTTCTCATGCTGTCCTCTTTCCTGTAGGGGCACATAAAATAGATTGTCTAGCCCTGAGAAAGCTCTCTGGTTCCAAATTTGGGCTCATAGTCTTTAATTGATTGGCTGTCTTATTCAGTTCCTTGTGCACTGATTGCTTTTAACTTTATCTCACAGTCGTTCTGCTTGTTATCTTACCGGTGCTTCCTTAATTGTCATATCGGTAGAGTCTTCTTACACCCGGGGATTACACGGCCTGTGCTTCTTTTAACAGCTGCACAGGTAGATTATTTTCCTTACCCCAGTTAACTAATACATGTTTACTTAATCATTACACAGATAATCTTATTCTATTCTACACTTGATCACTAAACATACTTAAATTCATATCACTATATATGTATATCTGCCACCCGTCTCCGGGTGGCCAGGTTAATTCCTGCTTTCTCTCTTTCTTCTTCTCCTGCTGGGTGTCTAGTGAGGTAGGTGATAAGTCAGTCTGCACCATCTAACCCTAAGTACCCTGACCGGACGTGGGTTTGAGTCCCACACTATCGGGAGGAACGTCCCCTCCGGTGCTGCAGCACACCGCTCCTTTGGGGGTGGCTGCTTGGTTCCTTTCTTCGCCTGGGGGTTGTTCTGCCTGGTCGAGGGCTACAGGCTGGGGACTCCCACTTGGTGGCTGGTCCATCGCTATCTCTTCTGGGGGTCCCTCGTTGCCCGAAGCTACCGGCTGGGTGTCCCTGCTCGCGGGCTAGTCTCTGACCTTAGGTGCCCTTTTGTGGCTGGTCCCTTTCCCGGGGCTGAACCATTTAAATTGGGGCGCTGGTGACCACAGTGTCTTTGGCCGTGGTGTGCGGGGAGTCCTTCTTAAGGCTCCGGCTGCTGGGGGTGCGTCCGAGTCCCAAATGATTGGGGGGACAGCTCCTCCAGTAACGTAGTCCATCTCTAGGTACAGTCTGTAGGTCTGCCACGTCCCTTGTGGGATTTCCACAGTCGGGGGCTGTTGGCTAGGGGTCCCTATCTTTAGTGCAGTTTACAGTTTTTGGCTGTCCCTTGCGTTTAGCTGCTGCCCTGGTTGAAAGGTTTGCACTGATTTATGTGGAACCACTTTGTTCGGTGGGGCAATTTTATGGCATAGACCATGGGGCTTGCCTTGTCGACAATGTGGTAAGGTCCCACGTACAGTGCCTCAAAGACCCCTACTCTAGCATAGTTTCTCACCATAATCTGGTCCCCAATCTCCCATTCGTGGTGCTTGCGGGGCTCTAGCAGCAGTCGATTGCTCCGATGCTGTTTTCCCCATGTTGTTCGCAGCCTGCCAGTGAATCCGTTTAAGGTGTTCAAACAGATTCCTAACAAAGCTGTCACCGTTCGCTTCCCTAAAAGCTGACCTTCCGTGAGTACCGGGGCAAACACATGGGTGGGGGTTCGCATGGCTCTGCCGGTCATGAGCTCGTACGGGGAGTACCCCGTGCTCTTTGACTGGCTGGCCCAGATCCCAATGAGGACCAGTGGTAGAACCTCTACCCACCCTTTGGGTGAGTCACCTGTCTCTTTGCGCAGGCTTTCTTTGATGGTGCGGTTTAAACGCTCCACAGGCCCGGATGACTGCGGGTTGTGGGCAACATGCCATTTTCCTCTAATGCCGAGTACCTTAAGGGTCTTCTGCATCACCTGCCCGGTGAAATGACTCCCCTGGTCGGACTACATGTATTGTGGTAGTCTCCATCGAGAGAACACTTCTCTGACCAGGATCCTGGCTGATCCCAGGGCAGTGGCTGTTCGGCATGGGAAGGCCTCCATCCATTTAGTGAATACATCCACCAATACGAGGCAGTAATTGTAATCTCCCTGAGCAGTGGGTAGGGGCCCGATATAATCGATTTGGATCGATTGCCAGGGTCCCTCTACCCTCCTGATATGTCCCATAGATACCTTTCTTTTCTGGGGGTCAGGGTTGTTGGCCGCGCACACTAGACAGCTAGCACAGAACTTGCGGACCTCTTCCCTGAGTCCTGGCCACCACCCTGCCTGTTCCACTCATTGCCAAGTGGTCTCATTTCCGGGGTGTTCTGCTCCTGGAACCTCGTGGGTCAGCTGGAGGAATTATCTCCGGTGCTGTTGCGGTACTACCCATTGCTCCCTCCTGGCAATTGCTGCGGTGTCATACGGGCCGTATATCCTTTCCCCTTTAGCTAGCGTGTTCAGGACAGTTTTGAGAATGGGGTCTTGGATCTGGACCATTTTTAGGTCCAGGGGCAAAGCTATCCCTCCCTCCCCTGCCGTCCCTATCCTGCCCCTGACTGCTACTATGAGTCCTGGGTTGTACGGATCCCAGAGCTTGCCCGTGCGGGCAACTTGCTGGCTAACATGTCAGCCTGCTGGTTTCCCTCGCTACGGAGTTCTGTGGTGGAATGTGCCTTCACCTTATGTATGTAGATATTCCCTTCCTCCCCTATGGCTTTCATGATCTTTTCCAGTCGGGGCTTAATTGCCAGGGGTCTCCCCTCTGCGGATGTGTATCCGCGGCGGGACCAGATAGCCAGGTACTCCGTACACGAATTGCATGTGAACATACTGGCCGAGCAAATCATGTATGGGGTAGGGAATTCTTGGGGGTGTGCGACTACATACACCACCGCAGACAGTTCAGCGTGCTGGGTGCTCATAGTACTGGGAGTTTAATCGCCAGGGCAATGCCTGCCTTGGGGTCATAAACTCCGCAGCCTGTGAGTTGTTCATCTGTAGATACTGTGCTTGAACCATCCACATAGATCTCTCGGCCTGTGGGGTGTAACCCAGCCCAAAAGCCTATGTTAATTTCCCATACCCCTTCTATGGAACACCGGTGGGCTGTCCCTGGATAAATCATGTTGGCTGCGAGTCTTGGCTCACAGAGACCCTTTACCCTTAGGTCCATTTGGGAGAGGAGCAGGGTCCAACGAGCAATGCGGGCACCGCTCACTGTCCCGTTCTTGATTCTCCCATCCAGGAGCATTTGGGTGGGCGTATGGTGGGTAAGGAGTGTGATAGGGGATCCCCTGTGAAGATCAGTGATCTTTTCACAGCCCAGTGAGTGGCTAGGAGGTGCCGCTCACAGTTGGAGAATCCCTTCTCCACGTTCGTGAGGATCCTGGAGGAGTAGACCACTGGTCTCAGCCGCTCTTGGAGCAGTACTGCATGCAGGCTGTCCCCACTGGCTGCTACTGTTATGTATTGTCCAGGTACATTAAATGTATAGTTACAATGGTGCGCCACAAGGGACACTTGGTGGGAGACCCGAAAGTACCTGCAAGACAGAGTATAAAAGGTTGCCCACCACAGCTGAGGGGCACTCTGGAGTTACACAATAAAGGACTAAGGTCACAGCAGTTACTACAACACCAGACTGTGTGGAGTCAGTGATTTGAGTGCTACATACATCACAAATTGGCGACGAGGATACCGACGAGCTCTTCACGCAACCATGGCTACTTTGGGCACGCTAAAGGATTTCAGAGGGTAATGACTGGGATGCCTTTACGGAAAGGCTCGAGTACTACTTTATAGCAAACGACCTGACAGGGAACACGAACGCACTGATAGAGAAGCGTAAGATGATATATTGCTGTCCAGTTGTGGCGATGAGGTTTACTGTCTCGTCAGGGATTTGCAGGCACCCGCGAGCGCCAAGGACAAGTCATATGAGCAGCTGATTGAACTCATTCGTAACCAACTGAAACCGAAGGAGAGCATCCTCACGGCCAGGCACAAATTCTACCACCACTGCAGACCTGAGGGCCAGGATATCACCAAATATGCTGCGGACATCAGGAGACTTGCGGCACCGTGTGATTTTGGCACACACCTTGACGAGGCGTTGCGAGACATCTTTGTTATGGGGAGTGGCCATGAGGGTCTCCTTCACAAGCTGCTATCCTGAACCTACAATCAGCCTGCAGCGAGCCATCAACATCAGCCGGGCATTTATGACCTCGACTTGCAGCATCAAGCAGATGATCCACACGGTCTCGAACCCAGCAGGTACTATTCACAGGATAGCGCCTGTCACGGACAAAACTGCAGAACGTGGCTCTGCCCAGGGCAGAGAGCACAGACCTCAGGGTCCTGGAACTCAGAGTCCACCGAGGGAGGCTAATCGAGTAGCACCATGCTGGCGCTGCGGAGGAAGTCATGGAGCTCACCAGTGCAGGTTTGCGGAGTATACGTGAAATACCTGCCACACGCAAGGCCACCTTCAGCGTATGTGCAAAAGAAACACGGCTCACCCTGTGGCTGAGGAAATGGTAGATGATCTACCATCCAGCGAGGAGCATTGCGGTTTGGCTCGACAGGCATCCCGGCCCCAGGTAGAAGAAGATGATGTGTTTGGACTGTATACTTGTACCGACAATTCGGCCCCAGTGATTATGGAAGTCAAGATTAACGGAGTCCCAGTGGGTATGGAAGTGGACACGGGGTCGGGTCAGTCGCTGATGAGTCAGGAAAATTTTGATAAACTGTGGATCAACCCAGCTGCACAACCCAAGCTGGTCCCGGTCACGGCGAAGCTGCGCACCCATACCAAGGAACTGATACCTGATCTTGGCAGAGCGGAGGTGCAGGTATCTCACGGTGGCGAGGCGCACAGTTTACCTTTGTGGATCATTGCAAGTGATGGGCCGACGCTACACGGCAGGAGATGGATGGGGAAGGTCCGTGGTAGCTAGGAAGACTTCATTCCTCCACAGACCGCTGTCCCCCGTGTTCATAGGCAGAGCAGGCCTCCACCTTCGGATCGGATGGCAGCGAAGGAAGCGTGTGTGGGGTTCGGCAGAGCAATGGCGGCCATCGACTCTCCCCTGCAAAGTCTGAGAGTGAGAAAGAGGCACTGGAACCAGCAGCAGCGCCGACTGAGCTGGAGAAGAGAGAAGGGTTTCGATGGGCTGCTCCAGCAGGCACCATCGGCCCGTAGGCAGAGGCGGCCGTTCGCGTGGCTTGCAGCGGGAGGAGCGGTGAATCGGCAGTTTCGGGAGCGGGACTCGCTCGGCAAAGTTGTGAGGGCCGGGGCTCCGAGGACCGGGGCTCGTGCAGGATTGGCTGAGGCAGTGAGGAGGTCGGCTCCGGAGGACGTGTGTGTGTGTGGCGGATCTCAAGAGAGAGGGAGAGCAGGCAGCAGCATAGTGAGCTCAAGATGGCGGCGAGTCTCGTGGCAGCAGCATTCTGCAGAGAGAGGCAGGCAGGCACCAGAAGAGCACCTAAAATGGTAGTGCCCAGTAGAAACCTCGTGGGAAAAACAAAATGGCGTCTTAAAAGCGCACCCGGGAGTCTTAAAGGGGCCTTACACCATTGGCGGTCCCCACAAAGAGACTTTTGTAAGGGCAAGAGCAAGTCAAAATGATTACTGTGATTTGTATGATGACGTGATTTATGACAAGAGTTAATATTTTGATGCTAAAATGATTACTGTGATTAAAATGATTAATATGATTGGTGAAAAGAGTTAACATCACAATGCACAGTTAAAAGGGTTAATGGATCTGTGACTAACATGACGAATGGATTAATGTGATTTCTGATTTTATATGATTTATGCAATGGTTCAGCAGCTGCAGACAAACCGCAAAGGCAACTATTTTCTGAGAACAGAGGCAATGCACTAGTTGCGATACCCTGTCTCAGCGCAGCCCATTATCTCGGGCAAAAAAGGGCTGTATGCCGCCACCATACCTCACCCAGTGGAGCTGGGATTAAATAACTGTTCAGTGTACCTGCAACCTTTTGATATAACTCTTCAATGCATCTATATGTATCATACAAATGTACTGTCTATGTGTACCTGCTTTCTATTGGAGGTTATGTTTGTGTACTTGCATCACCCATGTAAGGACAGAAAATACCACATGCTTGCATTGGATCGCAAGCATAATCTCTTCATGGGGGGGAAGAGGGAAGTGGATCGTCATGGACTCACACTCACAAATCTAACAGGACGAACAAGGCCGAGGTTACCGGCAATGTTTTTTTGGAACTGGGTGTGGGAGGAGTGAGATGTTCTGTATTGTCCAGGTACATTAAATGTATAGTTACAATGGTGCGCCACAAGGAGCACTGTGGTGGGAGACCCGAAAGTACCTGCAAGACAGAGTATAAAAGGCTGCCCACCACACCTGAGGGGTACTCTGGAGTTACACAATAAAGGATTAAGGTCACAGCAGTTACTACAACACCATACTGTGTGGAGTCAGTGATTTGAGTGCTACATACATCACAGCTACCTCCAGGAAAAGTTATTTACCCCCTTCTATGCCCCCTAGAACTGGCACAGTCTGCAGGTCTTTCTTGAGTTGGATAAAGGCTGCCTCGCAACCTTTGTCCCATTCCCACTCCACTCCCTTGTGTAGGAGTCGGAGCAGGGGGGCTGCTGTGGCTGCATAATCCTCAATGAAGTCTCTGCAGTACCCGGTCAGTCCCAGAAAACATCTTACTCCTGTCACTGTGTTGGGGGCGGCTAACTTCTGCACTGCTTCCCTTCTAGCTTTGTCAATGACTTTCTCCCCAGCGCGCACAGCCAGTCCCAGGAATTTTACTTGCTTCAGGCCCATCTATGCCTTCTTAGGGTTTACTTTAAATCCTTCTTCTTTCAGCAGCTCCAGCAGTTCAGCCAGCAGTGGGCCATGCTCCTCCCCCTCATCGGTGAACAGGAGCAGGTCATCTACATACTGTATTAACTGCTGGGGTCTGCTGAAACTCTTTAAACAATTGGCCATACACTGATGGAAAATACTGGGGCTGTTGTGGAAGCCGTGAGGGAGACAGTTCCAAGTATATTACTGTCCTTTAAAGGTAAAAGCAAACTTGTACTGATCTTCCCTTCTTAAAGGTATGGACCAGAACCCGTTGGAAATATCAAGCACCATGAAGGTGGTCGCGGAGGCTGGGATACTTCCAATGAGGTCGGCGACAGCAGCAACAATGGGTGCACAGGCGGGGATGTTATGGTTGAGTACTCGATAGTCCACTGTGGCTCTCCAGTTGTCCGGTTTCTTAACCGGCCACAATGGCGAGTTCACATGGGTAGCTATCGGTCTCAATACCCGCTGTTTAACCAGTGAACCCAAGGCTGTTTCCATGTCTGCCTCCACCTCCCTGGGGAAGTTGTACTGTTTCTGCGGTCGGGTCATGGGGTCCCCATCTATACTAACCTTGACCCCATTTATTGTCCCACAGTCGTGTTTGTGAGTGGCAAAAGCTGCAAGATTTTTCCACACATACTCTTGATATTCTACAGGGGTGTTGCTGACCAGTGATTCAAGGTCGTAACCCTCCTTTGGTTTCATGGTGCACACCATCCCTTTTCCCTGTTAACCCGGGATAACCATCACCTCACTTTCCTGTCCCGTATAGACTGACCCCCCAGAGACAGTGGTTTCTTAAATCCACTCGGATCCCGTGGCCTAGGATGAAGTCAGTCCCCACGATCCCTCTCCCTTCCTGCTCCCACTTCATCAGAACACAAGTCCACTTAGTGTGGAATGTACCTAATTGAATGGAGAGTGGAACGGAGAATGAGCCAGTCTGTTCAGTGCCTGTGAAACCCACCAAGCTGTAGGGGACCCCATTAGACAGAGGTGAGGCAGTGAGGTTAGCTGCATAGACAGGGTGCTTGAGGCACCGGTATCCAGAAGGTAAGTCCCTTTCACCTTTTCCACTTCCATCTGAACGGTCGGTCTCCCCCACACATCATACTCGAGGGCACACAGGTGGACAGGCTGTGCCTGTCCTAGTCATAATTTTGGTTGGGAGGGGGCAGATGGGATTTCGGTACCGGTGGTGGTGGTTACCTTTCCAGGGCCATCTAACATGGCTCAGAGCGCAATTAAAAAGGTCTCAAACAAGTGGGGAGGGACTGGCTAATCTGTCTCGGTCTTTTGGGCAGGGGCTGGAGAATTCTTTCCTGCGCTATTCTTCCAAGAATTTTTAAAATCCTTTCTCCAGTGCCCACTCTTTCCGCACCCGAAGCAGATACGTTTTGTATTGGAGGGGTTGCCCCCTCGTGGTGCCATTCCCTCTTATCTTGGTTAGGTCGGATTTCGTGAACCCTTCCCTTTTGTGGGTGCTCTTTTGTCCCTCTGCCATTTCTGTAAGCTAGGGTCAGTTGCCTAAGCACTCCCTGTTCTGTGGCTTGGGGATCTTTGGGGTCGAACCAGGCCTCAGCCTTAGTTCTTATTCAGGGTTAACTGTTAGCTACTAGACTTCGGAGCCAGTGTGCTAATTCGTCCAGGTTTAAATGATCCCTGTCTAAGTCCCCACTACAGGTGCTTTTGTACATCAGCCACAGTCGGTCTGCGAAAGCCTGTGGGGTTTCTCCTGTGAGCCGCACTGTTTTCTCTTCTCTAGAGAAGGGACTCCCATCATTGCAGCCCATAACTTCTAAAATGTCCTTTTGGATGGCAGCAAGCGTTTTCTGTCCTCTTTTGGTCTCAGTAGAGAGGGACTGGTAGAGTTTGCTGTCTAGGGATAGGAGAAGCAGCTTTGCCATTTCTGCATCATCGCACCCATTACTATCCCCTGCCTGTTCCACTTCCACAAAGTGAACCGAGGGGTCTCCCTTTAGAGTTAGCGTTCCCAGGTGGCTTATCATAGCCCTAAGCTGGTAGGGAGTGTGGGGGACCACAAACTGACTTTCCAGGGGCCCTGGACCCCCGGCAAGGTTGGGCGGGGAAAACTTCTGTTGCCAGACCGGGCACATTGGCCCTGGTTCTGGCTTTCCCTGTTCTGGCTCGCCTCCTTCTCTTCCCTGCGGCCAAGCCGAGCTGAAACTCGGTGCTACAGGTGGTGGTGGTTCACTAGCCCTGTCCGCCCTGTAACTGATTTGGCCCTCCTGCTGCTGCACCGGTATAGTCACCGGTGCCACCAGGTGGCCAGATAGTTTCTTCCTTCTCTTCCAGGTTTACCTGGGGCGTACCCGGGCTTATTAGACATACCATGCCTTTTGCCTTGGACAGAGCAAGG
Source organism: Pristiophorus japonicus (assembly GCF_044704955.1). Taxonomy (NCBI): domain Eukaryota; kingdom Metazoa; phylum Chordata; class Chondrichthyes; family Pristiophoridae; genus Pristiophorus; species Pristiophorus japonicus. The sequence continues at coordinate 60,428,911 of NC_091982.1, forward strand.
TTTAAACTTTCACACTCCCCACTCCCAATTAACGCCACCGAACTAAGAGCACACATTAAGAAACTCCTGCCCACAACCCCGCCAATACGCACAGTAATAGAAAGGTGTCTTACCACCACCAAGGGACCTGGAAACAGATTTGTATTAGTACCAACCGGAAAGGTGTTATACCAGGGGCTACATTATGCAGTAGCTTCAGTAATATTAAACCTTACCGAGGTACACCTACCTGTATGGTGTCCAAAGGAAACAGAGCTGCTATACCAGGCCCTACTCAGAGACATGTTCAAGAAATTTTAAGGGTTAGACTTTGGAAATGTAGACAAAGTAGACCTATACACCCTAAACGCTAGGGACACCATGGGCTCAGGGAGTCCTAGAAGGGGAATCATAAACGACGTTTTCACTACCTACAATACAGCATCCTCTGTAATAAATAGCCTAGATGACAAAGAACTGCAAACACAGATAAACAGTTTAAAGACCCAATTGAGAAAAATCCTGAAACAGGAGAATACCGTAGTAGGATCAGAACTACATGAGGACCAGGCTATGACTGTCCAGTTAAAAGAAATAGTGGCTGAGCTGGAAAAAACATGCACAGACAGTGAATGCACTTATATGAGAGGATAGAAACGCTTCGGACTAGGCTGCACAGAACGAGCTGTGCGTACTGTAAGGGGCATGGTTGTTGGGCGAGAGCCGCAACAAACTGGAGGATTTAAAACAAGGGGTACTCCGCTCTTGGATCAGGAACAAGCACCTCACAGCCCTCCACCCGTACAGCAATTCACTAAGCCCGTGCCAGCTCCGCCTAGCCTCTGAAGCCTACCCTGTCCCAGTAGACTGTGGGAAATCTAACCACACTATTATGGGGATCGTACTAAGGATGCCGGTCATGGGTGGGACAGTCCGACCCGCACCGGTATACCGGGTGGAAAACATTGGAGCTATTCAGGGAAGTGCACACATTCATTTCGCAGTGGTCCCACTTTATGCCATAAAGTGGGAGCACACTGTAACAGGTACTGACCTCTGCGGGTGCCAGAGCCGGCGTGCACGGTGTCCCCAGTACTTGAGTGCCCAGTCACAGTGTGGGTTTAAAGCTGCTGGTGCACAGCCTATTAACTGCACCATGGAAGTAATGGCACAAGACCATGTCCCTCCACAGGTAACATACACAGGGGCTGGGACATATTGTGTCACCACCAGTGCGCCCCACTACCAGCATGGACACTGCTGGTGGTGACAGCAGTTTTTTCTTCAAAGATGAGGCATCAGTTCCAGTGGCTCAGGAACGGATTGTCCCCATTCCTGAACCCTCCACTGTCCACCTCACTGTGCAGGAAAACATTACAAACCTGCAGGATTATGTTGTACATTTTGGCTATGCAATACCCCCTCCACCCGAACATCTTATCGCTCTGCTAAAAGCTGTAATTATCTCACAAAAACACTTCTACACTCTAGAACAGAAAACCATTGAGATAGGGAAAAAGATTCTTGAGGTCACCATTCCGTCTTGGTGGGACCTTTTCAGAAATATAGAGGTCCCAGTCTGGATCAGAATCGCTTCCCATACCTTACTTATTTGACAACTCGCGATTATACTTTACTTATGTTGTCTCACTTGCCGAGTGAAACGCAGAGGCCGTCAGGTCAGGCACCAAACGGTGCTGTATGCTCCTTGGCCGAATTTGGGAATCACGGCAGGGAGGGGTGACACCATACTGCCATGTTTAATTTGTGTTTGATTTTACCTGCTGAAAACCGCAGAATATCGAGTGCTGTAAGAGTCTACTTAAAAATGTTTGATTATGTACTTTTATTTTACTGAACTTAAATAGTGTTTGACAATGGACATTTATGCTATTTGAAAATGTGTTACTATGTGTTTATATTTTACTTTACTTAAAGTTGTGTATGACTGTATACCGTCATTTTACTGTGAAAACCGAGTAAAAGAGAAACATCATAACCGAATTGTAATGACTGTATTCGCCTGTATATTACATTGCATTTCAACGGCGGGGTGCAGGGTAATGTTTAGCCAGTATAAATGCAGGGAAGGTTGACTCTCGGGAGCAGGAATTTTGCTTACCTTGATTGACACTCAAGAGTGTGGAGTGTCAACAGGGGGGAATGAAGGAATGCAAAATTCACAAGAAACCCCTCCTGTATTTGGGCTCATTCGAAAGGAAATGTAATTTGGGACTATCTATCAAAAGGTTGGAACTCTAAAGTGCTTATGGAAGAAACTACAAACTTTAATAGAATTTTGGATTTTAAAAAACAAACTCAAGGCTGTGGGCGGACTTACGGAACTAGCAAGAGACAGTCTAATTAAGTAACGCTACCTGGGTGTGAGCACTGAGTTAACCTGTCCAGAAGAATGAGTATTCTAAAATCCTTCCCCCACAAGAGACACTAACATCACAAAATCACCCAGAGGTAGCTACCCATCAACATGGGTCGGGACAATCATTTCAGCATATACATTACAAAGAGGCCCAATCCAGCCTCTATGCGAAAGATTAAGCACAAAAGGACATTGCAATTACCAAACTAATATTTCCATCAGGAAACAGTTTTCGAACATCAACTCACCCAAAACATATCAACTTTTAACGAGCCCCTCCAAAATATTACAAAGAACAACCAAGCCCGCCAAAATTATACAAAGGATTTTGAAGAGATTTGGTACTAAGATTAGAACACTGAAATTGTATAACTGGTCCCTGTTTTCAACAGAGGTTAGGTGGTTGCTAGGTAGCTACAAGGCTGCTACCACCTCAGATGACACTTTTACTGACAGACTAGTACCACACTATGCTGTGTCATCAAGACAAGGAGAGAAACCAACGTGACAGTTGTAAACTAACTTCTCCAGCCTCGAAGTCCTGAAGTCCTGAAGGAAAGAAGAACATCACCATCGCAGCAGCGACCAACCACAGTCAACATGGTATCAAAGGAAAAACAACCGCGATCAACCGTTAAATAACAAAAGGATTGGTAAGCATAGTCCCTGCATGCCTTGGAGTCCAACCTAGCTAGAATTAGGTATTGGGAGGTGGGAGGTTTAATTTTACTGTAACCCCCTTTGAATGTGTAGTGTATGGCTCTTTATTAGAGTGATTTTAAGTTTGACCTTGTAACTTTCCTTGTATTGTTCTTTATTAGAGTGATTATAAGTTTGACCTTGTATTTTCTTACTCGAGTAATAAGCCTGTATTACCTTGATTGTAATAAAAACAAAGCTCTTTGCAGCAAACCTGTGTCCTCTACACTTTTGTCGCACCCTCCAAATAAATCCAGAGTACAGAACCCAAGGGAGGGGGAGTGATTTGAACTGCTCAAGTTGGTCAGACGGGAACCTGACCCCCTCGTAGAGACCACCCCATCCTTACACCACCCAAACTGATTCCACATCTTGTCTTCTGAGCCAATATCATATCTCACTGTGGCACTGACCTCATCCTTTATTAACAGAGCTATCCCAGCTCATTTCCTTTCTGCCTATCCTTCTGAAATGTCAAAGATCCTGAATCTTCAGTTCCCAGCTTTGGTCATTTTGCAACCATGTCGCTGTAATGATTAGCAGATCACACCCATTTATTTCTATTTGTGCCGTCAACTCATCTATCTTGTTACGAATGCTGTGCACATTCAGATAAAAAGCCTTTATTTTTGTCTTTTTACCGTTTTTCCCTTCTCTGACCCTATTTACTGGTGCACTCTTCTGTTTGTACGCTCTGTCCCTTCCTGTCACACTCTGGTTATCATTACGCCTATCGCTACCCTGCACTATTGCCTTCTCTTTTCCCTTTCAACTTTCTAAATTTCCCCTCAACTGAACCCTCCCCTCCCCACTATACAGTGCAGAAGGAAGCCATTAGTCCTTGGTGCCTGTGCTGGCTTTTTGAAAGTTTATTAGAATTAATCCCACTCCTCCTGCTCGGTCCCCATTGTTATGTATGCTTGCTTGTATTGTTATATGATGTCTGTAACACTGAAAGTACCTGACACTACACGCTTTACTGCACACAAGAGGGTGCTGCTGCTGGAGACCTAAGGGTTAACTACACACTGCAGGTTACCCAGTATGAAAGGGAGCTCACAGCTTGGTGTCCTCACTTGAAGAGCTGCAAATAAAGGACTGCAGTCTACACAGTTTAAGTACCATACCCTGCCTCGTGGAGTCATTACCAAAGGTGCCTGCATACACTACAACTGGAAACGAGGTCACAAACTACACGCTCAGCATGTCGAATCTCAGCAACTTTTAGCAATTTACCGATGGGGAAGATTGGGACACTTTTATAGAAAGATTGGAACCTTTCTTCATAGCCAACGACCTGGATGGGGACACACCGGCTACACGACTGAAAAAGCGCAGGACCATCCTGCTTAGCAGTTATGGGCCCACCATTCATTGTCTCATCAGGGACTTGCTAGCCCCGGAGAAGACAACCACCAAGAGCTATGAAGAACTTGTAACACTAATACAGGAGCAACTCAAGCCAAAAGAAAGCATCCTCACAGCCAGGCACAGGTTCTATACTTACCGGCGACCCGAAGGCCAAGAAATTACTAAGTATGCTGCACATTTAAGAAGACTGGCTGCACCGTGTGGTTTTGGTGAGCACCTAAATGAAGCATTAAGGGACATATTTGTCATCGGAATCGGCCACGAGGGCCTCCTACACAAATTGCTCTCTGCCGACATCATGGTCACCCTGCAGAAAGCAATTCAAGTGAGCCAGGCCTACATGATTTCGGCCGGCGACTCCAAGCGAATACTGACCCAGGACTCTAAATCGGCGAGCGCAGTGCACCGCATAGACACTCCTAAAGGCAGGAATGCTGCCCTGAGTCCCGCAACCCTGAGTCCGCCACATGGGGCAAACCAGATGGCCCCGTGCTGGCTCTGTGGAGGAAGACTATACATGCAAAGGCTGCAAAGAAAGAGGGCACCTTCAGCGAATGTGCAGAAAAAGCTTTACTTACCACGTCACCGAAGAGTTGGCTGATCACCCGGGCTCGGACACAGATGAAGGTGAAGCTGCTCAACCCCTGGAAGAAGAGTGTGGAGTTTATACCTGCTCCACCGAAAGCTCTCCGTGGAAGATGGAAGTAGACATCGATGGGGTCCCAGTTTCCATGGAGATCGAAACAGGGGCCAGCCAGGCTGTGATGAGCCAAACGACCTTTGAAAAAATTTGGATGAATCCCGCCACTCGACCAAAACTGTCTCGTGTCCAGGCACAGTTGCTCACCTAAAACAAAGGTAAAATCCAAATTGTTGGCAGCGTGGACGTCCAGGTCTCGCAGGGCAGCGTGTTGAACAAACTCCTCCTGTGGATCATTGCCGGAGATGGTCCCACGCTGCTGGGAAGAAATTGGATGAACACGGTCCAAATCAGTCGAAGTGGCAAGGGCCTCCGGGCTCCAGCAATCAACATCTGTCATGTTTGTAACCTTCATGCAACAACACTCTACACTGTATACACATAAGAAATACACACCTTGACCACAGGGGGTGAACTTGTGGGAGACACTCCTCACCTGGTCATCCAGGTACACAAAGGGAGGTCCCACGCCGGGTCATCACTCCTGGGTCCTGTGAATAAACGTACAGGTCACAGAGTGATCTTGTCTCCAGTATGTGCCTCGTGTTGATTTGATAGTAGTGTGGAAGGACACAACATTTGGCGATGAGAAACGGGAATCAACGACTCATGAGAATGGCCACCGGTAGCACGGAGGAAAGGTACTGTGTTGGTGAGGACTGTGACGAGTTCGTTGAGAGGCTCCAGCAGAGTTTTGTTACGAAGGACTGGCTGGGAGCGGCAGCGGCTGACAAGCAAAGGGCGCATCTACTGACCAGCTGTGGACCTAAGACATACGCGCTGATGAAAGACCTACTTGCACCCAAGAAGCCAGCAGACAAGACCTTCGAGGAGCTCAGCAAATTGATCGGTGAGCATCTCAAACCGGTGAGCACTACACACATGGCCCGACACCGGTTCTATACGCACCGACGTTGGGAAGGCAGAGCATACCAGACTTCGTTGCGGACCTTCAGCACTTGGCCAGCCTCTGTAAGTTCACAGACGCCTGCAGGGGGGAGATGTTACGGGATTTTTTCATTGAGGGCATTGGTCATGCCGGGATTTTTAGGAAGTTAATAGAGACCAAGGACTTGACCTTGGAAGCAGCGGCGTTGATGGCTCAAACCTTCATGCCGGTGGAGAGGGAAACCAAGATCATATACACGCGTAACTCTGCTCCCAACGTGGCGATTGAGCAGGGAGTTAACATAGAAACATAGAACATAGAAAATAGGTGCAGTAGTCGGCCATTCGGCCCTTCGAGCCTGCACCACCATTCAATAAGATCATGGCTGATCAGGCACCTCTGTACCCCTTTCCTGCTTTCTCTCCATACCCCTTGATCCCTTTAGCCGTAAGGGCCATATATGACTCCCTCTTGAATATATCCAATGAACTGGCATCAACAACTCTCTGCGGAAGGGAATTCCACAGGTTAACAACTCTCTGAGTGAAGAGGTTTCTCCTCATCTCAATCCTAAATGGCCTACCCCGTATCCTAAGACGTGTCCCCTGGTTCTAGACTTCCCCAACATCGGGAACATTCTTCCCGCATCTAACCTGTCCAGTCCCATCAGAATCGTATACGTTTCTATGAGATCCCCTCTCATCCTTCTAAACTCCAATGTATAAAGGCCCAGTTGATCCAATCTCTCTTCATATGTCAGTCCAGCCATCCCTGGAATCAGTCTGGTGAACCTTCGCTGCACTTCCTCAACAGCAAGAACGTCCTTCCTCAGATTAGGATACCAAAACTGAACACAATATTCCAGGTGAGGCCGCACCAAGGTCCTGTACAATTGCAGTAGGACCTCCCTGCTCCTATACTCAAATCCCCGAGCTATGAAGGCCAACATGCCATTTGCCTTCTTCACCGCCTGCTGTACCTGCATGCCAACTTTCAATGACTGATGAACCATGACACCTAGGTCCCGTTGCACCTCCCCTTTTCCTAATCTGCCGCCATTCAGATAATATTCTGCCTTTGTGGTTTTGCCACCAAAGTGGATAAACTCACACTTATCCACATTATACTGCACCTGTCATGCATTTGCCCACTCACCGAACCTGTCCAAATCACCCTGCAGCCTCTTAGCATCCTCCTCACAGCTCACACCGCCACCCAGTTTAGTGTCATCTGCAAACTTGGAGATATTACACTCAATTCCTTCATCCAAATCATTAATGTATATTGTAAAGAGCTCGGGTCCCAGCACTGAGCTGTGCGGCATTCCACTAGTCACTGCCTGCCATTCCGAAAAGGACCCGTTAATCCCAACTCTCTGCTTCCTGTCGGCCAACCAATTCTTCTTTGCACACCAGTCTCTTATGTGGGACCTTGTCAAAGGTCTTTTGAAAGTCCAAATACACCACATCCACTGGTTTTCCCTTGTACACTCTACTAGTTACATCCTCAATTCCAGAAATTACAGAAGATTTGTCAAGCATGATTTCCCTTTCATAAATTCATGCTGACTTGGACTGATCGTGTCACTGCTTTCCAAATGCGCAGCTATTTCATCCTTAATAATTGATTCCAACATTTTCCCCACTACTGATGTCAGGCTAACCGGTTTATAATTAACCGCCTTCTCTCTCCCTCCTTTTTTAAAAAGTGGTGTTATATTAGCTACCCTCCAGTCCATAGGAACTGATCCAGAGTTGATAGACTGTTGGAAAATGATCTCCAATGCTCCACTATTTCTAGGGCCACTTCCTTACGTACTCTGGGATGCAGACAATCAGGCCCTGGGGATTTATTGGCCTTCAATCCCATCAATTTCTCCAACTCAATTTCCCGCCTAATAAGGATATCCTTCAGTTCCTCCTTCTCACCAGACCCTCGGTTCCCTACTACATCCGGAAGGTTATTTGTGTCTTCCTTCGTGAAGGTGGAACCAAAGTATTTGTTCAATTGGTCTGCCCTTTCTTTGTTCCCCATTATAAATTCACCTGAGTCCAACTGCAAGGGATCTTCGTTTGTCTTCACTAATCTTTTTCTCTTCACATATCTATCGAAGCTTTTGCAGTCAGTTTTTATGTTCCCGGCAAGCTTACTCTCATACTCTATTTTCCCCCTCCTAATTAAACCCTTTGTCCTCCTCTGTTGAATTATAAATTTCTCCCAGTTCTCAGGTTTTCTGTTTTTTTTGATCAAATTATATGCCTCATCCTTGGATCTAACACTATCCTTAATTTCCCTTGTTCGTAACGGTTGAGCCTCCTTCCCTGTTTTATTTTTACTCCTGTCAGGGATGTACAACTGTTGAAGTTCATCCATGTGATCTATAAATGTTTGCCATTGCCTATCCACTGTCAACCCTTTAAGTATCATTTGCCAATCTATTCTAGCCAATTCACGCCTCATGCCATCGAAGTTAGCTTTCCTTAAGTTCAGGACCCTAGTTTCTGAATTAACTGTGTCACTCTCTATCTTAATAAAGAATTCTACCATATTATGGTCACTCTTCCCCAAGGGGCCTCGCACAACAAGATTGCTAATTAGTCCCTTCTCATTACACATCATCCAGTCTTGGATGGCCAGCTCTCTAGTTGGTTCCTCGACATATTGGTCTCGAAAACCATCCCTAATACACTCCAGGAAATCCTCCTCGACCGCATTGCTACCAGTTTGGTTCGCCCAATCTATGTGTAAATTAAAGTCGCCCATGATAACTGCTGTACCTTTATTGCACGCATCCCTTATTTCTTCTTTGATGCTGTCCCCAAACTCACTACTACTGTTTGGTGGCCTGTACACAACTCACACCAGCGTTTTCTGCCCTTTGGTGTTCCGTAGCTCCACCCATACCGATTCCACATCATCCAAGCCAAAGTCCTTCCTTACTATTGCATTAATTTCCTCTTTAACCAGCAACGTCACCCCACCTCCTTTTCCTTTCTGTCTATCCTTCCTAAATGTTGAATACCCTTGGATGTTGAGTTCCCAGCCTTGGTCACCCTGGAGCCATGTCTCTGTGATGCCAATTACATCATATCCAATAACTGCTGTCTGAGCAGTTAATTCATCCACTTTATTCCGAATACTCCTCGCATTGAGGCACAGAGCCTTCAGGCTTGTCTTTTTAACACACTTTGCCCCTTTAGAATTTTGCTGTAATGTGGCATTTTTTGTTTTGTGCCTTGAGTTTCTCTGCCCTCCACTTTTACTATTCTCCTTTCTATCTTTTGCCTCTGTCTCCCTTTTATTTCCCTCTGTCTCCCTGCATCGGCTCCCATCCCACTGCCATATTAGTTTAACTCCTCCCCAACAGCATGAGCAAACACTCTCCTTAAGACATTGGTTCCGGTCCTGCCCAGGTGCGACTGTCTGGTTTGTACTGGTCCCACCTCCCCCAGAACCGGTTCCAAAGCCCCAGGAATTTGAATCCCTTCCTTCTGCATCACTCCTCAAGACACGTATTAATCTGAGCTATCCTGCGATTCCTACTCTGACTAGCATGTGGCACTGGTAGCAATCCTGAGATTACTACTTTTGAGATCCTACTTTTTAATTTAGCTCCTAGCTCCCTAAATTCGTCTCGTAGGATCTCATCCTGTTTTTTAGCTATATTGTTGGTACCTATATGCACCACGACAACTGGCTGTTCACCCTCCCTTTTCAGAATGTCCTGCACCCGCTCCGAGACATCCTTGACCCTTGCAGCAGGGAAGCAACATACCATCCTGGAGTCTCGGTTGCGGCCGCAGAAACGTCTATCTATTCCCCTTACAATTGAATCCCCTATTACTATAGCTCTCCCACTCTTTTTCCTGCCCATCTGTGCAGCAGAGCCACCCACGGTGCCATGAACTTGGCTGCTGCTGCCTTCCCCTGATGAGTCATCCCCCTCAACAGTACCCAAAGCGGTGTATCTGTTTTGCAGGGAGATGGCCATAGGGGACGCCTGCACTACCTTCCTTGCACTGCTCTTCCTGTTGGTCACCCATCCCCTATCTGGCTGTGTATCCTTTACCTGCGGTGTGACCAACTCGCTAAACGTGCTTTTCACGTCATTCTCAGCATCGTGGATGCTCCAGAGTTCATCTACCCGCAGCTCCAGTGCCGCAATGCGGGCTGTCTGGATCTGCAGGAGGATTCTGGATTCACTTCCCGCACACGTAGTCGTCTGGGACACCGGAGGCGTCCCTGAGTTCCCACTTAGTACAGGAGGAGCATAACATGTGTCAGAGCTCTCCTGCCATGACTTAACCCTTGGATTAACTTAATTGGGCAACAACAATGTTAAAAGGATACTTATTGGTAAAGAAAGAAAAGAAAAAAGAAAAACGATTTACCAATCGCTAGCCAATCACTTTACCCCTTGGCTGTGACATCATCTTTTGATTTCTTTCTACTTCTTGTTTGCCTCTCTGTAGCTGCACAAGCAGGCCTCTCCACACAACTTCCGAGCCTCTCGCCAACACACCACGAAATCCCGACGACTCACAGACGCTGGGCCTTTTTATAGGCCTCTCCACGCAACTCCCGAGCCTCTCGCCAACACACCACCAAATTCCGACGACTCACGGACGCTGGGCCTTTTTATAGGCCTCTCCATGCACCTCCCGAGCCTCTTGCCGACACACCACGAAATCCCGACGACTCACGGACGCTGGGCCTTTTTATAGGCCTCTCCACGCACCTCCCGAGCCTCTCCGACGCACTACGAACTCCCGACGACTCACGGATGCTGGGCCTTTTTATAGGCCTCTCCACGCACCTCCCGAGCCTCTCGCCGAAGCACCATGAACTCCCCAATGTGGTAAACGTGATTCAGAACCACCGCAGGCAGGCAAGGGCAATTTGACACCAACCAGGCAGTAACAGAATTTAGGATGGGTCCTCAACAGAGACAATGGCAGGTTGAATGGACATTTACACCATCACATGGGACAATACGTCCTGGATGGGGCCATTGACACCCATTAACAGAGTGCTCAAGAGTAACAAAGAGACAATCAGAGAAGAATGCCTGGTAACAGCTCTTTTGTTCACAACCATCTCAGCCCATGCTGGAGGTGCGGTGGCAGACATGCCGTGAAGACCTGCAGGTTTCAGCAATTTATCTGCAGAAATTGTAACTTAAGTGGACATTTAGCCAGGATGTGCAGGAAGCCTGCAGCGAGGCAGGTCTACGAAGCGGATGAACCACAAGAGGGGTCTGCAAGGCAGGGTTATGCATGGGACACAGCAATGGACACTGAAGTTCAGCGGGTTCAGGTGGCAAACATCCACAGCGCATACATAAAAACGCCACCTACGATGTTGAGAGTACTATTAAATGGCATCTCGGTACACATGGAGCTGGACACAGGAGCCAGCCAGTCACTTATGAGTGTCCAACAATTTGAGAAGCTGTGGCCACTCAGACCTAGCAGACCCAAACTAGAACGTATTGACAAGCAATTATGGACATACACCAAAGAGATCATCCCAGTGCTAGGCAGTGCAATGTTGGTGGTCATGCATAATGGATCAGAGAACCGGCTGCCACTCTGGATTGTCCTGGGAAATGGTCCCGCGCTTTTGGGGAAAAGCTGGCTAGCCGAGATGAACTGGAAATGGGGGGATGTGCACGCCATTTCATCTGTGGAGCGAAGTTCATGCTCACAGGTCTGACAAAAGTTTGAGTCACTATTTCAACCTGGTGTCGGGACTTTCAAGGGCACCAAAATAAGGAAACGCATCACCCTGGACACCACACCGGTGCACCACAAAGCCAGAGCTGTGCCATATGTGATGCGGGAGAAAATTGAGAGTGAGTTGGACAGATTGCTAAGAGAGTGCGTAATTTTGCCTATTGAATTCAGCGACTGGGCAAACCCCATCGTCCCTGTTCTAAAAACGGATGGCTCGATCAGAATCTGTGGCGACTACGAGGCCACCATCAACCGGGTGTCACTTCAGGACCAATACCCGCTTCCGAGAGCGGAGGATCATTTTGCCACGTTGCACGCGGCAAGCTGTTCACCAAGTTGGATCTCACCTCGGCCTACATGACCCAGGAACTGGCCGATGAACCCAAGCTACTGACCACCATCACCACGCACAAGGGGCTGTTTGTCTACAACAGGTGTCCGTTTGGCATTCGTTCAGCAGCCGCTATCTTTTAAAGGAACATGGAAAGCCTGTTCAAATCCATCTTTGGAACAATTGTATTTCAGGACGACATCCTTATCACGGGTCGAGACACCGAGGAACACCTCCACAACCTGGAGGAGGTGCTACGCCGACTGGACAGGTTAGGCCTGTGACTAAAGGTGTCCAAATGTGAGTTTTTGGCCCCAGAGGTCGAGGTTTTGTGCAAGAGGGTTGCCGCAGACGGAATCCGGCCTACCGAATCCAAAACGGAGCCGATCCGTCGCGCGCCCAGGCCTGGCAATACATCGGAGTTGCGTTCATTTCTGGGACTCTTGAACTATTTCAGGAACTTTGTGCTGAACTTAAGTACATTGTTGGAGGCGCTGCACGTGCTCCTGCATAAGGGATGTGATTGGTTTTGGGGGGATTGTCAGGAATGGGCTTTCAATCGGGCACGGAACCTGCTTTGTTCTAATAAGCTGTTGACCCTGTATGACCCCTGTAAGAAAATGGTTTTGTCGTGATGCATCATCCTATGGGGTTGGGTATTTGTTGCAGCAGAGTAATGATGAGGGCCAACTCTAACCTGTGGCTTATGCTTCCAGGTCAGTCTCCCAAGCAGAAAGGCGGTACAGGATGGTTGAAAAGGAAGCACTCGCATGTGTCTACGGGGTGAAAAAGATGCACCTGTACCTTTTTGGCAGAAGGTTCGAGTTAGAAACGGACCACAAGCCGTTAACATCCCTGTTGTCAGACAGAAAAGCTGTCAATGCCAATGTATCAGCTCGTATACAGCGATGGGCTCTTACGCTGGCTGCGTTTAATTGCACCATACGGCGTCGGCCAGGCACCGAAAATTGCGCTGACATGCTCAGCAGGCTTCCACTGGCCACCACTGAGGGGGCAGCGGAGCAAAGCACTGAGATGGTCATGGCTGCCGATGCCTTTGACAGTGCAGGCTCTCCCTTCACAGCCCCACCAGATCAAAACATGGACAAACAGAGATCCCCTCCCTTCCCTGATTAAAAATGTGCCCTGACTGGGGATTGGGTGCCCACACACGGAGCATGCCCTGAAGAGGTCAGACCGTTTCACAGACAGATGGATGAACTCTCCATCCAAGCCGACTGACAACTATGGGGCAGGCGGGTAGTCATGCCCCAAAGGGGTAGGGAAGCATTTATCAGGGAACTCCACAGCGAGCACGCAGGCATTGTACAAATGAAGGCCATTGCCCGGTCACATGTCTGGTGGCCGGGAATTGATGCAGACCTGGTACACTGTGTTCGCAGGTGCATGATGTGTGCCCAGCTGGGCAATGCTCCTAGGGAGGCACCATTCAGCCGGGGCCCTGGCCCACCAAGCCATGGTCACACATTCGCGTTGACTACGCGGGTCCGTTCATGGGGAAAATGTTCTTCATTGTTGTTGAGGCGTACTCAAAATGGATTGATTGCATCATATTGAATTTGTGCACGACATCCACCACAGTGGAGAGTCTGCGTGCAGTCTTTGTGACCCACGGCCTGCCGGACATCCTGGTTAGCGACAGCGGCCTGTGCTTCACCAGTTATGAATTCCGGGAGTTCATGTCAGGTAATGGTATCAAACATGTCAGGACAGCACCGTTCAAGCCGGCTTCCAATGGCCAGGCAGAACGTGCGGTACAAATAAGAAAGCAAGGCATGCTCCAGATTCAAGGACCCTCCCTTCAATACCGTCTATCGTGCCTCCTGCTGGCCTACAGGTCCCGACCACACTCGCTCATGGGAGTCCCGCCAGTGGAACTACTCATGAAACGTACACTAAAAACTCGGCTGTCCCTCATCCATCCAGTCCTGTCAGACATTGTTGAGGGCAAGCGCCAGTCCCAAAATGAGTGCCACGACCGTAACTCAAAGGGGAGATGCATAGAAATCGATGACCCTTTATTTGTTCTTAATCACGCTGTGGGGCCCAAGTGGCTCGAGGGTACTGTAATTGGTAAAGAGGGGAATAGGGTCATAGTGGTCAGACTTAACAATGGACAGATATGCCACAAGCATCTGGACCAAGTAAAAAAAAGATTCAGCATGGATACTGAGGAACCTGAGGAAAATCATGAGATGCTGCCCATACCACCACCAGTGAACGAGCAACAAGAACCGTCAGCAGCATGCACAGTTCCTGCAGCCAGCCCGGACGAGCCGGAATCACCACAGGTGACAAAGACGCATGCCAAGCTCAACAACCAGAGCCCCAACTGCGGCGCTCCACGAGAGAGCGTCAACCGCCTGAAAGACTCAATCTTTGACCCAAAGACTTTGGGGAGAGGTGATGTCATGTTTGTAACCTTCATGTAACTGTAACCTTCATGTACCAACACTGTACACTATATACACATAAAAAATGCACACCTTGACCACAGGGGTGAACTTGTGGGAGACACTCCTCACCTGGTCATCCAGGTATATAAAGGGAGGTCCCACGCAGGGTCATCACTCCTGGGTCCTGTGAATAAAGGTACAGGTCACAGAGTGACCTTGTCTCCAGTATGTGCCTCGTGTTGATTTGCTGTAGTGTGTAAGGACACAACAACATCGAACATGGATCCATCACTGCATCTAGAGATCCCACTGTCCTGCTCGACTGCGCAGCAAAATCTCCAGGACCGAAAACCCAAACTTCACCTTCCGGGCCGGGTTCGAACTCCAACAGGCGAACATCATTGAAAGAAGTGGATTCCCGACGTCCATGGTGGAACCTGAGGAAGAAAAGATCACCACAGCCTATCTGGAGGAGAGCCAGAAGATGGCAGCTACAGCACGAGGAGAAGAACCTAAAATCAAAATGGCCACGACCAGACCATGAGGGGCAGCATTGGAGGAGTGACACGTGACAATGAATAGCCAATCGGATTTAAAAGCTCCCTTAAAGGAGACTGGTAATCAAAAAAATGTAAAGGTACAGTTTCAAATAAAAGATAACAGGGACTTTAAAGCTAAAAATGCAGTAAAATGGTGCAAGTATGATAATGTAACCATGAATTGTGATGCTGGTGTAACTAATGTGAAAAATGAAATGAATGCTTGTGTAAGTAAGGTTAAGAACAAGCTTGTTATGTGTGATGATTATGATAGAGAGTTTGAAATGCCTGATGTAACCATGTCTGGTGAGACCATGATACCAAAAAGTGATGCAAATGCTGTAATTAACAATGTAAAGACAGACAGTAATGTAGACTCGACTATGTATGACCAGAGCCATGGTGTCATGAATACATGTAGAACACTGTTAAAGGACACTGGGTTCTACAGGGACCATGCAAATGCTAGAGGAATCCCCTCGTGGGAGACCCCCAGGGCTGGCTACCAGACTGGACCTTTGGAATTAGTATGATGCCTCAGGAAGGACACACACACACCCAGTGGGAGCAGACCCACTACAGGAACAGTGCTTACTGGGCAGCATAGCCACCACCACTGGCAACCTGCCCCAGACCAGCCCTACACCCCCTGGCCACAAGGGCCAACACCAGGAGCAAGAGGTCAATACCCTCCAGCTTTCCTGGCAAACCCTGGGATGACCAGACTCTCATCCCAATTGGAGGACAAGGAACCCACACAGTCCTGTGACCCTGCCCACCACCAGACAACTACCCACATCACAGTGTATGCACCCTACCCACTGCTGCATTGGCTACCCCACCGAGGGATCCCACAACAGTGGCACCCACATGATCTGTGCGTGAAGGGGAGGGAAATGTATGAGGCCAGCCTCAAATACAGGGATCACACTTGGCACCCACACAACCCTCACCACACCCTCCCATAGCCCACTGCTGATCAGCTCCGCAGGTTATTACAATAAGGACTTGAAAAATGCTTAGAGGGGAGTGTTGTTATGTACGCATGCTTGTATTGTTCCATGATGTCTGTAACACTGAATGTACTTTTACACTGTACACACCTTACCTGTACAGCAGAGGGTACTGCTGCTGGAGACCTAAGGGTTACCTGCACACTGCAGGTTACCCAGTA
Source organism: Pristiophorus japonicus (assembly GCF_044704955.1). Classification (NCBI taxonomy): domain Eukaryota; kingdom Metazoa; phylum Chordata; class Chondrichthyes; family Pristiophoridae; genus Pristiophorus; species Pristiophorus japonicus. The sequence continues at coordinate 60,445,125 of NC_091982.1, forward strand.
TCAAAGGGAGCTAACAGCTTGGTGTCCTCACTCGAGGAGCTGCAAATAAAGGACTACAGTCTACACAGTTAAGTACCATACCCTGCTGTTGTGTCCTTACACACTACTATAAATTCACACTAGGCACATTCTGCAGACAAGATCACTCTGTGACCTTAACCTTTATTCACAGGACCAAGAAGTAATGACCCTGCGTGGGACCTCCCTTATATACCTGAATGACCACGTGAGGAGTGTCTCCCACAAGTTCACCCCCTGTGGTCAAGGTGTGCATTTCTGAGCTGTATAATGTATGCAATGTTGTTACATGAAGGTTACAGTTACATGAAGGTTACAAACATGACATCACCCCCCCACAACGTCTTATTGGGTCAAAGATTAAGTCTTTCGGGCGGTCGACGCTTTCTCGTGGAGCGCCGCAGTTGGGGCTCTGGTTGTTGAGCTTTGGCATGCATCTCTGTCACCTGTGGTGATTCCGGCTCATCCGGGCTGGCCGCAAGGACTGTGCATGCTGCTGACGGTTCTTGTTGCTCATTCACTGGCGGTGGTGTGAATACCATCTCATGATCTTGCTCAGGTTCCTCAGTGTCCATGCTGAAACTTTTCTTTACTTGGTCCAGATGCTTGCGGCATATCTGTCCATTGTTAAGTCTGACCACTATGACCCTATTCCCCACTTTGTCAATTACAGTACCCTCAAGCCACTTGGGCCCCAAAGCGTGATTAAGAACAAATACAGGGTCATCGATATCTATACATCTCCCCTTTGAGTTACGGTCATGGCACTCATTTTGGGACTGGCGCTTGCCCTCAACAATGTCTGACAGGACTGGATGAATGAGGGACAGCTGAGTTTTAAGTGTACGTTTCATGAGTAGTTCCACGGGCGGGACTCCCGTGAGCGAGTGCGGTCGGGACCTATAGGCCAGCAGGAGGAGCGATAGGCGGCATTGAAGGGAGGGTCCTTGAATCCGGAGCATGCCTTGTTTTCTTGTTTTATGATTTGGACCGCACGTTCCGCCTGGCCATTGGAAGCCGGCTTGAGCGGTGCTGTCCTGACATGTTTGATACCATTACCCGACATGAACTCCCGGAATTCATAGCTAGTGAAGCACGGGCCGTTGTCGCTAACCAGGATGTCCGGCAAGCCGTGGGTCGCAAAGACCGCATGCAGACTCTCCACGGTGGTGGATGCCGTGCACGGATTCAATATGATGCACTCGATCCATTTCGAGTACGCCTCAACAACAATGAGGAACATTTTTTCCATGAACGGGCCCGCGTAGTCTATGTGAATACGTGACCATGGCTTGGTGAGCCAGGGCCACGGGCTGAATGGGACCTCCCTGGGGGCATTGCCCAGCTGGGCACACATCGTGCACCTGTGAACACAGTGTTCCAGGTCTGAGTCAATTCCCAGCCACCATACATATGACCGGGCAATGGCCTTCATTAGCACAATGCCTGGGTGTTCGCTGTGGAGTTCCCTGATGAATGCATCCCTTCCCTTCTGGGGCATGACTTACCAGCTGCCCCATAGTAGGCAGTAGGCTTGGATGGAGAGCTCATCCATCCATCTGTGAAACGGTCTGATCTCCTCAGGGCACGCTCCGTGTGCAGGAGCCCAATCCCCAGTCAGGACACATTTCTTAATCAAAGATAGGAGGGGATCTCTGTTGGTCCAGATTTTGATCTGGCGGGCTGTGATGGGGGAGCCTGTGCTGTCAAAAGCATTGACAGCCATAACCATCTCAGCGCTTTGCTCCGCTGCCCCCTCAGTGGTGGCCAGTGGAAGCCTGCTGAGCGCGTCTACGCAATTTTCGGTGCCTGGCCGGTGCCGTATGGTGTAGTCATACGCAGCCAGTGTGAGAGCCCATCGCTGTATGCGAGCTGATGCTTTGGCATTGACAGTTTTGCTGTCTGACAACAGGGATGTTAACAGCTTGTGGTCCGTTTCTAACTCAAACCTTCTGCCAAAAAGGTACTGGTGCATCTTTTTCACCCCGTAGACACATGCGAGTGCTTCCTTTTCAACCATCCCATATCCCCGTTCTGCTTGGGAGAGCAACCTGAAGGCATAAGCCACAAGTTGGAGTTGGCCCTCATCATTACTCTGCTGCAACACGCACCCAACTCCATAGGATGATGCATCACCTGTCAAAACCAATTTCTTACAGGGGTTGTACAGGGTCAACAGTTTATTCGAACAAAGCAGGTTCTGTGCCCAATTGAAAGCCTGGCCCTGACAGTCCTCCCAAAACCATTCACAACCCTTATGCAGGAGCACGTGTAGCTGCTCCAATAATGTGCTTAAGTTCGGCAGAAAGTTCCTGAAATAGTTCAAGAGTCCCAGAAATGAACGCAACTCCGATGTGTTGCCGGGCCTGGGCACACGACGAATAACCTGTTTTGGATTCGGTAGGCCGGATCCCATCTGCGGCAACCCTCCTGCCCAAAAACTCGACCTCTGGGGCCAAAAACACACACTTGGACTTCTTTAGTCGCAGGCCTACCCGGTCCAGTTGGCGTAGCACCTCCTCCAGGTTGTGGAGGTGTTCCTCGGTGTCTCGACCCGTGATAAGGATGTCGGCCTGAAATACGATTGTTCCAAGGGTGGAGCTGAGCAGGCTTTCCATGTTCCTTTGAAAGATTGCGGCCACTGATCGAATGCCAAACGGACACCTGTTGTAGACAAACAGCCCCTTGTGCGTGATGATGCTGGTCAGGAGCTTGGATTCTTCGGCCAGTTCCTGCGTCATGTAGGCTGAAGTGAGGTCCAACTTGGTGAATAGCTTGCCGCCTGCAAGGAGGGAGAGAGAAAACAGGGAATTATAGACCGGTCAGCCTGACATCGGTAGTGGGTAAAATGATGGAATCAATTATTAAGGATGTCATAGCAGCGCATTTGGAAAGAGGTGACATGATAGGTCCAAGTCAGCATGGATTTGTGAAAGGGAAATCATGCTTGACAAATTTTCTGGAATTTTTTAGGATGTTTCCAGTAGAGTGGACAAGGGAGAACCAGTTGATGTGGTATATTTGGACTTTCAGAAGGCTTTCGACAAGGTCTCACACAAGAGATTAATGTACAAAATTAAAGCACATGGGATTGGGGTTAGTGTGCTGATGTGGATTGAGAACTGGTTGGCAGACAGGAAGCAAAGAGTAGGAGTAAATGGGTACTTTTCAGAATGGCAGGCAGTGACTAGTGGGGTATCGCAAGGTTCTGTGCTGGGGCCCCAGCTGTTTTCATTGTACATTAATGATTTAGACGAGGAGATTAAATGTAGTATCTCCAAATTTGCGGATGACATTAAGTTGGGCAGCAGTGTGAGCTGCGAGGAGGATGCTAAAGAGGCTGCAGAGTGACTTGGATAGGTTAGGTGAGTGGGCAAATGCATGGCAGGTGAAGTATAATGTGGATAAATGTGAGGTTATCCACTTTGGTGGTAAAAACAGAGAGACAGACTATTATCTGAATGATGGCAGATTAGGAAAAGGGGAGGTGCAACGAGACCTGTGTGTCATGGTACATCAGTCATTGAAGGTTGGCATGCAGGTACAGCAAGCGGTTCAGAAAGCAAATGGCATGTTGGACTTCTTAGCGAGGGGATTTGAGTACAGATGCATGGAGGTATTACTACAGTTGTACAGGGCCTTGGTGAGGCCACACCTGGGGTATTGTGTACAGTTTTTGTCTCCTAACTTGAGGAAGGACATTCTTGCTATTGAGGGAGTGCAGCGAAGGTTCGCCAGACTGATTCCCGGGACTGACATATCAAGAAAGATTGGATCAACTGGGCTTGTATTCACTGAAGTTCAGAAGAATGAGAGGGGATCTCATAGAAACGTTTAAAATTCTGACGGGTTTAGACAGGTTATATGCAGGAAGAATGTTCCCAATGTTGGGGAAATCCAGAACCACGGGTCACAGTCTAAGGATAAGGGGTAAGCCATTTAGGACCGAGTTGAGGAGAAACTTCTTCACCCAGAGTGTGGTGAACCTGTGGAATTGTCTACCACAGAAAGTTGTTGAGGCCAATTCACTAAATATATTCAAAAAGGAGTTAGATGTAGTCCTTACTACTAGGGGGATCAAGGGGTACGGCGAGAAATCAGGAATCGGGTACTGAAGTTGCATGTTCAGCCATGAACTCATTGAATGGCGGTGCAGGCTCGAAGGGCCGAATGGCCTACTCCTGCACCTATTTTCTATGTTTCTATATTTCTCAAAAGACTCTCGGAAGCGGGTAATGGTCTTGTAGTGACACTTGGTTGATAGTCGCCTTGTCGTCGCCACAGATCCTGACCGAGCCATCTGTTTTTAGGACAGGGACGATGGGGCTTTCCCAGTCGCTGAATTCAACGGGCGAAATTATGCCCTCTCTTAGCAACCTGTCCAACTCACTCTCAATTTTCTCGCGCATCACATACGGCACAGCTCTGGCTTTATGGTGCACTGGTCTGGCATATCACTACTTTGGTACCTTTGAAAGTCCCGACACCAGGTTGAAATAGTGACTCAAATTTTTGTAGGACCTGTGAGCATGAACTTCGCTCCACAGATGAAATGGCGTGCACATCCCCCCATTTCCAGTTCATCTCGGCTAGCCAGCTCCTCCCCAAAAGCGCGGGACCATTTCCTGGGACAATCCAGAGTGGCAGCCGGTTCTCTGATCCATTATGTGTGATCACCAAAATTGCACTGCCTAGCACTGGGATGATCTCTTTGGTGTACATCCGTAATTGCATGTCAATGCATTCTAGTTTGGGTCTGCTAACTCTGAGTTGCCATAGATTCTCAAATTGTTGGACACTCATAAGTGACTGGCTGGCTCCTGTGTCCAGCTCCATGCATACCGGTAAGCCGTTTAATAGCACTTTCATCATTATAGGTGGCGTTTTTGTATATGAGCTGTGGATGTTTGCCACCTGAACCCGCTGAACTTCAGTGTCCATTGCTGTGTCCCAAGCATAAACCTGCCTTGCAGACCCCTTTTATGGCTCATCTGCCTCGTAAATTAGCCTCGCTGCGAGCTTCCTGCACATTCTGGCTCAATGTCCACTGAAGTTAAAATTTCTACAGATGAATTGTTGAAACCTGCAGGTTTTTGCAGTATGTCTGCTCCCACACCTCCAGCATGAGCTGAGATTGTTGTGAACAAAAGAGCTATTACCAGGCATTCCTCTTTGATTGTCTCTTTGATTACTCTTGAGCACTCTTGGGTGTCAATGGCCCCATCCCGGGACGTATTGTCCCTTGTGATGATGTAAATGTCCATTCAACCTGCCATTATCTCTGCTGAGGATCCACTCTAGAGTCTGTTGCTGCCTGGGTGGTGTCGAATTGCCCTTGCCTGCCTGCGGGATTCTGAGTTGCGTTTACAATGTTAACTCCCTGCACCATTGCCACGTTGGAAGGAGAGTTGCACGCGTATATTATCTTGGTTTCCTCCTCCCCCACCATGAAGGTTTGAGCCATCAATGCCGCTGCTTCCAAGTTCAAGTCCTTGGTCTCAATTAGTTTTCTGAAAATCCCGGCATGACCAATGCCCTCAATGAAGAAATCCCGTAACATCTCCTCCCTGCAGGCATCTATGAACTTACAGAGGCTGGCCAAGCGCCGAAGGTCCGCAACAAAGTCTGGTATGCTCTGTCCTTCCCGACGTTGGTGAGTATAGAATCGGTGTCGGGCCATGTGTATACTGCTCGCCGGTTTGAGGTGCTCACCGATCAGTTTGCTGAGCTCCTCAAAGGTTTTGTCCGCCGGCTTCTCGGGTGCGAGCAGGTCTTTCATCAGCGCGTGCATCTTAGGTCCACAGCTGGTAAGTAGATGTGCCCTTCGCTTGTCAGCTGCTGCCTCTCCCAGCCAGTCCTTCATGACAAAGCTCTGCTGGAGCCTCTCAACGAACTCGTCCCAGTCCTCACCAACACAGTGCCGTTCCTCTGTGCTACCGGTGGCCATTCTCATGAGTCGTTGATTCCCGTTTCTCGTCGCCAAATGTTGTGTCCTTACACACTACTATAAATTCACATGAGGCACATTCTGCAGACAAGGTCACTCTGTGACCCTAACCTTTATTCACAGTACCAAGAAGTGATGACCCTGCGTGGGACCTCCCTTTATATACCTGGATGACCAGGTGAGGAGTGTCTCCCACAAGTTCACCCCCTGTGGTCAAGGTGTGCATTTCTTAGGTGTATACTGTATACAGTGTTGTTACATGAAGGTTACAGTTACATGAAGGTTACAAACATGACACCTGCCTCGTGGCGTCATTACCAAAGGTGCCTGCATACACTACACCCATAGCCCTACAATCTTTTCCTTTTTAATTATTTATCCATTCTCTTTTGAAAGTTACTATTGAATCTGCTTCCACTATCCTTTCAGGCAGTGCGTTCCAGATCATAACCAATCGCCGTGTAAAAGTAATCTTTCCTCTTCTCCCCTCTGGCTCCTTTAACCAATTAAATCTGTGTCCTCTGTTTCCCGACCGTCCTGCCACCGGTAACAGATTCTCCTTATTTATTCTATCAAAACCCTTCATAATTGTGATCACCTCTATTAAATCTCTCCTTAACCTTCTCTGCTCTAAGCAGAACTCTCCCAGCGTCTCCAGTCTCTCCACGTAACTGAAGTCGCTCAGGAGAATGTGTTATGGACAGGTATATGTGTTATGGCGAAGCACACCTGGAAGGTGACACACCTCACGGAAAGCATAATCAAAACTATATGGAGCAAGTAGAATATATAAATACAGGGGTCAAATGTTGCATAAAGACAACTCATCTTTCGTAATAGAATCAAGGGGGTGAAATAGAATCAAGGGGGTGAAATTGCGATGCGCCCTGGTTGAGGGCGGTAACGTCTGGGAGGCGGGATATTTTGCGGAGAAGTCCCGCCCTGCTCAAAACATTCTGGTTACCGCCCTGAAAGGAAGTGGAGTGCAAAAGACACACTCCACTTCCTGTCTGGGCCGTGTAGTGCGTCGGACGGGCCGGGAGCGGACACACGGCTCAGCAGCGCTACGCACTGCGCCGCGTTGCGCTGCCGCGAAGGAGGTTCCCTTCCCTTCATTAAAGGGAAGGGCTCAAGCTGCAAACTCTGCAGTGAAGAAACGAGTCGTCCTGGACCAACGGGGAGCGGGGTTACCGTGCCAACAGCACCCGCCGCTGCCCGCTGACCGATCGCGGCACGGACCCCGCGATCGAAGCTCCGACGGGGCGCTGAAGAAAGTCGTCAGATTTTTATTTCCAATGGCCGCCACCTCCCCTTTAACTCTCGCCCTGCGATCGGCCGACCGCCTGGTTCACTTCCCCCCGAAGCTGCTGCTGGCATCGCCACACGCAGATTCAGGGGGGCGATACCTGATTTAGGGTGTGATGATATTGTCAGTACGGCCGAGCCGAGTTCTGTGGGTAACCGCCAGCGCTAAACTCCTGCGGAACTCAGCGGGTGTCGTTAGCGACGCGACGCCCGGAAATATAGTAGTTTGCATCCTGTAGGCCGGTAACGGGAGGCGCAAACCACCCCAATTTCTGGGCCGTAGAGTTTTATAGCACACAAGTGGGCCATTCAGCCCATTGAACTTGTGCTGCCCCACACTCAATCTCCTGCCTTTGGTCGCACACTGTTACATTTTCCGATTGTCTATGTACTGCCCTTTGGTAAACCGTTATGGATTCAGCTTCCTGTGTTGTTTCAGGAAGGGCACTACATATCCTCACAGTCTTCAATCCATATCCTCACAATCTTCTCTGGAAGGTTTCTCCAAATCTCTCCTAATATTCTTTTGGAGAAGGCTTGTAATTTATGCCGCCCAGCTCTTGACCCACCCACTGTGTGTTGCATTCTGTGCTCCATTTCTGACTTGGCTTCAGTGAAAGCAAGTGAACAGCTATCGCACCTCATGGCCAAGGGGATTGATAATGCAAATATTGTTCAAACTGCTAAATTATTTAAATCTGTGAGCATAAACTGCACAGATATGCAAATTAAATGATTTAAGGTGCATAAATATAGCATTGATTACTCATAAGAAGATCCCATTGCAAAACCAGTCTATGTCAACCTGTCCGAGCTTGCTGCCTGCTAACAGTGCCTGATCTGATGCAATGCATCTTCTTTCTTGCACTGGTTTTGAGAGCCTAGTGCACGCTGCCCATTGAATGCCAATCCTTCCTGAGACCTTCACATTGTTTGACTTTGTTTGTATAAATTGGATTGCCTGTGGAAAAAAAAAACACATTTGTCACCCAGACAATTTGTGCAGATCAATATGGTTTTCGGTGATTAGGTAATTGTTTGCTGCTTACGAGCAATCGTTTCCTGAGGGAGGATCTTCACGTCTGTCTTCTCTCTGCTCCACTCTGTCTTCCTGCTGCCCCCCTTCACTGAAAGTCCAGCGTTTTACACCTTCTATTTTGGTCAGCCAGATGAGTGACACATGTTGGAAACATTATGGGGGGAGAAATTCGGGTGCGCCCCGCTTGGGCCGCTAACTTTTATAAGTTGAAAAAGTTGGCGCCAAACGCTAATGTTTTTCAACTTTTAAAACGTTTTTGGGGTTTGGTGCTCCAGGAAGCAAATGAAGCGTTAAATCAAGCGCTACACTTTACAACATGTGTTCTCGGAGCGCAAGGGGCAGCAGGCGGGTCGGTACGTATGGAATGGGCCTTGCAGTGCTGCAGCGCTGGGAGACTCCTCCCCTCCCTTATAGGGAAGAGCCATCATTGCAGGCTCTGCACTGGGAAAAACGTACCCAATGGCAGACACGGTCCGGCCCGATCAGCCCGATGCACTGCAGCAGCGCGCCGGGCTGATCGATCAGGACGGAAGAGGCTTGAGAAAAATGAAGGTGCACCAATTCACAATTTTTTTTACGACCACCTCGCCTTTAATTATCGCCCCCTAGGTACCTGGTGACCACCACCACCCCTCCCCCCCCCCCCCCCCCCACCGCCCACCACGAACGCCTCCTACAGCTGCCTGTTTTCGCCTGGTGATGATGCAGGAGCCGCAAAGTTCGGGTCAGGGGTGCTACAGGGATGAAGCCGATGACATCACGATCTCCGGGCGAAGGAAATTAGAAACATAGAAACATAGAAAATAGGTGCAGGAGTAGGCCATTCGGCCCTTCTAGCCTGCACCGCCATTCAATGAGCTCATGGCTGAAAATGCAACTTCAGTACCCCATTCCTGCTTTCTCACCATACCCCTTGATTCCCCTAGTAGTAAGGACTTCATCTAACTCCTTTTTGAATATATTTAGTGAATTGGCCTCAACAACTTTCTGTGGTAGAGAATTCCACAGGTTCACCACTCTCTGGGTGAAGAAATTCCTCCTCATCTCGGTCCTAAATGGCTTCCCCCTTATCCTTAGACTGTGTCCCCTGGTTCTGGACTTCCCCAACATTGGGAACATTCTTCCTGCATCTAACCTGTCTAACTCCGTCAGAATTTTAAACGTTTCTATGAGGTCCCCTCTCATTCTTCTGAACTTCAGTGAATACAAGCCCAGTTGATCCAGTCTTTCTTGATATGTCAGTCCCGCCATCCCGGGAATCAGTCTGGTGAACCTTCGCTGCACTCCCTCAATAGCAAGAATGTCCTTCCTCAGGTTAGGAGACCAAAACTGTACACAATACTCCAGGTGTGGCCTCACCAAGGCCCTGTACAATTGTAGCAACACCTCCCTGCCCCTGTACTCAAATCCCCTCGCTATGAAGGTCAACATGCCATTTGCTTTCCTAACCGCCTGCTGTACCTGCATGCCAACCTTCAATGACTGATGTACCATGACACCCAGGTCTCTTTGCACCTCCCCTTTTCCTAATCTGTCACCATTCAGATAATAGTCTGTCTCTCTGTTTTTACCACCAAAGTGGATAACCTCACATTTATCCACATTATACTTCATCTGCCATGCATTTGCCCATTCACCTAACCTATCCAAGTCGCTCTGCAGCCTCATAGCATCCTCCTCGCAGCTCACACTGCCACCCAACTTAGTGTCATCCGCAAATTTGGAGATACTACATTTAATCCCCTCGTCTAAATCATTAATGTACAGTGTAAACAGCTGGGGCCCCAGCACAGAACCTTGCGGTACCCCACTAGTCACTGCCTGCCATTCTGAAAAGTACCCATTTACTTCTACTCTTTGCTTCCTGTCTGACAACCAGTTCTCAATCCATGTCAGCACACTACCCCCAATCCCATGTGCTTTAACTTTGCACATTAATCTCTTGTGTGGGACCTTGTCGAAAGCCTTCTGAAAGTCCAAATATACCACATCAACTGGTTCTCCCTTGTCCACTCTACTGGAAACATCCTCAAAAAATTCCAGAAGATTTGTCAAGCATGATTTCCCTTTCACAAATCCATGCTGACTTGGACCTATCATATTACCTCTTTCCAAATGCACTGCTATGACATCCTTAATAATTGATTCCATCATTTTATCCACTACCGATGTCAGGCTGACCGGTCTATAATTCCCTGTTTTCTCTCTCCCTCCTTTTTTAAAAAGTGGGGTTACATTGGCTACCCTCCACTCCATAGGAACTGATCAGAGTCAATGGAATGTTGGAAAATGACTGTCAATGCATCCACTATTTCCAAGGCCACCTCCTTAAGTACTCTGGGATGCAATCCATCAGGCCCTGGGGATTTATCGGCCTTCAATCCCATCAATTTCCCCAACACAATTTCCCGACTAATAAGGATTTCCCTCAGTTCCTCCTCCTTACTAGACCCTCCGACCCCTTTTATATCCGGAAGGTTGTTTGTGTCCTCCTCAGTGAATACCGAACCAAAGTACTTGTTCAATTGGTCCGCCATTTCTTTGTTCCCCATTATGACTTCCCCTGATTCTGACTGCAGGCGACCTACGTTTGTCTTTACTAACCTTTTTCTCTTTACATATCTATAGAAACTTTTGCAATCCGTCTTAATGTTCCCTGCAAGCTTCTTCTCGTACTCCATTTTCCCTGCCCTAATCAAACCCTTTGTCCTCCTTTGCTGAGTTCTAAATTTCTCCCAGTCCCCGGGTTCGCTGCTATTTCTGGCCAATTTGTATGCCACTTCCTTGGCTTTAATGCTATCCCTGATTTCCCTTGATAGCCACGGTTGAGCCACCTTCCCGTTTTTATTTTTACGCCAGACAGGAATGTACAATTGTTGTAGTTCATCCATGCGGTCTCTAAATGTCTGCCATTGCCCATCTACAGTCAACCCCTTCAGTATCATTCGCCAATCTATCCTAGCTAATTCACGCCTCATACCTTCAAAGTTACCCTTCTTTAAATTGGGGCGCAACACCCTACCGCCACCACAAACCTCTCGCCAAAGTTAGCGGGAGTCGTTCATCTCATCGTGCCCGGTCGGTATGTCCCCCCCACAGGCGATAACAGGAGGCACGAGGAGGCCAATTTCCAGGCCTTTGCTATGTTTAAAAGTCTCCAACATAACTAAACCCATCCGCAGGATTTCCGTTTTTGCAAAATGGAGTGCATCACTCTCTCCCACTCAGGATTCCTTCCAGGGGTACTGAGGTGATTGATCATCCATGATCTTATTGAATGCTGGTGCAGGCTCGAAGGACTGAATGGCCTACTCCTGCACCTATTTTTCTATCTTTCTATCTTTCTATATTTCCACTTGCTTGATTCCTGGGGTGAGAGGGTTGCCCTATGAGGAGAGAGTGAGTAGATTGGGTCTGTACTCTCAGGAGTTTAGAAGAATGAGTGGTGATCTCAGTGAACTATATAAGATTCTGAGGGGGATTGACAGGGTAGATGCTGAGAGGATATTTCCCCGGGCTGGAGAGTCTAGAACCAGGGGGCACAGTCTAAGGATAAGGGGTTGGCCATTTAAGACTGAGATGAGGAAAAATTTCTTCAGTCAGAGGGTTATGAATCTTTGGAATTCTCTATCCCAAAGGGCTGTGGATTTGGAATCATTGATTGTATTCAAGGCTGAGATAGATAGATTTTTGGACTCTAGGGGAATCAAGGGATATTGAGATCGGACAGGAAAGTGGAGTTGAGGTTGAAGATCAGCCATGATCTTATTGAATGGTGGAGCAGGCTCGAAGGATCCTATGACCTACTCCTGTTCCTAATTCTTATGTTCCTATGTTCTTACCCAGGACCAGAGACCCTGGGTCAAGCTGTGAGAACCAAGTCTTTAGGAACCCTCCAGTGTGTGCAGGGTAATCAAGGTAACCCGAGTTGCTTCTTCAATCCACGCTCCAGTGATAGGTTTAACTCACTGGTTTGATTAGTGTACTAGGCTGATTAGTCACTCGGCAACAGTGTCCTGGAGTAATGTGGACTTCCACCCTCCACCCCTGTGCTCGCTGAACTTGAGTTTGAGGTCGTGCAAAGGTGTGAACGGTGTAAGATTCCAAAATTCGTGGAAACCCCCCAGTGTTTGGACTCACTGAAAAGGAAATTAGATTTGGGACTATTAAAGAGAAAGTTTGGGATCCTAGAATGTATATGGAAGAAATCTACGAGTTTTAATCAAGTTTGGGATTTTAAAAAGGTGCATGTTGGTTCTGTGAGAAAAGGGCTGCAAGAAAAGGGGTGGGTTCACCCTCTGAAAAGCCAGTTTGGATATTGGAGCTAATCAAGCTGTCTAGTGATATTGGAGCTAATCAAATTGTCTGGAGAACTGTTTACCTTCAAAACCTGCCCCTAGAAGACATTTACATTTCAACAATCAATCCAAGGAAGTACAGTTGTAGTCCAAGCACAGAACCCATCCAACACATGCATAATGCTAATCATCTTTCCGGCCTGCATAGAAAGCTGGGACCCAGGCAGACAACTCGACACCAGAAGCTAACTTTAACAATTGCGACTTAAAACCAAAGGATAATTTCAACAATTGACAAGAGCTCATTAGCTCAGAAAAGTCTATCAACTCCAGATTAAAAACACTAAATCAAGTTTCAGTTAGCTGGGCAGCAAAACTTAAACAAAGGAAACGTTAGACTTGGCGCAAAGATTCAGGAGCCTCTCAGAGTATAATTAAGGGCCTATCATATCAAGAGAAGAATCTCTATTCTGACCATCACAGAAAGCACTATTTTGACCAGCACTTTGGAACAACAAGACAAAGAGCACATGGCGAGAGACCACAGGAAGAAACATCGCAACATCGGAGAAAACAACTCGCCCCAACTGGCTTCAATATGCAGCAGAGGTCTTCTACCACATCTGGGATATGGCAAGGCAAACCAGCTATAAACAAAGAACCTGAAACCACGAAACAGCCCTAGATGTCAAAGGAAAGGATCTGGTGAGCATGAATTCCTGGAGCCCTAGAGTGTGACCTAGTTAGAGAGTGAGTGGGAGGTATTTCTGTTGTGTTTATTATCTGTAATAAAGTAGTCCCCATTGTTTAGAACCTTTTGTAAGATTTCATGGTTTTATTGGAGTGTATTTGTGTTATTTGCTTTCTTGAATAAAATCCATACCTTCTTTGTACAAAACAGTTGTCTGCTGTACTTTATCACACCCTGATTAATAAATCCAAGCTTAGAACCAGGGAGTAGGAGCGATTCACAACCGCTCTGATCAGGAAGGCAAGCTGACAGACCCACCACCCCCTACAACAGCCAAGACTGACCCGTGTCCTTGTCTCCCAGAGGGCAAAATTTAGGTAACGTTGGATTGCCCTGTTTAGACATGAATCATCTTTTTGTCCCACAAAAAGTATCTCCCTCACAAAAGGTCATTTTAACAATGGAGTAAAATGGAATTTAGCGAATTATATGCCTTGTCCGAATTTCCCTTCCATCAAGTTCATGTTACAGGAACATTTGGGACACGGTGTACAATGGATAGCTGATTTGATATCGCCAAATTGGAGCGGTACTTGTGGCTCAGCAGGTAGTTAGAATATTGTGGGTTCAAATCCCACTCCAGAGACTTGAGCACAAAGATTAGGCTGACACTTCAGTGCAGTACTGAGTGAGTGCTGCACTGTCAGAGGTGCCGTCTTTCAGATGAGACGTTAAACTGAGGCCCTGTCTGCCCTCTTCGTTGGACATAAAAGATCTCGTGGCATTATTTCGAGGAAGGGCAATGGAATTCACCCTGCTGTCCTGACGAATATTTATCCCTCAATCAACATCACGAAATCAGATTATCTGGTCGTTATCACACTGCTTTTTGTGAGAGCTTGCTGTATGCAAATTGTTTATATTACAAAATTAACTACACTTCAAAAGGATTTTATTGGCTGTAAAGCACTTTGGGACATCCTGAGGCTGTGAACGGCGCTATTGAAATGCCAGTCTTTAATTCTTTAAACTAATGCCAAAAGTTAAAATCATTGAGTTCTACTTGAGCACCAAATTGATGCACTTTTCACCTGGATTGACATACTGAGGGCTCTATGTATTTTTTTTAATGTCATTCTTGGGATATGAGCGTTGGTGGCAAGGCCGGCATTTATTGCCCTTGAGAAAGTAATGGTGAGCCGCCATTTCAGAGGGCAGTTAAGAGTCAACCACTTTGCTGTGGGTCTGGAGTCATTTATCGGCCAGACCGTGTAAGGGCGGCAGATTTCCTTCCCTAAACGACATTAGTGAACCAGATGGGTTTTTATGACAATATCACATTTTCATGATCACCATTACTGATACTAGCTTTTTATATTCCAGATTTATTTAATTAACTCAATTTAAATTCCCCAGCTGCCGTGGTGGGATATGAACTGACATCCCTAGATCATCAATCCAGGCCTTCTGCATTACCCAATAACATAACCCGCATGCTGCCAAAGGCCTAAATGTCTTGTGGCTGAAAAGAAAGTGGGTGATTTGGCAGAATTAGGTGCCTTCAGATTATCTGCAGGGTTTTGCATTGATTATTCCGCACCCAACCTTCAAGGTGAACTTGCGTGTCGCGCTGAAATACGGAACAAAAATAAACAGATACTCTCATTCAATGCACAAGCAGTGTGCTCAGATAAGCAGGGACTGTGTGCCCTGTCCATCAGCAGCAGCAGCTTTACAAAGCCCAATCTTCAGCCACTGCCAGGCAAGGAAAGGGGACAACTGGGGCAAAAAGTCCCCATTTATTGTACCTCCCAGCTTTGTTACGAGCTGTTGATAAAACCATGAAGCCACACAACACAAAAGGGATATGAACTGAAGATAAGAAAATAATGGAATCAATAAACTTCAGTTGAGTGATTAATGGCTTTAGCATCTTGACCATGAAACAATCAATGAACGATTCTTGCCTTTATTTTTTTGTCGTTTTTCTCAACTATTCATTGGAAAGTATTAAAGGCTTGACTGACGATTGCTTTCTCTCTCATTTCTTATTTCCTTCTAATCTGGCAAATAACTATAGTAAGGTGAAAGATCTTCATCTGTTCCACCCACGTTGCTGAGCGCAGCATCTCACTGCTGTTGAGGCCACTATTAATGATCATTGTTTCAGTGAGTTGAGCATTATTTTGTATAACTCATTGCCAGCTTCTTCATACTGTGTTATATTAAATCTCATTGAATAATAAAGAAAAGACTTGCATTTATATAGTGCCTTTCACGACCACTGGACGTCTCAAAGCGCTTTACAGCCAATGAATTATTTTTGGAGTGTAGTCACTGTTGTAATGTAGGAAACGCAGCACCCAATTTGCACACAGCAAGCTCCCACACACAGCCATCATCATCAACATCATCATAGGCAGGCCCTCAGAATCGAGGAAGACTTGCTTCCACTCCTAAAGTGAGTTCTTTGGTGGCTGAACAGTCCAATACAAGAGCCACAGACCCTGTCACAGGTGAGACAGACATTCGTCAGGGGAAAGGACAGACAGCAATGTGATGATAACCAGATAATCTTTTTTTTTGTTATGTTGATTGAGGGATAAATCCCCTGCTCTTCTTTGAAATAGTGCCACAGGATCTTTTACTTCCACTTGGGAGAGGAGACGGGGCCTCAGTTTATTGTCTCATCCAAAAGACGGCACCTCCAACAGTGCAGCACTCCCTCAGGACTGCACTGGAATGTCAACGTAGATTTCTTTGTGCTCAGGTCCCTGGAGCAGGACTTGAACCCACAACCTTCTGAGTCAGAGGTGAGAGTGCTGCCCACTGAGCCATGGCTGACAATGATTGAAAGTGAAGTATCGGCAGATTATGTTGGACCTTGGTCGATAGTTACAGCCATTATCAATGCTAATAGTCGCAATTGCTTTCATATGTAAGATGGAAACCGTTCCCAAATAAAGTTAAGGGACCAAAATTCAGTGTCCCTTAAAGACCTCTTACCGCCAGAAAGCGCCGGCCAAGCGGCAGAGTGGAGTGGCCACTGATTTGCAGTCGAATGGCCGCCGCCAGCAAAATTCACCTCGGGGTTTTTTTTGGCGGTCCCCACTTCTGGCCCACTGCTGCCAACCCCTCCTAAGTGCGCCATCAAAGCGCACACCGCCTATCTCCCGCATCTCCATCTAAATTCAGCTCTAAAAATCTTTGACCCACCGCGTGGTGCCCCCGACAGCTTTTTCTGTCAGTGCGCTGTGTTCGCTGTGTGTGAGCCACAGCAGCATGGCACTCCCTCTTGGGTGCCAGGCCACTGGCCCGGCCGAAACTCTCCCTGGTGGCCCAGTCGACCGATGTTTCAGAATGCCGAAGGTTTACTCCTATAAGTGAAGGGGAGAACCACGGTGACGCACACACGTCGTGATGTCATCACCACTCTGCTGATGATTGACAGCGGCGGTGACACTGTCCCGCCTCCACTCCCGCCCCTCTTGTTACCAATCTGCTGCTCACCGCCTCACCTCCGCCCCTATTCTGACCGACTTCTGGTCCGCCTGAAAAAAAATGACAAAGAGCTGAATTTCGCGAAAGAGGCCACCTCATCCAGCACGGCGGAATAAACGCTTCAAAAACGGTCGGTGCGCCAGGTGTCCGGCGAGCATGAATTTCTACCCCAAGGAATCACGGTGTTTCCAGTTAGTGAAAAAACAATTGTTTCTCAAAACTAACAGCATATGTATATATTTTTCCGTTCATGGGATGTGGGCTTCACTGCCAAGGCCAACATTTATTGCCCATCCCTAACTGCCCTCGAGAAGGTGGTGGTGAGGCACCTTCTTGCAGTGTATCTGTTGTAATACTTTGTAGTGGTTTGGTACAATGGAGTGGCTTACTGGGCCATTTCACAGGGCAGTTAAGAGCGAACCACATTGCTGTGGGTCTGGAGGAAAAACCTTTTGATGCAGCGAGTGGTTAGGATCTGGAATGCACTGCCTGAAAGAGAGATGGAGGCTTTCAAAAGGAAATTGGATAAGTACATGAATGTAAACATTTGCAGGGCTACGGGGAAAGGGTGGGGGATTGGGACTGGTTGAAGTGCTCTTGCAGAGAGCTGGCACAGGCTCGACGGGCTGAATGGCCTCCTTCTGTGCGGTAACCCTTCTATGATGCTATAGGCCAGACCAGGCTAGTCTGGCAGATTTCCTTCCCTAAAGGACATTGGTGAACCAAATGGATTTTTACAATGACCCAATAGTTTCATGGTCGCCATTACAGTTACTAGCTGGGTTTTTATTCCAGATTTATTTGATTAACTGAATTCAAATTCCCCATTGGGTTTTGAAGTCGCGTCTCGGGGATCATTAGTCCAGGCCTCTGGATTAATCGTCCAGTTACATCACCACTGTGGTAACGTATCCTTGATTTGCATTGCCAATGAATGAATGAGTGTTGGCTGATTATATACAACGTTGGCTGGAAACCTGGGAGAACTCTGCGCTCTCATGACAATGGGCCATAATTTGCAATGAAGACAGCATGCTGTTAGTTAGACTTACCCTTGCCCAGTTAATCGCGATGATAGCTTACGCCGCAAGTTGCTGAACGTTCAAGCTGATAACGTCGCAGTGGGGGAAACTGGACATCTGGGACCTGAGTAAGCAGGCCAAGCAACAGCGTATCTCCTTAACCAATCAGATCGAAGGATTGAGAAGTAAACAGCGCACGGACTGAGAAGGAAGTGTAAATTAGAGTGGGTGAATTCAATGTCAAATCAGGGACTGAAAGTGAAATAAAGAGAGGGAAAGAAAGATCAGATTAAGAGAGAGCGAAAAATAGAGACAGAAAGTAAAAGAAAAAAAAAACATTTTTATTTAAATTTGACATTTTTTAAATCGGCAATAATTAAAAACTGACCGAATGAGACACCAGACTTGTAATCGTTTATTTTCAGTGTCAAAGAGATTGTCTAGCAGTCATCATCATAGGCAGTCCCTCGAGATCGAGGAAGACTTGCTTCCACTCTAAAAGTGAGTTCTCAAGTAACTGAACAGTCCAATACGTGAATTATAGTCTCTGTCACAGGTGAGACAGACAGTGGTTGAAGGAAAGGGTGGGTGGGGAGTCTGGTTTGTCGCACGTTCCTTCCGCTGCCTGTGCTTGATTTCTGCATGCTCTAGGCGACGGGACTCCAGGTGTCAGTGGAGATGTTGCACTTTATCAGGGAGGCTTTGAGGGTGTCCTTGAAACGATTCCTCTGCCCACCTGGGGCTCGCTTTCCATGTAGGAGTTCTGAGTAGAGCAATTGCTTAGGGAGTCTCATGTCAGGCATGCGGATGATGTGGCCTGCCCAATGGAGCTGGCCGAGTGAGATCAGTGCTTCAATGCTGGAGATGTTGGCCTGAGTGAGAACACTGATGTTGGTGCGTCTGTCCTCCCAGTGGATTTGCAGGATCTTGCGGAGGGCGCGCTGGTGGTACTTCTCCAGCGCTTTGAGAGGTCTGTTGTATATGGTCCACATCTCCGAGCCATATAGGAGGTCAGGTATCACTACTGCCCTGTAGAACATAAGCTTAGTGCCAGATTTAAAGTCCTGGTCTTCAAACACTCTCTTCCTCAGGTATCGGAAGGCCACTGGAGGCGGTGTTGAACCTCGTCATCGATGTCTGCCCTTGTAGGCTCCCGAGGTATGGAAAATAGCACACCTGAAGCCAGCGAATCAGTGTCCCTTCGGCCTGCTCGACATCCCTCCCTGTCTACCAGTAATTAATACCACATCGTTAATGTCATATCTTTACAGAGCACAGCACACACACAGCTTCTTAACATGGAGGCTACTCTGTCTGGAAGCTACCGGAAGCTGCCTGTCTGTTTATTATAACTCTGCAGCTGCAGTACACAATATGTCCACATCCACTGTATGGAACTACAAGCACTTTAAGCTTACAGCACTTACAGACATAATGAAAAAACCATCATAACAAAAATCATAAATAACTTCATTTTTATACATATTTACAAATTTAACTTTACCACTTGTTTTCTGTTTCGAAGAGGATACCTTCGCTCTCGAACAGAACATTCCAAACATGGTGTTGATTCCACACTCATTTGAGGCTCATCCTGAGGAACATTTTCCTCCATGGAATTTCCTTGATTTTCATTTGCCCTCACTCTAACTTCTTTGTTTCCCTGACTTGGACTCAGACTTTAATTCTGATTCTCTCCTGGATTTGTTTCCAGTACATTGGATTTAGGATTTGCTATTGGTATATCAAAACTATCTGATGAGTCAGAAATAATTGAATCATTCCCACCTTCAACTCCTTCCATGTCTGTAGGTAAAATATGATCAATATGGACAAACCTAACCTGTCCATTATCAAACATCTTTACCAAATATATGTGAGGACCACATATCTTCACCACTCTTCCGGGTAACCACTTTAACCATTTATGGTGATGGTTCTTCACTCTCACCTTCTGGTTTAATTTCACTCTTCTCTCTTTTAATCTCTCTTTATCATGATTCTCTTTTTGTCTAATTTGGTTCTCTTCGACAGACTGTGCCAAATTTGGCTTTAACAATGAGAATCTGGTTCGTGGCTGTCGTTTGAGAAACAACTCCACTGGCATTTTACCAGTAGTTGTATGAGGCGTATTTCGATATGTAATCAAGAAATTAGCCAATTGGTGATCATATGACAATTGTCGTTTTCTTGGATTTGGAACTAACATTTGTTTTATGAGGGCACGTTTGACAATTTGTACAGTGCACCATTCAAAGCAGGGTGGTATGGTGGAACCTTGGTGTGTTTCACACCATTTTTGCTCGTAAATCATGCAAATTCTTCTGAATGAAATTGTGGTCCATTATCCAAAACAATTTCTTCAGGGAGGCCAAATGCAGAAAATAATTTTTGTAAAATGTCCAATGTTTTACTTGTTGTTATTTTCCACATTGGAAACACCTCAACCCACTTTGAATGGCTATCAATCACAATGAACAATTGTTGTCCATTTAACTCAACAAAATCAATATGCAGCCTTTGCCACACCCTGGGAGGCCATTTCCATGGCTGTAATGGTACTGGTGGTGGTTGCTTGCTTACCGATTGACATGTCACACACTGACTCACGATGTCCTCTATATCTTTATCAAGACCTGGCCACCATAAATAACTGTGTGCAAAACTCTTGGTCAAGCACATTCCCAGGTGCTGGACATGGAGGTCTCCTAATAATTTGGACCTGAATTTCTTTGGTACAACCACTCTTGCACCCCACATGATACAATCTTTATCTACTGATAATTCATTCCTACGAATGAAGAATGGATGTGTTTCTTTGTCTGTTACCTGGTTTGCCGTCCAGTTGCAATATGCTCATACACCTTTGACATCACGGGGTCACGTTTGGTTGCTCCATCAATCTCCCCAGCTGTGACTGGCAGTTCATCAATGTATGAAAAATTAAACACTTCTTCCCTATCGGGTGCAACCTGTGATGGGGAAGGCAATCTAGACATTGCATCAGTATTACTGTGATCAGCTGATCGTCTGTATTCAATATCACATGTATATGCTGACAAAATCAAAGCCCATCTCTGCATTCAGGCTGCAGCTAATGTTGGAATTGGGGACTTTGGATGGAGGATTACTGTTAGGGGCTTATGGTCTGTAACGATGGTAAACTTACAAATACAAGTATTTGTGAAACTTCTTGACCCCAAAAATTAATGCCAAAGCTTCCCTTTCAATTTGCGCATAATTTCTCTCACTGACACTGAGAGTGTGTGAAGCAAAAGCAATTGGTCTCTCCTCCCCACTACTTAATACATGAGAGATTACTGCCCCAACTCCATACGGAGTGGCATCACATGCTAGCTTAATCTCCTTAGATATGTCATAGTGAACTAACATGGTGCTCTCTACCAATTTGTTTTTACACTCCTTGAATGCTGTTTTGCATTCTTTTGACCACTTCCACTGGACCTGTTTTCTCAAAAGTTCATTCAGTGGATGTAATATTGTAGCCAAATTTGGTAGGAACTTCCCCATAATAGTTCAAAAGACCCAAAAATGAACGAAGTTCAGTGACATTCCTGGGAGTGGGTGCATTTCTAATTGCATCCAATTTTTCCTTGGTCGGATGGAAACCATCTTTGTCTACTCTGTACCCTAAGTACTCCACTGAATTTTTAAATATGTCACACTTAGGAGCAGACACTCGTACTCTGTGCTTCTCTAGCCGTTTGAGGACTTAATTCAATATTTTATTATGAATTTGCCTATTTGGTGCTGAAATTAGTATGTCATCTAAATAACATACTACCCCTTCAATACCTTGCAAAATCTGGTTCATCACCCCTTGGAATATGGCAGGGGCGGAAGACACTCCAAACGGTAGCCTATTAAATTGATATAGGCCGAGATGAGTATTTATAGTCAAACATGACTTCGACTCCTCATCTAGTTCAAGCTGTAAGTAGGCATTCGTAAGATCCAGTTTTGAGAAGATGTGACCACCTGTCAGTGTTGTGAACAAATCTTCTATATTCGGCAATGTATTGGGGACATTATTCTCTAGAACCTGGTTTACGGTTACCTTATAATCACCACACAATCTTACTTTACCATCAAACTTAGGTACAACGACAATGGGTGTAGCCCAATTATATCGATCTACCTTACAAATAATGTTCTCAGTCTCTAGTCTTTTGAGTTGTTCCTCAACTTTTTCTTTGAGTACATATGGTACGGAACGTGGCTTGTAGTAAACCGATCTAGCGTTCTTCTGTACCCTGACACTCGCCTTGAAGCCTTGGATCGGACTGCCCGTTTCGCAGAACACCTTTGGAGACTGCTTGATAACCTCATCCATTGATGAAAATCTCGCTTCCACAGAGAAGATCTTACTCCAATCCAGCTTCAGTGAGCTTAACCAATTTCTTCCTAGTAAAGCAGTCTTGTCTTCTTTCACTATTATTAGAGGCAAGTTCTGAAATTGATCTTTATACTGCACCGGTACGGTGATACAGCCTACTACAGGAATTTTCTCTCCTGAGTAGCCTCGCAGCTCTATCTTGGATTTCTCCAGTTAGAAATCACGCAATTTGTCGCGGTACAGTGACTCCGGTACTACACTCATGGAGGCACCCGTGTCAATTTCCATTGGTATCTTGAATCCCGCAACATCTATGTGGATTTTGATGCTTTCCGAATCGCTGTCCATTAACTTCGTGCTCCTGATGACGTGTAACTCTAACATCTCCTTGTCCTGCTGTTGTTCTTCCAAGCCATGCAGTCTCTTTGGATTTCTACTCATAGCTTTGAACGCTGGACTCATAGCTTTAAAAATTGGTTTACCCTTCAGTCGGCATGCCTTTGCAAGATGCCTAGTCTTTCTGCAGAAGAAACACTCTGCCTTCACGTATGGACAAATTTGAGCAATGTGTTGTCCCAGGCACCTATAGCACGACTTCGATGCTCTGGTAGAATTTCCAGTTTCTGAGACTTTCAGCCCCCACCATCTTTTACTTTGAACCTGCAGGTAATTTACCTCGGTTGACTGACGACCATAATTATTATTCAATTCACGGGAATATTGTTCGGCCATGCCCATCGACCTCGCTGTCTGACGAATCCTTTCAGCAATTTCTAACAGTTTGGGGTTATAGTGCTGTTCCAGCTTCGTTAAAATCTCTTTAAGCGTTGTGTCCTTTGGCTCATCAGGCACAAGCAGATTTACAAGTGTTTCATACAATGTCGGACCTGCCAAGGATAAGAAAATCGCTTGCTTCCTGTTCCAACACAGCCTGGTTTTGGACTGCATTGTCTGGAACTTCGATTATGTTATTTGCAGTGAAATACATTTCTAGCCGATCCACATATGCTTTAAAACGTTCCTGGTCGTGTGTATATTCACCCAAATATCCGATTACACCTGCCATGTTTAATCTCTAGCTGTTCTCACCGTGTGCTGTAGTTTACCTCGGATTTTGTAGCTTATTTTTCAAAGACAGAAACTTCCAAAGTCTTCTGTCGGCTGGCTAAATCCTTCACCAACAAAAATTAAGCTTTAAACATCCGAAAAATCTCCATCTTCAGTCGCCAACTGTCATATCTTTACAGAGCACAGCACACGCACAGCTTCTTAACATGGAGGCTGCTCTATCCGGAAGCTTCTGGAAGCTGTCTGTCTATTTATTATAACTCTGCAGCTGCAGTACACAATACGTCCACATCCACAGTATGGAGCTACAAGCATTACAAGCTTACAGCACTTACAGACATCACAGTTAAAAGAGTACTTTGACTGAAAGGATTTAACTTTACCATCCTGCGGCGAGTTTAGTTTGTGTCTACTGTGCAGATACAGCAACTTCACCTCGCACAATGTGTTTCGGTGGTGAGGCTGACGTTGCGCTGCCGATTTCACAAAGCTAATGGCGGAGCTTCACAACTCAGACAGCAACACTGGATCGTTTGCATCCCCTCGAGCAGAGAGAGGGCAGGGGAATGGTTAGCGGGGTAGGAGACAGAGGGCAGGGGAGTGGTTCGTGGGGTAGGAGACAGAGATTAGGGGTAATGGGCATGTACGCCAACTGGCAGGAGGTGACTAATGGTGTCCCCCAGGAGCCTGTACTGAGGGCCACATCTTTTCACTCTGTTTGTAAATGTATTAGATGAAGGAACAGGTTTAGGTCCTCCTGAAATGGCAGGCATGGTCTCGGGTTAACACCTCATCTGAAGAAGGAATGTGATTTTTATATTGAAGTTACAGGTTGGCATATTTGCATCAGATCTCTGTCTGTGCTTTTTAAGCAGCTTTAACCCATTTAAAATAAATGGTTAGTTCAGTGCTTTGTGACACCGAATGAGGGGTGGGTCGAAGGGTTAGTGTGCAGGTGGAATTAACCTCCAAGGGATTTTATTACTACCTCGCTAATCGACAGCAATGAAGATTATTGAAACTCAGCTAAAAGAAATGTGGCGAATGCTTTCGGGAGAGGAGAAATCGAGAAAATATCATAGAAACATAGAAACATAGAAAATAGATGCAGGAGTAGGTCATTCGGCCCTTCGAGCCTGCACCACCATTCAATATGATCATGGCTGATCATTCAACCTCAGGACCCCTTTCCTTCTTTCTCTCCATACCCCTTGATCCCTTTGGCCTTAAGGGCCATATCTAACTCCCTCTTGAATATATCTAACGAACTGGCATCAACAACTTTCTGCGGTAGAGAATTCCACAGGTTAACCACTCTCTGAGTGAAGAAGTTTCTCCTCATCTCGGTCCTGAATGGCTTACCCCTTATTCTTGGACTGTGACCCCTGGTTCTGGAACTCCCCAGCAATGGGAACATTCTTCCAGCCTCTAACCTGTCCAATTCCGTCAGAATTTTAAATGTTTTTATGAGATTCCCTCTGTGGATACAAGCCCAGTTGATCCAGTCTGTCCTCATATGTCAGTCCTGCCATCCCGGGAATCAATCTGGTGAACCTTCGCTGTACTCGCTCAATAGCAAGAACATCCTTCCTCAGATTAGGAGACCAAAACTGAACACAATATTCAAGGTGTGGCCTCACCAAGGCCCTGTACAACTGCAGTAAGACCTCCCTGCTCCTATACTCAAATCCCCGAGCTATGAAGGCTAACATGCCATTTGCCTTCTTCACCGCCTGCTGTACCTGCATGCCAAACTTCAATGACTGATGTACCATGACACCCAGGTCTCGTTGCACCTCCCCTTTTCCGAATCTGTCACCATTCAGATAATAAGCTGCCTTCCTGTTTTTGCCACCAAAGTGGATAACCTCACATTTATCCACATTATACTGCATCTGCCATGCATTTGTCCACTCACCTAACCTGTCCAATATCGAATAATGACATATTTGTCTTTGTTGATTCAGCGTAAGACAAACACAATTAGCAAATATCGAAAAGTGAGGAGGAAGCCGCCTTAAATTCAGCCACAAAGGGAAATTTCAATTACTTGAGAATGGTGCTGGGTGAAAGAGAGCATCAGCCTCCATGTCTGTGTACCGCATTCCTGGCTGGCCTCCTACATTCTACCCTACGTAAACTAAAGGTGATCCAAAACTCGGTTGCCCGTGTCCAAACTCGCACCAAGTCCCGTTACCCTATCACCCCTGTGCTCGTTGACCTGCATTAGCTCCTGGTTAAGGAACGCTTTGATTTCAAAAATTCCTCCATGGCCGCGCCCTTCCCTATCGCTGTAATTTCCTCCAGCCTCACAACCCCCACTCTCCCCCACCCCCTCACCCCCACCCTCCCCGAGAAATCTGCACTCCTCTAATTCTGCCCTCTTGAGCATCCCTGATTATAATCGCTCAACCATCGGTGGCCGTGCCTTCAGCTGCCTGGGCCCCAAGCTCTGGAACTCCCTCCCTAAACCTCTCCCCCTCTCTACCTCTCTCTCCTCCTTTAAGATGGTCCTTAAATCCTACTCTTTGACTAAGCTTTTGGTCATGTGCCCGAATTTCTCCTTGTGCAGCTGATTGTCAAATATTTTGTCTTACACTACTCCTGTGAAGCACCTTGGAACATTTTAATACATTAAAGGTGCTATATAAATAAAAGTTATTGTTGTTGTTGTCGCAGTATATCATTAGTTGCTGCCCTGCAGATGCCCAAATCATGCTCACCGGAAAGGATCGTTTTGGGTGAAGGTTTTTTTACCTGGCTGCAATTGGGACATTTACCCATTTGTGCCGATCCTCTGAACAACAACAACTGTTATTTATACAGTGCCTTTAGCACAATAAAACATCCCAAGGAGCTTCACAGGTGTGTTATCAAACACCGAGCCACATAAGGAGATGTTAGGGGAGGCTTGGTCAATGGGGTAGGTTTTAAGGAACGTCTTAAAGGAGGAGAGAGAGGTAGAGAGGCGGAGAGGTTTAGCAGGGGAGAGTTTCAGAATTTGGGCCCAGGCAGCTGAAGGCACGGCCACTGATGGTGGAGCGATGAAAAGTGGGATGCGCTTAAGGCCAGAATTGGAGGAGTGCAGCGATGTCCGAAGTTCGTAGGGTTGGAGGACATTACAGAGTTAAGGCTACATTTTTTGGTCTTTTGCGCTGCGGGTTTCACCCTAGAGCGGCATGAAAGGCGGTGGTGAAGTCTGCTGCACCACGCAGCGATCCTCGGGTCGGGTTTTGCAGCAGCGCGGAGCAGCACCACCCGGAAGAGCTGTGCCTGGTGTGCAACGCACCTGGTTGTGAAACTGGCTCGAGTTTGAGCGCTTGCCCAATCCGTCTGCCCAGCAGCGCGCCACTCACTGACCGCCTGGGAAATCAGGGTGGTCCAACCATCCCATTGGCGAACAGCTGAGTCATGGACTCCTAAGGTAAGGGTGATTGTTTTTTCCTTAATTTTTTTAGGGATTTGTGTTGTGGTGGCATGGGCAATGTTTTGGGAATGTTTGTGTAGGTTTTTTTTAGGTTTCCCCTCCCCTCCCCGCTGTCTCTCGGAGCGCTCCCGGCCTGGCTCTTTAGCTCGGGAGTTTCCCATCCTAGCGCCCCAAGAGAGAGCTGTACAACGCCTCCCTTAATGCTGCGCCCCCTGACTCAGTGCCCAGTTACCCAAACTTATCTATTGAGGCGCAAACTGTTCTCGACCACTAACTTTCCGCCCCCGCCGCCATTATCGCCCCAAAAACAGAAAACGCTGTAGAACCTCACGCAGTTTCAATTGGCAATTTGAAATTGAGCCCATTATTTTTGTCCATTAATGGATTTGAAATTATAGAGATTATCACCAAAACAGATTCTCTGGACATTAATTATTTACAGTTTGTGGGAGCTTGCTGTGCGCACATTGGCTGCCGTGTTTCCTACATTTCAACATCAACAACACTTCAAAAAGTAACTCATTGGCTGTAAAGCGCTTTGGGACATCCTGAGATCGTGAAAGGCGCTATATAAATACAAGTTCTTTCTTTCTCAAGGGAGTGCGTTCGTGAACTCCTGACACGCACTCCTGGCAAGGCGGGGCTCCTGGGAGCACACTTTCGGAGAAGCCGCCATCTCGAGTGCCTGTACACCGTTAGTTCCCTCATTCATTTGTGGGCAATCTGAGATTGTGTAACAATGGAGATAGGACGCAGGTGCCAAAATGTGAAATTATGGGCAGTGTCGACGTTCACATTTACCCGTGGTAATTTCATGCTCCTACTTATCAGTTTGTGAGGCGAGTCTTTTGGAGTGGGAGGCTTGCTGGATAGGACTGCGGCTCTGAGACAGGGCAACAACTCTGCAGCACTAATCCTGAGAACCACAGGTCTGATTTTATTGATTCATTGAAGTCAATGGAAAGGACATTCGGGCAGGGTATATAACGAGTGGCCCACCCACTCCCACTTGTTTAGTGGCTCCTGCTGGAGTTAAAATGGGCTCCGCCATTATTGTTGAACAAGATTGCAAATTAATGATTTAGACGAAGGAATTGAATGTAATATCTCCAAGTTTGCAGATGACACTAAGCTGGGTGGCAGTGTGAGCTGTGAGGAGGATGCTAAGAGGCTACAGGGTGACTTGGACAGGTTAGGTGAGTGGGCAAATGCATGACAGATGCAGTATAATGTGGATAAATGTGAGGTTATCAACTTTGGTGGCAAAAACAGGAAGGCAGAATATTATCTGAATGGTGACAGATTAGGAAAAGGGGAGGTGCAACGAGACCTGGGTGTCATGGTACATCAGTCATTGAAAGTTCGCATGCAGGTGCAGTAGGTGGTGAAGAAGGCAAATGGCATGTTGGCCTTTTTCGCAAGAGGATTTGAGTATAGGAGCAGGGAGGTCTTACTGCAGTTGTACAGGGCCTTGGTGAGGCCACACCTTGAATATTGTGTACAGTTTTGGACTCCTAATCTAAGGAAGGACATTCTTGCTATTGAGGGAGTGATTCCCGGGATGGCAGGATTGACAAATGAAGAAAGATTGGATCGACTAGGCTTATATTCACTGGAATTTAGAAGAATAAGAGGGGATCTCATAGAAACATATAACATTTTGATGGCATTGGACAGGTTAGATGCAGAAAGAATGTTCCCGATGTTGGGGAAGTCCAGAACCAGGGGTCACAGTCTAAGGATAAGGGGTAAGCCATTTAGGACCGAGATGAGGAGAAACTTCTTCACTCAGAGAGTTGTGAACCTGTGGAATTCTCTACCACAGAAAGTTGTTGAGGCCAGGTCATTATATATATTCAAAAGGGAGTTAGGTGTGGCCCTTATGGCTAAAGGGGATCAGGCGCTATGGAAAGAAAGCAGGAATGGGGTACTGAAGTTGCATGATCAGCCATAATCATATTGAA
Organism: Pristiophorus japonicus; assembly: GCF_044704955.1. Taxonomy (NCBI): domain Eukaryota; kingdom Metazoa; phylum Chordata; class Chondrichthyes; family Pristiophoridae; genus Pristiophorus; species Pristiophorus japonicus. Next base: position 60,473,762 of record NC_091982.1, read on the forward strand.
TGGTGGTGCAGGCTCGAAGGGCCGAATGGCCTACTCCTGCACCTATTTTCCATGTTTCTATATTTCTAAACCAGCTTTGCAAAATTACCCTGCTCATCTCGTGTCCTGAAGGATTTCTGACGGTTTAACAGGGAAGAGAGAGATCTCGCGTTTCTATCATGCCTCAGGACGTCCCAAAGCGCTTTTCAACCAATGCAGTACTTTAGGAAGCGTAGTGACTGTTGTAATGTAGGGAAACGCAGCAGCCCATTTGCGCACAGCAAGCTTCCACAAGCAGCAATGAGGTCATGAGCAGATCATCTGTTTTCTTTTTATGATGTTGTTTGAGGGACAAGAGGCTTTGAGAAATTCAGGGTTCAGCACGCAGAATAATCTTCTTCTTCTTTGCTGAAAGCATGACGCAGTTAAAGTTTGAGTGAAGTTAGTTAAGGAGAAAGGAATGGCAGCCTGGGGGGAGATAGCGATAACATTGTTGTACAGTTAGGCTGCTTTATGTAACATGAATCCATCGCACTATTGCCACGGTGACTTTGGGAAAGCTACGGTTGGGGTATTACAACTGCCCTGCAAAGTCTAATTTGAGGATTGGATAAAGGGGTGTCAGGCAGAACAAATACTCCCGCCTCTGGGAGGAAGCAAGGTACAGATGACGATGCTTTTCCCAATGAGATCTCCTGTGATTAAAGCCTTGCACAAGATGCTGCCTTTGCCATTATAAGTTTTAAATGCTGCATAAGTTCCAAAATTGGCTGTGTCGATGCCTGATCTTCCATCCTTATTTCCTGCTTCCAATTTTGTTGAAAAAAGTCTTGACCTAGAGGTTCATTCACGCTCAGATTTGGCGATGGCCGACCCGCCAAGATTGATCCTCTTGTCCTCTTGTGCCCTCTGAGTGTGAGCAGCATACAGGGGGATACTGGGCGAGGGGGTGGGGCGGGGGGGGGGATAGTTGCGCCCCTAGTGGCAGTGGGTGGGTCGCAATAGGAGGAATGTGAGCCGATGGCAAAACCAGCACCAGTCGGACAGTAAATCTGGGGTGGGTGGGGGGGCGGGAGGGGCAGCAGGAGATTGGGAGAGGGGTGGGTGAGCTGAGGCCTGTATTTTCAGTATGGAGCCTGGAAGAACACTCCTGCTCCTCCCTGCTCCACAATCAGTTAAGTTACATTTTCTCATGCCAGGCTTTTCGCTTGCAGCTTCCAGCGGCTCTTTAAAGACTGCTGGTTTGGGCTGGTTTAGGCCTGAGAAAGCTGAGCGCAGCATGAACCCGGCGATAGGCACTAGAGTTGAATAGTCAATGGCTCGGAGTGAGTGCGCACATCACAAGTCATATTGAGCCATTCTGTATCCATTTTTTGCTCAAAAAAACGAGTGCTGTGTGCTCCAATTTTTAGGATGATATTATTTGCAGCCCTGCTGTATCTAAACAGTACACTACAACAACAACTTTCATTTATATAAGTGCCTTCAACACAGTAAAACATCCCAAGCCACTTTACAGAAGTGTTATCAGACAAAATATGACACCGAGCCAGGTAAAGAGATATTAAGGCAGATGAAAGAGGGACGTCTTAAAGGAGAAGAGAGAGATGGAGAGATTTAGGGAGGGAATTCCAGAACTTAGAGCCTTGGCAGTTGAAGGCACAGCCACCAATGGTGCAGCGATTAAAATTGGGGATGTGCAAGAGGCCAGAATAGGATGAGCACAGAGATCTCAAAGGAACATTGGGAAATTCATCAGTCCACCTGCCCACTCCCGCTGACATTCCTCCTCAAGATCCGCCCAGTGCCACTTTTGATTTGGCCTGGAGCGGGCGGGAGGGGATAGCCACCGGGAACTGCCCGCTCTCATCAGCGGATGGCTGAGTGGCGCAACTGAGCTCCCGCCCGCCGAGCTCCCAGATTCCTGCTGGCTGGAGGCTGGTCCGTCCCTGACAGTAAGTCTGAAGAACCTGAAAAAAAGGTAGGAGAACTTTTTAATATTTTTTTTCAACAGCGACTTAGCTGCATGGGGTCCACTGAAGGTCTTCCAATAGTTTTTTGTATTTTAGAAACATAGAAACATAGAAAATAGGTGCAGGAGTAGGCCATTCGGCCCTTTGAACCTGCACCACCATTCAATAAGATCATGGCTGATCATTCACCTCAGTACCCCTTTCCTGCTTGCTCTCCATACCCCTTGATTCCTTTAGCCGTAAGGGCATTATCTAACTCCCTCTTGAATATATCTAACGAACTGGCATCAACAACTCTCTGTGGTAGAGAATTCCACAGGTTAACAACTCTCTGAGTGAAGAAGTTTCTCCTCATCCCAGTCCTAAATGGCTTACCACTTATCCTTAGAATGTGACCCCTGGTTCTGGACTTCCCCAGCATCGGGAACATTCTTCCTGCATCTAACCTGTCCAGTCCCGTCAGAATCTTGTATGTTTCTATGAGATCCCCTCTCATCCTTCTAAACTCCAGTGAATACAGGCTCAGTCGATCCAGTCTCTCCTCATATGTCAGTTCTGCCATCGCGGGAATCAGTCTGGTGAACCTTCGCTGCACCACCAAGCAAGAATGTCCTTCCTCAGATTAGGAGACCAAAACTGAACACAATATTCCAGGTGAGGCCTTACCAAGGCTCTTTACAACTGCAGTAAGACCTACCTGCTCCTATACTCAAATTCCCTAGCTATGAAGGCCAACATACCATTTGCCTTCTTCACCGCCTGCTGTACCTGCATGTCAACTTTCAATGACTGATGAACCATGACACCCAGGTCTCGTTGCACCTCCCCTTTTCCTGATCTGCCGCCATTCAGATAATATTCTGCCTTCCTGTTTTTGCCACCAAAGTGGATAACCTCACATTTATCCACATTATACTTCATCTGCCATGCATTTGCCCACTCATCTAACCTGTCCAAGTCACCCTGCAGCCTCTTAGCATCCTCCTCACAGCTCACACCGCCACCCAGCTTAGTGACATCTGCAAACTTGGAGAATTTTTTGCCGTTTCTATTTTCAGGTCTTCGACCCTCCGTGGGCCTGACTCCATCCTCGGCGGCACTTGGGCAGCAAGCACCTCTGCCGCTGAGAATGAGAGCTCCTGCCCACTGCTGCCCAGATTGGCGGCATACATCGTCCATTTGCTTCCCGCCGACCTTCAAGGGACCTCGCCGATGAATATCCTGCCCAAAGTACCGTTCAGTACCTCGCCGGCCATCTGCGGCACTTTGGGCGGCACTTAGGAAGGCGGAGGCCTTGATGAAAATCGGGCCCATAACAACATAAGTAAAAGGAGCAGGAGTAGGCCATTTGGCCCCTCGAGTCTGCTCCACCATTTAATAAGATCATGGCTGATCTGATCTTGGGCTCAGCTCCACTTCCCTGCCCGCTCCCCATAACCCAGCCTCCACAGCTCTCTGGGGCAGGGAATTCCACAGATTCACGACCCTCTGAGAGAAGAAATTCCTCCTCAGCTCAGTTCTAAATGGGCAACCCCTTGTTCTTAAACTATGCCCCCTAGTTCTCGATTCCCCCACTAGTGGAAACATCCTCTCTCCATCTACCTTGTCGAGCCCCTTCAGAATCTTATACGTTTCAATAAGATCACCTCTCATTCTTCTGAACTCCAATGAGTAGAGGCCCAACCTGCTCAACCTTTCTTCATAAGTCAATCCCTTCATCTCTGGAATCAACTAGTGAACCTTCTCCGAACAGCCTCCAATGCAAGTATATCCCTTCTTAAATAAGGTGATCAGTGGGCCGAAATTGCCCCCGGCCCGGCCTAGTTTCCAAGGCATTTACCGCAGCTGCTGTTCCGGTCGCCTCTTGAGGCAATTTTGCTCTTTTTTTAATTCGAATCCGGAAGTTGCTCTTAATGGGGGTGGTGACTACATGAGAGGGGCGGAAGTTGGGGGGCACGGAGTGACCGCTGCGATGACATCATCACGGCGCCGCGTCACTACGGCTCTCCTCTTCACTTAAATGGGAGAGCCTTCGCGATGTAACACATCGGCCCACTGGGCCACCAGGGCCAAACCCAGGGGCATAATAGTCATGCCAACATGGCAGTCAGCTGAGAAAAAAAACATGGCAGCAGCGGCAGTGCGCCCTCTCGTTTAAGGGTAGCCGCACCGCCGCTGCAGAAGGCCACAGCCTCCCTGGACCAACGGGAAAAAACAGGTTTTGGCACCGCTGGGCGGACCGAAGATTTTCCGAGGGGAATGTCACCGTCGGGGGGGGGGGGTGGGTGGGGATGCGGGGTAGATCGGCGATGCGCATGGTGATGACGCGGTTACCACCGATCGGCAGCAGCGGAGGGACGAGATCGGATCACCGCCAGGAAACTTCGGGAGATCAATTGGGCTATCAGCGGCCATTCCACGAAAAGTTGATGGCTATTCCACTCCTCAGCATGGAGGCCAAGTTGCGGTGGTAACAGGCCTTAAGGAGAGGGGCAATTTTGGGCCCCAACACTGTACACAGTACTCCAGGTGTGGCCTCACCAATACCCTGTACAGTTGTAGCAGGACTTCTCTGCTTTTATACTCCATCCCCCTTGTAATAAAGGCCAACATTCCATTCCTGATTACTTGCTGTACCTGCATACTAACTTTTTGTGTTTCATGCACAAGGGCTCCCAGGTCTCTCTGTACTGCAGCATTTTGTACTCTCTTTCCATTTCAATAATAATTAGTTTTTTTATTATTCCTGCCAAAGTGGATAACTTCACACTTTCCCACATTATACTCCATCTGCCAAATGTTTGCCCACTTACTTATCCTGTCTATATCCCTTTACGGATGTTTTGTGTCCTCCTCACAACTTGTATTCCTGCCCATCTTTGTATCATCAGCAAACTTGGATACATTACAGTCGGTCCCTTCATTCAAGTGATTAATATAGATTGTAAATAGTTGAGGCCCCAGCACTGATCCCTGTGGCACCCCACTAGTTACCGTTTGCAAACCGGAAAATGACTTCTCTCACTCACAGGTCAGTCGGTGCTTCTCCAAGCTAACTCCTTTTATTATCCACTGGGCTGCGCTGTTCCTTTTATCTCTCAGGGATTAGAGGGCTGGAGGGGATTACAGAGACAGGAAGGGGTGAGGCCATGGAAGGATTTGAAAACAAGGATGAGAATTTTAAAATCAAGGCATTGCCGGACCGGGAGCCAATATAGGTCAGCGAGCGCAGGGGTGGTGGGTGAGCGGGACTTGGTGCGAGTTAGGACACGGACACGATGATATCATCTTCTTTAATTTTTCTTTCCTCCATATAGGTTCAGGGACAAAGCTTGCAGCACTCATTGCAGTCCGGCCTCAAGCCTCATTCTTAATCCATCTATCTAGTCATGCACATATCTATCTTCTCCTGTTTCCTTCCTTTGACAAGTCAGAAAATACTTTCCTTTCTATAGTGCCTTTCATGTCCTCAAAATGTCAGCCAAAGTAGAACTTTTGAAGTATAGTCACGGATGTAATGTAGGAAAGGCAGCAGCAACCAATTTGCGCACAGCAAGCTCCCACAAACAGCAACATGATAATGAACAGATCATCTATTTTAGTGATGTTGATTGAGGGGGAAACTTGTTGGCCAGGACACCAGGGATGACTCCCCTGCCCTTCTTCAAAATAGTGCCATGGGATCTTTTACGTCCACCTGAGAGGGCCTCGTTTTAACATCTCATCCAAAAGACGGCACCTCCAACAGTGCAGCGCTCCCTCAGTACTGCGCTGGAATGTACGATTCTGTGCAGAGGACTTGAACACACAACCTCTGACTCAGAGGCGAGAATGCCGCCGACTGAGCCACCGTTGTTGCACAGATATGTCGGGTGACCGATTTCTAGCGTATTTCCGACAGATTCATGGTCACTTTTACTGATACCAGCTTTTTATTTCCAGCTTTTTTTTTTGTTGAAGTGAATTCAATTTCTCAAGCTGCCATGGTGGGATTTGAACTTGTGTTGTCTGCACTGCTAGTCCAGTAACACAATTACTAAGCGTATCAATCCTAAGGCGTGCAGCTTTAGGAATAATTCAGAGATGATGGGCTGCTCTGACAGGAACATTTTACACCTGAATGCATGCTGCACAGGGAGAGCTGTAGACACCTATATACTGAGGGAATCCAGCATTTATCCACCTTTCAGAAGCTGAATGAAGAAGGGATATGCCTTCGATGTTACAGCCCTGATATTACACCACAGCACGCTGGTTGTTCTGCACAAAATGAGGCCTATTTTAAGCTCCCCTACCTACTTCTTTGACCACCTGCCCGAATATCTCCTTATGTGGCTCGGTGTCAAATATTTTTCTCTTATACTACTGCTGTGAAGCGCCTTGGGATTTTTTTACTATGTTAAAGGCGCTATTTAAATACATAAGTTCATGTAAATCACTGTAATACTCTTGCAGATCCCACAAGGTCGTTCCATCGTTTGCAGCATTGGTTGCCCTCACACACCTCATTGGTCGCCGATGAGACCACCTCTGCTATCTCGGTTCATATCCTCTGATAGGCCTTTGGGTGGGCTTCCTACGCCCTCACTGCGTCAAATCACCCCAGCGGGAGGGGGGCATTTGCTTCGCCCGAGAATACAATTTTTGTTGATCTACATAATGGATATTTAGGTAGGTTTGCTGTTCTTTCATGGGGAATGTGTGAACAGTATAGTTACATAAGATATAAGGCACAGAAACAGGCCATTTGGCCCAACCAGTCCATGCCGGTGTTTATGTTCCACTCAAGCCTCCTCCTGTCTTTCCTCATTAACTTTTTCAGCATAACCCTCTATTCCCTTCTCCCCCATATGCTTGTCTAGCCTCTCTTTGAATGCAACTGCACTATTCACTTCAACCACTCCCTGTGGTAGCGAGTTCCACATTCTCACCACCCTCTATGTAAAGAAGTTTCTTCTGAATTCCCCATTGGATTTCTTGGTGTCTATCTTATATTGATGACCTCTGGTTATGCTCTGCCCCACAAGTGGAAACATTGGGCTCAATTTTCCCCAATGCTATTTTTTGGTGTATTGCCAGAATTATGCCCATTTTTTGGGGGCCCTGACTACTGCAAAAAAATTAAGTGGCAAGTTTCCCTGTTCTATTTTTTGAAACTGGTGCTGCGCAGCCTGTCCTTTAGCTTTGGGGAGTGGAACCTAATGTCTGTGCCGATAAAACAAGGCCCCCCTCCTTCTGCGCATGCGCAAAAAAAAGGGCATTTTTGACATGAATGCTATGGGCACGCATGCCCAGTACAGCTCCTGGTCTGCAATCGGCCATTTTTAAAGAGCTAGTTGTGTGTGAGTACTTTAATTCTCAGTGGAAATATCGGACTGCAATACAATATGCAACGCAGCTTAAGGACCAAGAATTTCTCACAGGATGAAGTGGACGCACTGGTTACTGCAATTGAGGCCAGATGGCACGAGCTGGACACCAACAGAGGTCACATAAAAGTTCTATCCAAAGAAATGAAGAAATGCTGGAACCAACTTGCAGAAGATTACTGTGCAATGGTGACCACCACGAGGTCTGGAGGCCAATGTAAAAAGTGGCAGGACCTTAGTCAAGTAGTTAGTGTAATTAATATTTTCATTTATTCAATGGAATTGCAATTGTAAATGTGACCATCTGTATGTCCCACACAGCAGAAAGACACCCTCTCTAAAACGTTATATTTTCATCTTTGCAGAGGAAGGTGGCACACAACAAAAGGGAAAGAACTCGAACAGGAGGAGGCCCGGCAAATCTGCACCCACTGAAACCCTTGGAAGAGAGGGTCGCTGCTTTGATGGGTCCCGCCTGGAGAAAAGCAATCACCACTGCACAAGCTGGGCCCACATTCGAGGGACAGGGTAAGTCCTGCAAATTCCACAGTCTGGCTTTGCTAAATGTTAAGTACTGCGCAGGCTAGCCATGCTTCAAATCATGGGGATGTCTCCATCAGCTAAGCGTTTGTTAATGCAATGTGCTATCATTCATTTTGGTCCTTCAAATGAACCTGCTACCTGCGCTGTGTGTGCCTACTCATGCCACCCTGCCCACTCCTCTGCTGCTAACCATTTGTCTGTTCTGTTATATTTTGCAGAACTTGAGGCCAACCCTGATGATGCAGAAGAAGATTCAGATACGGACGAGCCCGAAGAGGAGAACATCTTCCAATCCCACCTTCCAGACCCAAGAGCATGCGGGTGAGGGGGAGATGATGGATGAAGGCCCCACTGTTATCCTCACTTTGGAGGAGGTGCAGGTGCCACCCATTGAGGTGCCAAGCCCTTTCCTTTATAGTACGAGTGTTGCTGGGACATTCCATGGTTTCCCACCGTTCGAGGCTGGAGATTTCAGTTGGGAGCAGTGAGGCTCACCCAGGGCCTCACCGTCCGAGGCTGCGGGTCCCAATGCAATGCATGGAGGCATACCCAGGGTGAGGAGGGGAAGGAGAGCTCGACAGCACTCTCCTGAGGTGCAGGATGTTTGAAAGAATAAGGTTGGTACCAACCCGGGAAATGCTGCGCCACCGCCTGCGAGCAGGGGTGGTGGAGTCAACAAGACCAAGCGCAGCGGGCGGTCTTAGAATAAGGTAGAGGAGAGATGGGTGCAGCCTTTCTTTGCTGCTGTTGTTGTTATTATTATTATTGTTGTTACTGTTGTAACTGTTCTCAAATTAAATGTTTTTGTAAATTAATGTAAATTTACAAGTTTAGAAGGTTGTAAGTGATCTTAAAGTTTGTAAGTGGTCTTAACGGAAAATTTTAAAGTTCGATACAAGAATATTTTTTATTAAAGTTAAGTTAAATACAAGCAAGTGTTAAACTTTTGAATAAAAATTATTTTAAATTATAACTGAATAATTTCGATTACTTGTTCCATTAACACAACACAATATTATGGAACAGGTCCAAACAGTAAACATCGTCAATTTGGAATATTTGCCGCTGAGCCTTCAGGCAGCAAAGCGTTCACGGATGAGCTGCTGGCGCAAGGCTCGAGCAATCGTTAAAGGGGCACGACGGCCCGCCCTCCTCCGCCGTCGTGCGCCGGGTTCAGGTAGTTGCATGGCTTCCTCGTCCTCCTCCTCCTCATACTTGCATGTTCCTCCTCATCATCAGCCACTCTCACCTCAGGTGGGTCTTCTACTACCAACTGCTGCTGTCTCATGATGACTAAGTTATGCAGCATGCAGTACACAACAGTGAACTGACTGACAATCTCAGGGCAGTATTGCAAGTAGCCTCCGGAATGATCCAGTAATTGGAAACACTGATTCAAGATGCAAATGGTCCTCTCTGTTATGCTGCACATCGCAAGTTGCGACATGTTGTATTCCTGGTCAGCTTCTGTCCGGGTTACGCGTAGGGGCGTCATGAGGTGGCGAGGCCGTACCCTTTGTCTCCCAGTAGCCAGCTCTGCCCTTCTGGCTGCTGCTGAAACATGGCAGATATAATGCTCTTGCGTAGGATGATGCAATGCATGTCATTACACACGAGCTGCACATTAATGGAGTGGAAGTCTTTTCTGTTCCTGTACATCTCGGAATCTTTCAAAGGTACTCGCAAGGTGATGTGGGTACAATCAATGCAGCTCTGTACCTTTGGGAAGCCAGCAATTCTGGAGAAGCCCACAGCCCTTTCACGCATTGCCTGGACGGTCATGGGGAACCTCATGTAGTCATTCCTCCGGGCATATAGTGCAGCAGTCACCTGCCGAATGCAGATATGTGTTGCATGTTGAGAAATGGTGCACACATCCCCAGTTGTGGCCTGGAATGATCCAGATGCATGGAATGAAAGTGCAGCTGTAACCTTCACTTCAACTGACAAAGCAGTCCTCCTGACACTTCTAGGTTGCAGATCTACTTTTATTAACTCACAGAGCTCAGTTACAACTTATTTGTGTAAACGCAGCCTTCTGACATAGTCTATGGGGCTAGAACCTCCACTTTTGTGCTTATCGCCAAAAAATGGGCGTTATTTCCAGCATGGGTGGTAAAAAAGGGTTTTCAGATCACCAGCTTCTCGCCCATTCTCAAAACACCTAGTATACTTTTTTGAAAATGGGTGTTACCATGAGCGATATCAAATGGGCGGTATCATTAAATTTTTTTGACCTTCTGCCGTAAAGTGTGGCCGTCCTTAGCAACGGTAGGGCAATGCTCTATTCCCGTGATTCTGGAGGTCAAGGGTCACCATGACATATTCAGAAGAGGAGACAGAGAGAGAGGGAGCTCAGAGGGACTGAAGGCATGGCTGGGTGTGGTGTAGCTGCTTTGGGAGAAAGGAGGGAGACTTTAGAGCTTTGCAGCAAGTAGGCAAACAAAAATTAGCTGTTACCAGCCACATATTTGACTGAATTTGCCTATAATGGAGAGAGAGGAGGAGGCATCAAGCACATTGTGGAGACTGACGCTGGAGAGGGCAATGAGGTGGGAGAGGAGCACATTGGATGCCACAAAAGAGCCAGGAGGTTCTCGGACAAGGCAAATGCCTCCCTCCTGCAGGAGGTCAAGTTACGCTGGGGTGATTTGACACACGGAGGACGTGGGAAGCCCACCCCAAAGGCCTACCAAAGGATATGGACCATGATAGCAGAGGTGGTCTCGTCGGCCGCCAACGAGATGCGTGAGGGCAACCAATGCCGCAAACGATGGAAAGACCTTGTGGGATCCGCAAAAATAAGTATTACATTGATTTACATGTACTTAGTATTTATATAATTTGATTTGTAACAGTCATGAGTGACTATCTGCAGATGTGAGGTCTTGCACTTTTACTGGGAATGTTTTACTCAAAGCCTGTGGTCACGAGTTTAAGTCTTCAGGTAAAGAATGATAATAATCATAATAATGATGACTACATGTGTCAGTTACGTGTTGTATCAGTCTCTGTGACAGTACTTAGCAATGATATCACGCAATGCTCTCATGCCATGTTGTCCTGTCACCTTTTACAGAAGAAGCTATTGATGATGCGGTCCGTGCAGAATGGGTGGGAGGCCAGCAGTCCCCAGTGACATCACAGAGATGGAGGAGTGAGTGCTAGCACTCATGGGGAAGCACCCACGGATGACCACGGACCCTGAAGTGATGCCACTTGAGTAAAGCTTACAACATTGCATGATGTAAAATCAATAGATGCCACACCCACTCATATCCGAACAATCATATATGATAGATGATTTCTAAAAATGTCATAGAAATAATGCTGGCCTAATGAAAATCATTGCAATGCACAATGTTTTGATGGTCATGAAATGTGATGTCTGCGATGATTTTGAGAGCGGTGGTGCTTTTGTTGTGCATATGCTGTGTGTAGCGCTGGACTCATTTGTGTCTTGCAGCTCAGCCAGCAGCGCGGCCCCAGGCAAGGCCACAGAGGCCAGTAGGTGGGGGTGTGGGGCATGAGTCGGTGGACGATCCTACTACATTTGGTGCTGAGGAACTCCGATTGTCATCCGTCAATCCCCTGGGTCTTTTCTCGACGGATGAGAGCGCGGACTTCGAAGAACCTGAAGCCCCACGCTCCAGAAGCCATTCCATTCCAAGGCCATCTAGTGGTCCTCTGGTCATTCCCGCCTCTACTCTGGAGGTGCCGACCCCAAGCACCTCTTCACAGGGCACTTCATTTGTCCCCAGGATGGCGCCGACCACACGGAGGTCCCATGGACGTGGCAGGTCTGATCCACTAGTGCGACATGACAGCGGAGAGATGGTTCAGTTGTCCAGGAGGACTGTAAACATTGGTGACCAGCTCATCGAAGCACTGGGAGGCATATCCCGACAGCTGGCTACCATGACTGAGTGCATTCTGCGGATGGCGGAGTCCCTAGATGCAATAGTGAGGAACACTGCTGCCACAGGCTTCCCAGTGGTCCCCGAGCGCGGCACTCCACCCCTAGGTTCCGCACCACCACTGCAAACAACAGATGAGAGCAAGGATCAAGATCCTGCTTCTGCATCAGAGAATGTTGCCCCCTTGACATCCCCTGCTGTCGTACCCGTCCAACCAACACCTCTGCCTTCATCCCCCCCCCAATGAGGCACCACCTGAGGAGCTCTTCGACCAGGCGCCGTGGAGCGAGGAGGGGAAGGGGTAGAGGTGGGAAGAAGGAGAGGGGGGAAGGGAAGTGAGGTGCATGTCCGCAGGTGATGGCTGTGTTATATCTCCATCTGGGTGTATGCAATTTGTTGCAATGTATGGGGGCTGGGGACCACACTCCTGCTTTGCCTTTGTATTCTGTGTTGCTGGACATGTTGAGCATGTGATTTATGTCAATGGTGGAAAAAGTGGGGTGTGGGCGGGGGTTGGGTGTTATTGGCTGTGATACTTATGATTTCAGAGCAATGTTGGTATTAAACTTTTGTTATTGAACATAACCTTGTTGCGCATTGTTTCAGATAGCTGGACCATTACACACTGGTGATTTCTTACCATGAAAGGGTTAAATACAACTTAATACATCAATCAACATAAACTTTAACTGGCACCAAGGTGATGGGCACCATTGATGTCTGAGCTGCACACACACAGCAGTGTGTCAGCATTGTCACTCACATCAGCGCTCATTCAGTCAAATCGTTCAGATATCAGCTCCTCACGTAAGAATGGGATTTAACAAATGCCAGCCACACCACTGGCGTTCGTTCCGGTTAGTTCCACTTTTTGTGGGCGTTTTTTTGAGCGAGTGATAGTGTGGGCGAGATTTGTGCAAGGTGGTGAAATTGACGATGGCCGATCTCCATGGCCTCTAGTTTGGGTAAATATGCTCTTTATGACAAAAAACAGTGGGCGGGCGTTAATATTGAATCTCGCCGTTAATTCCATGCGGAAAGTAACGCTGCCCGATATTATGGGCATTGAATTCGCCCATACTGCTGATTCCGCCCAAGAAAAGTGGGCAGGCGGTAATATTTTTTCCCGGTGTTAAGCCCATTGGGAAAATAATGCTTGCCGATAAGTCTCCTAAAAAGGCCCGTCAGTTTCCATTTTGTGCCAGAATGGGCGATATATGGCCGTTATACTTCATTTCAGCGGTGAAATGGGCGTTAAGTGGGCATTAAGCAGGCAAAAAAAGTGAAGGTTCTAACCCTATATGCTTTGTGCTTTCAGCATATTAGCTCCTGGATCTCCTGGTCATTCTCGTCAAATCAGTCTTGGTGTTTCTTGGACGAGTGACCGAGCATCTCTTCGCACGTGCTAATTATGGAAGCCTTGAAGGTTGACCAGGCCCTGTGGACACTCGGCGTCTCTGGGTCACTGGGAGTCGTCAGGTTGGTAGCGAGGCGCTGACTGAATAGGGCTTTCTTAGCAGGGTCTTTAAGTGCTCCAGCGTTGATTTTCCTGCGGCATTGTTTCTGTTGCCATCGTTATTTTGGGGCAATGTTGATGGTGATGACAGAGCGGATTAGGCAGCGGTCCATCCAGCAGTCGTCAACTCCTGTCATGGTACGAGTGATGTGCACGTCTTTGCGGTCCCTCGCTCGGACGATGATGTAGTCGAGCAGACGCCAGAGCTTGGAGCGAGGGTGTTGCCATGAAGCTTTATATTTGTCCTTCTGATGGAACAGGGTATTGGTTATGGCGAGGCCATGTTCTAAGCATTTTGTCAGCAGGAGGGTACCATTGGCGTTGGCTTTCCCTACACCCTCTCTGCCGATCACACCTCTGCAGAGGTCAGTGTCCTTTCCAACTCTCGTGTTGAAGTCGCTGAGGAGGATCAGCTTGTCGCCCGTTGGGACTCGGGACAGGGATTGTTTGAGACTAAAGTAGAATTCCTCTTTGGTCTCGTCTGTAGCTTCCAGTGTTGGGCCGTATGCGCTGATGACTGTAACGCACTGGTTCCGGGCTAGGGTGAGCCGAAGGGTCATGAGGCGTTTGCTTATCCCACAGGGGGAGTCTCTGAGACGGCCCACTAGTTTATTTTTTATGGTGAAGCCAACCCCATGGAGACGGCGTTCTGCTTCTGATTTGCCTTTCCAGAAGAAGGTGTAACATCCACCTTGTTTCTTGAGCTGGCCTTCCCCTGCTCCCTGAGTCTCGCTTAGGGCGGCGATGTCAACATCGAAATATCTGAGCTCTTGGGCAACGATGGCAGTGCGCCGTTCCGGTCTGTTGCTGTTGGGGGCTGTCCATGTGGCTCCTGACGTTCCAGGTCCTGAACTTCATCTTAAAGGGTGGAAGATGCCTGTCCATGAAATCTTTTAACGTGGGGTGGCCGTTGCACACCAGCCACCACACGGGCTTGACAGAGCAAGGGAATCCAAGATGACTGGAGACCAGGCTCTGCTGTATGGGCCTAGTTCATACACACACAATTACTCCTACTGTCCTCCTTCCTTCTTCCCGCAGGACCTTAATCCCTGGGTTTCGTAAGACGCAATGGTGATCTCACGGACTCGCTGTTGGCCTGTGCTGCGCCGCTCCTGGGCCACGACCCCAATGCTGTCCTCCGACCTCCACTGTCCTCCGACCTCCCCTGTCCTCCAACCTCCCGCTGTCCTCCAATCTCTGGCTCTGGCTCTGCCTCAATTAGTCACTTGTAAATCATTGTATGTTCTAATCACACCCTTATTAAAAACAATCGAACTTAATGGAGTAACAGTCAGTTATGCAAAATAATAACTGACCAAAGCACTCCATGTTCCCATTTCCAAAAGAACACCTATTTATTTCTCTATTTCCTAAATTAATGACAGAGCAAATGCCATTCATACATTACAACACATTCTGAATTTGATTCAGTTATGAATGCTGTAATGGAATGTGTCAAAAAGTACGTGATCCAGGAGCTAATATGCCGCAAGCGCAAGGCATTCTTGGACTGGAAGCAGCAACACAACTTGAGGCCAAGAAATCAGCTCTACAGAAGTCTGAAGGCCAAGGTCCAACAGAAAACCCGGGACCCAAAGAACCGATGGTGGGTGGAGAAAGCACAGGAGAACTAGCAACTAGCCAACAACCACGACGTGCGAGGATTCTTCAGCGCAATCAAGACGACCTACGGCCCAAGCACCCAAGGCCCTACCGCACTGCTGGCCAAGAACGGAGAGGTGCTCATCAAGGACAGAAAGGCAGTCTGGGCCAGCTGGAAGGAGCACTTCGAGGATCTCCTCAATCAACACTCTGTCTTCGACATGAGTGTCCTCGACCCCATCCCACAGCATGCTACCCGCCACCATCACAGCACAACCCCAGCCCGGCACAAGATAGAAAAGGCCATCAGACAACTGAAGAACTACAAGGCCTCAGGAGAAGATGGAATCCCTGCCGAAGCGCTAGAACATAGCGGAGAAGCACTACTGGTGTGGATTCATGGCCTCATCTCTCTTATCTGGAAGGAGGTGAGCATGCCAGGAGATCTCAGAGAAGCTGTAATCATGACCATCTTCAAGAAAGGTGAAAAGTCCGGATGGGGTAAGTAAAGAGGAACATCCCTGCTGTTGACCACCGGGAAAGTCATCGCAAGAATCCTCCTGAAGAGCCCCTCCCAGAGTCACAATGCGGATTCCGCCTTCTAAGGGCACAATGGACATGTCTTCAACGCGCGACAGATTCAAGAGAAATGCAGGGAACAACACCAACCCTTGTACATGGCCTTCTTTGACCTCACAAAAGTCTTCGACATAATCAACCATGAAGGATTATGGAGCATCCTCTTCAGATTCGGCTGCCCTCAAAAGTTTGGCACCATCCTCCGCCTGCTCCACGATGACATGAAAGCATGATTCTGACCAACGGCTCCATTACAGACCCATTCCACGTTCGGAGCGGGGTCAAGTAAGGCTGTGTCATTGAAGGCTGTGCTCTTCTCGATCTTCATTGCTGCAATGCTCCTTCTCACTCTCAGAAAGCTCCCCGCTGGAGTTGAACTAAATTACAGGACAAACGAGAACCTGTTCAACCTCCGGCGCCTCCAGATACAAGGTCGTTCCATCCTCCGTCGTTGAACTACAGTAAGCAGATGACGCCTGCATCTGCGCACGCTTGCATACCGAACTCAAAAACGCCACTTGGGAATCCCTGGCCCAAGTCCACCCAAAGTGGAGCAAATCATCCGGGAAGGCGCTGAACACCTCGAGTCTCTTTGCCGAGTGTCGACAGCGGAAGGAGCGTGCGGCAACCCAGGCACCCCACCCACCTGTTCTTCAACCACCGTCTGCTCTACCTGTGACAGAGACTGTAGGTCCTGCATTCGACTCTTCAGTCACCTGAGAACTCATTTCTAGTGTGGAAGCAAGTCATCCTCGACTCCGAGGGGCTGCCTATGATGATGATAAATCTGGTGCAGGTAGGAAGGACTGTCTCGATATACCCGACGTGGGTAAGGCCTCCTGCCCATCATCCTATGTGCTCTGAGATTTCTCATGCGATGAAGTCGAATCAATTGTCCCCTCCGCAGCAAAATCGTGCAGAAGGCTTGCATGAGTTATGGCATTGTCAGTATTGCCCCCATGATTAAATTGTACCTTTGCAAGACTGCTGAAAACAGCAGGACAAGCTTCTTTGTTGTCTCTCTCCCCAAGGTCGACGCCCTAGTATGGAGCAAGCCCAGGTCTGAGCATGCGTAATAGACTTGCTTAGATCGGGAACACCACCCCACCGCCCCCCCCCCCCCACCCTCCCTGACTTCATTTCATGCTGCTTGCTGCATAGTGTAAGGCTTCTCATGCCTCAGTTCGGCTTACACCACTCCTACCCCGCGCGGGCTTCTTTTGAAGCCGAGCCCCGAGCCCCTGTGTCCGGGCGAGGGACTGGTTCTGTCGGCCGACGCGCCGACCCTCGAGCCCGGTTTGGAGACGTTCGGTGGTGACACGTTGAAAAAAGTCCAAAATGAAAGAATTGTATTAAATTTCCATTTTCTGTGTTTTCCGTTGAAAAAAATCAAGCTTGATGATGCATATTTATGTGTTCTTGACGCCCTCCAAAACTTCGTATAAAAACAATCACGTCTTTCTACGCTGATTTTTTGACGTGCGGTAGTCTTTCTTAAGTGCCCAGAAGGTTTTTTGAGAGTAGTCACAGACGCCGTTCGAGGAGAAATGTAAGTTGGCCAAACTTGCATAAATGTGAAAAGCTGGCGCAGACATCAGGTTACACACAAAATAAACGAACCTAAAAAAATCGTAACTAACTGAGTTACGCTGGCGCACAATCTTTGGGGAAACTTGGATTTTTAAATTTAGGCCTAAAAAAGCAGCGCTTGCCAAAGAAACGGCGCAAATCACCGGGGAAAATATCTCTTCATCCACTCTTTCAAAACCTTACATCATTTTAAAGAACTCTATTAGGTGAACCGTCGGTCTTCTTTTTTCAAGAGAAAAGAGACCCAGCCTGTTAATCCTTTCTTGATATGTATACCCTCACGGTACAAGGTATTATCCTTGTAAATCGTTTGTGCGCCCTCTCCAGTGCCTCGATAGCCTTTTTATAATATGGCGACCAGAACTGTAAGCACTACTCTAAGTGTGGTCCACCCAAGGTTCAATACAGGTTTAGCATAACTTCCCTACTTTTCAATTCTACATAAGAGCATAAGAAATAGGAACAGGAGTAGGCCATCTGGCCCCTCGAGCCTGCTCCGCCATTCAATAAGAGAATGGCTGATCAGATCTTGGGCTCAGTCCCACTTCCCTGCCCGTTCCCCATAACCCTTCACTGTTTTATCGCTCAAAATTCTGTCTATCTCCGCTTAAAATATATGCAATGACCCAGCCTCCACAGCTCTCTGGGGCAGAGAATTCTACAGATTTACAACCCTCTGAGAGAAGAAATTCCTCCTCATCTCCGTTTTAAATGGGCGGCCCCTTATTCTGAAACTGTGCCCCCAAGAGGCGGGATCTAGAAATAAACCCTAGTGCTGGGTTTGCTTTTTTTATGGCCTTGTGTCACAACTTTTATTGATTGGTGTATTTGCAATCTGAGATCCCTTTGTTCCTCCAACCCACCCAGACTCACACCCTCCAAGTAACAAGTGACCTCCCTATTCTTCCTACCAAAATGTAATACCACACATTTGTCTGTGTTGAACTTCATTTGCCAATGATAGGCCCATTCTGCAAAATGATTAATGTCCTCCTGTAATGTGTTGCAGTCTTCCTCAGTATTGACTATTCCCCCAATTTGGTGTCATCCGCAAATTTAGAAATTATGTTTTTGATTCCAAATCTAAATCGCTAATGTAAATTGTGAAAAGCAGTGGTCCCAGCACTGATCCTTGTGGAACACCACTACCCACCTTCTGCTCCTGTGAATAATGCTGTTGAGAGCCCAATTGTGATGCCCTGATTGGGCACTGTGTCAGCACACTGCCCCATGTGCCCTGCAAGCCAACAGAGTAAAGCTGTTCATGTTGAGTTGTTGCAAAACTGAACCACTTCCAGCTCCATAACCTTCTGTGATATCTGCGGTCCTCCAATTCTGGCCTCTTGCAAATCCCCCATTTTAATCACTCCACCATTGGTGGCCGTGCCTTCAGCTGCCAAGCCCCCAAGATCTGGAATTCCCTCCATAAGCCTCTCTATCTCTCTTTTCTTCTTTAAGACGCTCCTTAAAACCTAGCTCTTAGACCAAGCTTTTGGTCACCTGCCTTAATTTCCCCTTATGTGGCTCGGTGTCAAATATTTGTCTTCAATTACTCCTGTGAAGCATTTGGGAAAGCGTAACAAGGCAAGGGAATACACATTAAATGGTAGGATACTGTGAATTGTAGAGGAACAGAGGGACCTTGGAGTGCATGTCCACAGATCTCTGAAGGTAGCAGGCCATGTAGATAAGGTGGTTAAGAAGGCATACGGAATACTTGCCTTTATTAGCCGAGGCATACAATACAAGAGCAGGAGGGGGTTACACTTGAACTGTATAAACCACTAGTTAGGCCACAGCTAGAGTGCTCATGCTGTTCTGGTTACCACATTTAGGGTTATGATTGCACTGGAGAGGGTACAGGAGATCTACGAGGATGTTACCAGGACTGGATAATTTTAGCTATGAGGAAAGTTTGGATAGGCTGCGGTTGTTTTCTCTGGAACAGAGGAGGCTGAGGGGAGACCTTAATGAGGTGTATAAAATTATGAGGGGCCGAGATAGAGTGGATAGGAAGGACCTATTTCCCTTAGCAGAGGGGGTCAACATCCAGGGTGCATGGATTTAATGCAATTGGTAAGAGATTTAGAGGGGATTTGAGGGGAAATGTCTTCAGCCTGAGGGTGGTGGGGGTCTGGAACTCACTGCCTGAAAGTGTGATAGTACTTGGATGTGCACTTGAAGTGCCGTAACCTACAGGGTTACGGATCAAGAGATGGAAAGTGGGATTAGGCTGGGTAGCTCTTTGTCGAATGGCGCGGACATGATGGGCCGAAATAGCCTCCTTCCGCGCTGTAAATTTCAGTGATTCTATGTAACCCTTTATGTGTTCATTCGCGATTCCATTATCTGTTATTTTAACGCAGTTTGTTTTGAGCAGGCTCATGCCTCCGCTGCACATCATGGACAGGGGACTGTCATGTGAACACCAAATATATCCACCTCTCCTATTCTTCATTATGCAGTTTCATTGATTACATTTTCATTTTGGTGTCACCTAAAGTCCAAGGAATAATTGCAGGACTCTGCTTCTTTGCAGACTTAAGTTGTATTGATTTTATTTTGAGACTAATACATATATTTGCACTGTCTGCAAAGAAACAAGTAATTCAAAGTCTTGTAAAGTACCGACTGGGTAAGATCGAGGACTAAATGTTGGTATTTGACATTGTGGCAAGTGCATTAGCATCACGTTATTCTGCCGTAACAGAAACAGAAAATGCTGGAAATACTCAATGGGTCAGGCAGCATCTGTGGAGAGGGAAACAGAGTTAACGTTTCAGGCTGATGATCCTTCATCGGATATAGAATAAGTTAGAGATGTAACAGCGGGTAATCAAGTGCAGAGGCAGGGAAAGAGGGCCAAGGGAGGAAAGAACAAAAGAGAAGGTCTGTGATAGGGTGGATAGTAGGAGTGATTAAATAATAATAAAAACTTTTATTTATATAGCGTCTTTAACATAGCAAAACATCCCAGGAGTGTTACAGACAAAACAGATAAATTTGACACCGAGCCACAAAAGAAGAAATTAAGGCAGATGACCAAAAGCTGGGTCAAAGGGGTAGGTTTTAAGGAGCGTCTTAAAGGAGGAAAGAGAGTTAGAGAGGCAGAGAGGTTTAGGCAGAGAATTTCAGAGCTTGGGGCCCAGGCAGCTGAAGGCACGGCCACCAATGGTTGAGCAATTATAATCAGGGATGCTCAAGAGGCCAGAATTTGAGGAGCGCAGACATTTAGTATGGTTGTGGGGCTGGAGGAGATTACAGAGATCGGCAGGGGCAAGGCCATGGAGTGATTTGTAAATAAGGATGAGAATTTTAAAATTGAGGCGTTGTTTAACCGGGAGCCAATGTAGGTCAGCGATCACAGAGAGTGACGGGTGAGCGGGACTTGGTGCGAGTTCAGACACGGGCTGCTGAGTTTTAGATGACCATAAGTGTACGTAGGGTAGAATGTGGAAGGCCGGCCAGGAGTGAATTGGAGTAGTCTAAGTCCAAATGACAAATGGGATGATGGTGCAAAGCAAAAGGAGATGGTAATGGGGCAAGTAAAGAAACAAAATATGGGTCTAGAGGGGGTGTAAATAGCAATGGCAGAATCATGAAAAAATGGTGGCAGAGGTTATGATCTGAAATTGTTGATGGTGAGACTAGAAGGCTGTAAATTGCCCCTCAGTGCTCTGCAGATCAATTTGTAGAGAGCCGCACGTGCAGATGATTGGTCACAATTTTTATTCCGTGAGAGTAAATATTCCACCTCGCTGCCTGGCGATATTCTCTCTCCGCATTGTCGGGGATAAGAGGAGGAGCGAAGCAACCCCGGACAGCGTGGCCCCCCGACCTGCAGGGAGACACCAACGCCACAGGTTGGAGATAAGAGGAGGAGCTAGCCTCTGCAGGGTGCAGCGCGAGCTGTCCCAGGAGGGCGACGGATCTGAGGTGGGTGACTGGATTGACGTCATCAAAATCCACGTCGCCAATTGGAGCGGGGCCCAGGTACAGCAGAGGAGCGGGGAGGTCGGGGTGGAGGAGCGGCGAGAGATCGGGGCACAGGAACATTGTGCTCGGGGCCCAGGAGAGACAGGGGCCCAGGGACAGCACGGGCCAGCCCACACTGCGATATGTGTGTACACTAGGCTCGTGCAGCAGAGCAGGTTTATAGTCATCTTGGTTAATCCTTGTCACTGGACCAAGACCTAGCGCTGTCAAGCCCATGTGGTGGCTGGTGTGCAATGGCCACCCCATGTTAAAAAAAATCCAAGCACAGACATCTTCCACCCTTCAGGATGTAGTTCGGGACCTTGAATGTCAGGTCCCACATTGAAACACCTGTGAACTCATCCCTTTTTGGTGTGGAAGTAGGTCATCCTCGACATGAGGAACCACCTAATACTACACTTATACTTTCTCAAAAGTGGGATTCCCACCAGTTATAGATCCCACCTTGCTGTCAGCCCGTTGACTTCAACGCGACCAAAACCAAGCGGGTTCTAAATAAGGTGGACGATTCACTCTCCGCCAGATCCCTGCCCATAAGAACATAAGAAATAGGAGCAGGAGTAGGCCATATGGCCCCTCAAGCCTGCTCTGCCATTCAATAAGATCATGGCTAATCTCCTACCTCAACTCCACCTTCCCACACTATCCCCATATTCCTTAATCTATTAGTTCCCTACAATTTATCGACCTGGTCTTGATTATACTCAACGACTGACTATCCACAGCCCTCTGGGGTAAAGAATTCCAAAGATTCACCTCCCTCTGAATGAAGAAATATCTCCTCCTCTCAGTCCTAAATGTCCGACCCCTTATTCTGAGACTGTGACCCCTGGTTCTAGATTCCCCAGCCCGGGGCAAACATCCTCCCTGCATTAACCCTGTCAAGCCCCTTAAGAATGTTATATGTTTCAATTAGATAATCTCTCATTCTTCTAAACTCTAGGGAATATAGGCCTAGTCTACTCAATCTCTTCTCATAGGACAATCCCCCCATCCTAGGAACCAGTCTGGTGAACCTTCATCGCACTCCCTCTAAGGCAAGTAGGTCTTTCCTTAGGTAAGGAGACCAGGACTGTACACAGCACTCCAGGTATGGTCTCACCAATGCCCTATATAATTGTAGCAAGATTACATAACTCATAGGGGGTGAAATTCCCCTGTTGTGCATCTTCTGTTAGCGCCTCCGGGGGAGGGGCCTGAACCTGTTTTTTCCCGGGGGAGGGCGGGGTGCTACCAGCTCCCGCGAAATTGGCTGGAGTTAGAGGAGTTGGCTAAATCATGCGCTATCACTTAGAGCGGTAAAGGGAGTGAGAGTAATGTTTCGTGTTGCACTGCCGCTTTCATTGGCTTCTTCCCTCCCTTACAAGGAAGGGCCAATGCTGCATGGAATGCATCCTCAGGATGTGTCTGTTGGACGACACCTGCAATACATGCTGAGCAGCCTCAGGCGCTCTGAGAGATTGCAGGGCTGAGTAATCGCTGTGTCTAAATAAATTAAAATGCAACACACTGGGGACATAAATATATTGTGCCTGGCCTGACCACCGCTGCCTTTAAATATCGCTCCCCAAGCGGCCGGCCAAGGTGACAACGCCTCTTGTAGCTGCTATTGTTGACGCCCGGCGATGCTGCAGAGGGCGGGACCGAATATCGCATCCGGAACCATAACGGGGTGCTGCGCACCGGGTGATGTCACGATTTTCGGGGCGCAAGAGAGTGAGGCAGTCACTGTTAGCGCCAGTGTACACGCTGTGGCCCAACTTATTAGAGTACCTGTATTATGCTTCGACAATGTATGTATATACGTTTTGTGTGGTATAGCAGTAAAGTGAAAATAAAATTGTCTCTCTGTATAGTACGGTAGGTTTTATTGCTGTGTGTGTGTATGCGTGCGTGCGTGTGACCCCAGCGACGGTGAAGGAACGGCGATATATTTCCAAGTCAGGATGGTGTGTAACTTGGAGGGGAACGTGGAGGTGGTGATGTTCCCATGCGCCTGCTGCCCTTGTCCTTCTAGGTGGTAGAGGTCACGGGTTTGGGAGATGCTGCCGAAGAAGCCTTGGAGAGTTGCTGCAGTGCATCTTGTAGATGGTACACACTGCAGCCACGGTGCGCCGGTGGTGGAGGGAGTGAATGTTGAAGGTGGTGGACGGGGTGCCAATCAAGCGGGCTGCTTTGTCCTGAATGGTGTCCAGCTTCTAGAGTGTTCTTGCAGTTGCATATAATCCAGGCAAATAGCGAATATTCAATCACACTCCTGATTTGTGCCTTATAGATGGTGGAAAGGCTTTGGGGAGTCAGGAGGTGAGACACTCGCTGCAGAATATCCAGCCTCTGACCTGCTCTTGTAGCCACAGTATTTATGTGGCTGGTCCAGTTAAGTTTCTGGTTAATGGTGACCCCTAGGATGTTGATGGTGGGGGATCGTTGAATACCAAGGGGATGTGGTTAGACTCCCACTTGTTGGTCTTTGCCTGGTACTTGTGTGGCACGAAAGTTACCTGCCACTTATCAGTCCAAGCCTGAATGTCATCCAGGTCTTGCTGCATGCAGGCATTGATTGCTTCATTATCTGAGGAGTTGTGAATGGCACTGAACACTGTGCAATCATCAGCGAACATCCCCACTTCTATGTGTGTGCGTGTAAGTGCATCTATTGAGTGTGTGTGTGTGTGTGTGTGTATGTGTGTGTGTGTGTGTGTATGTGTGAGTATGTGTGTGTGTGTATATGTGTGTGTGTGTGTGTGTATGTGTGTGTATGTGTGTGTGTGTGTATGTGTGTGTATGTGTGTGTATGTGTGTGTGTGTGTGTGTTTGTATGTGTGTGTGTGTGTGTTTATATCTGTGTATGTGTGACAGAGATTGAGAGTGATTGTTTGATGTATCTGTGTGTGTGTGTAGGGCGGAGAGGCGCTGTTGGCGCGGATACATGACCTCATCTCTCTCATCTGGAGGGAAGAGAGCATGCCAGGAGTTCTCAGAGATGCAGTGATCGTGACCATCTTTAAAAAAGAGGACAAGTTCGACTGCGGCAACTACAGGGGAATCTCCCTGCTATCAGCCACTGGGAAAGTTGTCGCTGGAATCGTCCTCAACCGTCTGCTCCCTGTGGTGGAGGAGCTCCTCCCGGAGTCACAGTGCGGATTTCGTCCCCTAATAGGCACAACGGACATAAACTTTGCAGCGCGACAGCTGCAGGGAGCAGTGCCAGCCCTTATACATGGCCTTCTTCAACCTTACAAAGGCCTTTGACACTGTCTACCACGAGGGACTATGGAGCGTCCTCCTCCGCTTCGGATGCCCCCAAAAGTTTATCAACATCCTTCGCCTGCTCCACAATGACATGCAGGCCGTGATCCTTACCAACGGATCCATTACAGACTCAATCCACGTCCGGATTGGGGTCAAACAGGGCTCCGTCATGGCCCCAACCCTCTTCTCAATCTTCCTCTCTGCCATGCTCCACCTGACAGCTCCCCACTACAGAAAAAACTACAGAACCAATGGGAAGCTGTTTAACCTATGCCGCCTCCAGGCCAGTTCCAAGACCACCCCAACCTCTGTCGTCGAGCTTTAGTACGTGGACGACGCCTGTGTCTGCGCACATTCAGAGGCTGAACTCCAGGATATATTCTGCGTATTTACTTAGGCATACGAAAGCATGGGCCTTACGCTAAACAACCATAAGAGAAAGGTCCTCCACCAGTCTGTCCTCGCCGCAAACCATTGCCCCCCAGTCATCAAGATCCATGGCATGGCCCTGGACAACGTGGACCATTTCCCATACCTCAGGAGCCTCTTATCAACCTGGGCAGACATTGATGAGGAGATTCAACACCGCCTCCAGTGCGCCAGTATAGCCTTTGGCCGCCTGAGGAAAAGAGTGTTTGAAGACCAGGCCCTCAAATCTACCACCAAGCTCATGGTCTACAGGGCTGTAGTAATACCCGCCCTCCTGTATGGCTCAGAGGCATGGACCATGTACAGTAGACACCTCAAGTCGCTGGAGAAATACCACCAACGATGTCTCCGCAAGATCCTGCAAATCCCCTGGGAGAACAGACGCACCAACATTAGCGTCCTCGACCAGGCCAACATCCCCAAGATTGAAGCACTGACCACACTTGATCAGCTCCGCTGGCTAGGCCACGTTGTCGATTGCGAGACACGAGACTCCCAAAGCAAGCACTCTACTTGGAACTCCTTCATGGCAAACAGGCCAAGGGTGGGCAGAGGAAACGTTACAAGAACACCCTCAAAGCCTCCCTGATAAAGTGCAACATTCTCACTGACACCTGGGAGTCCCTGGCCAAAGACCGCCCTAAGTGGAGGAAGTGCATCCGGGAGGGCGCTGAGCACCTCGAGTCTCATCTCCGAGTGCATGCAGAAACCAAGTGCAGGCAGCGGAAAGAGCTTGCGGCAAACCTGTCCCACCCACCCCTTCCCTCAACAACTATCTGTCCCACCTGTGGCAGGGACTGTGTCTCTCGTATTGGACTTTTCAGCCACCTAAGGGCTCAATCCAAGAGTGGAAGTCTTCCTTGTTCCGAGGGACTGCCTATGATGATGATGTGTGTGTATGTGTGCGTGCGTGCGTGCGTGTGGGTGAGTGTGTGTGAGAGTGTGTGTGTGTGTGTTTCTGTACCTGTGTCACTGTGTCCGTGTCCTCAATTGTGTGTGAAAGCGCACATATGCAAGTGTGTGATTGAATAACTATTGGTGCATGTGTCCTTGTTGTGTCCATTTCTCAGATGGTGGGTGAACGTGACCTCAATAGAATTGTGTTTTACTTAAATCTTGCTTGTTGTGAGCTGCTGAGCTGTTTTATGGGTCAGCTCTGTCGCAACAAGGAGTTATATCTTAGTGCTGTTGAAGTTGCAGAATGATTGGACAGTCACGGTGACTGAGTTGCCATGGCTACGATTGACAGTAAAAGTAAGTGCATCGCTGCTTATTTCTAAATATTATTTAGCAGAAAAATAGTTTCGGGTGAGGCCGTTATGTACCTATGTCAGTGGAATACAGGAACAGGAGAAAGCCATTCAGCCCCTCAAGTCTGTTCTGCCATTCAATTAGATCACGGCTGCTCTGTATCTTAACTCCACTTACTTGTCTTAGTTCCATAACCCTTAATATCCTTACTCAAAAAAAACCTATCAATCTCAGTTTTCACTTTTTCAATTGACCCCCAGCCTCAACAGCTTTTTGGGGGAGTGAGTTCCAGATTCCCACTGCTCTTTGTGTGAAGACGTGTTCCCTGACATCACCCCTGAACGGCCTGGCTCTAATTTTAAGGTGATGCCCCCTTGTTCTTGACTCCCCCCAGCAGAGGAAATAGTTTCTCTCTGTCTACCCTATCAACTCGTTCAATCATCTTGAATGCCTCAATTAGCTCACCCCCTAATCTTCTAAACTCAAGGGGAACACAGGCCCAGTCTATGCAACCATTTCTAGGTCTAGGATCAGCAGAAGTTCCTGTCCTGTCTGACATTACAATTTTGGTTACACTTCATTGGCTGTAAAGCCCTTTGGGATGTTCTGAGGTGGCGAAAAGGCACTATGGAAATGCAAGTTCTTTCTTTCTTGGGGTTCGTTAAATACTTAGTGAGCAGCAGGATGCAGGCCTGAACTGAGAGGCCTGAGGGATCGATGGTAATCGCCGCTGGTCGCTCTATCAGGGGCAGCTCACCCAAGTAGCTCGAGGGGATTGGAGTGGGTAACGCAGCGGGCGGAGGGGGCCCGATCGTGACCACTGTGGCGTTAGAGGGTCACTCCTCCATCTAGGCTGACACTCTCTAGTGCAGTGTTGAGGGAGTGCTGCACTGTCGGAGGGGCAGTACTGAGGGAGTGCAGCTCTGTCGGAGGTGCCGTCGTTCAGATCAGATGTTAAACCGTGGCCCCGTCTGCTCTCTCAGGTGGATGTAAAAGATCCCATGGCACTATTTGGAAGAAGAGCAGGGAAGTTATCCCCGGTGTCCTGGGACCAATATTTATCCCTCACTCAACATAATAAAAAAAACAGATTATCTGATCATTATCACATTGCTGTCTGTGGGAGCTTGCTATGCGCAAATTGCCTGCCGTGGTTCTCACACTACAACAGTGACTACACTTCCAAAAATATTCAATTTGCTGTAAAGCGCTTTGAAACATCTGGTGGTCGTGAAAGGCGCTATATAAATGCAAGTATTTCTTTCTTTTTTCCTGTGGGTTTGGAGGGTCGATGATGTAGGGTTTGGAGGGTCGATGATGTGGGGTTTGGAGGGTCGATGATGTGGGGTTTGGAGGGTCGATGATGTGGGGATGGAGGGTCGATACTATGGAGTTTGGAGGGTCGATGATGTGGGGTTTGGAGGGTCGATGATGTGGGATTTGGAGGGTCGATACTGTGGGGGTGGAGGGTCGATGATGTGGGGTTTGGAGGGTCGATGATGCAGGGTTTGGAGGGTCGATGATGTGGGGGTGGAGGGTCGATGATACGGAGTTTGGAGGGTCGATGATGTGGGGTTTGGAGGGTCAATGATGCGGGGTTTGGAGGGTCGATGATGTGGGGGTGGAGGGTCGATGATACGGAGTTTGGAGGGTCGATGATGTGGGGTTTGGAGGGTCGATGATGTGAGGGTGGAGGGTCGATGATGTGGGGTTTGGAGGGTCGATACTGTGGAGTTTGGAGGGTCGATGATGTGGGGTTTGGAGGGTCGATACTGTGGGGGTGGAGGGTCGATGCTGAGGGGTTTGGAGGGTCGATGATGCGGGGTTTGGAGGGTCGATGATGTGGGGGTGGAGGGTCGATGATACGGAGTTTGGAGGGTCGATGATGTGGGGTTTGGAGGGTCGATGATGTGAGGGTGGAGGGTCGATGATGTGGGGTTTGGAGGGTCGATACTGTGGAGTTTGGAGGGTCGATGATGTGGGGTTTGGAGGGTCGATGATGTGGGGTTTGGAGGGTCGATACTGTGGGGGTGGAGGGTCGATGCTGAGGGGTTTGGAGGGTCGATGCTGAGGGGTTTGGAGGGTCGATGCTGAGGGGTTTGGAGGATCGATGCTGAGGGGTTTGGAGGGTCGATGCTGAGGGGTTTGGAGGGTCGATGCTGAGGGGTTTGGAGGATCGATGCTGAGGGGTTTGGAGGGTCGATGCTGTGGGGTTTGGAGAGATGCTCCTGTCCCTCCTGTATCCACAGGATCTTTTTGTTCAGTAACCTGTAGTTGATGGCTGCTGAGGGATCCTGAACCAGACACCGGGCCCCGCTCATCGCTGACTAGTTTCTCCATGGGGGGCCATCGACAGGCATTAGGCCCCTAAATCACATGATTAAGGGGCTTGATTAAAGCCTCTGCCTGGGACACTGGGAAAAAGAACCCCACGTTTAGCAGTTGGACCAACGTCTGCCACGATTGTGCGCAGGCCGTAACAATGTTAAATTTTATGACTGAAAAACAGGCACAACACACACAAATTCATAGTCCAGTAATTTTAAGTAAAGTTTCTAATCTAGTTCAAAAATTATACTGCTACTCAGACTGACTACAGCAACCTGCTGTTACTGCTGACATCTGTAAATGATAATGTGCAAAGAAATCTGTCTTGAAATCATCCAAACCTCGGCAGCCTGTGTCCTAACTCGTGCCAAGACCCGTTCACCCATCACCAATGCACCCACTGACCTACATTGGCTTCAGGTCTGGCAATACTTCGATTTAAAAATTCTCATCCTTGTTTTCAAACCCCTCCATGGCCTCGCCCCTCCCGATCTCTGTAATCTCCTCCAGCCCCACAACACTCCGAGATATCTGCGCTCCTCTAATTCTGTCCCCTTGAGCATCCCTGATTATAATCGCTTCACCATTGGTGGCCGTGACTTCAGCTGCCTGGGCCCTAAGCTCTGGAACTCCCTCCCTCAACCTTTCCGCCTCTCTACCTCTCTTTCCTCCTTTAAGATGCTCCTTGAAACCTATCGCCGACCAAACTTTTGGTCATCTGTCCTAATATTTCCTTATGTGGCTCGGTATCAAATTTGCACCATTGGCAGCCATGCCTACAGCTGCCCTGGTTCCTAAGCTCTGGAATTCCCTCCCTAAACCTGTCTGCCTCTCTCCTCTCTCTCCTCCTTTAATGTTGCGAAAATTGTCGTAAACCTGAGGATTGGGAGAGTTTCAGAAACCAGTAAAGGATGACCAAAAAATTGATAAAAAAGGAAAAAATAGAATATGATAAAAAACTAGCAAGAAATATAAAAACAGATTACATAGAAACAGAGAAACAGAGAAAATAGGTGCAGGATTGGCTATTTGGCCCTTCGAGCCTGCACCAACATTCAACAAGATTATGGCTGATCATTCACCTCAGTACCCCTTTCCTGCTTTCTCTCCATACCCCTTGATCCTTTTAGCCATAAGGGCCATATCTAACTCCCTCTTGAATATATCCAATGAACTGGCATCAACAACTCTCTGCAGTAGGGAATTCCACAGACTAACAACTCTCTGAGTGAAGAAGTTTCTCCTCATCTCAGCACTAAGTGGCTTACCCCTTATCCTTAGATTGTGTCCTCTGGTTCTGGACTCCCCAACATCGGGAACATTCTTCCTGCATCTAACCTGTCCAGTCCTGTCAGAATTTTATATGTTTCTATGAGATCCCCTCTCATCCTTCTAAACTCCAGTGAATACAGGTCCAGTCGATCCAGTCTCTCCTCATATGTCAGTCCTGCCATCCCGGGAATCAGTCTGGTGAACCTTCGCTGCACTCCCTCAATAGCAGGAATGTCCTTCCTCAGATGAGGAGACCAAAACTGAACACAATATTCCAGGTGATGCCTCACCAAGGCCCTGTACAACTGCAGTAAGACCTCACTGCTCCTATACTCAAATCCCCTAGCTATGAAGGCCAACATACCATTTGCCTTCTTCACCACCTGCTGTACCTGCATGCCAACTTTCAATGACTGATGTACCATGACACCCAGGTCTCGTTGCACCTCTCCTTTTCCTAATCTTCCGCAATTCAGATAATATTCTACCTTTGTGTTTTTGCCACCAAAGTGGATAACCTCACATTTATCCACAGTATACTGCATCTGCCATGCATTTGCCCACTGACCTAACCTGTCCAAGTCACCCTGCAGCCTCTTAGCGTCCTCCTCACAGCTCACACCGCCACCCAGCTTAGTGTCATCTGCAAACTTAGAGATATTACACTCAATTCCTTCATCTAAATCATAAATGTATATTGTAAAGAGCTGGGGTCCCAGCACTGAGCCCTGTGGTACTCCACTAGTCACTGCCTGCCATTCTGAAAAGGACCTGTTTATCCCGACTCTCTGCTTCCTGTCTGCCAACCAGTTCTCTATCCACGTCAGTACATTACCCCCAATATCATGTGCTTTAATTTTGAATACCAATCTCTTATGGTGGACCTTGTCAAAAGCCTTTTGAAAGTCCAAATACACCACATCCACTGGTTCTCCCTTGTCCACTCTACTAGTTACATCCTCAAAAAAATTCCAGAAGGTTTGCCAAGCATGATTTCCCTTTCATAAATCCATACTGACTTGGATCGATCCTGTCACTGCTTTCCAAATGTGCTGCTATTTCATCCTTAATAATTGATTCCAACATTTTCCCCACTACTGATGTCAGGCTAACCAGTCTATAATTACCCGTTTTCTCTCTCCCTCCTTTTTAAAAAAGTGGTATTACATTAGCTACCCTCCAGTCCATAGGAACTGATCCAGAGTCGATAGACTGTTGGTAAATGATCACGAATGCATCCATTATTTCTAGGGCTACTTCCTTAAGTACTCTGGGATGCAGACTATCAGGCCCTGGGGATTTATCAGCCTTCAATCCTATCAATTTCCCTAACATAATTAGCCACCTAATAAGGATTTCCTTCAGTTCCTTCAGAATGTAAGAGTTTCTACAAGTATGTAAAAAGCAAGAAAGTAGCAAAAGTAAACATTGGTCCTTTAGAGAGTGAGGCAGGAGAAATTATTATGGCAAATAAGGAAATGGTAGCAGTGTCAAACAAATATTTTGTATCTGTCTTCACAGTAGAAGACCCAAAAAGCAAACCAAAAATGGCGGGGAACCAAGTGTCTAATGAGGGTGAGGAACTTAAGGTAATTAATATAAGTGGAAAAAAGTACTTAAGAAACTCATGGGACTAAAAGACAACAAATCACTTGGACCTGGCGGCCTACATCCAAGGATTCTATAAGAGTGAATAGTTGATCTTCCAAAATTCCCGAGATTCTAGAACGGTCCCAGCAGATTGGAAGGTTGGAACTGTAATACCGCTATTCAAGAAAGCAGGGAGAAAGAAAACAGGGAACTACAGGCCAGTTAGCCTGACATCGGTCTTCAGGAAAATGCTGGAATCCATTGTTAAGGAAGCGGTTTCAGGGCACTTAGAAAATCATAACATGATTAAACAGAGTCAACATGGTTTTATGAAAGGGAAATCGTGTTTGACAAATTTATTCGACTTTTTTGAGGATGTAACTAGCAGGGTAGATAAAGGGGAACCAGTGGATGTAGTATATTTGAATTTCCAAAAGGCATTCGGTAAGGTGCCAGATAAAAAGGTTACTACACAAGATAATGGCTTGGAGATAATGTGGGGGGATTGCAGTCGGCAGCTTCTTGCGGGCGGACGCCTCCGACAGAAATGGTTTTTACGAAAATATCTGGTGGTCCCGGAGGAAAGTAGGATTGTGCTCGGAGGACTAGTTTCACAGTCCAGCGTACATGAACACGTCTTCCAGAATCGTAAGCGTATTCTGGAATCACGTGGGCCTGGACCACCAATCATAAAATAATATTCCCATTCGTAGCAATGAAAGTTCCGAGCTCCCAATACGATCAATGAGAACACTCCTAAAATCAAATAAAACACACACATAAATTAAAAAAATAGAAATTGCATTAAATTTAATGTTTTAGAGAAAAATTTACTTTTTTGAAATTAAAAAAAAGTGTTTTAATAGTGTTAAAAATAAACTTACCTTCATAGACAAGGTTTTTAATATAAAAATAATTAACAACAGTTAATTTTTCTATATTTTAAAATTCTTACACTGGTAAATTAAGCTATACGCTTTCTTTCACCAGGCGTAAGAGTTGGGCAAATCTCTGCCCCGTGAATGTCCTTCCTACGGAGATGCGTGCAATTGCAAAAGCCAGTTCTTAGCGCATGTGCATCACACCCTGAGAACCGGCATTTGCGAGGCCACTTTGGGTGCTAGTACATATCGAACCCACCTGGAGAGGGCGCAGTTTTCTGCCCAATAAGAGTAGCATGGATAGAGGATTAGTTAAGAGACAGAAAGCAGGGGGTAGGGATAAACACGTCTTTTTCTTGTCGGGCTGTAACTAGTGGGATGTCGCAAGGGTCAGTGATGGAGCTTCAGCTATTTGCAATCTATATTAATGACCTAGATGACGGGACTGAGTGTAATTAGCCTATGCTCTCTGGAGCTTAGAAGAATGAGAGTTGATGTCTTTGAAGCATGCAAGATTCTGAGCGGGATTGACAGGGTAGATGCTGAAAGGTTGTTACCCCTGGCTGGAGTGTCCAGAACTAGGGGTCACAGTCTCGGACAAGGGGTCGGCCATTGAAGACCGAGATGAGGAGGAATTTCTTCACTCAGAGAGTTGTGAATCTTTGGAATCCTCTACCTCAGAGGGCTGTAGATGCTGTGTTTTTGAGTATATTCAAGACTGAAAACGATAGATTTTTGGACTCTAGGGGAATCGAGGGATATGGGGATCAGGCAGGAAAGTGGAGTTGAGGTCAAAGATCAGCCATGATCTTATTGAATGGCGGAGCAGGCTCGAGGGGCTGAATGGCCTACTCCTGCTCCTATTTCTTATGTTCTTATGTTCTTTAAGACGCTCTTTAAGCCTACCTCTTTGATGAAGCTTTTGATCATCAGCCCTAATATCTCCTTATGTGGCTCAGTGTTAAATTTTGCCTGATTACCTCCTGTGAAGCACCTTGGGACATTTTACTAGATTAAAGGCGTGATATAAATAAAAGTGGTTGTTGTTAGTTTAATCTGTCAGGAGTGACTGGCACTCAGCATTTTCCTCAAATGATAGTGACACATAATGAAAATTCTATGTCTGATCCAGCAACAATAAATGGATCTATTGCTTTCTCAGTGCAGGCTACCCAGATTTTATTGCACACAACGGGGTAGAAATTCTGACGTCCTGGGTCCGTACGAAGTTTCCACAAACCCGGGAAGGCAGCAGAAAAGATCGTAGCCTGATCTGGAATGAGGACATTTGCTTGGACAAGATTGCGATATTTACGGATATCTTGCCCAGCAAATGTCCTCAAAAACCTTGCCCCTGAAACAGCTAGTGCACAGTCTACTTTTACAGGTGCAAGTGTTTTAAAACACACAAAAACATATTAAAATAAAGATATGAAAACAGATTTTATTGTTAAAAACCCTCCTCACTGCGATAACTTTATTTTAAGGCATAATTTAAAAAACTTTTTTAAAAATCGGGAAAATATGTATTATTTTATAAGACATTAATAACTTTAATTTAAATGAATCTTAAATATGTAGTGTATATTTTCTATTTTTTATTGTGTTTTAGGAGTTGGGGGTGGAGGTTTCTCATTCATAGTAATAGAAGTTTCGGACTTACGAAACTCCTATTACTATGAATGAGAATATACTATACCTGATTGGCTGTTCAGAGCCATGTGACTCCAGCTCCAGGCCTGCGCATGTCCCGACGTGCACGTGCTGCGATGCACAGGGAGAGGAGGCCTGTAGATTAGGAAGTCGAGTGGGCACAGCAGCTTCAGGTAGGTGAGCATTTTTTCTCTAAAATCTAGTCGAATGCCCGCGGGAAGGAGAAAGCGGAATTTCTACACCATCGTCTTGTGTCAGATTGTACAAGACATGGGTTCATTTAAAGGTTTGATAAGCACCTAAAAACAGATCTGAAGAGGTCCAGTTGTAACCCATTCCTTTAAAGTAGCAGAATGAAGAATTTCAGATGAACACATCAAGTATCACCCAATGTAATTAGACCGCTGTGGTGTTCCTCAGCACATAACCCACTTAAGAATAATCATATCAGAACCAACAAGGAGCACTGAATTTAAAGTTTGAATCCAAATTCAACTTTTATAAATAATTCTAAAATAAAGTTGAGCACAGCCTCATTCATATTTGGAAAACATATCGCTTAAATTAATCATATGCAGCAGGAAAAATCTTATGTTTTGTACCATCACTGTTGCTATGTAGGCAAACACAGCCAGCAGTTTTTTGCACAGTCCCACAAATAGCAAATGTCTAGTCAATCTGCTTTGGTGGTGTAGGTTGGGGGATAAATGCTCGCCAAGGCACTGCAAATATTGATGCGGGAACTTTTATATCAACCTGAATATACAGGCATCTCCTCTGAAAGACGGCACCTCCAGCAATGCAACACTTCCTCAGTGTCATATTGAAATGTTAGACTAGAGTACAAGTCTTAGAGCGGGGCTTGAACCCACAATCTTCTGACAAAGAACTGAGAGTACCACTGACCGAGTCAAACTGACACTACTGCTGCCCAGACGCATTCTCAAGTCTCTGGTACCTAAAGAAAGCATTCTCTTTGTTTGATGGTACATAAGAACATAAGAACATAAGAAATAGGAGCAGGAGTAGGCCATTTGGCCCCTCGGGCCTGGTCCGCCATTCAATAAGATCATGGCTAATCTGATCTTGGCCTCAACTCCACTTCACTGCCCGCTCCCCATAACCCTTGACTCCCTAATTGTTCAAAAATCTGTTTATCGCCACCTTAAATATATTCAATGACCCAGCCTCCACTGCTCTCTGGGGCAGAGAATTCCACAGATTCACGACCCTCTGAGAGAAGTTGTTCCTCCTCATCTCTGTTTTAAATGGGTGGCCCCTTATTCTGAAACTATATCCCCTAGTTCTAGATTCCCCCAAGAGGGGAAACATCCTCTCTGCATCCACCATGTAGATCTTATGCATTTCTCATTCTTCTAAACTCCAATGAGTATAGGCCCAACCTGCTCAACATTTCTTTATAAGACAACCCCTGGTGGTGTACCCTTCACGTTACGGATTGTCTGAACATTAACCGGCAGTGTGAATTTATCTACATACCCCTTTAGGGAAAAAAAAGGAACAGGAGGAGGCCATTCAGCCCCTCGAGTCTACTCCACCATTCAATCAGATCCTGGCTGATCTGCACCTCAACTCTATTTTCCCACCTTTGCTCCATAATCCTCGATACCCTTACCCAACAAAAATCCATCAACCTCAGTCTTGAAAGCTCCAATTGTCCCCCAGCATGTACAGCCTTTTGGGAGAGAGAGTTTCGGATTTATACTCCCCTTTGTGTGAAGAAGTCCTTGCTGAATTCCCCAAACCTACGAACCCTTTCTATCCAGTACAAAACACAATTTGCTGTTATATGTACACATGTTGAAGCCCAATGATAATATCATGTAAATTAAACCAAATGATTTGTTCAAAACCTTTCCGATTTCTACACATGGAAGAGAAATAGCACCTTGACTACATACAGTATCTGCCACGTAAATCTAAACAAGTCACTAATAAACCCAATCGGGAATTCAGGAGAAACTTCTTTACTCAGATAGTGGTGAGAATGTGGAACCCGCTGCCACAGGGAGTGGTTGAGGTGAATAGCATAGATGTACCAACGTCAGCGTTCTTGATCAGGCTAACAGCCCCAGCATTGAAGCACTGACCACACACGACCAGCTCCGTTGGGTGGGCCACATCGTCCACATGCCCAACACGAGACTCCCCAAGCAAGCGCTCTACTCGGAACTCCTACACGGCAGGCGAGCCTCAGGTGGGCAGAGGAAATGTTTCAAGGACACCCTCAAAGCCTCCTTGATAAAGTGCAACATCCCCACCGACACCTAGGAGTCCCTGGCCAAAGACCACCCAAAGTGGAGGAAGAGCATCCGGGAGGGCGCTGAGCACCTCGAGTCTCGTCGCCGAGAGCAAGCAGAAAACAAGCGCAGGCAGCGGAAGGAGCGTGCGACAAACTAGCCTCACCACCCACCCCTTCCTTCAACTACTGTCTGTCCGACCTGTGACAGAGACTGTAATTCCCGTATTGGACGGTACAGTCTCCTGAGAACTCACTTTTCGAGTGGAAGCAAGTCTTCCTCGATTTCGAGGGACTGCCTATGATGAGATGCATTTAAGGGGAAGCTAGATAAACACACGAGGGAGAAAGGAATAGAAGGACATGCTGAAAGGGTGAGATGAAGTGGGGTGGGAGGGGCATAAATAGCGTCATGGACCAGTTGGTCCGAATGGACTATTCCTGTGTATGTAATGCCACGTATACATCGAATCCCTGATAATTAGAAAATAGCAGACTGCTTCAACTTTAATCTCTGGTTGCGTATCATCTATAACATTCTTGAGTAATTTGTATAATGGGAACCCAACTAATGACCGAAAAAGTGCCCCAACACAAAGCCGAAATATTACTGGTTATTATCGAGGCATGAGCATTCCACCAGAGGGCGCTCTCTGCTGCACACACACTTGGCCATCACTGGAGCTGGACTGGGATTTCACACAATGGAAACACGTTGCCCAGGGTATATCATCCATGTGTTTCACTAACTTCAAGAGTTACAGAGAGATATCTTTGTCCAAGTATGAACAAAGGCAATAAATGGAGTGTGGAGTAATTGTACTCCAGGCTAGGTTTGGAGAATTTAGGCTGGGAACGTGTTAAGCCAATCTGATCAATGGTCCATGAGAAAAAATGTGTTTTTGATTGAATGTCAAAAGCTACAAAGCCAAAGTGTGAAAAGCTATGATAGATAGAAAGAAAGCACTTGCACTTCATGACAAAGTAGCCCACTTGATCAGCATCTCATCCATCACCTTCAACATTCACTCCCTCCACCACCGGTGCACCGTGGCTACGCAATGTACCATCTACACGATGCACTGCAGCAACTCGCCAAGGCTTCTTCGGTAGCACCTCTTGTAAAGTCCTGTCCTCTCAGTACAGATTCACACGAGGCATGTAGTGAAGTCAAGGTCACTCTGGACCTGCACCTTTATTTCACAGCTCTGGAATGCTGCACTTGCCTGAGACCTGCCCTTATATACCTGTCTCTTGCAAGTGCACCCCTGGTGGTAAGGTATGCTGGTGGTTACAGGTCATATCTTATTACAGTCATGTATAGCATGTTAGGATACAGTTATATATAGTAATTTAAGATACATGACATCACCCTCCCCCAAGGTCTTATTATCTTTATAGGATCAGTCGCTCAGGTGGTCTACGCTCTCGTGTGGAGCGTCTGAGTTGTGGTTCAGTTGTTTGCCTTGGTGTCTGTTTTTCTTTGGGTGTGGTTGCTGGTATCCCGCCTGGGCTGTCTGTTTCAATTGGTGTGATTATTGTTGACTCGCCTGGGCTGTCTGTTGGGATTGCTCTTTCCTCAGGTTGTTCCCTCTGTCCACCAGGTGTGGTGCGAGTTCCACATTGTAGTCTGCCTCTGGTTCTGCAGTGTTGTTGGTAAATCTGCTTTTGACTTGGTCTACATGCCTCCGGCAGGTTTTGCCATTGTCCATTTGTACTACCAGTAGCCTGTTTCCTTCCTTGCCCGTTACTGTCCCTGCAAGCCATTTTGGACCCCTGCCACAGTTTAGTACAAACACTTTGTCCCCTATCTCATTCCATCACCCCCTCGAATTTCTGTCATGGTTCTCAGTCAGCTTACGGTGCTTTGCCTCAACGATTTTGTACATGTCTGGGAGGATTAATAAGAGCCTTGTTTTTAAAGTCCTTTTCATCAACAGTTGTGCGGGGGGTTCCCAGTCAATGAGTGCGGACGAGATCTGTATGCCAGCAGCAGTCACGACAGGCGACCCTACAGCGTGGGACCTTGGATTTTAAGCATGCCTTGTTTAATGATTTGCACTGCTCTCGCCGCCTGGCCGTTGGAGGCCGACTTGAACGGTGCCGTCTTGACGTGATTTATGCCGGGGTCAATTATAAAGTCTTGGAATTCTGTGCTGGTAAAGCACGGACCATTGTCACTGACCAATATGTCAGGGATTCCGTGCATTGTAAACATGGTTGCGAGGCTCTCCACAGTGGTGAAGGTTGTGCTCGAGTTTAAAATGGTACATTCGATCCACTTTGAAAATGCATCTACAACTACGAGGAACATTTTGCCCATGAATGGGCCCGCATAGTCTGCATGCACCCGCGACCACGGTTTGGTAAGCCAGGGTCAGGGGCTCAGTGGAGCCTCCCTGGGGGCATTGCTGAGTTGGGCACAAATGGTGCACCTTCGGACGCAGAGCTCCAGGTCCGTGTCAATACCAGGCCACCAGACGTGGGATCTGGCTATGGCCTTCATGAGAGTGATCCCTGGGTGCTCGCGGTGGAGCTCCCGGACAAATGCCTCTCTGCCTCGCAGAGGCATGACTACTCGGCTGCCCCACATCAGGCAGTCTGCTTGTAGTGATAGCTCATGCATGTGCCAGTGAAAGGGTTTTAATTCCTCGGGGCAGGCATCGCGAGCCTCTGCCCAGTCACCGGTTAGGACACATCTTTTTACGAAGGATAACGTGGGGTCACTGGCCGTCCAGGCTCTGATTTGGCGAGCCGTCATGGGCGAACCTGTGGACTCAAAGGCATTGATTGCCATGACTATCTCACAGTCCTGTTCGTCAGACCCTTCCGTGGTCGCCAGGGATAGCCTGCTGAGCGCTTCGGCACAGTTGTCTGTGCCTGGTCTGTGCCAGCATGAGTGCCCACCGTTGAATTCGCGCCAAGGCGTTAGCGTTTATTGCCTTGCTCTCGGATAGGAGGGACATGAGGGGCTTGTGGTCGGTTTCTAATGCGAACTTGGCCCCGAAAAGGTATTGGTGCATCTTTCTGACACCGTACACACATGCGAGCGCCTCCTTCTCTACCATTCCGTACCCGCGCTCTGCCCACGAAAGTGACCTGGAGGCATAAGCTATGGGTTGTAATTTGCGCGCACTATTGACATGTTGCAAAACGCACCCGACCTCATGCACTGATGCATCGCATGTGAGAACTATCTTTTTACCTGGGTCAAAGAAAGTGAAAACACTGTTGGAACACAGAAGGTTGTGTGCCTTATTGAAGGCGCGTTCCTGGGCATCCCCCCAAAACCAATCACACCCCTTCCTGAGTAGCACATGGAGAGGCTCCAGCAGCGTGCTTAAGTTCTGCATAAATTTCCCAAAGTAATTGAGTAGCCCGAGAAAGGCGCGCAGTTCTGAGACATTCCAGGGCCTGGGTGCCAGGCGAATTGCTTCTGTTTTGGACTCTGTTGGGCGGATTCCATCAGCGGCAATCCTTCTGCCCAAAAATTCAACCTTGGGTGCGAGAAACAGGCACTTGGATTTCTTGACTCGTAGGCCTACCCGATCCAACCACTTTTGTACTTCCTCCAAATTACGGAGATGGGAGTCGGTGTCCCTGCCCGTGATAAGTATGTCGTCTTGAAATACAACCGTCCCGGGGATGGACTTGAGCAGACTCTCCATGTTGCGCTGGAATATGGCAGCTGCCGACCTGATGCCGAATGGGCATCGATTGTATATGAAAAGGCCTCGATGTGTGTTGATGGTGGTGAGTAGCTTTGATTCCTCGGTCAATTCTTACGTCATATACGCAGATGTGAGGTCTAATTTTGAGAAAAGTTTACCTCCAGCCAATGTGGCAAATAAGTCCTCCGCTCTGGGCAGCGGGTACTGGTCCTGTAGGGAGACTCTGTTTATGGTAGATTTGTAGTCCCCACAGATTCGTACGGATCCATCAGGCTTCATGACCGGGATGATGGGACTTGCCCAGTTGCTAAATTCCACAGGTGATTTCATGCCTTCCCGCAGAAGCCTGTCTAGTTCGTGTTCAATCTTTTCCCTCATCACATAGGGTACAGCTCTGGCCTTGTGATGGACTGGTCTAGCATCCTGTGTGATGTAGATTTTGACTTTG
This sequence comes from Pristiophorus japonicus, assembly GCF_044704955.1. Taxonomy (NCBI): domain Eukaryota; kingdom Metazoa; phylum Chordata; class Chondrichthyes; family Pristiophoridae; genus Pristiophorus; species Pristiophorus japonicus. Next base: position 60,513,864 of record NC_091982.1, read on the forward strand.
GCCCCTTTGAAAGTGCCCACACCTGGCTGAATGAGATGTTCAAATCGCTTTATAACTGTTGAGCAGGAGGTCCATTCCTCTAATGACATGGCATGGACATCATCCCATTTCCAGTTTAGTTTTGCCAGCCAGCTTCTCCCCAGCAGTGCTGGGGGGTCTCCGGGGACAATCCACAGGGGAAGTCGGTTCACTGTCCCTTTGTATGTGACAGAAAGCATGGCGCTGCTGAGGACTGGTACGATTTCTTTGGTATGGTGTGGTGTTAACACTTGTGAGTTTTGGTCTGTCTCTTCTATGCGGCCACAGTTGTTCAAATTGTTGAGCGCCCATGAGAGATTGACTTGCTCCCGTATCCAGCTCCATGTTGACAGATATCCCGTTGAGTAGGACCCTCATCATTATAGGAGGCATCTTGTTGTAGGAGCAGTGGCCATTGATCGTGTTGACCCGCTGTACACCGGTATCCCGGGTACTGTCCCCACCATCTTCTGGTCCGCTTTCCGACCCATCCGATTCGTACACCAGCCGAGCTGCCGGTTTTTTGCATATGCGGGCCAAATGCCATGTATATTCACAATTTCTGCAAACAGCCTGCTGAAATCGACATCCCCTTGCCGAATGCCCACCCCCACACCTCCAGCACAGACCTGTTCCATTGTTCAAAGAGTTTCCAAAGAATGAGCTGCGTCTGGCTGATCTCTCTTGAGCTTCTCTCAATTTGTAGTTGATTGCTCGCATTGTGGGTTGATGAGGTGTGAACGGCCATTCCTGTGGCCCTTGATGGCTTCTGCCTGCTGTTGAGAACCTGTTCTCCCTGTTTTGTCTGTGTGTGGGGGTAGCAGCTTGTTTCACACTGTGAACTTCTTGTTCCAATATTTCGTTAGTTGTCCTACCTGCATTGTAAATCAACCTCATTTCTTCTTCCCCTACCAAGAATGCCTGTGCAACCAGTGCTGCTGCCTCAAGGTCAGGTTCTTGGTCTCTATGAGCTTTCGAATATGCCTGCGTGGCCTATTCCTTCAATGAAAAAGTCTCTCAGCATTTCTCTCCTCAGTTCATCGGAGAACTCACATAAACTAGCCAACCTCCGAAGTTCCGCCATGAAGTCGGGTATGCTCTGGCCCACACAGCATCTGTAGTTGTAGAACCTGTGTCTGGCCATGTGTAGGCTGCTCGCTGGCTTCAGGTGGTCTCTTACCTGTGTTCTCAATTCTTCAAACGACTTGCTTGCTGGTTTCTCGGGTGCCAACAGATCCTTCATTTAAGCGTATGTTTTCGAGCCACAGCTGGTCAAGAGATGGGCTCTTCTCTTGTCTGCCTTATCATCGCCTAACCAGTCTTTGGTTACAAAGCTTTGCTGGAGCCTTTCTATAACGTCCTCCCAATTGTCTCCCGCATTGTACTTTTCATCTGATCCGTTGTTCGCCATTCTGTGGGTTCTGTAATTCCATCCTCGTCGCCACTGTAAAGTCCTGTCCCGTCAGTACAGATTCACACGAGGCTTTGTAGTGAAGTTAAGGTCACTCTGGACCTGCACCTTTATTTCACAGCTCTGGAATGCTGCACTTGCCTGAGATCTGCCCTTATATACCTGTCTCTTGCAAGTGCACTCCTGGTAGTAAGGTATGCTGGTGGTTACAGGTCATATCTTATTACAGTCATGTATAGCATGTTAGGATACAGTTATATATAATAATGTAAGATACATGACATCTCCAAAACCCGCGACCTCTACCACCTAGAAGGACAAGGGCAGTAGGCGCATGGGAACACCATCACCTGCAAGTTCCCCTCCAAGTCACGCACCATCCTGATGGAAATATATCGCTGTTTCTTCATCATCACTTGGTCAAAATCCTGGAACTCCCTCCCTAACAGCACTGTGGGAGCACCTTCACCACACGGACTGCAGTGGTTCAAGAAGGCAGCTCACAACCACCTGCTCAAGAGCAGTTAGGGATGAGCAATAAATGTCGGCTTCATCAGTGACGCCCACATCCCAGAACAAATTTTTTAAATCTTAGCACGTTCCAAAGAACTTTACAGCCAGTGAAGTATTTTTGAAGCATAGTCACTGTTGTAATGTGAGAACGTTGTAATGTTGTAACGCGGAATCCCATTTGTGCACAGCAAGCACCCACAAACAGGAATGAGGTAAATGACCAGCATTCTCAGAGTATTGTAGGACTGGATGCAACACGGCTTTAGTTAGCTGCTTAATGGAGTGAAGCACAGAAAAGTGGCTGATTACTGGGGTGTCCCCAGTTGGTGTCTTTGAGAACTCTGGGAACTCTGCGTTCCTCCAATTCAGGCCTCTAGCGCATTCCCGAATTCCTTTGCCCACCATTAGCGGCCACACCTTCAGCCATCGAGGGCCTAGGTCCTGGAATTACCTTCCTAATTCCAGTGGTGGATCGGGTGGAAGTAAAAGATCCCAGAAGTACAGGTTGAGGGCATCGGTGAGCTTTCCTTCCAAAGTCAGTGAAATATGGATCGTTCGCTATGCCAATAGGTGTGCATGGCTCAGATGGCTCATCGCAGGCATAGCCACTCAGCTGGGCCCTACCCTCATGATGCAGTTCTCCTCCATTGTGGCCGGGTAGCTGACTCTCTTCTGGTACATCTGCAGCTTGGCCTAACTTGTTGTGTGTTGTCTATGTCCTCTGCACTCCAAGAGCTGTGATCTTCTGCTTTTGCCATAATTGGATGAAATAACTAGCAACGGATGATGTGAGACACGTGTGAAACCTGTACACGTCCCTATACAACTCACTTCTGGCAGTGGTGGTAACTTCAAAATGTCTCCCTACAACTATTTTGAGTTGTATCAGTACAACAGCTCTTCAACTATTTCAAGTTGTGAACAATTAAATCAAATGCCCCCTGATTAAAAGGGTGGGGGGGTCACACCAAACACTTTCAAACAAGTGCCCCCTTGTTTTTTTTTGAGGGCACTGAAACACAAATTATACAAGTACCCCCTGGCTAAAGGCGGGGGGGGGGCATTAAAACCGACACAATCAACAAATTCAACTTGAGACAAAAACATCAAATTAAAATTTGGTTGCCAGGGGTGAAGATGCACTCCAGTCCCTCCAGCGCCCATCTCTCATGGAAGGCCACAAGCGTACTTGTGCACACCGCCTGCTCCATCTCCAGGGACACCCTGGCTCGGCTGTAACCGTGGAAGAGAGGCAGGGAGTCGGGCTGAACGACCCCCTCAACCGCCCCTGCCTGGACTGGCTGATGGCCCCCTTGGCCATGCCCAGGAACAGTCCTACGAGGAGGCCTTCCAACCTGCCCGCACCCCTCTGCACACGGTGCCCAAAGATCAGGAATGTGGGACTGAAGTGCAACCAGAATTTGAGGAGCAGGCCTTTCAAATACTGGAACAGGGGCTGCAACCTCGCACATTCAATAAAAACATGGAACATGGACTCTTCTAGACTGCAGAAATTGCAGGCAGCCTGGGAGCCCATGAACCAACTTAATTCAGATGATTAGTGCTGCATCTGACTTGGAATTCAATTCTTAACGTTCATCATATCCCCTCCCATGCCATTCTGCACAATTTGTGCCTGGATGTTAACAAGGCTTTACATTCAAACATACCAAAAATGACAAACAGGAAAAGACCTACTGGTCCAATTAGCCTGCTCTGTACAATTGCACCATGATACAAACGCACCCCACCCCACCTGGAGCCATGTAATCTCCTGGGAGAGACGAAAAATCCTGGCCAATTAGGGGGGGAGGGAAACTGTTAAATTCCTCTCCGAACCCCTTTAAGCAATCAAAACTAGTCCAGGAGATCACCCTGGCCATAATAATGCTCTGCATTGCCTACCTTCTGTATCAGGTGATCTCCATCGGTGCCAGAAACAGGTCCAGCTCTCGTTTGAAGGAACTCATCCAATCAGCATCTACTGCACGAGACAGCAACCTGTTCCACAGCTCCGCTATGGTCTGGGAGACGAACTACCGCCTGACATCTAACCTAGATCTACCCTCACGTGACTCGAGGAGGAATTTCTTCTCTCAGAGGGTTGTAAATCTACAGAATTCGCTGCCTCAGAGAGCTGTGGAAGCTGGGTCATTGAATAAATTTAAGACAGAGATAGACAGTTTCTTAAACGATAAGAGAATAAGGAGTTATGGGGAATGGGCGGGTAAGTGGAGATGAGTCCACGATCAGATCAGCCATGATCGTATTAAATGGCGGAGCAGTCTTGAGGGGCCATATGGCCTACTCCTGCTCCTATTTCTTATGTTCTTATGTTCTTAAATGCCTTATAGCTGTATTGCACTTTGGGACACAAAATGCATCAATAATATCAGCTTAACTTTCTTTAATTGGATCATTAATATATTGCGGAGAACATTGAATTGCTTATAATGTACGGCACAGAAACAGGCCATTCGGCCCTTGCTGCCCATTTAAACACATGCCATGGGCTGGAAATTCACAGCCTGAGCGCCACTCAGTAGCAACATTTAATGTTGCGCCAGCTGCTGGTAGTTACCACGCCCGCTGCAAATTTGGTTCTTATCTTTGCGCTGCCCGTAATTGGCAGTGCCATGCTGGACAAAATGCCAGCGTTCTGACGTCAATTGGCGTGCAACACCGACTTATCACAAGCGTGAACCAGCATTGAATTCCGCGCTGGGTCCGAAGCATAGCAGGCTAACCTGACAGTGGCACATCGTTCAGGTAAGTTTAAATTTAAGGGTTTTGCACTGTTTTAAAAAAAAATTGTATTGCAGTGGTGGTTTGCTGCAATAGATGTGAAAAGTTTTTTTTTAAGTGCGCAGGGTGTGCTGCTGGATCCCTGCAATGCCTGAGATGGTAAAGGAAGTCCTCTGAGAAGACAGAAAATGCTGCGAATACTCAGCAGGTCACGTCCGTGGGGAGAAAAACAGCGTTCACCTCTCAGGTCGAGATGCAGCCTGAGCAGCTGAGTAATTCCAGCATTTTATGCTGTCATTTCACATTTACAGCATCTGCTTGCAGAGGGAAGAGGAAGGTGCAGAAGAGGAGGAATCAGATGGAAAGATGCATCCCAGTCAGTCCCTTTATGGCCGGGCAGTGTCCTAGACCCAACCATCTTCGGCTGCTTCATCAATAACCTTCCCTCCATCATAAGGTCAGAAGTGGGGATGTTCGCTGATGATTGCACAATGTTCAGTTTCTTTCACAACTCCTCAGATAATGAAGCAGTCCATGCCCACCTGCAACAATTCCTGGACGACATTCAAGCTGATAAGTGGCAAGTAACATTCAGCCACACAAGTGCTAGACTATGACCATTTACAACAAGTCTAACCCTTGCCCCTTGATATTCAATGGCATAACCATCACCGAATCCCCCATCATCAACATCCTGGGGGTCACCATTGACCAGAAACTTAACTGGTCCAGCCACATAAATACAGTGCACCAAGAGCAGGTCAGAGGTTGAGTGTTCTGCGGCGAGTGTCTCACCTCCTGTCTCCCCAAAGCCTTTCCACCATCTACAAGGCACAAGTCAGGAGTGTGATGGAATAATCTCCATTTGTCTGGATGAGTGCAGCTCCAAGAACACTCAAGAAGCTCGACACCATCCAGGACAAAGCAGTCCGCTCGATCGGCACCCCATCCACCACCTTCAACATTCACTCTCTCCACCATCACCGCACCGTGGCTGCAGTGCGTACAATCTACAAGATGCACTGCAGCAACTCGCCAAGGCTTCTTCTGCAGCACCTCCCAAACCCGCGACCACTACCACCTAGAAGGATAAGGGCAGCTGGCACATGGGAACACCATCACCTGCAAGTTACATACCATCCTGACTTGGAAACATATCGGCATTCCTTCATCGTCGTTGGGTCAAAATCCCTTCTTAACAGCACTGTGGAAGCACCTTCATCACAAGGACTGCACCACTTTCTCAAAGGCCATTAGGGACGGAAAATAAATGCTGTCCTTGGCAGCGATGCCCACATCGCAGAATAAATAAAAAAAATAAACGAGATAGAATCATCCGCCTATGGTCCCTGTAACCACAACCCCAATTCCCCTTTCAACATTAGTTCCACACCTTACCTTCCCTCTGTTACTGACCATCACAGCGTCCTCTTGGCCACAATGCTGAAATAAAAGGTACACAAAGCAAATTTTGCAATCCACCTATATACGTCTATGCATCCTATGTGACATCAAGGAATCAATGTATAATCATCATCATCAATAGGCAGTCCCTTGAAACGAGGATGACTTGCTTCCACGCCAAAAAAAGGATGAGTTCACAGGTGTTTCGAAAGAAGAACCCGACCTACATCCTGAAGGGTGGAAGATGCCTGTGCGTGGATTTTTTTAACGTGTGGTGGCTGTTGCATACCGGCTACCACACGGGCTTGACAGAGCTAGGACTTGGTCCAGTGGCAAGGATTAACCAAGACAACTGGAGACCTGCTCTGCTGCATGGACCTAGTGCACACACATATTGCAGTGTGGGCTGGCCCGTGCTGCCCCTGGGCCCCTGGCCCCGAACTCACGCCTCCCCTGGACCCCGACCACATCCCTCCACAGTCTCTCGCCGCTCCTGTAGTACCTGTCCACACTCCAATCACTGACATGGACCTTGGTGACTTCAATCTTCGCTGCCATTGCATTCCTGCACCAGCTCACACTGTACCTTGCAGTGATACGCAGCCACGCTGCTCCCAGAGCTGCCGCTCACCATTCCTTTTATGGTCCCGACCTGTGCTGGTGGTCTCCCACAAGTTGGGGCCTCCATACACAGACCGTCTCTTTACACATCCCCTTTCTAAACAATTTATAGGCCCTCTAACAGTAGCTACACTGTTGGATGGATTATAAATCAAGAAATAATGGAGGCTTGTAAGAAAGGTACAGCAATAATCGATGGACAATTTAAATCTTCAAATTGATTGGTTCACAGAGTGTATCCAGGATGGTTTCCTTGAACAGTACGTTGCAGAACCAACTAGGGAGCAGGCTATCCTGGATCTGGTACTGTGTAATGAGACAGGATTAATAAATGATCTCTTAGTAAAGGATTCTCCAGTAAAGAGTGGTCATAGCATGGTCGAATTTCAAACTCAGTTGGAGAGTGAGAAAGATGGATCTCAAACCAGTGTCCTAAGCTTAAACAAAGGAGACTACAGAGGTATGAAGGCAGAGTTGGCTAAAGTGGACTGGGAAAATAGATTAAAGTGTAAGACGGTTGATAAGCAGTGGTAGCCAATTAAGGTGATATTTCATAACGCTCAACAAAAATATATTCCAGTGAGATGGAAAGATTTTAAGAGAAGGGAGAACCATCTGTGGCTAATTAAGGAAGTAAAGGATGGCATCAAATTGAAAACAAGGGCATACAAGGTGGCCAAGATTAGTGGAAGGCCAGAGGATTGGGAAATTTTTAAAAACCAGCAAAGGACGACTAAAACATTAATAAAGAGAGGGAAGATAGATTATGAGAGTAAACTAGCAAGAAATATAAAAACAGATAGGGCTAGACTTCCGCCTCCATTCTCAACGGTTTTCTTGACGGTACAGCTGTTTTTTGATGAGAAACCGCTCGGCGAAAGTTTCCTCTTTACTTTTTAAAGAGTTCCGTGCACATTTTGAAAAGATCGCCGGGAAGCAAACCGCCCGCGTGCCCCACCGAGAAACTCGCTAGGTTTAAAGTTTGGCCTCAATGGGGGCCCATACACACCGCCGAGGAAACCATCCATGAGAAGCTGCCAGAAACAGGGCAGTAGATGAGAACCCTGCAAAGAAAGGTAAGTTAGAGGTTTTTTAAATTTATTTTTTAAATTCTAAAACAGTGATTACATTAAAAAGTGTCTTGAGAATGTTTTATAACTTTTTATTTTTTGTTTAAGTGAAAAAATATTTTTTGAGTTTTCTCCCCACCCTAGGCCCAATCGCAGCCTCAGACTAAATTTTAAATACTTATTGTCCATTCCAGTAAGAACCAATTGTTTCACCTAGTTTCTCCTTTAACCACCGAGAATCTTGGTGCAAGATCCATTTTCTCGCCGGGCGATATTTCTTACCTTTATTATGGAAATTTTCACCAGCGTTAGTTGCAGAACGTTAGCAGTGTTTATGGGTGGCAATTGGGCGGTGAGGGGCTTTAAGGAAAGTCTAGCCCATAGTAAGAGCTTCTACAAGTACATAAAAAGGAAGAGAGTGGCTAAACTAAACATTGAGCCCTTAGAGGATGAGACTGGGAAATTAATAATGGGGAACAGGGAAATGGCGGAGACTTTGAACAAATATTTTGTATCAGTCTTCACGGTAGAAGACACTAAAAGCATCCCAATAATTGATAATCAAGGGGCTACAGGGAGGGAGGAACTTAATACAATCACTTATCACTAAAGAAAAGGTACTCGGTAAAATAATGGGACTAAAGGTGGACAAGTCCCCTGGACCTGATGGCTTGCATCCTAGGATCCTAAAAGAAGTGACTGCAGAGATAATGGATGCATTGGTTGTAATCTACCAAAATTCCCTGGATTCTGGAGAGATCCCAGCAGATCGGAAAACCTCAAATGTAACGTCCCTATTTAATAAAGGAGGCAGACAGAAAGCAGGAAACTATAGACCAGTTAGCCTAAAATCTGTAGCTGGGAAAATGCTGGAGTCCATTATTAAGGAAACAATAGCGGGATATTTGGAAAAGCATAATACAGTCAAGCAGAGTTAGCCTGGTTTTATGAAAGGGAAATCATGTTTGACAAATATGCTGGAGTTCTTTGAGGATGTTGGCAAGGTGGATAAGGGGGAACCAGTGGATGTGGTGCATTTGGAGTTCCAGAAGACATTCGATAAGATGCCGCATAAAAGGTTACTGCACAGGTTAAAAGCTCATGAGGTTGGGGGATAATTTTTTAGCATGGATAGCGGATTGGCTAACTAACAGAAAACAGAGAGTCAGGATAAATGGGTAATTTTCAGTTTGGCAAACAGTAACTAGTGGGATGCCACAGGGATCAGTGCTGGGCCTCAACTCTTTACAATCTATATTAATGACTTGGCTGAAGGGACCGAGTGTAATGTAGCCAAGTTTTCTGATGATACAAAGATGGGTGGGAAAACAAGTTGTGAGGAGGACACAAAAAATCTACAAATGGATATAGACAGGCTAAGTGAGTGGGCAAACATTTGGCAGATGGAGTATAATGTGGGAAAGTGTGAGGATATCCACTTTGGCAGGAAAAATAAAAAAGCAAGTTATTATTTAAGTGGAGAGAAATTACAAAGTGCTGCAGTACAGAGAGACCTGGGGGTCCTTGTGCATGAAACACAAAACATTAGTCTGCAGGTACAGCTAGTAATCAGGAAGGCAAATGGAATGTTGGCCTTTATTGCAAGGGGATAGAGTATAAAAGCAGAGAAGTCCTGCTACAACTGTACAGGGTATTGGTGAGGCCACATCAAGAGTACTGCATACAGTTTTGGTCTCCTTATTTAAGAAAAGATATACTTGCATTGGAGACAGTTCAGAGAAGGTTCACTAGGTTGATTCCGGAGATGAAGGGGTTGACTCATGAAGAAAGGTTGAGCCTTTACTCTTTACTCATTGGAGTTTAGAAGAATGAGACGTGATCTTACTGAAATGTATAAGATTCTGAGGGGGCTCGACAAGGTGAATGCAGAGAGGATGTTTCCCCTTCGGGGAAATCTAGCACTAGGGGGCATAGTTTCAGAATAAGGTGCTTCCTTATTTAGAACTCAGATGAGGAGGAATTTTTCTCTCAAAGAGTCATAAATCTGTGGAATTCTCTGCCCCAGAGAGCTGTGGAGGCTGGATAATTGAATATATATCTAAAGTGGAGATAGACAGATTTTTGAGCGATAAGGGAGTAAAAGATTATGGGGAGCGGGCAGGGAAGTGGAGCTGAGCCCAAGATCGGATCAGCCATGATCTTATTGAATGGCGGAGCAGGCTCGAGGGGCCAAATGGCGTACTCCTGCGCCTGTTTCTTACGTTCTCATGTTCTTATTATCTCAGTGCTGTTTGAGGAAGCTTGCTGTGTGCAAATTGGCTGCCGTGTTTCCTACATTACAACAGTGACTACACTTCAGTTGTACTTCATTGGCTGTAAAGGGCTTTGGGACATTTCCGAGGCTGTGAGAACCACGGTATAAATGCTAATTATTTTTTCTTTTAGCCTCATCCGACAATCTCAGTCTTGAAAGCTCCATTTGACCCAACTTCTTTTTGGTTCAGACCGAAGTAAACAATGTGTGAAATAAGTAACTGCATATTTTGATGTGCCTGTCGTTAATGCAAAATCTCTTTTCTAAAGCAAACAAGATGACTGTGTCACTGTTGAATTCGCATCACTGTTAGAAAATCTAATTCAAATATGTATTCTTGAATAGCATGACCCATTAAATCCTGTGAAAGCTTTTTATGACCTTCAACAAAAATATAGTGCTTGGTGATGTGTCTATTTCTGCAATATAAATCAAGTCAAAAGGCAGTATATATTGCCAAGATAACATCAGCTCTTAACAAAATTTACAAATACAAATTCACTGATCCCTCTGTGAGGATACTGATTAAACTTGCTGCAAAAATTGTTACCAGAATTTTTTCAGCTGAGCAGAGTCAATGAATGGTGCGCAGGGAAGCCATCCCATTATTTTGGGACGAGAGGTGTCAGCTGTGGTGCAATAGATTGCACTCTCGGAGTGTCGTGGGTTCAAGCCAACCTCCGGGACTTGAGCACATAATACAGGCTGACACTCTCACTTCAGTGCTGAGGGAGTGCTGCACTGTCAGAGGTACCGTCTGTTGGATGAGACTTTAACCCAAGGCTCCGTCTTCCCTCTCGGGTGAACGTAAAAGAACCCACGGTATTATTTGGAAGAAGATCAGGGAGTTTTCTCCAGTGTCTTGGCTAATATTTATCCCTCAATCAACATCACTACAAAAGATTATTTGATCATTTATTTCATTGCTGCCTGTGGGAGCTTGCTGCACATAAATTGTCTGCCGTGTTTCCTACATTACAACTGTAATGTAATTGCTTCATGAGTTCTTTGCTTAAGAATTCATTGCAAAAATCATCATCATAAAAGGCAGTCCCTCAAAATCGAGGAAGACTTGCTTCCACTCTAAGGGGTCAAGTTTCGGGTCGCGCCTAGAACGGCGCAGCCCCGACCTGGACGCCTGTTTTTCGCGCCTAAAAGTGCGTCAGAAAATTACCGCTTAATTCTCTGGCTCCTTGCTGGTCCCTGGGAGCTCGGCGCGGCGCGCACAAGCAGCGGGGGGCGGAGCCACAGAGTCGCGCCGATTCTGCAAGTGGAGGGGGGCGGGGCTAAGTTAAATGAGACAACGTCGTGCCGGCAGCACGCGCACACACAGTAGCCCAAAAACATTGGCACTCGGCCGTTTTTAAAGGGACTTAAAGAAAAGTGTTGATTTGTCTCATGGACCCCTATCCCGTGGCCTAATGGCCTCAGTTACCCTCGCAGCTCGAAGGCTGCTTGCTGTGTCTTCGGCTTCCGTCAGCCACTGCCGCTGCCCCTATCCCATGGCCGAATGGCCTCAGCTTCCCTTGCAGCTCGAAGCCTGCTTGCAGTGTCTTCGGCAGCCGTCGAGCCACTGACGCCGCCCATGTCTCCTACATGGAAGGAAGGCCTGCCTGAAGCACCGCAGCTCAAGGCTGCTTGCTGCCGTTGTTGTTGAGCTGCCGTCGAGTCACTGACACCGCCCTTGTCTCCAACATGGAAGGTCTGCCTGAAGCACCACAGCTCGAAGGCTGCTGCTGCTTCTCACAGGTAGGAATATTCAATATTTTGTCTTTGCTTTGTTTATCATTTTTTAGTCAGGATGGCTCTTTATTTGTATAAGTAAGACTGTTGAATGCTTGTAGAATTTAATTACTTCCCTTCCCTCCCTCCCCCCCGCCCCATTCCCTACGCCTGATTTGTAACCTACGCCTGATTTATAAAGTGTAGGCAAGGTTTTTCTGAGCGTACAAAAATCTACACTTACTCCATTCTAAGTTAGTTTGGAGTCAGTTTTCACTGCCAAAACTTTCAAAACAGGCGTAAGTGGCCGGACACGCCCCCTTTTGAAAAAAAAAATCTGTTTCAAAATGAAACTGTTCGAACTAACTAGAACTGGAGCAAACTAAATGCCGAGAATTGCAATTTCTAAGATACTCGATTCTAAACCAGTTGCTCCAAAAATATAGGAGCAACGCAGGCCGAAACTTGACCCCTAAAAGTGAGTTCTCAGGTGACTGAACAGTCCAATACGGGAATTACAGTCTCTGTCACAGGTGGGACAGACAGTGGTTGAAGGAAAAGGTGGGTGGGGAGTCTGGTTTGCCGCACGCTCCTTCTGCAGCCTGCGCTTGTTTTCTGCATGCTCTCGGTGACGAGACTCGAAGTGCTCAATGCCCGCCCGAATGCTCTTCCTCCACTTAGGGTGGTCTTTGGCCAGCGACTCCCAGGTGCCGGTGGGGATGTTGCACTTTATCAGGGAGGCTTTGAGGGTGTCCTGGAAATGTTTCCTCTTCCCACCTGGGGCTCGCGTGCCATGTAGGAATTCCGAGTAGAGCACTTGCTTTGGGAGTCTTGTGTCGGGCATGCGGACAATGTGGCCCACCCAACACATTGCTATTAAGATCTAGATGATTTATTGACAAAGGTTTAACAATCAAATTACACCTTATCAGGTGATCTAATAGGCTCACAACAGCATACCTCACCGTGAAACCTAGACTCTTCTGACTGGGGTTTTATTGAGTCTTGTGAACATCACGTGACTGGCTAAGCCTCTCACAATGCAACAGCTCGACAAACCTGTGAGCATACTCACAGCTACATACATTTAAAACTGAGATGAGGAGGAATTTCTTCACTCAGAGCGTTGTGAATCTTTGGAATTCTCTGCCCCAGAGGGCTGTGGATGCTGAATAGATTCAAGGCTGAGAAAGATAGATTTTTGGGGTCTAGGGGAATCAAGGGACATGGAGATCGGGTGAGAAAGTGGAGTTGAGGTCGATGATCAACCATGATCTTATTGAATGGCGGAGAAGAATCGAGAGGCCGTATGGCCTACTCCTGCTCCTATTTGTTATGTTCTGATGTTCTTATGTAACGCCCCTGCTCTTCTTCGAAATAGTGCCGTGGGATCTTTTACATCAACCTGAGAGGGCAGACGGGGCCTCGGTTTAACGCCTCATCTGAAAGACGACACCTCCGACAGTGCAGCACTCCCTCAGCACTGCACTGGAGTGTCAGCCTAGATTTATGTGCTCAAGTCCCTGGAGAGGGACTTGAACCCACAACCTTCTGACTAGGTCACAACTGCGCTACCCACTGAGCCACAGCGGACACAGCTATTGAACCATGAGAGTCTCGGGCCAGCACAAAAGGGTAAAGATTATCATTTGCATCAAAAAGGGGATCGAGAAAAACGGACTTCAAGTAAAAAATTCTTGAAAAACTGCAGGGATAGCTGGTTGGAGAATGAAGCTTACAAATCAATAAGAGTAAGATCAGTTCCTAGAAATATGTTCTTGGGGTCACCAAGGATACTGCAGATTTTATTTCATGTAATTAAATCGCACACTGTAATTATACCAGTTCATGTTGGGGGAGAGTAGGAAGCCATAATCAATTGAAAATGGGAACATTTGTTTCATTTTTCCGAAATAAAGGGTTTCTAATTAGGCGCTTCAATTGACTATTGATGTTCTCTGAGAATCAACGCAGATGTCTTCCATTTCAGTGTGAATCACAGAACCGCCATTAACTTTAATAACCATGCAGATATAACCTCGGACAGCTCGTGTTTGCCAGCCTCTTCATCCTTTCATCACATAAGAACATAAGAACATAAGAATTAGGAACAGGAGTAGGCCATCTAGCCCCTCGAGCCTGCTCCGCCATTCAACAAGATCATGGCTGATCTGGCCGTGGACTCAGCTCCACTTACCCGCCCACTCCCCATAACCCTTAATTCCCTTATTGGTTAAAAGTCTATCTATCTGTGACTTGAATACATTCAATGAGCTAGCCTCAACTGCTTCCTTGGCAGAGAATTCCACAGATTCACGACCCTCCGGGAGAAGAAATTCCTTCTCAACTCGGTTTTAAATTGGCTCCCCCGTATTTTGAGGCTGTGCCCCCTAGTTCGAGTCTCCCCGACCAGTGGAAACAACCTCTCTGCCTCTATCTTGTCTATCCCTTTCATTCTTTTAAATGTTTCTATAAGATCACCCCTCATCCTTCTGAACTCCAACGAGTAAAGACCCAGTCTACTCAATCTATCATCATAAGGTAACCCCCTCATCTCCGGAATCAGCTGAGTGAATCGTCTCTGTAGCCCCTCCAAAGCTAGTATATCCTTCCTTAAGTAAGGTGACCAAAACTGCATGCAGTACTCCAGGTGCGGCCTCACCAATATCCTGTACAGTTGCAGTAGGACCTCCCTGCTTTTGTACTCCATCCCTCTCACAATAAAGGCCAACATTCCATTCGCATTCCTGATTACCTGCTGCACCTGCAAACTAACTTTTTGGGATTCATGCACAAGGACCCCCAGGTCCCTCTGCACCGCAGCATGTTGTAATTTCTCCCAATTCAAATAATATACCCTTTTACTGCTTTTTTTTCCCAAGGTGGATGACCTCACACTTTCCGACATTGTGTTCCATCTGCCAAACGTTAGCCCATTCGCTTAACCTATCTAAATCTCTTTGCAGCCTCTCTATGTCCTCCACACAACCCGCTTTCCCACTAATCTTTGTGTCATCTGCAAATTTTGTTACACTACACTCTGTCCCCTCTTCCAGGTCATCTATGTATATTGTAAACATTTGTGGTCCCAGCACCGATCCCTGTGGCACACCACTAATCACCGATTTCCAACCCGAAAAGGACCCATTTATCCTGACTCTCTGCTTTCTGTTCGCCAGCCATTTCTCTATCCATGCTAAAACATTTCCACTGACTCCGCGTACCTTTATCTTCTGCAGTAACCTTTTGTGTGGCACCTTATCGAATGCCTTTTGGAAATCTAAATACACCACATCCATCGGTACACCTCTATCCACCATGCTCATTATGTCCTCAAAGAATTCCAGTAAATTAGTTAAACATGATTTCCCATTCATGAATCCATGCTGCGTCTGCTTGATTGCACTATTCCTATCTAGATGTCCCGCTATTTCTTCCTTAATGATAGTTTCAAGCATTTTCCCCACTACAGATGTTAAACTAACCGGCCTATAGTTACCTGCTTTTTGTCTGCCCCCTTTTTTAAATAGAGGCGTTACATTAGCTGCTTTCCAATCCACTGGTACCTCCCCAGAGTCCAGAGAATTTTGATAGATTATAACAAGTGCATCTGCTATAACTTCCGCCATCTCTTTTAATACCCTGGGGTGAATTTCATCAGGACCAGGGGACTTGTCTACCTTGAGTCCCATTAGCCTGTCCAGCACTACCCCCCTCGTGATAGTGATTGTCTCAAGGTCCTCCCTTCCTACATTCCTGTGACCAGCAATTTCTGGCATGGTTTTTGTGTCTTCCACTGTGAAGACCGAAGCAAAATAATTGTTTAAGGTCTCAGCCATTTCCACATTTCCCATTCTTAAATCCCCCTTCTCATCTTCTAAGGGACCAACATTTACTTTAGTCACTCTTTTCCATTTTATATATCTGTCAAAGCTTTTACTATCCGTTTTTATGTTTTGCGCAAGTTTACTTTCGTAATCTATCTTTCCTTTCTTTATTGCTTTCTTAGTCATTCTTTGCTGTCGTTTAAAATTTTCCCAATCTTCTATTTTCCCACTAATCTTGGCCACCTTATACGCATTGGTTTTTAATTTGATACTCTCCTTTATTTCCTTGGTTATCCACGGCTGGTTATCCCTTCTCTTACCGCCCTTCTTTTTCACTGGAATATATTTTTGTTGAGCACTTTGAAAGAACTCCTTAAAAGTCCTCCACTGTTCCTCAATTGTGCCACCGTTTAGTCTGTGTTCCCAGTCTACTTTAGCCAACTCTGCCCTCATCCCACTGTAGTCCCCTTTGTTTAAGCATAGTACGCTCGTTTGAGACACTACTTCCTCACCCTCAATCTGTATTACAAATTCAACCATACTGTGATCACTCATTCCGAGAGGATCTTTTACTGGGAGATCATTTATTATTCCTGTCTCATTACACAGGACCAGATCTAAAATAGCTTGCTCCCTTGTAGGTTCTGTAACATACTGTTCTAAGAAACAATCCCGTACGCATTCTATGAATTCCTCCTCCAGGCTACCCCGTGCGATTTGATTTGACCAATCGATATGTAGGTTAAAATCCCCCATGATTACTGCCGTTCCTTTTTCACATGTCTCCATTATTCCCTTGATTATTGCCCGCCCCACCATTAAGTTATTATTTGGGGGCCTATAAACTACGCCCACCAGTGACTTTTTCCCCTTACTATCTCTAATCTCCACCCACAATGATTCAACATTTTGTTCATTAGAGCCAATGTCGTCTCTCACAACTGCCCTGATATCATCCTTTATTAACAGAGCTAACCCACCTCCTTTCACTTCTTGTCTGTCTTTCTGAATCATCAGATACCCCAGTATGTTTAATTCCCAGTCTTGGCCACCCTGCAACCAAGTTTCTGTAATGGCCAGCAAATCATACCCATTTGTAATGATTTGTGCCGTCAACTCATTTACTTTATTTCAAATGCTGCGTGCGTTAAGGTAGAGTGTTTTAATACTAGTTTTTAAACCTTGATTTTTAGTTTTGACCCATCCTGTAGCCCCTTTACATTCAGTGGCCCTTTTTGTTTTTTGCCTTGGGTTTCTCTGCCCTCCACTTTTACTCATCTCCTTTCTGTCTTTTGCTTTTGTCTCCTTTTTGTTTCCCTCTGTCTCCCTGCTTTGGTTCCCATCCCCCTGCCATATTAATTTAACTCCTCCCCAACAGCACTAGGAAACACTCCCCCTAGGACATTGGTTCCAGTCCTGCCTAGGTGCAGACCATTTGGTTTGTACTGGTCCCACCTCCCCCAGAATTGGTTCCAATGCCCCAGGAATTTGAATCCCTCCCTGCTGCATCCCAAATGGAGAGATAAGATACTGCAAGATGTTTTGTAAGTAGCGTTCACTCGTTGAGACTCATTTGAAAAGAACCTGAATCTTTAGCTTTCTACCTGCGATGGAAGCATTAAAAAGAGGAGGAAAGGGCTGGGTAGGGTTTAGAATTAAAATCTTGAGAGCAATGTGCCCGTGACTGATATCACCAAAGCAACTCATGTTGTGTGAAAATCAAAGCGATAAATCTCCAGAAAATTGACGGGGTGATTAACATTTGGCTCAGTGAAGATCAAAGCTCATTACCAGCCAGGAGAATTTAGATGAAAGAAAGAAGAAAGACTTGCATTTATATGGTGCTTTTCACGACCACCAGATGTCGCAATACGCTTTACAGCCAATGAAGTACTTTTTAAGTGCGTACAGCAAACTCCCGCAAGCAGCAATGTGATAATGACGAGACAATCTGTTTTTGTTATCTTGATTGAGGGTTAAATATTGGCCGGGACACCGGGGAGAACTCCCCTGCTCTTCTTCAAAATAGTGCCATGGGATCTTTTACGTCCACCTGAAGGAGCAGACGGGGCCTCGGTTTAATGTCTCGTCCAAACGACAGCACTTCCAACAGTACAGGATTCCCTCAGCACTTCACTGGAGTGTCAGCCTGGATTTATGCGCTCAACTTCCTGGAGTGGGACTTGAACCCACAACCTTCCGACTCAGAGACAAGTGTGATATCCGAGGAGCCACAACTGACAGCTGGGACATTGAATTGTCTGAAAGAAGCATTATTGGATGGGTGTGCCTTGGTTTGTTTACTCTATGTTTTAAGAGTTCTAATTAATCAAATTTGGTTATGTCAACATAAATCCTGCTACAATTGTACAGGGTATTGGTGAGGCCACACATACAGTACTGCATACAGTTTTGCTCTCCGTATTTAAGGAAGGATATACTTGTATTGGAGGCTGTTCAGAGAAGGTTCACTAGGTTATTTCCGGAGATGAGGGGTTTGACTTATGAAGATAGGTTGAATAGGTTGAGCCTATACACATTGGAGTTCAGAAGACTAAGAGGTAATCTTATCGAAATATATAAGATAATGAATGAGAGGGCTCGACAAGGTTGATGCAGAGAGGATATTTCCATTCATAGGGGAAACTAATACTCGGGAATATAGTCTCAGAATAGGGGGCCGCCCATTTAAAACTGAGATGTGGAGGAATTTCTTCTCTCAGATGGTTGTAAATCTGTGGAATTCTCTGCACCAGAGAGCTGTGGAGGCTGGGTCATTGAATATATTTAAGGTGGAGATAGACAGATTTTTGAGCAATAATGGAATAAAGGGTTATGAGGAACGGGCAGGAAAGTGGAGCTGAGTCCATGATCCGATCAGCCATGATCTTATTGAATGGTGGAGCAGGCTCGAGGGGTCAGGTGGCCTACTCCTATTTCTTATGTTCTTATGTACTTCATTGTCTGCAAAGTGCTTTGGATTATCTGGGGGTCTCGAAAAGCGCTATAAGCAATGCAAATCTTTCTTTCATCTCAGACAGAAAATCAAAAATTAACCTTCTCTGATCCAAGGCAAGTAATGTCCTCTGACCATGACAAAAGATTTGCAGGAATTGCCTCATTCATATCCCACATTTAACCACTTGTCCCCAAATGATTTACGGTGCTAGATGTGAAGCGTAACTAGAAGAGTTTATGCTGCAAGAATTGAAGGTATATTTCAGACATTCACCGTGTGCCAGACGTACCGATGACACTGCCAATTCACGCATAGATTACTTGCTCAACAGGCTAATGCTGATGCTCATTCAGTATACGCTGAAGCATTTGCCTCTGTTGAATGCTAAATGACACACTTGCTGGAAAATGTTTTTAAAATGCTGTAAATGTGAAAGGACTTAGCGCAGTATTTTCTCTACTGCATTTTGAAGCCTCAGTTTGACCTTGAGAATGAAGCAGGCCGCCCCAGATATAGTTTCCTCCAGGTTATCGTCTCCCACAGAATATGTTATGCTGCGTTATGGTATTGTAGATGAATCATTTAAGTATTTCCAAAGTATTTTGTACGAAGAGCAGAGCCATTGCAATGTGGGGAGGCAGACTGCTACCTGTTCATAAAGGAAGTTGTAAAAACACCAAATAAGTTTGGTTGACACTGCACAACTCCAGTCTGTAAGGCTGGGGGATAATTAGTAATGGGATCATTACCTCTTATGGCAAGTTCACAGAAGATGGTGTAAAATAAAGATTTGCATTTATGTAGTGATGTATATTCACGACCCCAGGATGTCCCAAAGCGCTTTACAGCCAATGCAGTCATTTTGAAGTGTAGTTACTGTTGTAATGTAAGGAACGCAGCAATCAGCTTGCGTACAGCAAGCTCCCACAAACAGGAATGTGATAATGACCAGTTAATCTGTTTCAGTGATTACTCTTGAAGTGTAGTCACTGTTGTAATGAGGGAAACATTTTTCACACAGCAAGGTCCCACAAATTGCAATGATCAGACTCACCCAGACTTCTTCGACAGCACCTCCCAAACCCGCGACCTCTACCGTCTAGAAGGACAAGGGCAGCAGGCGCATGGGAACACCATCATCTTCAAGTTCCCCTCCATGTCACACACAATCTTGACTTGGGAATATAATCGGCCGTTCCTTCATCGTCGCTGGGTCAAAATCCTGGAACTCCCTCCCCAACAGCACTGTGGGAGCACCTTCACCATATTTACAATATAGCCCAAGGTGAATTTATACCCCAATTTACCTTAACGCAGGTTCTTTCTACAGGGTTTTATGAAACTAAATCATCTGCTAGGGTTTTAAATTGGAGCAGGAGTAGACTATACGGCCCCTTGAGCCTGCTCTGCCATTTAATATGATCATGGCAGATCCGATCATGGACTCAGATCCACTTCCCCACCCGCACACCATAACCCCTAAATCCCTTATCGGTTAAGAAGCTGTCTATCTCTGTCTTAAATTTATTCAATGTCCCAGCTTCCACAGCTTTCTGAGGCAGCGAATTCCACAGATTTACAACCCTCAGAGAAAAAATTCCTCCTCATCTCAGCTTTAAATGGACGGCCCCTTATTCTAAGATTATGCCCCCTAGTTCAAGTCTCCCCCATCAGTGGAAACATCCTCTCTGCATCCACCTTGTCAAGCCGCCTCATAATCTTATACGTTTCGATAAGATCACCTCTTATTCTTCTGAATTCCAATGAGTAGAGGCCCAACTTCCTCAACCTTTCCTCATAAGTCAACCCCCTCATCTCCGGAATCAACCTAGTGAACCTTCTCTGAACTGCCTCCAAAGCAAGTATATCCTTTCGTAAATATGGAAACCAAAACTGCACGCAGTATTCCAGGTGTGGCCTCACCAATACCCTGTATAACTGGAACAAGACTTCTCTGCTTTTATACTCCATCACCTTTGCAATAAATGTTTTCAGTCCTAAATCCTCAAGACTTGTCCTGTATCAGGCCTCCTTCGAAGAAAACCTGAGGATAATATTAATGAATCCTGACAGGGTCCAGAGTCAGATGAGCCACTTGAGGATAGTATTACAGTTGTCACAATCGATGCATTTGTTCATTGAATATCTCTTTGGCCACTTTCATTACCTTTGTCCCTTTCCTACTGGTTAAACAGTTTGATTCAGTGAAGTTCTAAAGATATGTCAGCAAATGCACCCAGGGCATCAGGAAAGCTAGCAATATTCTAAAAGTCTTACTGGGTTTGCTCTTTTTCATCCTAGCTCATAAACAAGCAGACATAACGACTTGCTTGATTAAGCAATGCAATTGCACACAAGATGCAGCCTGATGCTTGCCACAGGATTGGAAAGGCTCGGTAGCATAAAGGTTGAGTGCAGTCATCATCGTTCAAGGCTAGGGGCGATGCTAAACTGACAACCGGTTCATCCTATCAGCCCACAGCTCCACGTAGAAATGTACAAGCTTGATTGCTTCGTTAAAAGGGACCTGCGCACACAGCTGTTGGATAATTAGGGAAATAGATTCAGACAGAAGCACGCATGAGGAATGTCTCTTCGGTCGTCCTTCATTTCCTTTGGGCTTTGTGAAGATTTCAGCCATTTCTGCTGCGATTCCCTCCCTGGCACGCACTTCTCTGATGAAGCTCAAGGTGGTGCCAACTCCACCAGGCGAAGTAAGCCAACCCAAAAAGGTGGAAATCGAAAGAAACAGTCATTTGCAATACAGTATTCTGGAGAAAACTGAATTTGATAGGATTACATAGGATATACGGCACAGAAACAGGCCATTTGGTGTTTATGCTCCACTCGAGCCTCCTCCCGTCTTTCCTCATCTAACTCTATCAGCATAACCCTCTATTCCCTTCTCCCTCTTATGCTTGTCTAGCCTCCTCTTAAATGCATCAATACTATTCGTTTCAACTACTCCCTGTAGTAGCGAGTTCCACATTCTCACCACTCTCTGGGTAAAGAAGTTTCTCCTGAATTTCCTATTGGATTTCTTGATGAAGATCTTATATTGATGGCCTCTAGTTATGCTCTTCACCACAAGTGGAAACATTCTCTCTGTATCCACTCTATCAAAACCTTTCAGAAATGTAAAGACCTCTATTAGGTCACTCCTCAGGATAAAGAGACCCAGCCTGTTTATCCTTTCCTGATATGTATACACTTGCATTTCTGATATCATCCTTGTAAATCTTCTCTGCACCCTCTCCAGTGCCTCTATATCCTTTTTATAATATGGCGTCGAGAATTATAAGCAGTATTCCAAATGTGGTCTAACCAAGGTTCGATACAGGTTTAGTATAACTTCCCTATCTTTCAATTTTATGGGGCCGAAATTTCCCTCGGCAGCAAAATTGGGGAGGTCACTTTGAATTAACCAGAAATTTACAGCCCTCGGGAATCAGAGGCTAGAGCCGAAAAATTGGGCTCTTGAACTCTGACACCGCCTCCCAGCGCTTTGGAGCACTGTTTGAGGCAGTGTAGGGGCGGGTTCGGTTCACTTAAAGGGGAGGGATGCTGCGATGTCGACGTGGAGCCCATTGAGCCATCAGAGAGGGGTTCGGCCCGGCCAGTGACTCGGCACCCAAGACGGGGGGGTTGCTGGACTGCCTGTTCGCGGCCCGGCTAGTCTAGCTGCCGCCATTAGTGGGCCGACTCAGGAGTTGGCCACCAATTAAAATAAAATGGCGGCAGTGCGCCTTCCCCTTTAGGAGCAGACGCACCACCCAGCCACTGGTAGCTTCCCGCCGCGTGAAGCTGTCGTAGTAACTGACTGGCAGCGGCCACGCTCCCGCGGGGCAAGTTCCCCCACGGGGCGGCGAGGGGCCATTGCCGGGCAGCAAGGGGTCACCGTCAGGCAGCGAGGGGTCACCGCCGGGCGGTAAGTGGTCGTAGCCGGGCGGTAAGCGACCGGCGCACTGGGCGGGGCAGAAACACGAGTCGTGACGGAAACCCGTTCCTGCCGGCTGCGGCTCGGGGGCAATTGCGGATGGGTCGGCCCCACCGCCTGACCCCAGGTAGAAAATGCTTACCGCCCCATTAGAGATGTAACGGACCTCAAAGAAGGGGACAGTTTCCCCCTCTATACCTCCAGAAATAAACCCTGGGCACAGGCAGCCTCAGCCCATAGAAAATGGCTCTGGAGGCATATAAAAATAAGGGCAGTGGAAATGCTGGCGTGAGCACCTGTTCCGGTACTGAACTGACAGAACAATTGTAATGTGGCCTTGTAAAATAATATCCCTTCACCGAGTTAGAGAGTTTCCAGAGTTGTATTCTTCAATCACCTTGGTGCTCTTTCTCATTACAGGCAAAACCTGGATATCATTTCATCAAAGTCAACAAACTGATTGGTACTTCCGACCCTTCTATTACCATGATTACTCTAACAGAGAGATACAGGAGCAGAACAAAGAGGCGAGGACACGGAGATGAGGCGACTCTGGGAATGGATGTCTGCGTGTGCAGAATTCCATAGTTGAGACAAATGGAGAAACAATGTCAAGAGAAAGTGAAGCGCTGCGGGGTGGCAGTCTCTGCCCTCTGACAAACGACAGAAGACGCCCTGGAAGATTTGTGCCGAAGTTCCGGGTGGTGAGGGAGCAGCTGCAAGAACCGTACACTACTCCCTGAATCTGTGCTGTACGAATATGGAAATAAAGGCCAACTATGGGCAATCTGAAAATCTGCCATTCGAAATATAGAGACGCAAACTAATGGATCATCTCCTGTGCAGTTTGGCAGTTGCTTGTGGCTATTGCATTTTGAGATGGGTATAGTCGTGTAGTAATAATGGTACGGAACTAGCAAATCAGAGGTTTTGAGTTCATTATCCCAACATGGCAAGATGTGAAATTGAACTTAATAAGGCTGGAAAAGGCTGGGCCAAGTGAAAAGTGCCTCCCGACCTTTTGAAACACAAAAGGTTAGTATGCAGGTACAACAAGTAATCAGGAAGACAAATGGAATGTTGGCCTTTATTGCAAGGGGGATATAGTATAAAAGCAGAGCAGTCCTGCTATTACAGTGCAGGATATTGGTGAGGCCACACCTGGAGCATTGCATACTGTTTTGGTTTCCTTATTTAAGGAAGGATATATTTGCATTGGATGCTGTTCAGAGAAGGTTCACTAGGTTGATTCCGGAGATGAGGGGGTTGACTTATGAAGATAGGTTGGGCAGGTTTGGCCTATACACATTGGAGTTCAGAATAATGAGAGGTGATCTTATTGAAACTTATAAGATAATGAGGGGGCTCTACAAGGTGGATGCAGAGAGAATATTTCCACTCATAGGGGAGACTAGAACTAGGGAACATAGTCTTAGAATGAGGGGCCGTCCATTGAAAACTGAAATGAGGAGAAATTTCTTCTCTTAGAGGGTTGTAAATTGGTGGAATTTTCTGCCCCAGAGAGCTATGGAAGTTGGGTCAATGAATATATTTAAGGCGGAGATAGACAGATGTTTGAGCGATAAGTGAGTAAAGGTTTATGGGGAGTGGGCGGGGAAGTGGAGCTGAGTCCATGATCAGATCAGCCATGATCTTATTAAATGGCGGAGCAGGCTCGAGGGGTCAAATGGCCTACTCCTGCTCCTATTTCTTATGTTTTTATGTTCTGCCATTGGGTGTAAATAATAAAATGTATTTATAAAGTGCCTTTAACATAGTAAAACGTTCCTACAGGAGTGTCAAACGAGCCACCTAAGGCGATATCAGGACAGATGATCAAAAGCTTGGCCAAAGAGATAGTTTAAGGCATCTTCAAGGAAAAGGGAGACGTAGCAAGGTAAAGAGGTTTTGGGAGGGAATTCCTGAAATTAAGGCCTAGGCAGCTGAAGAAAGAGCCACAAATGGTGGGGCAAGTACAATTGGGGATGCACAAGAGGCCAGAATTGGAGGAGAGCAGAGATCTCGGAGGGTTGTGGGGCTGGAGGAGGTTATGGAGGTAGGGAAGAGCGAGGCCATTGAACTATTTGAAAACAATGTTGAGAATGTTAAAATGGAGGCGTTGTCAGACCGGGAGCCAATGAAGGTCAGCGAGTGCAGGGGGTGGGTGGTGAACGAGACTTGGTGCGAGTTAGGATATGGCAGCAGAGTTTTGGACGAGCTTAAGTTTATGTAGGGTGGAAGATGGGAGGACAGTCAGGTGAGCTTTGCAATAGAGGTAACAAAGGCATGGATGAGGTTTTCAGCAGCGGATGTGCTGAGGCAGGGGTGGAGTGCAGCGATGTTATGGAGGTGGAAGTCGGCAGTCTTGGTGACGGAAAGGATATGTGGCAGGAAGCTCATTTCAGGGTCAAATACGAAACCAAGATTGTGAACGGTCTGGTTCAGCCTCAGTCAAATGCCTCAGGGAGAGGGATGAAGTTGGAGGCCAGGGAACGGAGCATCTGCTGGGGACCAAGGACAATTGCTTCGGTCTTCCCAATATTTAGTTGGAGGAAATTTCTGCTCATCCAGAACTGGATGTTGGACAAGCAATGTGACAGCTCAGGGTCAGTGGAGGGGTTGAGAGAGGTGGTGGTGGTGAAGTAGAGCTGGTGAATTAGGAGGTAACAAAACATTCAAGGACTTGAGAAGGAGTGGTGTGAAACATAGTGAGAGCTGAAATATTAATTGCTTTAGCAGCTTTGAAAGTGGATAAATCACCAGGCCTGGATGAAATGTATCCCAGGCTGTTAAGAGAAGCAAAAGAGGAAATAGCAGAGGCTCTGACCATCATTTTCCAATCCTCTCTGGCTACAGGTGGGGTGCTGGAGGACTGGAGGACTGCCAATGCTGTACCATTGTTTAAAAAGGGAGAAAGAGTTAGACCGAATAATTATAGGCCTGTCAGCCTAACCTCGGTGGTAGGAAAATTATTCTAAATGTTTCTGAGTGACAGGATAAATCTTCATTTCGAAAGACACGGATTAATCGAGGACAGCCAGCACAGATTTGTTAAGGGAAGGTCGTGCCTGACTAACTTGATTGATATTTTTGAGGAGGTAACAAAAGCCTTGCTAAAATCCATACACACTACATCAAACGTACTGCCCACATCAAACCTCCTCCTTACCTCCTCAAAAAATTCAATCAAGTTAGTCAGACATGACCTTCCCTTAACAAATCTGTGTTGACTGTGCTTGATTAATCTGTGTCTTTTTAAATGATGATAATATGCTGCATCCATTGTACTCTTGTTTGCAAAAGGAGAAATGGATAGACTGAGTAATTACAGGCCAGTCAGCCTAACCTTGATGATGGGTAAATTGATGGAAAAATTCGAATGGGCCAGATTAATCAAAATTTAGAAAGACAAAGAGGTCAATATCAAGGGGGCAAAATAATTGTTAAACATAATAGAGGGGAGTTTAGGAGAACATTTTTCACCCAGAGGGAGGTGAGGGTCTGGAATTCACTGCCTGAAAGGGTGGTAGAGGCAGAAACCCACATTGTATTTAAAAAGTACTTGGATGTGTACTTGAAGTGTCATAACCTACAGGGCTACGGACCAAGAGCTGGAAAATGGCATTGTCTGGATAGCACTTTTTCGGCTGGCACAGACACGATGGGCCAAATGGCCTCCTTCAGTGCTGTAAATTTTGATAATTCTATGATTAGGAATACACACACCTTAACAGGTAAGTTTATATTTCAGCTTTTGGATTGTTTTTTTTACATTTTATTGAAGAAGTGGCTTGCTACAGTACATGCTAAAAGCATTTTAAGTG
Source organism: Pristiophorus japonicus (assembly GCF_044704955.1). Lineage (NCBI taxonomy): Eukaryota > Metazoa > Chordata > Chondrichthyes > Pristiophoridae > Pristiophorus > Pristiophorus japonicus. The sequence continues at coordinate 60,540,190 of NC_091982.1, forward strand.
TTTAGGAATTGCTGCTGGATGCTTGCAAGGCATTGGATGGTAAAGGAAGGCCGATTAGAAGACAGAAAAAGCTGCAAATACTCAGCAGCTCAGGCAACATCCATGGAGAGAGACACAGAGTTCACGTCTCAGATCAAGATGCTGCCTGACTTGCTGAGTATTTACAGCATTTCAGATTTACAGCAAGGTTAAGAAAGCAAATGGCATGTTGGCCTTCATAGCAAGGGGATTTGAATACAGGGGCAGGGAGGTGTTGCTACAGTTGTACAGGGCCTTGGTGAGGCCACACCTGGAGTATTGTGTACAGTTTTGGTCTCCTAACTTGAGGAAGGACATTCTTGCTATTGAGGGAGTGCAGCGAAGATTCACCAGACTGATTCCCGGGATGGCGGGACTGACCTATCAAGAAAGACTGGATCAACTGGGCTTGTATTCACTGGAGTTCAGAAGAATGAGAGGGGACCTCATAGAAACGTTTAAAATTCTGACGGGTTTAGACAGGTTAGATGCAGGAAGAATGTTCCCAATGTTGGGGAAGTCCAGAACCAGGGGTCACAGTCTGAGGATAAGGGGTAAGCCATTTAGGACCGAGATGAGGAGAAACTTCTTCACCCAGAGAGTGGTGAACCTGTGGAATTCTCTACCACAGAAAGTAGTTGAGGCCAATTCACTAAATATATTCAAAAGGGAGTTAGATGAAGTCCTTACTACTCGGGGGATCAAGGGTTATGGCGAGAAAGCAGGAAGGGGGTACTGAAGTTTCATGTTCAGCCATGAACTCATTGAATGGCGGTGCAGGCTAGAAGGGCTGAATGGCCTGCTCCTGCACCTATTTTCTATGTTTCTATGTTTCATCCGCTCGCAGAGTGAAGAGGTTGATGCAGAAGAGGAAGACACAGAAGAGGAAGAAGCAGAAGGAGGAGAAGATGGATGAAGAATGCAATCCAGACAGCCCCTTTTTGGTCAGGATATCTGGGATAGAATCATCCACCTGTGGTACCAGTGCCCACTACCCCAATTTCTCTTCCAACATTAGTACCACACCTCACCTTCCATCTGGCCGCAATGCTGAAATAAACACCATCACAAAGCAAACATTCCTCAAACATTCTATCCAACTAAGACTTCAAGGAAATCAACTCATCACCTTTATGCATTCTCTTGGTGAGTGTCCTGTGTGTGCCTTTGCCTATCCTACTGATGTTACGCAGTGCTACCCTAGTGGATGCAGCGTGGCTGCTGGAAGGCTGTTGACTTTCAGTGGGGGACTGAAAATGGCCTTCTTGGTCAATGTTGTGGAACTGGTAGCTCGGAGTGTAGAATCGAGTGATGGTAATTCTTCTTCACTCTCCTCTTGGTTAACCGCTGGCTGGGCAGGCTGCATTTGTTGGGTGTGTGAAATGAGGAAGGCACAAGGGTGGAGTTGTGGTGAGGGGAGGGTAGGAAAGCAAGAGGCCTTTGGGAGAAGGGGGATAAGATATTAGAAAACCAGCATCTTGTATCCTTCCTGCTCCGCCGCTGGCCAAGGGCTCAGCCATACCCCTGCTAAGAATATGCTGCACCGTCTCCTCCAAGGTGAAGCCACGAATGGGAGGTGTGCCTCTTGTTTGGTACAGATTGTTGGTAGGCGAGTGATCGGGGGTCGTGCGTTGAGCAGTGTGCGAAGCTAGTGGTGCAGTTGGTAGGAGACGGCTTTTGAAGATGCATTCACTGACCTTGACCGGTGGTCGGAGGTCCTGAAGCTTCTTTGGGCGCTGGAGCCAGGTGGTGGAGCGGGGGAGTGACACTGCTGGTAGTGATGGCCTTGGTAATCTAGTCCCACATCCTTCTTTCTGGAGAGCCTCGTGGCCCCTGTGGGTAGAGGGCCTCTCTTGCAATATTGACACCATGCACAAAGCTGGAGTGCTGTGTGCGAGACCCTGGGTGGCCCTTCCCTAGCTTGCTGAGCCATTTGTGTTAGTGCTGAAGCACTTTTCCCATTTTTTAAGTTTGGAAGGCGAATTCAGCTTTCAGAGCTGACATTTTCCCATTTGGGACTTCTTTTTAATGTTAATTTATATTAAAGGCAGTAAGGGCTGAAAGCCGCATATAATTTACCTCATTTTTATTTTCTTTAGTTCAGAAGACATTGCCCTTTTAATTTCCCACAATGCCTAGCGAACTCATTTGCCTCGCTCCCAGAGGCTATTTGAAGCTGGAACGTCGCTTCTGGACCCCACCAGGAGGGCGTTATTCGGTGAGTTAGCGCTGAACTAAAAAATGTTAGTCCCCCAGTGCGAATATTTCTTGTGTACTGCTTGGGCCATTTTCAGCAGCTATTAGCCCAACGCCGTGGTGACACCGGCAACTCTTGTGGCGCCCATGAATTTTTAGCCCTCGTTATTTTATGGCCTTGGATGCTGCCTTCAAATATTGCAAGCAAGAGCAGTTTTCTAGGTTGAGTATGTGGGTAGCAACCAGCTTAGTTATCTAGTCAGAGGTTCCTCTTGACCTGGGAGTTACAGCCAAAGGGAACGTCAGCATTCTCCCTCTCCCAGCTCCCTTTGTTCGCAAGCACCAGGAACAAGGTTCAATCCCCACCCACTTCCTCCACATTCGCCCGCTGGCTGAAATATGAACGTAAAGCCTACTGGGATACTTGACCATTTAAATCACTTCAAACAGACTTAATTGGCTGTTGTTTGGATATTTTAAAGTGTAATCGCTGTTGTAATGTAGGAAAGGCCAGGGCCATTAGAGGGAGCAGCGTGCAACGGCCCATCCCAGAAATCGGTGTGGTCCCAGTCTGCAAGACCATCAGCCGGCTGGGGCCATTAGAGGGAACAACTTGTGGCGGCATACCACTGCAGGGGGCAGCGTGTGCTGCTGCAGGAGGGCAACAGCTGATTGTAGTGCGGGCAGGTACAGCAGGAGTGGTGAGGTCGGGGCGAAGGAGCGGCAAGAGTTCATAGAGGAATGTGATGGGGGCCCAGGAGAGGCGAAAGTTCGGGGTCCAGAAGAAGCGAGGGCCCAGGGACAGCACAGGCCAGCCCACACTGCGATATGTGTGCACACTAGTTCCGTGCAGCAGAGCTGGTCTCCAGTCATCCTGGCTAATCCTTGCCACTGGACCAAAACCTAGCTCTGTCAAGCCCATGTGGTGGCTGGTGTGCAACGGCCACCCCACATTAAAAAAATCCAATCACAGGCATCTTCCACCCTTCAGGATGTAGTTCGGGATCCAGAATATCATTGAAACACATGTGAACTCATCTGTTCTCGATGTGAAAGCAAGTCATCCTCGTTTCGAGGAACTGCCTATGATGATGATGTAGGAAAGGCAATATACGGCCAATACTTTGATCGACAGGATGGGCTGCAGATTGGGCATATGTCCAGGCACGAATGATGCACAGAACCAGCTCAATCCCATGAGGCACACCTTGGAGCCGAAATTGCCCATCACCCGTAATGAGTTGCACCTACCATTTTCAATGTGTTTTTACCCCCAAGAGGTAAAAACACATGGGTTTGGCCAGGCTGTCTGTTGGAGGCCCGGCCAAACCCACGGTCATAATTGTCGGCCTAGCTGGCAATCAGCCGACAGAAATAATAACATGGAGTCACCTGCAGCACCTCCACGGTCAGTCCACACCAACCCATGGTTGACGCATTCAGGTGGCTACGGACCTTATAGAAAGGGACAATTTCAGCCCCACTGACTCCCAGTGACAAGTTGCATCAATTGCTACTGCCACTGGGAAAGTTTGCGCACAGCAGTGGGATAGAATCCTTTGTGCTTCCTGATTGCCATGGTATTTTGTGTCGGGGGTTTGGTAGCTACAAGGGTGGCCTCAGTAACACCCTTCACATTGGAGAAATTATTTCAGGTGGATATAGTACAGTGGCCCATCTATCTGTTGCCCCCTTGCCAAGGGGAATAATGCATTGATCAGCTGCTTGATGGTTGAGTGCATTGCAGGTTGAATTATATTGCAGATAATCCCTCAGGTTGCGTAGCAGGATCTGGATGCATGGAAAGTCGATACTGTGGTGATCTTCACTGCCACTGACTATGGTGATTGATGGTGTCTCCAGGTCACATTCCAGCATACTGCCTGACTCAATCACTGCCTCCTTGTTACACAGCAACCTGCAGATTCGATTAACTGTAGACACTTCCAGCTAGATGTGTCTGGATTTGTGCGTACCGCTGTGTGGGTAAGTGCGGATGAGAGCAGTGCGCCAATTCACATCTCTCCTTTCAACTTTCTCTTCCGCCTTCAAAAAACTCACGAGACACTTGTAGGAATTTACCATACTTTGGGCTGGATTTTTGGATTTGATGTTTTTGGGGCGATAATGGAGGTGGTGGGGGGAAAGTTAGTACCTCAGTAGGTAACATTGGGCATCTGGGCCCTGCGTCAGGGGGCGCAGCGCTAAGGGAGGCGTCGTACACCTCTCTTGGGGCGTTAGGATGGGAAACTCCCGAGCTAAAGAGCCAGGCCGAGAGCGCTCTGAGAGATATACATAAGAACATAAGAACATAAGAAATAGGAACAGGAGTAGGCCATTCAGCCCTTCGAGCCTGCTCTGCCATTCAATAAGATCATGGCTGATCTGATCATGGATTCAGCTCCACTTCCCTGCCCGCTCCCCATAACCCCTTATCCCTTATCGGTTAAGAAACTGTCTATTTCTGTCCTAAATTTATTCAATGTCCCAGCTGAGGCAGCGAATTCCACAGATTTACAACCATCTGAGAGAAGAAATTCCTCCTCATCTCTGTTTTAAATGGGTGGCCCCTTATTCTAAGATCATACCCTCTAGTTCTAATCTCACCCATCAGTGGAAACATCCTCTCTGCATCCATCTTGTCAAGCCCCCTCATAATCTTATACGTTTCAATAAGATCACCTCTTATTCTTCTGAATTCCAATGAGTAGAGGCCCAACCTACTCAACCTTTCCTCATAAGTCAACCCCCTCATCCCCGGAATCAACCAAGTGAACCTTCTCTGAACTGCCTCCATAGCAAGTATATCCTTTCGTAAATATGGAAACCAAAACTGCACGCAGTATTCCAGGTGTGGCCTCACCAATACCCCGTATAACTGTAGCAAGACTTCCCTGCTTTTATACTCTATCCCCTTTGAATAATGGCCAAGATACCATTGGCCTTCCTGATTACTTCCTGTACCTGCATACTAACCTTTTGTGTTTCATACACAAATACCTCCAGGTCCCGCTTACTGTGGCAATTTGCAATCTTTCTCCATTTAAATAATAACTTGCTTTTTGATTTTTTTCTGCCAAAGCGTATGACCTCACATTTTCTAAGATTATATTCCATCTGCCAGGGGTATCCCCCAAAATACCATGAAAAATTCCCAAAACATTGCCCACGCCACAACATAAATTGCAAATAAAATTAAAAGAAAAAACAATGACACTTACCTCAGGAGTCGATTACTCACCTCTTTGCTGACGCGATGGTGGGACCGCCCTGATTTCCCAGGTGGTCAGTGCGGGGCGCGCTGCAGGTGGACAGGTCGGGCAAGATTCAAAACTCACGCCCGTGTCACAATTGGAGGCGTTGCACACCGGGCGCAGCTCTTTCGGGCGATGCTGTTCCGCGCCGCCGCTAAACCGGACCCCAGGAATGCCGCGGGACACTGGAGGCTTACTGCCCGCCCGGAACATCTCACCCCCGCCATTGCCACCGCTCCGGGGTGAAAAACGGAGCGCTGAAGGCCGGAAAATCCAGCTCCAAATTGAAATTTTAATTGCGCCAATGAAAAATGCAGCAATTAAAACACAGAGACTAAAATAAATCTAGTAACATACCTTGACAGAATGCATATGTCATTCTTCTTCTTTTGTATGATGGTAGCAAAGCAAATCAAATGTCAATATCTACGTCAGATATCCAGGCCAAAGCTTCCGGTGTAACATCCTGTAGGCTACCTGCGAATTCTCTCTGAGGGCAGTGCTCAATGATGTGCTCCAGGGTCTGATTGGGAGCTCCACAGTCACATGATGGGGAGCCTTTAATCTTCCACCTATTGGAGAAGGTGGCAGCATCGATGGTGACCGGTTCTGAGGTGGTTGATGGTTATCCACTGTTTGCGAGGAAGTTTTGATCCTTCAGGTTGTACTGTGGGGTATGCCGTCGCACGCTGCTCCCTCCAAAGGCCCAGGCCTGCTGATGGTCTTGCACGCCGGGACCACGACAAATTCCGGGCTCGGTCTGTGCAGCAGAACTGGTCTCAGGTAAGCCTTGCCACTGGACCAAGACCTAGCTCTGTCAAGCCAGTGTGGTGGCTGGTGTACAACGGCCACCATGTTAAAAAATCCACGCACAGGCATCTTCCACCCTTCAGGATCTGGAACGTTAGGTCCTTCATTGAAACATCTGTGAACTCATCCCTTTTTGGCGTGGAAGCAAGTCATCCTCGCTTCGAGGGACTGCCTATGATGATGATGACTGTGGGGTCCTTGATAAGGAATCCATTCCATATGTCGCAGTTCTTCCAAGCATTTCGCCATCGGTCATCAAGGCTGAGGGGAGATCGCTGAAGGGCTTCGGCGACAGTCCAAATTGGCCTTCTAGATTTGAGACGGGTTGGTGGTACGTTGTTGAAGTCGGCCTGGATCGGCAGGTCTTTGTTGGTGCAGCAGTTGTATTCTCTCAAAGCCCACTTTACGTGGATAAGCACAATACATTCCTACCATGAAAATCAGGAACACACTCTATCAAGTAAATCCCCTTTAGTTGCATTAGAATCAGGGCTCCATGAAGCTCCTGAAACTGGTTTTGGGTGCCATGAGGAGCAGGCCAGAATGGAGGGGTTAAAAAAACTTGCATTTATATAGAGCTTTTCATGACCTCAGGATATCCCAATGCACTTTACATCCATTGATTTTCTTTTGAAGTGCATTCTCTGTTGTGATGTAGAAAAACACAGCAGCTGATGTGCACACAGAAAGATCCCACAAACCGTAACATGGTAAATCGCCAGATAATCTATCTTTTAGTGACATTGGTTGCGGAGTAAATATTGGCCAGGATGCCGGGGAGAAGAACACTGCTCTTCTACTATTGATTTACTGGGTGATAGGCAGGGACTACAGAGTGAGAGAGAGAGAGAGAGCGAGAGTGAGAGCAAGAGCGAGAGAGAGAGAGAGAGAGCGAGAGAGATAGAGAGCGGCATCAAATGTTCTTTCCCTCTCTCTTCCCCATGCATCGTGTCTGATAGCTGGTTGAGAACACGAGTTCACAACTGAGAGCCTGCAAGTGTGCCGTCACATTGTCGGTCGGTCAGTAATAATGTTGCACTGACTCATAGCAAAAGGTATGCCAAGAGATTTTGAGAGAAAGAAAGACTTGCATTTCTATAGCGCCTTTCACGATCTCAGGATGTCCCAAAACGCTTTACATCCAATGAAGTATGTTTTGTAATGTAGGAAAGGCGGCAGCCAATTTGGGCACAGCAAATAATTCTAATTATCTGCCCCAAATGGGGCGGAGAGCAATTTCTGTCCCCAAGTGTTAGTTTTCATCATCATCATAGGCAGTCCCTCGAAACAAGGATGACTTGCTTCCACGTCAAAAAGTTCACAGGTGTTTGAATGAAGGACCTAATATTCCAGATCCCGAACTACATGTTGAAGGGTGGAAGATGCCTGTGCGTGGATTTTTTTAACGTGTGGTGGCCGTTGCACACCAGCCACTACATGGGCTTGACAGAGCTAGGTCTTGGTCCAGTGGCAACGGTTAACCAGGGGGACTGGAGACCAGCTCTGCTGCACGGACCTAGTGCGCACACATATCGCTATGTGGGCTGGCCCGTGCTGCCCCTGGGCCCTCGGCTCTTCTGAGCCCCAAACTCACGCCTCTCCTGGGCCCCGATCACGTCCCTCTACAATCTCTCACCGCTCCTTCACCCGACCTCGCCGCTCCTGTTGTACCTGTCCATGCTCCAATCACCGACTTGGATCTTGGTGACGTCCCTCTTCACTGCAGTTCCTCTCCTGTCCAGCACGTGCTGCTCCCTGGAGTGGTACGCCACCACGCTGCTCCTTCCACTCCCCGGCCTGCTCCGATGGTGCTCGCAGGCTGGGGGCTGCTAAGCCTGCTGGGCCAGGCCGCCATGCTGCTTCTTTAGCTCCGGCCTACTGTGATGGTGCTCGCAGGATCAGCTTGCCGATTGACAGTAATTTAGGACTAACCATTTTGCGATTGTTTGCCTTCTATGAAGAGACAGCCAGCCTTTCTTTAGTGTAACTAATGTTAAGAGTGAAAGACGAGACTAACATAGGGGAAGTGCTCATCAGCTAATATGTCATGGGAAAAATCTAGCATTGCAGAAGAACGTCTCTTTAATGTTATCAATCCCTGAGACACGGTCTGAGTATTGCTTGTTGTTGAAGCCAACATCAGGACAATGCACAAAACGTAAAGGCAATCACGGGAATGGACAGACACCTTTGTGTGGAACTTTTACGTCCTAAATCGATTGAGCATCACTACCTTCAGCAGTTCAGTTTAAGTAACATCGGAACAGGAGGAAGCCACTCAGCCCTTCGAGCCAGTCCCGCCATTCAATTAGATCACGGCTGATCTGTGACTCAACCCTGTTTCCCTGCCTTGGCTCCACAGTTGCTCAATACCCTTACCCACCAACAATCTATCTGTTATGTATGTATATACCCTGTACACTCAATGTACAGTTACGTAAGACCAATGACTGTATCTTTACACTGTATACTATATACCTGTACCACCAGAGGGTGCAACTGGTTGAGACCTAGAGGTCACCTACACACTGCAGGTAACCAGGTATAAAAGGGAGCTCACCTTACTGTAACCTCATTCAGGAGCTGCAATAAATGGACTAAGGTCACAACAGTTCAAGTGCAATACCTTACCTCATGGAGTCATTACTAAAGTGCCAGCAAACAATACGCTATCGATCACATTGCTGAAATTTTCAGTTTACCCTCAGCATCCTCAGCTTTTTGGGGGGAGAGAGTTGCCGATTGCCACCATCCTTTGTGGGAGGAATTGCTTCCTGATTTCCCTCCTGCATGGCCTGGCTCTAACTTGAAGATTAAACCCCCACCACCCCTTGCTTTCGGCACTACTTCCAAACTGTGTAATGTAAGAGTTATCCATCACAGTGTTTACTTGTAGGTTTATGTTGTAGGTGTTGCAAGGGTGCAAATTATGTTGAAGATCTGTGTGAAGTTCCATGTCCTCGCCATCTAGCAGACAAGGCAGCGCATGCTTAATAGTAACCGTCAACAGGTACAGGTCAGTTGTGCTGTCTACTAATGTCAGATGCTTTGCAGTTGAGTAAAATGGTTTATACCGAGTTGTTAAGAGCGGTATTCTTTAACCAGGTCGGCGAGAGCTCGCTCTACACCAGTTGTAGGTGACATGCGTGTCTCGAATTTAAATGCAATTTCTATGTAAGTTGCTAAACACATAATTCCAATACCATTAGTTACCTGCTGACATGCTGACAAGCCTCCATTCTCCTCCGGGAGAGCAATCACGTATTTAAGCTAATGCCGCAAGAGATGAAGACTAATTCAACTAATCCAGAGTGATTGGCAAGTATGTGTAAGCTTCAGGCCTCATCACTGTCTATCCTTCAACTCTCCTGCAGGCATTTCGCTCAGGACTTTGAAATGCTGCCATCTTCCATTTCTAACTTCTCTCTATGATTAGTTGTCGTGCTTCCTATTTTAATCTCGTAAATTAAACACAGGCGGATGTATAATCCTTGATAAGAAAGGATGGGAAGGGAGAGGAAAGGGAAGAGAGAGAGAGAGAGAGAAAGAAAGAGAGAGAGAGAGAAAGAGAGAGAGAGAGAGAAAGTGAAAGAAAACGAGAGCGAGAAAGTCAACGAGAAAGAAAGAGAAAAAGAAAAAGAGAGAGAGAGAGAGAGAGAAGAAGAGAGATAGAGGAAAAAAAGAGAAAAAAAAAGAAATTTGCATTTATATAGCGCCTTTCATGATTACTGGACATCCCAAAGTGCTTTACAGCCAATGAAGTACTTTTGTAGTGCAGTCACTGTTGCAATGTAGGAAACACGGCAGCCAATTTGCACACAGCAAGCTCCCACAAACAGCAATGTGGTAATGGCCAGAGAATTTGTTTTAGTGATGTTGGTTGGGGGATAAATATTGTCCAGGACACCGGGGGAATGCTACATGTTTGTATGGAAATATTTGTCGAACACACTAACAGACTGCCAAAGTGTTTCCCCAGGAGGCTCAGAATGGGAAACAATGATCTCAAAGCGTATCAATGGAAATTTATAATACGAAGGTCAACCACTTGCAGCTCTAGCCATCCAAACCTAAGGGCCGCAATTTGAACTCTGGGACGGTAGGTGAGTTGGAATTCATCTGCTGCTCCAGAAATTAGACCCAAGCTGTTTTACCTTGTGGGCCTTATTCAAATGTTGCTGGCCAACTTTCTGAACGACTCCTCCCAACTCCATAAGGAAAATAAAGGAAAAAGCATGCCTCTTCTGCCTGGTTCCTCTTCTCTGCTGTTTTCTCCTGGCTTGAAAGCCAAAGCGGCTTCCCCACAAACGTCTTGTAGTCAAAATTGCAGTCGAGTCCTGATGATGTCATTGTGACCCAACATGAGTGTATATAAAAGGACTCTGCCCACTTTGAGCGGGCGTCCTTGCTCCTGAGCAGGTTAAAATTCGGAAGGGTGTGCTCCTGGTGGTTTTTCTGGCGGGTAAGTAACCTGGGAGATTTTAATTGCCTGCCCGCCCGCTTTCTCCTGGATGGGTCGTGTTAAAACTGCTTTCCTGAAGTGAGGCACTTGGAGGTCGATTATTTGTCCCCTGTCCTGCCCCGATCAGTATTCCCAGAAACTTATTTCATTCCAAAGTAAGAAAGAAGAGAAAAGGAAGACTTGGATTTATATAGCACCTTTGATAACCACCAGATGTCTCAAAGCGCTTTACAGCCAATTAAGTACTTTTGGAGTGTGGTCACTATGGTAATGTAGGAAACACAGCAGCCAAAGTGCACACAGCGTGCTCCTACAAATAGCAATGTGATAATGAGCAGATAAATGTTCCCAGTCGTTCCAGTTTCCAGCTGTTGCCAATGTTTCCAGTTCTTTCAGTTTCCAGCTGTTGCAATGTTTCCAGCTGTTACAATGTTTCCAGCTGTTGCAGTGTTTCCAGTTGAAAAGACAGAAAAAAGAAAGACTTGCATTTATCTAATGCCATTCATGACCACCGGTTGTCTCAAAGCGCTTTACAGCCAATTAAGTACTTTTGGAGTGTAGTCACTATTGTAATGTCAGAAACACTGCAGCCAATTTGCGCATAGCAAGCTCCCACCCCACCAAACAGCAAATGATGATGACCAGATAATCTGTTTTTGTTATGTTGATTGAGGGATAAATAATGGCCAGGACACCAGGGATAACTCCCCTGTTCTTCTTTGAAATAGTGCTAAGGGATCTTTCATGTCCACCTGAGAGAGCAGACGGGGCCTCGGTTTAACATCTCATCCGAAAGATTGAAAGCGGCAGGAAACTTACTGGATCCTTCATGGACAAACATGGAGGAACTCTTGCTGAGATCATCATTGTATTAATGAAGCAAGGGTGTCAAGGGACCTGAATATAGTGCTTAGTCAATAGCCAAATGTGTTCCCTAGACAGGACTGGATACAAGATACATCACAGCAGGCACAGAAATAGTAAGGGAAAGCATTCTACAAAAATAATGTATTTAGATCTGTAGTTAAATCTTAGAATCAAAGACCGCAAAAGCAACTAACAATTTCTTTATGGGTATGGCAGTATAGTGGTTATGTTACTAGACTAATAATCTACAAACATGAGTTCAAATCCCACCACAGCTGGAGAATTTAAATTCAGATAATTAAATAATCTGGAATAAAAAGATAGTATCAATAATGGTGTCCACAAAACTACTGGATTGTCTTAAAAACCCATCTGGTTGACTAATGTATTTTAGGGAAGGAAATGTGATTATGGGTGACTCCAGACCCACAGCAATGTGGTTGACATTTAACTGCCCTCTGAAATAGCCTAGCAAACAGTTATAAAAAATAATAATAATTCCCTACTTAATAGCACTGTGGGAGTACCTGCACCTCACGAACTGCTGCAGTTCAAGGGCAATTAGGGATGCGTAATAGGTGCTGGCTTTGCTCGCGACACCCACATCCCATGAATGAATTCCCTTCATCGCTCTCAATTGGAGACTCAATATGGTTATGTTGGTGTCACAGCTTTTTTTTTTGTGCCATGTTAAAACACTGACGTTTTTCTGTAGAACTCAAGACCGTGAAACACCAGAAAGGAGAGGGAGACTGAGAGAAGGGCCATGGATGCCGAGGCCATGTACAAACGGAGACAAACCGTAGCTATAGGTTTGGAAAGAGAAACATCAGAGTAACGTGTGTATCTTCTGCGGCATAGCATACGTTATAATCTCAATGAGGGCCACGCATTTATGTAACATTGAACCTTTAATAAACGGCAAGTGTTTGACTCCTTGTCCCAGAATTTATCCTTAGCATTTAGGCACAAGACTGTAGCCTTTGTCATATTATTATAAAATACACGTTCCTAGCAACAGAACAATCATAATAGCAACAAAATGGGATCGAGGTGCAAGAATCTTCCAAGAAGATTACTTTTAGTTCGGAAAAATCAATCCCACTCTTCAGCCTAAGTTGTACGCAAGAGAACAAATAAATAGTGATGAATGACTTATGTCAGTCTTGAGTAGGCTAATACTGCGGAAGACGTTTTGTTGGTATAGACAGGTTTAAAATTCTCACCCTTGTTTTCAAATCCCTCCGTGGCCTCGCCCCCTCCCTATCTCTGTAACCTCCTCCAACCCTCCAACACCCTGAGATCTCTGAGCTCCTCCAATTCTGGCCTCTTGCCCATCTCCGATTTTAATTGTCCTACCATTGGTGGCCATGCCTTCAGCTGCCTGGGCCCCAAGCTCTGGAATTCACTCCCAAACCTCCCCGCCTCTCTACCTCTCTCTCCTTTAAGATGCTCCCTAAAACCTACCTCTTTGGCCAAGCTTTGGGGTCACCTGCCCTAATATCTACTTGTTTGGGACGGAGTAAAATTTTTGTTTGATAAAGCTCCTATGAAGTACCTTGGGATGGATCACTATGTTAAAGGTGTTATATAAATGCAAGTTGTTGTTGTATCTATATTTGGGTGTATCTGGGGCCCAGAAGAGGCGAGGGCCCAGGGGCAGCACGGGCCAGCCCACACTGCGATATGTGTGCGTGCTCAGTCTGTGCAGCAGAGCTGGTCCAGTTAGTCTTGGGTAATCCTTGCCACTGGACCAAGACCTAGCTCTGTCAAGCCCATGTGGTGGCTGGTGTGCAACGGCCACCACACGTTAAAAAAATCCAAACACAGGCATCTTCCACTCTTCAACATGTAGTTTGGGATCTGTAATATTAGGTCCTTCATTGAAACACATGTGAATTCATCCCTTTTGGGCACGGAAGTAAGTCATCCTCACTTCGAGGGACTGCCAATGATGATGATTTTCGGTGAAACACAAATCACAAATAGTCTAGCTGCACAACATTAATATACAAGACTGAAAAACAAATGTAGCAGGGTGCAAATTCATCTGGGGCCCATTTTCGGGCCCAGTATCGGCACAGAGCCCCAACCAGAAGGCTTGGAATTAAGCCTCGGGCCTACTTTTAATCATTTGGAGAAGCTGCTGGAACCTGTCGTCTCTTCACAGCAGCTCGCCCGTTTCAGGAGATTAATTTCTCCTCCTGAGGCAAGTGCCAAGGGAGGAGAATGCGGGCTGGGGGCGGGGGGCGGCGAGGTCGCTCACTGTCAGCAGCCCCCCAGCAGGAGTGCTGTGGAGATGGGGAGAGTGCTCCCGCTTCTCCTAACTCCACACGAATTATATTTGTGTTACAAAATTAAAGCTCCCCTTTCAGCGGTAGCAGTTACGCAAGGCCGTACCTGCAGCAGAATAGCCTCAGCGGTGTAGGCCCATGCCTGCTCTACCGAGGCAGCAACATATTTCAGACGGGGGCTCAAAGCAGGTGTGAGATCCCCTCACCTTCCCTCCCCCCCTCAAAAGGTTAGCATGCAAGTACAGCAAGTGATCAGGAAGGCCAATGGAATCTTGCCTTTATTGCAAAGGGGATGGAGTACAAAAACAGGGAAGTCTTGCTACAGTTGAGGTGAGGCTACACTTGGAATACTGTGTACAGTTTTGGTTTCCATATTTATGAAAGGATATACTTGCTTTGGAGGCAGTTCAGAGAAGGTTCACTAGGTTGATTCCAGGGATGAGGGGGTTGACTTATGAGGAACGGTTGAGTAGTTTGGGCCTCTACTCATTGGAATTCAGAAGAGTGAGAGGTGATCATATAGAAATGTATAAGATTATGATGGGGCTTGACAAGGTGGATGCAGAGAGGATGTTTCCACTGATGGGGGAGACTAGAACTACGGCATAATCTTAGAATAAGGGGCTGCCCATTTAAAACAGAATTGAGGAGAAATTTCTTCTCTCAGAGGGTTGTAAATCTGTGGAATTCGCTGCCTCAGAGAGCTGTGGAAGCTGGGACATTGAATGAATTTAAGACAGAAATAGACAGTTTCTTAAACGATAAGGGGATAAGGGGTTATGGGGAGCGGGCAGGGAAGTGGAGCTGAGTCCATGATCAGATCAACCATGATCTTATTAACTGATGGAGCAGGCTCGAGGGGCCGTATGGCCTACTCCTGTTCCTATTTCTTATGTTCTTATTTTCTTATTGGCTGTAAAGCACTTTGGGACATCCTGAGGTCCGGAAAGGCGCTATATAAATACAAGTTATTTATTTTAGAATCCATGCAGAACATGTGAAGGTGGCTTTCAAAACTCGGGCAACAAAGTGAATCCAGGAGAATATCTTGAAATGAATATTGAAATATTCTCCCAATGCCAGGAAGCTGAGCATTACTAATCACTGTCTGACGTGAGGCCAGTGCTCATGGAAGGTAGAACATTCAGTCTTGCCACTTTGAGCTGAATCCCTTGGCAATGCTCACAATTCTTTGGCAGATCTTCTCCACTGCGGAGAAAGGTACTGAGGCCGATCCAGCTGTCTGCGGATGGAATTATGAGGCTGAATAGCAGCACTCCCGACATCTTTCAGAAAGGTTAAACCAAGGCCCCGTCTCCTCTCTCAGGTGCATGTAAAAATCCCATGGGCACTGTTTTGAAGAAGAGCAGGGGAGTTCTCTCCAGTGTCCCGGGCCAATATTTATCACTCAAAAAAAAATCAGATGATCTGCTCATGATCACCTTGCTGTTTGTGTGCACCAATTGGCTGCCTCGTTTCCTACATTACAACAGTGACTGTACCTCAAAAGTACTTTATTGTTTGTAAAGGGGTTGTGGAAGTTGTGAGATGGTGAATGGTGCTGCAGGAATACATCTGCTATTTTCCTTTACACCAGATATCTTTGTTGAACTAATGTGGCAGATCGAACCATCTCTGGGAAGTCTGGAATCTTTGATTCAAGCTGTTCTCTGCTCTTCTTATGTCTATGCTTGAAGACTCTTGTCTCAAATGAATGCTCACCCTGCCTGCTAGTTTTATGCAACTGTTAAGAAATGTCTTTTTTTTAATTAGATATGTAGGGTGTTTGATTTAAATCACTCTACTCTGATTCTCAGACCTCGGAACTTATAGTAGGAAAGGACAACACATGGCACACAATTTCAAGCTTAATCCAGTGTCCATTTTATTATGCAACAAAAACTGACTAAAACCTACAGGACTAGACTTCTGAGAGAAATTGACTTTAGACATACAATCACCCTTCTTGGCTGTAGCTATTGTAGGTTCGTGGTATTGGTTTCATGACCGGTTGGCTCTTCTGTCCGTTCTCTGCAGCTTCTAGCTGTTTCTTTTCCTTCCATGCCTGCTTGCTGTTTCTTCTTGTGTCCTTCCTCCTGCTTCTGCTTTCTTCCAGTGTTTTCTGCCTTTTTCTCTGCTTGTCTGTGTCCGTATATTTATATCCCGGTTTTGAATAAGTTTCCCACTGTGACAAAATTTGATTATTGAAGTCAGTTTTTGCTCCACTTCTGTGCCGGGCTGCTGCCAATGCAACCCCGCTTCCCGGTGGTGAAGTGGTGGCCCCTTGTCCCGGATGCAGAGTACTCAGCATGCCCTCCCCGTTAACGGAAGGGGAGGGCCCTGTATTCCCGCCAGCGCATCACAGCGCTCCGTGTAACGCTGGAAAATTCCCGCGGTTGGCGCCCGGTTTCCGCACGACATTGTGTTCTACTTCCTCTTAAGGGGGCGGTAAGCCCAATTTTGCTGCTGGGGCAGTACTTCTGCGCTGGTTTAACATCACATATAAAAGGAGGCACCACTGGCGGTGAGGCGCTCCCTCAGTACTGCACTAATTTGCATTTCGCAACGTTCCCTTACTTTCAATCTGGAATGAGTTCAAAATCTCAGAAAACTGAAAAAAAGTAACGGTTAAAACAACAACAACTTAAATTTATATAGCGCCTTTAACATAGAAGCATAGAAACAAAGAAAATAGGTGCAGGAGTAGGCCATTCGGCCCTTCGAGCCTGCACCACCATTCAATAAGATCATGGCTGATCATTCCCTCAGTACTCCTTTCCTGCTTTCTCTCCATACCCCTTGATCCCCTTAGCTGTAAGGGCCATATCTAACTCCCTCTTGAATATATCTAATGAACTGCCCTCAACAACTCTCTGTGGTAGAGAATTCCACGGGTTAACAACTCTCTGAGTGAAGAAGTTCCTCCTCATCTCAGTCCTAAATGGCTTACCCCTTATGCTTAGACTATGTCGCCTGGTTCTGGACTTCCCCAGCATCAGGAACATTCTTCATCTAACTTGTCCAGTCCCATCAGAATTTTATATGTTTCTATGAGATCCCCTCGTGAACCTAGTGAAACATCCCAGGACGCTTCACAGGAGTAATTATGAGATCAACCAAGTAGCATAAATAGAAATTAGCGCAGGTGACCAAAATCTTGTTCAATGAGGTATGAGGTATGTTTTAAGGAGCGTCTTGAAGGAGGAAAGGAGGAAAGAGAGGTAGAGAGGTGGAGACGTTTGTATGACATTTCTCTGTGTGCTATTTCAAACCAGGCGTTTACCCATTTAATAAACAAGCCAAATACCCGCATTAAGATATCACAAAGCAAAATGGCATCTAGGTGCGTGAGGCAGTACTTTGCAGCAACCTTCTCTCTACACTACGACACTGAGCCCAGTCTGGGCAAAATGTGATTTTAAAAATGATAAATATTTTTTTAAATGACTGTGGCCAAGCTGTCTCTAATACTTTATTTGATGAATGTGCCTCGAGTTAATGGGAGCCACTTGAAATAATTTGAACCGTAGATTTTCAATCGCCTCATTTGTTTCCCCATGCACAAATATTAAGGTAAGTGGGAGATATGAGATTCATATCATCTATAAGAAGGCATATTTGCAAAATGCCTTTTTTATGATCTTTTTTTAAAAATTAACACATCGATGATAATTTGTTTTCCATCGGCTAATATTCTGAATTATTCACAAGAAAGCAAACAAGTTCTAATGACAGGCTCCAGTACCAAGAGGGTGAGACTGCACTGCATTAGAAAGATAGATTGAAGCAGGACCACTTGGTTAACTTGTGCGCCATTTCTCGTTCCGGTACTTTAACGTGTTTTGTATAAATGGCTAAGTGCCTGATGTGAAATAGAAGATGCAGGAATGTCGCACAAACATTTTAACGGCACAGATGCGATGGGTCGAATGGCCTCCTTCTGTGCTCTATCATTCTATGATTCTACGATTTAGCCTGTGTTTTCTTTTTCCTTTTCTGGGTCTCAGAACTCCTGAGAATGAAAGTAAGGGGCCTTTGCGAAATGCAGCAGTAAGGAAGTGCTGCTTTGTCATAGGTGCTGTCATTTGTGAGACTAGAAAGCACTTGCATCATTTGTACGAAGTGCATCGACATTTATTCAAGGTCATTGTTAAGAGTTCTGGACTCTCCCACAAGAGGAAATATTACTCTGTACCTACCCTATCAAATCCTTTAATCATCTTAAGCATCGCAAATAGATAGACTTCTATACTCGAGGGAATAGAATTTGAGGTCGAAGTGCTTTTAAGAGATCCCAAATGTGGCATGTTATTACACACGACTTCTTCGACCTCACCTCCCGAACACCTGACCTCTACCACCTAGCAGGACAAGAGCAGCAGGCGCATGGGATCTCCACGTTCCCCTCCAAGTCACACACCATCCCGACTTGGAACTATATCGGCCATTCGTTCATCCTCGTGGGGTCAAAATCCTGGAACTCCCTCCCGAACAGCACTGTGGGAGCACCTTCACCACACAGAGTGCAGCGGTTCAAGAAGGCGGCTCACCACCACCTTCTGAGGGGCAATTAAGGATGGTAAATTGTTGTTCATATAAAAGAAAAATGTCCAGGAGTTTTTGTAATGTGGTACGTATAGTGCTGGAGAAGGTGGGAGCACAGTTTTGTTGTATTTGAGAGGGATAGTAACAGTGTAAAGGACAGAGAGGGGGAAGAATTTCTGAACTGTGTTCAGGAGAACTTTCTTGATCTGTATGTTTCTGACCCAACGAGGAAGTAGGCATTGCTTGATCTGGTTCTGGGGAATGAGATGGGTCAGTTGGAGCAAGTGTCAGTAGGTGAACATTTAGGGAACAGTGATCATAGTGTCATAAGATTTAGATTTGCTACGGAAAAGGACAGGGAGCAATCTAGTGTAAAAAATACGTAATTGGAGGCAGGCAAATTTCAGTGGGTTGAGAATAGATCTGGCCTGGGTAAATTGGAATCAAAGACTGGCTGGCGAAATTGTAGTGGAACAATGGGCTGCCTTTAAAGAGGAAATAGTTTGGGTACAATCGAGATACATTCCCACAAGGGAGGAGGTCGGAGCTCCTGTATGACGAAACAGATAGAGAATATGATGAAGCAGAAAAAAAGCAGGAATGACAGATGTCAGGTCGAGAATACATCTGAGGATCAGGCTAAATATAGAAAGTTCAGAGGAGGAGTGAAAAATAAAATAATGTGACAAAGAGAGGTTATGAGAATAGATTGGTAGATAACATAAAAGGTCATCTAAAAGTCTTCTATAGGTGTATAAATAGTAAACGGACAGTAAGTGGAGGGGTGGGGCTGATTCGGGACCAAAATGGAGACCTACGCATAGAGGCAGAGGGTATTGCTGAGGCACTAAATGAGTATGTTGCACCTGTCTTCACCAAGGAAGAAGATGCTGCCATAGACATAGAGAAGGAGGAGGTAGAGGAGATACTGGATGGGATAAAAAATGGCTGTACTTAAAGTAGATAAGTCACCAGGACCAGATGGAATGTATCCTAGGAAGATGAGGGAAGTTAAGGAAGAAATCGTGGAGGTACCGGCCATAATCTTCCAATCCTCCTTAGAAACGAGAGTGATTCCAGAGGACTAGAGAATTGCAAAATGTTACACCCATGTTCAAAAAAGGGTGTAAAGTTAAACCCAATAACTACAGGCCTGTAAGTTTAACCTTGGCAGTTGAGAAACAATAATCAGGGACAAAATTAACAGTCACCTGGCCAATTAATTAAGAAAAGCCAGCTCGGATTTGTTAAAGGCAAATCGTGTTTCACCAACTTGATCAAGTTTTTTGATGAGTAACAGAGAGGGTTGATGAGGGTAATGCGGTTAACGTGGTGTACATGGATTTCCAAAAGGCGTTCGATAAAGTGCCACATAATAGGCTTGCAGCAAAGTTGAAGCTCATGGAATAAAAGGGACAATGGCAGCCTGGATACAGAATTTTCTAAATGACAATAAACAGAGAGTAGTGAAGAACGGTTGTTTTTCGGACTGGAGGAAGATATACAGTGGTGTTCCCCAGAGATCGGTACTGGGACCACTGTTTTTCTTGATATATATTCATGACTTGGAACAAGGTGTACAGGATACAATTTCAATATTTGCAGATGACACAAAACTTGGAAGTATAGTGAACAGTGAGGAAGATAGTGATAGACTTCAAGAGGACATAGACAGGCCCACAGCAATGTGGTTGACTCTGAAATGGCGGCTCACCTTCTTGAGGACAATTAGGGATGGGCAATAAATGCTGGCCTTGCCAGCGACGACCACATCTCAGGAACAAAATTTATGTACGTCCGTTATTTATTTAAAGTTTATTGTGACTTTGCCTTAATATTAGAAAGAAAGGCAATTGTGGATATTATTGTTATAATTACTGGTACACACACGTGTGTGAAATGTTTTGCTGCAGCAGTGGAGACCATTTACAAATGGGATAAAGAAGTGTTGGAGAAAAAAATGAATGAATCATTTAACCGAAGCACAATTTCCTGATTTAAGAGAGTACAGTTGTCACTTTTAGCTGGTCAGTGTGCCCGCAGATTAGTTTTAATAGGTATTTTCTGTGCCTGCAGATTTTTGGTGCTGCAATTGGTTGCTATGGTGAGACCTTAGCAACAAGGCAACCAATGAGACTGGTTTTCCAACATGAAGGATGGGGTCCCAAAGATGGGTGTTGCCTTCAAAGACTGCTGACTGCTCATATTTTAACATGAGATCAGCACAGTGGGATAGAAATGGGAGTTTCGGATTAGTAAGGGGTGCAGGAACCGCGGTTGAGAAGGAGTGGGAAAGAACGAGAATGTTCTCAAAAGCAGAGAGATATCGATCATTCAGTCACGTAACATCAAAAAAGCCCCAGTTCAATTCGAAGCAGGATTTTTTAAAAAACCGATAAAATATCAGCGGTGTTAAAAGAAAAGGAAGTGCAGACAAACATAACGGAAGCATTGCAGAAAAGACATTTCAGAAGATGTGGAAAGTATGAGAAAAATTAAGGAAAATGATTAAACTTGAAACAGATCAACAGGAAAGTGATCCGTATAAATATTAATCTTTAACTTGGAGTGAGTTTTGTCTTTGAATGGTCTAATTTTTGTTATTTGATTGTAAACTGAGTCCACAGAATAGACGGGATGGAAGGACACCTGGGAAAAGCACAGTCATGTATACGTATAGGCAGGCACACACTTACATACGCACGCAGGCAATAGTTTTATTCGTTCATGGGATGTAGGCGTCATTTGCAAGGCCAGTATTTATTGCCCATCCCTAATTGCCCTTGAGCAGGTGGTAGTGAGCCGCCTTCTTGAACTGCTGCAGTCCTTGTGGTGAAGGTTCTCCCACAGTGCTCCTAGGGAGGGAGTTCCAGGATTCTAACCCAGCGACGATGAAGGCACAGCGATATATCTCCAAGTCAAGATGGTGCATGAGTTGGAGGGGAATGTGGAGGTGATGGTGTTCCCATGTGTCTGCTGCCCTTGTCCTTCTAGATGGTAGATGTCCTGAGTTTGGGAGGTACTGTCGAAGAAGCTTAGGCGAGTTGCTGCAATGCATCTTGTAGATGGTACACACTGCAGCCACACTGTGCAGGTGGTGGAAAGAGTGAATATTGAAGGTGGTGGATGGGGTTCCAATCAAGCAGGCTGCTTTGTCCTGGATGGTGTTGAGCTTCTTGAGTGTTGTTGGAGCTGAACTCATCCAGGCAAGTGGAGCGTACTCCATCACAATTCTGACTTGTGTTTTGTAGAAGGTAGAAAAGTAGGGAGTCAGGAGATGAGACAATTGCCACAGAATACCCAGCCTTTGACCTGCTCTTGCATCCAAAATATTTATGTGGCTGGTCCAGTTAAATTTCTGGTCAATTATGACACCCCAGGATGTTGATGGTTGGGGATTCAGCAATGGTCATGCCGTTGACTGGCAAGAGGAGGTGGTTACACTTGCGCTTGTTGGAGATGGTCATTGCCTGCTACTTGTGTGGTGCGAATGTTACTTGCCATTTATCAGCCCAAGCCTAAATGTCGTCCAGGTCTTGCTGTATGCAGGCACGGACTGCTCCATTATCTGAGGGATTGCAAATGGCACTGAACACTGTGCAGTCATCAGCGAACATCCCCACTTCTGAACTTATGATGGAGGGAAGGTCATTGATGAAGCAGCTGAAGATGGTTGGGCCCAGGACACTGCCCTGAGGAACTCCTGCAGCAATGCCCTGGAGCTGGGATGATTGACCTCCAACAACCACAGCCATCTTACTTGGTGCTCGATATGACTCCAGCCAGTGGAGAGTTTTCCCCCTGATTCCCATTAACTTCAATTTTACTCGGACTCTTTGTTGCCTCGCTCGGTCAAATGCTGCTTTGATGTCAAGAACATACATACGTATACACACCTAGGTACACATGCATGGATACATACGCACTTACAAACATACATACACAATTTTCTATATTCATTCTCAGGATATGAACATCACTGGAAAGTCCAACATTTATTGCCCATTCCTAGTTGCCTGCCTAAGTCACTCCAGAGGGTAGTTAAGTGTCAACTATGTTCAAGTCACATAGAGGCCAGACTGGGTAAGGATGGCAGGTTTCCTTCCCTAAAGGACATTAGTGAACCAGTTGAGTTTGTACAACGATCTGACAGCTTCTCGGTCACTGATACTGATAATTGCTTATGATTTCAGATTGTTAAAGCAAATTCAAATTCTAAATCTGCCATTTTGCAACTTGAACTTACCTTCCCTGGATTAGTAACCCAGTGAGATACCTACTATACTTCTGCACCCAGACCCATGCAAACATACACACATGTGAGGGCCAGCCATGACTCAGTAGGTAGCACCCTTTCCTCTGAATCCGAAGGTTGTGGGTTCAGGTCCCGCCCCAACTTGAGTACAAAAATCTAGTCTAACATTCTGAGGGACTGCTGCACTGTCGGAGGTGCCATCTTTTGGATGAGATCTTAAACCAATGCCCCGTCTGCCCTCTCAGATGGATGCAAAAGATCCTGTGGTAATATTTTGAAGGGGATCAGGGGAGTTCTCCCTGGTGTCCTAGCTAATATTTATACCTCAATCAATGTCACTAAAAACAAATTAGCTGGTCATTATTCCTACATTACAACAGTGACTACACTTCCAAAGTACTTCATTGGTTGTAAAGTGCTTTGAGATGTCCAGTGGTCATGAAAGGTGCGATATAAATGCAAGTCTTTCTTTTCACAGATTATAACAGTTACGTACACGGATACACGGACACACACATGCCCGGTTATTTATATTCTGACAACCTCCACCAACCCACCACCAAAACTCTTGCCTGGAGCAGTGGGGCAAACAGGAGTGGTAATTTCAAGTTGCGACTCATAAGAGGTTTGGTGTGTGTGTATGCTTCAATCATTTTATCCTTCATTTGTTTTTGAATTGTTATTTGTGCACAAAGCTGAGCACACAGAAACTAAAACAAGAGGGAATTGAAATGCTTCCAAGAAAAGGCAAAAGAATAAAACAACAATTTGGGAAAGCCTGAAAAAGAGCAGAATAGAAAAGATAATTGGGAATGTGGACTGTTGATCTGGTCCCATTTTATCCTTTGAATCAGCAAATATTCATCAATTTAAATATCAAATCCGAACGGCTTTACTTGTTTTCTTTTCCCACGTTGAGTAAAATGTTGCCTTTGCTCAGAGCGCTATTGTTGCATTTCAAACTAGGTCTTCGCGATTCATTGGATAGGGATGGTTTATTCCTCATGTAAATGCTTACATCTTGCCCATTCCATCAAATCAGAGGCAGCATAAATTAGCTAAATTTAGTGAGTGATTTAACACCATTGTGACCTGCAATGCAAAAAGTCACGCAGCAAACCAGAGTCAAATAAAGTTTGGATTCATATGTGCATCTCTCTTAGAATTGAGCCCCTGGATAATGCCCTCAATCATTAACACTGAGCTCATTCACTTCTCAATCCTTCCTACTCTTCATAAGCAATTTTTTTCTTTCCGTCTCTCCGGTGACTCTCATTCATCATGGGTGTGTGAGTGTGTCAGTCAGTGCGCGAGAGCATGAGTGTGTATATCTGTGCACCTGTGCGTGTGTGAGTGTGTCAGTCAGTGTGCGACGGCACAAGTGTGTATATCTGTGCACCTGTGCATGTGTGTGTGAGTGAGTCAGTGCACAAGAGCATGAGTATGTATACCAGTGTATATGTGTGTGCGTGTGTGAGTGAGCCAGTCAGTGCGCGAGAGAATGAGTGTGTGTACCTGTGGACCTGTGTGTTTGAGTGAGTGTGTCAGTCTGTGTGACTGTGTGTGAGCATGAGTGTGTGTGCCTGTGTGTGTGTGTGTGTGAGTGTGCGCTGCATGTGATATGTGCGTGTGTATACGTGTGCGTATGTATATATATGTGTTTGTGTGCATGTGCAAAACTGTGCATGTGTGACCATATGTATGCGTGCATTTCTATAGTGCGTTTTTGCAACCTCAGGACGTACTGAAGTGCTTTATCACAAAGGAAGTTCTTTTTGAAGTGTGGTCACTGCCATAATGTAGCAAACGCAGCAGCCAATTTGTGCACAGCAAGGTCCCACAATCAGCAATCTGTTAATGACCAGATAATCTGGTTTAAAGTGATGTTGGTTGAGGGATAAATATTGACCACTATGTGGTACAACAGATATGATCTTTACGGCGTGACAACTGCAAGAGAAATGCAGGGAACAGCACCAACCCTTGTGCATGGCCTTCTTTGATTTTACAAAGGTCTTTGACACTCAACCGTGAGGGAATATGGAGCGTTCTCCTCCATTTCAGCTGCCCCCAAAAGTTTATCGCCATTCTCCGCCTGCTCCACAATGACATGCAAACTGTGATCCGAACCAACGGATCCACCACAGACCCAATCCATGTCCGGACCGGGGTCAAGCAGGGATGCGTCATCACGCCAACCCACTTCTCGATCTTCCTCGCTGCAATGCTCACTCTCACGCTCAACAAGCTCCCTGCTGGAGTGGAACTAAACTATAAAACCAGTGGGAACCTGTTCAACCTTCGTCGACCCCGGCCCCATCCTCTGCTGTTGAACTATAGTACGCGGATGATGCTTGCATCTGCGCATATTCAGCAGCTGAACTCCAAGCCATCGTCAACATCTTCACCGAGGTGTACGAAAGCATAGGCCTTACACTAAACATCTGTAAGACAAAGCATCTCCACCAACCTGAACCCGCCACACAGCACTGACCCCCAGTCATCAAAATACATCGTGCAGCCTTGGACAACGTGGACCACATTGGGAGCCTATTATCAGCAAAAACAGACATAGACGATGAGCTCCAACACCGCCTCCAGTGCAACAGCGCAGCCTTCGGTCATAGAAACATAGAAACATTGAAAATAGGTGCAGGAGTAGGCCATTCGGCCCTTCGAGCCTGCACCAACATTCAATTAGATCTTGGCTGATCATTCACCTCAGAACCTCTTTCCTGATTTCTCTCCATACCCCTTGATCCCTTTAGCCTTAAGGGCCATATCTAACTCCTTCTTGAATATATCCAACAAACTGGCATCAACAACTCTCTGCAGTAGAGAATTCCACAGGTTAACAATTCTCTGAGTGAAGAAGTTTCTCCTCACCTCAGTCTTAAATGGCTTACCTCTTATCCTTAGACTGTGTCCCCTGGTTCAGGACTTCCCCAACATTGGGAACATTCTTCCTGCATCTAACCTGTCCAGTCCTGTCAGAATTGTATATGTTTCTATCAGATCCCCTCTCATCCTTCTAAACTCCAGTGAATACAGGCCTAGTCGATCCAGTCTCTCCTCATATGTCAGTCCTGCCATCCCAGTAATCAGTCTGGTGAAGCTTTGCTGTACTCACTCAATAGCAAGATCATCCTTCCTCAGATTAGGAGACCAAAACTGAACACAATATTCCAGGTGAGGCCTCACCAAGGCCCTGTACAACTGCAGTAAGACCTCCCTGCTCCTATATTCAAATCCCCTAGCTATGAAGGCCAACATACCATTTGAATTCTTCATCGCCTGCTGTACCTGCATGACAATTTTCAATGACTGATGTACCATGACACCCAGGTCTCGTTGCACCTCCCCTTTTCCTAAACTGCTGCCATTCAGATAATATTCTGCCTTCAGGTTTTTGCCATCAAAGTGGATAACCTCACATTTATCCATATTATACTGCATCTGCCATGCATTTGCCCGCTCACCTAACCTGTCCAAGTAACCCTGCAGCCTCTTAGCGTCCTCCTCACAGCTCACACCGCCACCCAGATTTGTGTCATCTGCAAACTTGGAGATATTACACTCAATTCCTTCATCTAAATTATTAATATATATTGTAAAGAGCTGGGGTCCCAGCACTGAGTCCTGCGGCACCCCACTAGTCACAGCCTGCTTTTCTGAAAAGGACCCGTTTATCCCGACTCTCGGCTT
The DNA here is from genome assembly GCF_044704955.1 of Pristiophorus japonicus. Lineage (NCBI taxonomy): Eukaryota > Metazoa > Chordata > Chondrichthyes > Pristiophoridae > Pristiophorus > Pristiophorus japonicus. Next base: position 60,566,596 of record NC_091982.1, read on the forward strand.
CCTGTCTGCCAACCAGTTCTCTATCCACGTCAGTACATTACCCCCAATACCATGTGCTTTAATTTTGCACAACAATCTCTTGTGTGGGACTTTGTCAAAAGCCTTTTGAAAGTCCAAATACACCACATCCACTGCTTCTCCCTTGTCCACTCTACTAGTTACATCCTCAAAAAATTCCAGAAGATTTGTCAAGCATGATTTCCCTTTCATAAATCCATGCTGACTTGGACCGATGCTGTCACTGCTTTCCAAATGCGCTGCTATTTCATCTTTAATTATTGATTCCAACATTTTCTCCACTACTGATGTCAGGCTAACCGGTCTATAATTCCCCATTTTCTCTCTCCCTTCTTTTTTAAAAAGTGGTGTTACATTAGTTATGCTCCAGTCCATAGGAACTGATCTAGAATGTATAGATTGTTGGAAAATGATCCCCAATGCATCCACTATTTCTAGGGCCACTTCCTTAAGTACTCTGGGATGCAGACTATCAGACCCCAGGGATTTATTGGCCTTCAATCCCATCAATTTCCCTAACACAGTTTCCTGCCTAATAAGGATTTCCTTCAGGTCCTCCTTCTCACTAGACCCTCGATCCCCTAGTATTTCCGGAAGGTTATTTGTCTCTTCCTTCGTGAAGACAGAATCAAAGTATTTGGTCAACTGGTCTGCCATTTCCTAGTTCCCCATTATAAATTCATCTGATTCTGACTGCAAGGAACCTACATTTGTCGTCACTAATCTTTTTCTCTTCTGCAGTCAGTTTTTATATTTCCAGCAAGCTTCCTCTCATACTCTATTTCCCTCCTCCTAATTAAACCCTTTGTCCTCCTCTGTTGAATTCTAAATTTTTCCCAGTCCTCAAGTTTGCTTCTTTTGCTTGCCAATTTATATGCCTCTTCCTTGGATTTAACACTATCCTTAATTTCCCTTGTTATCCACGGTTGAACCATCTTCCCCGTTTTATTTTTGCTCCAGAGAGTGATGTACAATTGTTGAAGTTCATCCATGTGATCTTTAAATGTTTGCCATTGCCTATCCACCGTCAACCCTTTAAGTATTATTCGCCAGTCTATTCTAGCCAATTCACGTCTCATACCATCGAAGTTACCTTTCCTTAAGTTCAGGACCCTAGTCTCTGAATTAACTGTGTCACTCTCCATCTTAATAAAGAATTCTACCATATTATGGTCACTCGTCCCCAAGGGGCCTCGCACAACAAGATTGCTAATTAGTCCTTTCTCATCACACATCACCCAGTCTAGGATGGCCAGCCCTCTAGTTGGTTCCTCGAAATATTTTTCTAGAAAACCATCCCGAATACACTCCAGGAAATCCTCCTCCACTGTATTGCTACCAGTTTGGTTAGTCCAATCAATATGTAGATTAAAGTCGCCCATGATAACTGCTGTAACTTTATTGCACGTGTCCCTAATTTCTTGTTTGATGCTGTCCCCAGCCTCACTACAACTGTTTGGTGGTCTGTACACAACTCCCACTAGTGTTTTCTGCCCTTTGGTATTCCGCATCTCCACCCATACCAATTCCACATCATTCAAACTAATGTCCTCCCAACTATTGCGTTAATTTCCTCTTTAACCAGCAACGCTACCCCACCTCCTTTTTCCTTTCTGTCTATCCTTCCTGAATGTTGAATACCCCTGGATGTTGAGTTCCCAGCCTTGGTCACCCTGGAGCCATGTCTCCACGATGCCAATTATATCATATTCGTTAATTACTGCCAGCACAGTTAATTCATCATCTTATTATGCATACTCCTCGCATTGAGGCACAGAGCCTTCAGGCTTGTCTTTTTAATGCACTTTGCCCTTTTAGAATTTTGCTGTAATGTGGCCCTTTTTGATTTTTGCCTTGGGTTTCTCTGCCCTCCACTTTTACTTTTCTTCTTTCTATCTTTTGCTTCTGCCCCCATTCTACTTTCCTCTGTCTCCCCTGCATAGGTTCCCATCCCGCTGCCATATTAATTTAACCCCTCCCCAACAGCACGAGCAAACACTCCCCCGAGGACATTGGTTCCGGTCCTGCCCAGGTGCAGACTGTCTGGTTTGTACTAATCCCACCTCCCCCAGAACCGGTTCCAATGTCCCAGAAATTTGAATCCCTCCCTTCTGCACCACTCCTCAAGCCACATATTCATCTGAGCTATCCTGCAATCCCTACTCTTACTAGCACGTGGCACTGGTAGCAATTCTGAGATTACTACCTTTGAGGTCCTACTTTTTAATTTAACTCCTACCTCCCTAAATTCAGCATGTAGGACCTCATCCCCTTTTTTACCTATATCTTTGGTAGCTATATGCATAACGACAACTGGCTGTTCACCCGCCCCCTCCAAAATGTACTGCAGCCGCTCCAAGACATCCTTGACCCTTGCACCAGGGACGCAACATACCATCCTGGAGTCTTGATTGTGGCCACAGGAATGTCTATCTATTCCCCTTACAGTAGAATCCCCTTTCACTATAGCTCTCCCATTCTTTTTCCTGCCCTCCTATGCAGCAGAGCCACCCATGGTGCAATGAACTTGGCTACTGCCGCCCTCCTCTGATGAGTTATCCCCCCCCAACAGTACCCAAAACGGTGTATCTGTTTTGGAGGGGAATGACCGCAGGGGACCCCTGCACTACCTTCATTCCACTGCTCTTCCTGCTGGTCATCCATTCCCTATCTTGCTGTGTATCCTTTACCTGCGGTATGACCAACTCACTAAACGTGCTATTCACGGCATCCTCAGCATCGCGGATGCTCCAAGTGAATCCACCCGCAACTCCAGTGCTACAATGCAGTCTGTCAGGAGCTGCAGCAGGATACACTTCCCGCACATGTAGTCGTCAGGGACACTGGAAGCGTCCCTGAGTTCTCACATAGCACAGGAGTAGCATGACACGTGTCCGAGCTCTCGTACCATGACTTAACCCCTAGCTTAACTTAATTTGACAACAACAATGATAAATGTTACTTCCTGATAAAGGAAAAGAAAAAGAAAAACTACTCACCAATCACCAGCCAATCACTTACCCCCTTGGCTGTGACATCATCCTTCGATTTCTTTCTAATTTTTTTTGCCTTCTCTCCCTGCAGCTGCATCAGCTAGCCTCCTCCCAACTTCTGCACCGTCTCCTCCTCGACTGTCAACGCACCCCGACTGTTCGGTCTTTATAGGCCTCCTCCAAACTCCCATGCTGCTTCCTCCTCGACTGCTGATGCCCCCCGACTGTTGGGCCTTTATAGGCCTCCTCCCAACTCCCGTGCCGCCTCCTCCTGAGGAAGAGAGTGTTCGAAGATGAGGCCCTCAAATCTGACACCAAGCTTATGGTCTACAGGTCTGTTGTGATACCACCCTCCTTTATGGCTCAGAGACATGGGCCATATAAGGTAGATACCTCAAATTGCTGGTGAAATACCACCAGCGATATCTCCGCAAGATCCTGCAAATCCCCTGGGAGGACAGATGCACCAATGTCAGTGTTCTCGATCAGGCCAACATCTCCAGCATCGAAGCACTGACCACACTTGACCAGCTCCATTGGGCAGGCCACATTGTCTGCATGCCCGACACGAGACGACCTAAGCAAACGCTCTACTCGGAACTCCTACACGGCAGGCGATCCCAGGGTGGGCAGAGCAAACATTTCAAGGACACCCTCAAAGCCTCCTTGATAAAGTGCAACATCCCCACCGACACATAGGATTCCTGGCCAAAGACCGCCCTAAGTGGAGGAAGAGCATTTGGGAGGGCACTGAGCACCTTGAGTCTCATCATCGCGAGCGTGCAGAGAGCAAGCGCAGGTAGCGGAAGGAGCGTGTGGCAAACCAGACTCCCCATCCACCCTTTCCTCCAATGGCTGTCTGTCCCACCTGTGACAGAGACTGTAATTCCCATATTGAACTGTTCAGTCACCTGAGAACTCATTTTTAGAGTGGAAGCAAGTCTTTCTTGATTTCGAGGGATTGCCTTTGAAATTAAATATTGAACAGGACACCAGGGATAACTCCTCTGGCCTTCTTTGAAACAGTGCTGTGGAATCTTTTATGTCCATCTGAGAGAGCCAATGGGCCCTTGGTTTATCTTCTCATCTGAAAGACAGCACCTCCAACAGTGCAGCACTCCGTCAGCACTGCACTGGAGTGTTAGTCCAGAATGGGATTGAACCTTCTAACTCAGAGGCTTGAGTGCTACCCACTGAGCCACAGAACACATGTAACCTGATTGAAATGGAGTTTGAGCTCGCTATCGGTATCTGGGACAACACATTGCTCAAAATTGTCCATATGTGAAGTCAGAGACTTTCTTCTGCAGGAAAACTGGGCATCTTGCAAAGGCATGCTGACTGAAGAGTAAACCGACTTTCAAAGCTATAAATAGAAGTCCCCAGAGACTACATAGCATGGAAGAAAAACAACAGGATGAGGAGGTTTTAGAGCTACACATCACCAGGAGCACGAGTGTAACTAATAGCGATTCAAAAAGTATCAGCATCCACGTAGATGTTGCAGGAACCAAGATACCCATGAAGATCAACACTGGTGCCTCCGTGATTGTAGTAACGGAATCGCTATTCCTCAACAAATTGCGTGATTTCCCACTGGAGAAATCCAAAGTAGAGCTGCGAGGCTACTCGGGAGAGAACATTCCTGTGGTAGGTCGTATCACCGTACCGGTGAAATACAAGGATCAATTTCAGAGCTTGCCCCTCTTAGTAGTGGCAGGAGACAAGCCTGCCTTGCTGGGAAGAAATTGGTTGGGATCACTGAAGCTGGATTGGAGTGAGATTTTTCGTGTTGAAACGAGAATTGCATCAAAGGATGATGTCATCAAGAAGTAACCGAAGGTGCTCTGCGAAACGGGCAGTCCAATCCATGGCTTCAGGGCAAGTGTCAGGGTATAGAAGGACGCTAGATTGGTTTACTGCAAGCCACGTTCCATACCATATGCACTCAAGGAGAGAGTTGAGCAAGAACTCAAAAGACTAGAAACTGAGAACATTATTTCTAAGGTAGATCTATGTAATTGGGCTACACCCATTGTTGTTGTACCTAAGTCCGATGGTAAGGTAAGATTGTGTGGTGATTATAAAGTAACTGTAAACCAGGTTCTAGAGGGTAATCTACTCAATACATTGCCGAATATAGAAGATTTGTTCACAACACTGATAGGTGGTCAGTTCTTCTCAAAGTTGGATCTTACAAATGCCCACTTACAGCTTGAAATAGATAGGAGTCCAAGTCATGCTTGACGATAAATACTCATCTAGGCCTATATCAATTTAATAGGCTACCGTTTAGAGTGTCTTCCGTTCCTGCCATATTCCAAGGGGTGATTAACCAGATTTTGTAAGGTATTGAAGGGGTAGTATGTTATTTAGATGACATACTAATTTCAGCACCGAACAGGCAAATTCATAATAACATCTTGAATTAAGTCCTCAAACAGCTAGAGAAGCAGCGTACGAGGGACTGCTCGCAAGTGTGAATTATTTCAAAACTCAGTGGAGTACTTAGGGCACAGAGTACTCAAAGATGGTTTACATCCATCCAAGGGAAAACAAGTATGAGAATTTTGAAATTGAGGCGTTGCTAAGCGGGAGCCAATGTAGATCAGAGACAGGGCCCAATACGGACACGTTAAAGCCAGGTAGCAATAGGCCTCGTGTGACTTGAAGACCCAGTCTACCCCTTTTCTAACAGAGCAGAGTGTCGCTGTGAATATCCCTGGCGGGCGAGAAATTTCCACCTTACTCATTTGGCTTCCTTTCTGCTTTTAGTTCAGTTATGAAAGGCTATTAATGAAAAGTGCATATCAGTTGAACCAAATGCTCGGGCTGCAACAATAGGAAGCATCATTTCTATAATTTGTTTTGAAAGACTCCTCACGATGAATCTGATGCATGTGACAGTAATTGAGAAGATATGTAGCAGTAATTATCTTCACAGAGGTCCGTGGCCACTTATGAAAAATGCATGAAGGAACTGAATTATGTAAATATGCGGAACTCGTAAGACATAATTAGCATATCCAAGAACTTATTTGATTTCTTGTACATTCATGTTTGAAATTATGGATAAGCGAAACAAAATAAGTAAAGCCACTTCCTCTGAGTTGCGAACGCTAGAAATATGGGCGTCTATTAAAAGGACATTTCAGACTGTCTACCAAGTGGCAACGTTCAAAAATGGCCATTCCTGTATTTGAGTTTCTCATACCAGTTTCAAAATCATGAGGGGTCTGAACAGAGTAGATGGAGAGAAACTATCTGGCATGGCTGCTCATGAAGCCATGGGCCCATAGCCGCTGATCTTTCATCACTTTTAACTTCCGTGTACTGTATAGTGACACATGTAATGTAATTTGTTGAATGTACTACAATGTAACCCGTATTGTACTGAATTGTACTTGAACTGAAAAGCAAAGAAATGTATCGAACAGAACTGCCATCAGCACCCAAATGTAGTGTATGGGATTGCTGACCGCAGCTAAGTGGACTGAACTGCTTTTGAATGTACTGTACAAATTTTTATATGAATAAAGTATATTTTGAAATTTTAAAAAAATCACTTTTAACTTTTAATGGATTTAAAATCAGTATTTCTGACCTGAGTCTGCTAAAGCAGCACTCCGATCCTCACCAAAAGGGCCCAATTGGGAAATCTGCCCTTTTAGTCTTTTTAAAAAATTCATTCAAGGGATGTGTCATAGAATCAAGCAGAGAAGACTGAGAGGAGATTTGATAGAGGTGTTCAAAATCATGAAGAGTCAAGACAGAGGAGATAGAGAGAAACTGTTCCCATTGGCAGAAGGGTCGAGAACCAGAGGACTCAGATTGAAGGTGATTGGCAGAAGAACCAAAGGCGACATGAGGAAAAACTTTTTACACAGCGAGTGGTTAGGATCTGGAGTGCACTGCCTGAGAGGGTGGTGGAGGCAGACTCAATAGTGGCTTTCAAAAGGGAAGTGGATAAGTACCTGAAGGAGAAATGTGTGCAGGGCTACAGGGAAAGGGCATGGGAGTGGGACTAGCTGAGAGTCAGCACGGGCTCGACAGGCCAAACGGCCTCCTTCCCTGCTGTAACCATTCTAGATAGGAAGTGGGCAAACGCATTACATCATGCATGTTTGTAACTTGGCCTGTTCCTTTAAGATGCTCGAATCTAACCGCAGGAAACAGAATCATTTGCACGTCACTTCGATGGCAGTTCATCATGTGTTAATCCTGAGCTCAACGACCTGGAACGTTAACTCTCTTTCTCTCTCCATGGGTGCTGCCTATTTCCAGCTTTTTCTCTCAGTGACCAAAACTATCCTAATGTCTCCTTCTTTGGCTCGGTGTCAATTTATGTCTGATTTATGCTCCTGTGAAGCGCCTTGGGACGTTTTACTACTTTAAAGACGCTATATCAAGGCAAGTTGTTGTTGCTGAGTGACATCTAACCCAAATAACAAAGCGAGCATGGTTTTGAGTATCTTTCACCATTCATATTCCTTGCTCTGGTGGTGCACTGGTCACTCACAGTTTGCTGTTGTTTCCTGACAGGCTCCTTCTATTGGCCTCTAAAAGGAACTTCTCTTTGAACAGTATGGACAACTGCTCTCTTACTATCGTAATAATAGCCCCTAAGCCCTGGAATTCCTTCTCTACACCTCTCGATCTCTTTCTCCTCCTTTAAGATACTCATTAAAACCTACCACTTTAACCAAGCTTTTGATCACCTGTCCTAATGTTTCCTTCTGTGGCTCAGTGTAAAATTTTGTTTGATAACGCTCCTGTGAAGTGACCTGGGACATTTTAAGATGTGAAATTTTTTTAATCTCCAAGAAGAATTGACTACATGCTGGAATGAGATTGAACCCTTTCTTGGCCGGAGAGGTTGATTGGCATTGTATTAACAATTATCACATCGTTAATAGGTAATTATGGAGTTAAATACGAGCCCTAACTCTCCGTGGAGGGTTTAATGGGCAACTAATGTGCGAATCCAGCAAGTTCTTAAAAACAGCAGAGAATGAAAGATTAGCATTTATATAGCGTCTTTCAGAACCTCAGGACATCTCAAAGCACTTTACAGCCAATGAAGTACTTTTTGGAGTGTAGACACTGTTGTCATGTAGGAAACGCTGCAGTCAATTTGAGCACAGCAAGCTCCCACAAACAGCAATTTGATAAGGACCAGATAATGTGTTTTAGTGATGGGGGTTGAGGCTCCCTTGCTCTTCTTTAAATAGTGCCAAAATAAGACCTTTTACGTCTGCCTGAGAGAGCAGACAGGGCCTCGGTTTAACGTCTCATGCGAAAGACGGCGCCTCCAACAGTGCAGCATTCCCTTGATATTGCACTGGAGTGTCAGCCTAGAATTTTGTGCTCAAGCCTCTGCAGCGGGACTTGAACCCAGAGCCTTTTGACTGAGAGGCGTGGGTGCTGCCCACTGAGCCACAACCAACACTTTATTGAACCTCAACCTTGAAATGATTTCACATGCAAAGACTGTGATGGTCCAGAATTGTTTTTGACACTTTTCCATCTCAGAAATACTTTATTGAAATGTTTTTCATTTAAAATTAAATTTACTGTACCTAAAATGCCTGTTATATATTCTATTTTCTGGTTATAAAGATATACTGTAGTACAGAGTACCATCTAAGAATTTTATATTGCTATGCTGTTGCATCAATATTAATAAATAGTAATAATTGATAATTTTTACATTATGAGGTGGTACAGGGAACAACTCGATATACTCAGAAACTGGCTAAACGTTTAGGAATTTGCTGTAAAAAGACTTGTATTTATATAATGTAATATTAAAACAGAAAATGCTGGAAATACTCAGCAGATCAGGCAGAATCTTTGGAGAGAGAAACAGAGTTAACGTTTCAGGTCAATGACCATTTGGTCAGAACTGAACTTGCATTTAGATAGCTCCTTTCACAACCAGAGGATGTCCCAAAGAGCTTTACACCCAATGAAGTACTTTTGAAGTGTAGTCACTGCTATATTATGGGAAACGTGGCAACCAATTTGCGCACATAAACAGTAGTGAGATAATGACCATGTATTCTGTTTCAGTGATGTTTTTTCAGGGATAAAGACTGCACCGCATAAAACTCCCCAGCTCTTCTTTGAAATAGTGCCAAGGGATCTGAGACCACCTGAGAGAGCAGACGGGGCCTCGGTTTAATGTCTTATCCGAATGCATCATCATCGAAGCGAGGATGACTTGCTTCCACGCCAAAAAAAGATGAGTTCACAGGTGTTTCAATGAAGGACCTAATATTCCAGGTCCCGAATTACATGTTGAAGGGTGGAAGATGTCTGTGCGTGGATTTTTTTAACGTGTGGTGACCGTTGCACACCTGCCACCACACGGGCTTGACAGAGCTAGGTCTTGGTCCAGCGGCAAGGGTTAACCAAGACGACTGGAGACCAGCTCTGCTGCACGGACCTAGTGCGCACACATATCGCAGTGTGGGCTGGCCCGTGCTGCCCCTAGGCCTTCACCTCTTCTGGGCCCCGAATAACGGCACCTCTGACATTGCAGCACTCCCTCAGCACTCACTGGGAGCATTGGCCTGTATTATACACTCAAGTCCTGGGAGCCTGGCTCGAACCCACGATACTCCGAGAGTGCTATCTGGAGTGGGTTTTGAACACACAACGTTCTGAATCATAAGTTGCTGATTTGTCTTCGTTTCTGAATTTGGGTAAAATCCATATTAATCACAGTGTTGTCACAGATAGGTGGTTATAGCTGCAAAGCCAGCAATCAGTCACCACCAAACAGCAAGTACACTCAACTTAATAAAGACTTAATAAAGATGTCTGATCCAAGCACAACATTGCATTGTACCAAATAATTTCCCATTCACTCCTGTGATGTACTATTTCTGAACCAATCGCAACACTGAAGTGCATCCCTGATTATCCAAGTCTTCTTGCTGGTGATACTCAGGGCACTAAATATAATCAATTAACTGTCAGGTGAAACCAGTTCACATTAGCGTTCTAATCAGCTTTGTGCAAACTCTGTACTTGCGTCCAGTGTTTCTCTACTGCTGCTTCCAGTTATTTAATGGACTAATCTGATAGCAGGAATATTAATCATTATTTATTTGAGGTGACAAACAATGTTGGGCATGATGGCCTTCATCACATTTCTCTATAGAAATGAACTTCAATCAATTTTTGGCTTCAAACTTGTCACTTATTATGTGGTCCCATGGAATTTAATAAATGATGCTCAAACGATCGTTACCCAGATTTTATAAACCCCAGATGGGAACAGATCTGTCATATGAGAGTATGCTGATACAAAAGCCCAACATTCCTGCATAGAGTTATCTGTCACATTGATTATCGTTTATAATGGTCAGCTTGGCTCAGTGGGTAACTCTCTCGCCTCTGAGTCAGAAGGTTTGGGTTCAAATCTCACTCTGCAGATTTGAGCAGATAATTCAGGTTGACTGTGCAAAACTGACGGGGTGCTACACTGTCACAGGTGCCAGCTTTCTGAACAAATGTTAAAGTGAGGTCTGGCTGCCTTCTCTGGTGGATGTAAAAGATCCCATGGCATTATTGGAAAAAGAGCAGGGCAGTTCTCCCTGCTGTCCTGGCCAATATTTATCTCTCAAACCAACACCTAAAATAAATGATCTGGTCATTATCTCATTCCTCTTTGTGGCATCAGAGAATCATAACAATGTACAGCATGGAAGGAGGCCATTTCAGCCCATCGTGTCCGCACCGATCGACAAAGAGCTATCCAGCCTAATCCCACGTTCCAGCTCATGGTCCGTAGCCATGTATTTTACAGCACTTCAAGCGCACATCCAAGTATTTTTAAATGTGGTGAGGGTTTCTGCCTCTAGCACCCTTTCAGGCAGTGAGTTCCAGACCCCCACCACCCTCTGGGTGGAAAAAATTCCCCTCAAATCCCCTCTAAACCTCCAACCAATACTTTAAATCTATGCCCCCTGGTTGTTGACCCCTCTGCTATGGGCAATAGGTCCTTCCTATCGACTCTATCAAGACGCCTTAAAATGTTATACACCTCAATCAGGTCTCCCCTCAGCCTCCTCTGTTCCAAAGAAAACAAACCCAGCCTATCCAATCATTTCTCACAGCTAAAATTCTCCAGTCCAGGCAACATCCTTGTAAATCTCCTCTGTACCCTCTCTAGTGCAATCACATATTTCTTGTAATATGGTGACCGGAATTGCTTGCAGTGCTCCAGCTGTGGCCTAACTAGTGTTTTATACAGTTCTAGCTCTTGTATTCTATGCCTCAGCTAATAAAGTCAAGTATTCCATATGCCTTCTTAAACACCTTATCTACCTGGCCTGCTCCCTTTGGAGATCTGTGGACATGCACTCCAAGGTCTATTTGTTCCTCTACACCTTCTCAGTGACCAACAATTTAATGGGTATTCCCTTGCCTTGTTAGCCCTCCCCAAATGCATTACCTCATACTTCTCCAGATTGAACTCCATTTTTCACTGTTCTACCCACCTGACCAGTTCATTGATATCTTCCTGCAATTTACAGCTTTCTTCTTCATTATCAACAACATTGCCAATTTTTGTATCATCTGCAAACTTCTCAATCATACCCTCTACATTCAAGTCTGAATCATTGATATTTACCACAAAGATCAAGGGACCCAGTACTGAGCCCTGCGGGACCCCACTCGAAACAGCCTTCCAGTCACAAAAACAACCATCAACTCTTGCTTCCTGCCTCTGAGCCAATTTTTGATCCCTCATTGCGATGTCTGCCTTCTCTGTTGTGAAAAGAGTATTAATTAAGAACCATACCTGTTTTGTATCTGTAAAGCATGCACTTCCATGTTCGCCACCAGGGAGCTCATCCCCTGAAGTCCCAAGGGATCCCAGCATTCCTTGGGAGCACTGTATATAAGCCGGCCCCAAAGGCCTGTTCCTCACTCTGGAGTGTCTTATTAAAGACTGAGGTCACTGTTACTTTAACCTCCCTCTGTGCAGCCTCATCTGTGTTAGGAACACAATAACTGGCGACGAGAATACGAATCCAACGCAAAGATGCAGCAAACTGTGGACATCCTGGAGAAGTTCTCGGAGGGTGAGGACTGGGAAGCCTATGTCGAACGGCTAGACCAGTACTTTGTAGCCAACGAGCTGGACGGAGAAGGAGGTGCTGCAAAAAGGAGAGCGGTCCTCCTCACATTCTGTGGGGCACCGACCTACAGCCTCATGAAGAATCTTCTGGCTCTGGTGAAACCAACAGATAAGTCGTATGAGGAGCTGTGTACACTGGTTCGAGAGCATCTTAACCCAAGGGAGAGCGTGCAGATAGCGAGGTATCGGTTCTACACGTGCCAGCGATCTGAAGGTCAGGAAGTGGCGAGCTACGTCGCCGAGATTAGGTGACTTGCAGGACTATGTGAGTTTGATGGCAAGCAGATGCTCAGAGACTTTTTGTACTGGGCATTGGCCACGAGACCATCCTATGAAAACTTTTGACTGTAGAGACACCGACCCTCAGTAAGTCCATTGCGATAGCACAGGCGTTTATGTCCACCAGTGATGACACCAAACAAATCTCTCAGCACACAAGTGCTAGCAATGTTCATAAATTAACTGGAACTGTGTTTGTGAGCAGAAATGTAAAGGGCAGAAACCACGAGTCTGCAACTGCCAGCAGGCCTCAGGTGACCCAGATGACTCAGATTCTCCAACAAAGGATGAATGCAAGGCAATTCACACCTTGTTGGCGTTGTGGAGGCTTCCATTCAGCCTATTCATGCCACTTCAAAGATATGTTTGCAAGAGCTGTGGAACAATGGGGCAAAACCTGCTAACCACCACGTGGCAGAGGAAGATCGGTCCATGGTGGTTCAAAGCAATTTCGAGCCTCAGAGAGAGGAGGCAGATGCTGAAGTACACAGGATGCACACATTTTCGATGAAATGTCCACCTATAATGCTAAATGTAAAATTGAATGGCTTACCCATAGCCATGGAACTGGACACTGGCGCTAGCCAATCCATCATGAGTAAAAAGATGTTTGAGAGACTGTGGTGCAACAAGGCATTCAGACCAGCCCTGAGCCCCATCCACACGAAACTGAGAACGTACACGAAAGAGCTCATCACTGTCCTGGGCAGCGCCATGGTCAAGGTCACCTACGAGAGCACGGTGCATGAACTGCCACTCTGGATTGTCCTGGGCGATGGCCCACAGTGCTTGGCAGGAGCTGGCTGGGCAAAATCCGCTGAAACTGGGATGACATCTGAGTGCTATCACATATCGATAAGGCCTCATGTACCCAGGTTCTTAACAAATTTCCTTCCCTTTTTGAGCCAGGCATTGGAAACTTTTCCGGGGCGAAAGTGCGGATCCACTTGGTCCCAGAGGCACGACCCATTCACCACAAGGCACGAGCGGTACCTCAAATGATGAGGGAGAGAGTGAAAATTGAGCTGGACAGGCTGCAACATGAGGGCATCATCTCCCCAGTGGAATTCAGCGAGTGGGCCAGCCCGATTGTTTCAGTACTCAAAAGTGATGGCACGGTCAGGATTTACGGCGATTATAAAGTAACTATTAATCGTTTCTCGCTACAGGACCAATACCCACTACCTAAGGCAGATGATCTAGTTGCGACACTGGCAGGAGGCAAGACATTCACGAAGCTCGACCTGACTTCGGCCTACATGATGCAGGAGCTGGAGGAGTCTTCAAAAGGCCTCACCTGCATCAACACGCACAAGGGACTGTTCATCTACAACAGATTCCCGTTTGGAATTTGGTCAGCTGCAGCGATCTTCCAGAGAAACATGGAGAGCCTACTCAAGTCGGTACCACACACAGTGGTATTTTAGGACGACATATTGGTCACGAGTCAGGACACTGCCGAGCACCTACAAAACCTGGAGGAGGTCCTCCAACGACTGGATCGCTTATGGCTGCGGCTGAAGAGGTTGAAATGCGTCTTAATGGTAACAGAATTGGAGTTTTTGGGGAGAATGATCGCGCGGATGGCATTCGGCCCATAGACGCCAAGACAGAGGCTATCAGGAACGCGCCCAGGCTACAGAACGTCACGGAGCTGTGGTAGTTCCTGGGATTCCTCAACTATTTTGGTAACTTCCTACCGAGTGTTAAGTACTCTTTTAGAGCCCCTACATGTGTTATTGCGCAAAGGTGAGAACTGGGTATGGGGTAGAAAAACAAGTAATTGTTTTTGAGAAAGCCAGAAATATTTTATGCTCCAACAAGCTGCTTGTATTGTATAACCCATGTAAAAGACTTGTGCTACCATGTGACGTGTCGTCGTACGGAGTCGGGTGTGTATTACAACAGGGTAACGTTGCGGGGAAGTTGCAACCTGTCGCTTATGCTTCCAGGAGCTTGTCTAAGCCGAGAGAGCCTACAGCATGATTAAGAAAGAGGCATTACCGTGTGTGTTCGGGGTAAAGAAAATGCATCAGTATCTGTTTTGTCATGTATATAACTCAATGTAACACCACTGTATTACTGTATACACTCAACCGAGATGCACACCTTGACCACAAGGGGTGAACTTGTGGGAGACACTCCTTACCTGATCACACAGGTATAAAAAGGGAGGTCCCATGCAGGGTCATCACTTGGAGTCCTGTGAATAAAGAGTTAAGGTCACAGAGTGACCTTCATCCCAGAATGTGCCTCGTGTGGTTTCATGCTGTAGAGTAAGGACTTTACATTGACAACAAGAAACGGGAATTCATGACCCACGAGAATGGCCACCGGTAGCACAGAGGAACGGTACTGTGTTGGGGAAGACTGGGACAATTTTGTCGCGAGGCTTCAGCAAAGCTTCGTTATGAAAGAATGACTGGGGGATGCAGCGGCCGACAAGCGAAGGGCTCATCTTCTGACCAGCTGCGGACCAAAGACTTACGCGCTGATGAAGGACTTACTAGCACCCGAAAAGCCGTCGGACAATACCTTTGAAGAACTTAGCAAATTGATCGGGAAGCACCTCAAACCGATGAGTAGCATACATATGGCCCGACACAGATTCTACACCCACCGACGTCGTGAAGGACAGAGCATACCGGACTTCGTAGTGGACCTCCCGCGTTTGGCCAGCCTCTGTAAATTCACAGATGCCTGCAGGTGGGAGATGCTAAGGGATTTCTTTATTGAGGGCATCGGTCATGCGAGGATTTTCTGCAAGTTAATTGATCCAAGGATTTGACCTTGGAAGCGGTGGCGTTGCTAGCTCAAACTTTCATGGCAGAAGGAAGAGACAAAAATAATATACGCGCACAATTCTGCCCCTAACACGGCGAGGGATCAGGGAGTCAACATCATCAATGTGACTCAGAGCCCCCCAGGCAGCAATAGACCCCAGGGTAGGACTTCAAAAGAGACAATGGCAGGCTGAACGGACATTCACGCCATCACAGCGGACAATGCGGCCCAGGATGGGGCCATTGACACCCACTAATAGGGTACTTAAGAGCAGTCTAAGGGACAGTCAGCATGGAATGCCTAGCCATAGTCCCTTTGTTCCCAACAATGAAAGCTTTAACTCATACTGGAGGTGTGGGGGAAAACACCCAGCCAGATCTTGCAGATTTCAATAGTTTGTCTGCAGGAACTGCAATCTCAGTGGCCATGTAGCTCGAATGTGCAGGAAGCTTTCAACCAGACTAATATATGAAGTGGATGGACCAGAAGAGGGTCCTCTGAGGCAGGATGACTTTCGGGACGAATCGATGGACGCCCCCGAGGTTCAGCGGGTCCATGTGGCGAATATTCACAGTTCATACACCAAAACGCCATCCATGATGATGAAGGTTTTGTTAAATGGTATCCCTGTACACATGGAGCTGGACACTGGAGCCAGCCAGTCACTCATGGGCATTCAGCAATTTGAGAAGCTATGGCCATTTAAAGCCTGTAGACCAAAATTAGCACGTGTTGAGACACTATTGCGGATTAACACTAAAGAAATCATTCCGGTGCTAGGCAGTGCAATGTTGGCTGTCACACACAATGGCTAACTGAATCAGCTGCCACTCTGGATTGTCTTGGGCAATGGTCCCGCACTGTTGGGGAGTTGCTGGTTCGCCGAGATGAACTGGAAATCGAGGGATGTTCACGCAATGTCATCTGTGGAGTGAAGTTCGTGCTCACAAGTTCTGCAACAATTCGACTCACTATTCCAACCTGGCGTCGGGACTTTCAAAGGCACCTAAGTAGTGATACACATCACCCCGGACGCCAGAACAGTGTACCACAAAGCCAGAGTGGTGCTGTATGTAATGCGGGAAAAGATCGAGAGCGAATTGGACTGGCTGTTGAAAGAGGGCATCATCTCGCCTGTTGAATTCAGCGACTGGGCGAGCCCCATCGTTCCTGTCCTAAAAGTGGAAGGCTCTGTCAGGATCTGTGGCGACTACAAGGCCACCATCAATCGGGTGTCCTGACAAGATCAATACCCGCTCCCGAGAGCAGAGGACCTTTTCGCCACGCTGGCAGGCGGCAAGCTGTATACCAAGTTGGACCTCACTTCAGCCTATATGAACCAGGAACTGCCCGACGAATCTAAACTACTGACCACCATCACCACGTACAAGGGACTGTTTGTGTATAACAGGTGCCCGTTTGGCATTCGATCAGCGGCCGCGATTTTTCAACGAAACATGGAAAGCCTGCTTAAATTCATTCCTGGAACGATCGAATTCCAGGACGACATCCTCATCACGGGTCGAAACACCGAGGAGCACCTCCACAACCTGGAGGAGGTGCTACGCCGACTGGACCGGGTAGGCCTGTGACTCAAGAAGTCTAAATGTTTTTAGCCCATGAGGTTGAGTTTCTGGGCAGGAGGGTTGCTGCAGATGGGATTCGGCCCACTGAATCCAAAACAGAGGCGATTCGACGAGCACCCAGGCCCTGCAACACATCAGAGTTGCGTTCATTCCTGGGACTGCTGAACTATTTCGGGAATTTTCTGCCGAACTTGAGCACGTTGTTGGAGCCCCTACACGTGCTCCTGCGTAAGGGTTGTGATTGGTTTTGGGGGGACTGTCAGGAACGGGCTTTTGATATGGCGCGAAACCTACTTTGTTCAAACAAGTTGTTGACCCTGTATGACCCTTGCAAAAAATTGGCTCTTACATGTGATGCATCGTCCTATAGGGTTGGGTGTGTGTTGCCGCAGGGCAATGCTAAGGGTCAACTACAACCTGTGGCTCATGTCTCCAGGTCGCTCTCTCAAGCAGAATGGGGATATGGCATGGTCGAGAAGGAAGCGCTTGCATGTGTCTATGGCGTAAAAAAAATGCATCAGTACCTCTTTGGTAGGAAGTTTGAATTAGAGACGTCCACAAGCCATTAACATCCCTGTTATCTGACAGCAAGGCTATCAATGCCAACGCATCAGCTCGCATACAGTGACGGGCCCTCACGCTGGCTGCTTATAATTACTCCATCCGGCACCAGCCCGGCACTGAAAATTGCACTGACGCGCTCAGCAGGCTTCCACTGGCCACCACCGAGGGGGCAGCGGAGCAAAGCGCCGAGATGGTCTTGGCTGTTGACGCCTTTGACAGTGCAGGCTCGCACATCACAGCCCGCCAGATCATAATCTGGACAAACAGAGATCCCCTCCTATCCCTGATTAAGAAATGTGTCCTGACTGGGGATTGGGCGCCCGCACACGGAGCATGCCCTGAGGAGGTCAGACTGTTCCACAGACAGATGGATGAGCTCTCTTCTGGGCATAACTACCCGGCTGCCCCATAGTAGCCGACTGCCTATTATGGGGCAGCCGGGTAGTTATGCCCAGAAGGGCAGGGAGGCATTCATCCGGGAACTCCACAGCGAGCACCCAGGCATTGTGCTGATGAAGGCCATTGCCCAGTCACATATTTGGTGGCCAGGAATTGAATCAGACCTGGAACACTGTGTTCGCAGGTGCACGACATTTGCCCAGCTGAGTAATGCCTCCAGGGAGGCCCCGCTCAGCCCGTGGCCCTGGCCCACCAGGCCATGGTCACGCATTCATGTTGACTACGCGGGCCCGTTCATGGGTAAGATGTTCCTTATTGTGGTAGAGGCGTACTCGAAATGAATCAAGTGCATCATCTGAATTCATGCACATCATCCACCACTGTGGAAAGCCTCCATGCGATCTTTGCAACCCATGGCTTGCTGGACATCCTGGTTAATGATAATGGCCCATGTTTCACAAGCTACGAATTCCGAGAGTTTATGTCGGACAATGGCATCAACCACGTCAGGAGTGCGAAATTCAAGCCGGCCTCCAATGGCCAGGTGGAACGTGCGGTCCAAATATTTAAGCAAGGTATACTCAGGATTCAAGGACCCTCCCTACAATGCCGTCTATTGCACCTCTTGCTGGCCTATAGATCCCGACTGCACTAGCTCACGGGGGTCCTGCCCACAGAGCTACTAATGAAACGGACACTCAAAACTCGGTTGTCCCTCATTCACCCAGTCCTGACCGACATAGTTGAGGGCAAGTGCAAGTCACAAAACGAGTACCATGACCGCAATGCGAAGGGGAGATGTATAGAAATAAATGATCCTGTATTCGTCCTCAATCACGCCATGGAGCCCAAATGGCTCGAGCGTACTGTAATTGAAAAGAGGGGAAAAGGGTCATCGTGGTAAAACTCAACAATGGTCATATATGCCGTAAGCATCTGGACCAAGTAAAAAAAATGTTCAGCATCGACACGGAGGAACCTGAAGAAGACCATGAGATGGAGCTCACAACACCGCCAGTGAAAGAGCAACAAGAGCATTCAGAAGAATGCACAGTCCCTGCGGTCTGCCCAGACAGGCCGGAATCACCACAGGTGACAGACACTCACATCAGTGTCCAACAATCAGAGCCCCAACTGCGGCGCTCCACGAGGGAGCGTAGACCACCTGAAAGACTAAACCTATGATCCCAATAAGACTTTGCGGGGGGGGAAGATGATGTCATGTATGTAACCTCAATGTAACACCACTGTATTACTGTATACACTCAACCTAGATGCACATCTTGACCACAAGGGGTGAACTTGTGGGAGACACTCCTTACCTGATCACACAGGTATAAAAAGGGAGGTCCCACACAGGGTCATCACTTGGAGTCCTGTGAATAAAGATTTAAGGTCACAGAGTGACCTTATTCCTAGAATGTGCCTTGTGTGGTGTCATGCTGTAGAGTAAGGACTTTACATGTTTGGCCTCAAGTTTGAGCTGGAAACCGATCACAAGCCCCTCACATCACTGTTCGCTGAAAACAAGGGGATAAATACTAATGCCTCAGCCCGCATATAAAGTTGGGCACTCGTGCTATCAGCGTATAACTATACCATCCGCCACAGGCCAGGCAGCGAGACCTATGCGCATGCGCTCAGTCGGCTATCATTGCCCACCACGGGGGTGGAAATGGCGCAGCCTGCAAACTTATTGATGGTGGTGCAGCCCGCAGACTTGTTGATGGTCATGGAAGCATTTGAAAATGATAAATCACCTGTCACGGCCCGCCAGATTAGGACTTGGACCAGCCAAGATCCTCTGCTGTCCCTAGTAAAAAACTGTGTACTGCATGGTAGCTGGGCCAGTATCCCTATTGAAAAGCAAGAGCCAATCAAGCCATTCCAGCGGTGAAAGGACGAGCTGTCCATTCAGGCAAACTGCCTGTTATGGGATAACCGCGTAGTGCTATCAAAAAAGGACATGGAAACATTCATCTCGGATCTCCACAGCACAGGCCTGGGTATAGTAATGATGAAAACGATAGCCAGATCCCACGTGTGGTGGCCCGGTATCGACTCTGACTTAGAGTCCTGTGTACGGCAATGCAGCGTATGTGCTCAGTTGAGCAACACGCCCAGAGAGGCACCACTAAGTTTGTGATCCTGGCCCTCCAGACCATGGTCGAGGATCCATGTCAACTATGCGGGCCCGTTTCTTGGTAAAATGTTCCTGGCGGTGGTGGATGCTTTTTCAAAAGGATTGAATGTGAAATAATGTCGGGAAGCACTGCCATCGCCACCATTGAAAGCCTTAGGGCCATTTTTTCCGCCAACGGCCTGCCTGACATACTGGTCAGTGACAACAGGCCATGTTTCACCAGTGCCGAATTTAAAGAACTCATGACCCGCAATGGGATCAAACATGTCACCTCGGCCCCGTTTAAACCAGCCTCCAATGGGCAGGCAGAGCAGGCAGTACAAACCATCAAACAGAGCCTTAAACGAGTCACAGAAGGTTCACTCCAAACCCTCCTGTCCCGAGTACTGCTCAGCTACTGCACGAGACCCCACTCGCTCACAGGGGTGCCCCCAGCTGAGCTACTCATGAAAAGGACACTTAAAACCAGACTCTCGCTGGTTCACCCCAACCTGCATGATCAGGTAGAGAGCAGGCAGCAGCAACAAAATGTAAACGATGGTCGCGCCACTGTGTCACGGGAAATTGATCTGAATGACCCTGTGCTAAACTATGGACATGGTCCCAAGTGGATCGCGGGCATGGTGATAGCTAAAGAAGTGAATAGGGTGTTTGTAGTCAAACTAGACAATGGACAAATTTGCAGGAAGCACCTGGACCAAACGAGGCTGCGGTTCACAGACTGCCCTGAACAACCCACAGCAGACACCATGTTTTTCGAGCCCACAACACACACCCAAAGTATCAACGACACCACATCGGACCAGGAAATCGAACCCATCATGCCCAACAGCCCAGCAAGGCCAGGCTCACCTAACAGCCCTGCAGGGCCAACAACACGCCAGCCCAGTGAGGGCACAGCCAACACACCAGAACAGACATTTGTACCGAGGGCGGTCCACCAGGGAAAGAAATGCTCCCAACCGCCTCACCTTGTAAATCGCTTTCACTTTGACTTTGCGGGGGGAATGATGTTGTGTATCTGTAAAGCATGCACTCCCATGTTCTGCCACCAGGGAGCTCTTCCCCTGAAGTCCCAAGGGATCCCAGCATCCCTTGGGAGCACTGTATATAAGCCGGCCCGAAAGGCCTGTTCCTCACTCTGGAGAGTCTTATTAAAGACTGATGTCACTGTTACTTTAACCTCCCTGTGTGCAGCCTCATCTCTGTTAGGAACACAATAATACCCACATCTTCTGCCTCTACACACAGATTACCTTTATGTTCTCTATTCGGCCCCAATCTTTCTCTAGTTATCCTCTTGCTCTTAAAACATTTTTGGGTTTCCCTTAATTTTATTTGCCAAAATGGTTTCATGCTCATGCTCTCTCTTTGCTTTCATAATTTCCTTTTTAATTTCACCCCTGCACTTTCTACATTCCGCTAGGGTTTCTGCAGTATTGTGCACTTGGTATCTGACATCAGCCTCCCCTTTTTTTATTTATCCTACCGTGTATGCCCCTTGACATCCAGAGAGCACTAGATTTGTAAGTCCCACCCTTTTACTTTAAGGGAACATATTTGGGGGCCGAAATTCAATCCCGCTGGAATGCTGGCGCTCTCCCAACCTTTTTGTGGCCATTAGCGCCAAAATATTTTCGTGGCTGGGCCACCCCATATTCAGCTCCAAAAGTGAACAAATGGGGTCCAGTGCTAATGAACCCTTCCAAAGTGGATTTTTCAGCGGTGTGGCTGTCTTAATTTGAGCGTTATCGCCACTGAGAAATTCACCATGCAAGTAAGTGTTTCTTATAAGCCGGCTGCTCCCTGGCCTTTTTAAAGGGCCGGGTTTGCAGGTAGGCCCTGAGGGGGGACAGGGGGGGCAGAGGAGATTGGAAGGAGGTTGGAAGGAGTTTGGAAGGATGGCTGGTGTAAGAGGTGCACGGAGAGCCAACAGGTTCACTGATATGGAGCTGCAGACATTGATGGACGGTGTGGAGGACAGAAGAAGAATACTGTTTCCTGACGTGGGGAGACCTGGTAGGAGGGAGATTGCAGGGGAGGTGTCAGGCACCTCCATATATGTGAGGACGCACCCTCCCAGAAGGGTGCTGGCCAGTCTGAACCCGGCCCTTCCAGAGTGGCGATGGGTCGATGCCTCCTAGCTCCGGGGTGAAGAGGAGCCTCCTCCTCCTCCTCTGGTGGTACTGCTGGCTCGACCTCCAGCGCCTGTCCCCTCATGATGGCTAGGTTATGCAGCATGCAGCAGACCACAACGATGATGGAGACCCTTTGAGGAGAGTACTGCAAGATGCCACCAGAGCGGTCCAGGCACCGGAACCTCTGCTTGTGGATGCCTATGCACTGCTCGATGATGCACCTGGTAGCATAATGAGCGTCATTGTATGCATGCTCTGGTGCTGTCCTGGGGTTCCGCAGAGGAGTGAGCAGCCAAGTGGACAGGGGATATCCCTTGTCCCCAAGTAGCTAACCGCAATCCTGATTCGGGCCGGTGAAGACGGTGGGCACACTGGTCTGGCGCAGAATGAACGAAACATGGCTGTTGCCTCCCTTGCCCGCTGCCTGTCTGCACAGTGCTGACGGCGATACCTTCTCCTGCATGCCACCCTGTTTCTGACCAGGTGTTGCCCTCCCAACACTCCTCCCATTCTCAGGGTGAACCCTGCCAAGCAGGTCTCTGCAGCCCACAGGACTCCACTAAAGAGTCAGACCTGAAAGTTGTACAAAAGTACAGGGGTGTGTGCAAACCTCTGAGCAGCACTCAGCAGGTTTAATGGAGTCAAAACAATTAATACAACTATATGAAAAGCTAAATACTGCGGATGATGGAATCTGTAATAAAAACACTAATAATTAATAAAATTATTTCCCTGCAAAAGGACCCAAACTCCAGCGGTGTCGCGTTCGAGCATCGACTTAAATACCTCGGGGGGCACTGCCTGAAGAAGTCCTACCTTTTTAGAGCTGAAAATTTCTGTCCTTGCCACTTTCCAGCAGCCCTCATGCTGCAAAGCTCACTGCTGGAAACCTTCCTTTACAGCGGCTTCACCGCACCGCTTCCAGTGGAAGTGAGCACCACTCAACCCCCCGCACCCCCCCCGCCCCCGCCGAGCTGAATATGGCTCGGGGAGGGAAAATCAACCGACTGTGGCAGCTCATCGATTTTTTTGATTGGCTGCCCAAACCCCATGGTAGCCGTCCCTTCGAGGAAAGTGAATTTCAGCCCCTTGCTCTGAACCCTTACTATCTCCTCCTTGAATGCCTCCCACTGCTCTGACACTGATTTACCATCAAGTAGCCGTTTCCAGTCCACTTTGGCTAAATCACATCTCAGCCTAATAAAATTGGTTTTCCCCAGTTAAGAACATTTATTCCTGGTCTATCATTGTCCTTTTCCATAATGACCAAAATGCTCTCCCACTGATACCCTTTCCACCTGCCCCTCTTCATTCCTGAAAATCCAGTCCAGAACTTCCCCCTCCCTAGTTGGGCTTGTTACATACTGACTAAAGAAGCTCTCCTGAATGCATTTCATGAATTCTGCACCCTATAAAAATTTCACACGAATTAATTCCCAGTTAATATTAGGGTAGTTAAAATCCCCCACTATTACTGCCCAGTAGTTTTTGCACTTCCCAGAAATTTGCCCACATATTTGTTTTTTTATCTCCCTTTAACTGTTTGGGGGTCTATAGTACACTCCCTGTAGGGTGATTGCTTCTTTTTTGTTCTTCAATTCAACCCATATGGCCTCTTTTGATTATCCTTCTAACATTTCATCCCTCCTTACAGCTGTAATTGTTACTTTAATCAATAATGTGACCCCACCCCTCGCCTTTTTATCCGCCTCTCCATCCCATCTGAAAACCCTGTAACCAGGAATGTTGAGCTGCCATACCTGTCCTTCTTTTAGCCATGTCTCAGTAACAGCTATAATATCGTACTCTCGAGTGTTTATCTGTGCTCTCAGCTCATGTGCTTTATTCTGTAGATTCCTTGCATTGAAAAATATACCATTTAGCACTGCAAACTGCCTTGTTGTCTATTTTCTCGCCTTTGTTAACTCAGCCTTCCAAATTCACTTTCTAATTTTCTGCTTTCCAATTCCAGCTTTCCTTCCTTCCCTTCTGAATCTACTCTTAGATTCCCATCCCCCTGCCAAGCTAGTTTAAACTCTCCCCAATAGCACTAGAAGCACCCACCCACCCCCCCCGCCCCGCCCCCTCGCTGTGAGGATACTGGTCCTGGCTCTGTTGAGGTGCAAT
Organism: Pristiophorus japonicus; assembly: GCF_044704955.1. Lineage (NCBI taxonomy): Eukaryota > Metazoa > Chordata > Chondrichthyes > Pristiophoridae > Pristiophorus > Pristiophorus japonicus. Next base: position 60,590,781 of record NC_091982.1, read on the forward strand.
CTGTCTGGCGTGAGCAGGTCCAACCTCCCCCAGAAACTTAGAAACATAGAAAATAGGAGCAGTAGTAGGCCATTCAACCCTTCGCGTCTGCACCGCCATTCAATATGATCGTGGCTGATCCTCTATCTCAACACCATAATCCCACTTTTTCCCCATACCCCTCGATGCCTTTTGTTTCTAGAAATCTATCTATCTCCCTCTTAAATATATTCAGTGACTTGGCCTCCACAGCCTTCTGTGATAGAGAATTCCACAGGTTCACCACCCTTTGAGTGAAAAGATTTCTCCTAAGCTCAGTCCTAAATTTTCTACCCCATATCCTGAGACTGTGACCCCTTGTTCTAGACTTCCCAGCCAGAGGAAACATCCTCCCCGCATCCAGTCTATCCAACCCCGTCAGAATTTTATACATTTCAATGAGATCCCCTCTCATTCTTTTAAACACTTCTGAATTCAGGCCTAGTCGACCCAATCTCTCCCCATATGACAGTCCTGTCATCCCAGGAATCAGTCTGGTGAACCTTTGCTGCACTCCCTCGATGGCAAGTATATCCTTTCTTAGGTAAGGAGACCAAAACTGCACACAATACTCCAGGTGTGGTCTCACCAAGGCCCTGTATAAATTACTAAGACATACTTGCTCCTGTACTCAAATCCTCTTGCATTGAAGGTCAACAAACATTTGCCTTCCTAACTGCTTGCTGCACCAGCATGTTTGCTTTCAATGACTGGTGTACAAGGACACCCAGGTCCCTCTGTACATCGACACTTCCCAAGCCATCACCATTTAAATAATACTTTGTCCTTATGTTTTTCCTACCAAAGTGGATAACTTCACATTTATCCAAGTTATACTGCATCTGCCATGTGTTTGCCCACTCACTCAACCCATCTAAATCGACTTGCAGCGTCTTTGCATCCTCCTCACAACTCACAGTCCCACCTAGTTTTGTGTCGTCAGCAAACTTGGAAATATTACATTTGGTTCCCTCATCCAAATCATTTATATATATTGTGAATAACTGGGGCCCAAGCACTGATCTCTGTGGTACCCCACTAGTCACTGCCCGCCACCCCGAAAAAGACCCACTTATTCCTACTTTCTGTTTCCTGTCAGTTAACCAATTTTCAATCCATGCCAATACATTACCCCCAATCCTTTGTGCTTTAATTTTGCATACTAACCTCTTATTTGGGACTTTATCAAAGAACTTCTGAAAATCCCAATACACTACATCCACTGGTTCTCCCTTATCAATTCTATCAGTTACATCCTTAAAAAACTCCAGTAGGTTTGTCAAACATGATTTTCCTTACATAAATCCATGTTGACTTTGTTTAATCCCATTGATATTATCTAAGTGTGCCGTTATCACATCCTTTATAATCGACTTTATAAATAGTCCCAATGGCTCAAGAATCTAAAGCCCTCCCACCTGCACCATCTCTTCAGCCATGCATTCATCTTCTCTATCCTCCTATTTCTGTACTCACTTGCACGTGGCACCGGCAGTAATCCTGCGATTACTACCTTTGAGGTCCTGTTTTTAAATTTCTCTCCTAGCTCCATAAAATCTGCCTGCAGGACCTTATCACTCTTTCTACCGATGTCATTAATAATGATATGGACCACACTTCTGGCTGTTCACTATCCCAACCTCAGAATGTCCTGCAGCCGCTCGGTGACATCCTTGATCCTGGCACCAGCGAGGCAACATACCATCCTGGAGTCACATCTGCCGCCGCAGAATCCCTGCCACTATTGCTCTTCCACTATTTCCTTCTCCTCTCCCCCAGCCCCCACCCCTCCCCCCCACCCCGTGCAGCTGAGCCACCCGTGGTGCCATGGACTTGGCTTTGGCTGCACTCCCCAGAGGCACCATCACCCCACCAGTACTCAGAACAGAGTACTGGTTGGAGAGCGAGATGCACCCAAGGGACTCCTGCGCTCCCTGACTGATCCTCCTTTTCTGTCTGATGGTCACCCAGTCCCTCGCTGCCTGCACACTCTTAAGTCTGCGGGGTGACCACCTCTAGGAACGTGCTATCCACGTAGCTCTCAGCCTCACGGATGCACTGCAGTGACTCTAGCTGCTGCTCAAGCTCCAAAACCCGGCCTCTTGCTGTGTGCAATTTGGCTGCCGCAGTTATACATTACAACAGTCATTACTCTTCTAAATGACTTCATTGGCTGTGAAGTGCTTTGGTTCACATGGGGTTGTGAAAGGCGCTATATAAATGCAAGTCCTTTCTTCCTTTATTTACATTCACACTACCAGCTCTGCGATAATTTTATTTTCCGTCAATTATATTCAGGTAGTGCCGCTGATCTCTTTTGTGTTCTGTATGCTCTGAAACATTCCATGAGCAATTCTAACTTGTGTAAGGAATATCAGCTCTGCTGATGTCTAGATGTTCGACTGTATCGAATTCTGTGCTCATCCAGATGACGGATCACAGGCCTAAAAATTGCTCACTTTCCAGTCCCTCTCAATCAGTGTTAGCTCCAATATTTCCCATCATGATCTACAATCTAAATCTTTCTATTTACTCTACTGCTCAACCACAACCTCAGACCATCATTCCCCACTCTGACTTTGTGAGATGAGATTGTTTACATTTATGCAGCGAGTTGTCATGATCTGGAATGCGCTGCCTGAAAGGGCGGTGGAAGTAGATTCAATCGTAACTTTAAAAGGCAATTGGATAAATACTTGAAGGGTGTAATGAATGCAGCTGTGAGTATGCTCACGATCCCCATCCGGACGGAATTCCTCATCAGCGCCAAGCCCCGAAACCTCCCTCGGGAGCCGGCGCCTCACAACTTGAGCCTGCTCGGGGAAATCCCCTCCGTGCCTTTCAGTTCCGCGCGGAGGGGTTTCCTGTACGGGCTGCTCCTACACACTCTCCACCTTGCCATCCTTATCTGCCATCAGGACACGCCATGGCGCACCATCTTGCCGTCCGGAGGAGGTGGGGGTCCCCAATGGAGTGCACTCTACGCAGGAGTCCTCCCTCTATTTATTGTGGACTTGGCTTAGAGGGAGACTCCAGCTCTGCAATTATTTTGTTGTATATCAGTAATCAAGTGCCCCCTGATTAAAGGGGGGACACACTCCAAAAACTTTTCATAAAGTAGACTTTATGTGCAGAGCTGTTAATTATGCCAAGGTGTCAGCTGTGGCTCAGTGGGTATCTCTCTTGCCTCTGAGTCAGAAGATTGTGGGTTCAAGACCCACTCCAGGGGTTAGAGCACAAAAATCCAGGCTGTTACTCTGAGGGAGTGCTGCACGGTCAGAGGTGCTGTCTTTCAGGATGAGACATAGAAAATATGTGCAGGAGTAGGCCATTCGGCACTTCGAGCCTGCACCACCATTCAATATGATCATGGCTGATCATGCAACTTCAGTACCCCATTCCTGCTTTCTCTCCATACCCCGTGATCCCTTTAGCCATAAGGGCCACATCTAACTCCCTTTTGAATATATCTAACGAACTGGACTCAACAACTTTCTGTGGTAGAGAATTCCACAGGTTCACAATTCTCTGAATGAAGAAGTTTCTCCTCATCTCGGTCTTAAATGGCTTACCCCTTATCCTTAGACTGTGACCCCTGGTTCTGGACTTCCCCAACATCGGGAACATTCTTCCTGCATCCAACCTGTCCAATCCCGTCAGAATTTTATATGTTTCTACGAGACGTTGAACCGAGGCCCTGTCTGCCCTCTCAGTTGGACATAAAAGGTCCCACGGCACTATTTTGAAAAAGCGCAAGGGAGTTATCCCCAGTACACTGGCCAATGTTTATCCCTTACCCAACACAGATCATCTGCTCATTTTGGGAGCTGGCTGTGCCCAAATTGGCTGCCGCATTTCCTTCATCACAGCAGTGACTACACTTCGACAAGTGCTTCATTGGCTGTAAAGTGCTCTGAGACGCCCAGTGGTGAAGGGGCTGTAGAAATGCTAGCATTTCCCTTTTTTCCTTTTGAAAATAAAATCTGCAAATAGCAAAATTGTTCCACTCCTGATTTAAGAAGCTGCAGTTTTCCACTTCATCTGAAGTATAAATACTGATTAAATAAAATACTGCTTTGCCAAAATTTTGGGGCTTGTAATTCATCAACATGCAAGTTCACTTCAATAAGCCTTCACTCTTCTAATCCAGAGTTATTTGGAATTTTTAAGTCACCTGTCAATAGGTTGCATATATTTCCATGTGTTTATCAGAGCAATGTAACTCAGTAGGCTGCTTCAAACCCCAGGCATGGTTTGTTGCCTTGCAAGCACTGTGATCACAGCCAAAGCAGGTTCCAGAAATTGATTTATTTTGTAACATCTGAGAATTTTATAACAGCGTATGTGCCTAATGACTGTCGAAAATGTCAAGGTTACAAGGAGCGGTTGTTCCACGACGCTCCACCAAAGAGTTGCAGCACATCCTGACAACAAGGGCGGCTGAAAGCAAACAACTTGCATCCGAGGGAAGTGGATTATTACTGGTGCACTGAGGCAACTTACAAAGCAAACACTTTGTAGCACAGTGGCGCGCACCCTGGGAATAACATTTACAAAAGTAATGACCTCTCCGTAAAGGAAGACTTACATTTATATAGCGCCTTTCACGACCACCGGATGTCCCAAATCGCTTGCCAGCCAGTGAAGTACTTTTTAAAGTGTAGTCACTTTTGTAATGAAGAGAAACGTGACAGCCAATTTGCGCACAGCAAGCTCCCACAAACAGCAATGTGATAATGAGCAGATCATCTGTTTACGTGATGTTCATTGAGAGATAAATATTGGCTCCAGGACACAGGGGAGAACTCCCCTGCTCTTCTTCGAAATAGTGCCATGGGATCTTTTATGTCCACCCAAGAGGGCAGACGGGGCCTCGGGTTAACATCTTATCCAAAAGATAGGACCTCTGAAAGTGCAGCACTCCCTCAGCACTGCACTGGGGTGTCATTTTAGATTATTGTGCTCAAGTCCTTGGAGTAGGACTTGAACCCACAACCTTCTGGCTCAGAGGCGAGGGTAATACTCACTGAGCCACAGCTGGCACAATTTAGTTGGTAATTTAGGATTCTGACAAATTTACATGTCTCCGCATTATTGAAAATGTCTACTTTGTGGAATATAATTCAATTAGATTCTATGTGGGACGATTTTAACCCTACTCGCTCAGCAGAAACCTGGCAGGTGGGCAGTTAAAATCGGCCGCGCCCTTACCTGTCTGAAAGCCGACATGATCACAACATCTGCAACTTTAACCTGCTCTCCTGAGCAAGACCATGCCCGGAGCCAAGAGGGTCTTGCTCCATGCGGAGCTCCTTCATGGCAAATGAACCAAAGCTGGGCAGTGGAAACATTGCAAGGACACCCTCAAAACCTCCCTGGTAAAATGCGACATCACCACTGACATCAGGGAGAACCTGGTCGAAAACCGCCCTCGGTGGAGAAAGTGCATCTGGGAGGGCATTGAGCTCTTCGAATCTCAATGCCGCGAGCGTGAAGAGGTCAGGCGCGGGCAACGGAAGGGGCGTGTGGCAAACCAGTCCCAGCCCCCCCTCCCCCATTTTCCCCGACGAAAGTCCCACCTGTGACAGGGTCTGTGGCTCTCGCATTGAACTGTTCAGCCACCTAAGAACTTACTTTGGGAGTGGAAGCAAGTCTTCCTCGATTCCGAGGGACTGCCTATGATGATGAGGCTTTACATATCCAGGTTGTGGCCTGATGACTTCATTGAGACCCGACTGTAATTTTAACCCAGGCCTGGGCGGGTAATCTGCCTGAAGTGTGACACATTGAGAAAATGTGATGAGACCTATTATATCCATTTATCTGTCACTTCAACCTAAATAACTTATGCAGAAATATCCATTAACTCTTTCCATATTGGATCATCCAAAGTTAAGTTCACTCTATTTTCTATACATTAAATATTAACACAAAACTCGCAGATAAACCCGGGGATTACTGTGACCAGTAAACACTTAGGGGCCGAAATTGATGGCCCTACCGCCCACTGCCACCGACATTCCTCTGGTCGAACCGTTTAGTGCCACCTTCGACGTGGCCAAGAGCGGGCGGGAGGGGAGAGCCGCCGGGAAGCTCCCGCTGATATTAGCGGATGGCCGAGTCGTGCAACTGACCTCCTGCCCGCCGAGATGCGCTATTCATGCGGGCGGGAGTTGGCGGCAGAACGGGGGTGGACCGCTGGCAAGTCGGAAAATGATAAAAAAAAAGGTAAGCAAACTTTTTGTAATTTATTTCTTTACAGGGACTTCAACCTCATCATAGGCAGTCCCTCGGAATCGAGGAAGACTTGCTTCCACTCTAAAAATGAGTCCTTAGGTGGCTGAACAGTCCAATACGAGAACCACAGGTTCTGTTACAGGTGGAACAGATAGTCATTGAGTGACTTATCTGGATGGGTTCCCTGAAGGTCTTCAGATGTTTTTTTTGTTGATGCTTTTTCTTTCCAGCTCTTTGACCCTCCGTGGGCCCGACGCCAACCTCGGCGGCACTTGGGCAACAAACGCCTCTGTCACCGTCGGCTGCTGCCCAGATTGGTGACGTAAGTCACTTATTTGCTGCCCGCCAACCTTCGAGGGACATTCTTCATGAATAACCTGCCCAAAGTACCATCAGGCATCTCGGCGGCCATCGGCAGTCCTTTGGGCGGCACTTGGGTAGGCGGGGGCCTTCATCAATTTTGGGCCCTTAATGTCCTCATCTTAAGTTCTTCTTCTCTGCTATAGAATCATAGAATGATAAAGCACAGAAGGTGCTAATTTGGCCAATCGTGACTGTGTCAACTCTTTGAAAGAGTTTTCCAATTAATTCTATTCCCCTGCTCATTCCTCATGGCCCTTCAGATTTTTTTCCCCTTTGTCATGTATTTGCTTCATGGGTTCTTTGCTTAAGAATTCATAGCAACACATTGATAAGAACTAGTTGGTTAATTAGTAAAGGTTTAACCATCACACTACACATTAGCAGTTCATCCACCAGGTTCACAACCATCTGCCTCATCGTGGATCCCCTAAACCTAAATGACTGGGGTTTTATTGAGTCTTGTGAATATCATGTGACTGGCTAAGCCACTCACAATGCAACAGCCCTAAAACTATTTTAGTTAAACTATAAATCCGAATGCCCCTTCATTAAAGGTACACTAGAACCAACAAGTTAACAAATAAAAGTTTGTGAACCTTAAACGGTCAAATTCACCAGTTCTACAACTATTTTAGCAGAACATTAAACAAGTGCCTCCTTTTGGCATTAGAACCCACAAATTAACAATTTAAAACTGTAATGAAAAAAACCTTTAATCAAATTAAAATTTTGTTGCCGGGGGTGATGATGCACTACAGTCCCTCCGGTGCCCACCTCTCGTGGAAGGCCGCGAGCGTACTGGTGGACACTGCGTGCTTCATCTCCAGAGACACCCTGGCTCGGATGTAACCGCGGAAGAGAGGCAGGCAGTCGGGCTGAACGACCCCCTTGACCGCCCACTGCCTGGACCGGCTGCTGGCCCCCTTGGCCATGCCCAGGAGCAGTTCTATGAGGAGGCATTCCGACCTGCCCGCTCCCTCCGCACAGGGTTCACAAAGATAATGGAAGAGGAGCTGCAACCTCGCACACTCAGTAAAAACATGGAACACGGACTCCTCTAGACCGCAGAAATTTGTTTATTGTGCCAGTTTTAGTGCCCCCCCCACCCCCGCGCTTTCAGCCAGGGAGCACTTTTATAATTTGTGTTTTAGTGCCCTCAAAAAAAAACAACAAAAAAAGGCAAAAAAAACTTTTCCCCCTGCCCTCACTTCGATTTTCAACTCTCCTTTCCTGAAGTAGCCCGACTTAGGCGGGAGATACATTTCCTGGGGAGCCAGCAGCCCTGTGGCCTCCTCAGCTGAACTGCCAATCTCCATGTGAGGGTCGGGAGGCTCTCTCAGGGCGCAGGACACCATCGCTGAGTGCAGTGGAGTGGCACACTCGATGCCGGTACACGTGCACATTCTGATAGGAGTCGCTAGGTAAAGGGTGAGAGTGGGACCTTTGGCTGCTGCTTCTACACCCACCGACCCCGCACCCACCCCCCCACACCCTTCCTCCGTATGCCATAGTCGTTTAGACCAACTAGAGGCAATGCTGTAGTCAGGTCACAATGAGATCAAATGAATCAGCACAGACCAAGGGACACGAATGCCAAACATGTTTCAGTGCCACACTGCCCGGCCCAGTAACCTTCTGTGATCATACCTTTTTATATACAGTATAACGAAACACAGTGTTACGCAGGATCATATTGTACTGAGAAAAATATGTCTCATTAGAATTCTGTCACTTTCACCCAGAAAGAAGGAATTGCATTTATATAGCACCTTTCATAACCTCAGGACTTCTCAAAGTGCTTTACAGCCAATCAAGTACTTTTGAAATGCAGTCCCTGTGGTAATGTAGGAAACGTAGCAGCTAAGTGGACCTGAGTCCATGAGTGGATCAGCCATGATCATATTAAATGGTGGAGCAGGCTCGAGGGGTCATATGGCCTACTCCTGCTCCTTTTTCTTATGTTAATCTATGCACAGCAAACTCCCACAAACAGCAATGAGAAAACGACCATAAGAACATAAGAAAATAAGAACATAAGAATTAGGAGCAGGAGTAGGCCATCTAGCCCCTTGAGCCTGCTCCGCCATTCAACAAGATCATGGCTGATCTGGCCGTGGACTCAGCTCCACTTACCCGCTCGCTCCCCGTAACCCTTAATTCCATTATTGGTTAAAAATCTATCTATCTGTGATAGATACATTGTTTTTAGTGATGTTGATTGAGGGATAAATATTGGCCCCAGGGATAACTCCCCTGCTCTTCTTCGAAATAGTGCCATGGGATCTTTTACATCCTGTCTTGTATCCTACATGGCTACTGTTGGTACTATCACAAGGTGTGCCACCAGAGGGCACAGCAGTGGGAGACTCATAGGTTACCTGTACAGGTGTGCCTGGCCTAGTATAAAAGGCAGGCCACCAGGTGTGATCCTCACTCTGGAGTTATCAAGAAAGGACTAAGGTCACTACAGTTCATGTACAACACATTGCCTCATGGAGTCATTACTAGAGCATCTAAGGACACAATACATCCAACTGAGCAAACAGACAGGGCCTCAATTTAATGTCTTATCCACAAGAGGGCACCTCTGACAGTGCAGCACTCCCTCAGCACTGCACTGGAGTGTCAGCCTCAATTTATGTGTTCAAGCTCTTCGAGTGGGACTTGAACCCACAACCTTCTGACTCAGAGGCAACAGTGCTACCCACTGAGCCACAGCAAGTAAAAAAAGAAATGTTAAGTGTCCTGGTTGAATATTTAAAGGTGGGAGGACTCCCCTGCTCTTGTGGGACCAGCATAGCCACATGGACTGTAATGTTTGAAGAAGACGGCTCACCAACACATTCCCAAGAGCAATCAGGGATGGGTATTAAATGACAACCTTGCCATTCCCACGTTCCTAAAATAAATAAGAATATAGATCAATGTTTGGTGTATATTCAATAATATAATTGTGTCATGTGATGACCAGAATGGCAGCAGCTGAACTAGATGGACCTTAGTCTTTTATCGCCCAGCAACTCCTCTATACTGTGCAGACTGGCTTTAGTCAAAAGGAATTGCATTCTCACAATGCTGCAGAAACTGCTTTAATTCGTCGTGATGCTGCCTGTTAAAAGTAAGCAGTCCGCATTGAGCCAACGGTGCATTAAACGCTCCCACTTTCCACAGACATCAGTAAGAGTTTTATTGCCAGCCGCAGGCTGTTTCTGCTGAAACAATGATTGTAATTTGTTTGTCGGTTTATAGAGACATGTTAATACAGAATGCAAGTTTGTTAGCACCAGCCTCGGGTTCTGACCCCAGCGGTGGGCTCCAGTGCTGGTGCTTGCTGGGTTAGCGACAGGGCACCTCATTACATGTGGCAAGAGAATGCACATGCTGATCGCCACTGCAGCACTGGCACCTAGCTGGCCCGTGCCCACAGATACCCGCTCGCTCTGTTCCTACAGAAACACGCCGCTTATGCCCACAGAAGCACACCGCCCCGTGCCCACAGAGACACGTACTCCCCGTGCCCACACACACCGCCCCGCGTCCACAGACAATCTCCCCATGCCCACACACACTCACCCCATGCCCACACACACCACTCCGTGCCCACAGACAATCTCCCCGTGCCCACACACACTCACCCCATGCCCACACCGCTCTGTGCCCACAGACAATCTCCCCGTGCCCACACACACTCACCCCATGCCCACACACATCGCTCCGTGCCCACAGACAATCTCCCCGTGCCCACACACACTCACCCCATGCCCACACACACCGCTCCGTGCCCACAGACAATCTCCCCGTGCCCACACACACTCACCCCATGCCCACACACACCGCTCCGTGCCAACAGACAATATCCTCGTGCCAACAGAAACATACTGCCCCATGCATACAGACACTCACCCCGTGCCCACAAACCCGTCCCATGCCCACACACACTCACCCTGTGCCCACACACAATTGCTCCGTGCACACACACACCACCCTGTGCCCACACACACCGCCCCATGCCCACACACCACCCTGTGCCCACACACACTTGCTCCGTGCACACACACACCACCCTGTGCCCACACACACCGCCCCATGCCCACACACCACCCTGTGCCCACACACACCACCACATCCCCACACACATCGGCCCGTGCCCACACACACCATCCCATGCCCACACACACCACCCTGTGCCCACACACACCACCACATCCCCGCACACATCGTCCCGTGCCCACAAACCCGTCCCATGCCCACACACACTCACCCCGTGCCCACACACAATTGCTCCGTGCACACACACACCACCCTGGGCCCACACACACCGCCCCATGCCCACACACACCACCCTGTGCCCACACACACTTGCTCCGTGCACACACACACCACCCTGTGCCCACACACACCGCCCCATGCCCACACACACCACCCTGTGCCCACACACACCACCACATCCCCGCACACATCGCCCCGTGCCCACACACACCATCCCATGCCCACACACACCACCCTGTGCCCACACACACCACCACATGCCCACACACATCGCCCCGTGCCCACACATACTCGCCCAGTGCCAATAGACACCGCCCTGTGCCCACACACTCTCCCCATGCCCATACACATTCTCCCCGTGCCCACACACACCACCCTGTGCTCACACACACCACCCCATGCCCACACACACAATCCCCGTGCCCACACACACCACCCTGTGCCCACACACCGTCCTGTGCACACACACAACACCCTGTGCCCACACACACCGCCCCATGCCCATACATACTGTCCCGTGTCCATACACGCTGCCACGTGGCCATAGACACCGCCCCATGCCCACACACACACCCTGTGCCCAGAGAATCACACTGCCCCGTGCACACACACATCGCCCCGTGCCCATACATACTCGCCCAGTGCCAATAGACACCGCCCTGTGCCCACACACTCTCCCCATGCCCATACATACCGTCCCGTGTCCACATACACCACTCCATGCCCACACACACTCTCCCTGTGCCCACACACACTCTCCCCGTGCCCACAGAAACACAGTGTCACCTGCCCACAGAGACACACCGCCCCGTGCCCACATACACACCCCATGCCCAGAGAAACACACCGCCCCGTGCACACAGACACTCGCCCCGTGCCCACACACATCGCCCCGTGCCACACATATTCGCCCCATTCCCACGCACATTCACCCCATGCCCACACACACCACCCTGTGCCCACACACACTGCCTCATGCCCACACACACTCTCCCCGTGCCCACACACACTCTTCCCGTGCCCACACACACTGCCGCATGCCCACAGAAACACACTCTCCCCGTGCCCACACTCACTCTCTCCGTGCCCACACACACACTCTCCCCGTGCCCACACACACTCTCCCCGTGCCCACAGAAACACACTGTCACGTGCCCACAGAGACACACTGCCCCATTCCCACAGAAACACACGACCCCGTGCCCACATACACTCTCCCCGAGCCCACACACACTCTCCCCATGCCCACACACACTCTCCCCATGCTCACAGAAACATACTGTCACGTGCCCACAGAGACACACGACCCCGTGCCCACATACACTCTTCCCGAGCCCACACACATTCTCCCCGTTCCCACAGAGACACACCCGTCACATTCCCACAGATACCCAACTGCTTGCCCACTCGGTGAATATTGCCCAGAACTCCCTTTACCCCAGCCACAATCTCCTCAGCCCTCTATGAAAGGTGGCCAATTAGGGTGTATTTATTCTCCTAAAGTCTTTGGGGGTCCAGGTCGCTGCCTGGTGCAGACCACACTGGTGGAGCCCACAATCGCCCTTGTGGAGACAGATCCCTCTTCACTCACTCCCCAACCAGTGGAAATAATTTCTCTCCATTCACCCTATCTGTTCTCATTAATATCTTGAAACTTAATGACTTGCATTTATATAGCACCTTTCACATCCTCAGGACTTCCCAAAATGTTTTACAGACAATGAAGTACTGCTAAAGTGTCATCGCTGTTGTAATCTATGGAAACACAGCAGCCAATTTGCGCACAACAGCTCCTATAAACAGCAATGAGCAGATAATCTGTTTTTATTGATGTTAGTTGAGGGATAAATATTGGCCCCATGACATCTGAACTTCCCGCCTCTTCATCAAATAGTAGAATCTTTTCCGTCGACTTGAGGGGCCAGACAGGGCTTCACATCATATCTGAAGGACGGCACCTCTGCCTGGTGTGTCAGTCTGGATTACGTGCTCAACTCTCTGAAAATTAGAGCTAATCGTTTCAGGAGTGAAATTAGGAAACACTTCTGCACACAAAGGGTGGTAGAAGTTTGGAATTCACTTTAATTTCCTTTAAAGTAGGAGTCCTTTCCCATCTGTCAGTTGTGGCTCAGTGGGTAGCACTTTTGCCTCTGAGCCAGAAGGCTGTGGGTTCAGGTCCCACGCAAGGGACTTGTGCACAAACATCTAGGCTGACACTGCAGTGCAGTGCTGAGGGAGTGCTGCACTGTTAGAGGTGCTGTCTTTCAGATGAGATGTTAAACCGAGGCCCCATCTGCTCTCTCAGATGGAGGTAAACGATTCCATCCATGGCGCTATTTCGAAGAAGAGCAGGAGAGTTCCCACGTTGTCCCGGTATCCCTCAATCAACATAACAAAAACAGATTATCCGGTCATTATCACATTGCTGATAGTGGGAGTTTTCTGAGTGCAAATTGGCTGCTGCGTTTCCCACATTACAACATTGACTACACGCCAAAAAGTACTTTGAAATGTTGTGAAAGGCGCTATATAAATGCAAGTCTTTATTTTCATTGTTCCGAAGCAAATTTTGCCTGTGACATTCAACATATTGTTTTGCCATATCTGTAAATTAACAGGTTTGTAATAGAAAGTATATTTATTGCTAAGAACAGCTCTGAAGTCTTTCAGCTTAATACAATCTCACTTTCCAGTTGTTGTTAACAAGAATTCAACAGGAAAAAAACCCTTTAAAACAAATTGAACCTTCAGAAAGATTTAAGAACACTCGTGAGAAACTGACACACTGGGAGATTTGAAGAGGGAAGGAACGGCAATGAAATTGATTCTTTTCCTCTCACTGTTCTCTGTTCCTTCAGTCCACAGGAGCCGAGCAAGTTCTCCTTTTACTATAGGCATAGATTCACGGGCAATGCTTAGTCTTTGTGGGTACATTGTTAGGCTGAATTTGGTCTCCTGTTTGCTGTGCAGATACTCCTGGCAAGTTTTTTTAATCTCTATTTATTAGTAACTCAGAGTGCAAATTGGCTGCTGCGTTTCCCACATTACAACATCACAGGTGGCCCCTTGTATCGAGAATGACTTGCTTCCACGCCAAAAAAGGATGAGTTCACAGGTGTTTCAATGAAGGATCTAATATTCCAGGTCCCGAACTACATCTTGAAGGGTGGAAGATGCCTGTGTGTGGATTTTTTTAACCTGTGGTGGCCGTCGCACAGCAGCCACCACACGGGCTTGGCAGAGCTAGGTCTTGGTCCAGTGGCAAGGGTTAACCGACACGACTGGAGACCAACTCTGCTGCACAGACCGAGCGCGCACACATATCGCAGTGTGCGCTGGCCCATGCTGCCCCTGGGCCCTCGCCTCTCCTGGGCCCCGATCACATATGTAGCGGTAAAGGTAGCAAGGGAGAGTGGTGCTGTCGAAGTAATCTTGCCGCAGTATGCCGGTGATGGGAGAAGGTGGAAATCGAGTTCAGTGTCTTGGATTGTGTTGAGCTTTTTGAGTGTTGTGGCTGCATCCGTCCAGGTGAATGATGCATCTGTTCATGATCGTATTGATAGCAGTCGCTGATTGGAGCTTGGGGAGGTACTGCAGGAGCGGCGAGAGATCATGGCATTTATATAGCACCTTCCACAATCTCAGGCTGTCCCAAAGCGTTTCACAGCCAATAAAGTACTTTACGTAGGATATATGGCACAGAAACAGGCCATTCGGCCCAACCAGTCCATGCCGGTGTTTATGCTCCACTCGAGCCTCCTGCCATCTTTCCTCATCTAAATCTATCAGCATAACCCTCTATTCCCTTCTCCCTCATATGTTTGTCTAGCTTCCCCTTAAATGCATCTCGATACTATTCGCTTCAACCACTCCCTGTGAAAACGAGTTCCACACTCTCACCACTCTCTGGGTAAAGAAGTTTCTCCTGAATTCCCTTCTGGATTTCTTGGTGACTATCTTATATTGATTGAGGTTGGGTTGGGGGTGGGTGTTGGGAAGAGATCGCTAAGATTATGGAGTTGCGGGGAGAACTCCTGCTTAAAATAAATGTAAAAGCTTACCTTTAGTAGGCAGCCGCAGGAGCCATTGGAAGTTCATGAGCACTGCCTGCCCCTGCTCACCAGGAACCAATGAGGGCTTCCTCAGCAGCTGTGCAATCTCATTAACATATTTAAGGTCTATTCCTCTGCTAAATTATTGGGCAATGGGGAAAGCAGAGGGATGGTGGCAAGTTGAATAGAGCTACCAGAGAGGCACGATGTGCCAAATGGTTTCCTTCTGTGCTGTAGCATTCTATGATCCTAACACAAGTTGTGTAAGTTGTTCAATAAATTGTTGAGACAGGCTCATAGATTGCATATTATTTACAGGCTATGGGGAAACAACATCAAAGCCTAACCCATTAGTATTTTAATCTAGGGACCTTTTTACTTAACTATGCGAGAATACTCTTCGCTTTAAAACCCAAGCACTTAAGTAGATTGAACCTATACGCTCTGGAATTTAGAAGAATGAGACGTGATCTTATTAAAGCGTATAAAATTCTTAGAGGGCTTGACAGAGCTGATACTGGGAGGCTGTTTTCCCCGGGCTGTGGAGTCTAGAACCAGGGGTCATAGTCTCAGGATAAGGGGTCGGCCATTTAGGCCTGAGATGAGGAGAAATTTCTTCACTCAGAAGGTGGTGAATCTTTGGAATTCTCTTCCCCAGAGGACTGCAGATGCTGAGTCATTGAGTATATTCAAGGCAGAGATCGATAGATTTTCGGATTCTAGGGAAACCAAAGGATATGGGGATGGGGCAGGAAAATCGAGTTGAGGTCAAAGATTGTCCATGATCTCATTGAATGGCGAAGCAGCCTCGAGGGGCCGTATGGCCGACTCCTGCTCCTAATTATTATGTTCTTAAAATGAATTCTATTTTTTCAAAATCCTTTCTCTTCCTCGCCTCTGAGTCAGAAGGTTGTGGATTTACATCCCACTCCAGTGTCTTCAGCACAAAATCGAGGCTGACACTCCCAGTGCAGTGCTGAGAGAGTGCTGCAATGTTGGAGGTGCCGTCTTTCAGATGGGACGTTAAAGCGAGGCCCGTCTGACGTAAAAGCTCCCCTGGCACTAGTTTGAAGAACAGCAGGGGAGTTATCCCTGGTGTCCTGGCCAATATTTATCCCTTAATCAACATCAGTAAAACTAGCAGATGTCTTGTCATTTTCATTTTGCTGTTTGTGGGAGCTTGCTGTGCAGAAATTGGCTGCTGTAGTTACTACATTGCAACAGTGACTACACTTGAAAAAGTATTTATTTTGCTGTAAAACACGTTGGGATGTCCGGTGGACATGAAAGGCGCTATATAAATGCAAGTCCTTCTTTTTTTTCTTTAATGGTCACAAAATTCTGAAGTATAAGTAGGAATATAATCTAGGCTGACACTCCAGTGCAGTGCTGAGGGAGTGCTGGAGGACAATTTGAAAATCATAATACAGTCAAGCAGAGTCAGCATAGTTTTACGAAAGGGAAATCATGTTTGACAAATTTGCTGGAGTTCTTTGAGGATGTAACGAGCAGGGTGGATAAAGGGGAATCAGTGGATGTGGTGTCTTTGGATTTCCAGAAGATATTTGATGAGGTGCCACATAAAAGGTTACTGCACAAAATAAAAGCTCATGGGGTTGGGGGTGGTGGGGGGGGTGGTAAAATATTAACATGGATAGAGAATTGGCTAACTAACAGAAAACAGAGTCAGGATAAATGGGTCATTTTGAGGTTGGAAAGGTGTAACTAGTGGGGTGCCGCAGGGATCAGTGATGGGGCCTCAACTATTTACAATCTATATTAATGACTTGGATGAAGGGACCGAGTGTAATGTAGCTAAATTTGCTGATGATGCAAAGATAGGTGGGAAAGCAAGTTGTGAGGAGGATGCAAAGAATCTGGAAAAGGATATAGATAGGCTTAGTGAGTGGGCAAAAATTTGGCAGATGGACTATGAGGGAAAATGTGAGATTATCCACTTTGCTAGAAAAAATAAAAAAGCAAATTATTATTTAAGTGGGGAGAGATTGCAAGATCCTGCGGTGCAGTAGGATCTGGGAGTTCTTGTGCATGAAACACAAAACATTAGCTTGGAGTTACAAATGAAGGCAAATGGAATGTTGGCCTTTATTGCAAGGGGGATGGAGTATAAGAGTAGGGAAGTCCTGCTACAAATGTACAGGGTATTGGTGAGGCCACACCTGGAGTACTGCGTACAGTTTTGGTCTTCTTATTTAAGGAAGGATATACATGCATTAGTGGCAGTTCAGAGAAGGTTCACAAGGTTGATTACTGAGATGAAGCAGTTGTCTTATGAAGAAAGGTTGAGCAGGTTGGGCCTATACTCATTGGAGTTTGGAAGACTGAGAGGTGATCTTATTGAAATATAAAAGATTCTAAGGGAGCTTGACAAGGTGGATGCAGTGAGGATATTTTCTCTCATGGGAGAATCTAGAACTAGGGGGCATAGTTTCAGAACAAGGGGTCACCCATTTAAAACGGAGATGAGGAGGAATTTCTTCTCTCAGAGGGTCGTCATTCTTTGGAATTCTCTACCTTAGAGAGCTGTGGAGGCTGGGTCATTGAATATATTTAAGGTGGCGATAGACAGATTTTTGAATGATAAGGGAGTGAAGGGTTATGGGAAGCGGGCAGGGAAATGGAGCTGAGACCAAGATCAGATCAGCCATGATCTTATTGAATGGAGGAGCAGCTTCGAGGGGCCAAATAGCCTACTCCTGCTCCTGTTTCTTATGTTATGTTCTTGTAAAAAATTGATGAGCAGAAAAGACAAGTTGGTCCATCAATCCTGTCTCACATTCTCCCCTCCACCCAGGTAGGTCCCTTATTTCTGAGCCCTTTGGCTGCGCTGCATATCAGTCATTCAACCACAAATTCCAAATCCCATGGATTTCTGAGCTCTTGTGAGATATTGCCCCTGAGATGTGCAGGCTATGTGGTGACTGTGAGCCCTCCAGGCCACCATAGTTCCATGTATGTGGTAGCAGGGTAGGCCTGTGCTATCTGGCAGGCCCCTAGTTGTCTGTGTGTCATCTGCGGCCAGACCATCATTCTCCCCCCACTGCCCCTCACCAATATCAAGGGCCGGATTTTCGGACTTCTGATGTCCTTGTTAGCACCCCGGAGGGGCGGAAGTGGCGGCGGTAAACACTTCCAGCGCCCCGTCGGGACATTCGGTGCCGGTAGCGACGGAGGTGCTGAGCATTACCGCCCGGAAGGGGCGAGCCAGTGTCCAATGCCCCGGGTTGCGACACCAGCTCGAGTTTTGTCTGCCACCAGATCTGTAACGCTCCGTAGAGTGCCCCCTGGTGTGAAAGAGGGCGGTCCGAGCTGTAGTGGCTGCAGTGAGATAAGTAATATCAGGTAAGTATGATTGTTTTTTTCTTTGCAATTTATGTTGTGGTGGCATGAGTTATTTATTGGGAATGTTTATGGTGGATATTTTTCAGGTCTTCTTCTCCCCCCACAGGCCTCTCTGAGAGCACTCCCGGGCCGACTGTTTAGCTCGGGATTTTTCCAATGCTCAGCCGGCCTAGCGCCCTGAGAGAGGTGCGCAACGCCTCCCTTAGCGCTCCGCCCCACACTCAGGGTAACACTCTTTCGCCTCTGAGTCCCACTTCAGAGACCTGAGCACAAAATCTAGGCCGACGGTATTGCATAGAGTGCTGGTCACCACATTATAGCAAAGATGTGATTGAACTAGCAAGATTACAGAAGAGATTTCCGAGGATGTTGCCAGGCCTGGAGAATTTTAGCTATGAGGAAAGATTAGATAGGCTGGGGTTGTTTTCTTTGGAGCAGAGGAGAGATTTAAGTGAAGTGTATAAAATTATGAGGGGCCTATATAGAGTGGATAGGGACCTATTTCCATTAGCAGCGAGGTCAACAATCAGGGGACAACAACAAAAACACCTTGTATTTATATAGCGTCTTTAATGTAGTAAAATGCCCCAAGGTGCTTCACAGGAGTATTACACCAAAAACATTTGACAACGAGCCACTTAAGATAAAAATTAGGGCAGGCAACCAGAAGCTTCTACAAAGAGGTAGATTTTAAGGAGCTCATTTCAGGGTGAAATATAGCATCAAGGTTGCGAACTGTGAGGTTCAACCTCAGGCAGATGTTAGGGGGAGAGATGGAATCATCATCATCATAGGCAGACCCTCGGAATCGAGGAAGACTTGCTTCCACTCTAAAAGTGAGTTCTAAGGTGAATGTATGGTCCAATACAGGAATTACAGTCTCTGGCACGGGTGGGACAGACAGTAGTTGAAGGAAAGGGTGGGTGGGGAGTCTGGTTTGCCAGACGCTCCTTCTGCTGCCTGCGCTTGGTTTCTGCTTGCTCTCGGCGACGAGACTCGAGGTGCTCAGCGCCCTCCCGGATGCTCTTCCTCCACTTAGGGCGGTCTTTGGCAAGGGACTCCCAGGTGAATAGGCAAGGCTAGGCTACTGGCTCGGCAATGGAGTTTGTGGTGGGGACTGAAAACAATGGCTTCGGAATGTCAATATTTAATTGGAGAACATTTCTGCTCATCCAGAACTGGATGCTGGACAAGCAGCCTGACAATTTAGAGAACGTGGAGCGGTTGAGGGAAGTGGTGGTGAAGTAGAGCTGGGTGTCATCAGCGCACATGTGGAAACTGTCGCTGGGTTTTCGGATGATGTCGCCAGGGGTCAGCATGTAGATGAGAAATAGGAGGGAGCCAAGGATAGATCCTTGGGGGACACCAGAGGTAACGATGTTTGGCGGGAAGAGAAACAATTGCAGGATATGCTCCAGCTATGATTAGATAGATAATAATGAAACCAGCTGGACGACGGTAGAGACACTTTATAGAAGGATGGAGTGGTCAACCGTGTCAAAGGCTGCATACAAGTCAAGAAGGACGAGGAGGGATAGTTTGTCTTTGCCACATTCAAAAAGGATGTCATTTCTGACTTTGATGAGAACCATTTCAGAACAGTGGCAATGGAGGAAACCTGATTGGATGGATTCAAACATGGAATTTTGGCATACCACCATCTTCTCAAGGGCAATTAGGGACAGGCAATCAATGCTGGCCTTGCCAGCGATGCCCACATCCCATGAACGAATAATTAAAAAGTTGGATCCCTGCCCCGGTCAGGAACCTGTCCTGCTCCCTCTCTGAGGCAGAGTGTCGGCACCCACTGCACCAGCCCGCAACACATTCCCGAGGCACTGCTCTCTGAGAGAAGAGGAACAGCCCAACACTGCAGTCGATTCTTGCTCTCGTGTAATTTAAACTTGTGACCCCTGGTCCTCCCCCATCTGTCAACCGTGAATAATCTGTTATGCTCATAATAAAGGACAAAACTGAGTACTGTGTACAAGGAGCAAGGGTGACCTTAGCTCCTTTAATGCGACTCCAGAGTGCAGGTACCACGTGGGTGGCCTGCTTATATACAGTGCTCCCAAGGGATGCTGGGATCCCTTGGGACTCCAACAGGTAGGCCCTCTGGTGGTAGTGTAATACAGGTTGCAAGGGGTTAAATACATAACATAATCCATCAACGGGCACTCAATCCAGGCCTTTTCATTATTTTCTGGACCTCTCAGGTAGCCTTTAAGTCTGCACTGCTCTAATGTAAATAGACCCAGCTCTTTAAGCCCATCTGTGTAACAAATTAAATCAGACACCTGTGCTGAATCCAAATATTACACATATGTAATGAGGCATTCATAGGGGACATAAAGGACTTTGATTTATCTTAATACACACATCAAACTGCTAGATGAGACAGAGGTTTTAAGAAAATTGTTTGAATGATCCGAAGGTTGATAATTCCTAAATTTGAGCCATTCTTTATTACAATGAATGGATGTTCATTGCAAGGAAACTTTCACAGCATCTACCTGAATATTAAAATGAATTCCTTAATCAGGCGCTATGAGCCATGCCAACATTTAATTTCAACTCATAGCCAGGGCTTTGCATGTGTTGACTCGCCTTAATATATCTCTGTCGCTGTTGGAGCATAAATCAAATTGCTTTGTCTTTGTAAGCCTCCTCCCACTGCTCTTAAACATGTGACTCCCACTCAATACCTCACTTCTTGATGCGTTCAATGTGCTGAATCTAATGGACCGTAAGTGCACAATTACACAGCGGGCCAATCATCGCGGTCTCTCACGGGCGCGTACGATGTGCGCGCGCACCCGAAGAGGCCCCACAAGTACCGGTTCTCAGCGTGCACATGCGCTTAAAACCAGCACTTCCGACCTGTCATAATTTATTTTGACAGATCCAATGCATCCCCCGTAGAAGGGCCTTCGTGGGTGGAGATTTGAGCTATTTGTCCAACTCCTGTCTAGTGAACATCCTTCAAACTCTTACGCCAGGTCAAAACTTTACCAGCGTAAGAGTTTTAAAAGATAGAAAAATAAAGTGTTATCAATAATTTTAATATTAAAAACCCTGTCCATGAAGGTAAGTTTATTTTTACCCTTATAAAACATATTAAAAAAATTCAATAATATTGTTTTTTGTCTAAAACATTTAATTAAATTCAATTTCAATTAATTTTAAATATGTGAAGTACTTTTCTTATTTAATTTAAATGGTTATGTGTATTTGGGGGTATCCGCATTCATAGAGATGGTGATCTTCGTACAAACAGAACTCGACATTACTGTGAAGAGGGATACGCCATTTTCCTCTGTTGGTCCAGGCCCATGTGAGCCAAGGCTGCACATTCACTCCTGGAATACGTGGGCCCCTACGCTAGGCTGCGATGGAGTCCTTGGTGCGCAAGTGTTCGTTCCTCCCGGACCACCAGGTTCATTCATAAAATACATTTTGGTCAGAGGCGTCCGCCCACAGGAAGCCTTCAACCACAATCTCTTGGCCAATATAACGGCAGTGCTTAAATATATTCATGAGAGACGCTTCCTCCATCCCCCCTTCCACAGCCATGTAATGTCCCAGGAGAGGCAAAAAAAAACAGACAAAAACCCCAGGGCCAATAAAGGAAAAAGTACGCTGGAAGCTTCCTCTCCGACCCCCTCAGGTGATGGAAACCAGTCCGGGAGATCACACGGACCCAGTGTTGCCTATAAAGACATTGACCTTCTCTACAGCCATCCTGGGTGTGAGGCAGGCTTGACGGACCACTTGTTGGTCTTTTCCTGCCTCTTTTTTTTCATATATTTGTATCAGACTTCATCCCAACTGATTTTTAGAAAACAACACGCATCTTGGCTTTTGGGACAGCGGAAAGGCTTTGTGTAAAATGTTAAAATGAAAGTAAAATACTGCAGATGCTGGAACTTGGAATAAAAACAGAAAATGCTGGAAATCTCAACAATCAGGCAGCATCTGTGGAGAGGAAGCAGAGTTAACGTTTCGGGTCGATGACCCTTCATCAGAACTCGAGAGTGTTCGGAAATAACATTCTTAAGAAACACTGAAAGGGGGAGGGGAAGAAAGAACAAAAGGGAAGGTCTGTGATGGGGTGGAAGGCAGGAGGGATTAGAGAGACAAAAGGAATGATGGGCCAAATGCAAATAGTAATGCCAGGAGTTAGAAAAACATTAGTCAAGATAGGGTGTGAATGGTGGGATATAACCAACTGCCATTAGAGACAAGGAAAAAAAAAAGAAAGACAGAAACAGGCTCTGAGGGGGGCGGGGGACGGGAGAGGGGTGGCAGGGGGAGAGAAGGGAGCCAAAGATTGGCAGCTGTTATGCTCTGAAATTTTTGAACTCGATGTTGAATATGTGTAAAATATTGATCGTTTTCTCTTTGTCCTGCCCCATTCACTATGGGTAGGTGGTAAATTTAGCTGCATAAAATATACAGGCCGAGGAATGCTGGCACCAACATGGTGAATTGCTTTTAATTCAATCCTGGGATGTGGGCATCGCTGGGAAAGCAGGCATTTATTGCCCATCCCTAATTGCTCCTTGAGAAGGTGGTGGTGAGCCGTCTTCTTGAACCGCTGCAGTCCGTGTGGTGAAGGTGCTCCCACAGTGCTGTTAGGGAGGGAGTTTCAGGATTGTGACCCAGCGACGTTGAAGGAATGGCCGATATATTTCCAAGTCTGGATGGTGTGTGATTGGAGGGGAAACTTGCAGGTGGTGGTGATCCCATGCGTTTGCTGCCCTTGTCCTTCTAGATAGCATCTCAGCCTCTAACACTTCAATCCACATTCCTGTGCCTGCTAAATTAATGCACAGTTAAACTAAATGGAGTAATGCCTACCTTTAAATAGGCATTCAAAGAAAACTTGTTGCATGTTATCTAGAATGACATTGAATTTACAGCACATAAACAAGCCTTTCGGCCCAACTGGTCTATGCCAGCATGTGTGCTCCACTCGAGCCTCCTCCTACCCAACATCATCTTACCTTATTAGTCTAACCTTCTATTCCTTTCTCCCTCATGTACCTATCTAGTTTCCCCTTAAATGCATCGATACTATTCACCTCAACCACTCACTGTGGTAGCGAGTTCCACATTTTCATCACTCTCCGGGTGAAGACGTTTTTCCTGAGTTCCCTTTTGGATTCATTGGTGACAATCTGATATTTATGGTCCCTTGTTTAGGAATCTTCACAAGTGGAAGCATCTTGGGGTTGAAACTGCCCCTCTCCTTCAGGCCTGTTACCCGCAAATTGGCGGCCAGACTGCAGAGTGGAGTGGCTGCCAACTTTTGGTCGAATAGTCCAATTGCCATCCCGAAGTTTCTCGGTGGTGCCCCGATCCCCCCCTTAATCCCATTGAAGCCCATGGGATTAAAGGGATAGAGGCAGCATGGATACAAAATTAGCTAAGGGACAGAAAGCAGAGAGTAGTGGTGAACGGTTGCTTTTAAGACTGGAGGGAAGTATAGAGTGGTGTTCCCCAGGAGTCAGTATTTTCGGGGGTCTGCCTAAGAAGAAGAAGAACAAGAGGAAGTATTCGGACCACTGCTCTGCTTTATATAGATTAATGAACTGGCCTTGGTTACACAGGATGTAATTTCAAAGTTTGCAGATGATACAGAACTTGGGAATATAATAAACAGTGGGGAGGATAGTATGACTTCAGGAGGACATGCACAGACTGGTGAAATGGGAAAACATATCCTTGGCTTTGTAAATAGAAGCATTGAGTACAAAAGTAAGGAAGCAATGGCAAATGTTTGTAAATCACTGGTTCCCAGCTGGATTATTGCATTCAATTGTGGACACCAGAATTTAGGAAGGTTGCCAAGGCCTTGAAGAGGAGATTTAATAGAATGGTACCAGGGATGAGGGACTTAATTATGTGCAGAGACTGGAGAAGCTTGGATTGTTATCCCAGGAGAGAGTTATGGTGAGAACTAATAGAGGTGTTCTAAGGGGAGTGTAAGGGTTGGCGTTTCTTGACTGATTATGGCCACCGTAGTTGTCATGACGTTTTCCCGCTACTGGGTGGCGTTTTATGATTGGACAGACAGGCAGAAAGACAGGAGGGAGAAAGAGAGCAATCATCATGGTCCGCCTCCATTTTAGCTAGAACTTTATGTAACTTTTGCTAATTAGGAACAAATCTTCTGCAGTAGAAAACCTTCCCAGACGTACAGTTATGTAAGTAAGTTCTCCTTATCCAATCATTCTGGAATTATTGTATTTTATCTTTGATGTACAGTAAGATATAAGTAACTTCTCTCTTTTGTTGCTTTATTTGATTATCACTGTTGTATTATAATAATTCTAGATCTGTCTTTTATTTTTTATCCACAGCTTTACACTGCATTTATTAAAGGATTTGGATTCTGAAGCTCTGACCTTTAGTCATATTTATTGGTGTAGTTTTGAAGCTAGCTGCACAATCAGAGTTATCGCTTGCCATACGCTACACTCTGACAGAACCCAGTACAGGG
Source organism: Pristiophorus japonicus (assembly GCF_044704955.1). Classification (NCBI taxonomy): domain Eukaryota; kingdom Metazoa; phylum Chordata; class Chondrichthyes; family Pristiophoridae; genus Pristiophorus; species Pristiophorus japonicus. Next base: position 60,615,588 of record NC_091982.1, read on the forward strand.
AGATTTAATAGAGGTGTTCAAAATCATGAAAGGTATTGATAGAATAAATAATATTCAGAAGGGAATTGAAAAAATAATAAGAGGGAGCATTTATAAGGCTTTAGGAAAATAGCAGGGGAATGGGACTAATGGGATAGCTCTTACAAAGAGCCGGCACAAACACAATGGGATGAATGGCCTCCTTCTGCGCTGTATAATTCTATGGCGCAAAGTTGGGGGCCATAACAGCTGCGAGGCAGGAGTTCCTCCCTCAGGCGTGGAAGTCTCGCCCCACGTCATATATTCGGGTTACCGTCCCCGAGAGAAAGTGAAGCGTAAACTATTGCATTGCACATCCTCTTGGGGGTGGGAGCGGGTCACAAAGCCTCCGTGATGTTTACACCGCTACGCGGTGAGACGCGTAGCGCTGCCCCGTAGACAGGGTCCTCCCCTTCATTAAGCAGGTGGAAAACGGGCGGGAAATGGGGGCCATCACTGGACCACCAGGGAGCGGGGTGCCGTGGCGACAGAGTGCTGGGATGCAACATCGCGCCACGGACTCCGCGAACGACCAACAAGAAGGCCACAACCGGTAAGTCGGCCATTGTTTTACCCAGTCGCACCGCCCCTTTAATTTTTGCCCCGCGAGCGGCCAACAGCACGGTACACGTCCTCTTAAACTGTCGTTGGTATCGCTCCGGCGCAGCTGCAGGGGCCGCTACCAAATTCTCACTCCGGGGCGAAAACGGTTCGCTGCGCACGGTGATGATCATCATCACCGGTGCAGCAGAGCAGGAGATACCGGTTGCCATAAGAACATAAGAACATAGAACATAAGAATTAGGAACGGGAGTAGGCCATCTAGCCACTTGAGCCTGCTCCCCCACTCAACAAGATCATGGTTGAACTAGCCGTGGACTCAGCTCCACTTACCCGCCCGCTCCCCATAACCCTTAATTCCCTTATTGGTTAAAAATCTATCTATCTGTGATTTGAATACATTCAATGAGCTAGCCTCAACTGCTTCCCTGGGCAGAGAATTCCACAGATTCACAAGCCTCTGGGAGAAGAAATTCCTTCTCAACTCAGTTTTAAATTGACTCCCCCGTATTTTGAGGCTGTGCCCCCTAGTTCTAATCTCCCCGACCAGTGGAAACAACCTCCCTGCCTCTATCTTGTCTATCCCTTTCATGATTTTAAATGTTTCGTTAAGATCACCCCTCATCTTTCTGAACTCCAACGAGTAAAGACCCAGTCTACTCAATCTATCATCATAAGGTAACCCCCTCATCTCCGGAATCAGCCTAGTGAATCGTCTCTGTACCCCCTCCAAAGCTAGTATATCCTTCCTTAAGTAAGGTGACCAAAACTGCACGCAGTACTCCAGGTGCGGCCTCACCAATACCCTGTACAGTTGAAGCAGGACCTCCCTGCTTTTGTACTCTATCCCTCTCGCAATGAAGGCCAACATTCCATTCATCTTACTGATTACCTGCTGCAACTGCAAACTAACTTTTTGGGATTCATGCACAAGGACCCCCAGGTCCCTCTGCACCGCAGCATGTTGTAATTTCTCCCCATTCAAATAATATTCCCTTTTACTGCTTTTTTTTCCAAGGTGGATGACCTCACATTTTCCGACATTGTTTTCCATCTGCCAAACCTTAGCCCATTCGCTTAACCTATCTAAATCTCTTTGCAGCCTCTCTGTGTCCTCTATACAATCCACTTTCCCACTAATCTTTGTGTCATCTTCAAATTTTGTTACACTACACTCTGTCCCCTCTTCCAGGTCATCTATGTATATTGTAAACAGTTGTGATCCAAGCACCGATCCCTGTGACACACCACTAACCACCGATTTCCAACCCGAAAAGGACCCATTTATCCCGACTCTGCTTTCTGTTAGCCAGCCAATTCTCTATCTAAATGCGAATACATTTCCTCTGACTCCGCATATCTTTATCTTCTGCAGTAACCTTTTGTGTGGCACCTTATCGAATGCCTTTTGGAAATCTAAATACACCGCACCCATCGGTACACCTCTATCCACCATGCTCGTTATATCCTCAAAGAATTCCAGTAAATTAGTTAAACATGATTTCCCCTTCATGAATCCATGTTGCATCTGCTTGATTGCACTATTCCTATCTAGATGTCCCGCTATTTCTTCCTTAATGATAGCTTCAAGCATTTTCCCCACTACAGATGTTAAACTAACCGGTCTATAGTTACCTGGCTTTTGTCTGCCCTCTTTTTTAAACAGAGGCGTTACATTAGCTGCTTTCCAATCCGCTGGTACCTCCCCAGAATCCAGAGAATTTTGGTAGATTATAACGAATGCATCTGCTATAACTTCCGTCATCTCTTTTAATACCCTGGGATGCATTTCATCAGGACCAGGGGACTTGTCTACCTTGAGATCCATTAACCTGTCCAGCACTACCACCGTCGCTAAACTCCAGGACGAAAAGTCATTGGTGCCCCATTCTAACGGAAGGCGCAGATGCTCCCGAATCATTCCCCCTGTGATTCTATCGAGATTATTCGAGACTGCATTGGGGGCACTGTAGGAATGGTTGACTTAAGATCCACCTAATGTCTCTTACTTCATGATCTTGTAAATGTGGACTTGGAATTTAGAAGAAAAAAATATGTAATTTTGTTTCAATATTTTATAGTTTATAATATCAAATTAAATATCACATAAAAATAATGACAGAATGTAAGACTTTAGCATAGGCCTGAAATGTGTGCCCTGGAACCAGTAACCCCTGTCCTTTAACCCCACGTTCACTGGACGCTACATTTGGTCTTAACTGCTTGGGTGGGATTATTATCCTTTTGGCGGGGCGTAATATCGGATCAGCTGCCCTCGCTAAAGTTTGCGATTTCCGGCAACGCCTACGAGCAACGCCACAGAGAATCGGCCAGTTAGCGATAAGAGTGGTGGGATTCAATGTTCCCGTTGTACTGGGTTGCCTGCAAGGTCCTGCACAGGCCGCTCACCGGCTCTCACATTATGGATACCGCGCATGAGCAGAAATTTGATCGGGGTGCACAGGAGGCAGCACAGCTTATGGGGGAGCATTGGCGGTATTCGCCTTGGGCGGCAGCTCTGCACAAGCGACAGCGAATCAGCAGCCCTGTAAATAAAAAGGAAGACTTGCCTTTCTATAGCGCCTTTCATGATCTCAGGACATCCCAACGCACCTCACAGCCAATGAAGTACTTATTGAAGTGTAGTCACTGTTGTAATGTGGGAAACGCGGCAGCCAATTTGCGCACAGCACGCTCCCACAAACAGCGATGCGATAATGACCAGATCATCTGTTTTAGTGATGTTGATTGAGAGATAATGTCGGGGGAACTCCTCTGCTCTTCTTCGAACTAGTGGCCGTGGGATCTTTTACATCCACTTGTGAGGGCAGACGGGGCCTTGGTTTAACATCTCATTTGAAAGACGACAAGTCCGGCAGTGCAGTGCTCCCTCAGTACTGTCCCTCCAACAGTGCAACGCTCCCTCAATACTGTCCCTGTAACAGTGCAGCGCTTGCTCAATACTGTCCCTGAAACAGTGCAGCATTCCCTCAATACTGTCCCTGCAACAGTGCAGCGCTCCCTCAATACTGTCCCTCTGACAGTGCAGCACTCCCTCAATACTGTCCCTCTGATGGTGCAGCATTTCCTCAATACTGTCCCTTGAACAGTGCGGCGCTCCCTCAGTACCGCCCCTCTGACAGTGCAGCACTCCCTCAGTACTGCCCCAACGACAGTGCGGCACTCCCTCAGTACTGCCCCTCCGACAGTGAAGCGCTCCCTCAGTACTGCCCCTCCGACAGTGAAGCGCTCCCTCAGTACTGCCCCTCTGACTGTGCAGCGCTCCCTCAGTACCACCCCTCCGACAGTGCGGCGCTCCCTCAGTACTGCCCCTCTGACAGTGCAGCACTCCCTCAATGCTGCCCCTCGATCAGTGCCATTCTCCCTCAATACTGTCCCTTGAACAGTGCAGCGCTCCCCAGTACCGCCCCTCCGACAGTGCAGCGCTCCCTCAGTACTGCCCCTCCGACAGTACAGCACTCCCTCAGTACTGCACTGGGAATGTCAGCTGGATTATGGGCTCAAGTCTCTGGAGTGGGGCTTGAACACATAACCTTCTGACTTCAAAAGGATTGGTTACGCTTATCAAAACCTTTAATTATTCTGATGGATAAATAGTATCCGAAAGGTTAAATCTTTCTTACTTAGGTGCAGATTATTCTGTTAAATATTCTGTCTCGATGAGGAACTCAAAGGAGCAAGTGAACAGGAACTAATCAGAGAGATGGTCGAGCTGCCTTTGGATCCAGTATATGTTTACACAGTGTGCTGTCTTATTCAAGGTGCTTCAGAAATTTGTAATTCTGAAGCTTATTCAACTGCATCCATTTGGTTTGGTATATCTTGGGAAACAAAAAAAGAACCTTTAAACTCAGTGTCTCTTACAGAGACTATGGCTCCATATTCCATCAGAGTAATTACACAAAAGAAAAGCAATTATTAAAAATGCATGACTTGTCTTCAGTTTTGAATGTGTGAAGGTCTCTTGCTTTGTTCACAGTTCATTTAGCCCAGTAAAGGTAGAAGAGAAATCGAGACCTTCCAGGCAACCAGACTCCTACATCATCTGTAAAGGCTGCGGTGGTGGCATTTTCTCAGAGGCAAATGCTTAATTGCACAGCAGCGCACTGCTCCCACACAGTTAAAGAGAATTAGCAACATCAGAATCCATCTCTCAGCTGTGGGCATAACTCCTCCGAGTGAGTCAGTCAAGGCCTGTGTAAGTCTGCATGTGTGTGATGTTCGAATGTCTGTAACAGCCCTGGGCAGTGGACAAATGCTCGGTCCGTCTGGCATATCACCGAGGAAACCTCGCTCCCTCTGACAGCGATTCGCTAGAGGTTTCGGAAAAAGCTTTATGCGGCCCAAATTCGGTACCATCCGCATTGAAGTGGTGATGACGCCGGGGCGCTACCTTTAGCGTCCGGCGATGTCTACCGCCTCAAAGTGGGATAGTCAGCTGTTTCGCCCCCGAGTGGAGAGTGGAGCACTAAGGGAAGAGTTCCACGCGCCTTTTCGGGCGGTAACGGAGCCAGCATCCTAACGCCTGAAGGTGATACAAAGAATCTTGGTGAAAATTTCAATGAACTTCACCCACACAGCCCCACGACTGCAATAAATAAATAACGGTCTAAAAATTTAAATTTGAGCACTTACCTTGCTCTCCGGACGATACCGTCCTGGGAAAATCGCTGGACTGACTGCTTTCCCCTGCCGGTGTCAGCACCAGGTGCTACTGCAGGCATAAGAGTGAGCTTAGCAAAGGCGGGGACCAAGGGAGCATCGGCAATCAGCCAGCACCGCCGCTTAACTGTCAGTGAAGTTTGTGGCAGGCGCTGACAGCGCGGCGCTCATGCGGTAGGTGTTTAGAGGCCCGTTAGTGCCCCTCTCTGGCGCTAACGATGGTGCTAAACAACTGAATTTCTACCCCTATGTCTTTTGCAGAATTTGAGGATGATGTCTGCCTTGGAATGTAAACATTTGGCCGAATATTCATTTCCAATGTAAGTTGCCTCATCTCCAAGTTAGATGGTTGTGAGTTTGATTCCCACTCCAGAGACTTGAGCACTAAATCCAGTGCCAAGGGAGTGCTGCACCGTCGGAGGTGCCGCCTTTTGGAGGAGGTGTTAAACTGAGGCCCCGTCTGCCCTCTCAGGTGGATGTAAAAGATCCCATGGCAGTATTTTGAAGAAGAGTAGGGGCGTTCTCCCCGGTGTCCTCGCCAATATTTATCCCTCAATCGACATCACTAAAATGGATTATCCGGTAATTATTTTATTGCTGTTTGTGGGAGCTTGCTGTGCACAAATTGGTGATCGCATTTCCTACATTACAACAGTGACTACACTTCAAAAGTACTTCATTGGTTCTGAAGTGTTTTGGGACATCCTGAGGTCATAAGATCACAAGAAATAGGAGCAGGAGTAGGCCATTTGGCCCCTTGAGCCTGCTCTGCCATTCAATAAGATTGTGGCTGATCTGATCATGGACTCAGTTCCACTTCCCTGCCGGCTCCCCATAACCCTTTATTCCCTTATCGCTCAAAATTCTGTCCATATTAAATATATTCAATGACCCAATCTCCACAGCTCTCTGGGGCAGAAAATTCCATAGATTTACAACTCTCTGAGAGAAGAAATTCCTCCTCATCTCAGTTTTAAATGGGCGGCCCCTTATTCTGAGATTATGCCCCCTAGTTTTAGTTTCCCCTATGAATGGAAATATCCCCACTGCATCCACTTTGTCAAGCCCCCTCATTATCTTTGACGTTTCGATAAGATTACCTCTCATTCGTCTGAACTCCAATGAGTATAGGCCCAACCTACACAACCTATATTCATAAGTCAACCACCTCATCTCCGGAATCAACCTAGTGAACCTTCTCTGAACAGCCTCCAATGCAAGTATATCCTTCCTTAAATACGGAGAACAAAATTATACACAGTACTCTAGGTGTGGCCTCACCAATACCCTATACAGTTGTAGCAGGACTTCCCTGCTTTTATACTCTATCCCCTTGCAATAAAGGCCAACATTCCATTTGCCTTCCTGATTACTTGCTGTACCTGCATACTAACCTTTTGAGTTTCATGCACAAGGACCCCCAGGTCCCTCTGTACTGCAGCACGTTGCAATTTTTCTCCATTGAAATTATAATTTGCTTTTCTATTATTTCTGCCAAAGAGGATAACCTCACATTTCCGCACATTATACTGCATCTGCCAAATGTTTGCCCATTCGGCTAACTACTATAGAATTTTTAGAGGAATATTGAAAGTTAAGAGGCAATATTAAAAAGGATATTAGGAATGCTAAGAGAGAGCACGAGAAATTCTTGGCCAGTAAAATTCAGGAAAATCTGAAGATGTTCTATAAATATATTAAGATTAAGAGGGTAACTAAAGAAAGGGTAGGGCCTATTAAAGACCATGAGGGTAATCTTTATGTGGAGGCGGAAGATGTTGGGAGAGTTCTTAATGAATACTTTGCATCTGTTTTCACAAAGGAAAGGGGCAATGCAGATACTGCTATCGAGGAGGAGTGTGATATTCTGGATGAAATAAATATAGTGAGAGAGGAAGTATTAAGAGGTTTAGCAGCTTTGAAAGTCGGTAAGTGCCCACGACCAGATGAAATGCATCCCAGGCTGTTGAGCGAAGTAAAAAAGGAAATAGCAGAGGCATTGACCATCATTTTCCAGTCCTCTTTGGATCTGGGCATGGTGCCGGAAGATTGGAAACTGCTAATGTAGTACCCTTGTACAAGAAAGGAGAAAAGGATAGGGCGAGTAATTAATGGCCTGTCAGCCTAACCTCAGTGTTGGGAAAATTATTGGAAAAAATCCTGAAAGATAGGATAAATCTGCATTTGGAAAGGCAAGGATTAATTAGGGACAGTCAGCACGGATTTGTTAAGGAAAGATCGTGTTTGACTAACCTGATTGAATTTTTTGAGGAGGTAACCAGGAGGGTTGATGAGGATAGTGCGTACGATGTAGTAGATATGGATTTTAGCAAGGCTTTTGGTAAGGTCCCACATGATAGCTGGTAGGCCAGGTGAATAAGGTGGTTAAGAAGGCATATGGAATGCTTGCCTTTATTGGCAGGGACATAGAATTTAAGAACAGCGAGGTTATGCTTATATTGTATAATACTTTGGTTAGGTCACAGCTTAAGTACTGATTGCAGTTCTGGTCACTATTATAGGAAGGACGTGATTGAACTAGAGCAGGTGCAGAGGAGATTTACTAGGATGCTGTCTGGAATGGAGAATTTTAGTTATGAGGACAGATTGGATAGGCTGGGTTTGTTCTCAGTGGAACAGAGGAGATTGAAGGAGACCTCATTGAGGTGTACAAATATTGAGGGGTCTGGACATGGTGGATAGTAAGAGCCTATTTCCATTTGTGGAGGGATCTATTACGAGGGGGCATCATTTTAAGGTGGTTGGTGGAAGGTTTAGAGGTGATTTGATGGGGGGGGACTCATTTATGCAGAGGGTTATGGGGATCTGGAACTCGTTGCCTGGAAGAGTGGTGGATGCAGAAACCCTCACTACTTTTAAGAGATGGTTGGATGGGCATTTAAAGTGCAGTAACCTGCAGGGTTACGGACCTAGAGCTGGTAATTGGGATTCGACAAGATTATCTTTTGTTGGACGGAGCAGATATAATGGTAAGTATTGCAGGGAATAGAATACGGCCAGGGTGATCTCCTGGACTAGTTTCGATTGCCTGGATGTATCGGAGAGGAATTTTCCCAGATTTTTTCTCCCTAAATTGGCCTGGGTTTTTATCTGGTTTTTGCCTCTCCCAGGAGATCACATGGCTATGTTTGGGGTGGAGTGTAGAATATTTCAGTATAAGGAGTGTCGCAGTTGTGTGAGACGGACTGGTTGGGCTGGGTGCTCTTTGCCTTTCCGTCATTGTTCATGGATTTATATGTAACCTTTACGGCTGCTGACCGAGGGCGGCGCGGCTCTTTGTCGGCCGGAGCAGATACGATGGGACGGAATGGCATCCTTCTGCGCTGTAAATTTCTATGTTTCTATGTTTCACTTAGCCTGTCTATGTCCCTTGGCAGATATTTTGTGTCCTTCTCACAATTTGCTTTCCCACACATCTTTGTATCATCAGCAAACTTGGCTACATTACACTTGGTCCCTTCATCCAAGTCATCAATATAGATTGTAAATAGTTGAGGCCCCAGCATTGATCCCTGTGGCACCCCACTAGTTACTGTTTTCCAACTGGAAAATGACCCATTTATCCTGACTCTGTTTTCGGTTAGTTAGCTAATCCTCTATCCATGCTAATATATGACCTCCAATCCCGTGAACTTTAATCTTGTGCAGTAAGCATTTATTTGCCATCTTATCGAATGCCATCTGGAAATCCAAATACACCACATCCAATGATTCCCCCTTATCCACCCTGCTCGTTACATCCTCAAAAACTCCAGCAAATTTGTTAAACATAATTTCCCTTTCATAAAACCATGTTGACTCTGCTTGATTGAAGCATGCTTTTCCAAATGTCCTGCTACTGCTTATTTAATAATGGACTCCAGCATTTTCCCAACGACAGATGTTAGGCTAACTGGTCTATAGTTTCCTGCTTTCTGTCTGCCTCCTTTTTTAAATAGGGGTGTTACATTTACAGTTTTCCAATCCGCTGGGACCTCCCCAGATTTCAGGGAATTTTGGTAGATTACAACCAATGCATCCACTATCTCTGCAGCCACTTTTTTTAAGACCCTACGATGCAAGGCATCAGGTCCAGGAGACTTCTCTGCCTTTAGTCCCATTATTTTACCGAGTATTACTTCTTTAGTGATAGTGATTGTATTAAGTTCCTCCCCCCCTCTATAGCTTCTTGATTATCCACTATTGGGATGTTTTTGGTGTCTTCTACCGTGAAGACCGATACAAAATATTTGTTCAACGTCTCTGCCATTTCCCTGTTCCCCATTATTAATTCCCCAGTCTCATCCTCTAAGGGACCAACATTTACTTTAGCCACTCTTTTCCTTGTTATGTACCTGTAGAAACTCTTATTATTTGTTTTCATATTTCGTGCTAGTTTACTTTCATAATCTATCTTCCCTCTCTTTGTCATTTTTTTAAGTCGTTCTTTGCTGGCTTTTAAAAATTTCCCAATTCTCTGGCCTCCCACTAGTCTTGGCTACTTTGCCTGTCCTTGTTTTCAATTTTATACCATCCTTGATTTCCTTAGTTAGCCATGGATGGTTATCCCTTCTCTTACAGTCTTTCCTTCTCGTTGGGATATATTTTTGTTGTGATTTATGAAATATCTCCTTAAATGTCTGCCACTGCTCATCAGCCGTCGCATACACAGCAATAGGAGGTCGAGGCCCATTAAAAGGGCCCAGCGATCGGGAGGAGCCAGCTGGTGCAGGGTCAAAAGTAAAAAAAATGGAAATCGAAATGTGATGTCACAAGCAAGCGGGTAAGTGATTGGCTGGTGGATTGGTGAGTATTTTTCTTTTTCTTTTTCTTTTCTGTCGGAAACCTTTGGCATTGTTGTAAGGAGGATCTGCAAGTAAATATATCTCATCTTTATTATCTAAGGAGAGCCAGTTAATTTAATCGGCTGTTTGCTGAGTAGCGGCTGGGTGTGTTGTGCTATGATTTAGAGTTTATTTTTGGTCATAGTTGTGAGTGTAACTAGGGCTGGCAGGGCAGCTCAGTCCCATGGATTGCACATCCTGAGGCATGTGGGAAATCCTGGATGCTTCGCGCAGCCGGGGCGACCATGTGTGCAGGAGGTGTCTCCAGCTGCACCAACTTGAGCTCCGTGTTTTGGAGCTTGAACGACAGCTGGGGTCACTGCGGTGCAACCGTGAGACTGAGAGCAATGTGGATAGCACGTTTCTCGAGGTGGTCACCCCGCAGCTTAAGAGCGTGCAGGCAGAGAGGGAGTGGGTGACTGCCAGACAGAAGAGGAGAACTAGGCAGGTAGTGCAGGAGTCCCCTGAGTCCAACTTGCTCACCAACCGGTATTCTGTTCTGAGTGCCGGTGGGGGCGACGGTGGCTCTGGGGAGTACAGCCAGAGCCAAGTCACGGCACCACGGGTGGCTCAGCTGCACAGCGGGGAGGAAGAAGAATGGAAGCGCTATAGTGGTAGGGGATTCGATAGTTAGGGGAGCAGACAGGCATTTTTGTGGCCACAGACATGACTCCAGGATGGTATGTTGCCTCCCTAGTGCCAGGGTCAAGGATGTCACTGAGCGGTTGCAGGGCATTTTGCGGGAAGAGGGTGAACAGCCAGAGATCATGGTCCACATCGGTACCAATGATATAGGTAGGAAGAGGGATGAGATCCTGCAGGCAGAGTTTAGGGAGCTAGGAGAGAGATTAAAAAGCAGGAGCTCAAAGGTAACAATCTCCAGATTACTCCCATTGCCACGAGCTAGTGAGTACAGAAATAGGAAGATCGAGCAGATGAATACGTGGCTGAAGAGATGGTGCAGGCGGGAGGGCTTTATTTTCCTGAGGCATTGGGACCGCTTCTGGGGGAGGTGGGACCTGTACAAGCCGGACGGGTTGCACCACAACAGAGCTGGGACCAATATCCTCGCAGGGGGGTTTGCTAGTGCTGCTGAGGAGGGTTTAAACTAGCTTGGCAGGGGGATGGGAACCTGAAAATAGATTCAGTAGGGAGGGGAGCAAAGCTGGAATTAAAAGCAAAAATAAAGAAAGTGAGTTTGAAGGAGAGAGCAAACAAGCAGGAAAAAAGGATAAAAAAACAAACTTAAAACACTTTGCCTAAATGCACGTAGCATTTGTAACAAAATAGATGAGTTAACGGCACAACTTGAGACAAATGGGTATGATCTGATAGCCATTACAGAGACGTGGTTGCAAGGACTGGGAATTAAATATACAGGGGTACTTGACAATCTGAGAGGACAGACAGAAAGGAAAAGGAGGTGGGGTAGCTCTATTGATAAAGGATAGAATCAATGCAATAGTAAGAAATGATATTGGCTCAAATGATAAGGGTGTTGAAACAGTTTGGGTGGAGATAAGAAACAATAAGGGGAAAAAGTCATTGGTGTGCATAGTCTATAGGTCCCCTAAGAGTAGCAATTCTGTTGGTCGGAGCATAAACCAGGAAATAGTGGGGGCTTGTAAAAAGGGAACAGCAATAATCATGGGTGATTTTAACCTCCATATTGATTGGACAAGTCAAATTGGTCAAGATAGTCTTGAGGAGGAGTTTATAGAGTGCATAAGGGACAGGTTCCTTGAGCAGTATGTAATGGAACCAAGCAGGGGCAGGCTATCTTAGTTCTGGTCCTGTGTATTGAGACAGGATTAATAATCAATCTCCTGTTAAAGGATTCCCTTGGAATGAGTGATCATAGCATGGTTGAATTTCAAATTCAGATGGAGAGTGAGAAAGTTGGATCCCTAACCAGCGTACTAAGCTTAAATAAAGGAGACTATGAAAGTATGAGGGCAGAGTTGGGTAAAGTGGACTGGGAAAATAGATTAAAGTGTAGGACGGTTGATGAACAGTGGTGTATATTTAAGGAGATATTTCACAACTCTCAAGAAAAATATATTTCAGTGAGGAGGAAAGGGTGTAAGAAAAAAGATAGCCATCTGTGGCTAACTAAAGAAATAAAGGACGGTATCCAATTAAAAACAAGGGCATACAAAGTGGCCAAAACTAATGGGAGGACAGAAGACTGGGAAGCTTTTAACAGCCAGCAAAGAATGACTAAAAAAATGATTAAGGGAAGATAGACTATGAAAGTAAACTAGCATAAAACATAAAAACAGATAGCAAGAGTTTCTATAGAAATATAAAAAGAAAAAAAGTGGCTAAAGTAAATGTTGGTCCCTTAGAGGACGAGACCGGGGAGTTAGTAATGGGAACATGGAGATGGCAGAAACTTTGAACAAATATTTTGTTTCAGTCTTTATGGTAGAGGACACTAACAATATTCCAACAGTGGATAGTCAAAGGGTTATAGGGAGGGAGAAACTTAGCACAATCACAATCACTAAGGAGGTGGTACTCAGTAAGATAATGGGACTAAAGGCAGATAAATCCCCTGGACCTGGTGGTTTGCATCCTAGGGTCTTAAGAGCAGTAGCGGCAGGGATTGTGGATGCATTGGTTGTAATTTACCAAAATTCCCTGGAATCTGGGGAGGTCCCAGCAGATTGGAAAACTACAAATGTAATACCCCTATTTAAAAAAGGAGGCAGACAAAAAGCAGGAAACTATAGATCAGTTAGCCTAACATCTGTGGTTGGGAAAATTTGGAGCCCATTATTGAAGAAGAAGTAGCAGGACATTTGGATAAACAAAATTCGGTCAGGCAGAGTCAGCATGGATTTATGAAGGGGAAGTCCTGTTTGACAAATTTGCTGGAGTTCTTTGAGGATGTAACGAACAGGGTGGATAAAGGGGAACCAGTGGATGTGGTGTATTTGGACTTCCAGAAGGCATTTGACAAGGTGCCACATAAAAGGTTACTGCACAAGATAAAAGTTCACGGGGTTGGGGGTAATATATTAGCATGGAAAGAAGATTAGCTAACTAACAGAGAACAGAGAGTTGGGATAAATGATTAATTCTCTTATTGGCAACCAGTAACTAGTGAGGTGCTGCAGGGATCAGTGCTGGGACCCCAACTATTTACAATCTATATTAATGACTTGGAAGAAGGGACTGAGTGTAACGTAGCCAAGTTTGCTGACGATACAAAGATGGGAGGACAAAAAAATCTGCAAAAGGACATAGACGGGCTAAGTGAGTGGGCAAAAATTTGGCAGATAGAGTATCATGTTGGAAAGTGTGAGGTTGTGCACTTTGCCAGAAAAAAAATCAAAGAGCAAATTATTATTTAAATGAAGAAAGATTGCAAAAGTGCCGCAGTACAGCGCGGCTTGGGGGTACTTGTACATGAAACACAAAAGGATAGTATTCAGGTACAGCAAGTTATCAGGAAGGCTACTGCTATCTTGGCCTTTATTGCAAAGGGGATGGAGTATAAAAGCAGGGAAGTTCTGCTACAGCTATACAGGGTATTGGTGAGGTCACACCTGGAATACTGCGTGCAGTTTTGTTTCCATATTTACGAAATGTAGTATCTCCAAATTTGCGGATGACACTAAGTTGGGTGGCAGTGTGAGCTGCGAGGAAGATGCTATGAGGCTGCAGAGTGACTTGGATAGGTTAGGTGAGTGGGCAAATGCATGGCAGATGAAGTATAATGTGGATAAATGTGAGGTTATCTACTTTGGTGGTGAAAACAGAGAGACAGACTATTATCTGAATGGTGACAGATTAGGAAAAGGGGAGGTGCAACGAGACCTGGGTGTCATGGTACATCAGTCATTGAAGGTTGGCATGCAGGGACAGCAGGCGGTTAAGAAAGCAAATGGCATGTTGGCCTTCATAGCGAGAGGATTTGAGTACAGGGGCAGGGAGGTGTTACTACAGTTGTACAGGGCCTTGGTGAGGCCACACCTGGAGTATTGTGTACAGTTTTGGTCTCCTAACCTGAGGAAGGACATTCTTACTATTGAGGGAGTGCAGTGAAGGTTCAGCAGACTGATTCCCGGGATGGCGGGACTGACATATCAAGAAAGATTGGATCAACGGGCTTGTATTCACTGGAGTTCAGAAGAATGAGAGGGGATCGCATAGAAATGTTTAAAATTCTGACGGATTTAGACAGGTTAGATGCAGGAAGAATGTTCCCAAAGTTGGGGAAGTCCAGAACCAGGGGTCACAGTCTAAGGATAAGGGGTAAGCCATTTAGGACCGAGATGAGGAGAAACTTCTTCACCCAGAGAGTGGTGAACCTGTGGAATTCTCTACCACAGAAAGTTGTTGAGGCCAATTCACTAAATATATTTAAAAAGGAGATAGATGTAGTCCTTACTACTAGGGGGATCAAGGGGTATGGCGAGAAAGCAGGAATGGGGTACTGAAGTTGCATGTTCAGCCATGAACTCATTGAATGGTGGTGCAGGCTCGAAGGGCCGAATGGCCTACTCCTGCACTAATTTTCTATGTTTCTATGTTTCTATGAAAGGATATGCTTGCTTTGCAGGCAGTTGATTCCGGGGATGAGGGGTTGACTTATGAGGAAAGGTTGAGTCAGTTGGACCTCTACTCATTGGAATTCAGAAGAATGAGAGGTGATCTTATCAAAATGTATAAATTATGAGGGGGCTTGACAAGGTGGATGCAGAAAGGATATTTTCACTCATGGGGGAGACTAGAACTAGAGGGCATGATCTTAGAATAAGGGGCCGCCCATTTAAAACTGATATGAGGAGGAATTTCTTCTCTCAGAGAGTTGTAAATCTGTGGAATTTGCTGCCTCAGAGAGCTGTGGAAGCTGGGACATTGAATAAATTTAAGACAGACATAAACAGTTTCTTAACCGATAAGGGGATAAGGGGTTATGGGGAACGGGCGGGTTAATGGAGCTGAGTCCATGATCAGATCAGCCATGATCTTATTGAATGGTAGTGCAGGCTTGAGGGGCCGTTTGGCCTACTCCTGCTCCTATTTCTTATGCTCTTATGTTCTTATACTTTAATCTCTTTTCTCAGTCTGCTTTAGCCAACTCTGGCTTCATACCTTTATAGTCTTCTTTATTTAAGCTTAGGACACTGGTTTGAGATCCAACTTTCTCACCAACTGAATTTGAAATTCAACCATGTTATGGTCACTTATTTCTAGAGGATCCTTTACTAGGAGATCGTTTATTAATCCTGTCTCATTACACAGTACCAGGCCTAAGATAGCCTGCTCCTTGGTTGATTTCACAACATACTATTCAAGGAAACTGTCCCAGATACACTCTATGAACTCTTCCTCAAGACTACCCTGGCCAATTTGCTTTGTCCTACCGATATGAAGGTTAATATCACCCATGATTATTGCTGTTCCTTTTTTACAAGCCTCCATTATTTCTTGATTTATTCTCCGTCCAACAGTATAGCTGCTTTTAAGAGGCCAAAGACTACGCCCACAGCGACTTTTTCCCCTTTATTATTCCTTATCTCCACCCAAACTTGATCTTCTGAGCCAATATCATTTCTCACTAACGCACTGATCTCATCCTTTATTAACAGAGCTCGGCCAAATTCCACAGTGATGGCAATATTGATGTTTCAATCTGTGATCAGCTTATTTGAGGTATCGGGCCCAATTTTAACCCCAGGCGGATTCCCCGCTCAGGCCCGAGTTAAAATTACAATTGGGTCTCGATGATGTCATCGGACCGCAATATGCAGATGTAAAGAAGGACCCTGTTGGCTCGGGGCACCTGTCCTTCTGCCTGCTTAGGAGAGTGGGTTAAAATTGCAGATGTTGCGATCATGGCGGCTTTCGGACAGGTAAGAGCCTGGGCAATTTTAACTGCCCACCCATCAGGTTTCTGCTGAGCGAGTGAGGTTAAAATTGCTGCCATGAATACAACAGGAATTAAATATATGCTGAAACATGAGGATAATGAGTGTATACTTGTGTACGAGAACCTTAGGTTTGCATCGACACAGGCCGTGTGACATTGGGCCGTGTGGGAAACGAAGATGGTTGCTGGACAGTATATACACAGATCTCATAGTTGCTGTGGTATCCCTCCATACCATGTGAAATTGGTCTCAATATCCTTTACTGCTTATCATAGTGCAGTAACTTTATACCAGAGTGAGCTCCTTTTTGGGACCATACCCAGAATGTTAATTTGTCTTTTTCTCTTTAAAACTGTGCATATGTCCAGTGTGTCTCGTTTTCATTTTGGATTCACAGCACTCAGAGGACTTTTCTTCTCTTCATATTCAATCAACACCTCTGCCGAACCGTAACATCCCGGATGACAGCAGCGCAGCCGTGACAACCAGCAGTCGCTGTTCCGTGAGGCTTGCAACAACTCACACAGGTTGTCAGCCGTGGCCGAGTTAGTAGCACACTCGCCTCTGAGTCAGAAGCTTGTGAGCTTATTAAATTAAACCTAGGCTGACATTCCAGTGCAGTGTCTTTCGGCTGGTGCACCGTGGCTGCAGTGTGTACCATCTACAAGATGCACTGCAGCAACTCGCCAAGGCTTCTTCGGCAGCACCTCCCAAACCCACGACCTCCACCACCGAGAAGGACAAGGGCAGCAGGCGCATGGGAATGCCACCACCTCCACACCATCCTGATTGGAAATATATCGCCCCCTTCTTTCATTGTTGCTGGGTCAAGATACTGGAACTCCCTCCCTAACAGCACTGTGGGAGCATCTTCAGCACAAGGACTGCAGTGGTTCAAGAAGGCGCTCACCACCATGTTCTCAAGGGCAAGGGATGGGCAATAAATGCCAGCCTTGCCAGCGATACCCACATCCCCGAAATTAATAAAAATAAAATAAAGGCACTGTCTGCACTCTCTGGTGGACATAAAAGATCCCACGGCACTACTTTGAAGAAGAGCAGGGGAATTATCCCCAGGGTCCTGGCCACTATTTATCACTCCATCAACATCACTGAAACAGACTATCTGGTCATTATCACATTGCTGTTTGTGGGAGCTTGCTGTGCACTGCCGCATTTTCCAATAGTGACGACACTTCAAAAGTAATTCATTGGCTGTAAAGAACTTTGAGATGTCTGGTTGTCGTGAATGCTGTATATGTGTAAGTCTTTCTTTATTTCTTATTCATAGTGCGCCTTTAAAGTAGTGAAATGTCCCAAGGTGCTTCACAGGAAGTTAGGGCAGGTGAACAAAAGTTTGGTCAAAGAGGGAGGTTTTAAGGAGTGTCTTGAAGGAGGAGAGAGAGATAGAGAGGCGGAAAGGTTTAGGTAGGGAGTTCCAGAGCCTGGGGCCCCAGCAGCTGAAGGCACGGCCGAAAATAGAAGCTGGAGCATCAGGTGATGATAGCATTCCCTTTAACTACCTACATCCGTCTCCGGAAGAAGTGATCGATAAATGTCACTGTGTTTAGAGCAAACCCCACACAATGGCGATCCTGTTAATTATACAGCATGAGGCTGAGCAGAATTTAAATTATGTTTTGGACTTCGCAAACTAAATGTTCTCAACTGTGAGGAAGACAGAATTATTATTTTTTTAAATAATTCCATTAAATAAATACAATGCCGGCTCACTTGAATGCTCCTGGTCTGTATATTAATGGTTGCAGGTTCCATGCTGGGATGGGAGACTTTGCACAGGTTAAATCCCTCGTGTCTCTCCTTGACTGTAATTAACTTTGTCCTCTAAACCAGAGACACAGTTACAGCCAGCTGGAGAATCAATCAAGGCGAAAGAAAAATTAGCAGGACATAATGGGGATCTCAAGAAGGTGGGATTGAATTTTCAGAGAGAGAAACAGGTCTTTAGACTGCTCTCAATAATAAAGCCTTCTCTAAAAATATTTGCTAACCCCAACTGTGACATGGCTCCTTTTCCCCAATAGCAACCCTTTGGGTCCCATGCATTATTTAGTCAGTACCTATACATAAATTCCTGGGGAATATAAAGAAAAAGAAAAGAAATATAGTTTGTAAATAGTTGAGGCCCCAGCACCGATCCCTGCGGCACCCCACTAGTTACTGTTTACCAAGCGGAAAATGACACATTTATCCCGACTCTCTATTTTCTGTTAGTTAGCCAATCCTCTATCCATGCTAACATATCACCCCCAATCCCGTGAACTCTTATCTTGTGCAGTAACCTTTTATGTGGCACCTTATCGAATGCCTTCTGGAAATCCAAATACACCACATCCACTGATGCCCCCTTATCCGCCCTGCTCGTTACATCCTCAAAGAACTCCAGAAAATTTATCAAACATGATTTCCCTTTCATAAAACCATGCTGACTCTGTTTGATTGAATTATGCTTTTCCAAATGTCCCGCTACTGCTTACTTAATAATGGACCTCAGCATTACACAGAGAGTGGTTTTAATGTGGAAGTTGCTACCATATAGTGTAGTTGAGGTGAAGCTGGATAAGCACATGAGGCAGAAAGAAATAGAAGGATATGGTGATGGGGTGAGATGAAGATGGGTGGGAGGAGGCTCGTGTGGAGCATAAACACCGGTATGGACCAGTTGGGCCGAATGGCCTGTTCCCATACTGTGAACTCTATGCAACAGGCCAGCATGCATATCCTGTCCACTAGGTCTAATTGCTTGAAACGCACTTCAGAATCTTCACTTCTGATTGGCTTAAATTTCATATTCATAAATAATTGTAGCAAACCAGGACTCATTGCGTCAGAAATGTATGAATGAACAGGAGCAAAGTGGCTGGAAACCTTCCAACGCAGAAGATTCAAGTGCCCATGAAAACAACGAATCAAGAATGAGCAGCAAAGAAACTGTATCGATGAAGGGATAAGAAAAGCTCAACCAATCAAATGACTCCAAAACCTTTGTAAAGTTGGTTGCGTCACATCTTAAATCTTTGCCCTGTTTATAGCATTAAACAACTCACAAATATTGAACAGTTCTGATAGAGAAGTTGTTTTCATTTGTGGTGGAGTACAAAAACTATAAATATAAGAGAAATTGGACTCTTGTGCCTCGCGTGAGCGACTCCGGGGGGGCGGTAATGGGGCGTAACTGGGTTTCCGACTGGGCGTGGGGAGGGTAAGCAACAAGTTTCTTTTCCATTCATCGACATAGTTTCTTTGCTTCTCATCCTTGATTCGTTGTTTTCATGAGCACTTCATGGGTGGGTTCCCAGCCACTTTGCTTCCTTTCGTTCATACATTTCTGGGTAACGCAAATGAATTTTTTTTCAAATGCATAAACAATTCCTTGCCTGAGGAGAAAGATACAACAACACACAATATATAGTTATTAAAGCTATAATGTCTCTGTTTACATTTCAAAGTCAACTCTGGCACAGTCAGCAATTCAAAGAAAGAAAGACTTGCATTTATATAGTGCCTTTCATGACCACTGGAATCTCAGAGCGCTTTACACCCAATGAAGTACTTTTGGAGTGTAGTCACTGTTGTATTGTGGGAAATGCGGCAGCCAACTTGCGCACAGCAAGCTCCCACAAACAGCAATGTGATAATGACCAGATAATCTGTTTTTTGTCAATCAATTTTGTTGATTGAGGGATAAATATTGGCCAGGACATTGGGGATAACTCCCCTGCTCTTCTTCGAACTAGGGCCAAGGGATTTTTAACATCCACCTGAGAGAGCAGACGGGTCCTCCGGTTTAAGGTCTCATCTGAAAGACGGCACCTCCGACAGTGCGGCGCTCCCTCAGCACTGCACAGGCAGTGTAAGCCTAGATTTATGTGATCAAGTCCGTGTACTAGATCTTGAACCACATCCTTCAGGCGAATGAGCTATCCACTGAACCACAGCTGATATTTGCGCAATTAAATCACTATTATGCAGTTAATATATACCTCAATCACTGTAGAGTGCGATTAATTGTATCTGAACAGGGTAAAACAAACCATAGATTAAAAGTCAGGTTTTGTTTTGTTAAATCTGCTAATCAAGTATTGATTTCCTAAAATACTGTTGGGGTTCGCGTGAGATGTGGACTTTCATTAAGTCAGTTTATTGTACCTTTTCTCTCCACTTGAATTCAGAACTTGAGATAAAACCATTTCATCTTTTAGTTTAATGAGCTATTGATGTTAATTTAATCAGGCACACTTATTAAGCTGGGGTTTCATTTGATGCTCGTGCTCTAAGTTAACAGTGGATATTTAACCTGTCAGAGATAGAGAGGGGGAGGTGTGAATCCATGGTGGGAAACACACATACCACTGTCACAGAGAACACACACGTTCTCTTAACAAAAGAGCTCATCAATTTCAAGCGAATTTCCGAACAGTTTTAGGCATTCACGCTGGAGTGCACTTACGGAAATTTGTCCACACAATCTGGAGAAGTGTGAGGGGAGGTCAAATAAGGCAAGGGAAATCACATTAAATGGTAGGACACTAAGAAGTGTAGAGGAACAAGGGGACCTTGGAGTGCAGGTCTACAGGCCAGGTACAGCAAGAGCGGCGAGGTCGGGGCACAGGAGCAGCGAGTGATCGTGGAGCGACGTGATCGGTGCCCAGGAGAGGCGTGAGTTTGAGGCCCAGAAGGGGCCAGGGGCAGCACGGGCCAGCCCACACTGCGATATGTGTGCGCACTAGGTCCGTGCAGCAGAGCTGGTCTCCAGTCGGACTGGTTAACCCTTGCCACTGGACCAAGACCTAGCTCTGCCAAGCCCGTGTGGTGGCTGGTGTGCAATGGTCACCATGCATTAAAAAAATCCAAGCATAGGCATCTTCCACCCTTCAGGATATATTTAGGTACCTGGAATATTAGGTCTTTCATTGAAACACCTGCGAACTCATCCATTTTTGGCATGGAAACAAGTCATCCTCGATACAAGGGACTGCCTATGATGATCATGAGATAAGATGGTTAAGAAGGCAAACGGAATACTTGCCTTTATTGGCTGAGACATGGAATACAAGAGCAGGGCAGCCTAGCACACTGGTTAGGCCACAGCTGGAGTACTGCGTGCAGTTCTGGTCACCACATTACAAGAAAGATGTGATTGCACTAGAGAGGGCACAGAGGAGATTTAGGAGGATGTTGCCAGCACTGGATAATTTTAGCGATGAGGAAAGATTGGATAGTCAGGGATTGTTTTCTTTGGAACAGAGGAGGCTGAGGGGAGACCTGATTGAGGTGCATAAAATTATGAGCGGCCTTGATAGAGTGAATAGGAAGGACCTATTTCCCTTAGCAGAGGGGTCAATTACCAGGGGGCATAGATTTAAAGTAATTGGAAACAGGTTTAGAGGAGATATGAGAGGAAATGGTTTCACCCAGAGGGTGCTGGGGGTCTGGAACTCACTGCCTGAAAGGGTGATAGAGGCAGAAACCCTCACCACATTTAAAAAGTACCTGGATATGTACTTGAAGTGCTGTAACCTACAGGGCTACGGACCAAGAGTTGGAAAGTGGGATTAGGCTGGATTGCTCTTGGTCGGCCAGCACGCACACAATGGGCAGAAATGGCCTCCTTCCGCGCTGTAAATTTCCATGATTCTATGATTCAAGCTAATTTAGAAATAACTCTTGTAGAGAAAAGTGAATCAATCTGCAGTTTCAACAGAAAAATGGCCGGCATAAATCATGAAAGTTACCTGGCCCTAATTATTTGTGAAGAGTTTGTCTGAAGGATTTGAACTGCTAAGCTTTTGCCACAATAGATCAATCCATTTAACCGCCCCCTCACATCCATCTTTGATGCCCTTGTCCTTAGCAAAACCTTTACCCTCGCCCAGACCAGTGGATGTCCCTTGCTATGCCGCGCACCGCCCCCCCCACCCAACAATCTTTGCTCCCTCAAGTATCAGCTGTGGCTCAGTGGGTAGCCCACTCACCTCTGAGTCAGAAGATTGTGGGTTCAGATCCCACTCCAGGGACTTGAGCACAAAAAATCCAGACTGACTCTCCCAGTGCAATGCTGAGGGAGTGCCGCACTGTCGGAAGTGTTGTTTTTCGGATGAGACGTTAAACTGAGTTCCCGTCTGCCCTCTTAGGTGGATTTAAAAGATCCCACGGCACTATTTCGAAGAAGAACAGGGGAGTTATCTCCGGTGTCCTGGCCAATATTTATCACTCAATCAACATAACAAAAACAGATTATCTGGTCATTAGCACATTGCTGTTTGTGGGAGCTTGCTGTGCACAAATTAGCTGCCGCATTTCCCACATTACAGCAGTGACGACACTCCAAAAAATACTTCATTGGTTCTAAAGGGCTTTGAGACATCCGTTGGTCATGAAGGGAGTTATATAAATGCAAGTCTTTCTTTCAAAGGACGCAGACTTAAGTGTATCGAGAGCACAAACGTTCATCGCTAGTTCTGACTGGCCCTCATCAAGCGCCATCAGTCTCCTCTGCCAAAACTGTTCACAAATCCAAGATCATTCTGTAAAAGCAAAGCTAACTCCCAGCTTCTTTACTCCTCTATCAACCATTTCCTATAACCCCGCTCCCTGTCCATTCTGCCCTCACCTCCACTGACAAGTGTGAGGAGCTGATGGACTACTTCATCACTGAGATTGAGACTGTTATGTTCATACTAAAGTAATGTAACTGAGTACTGTAGACAATGAGTAAGTGTGACCTTAGCTCCTTTATTCAAACTCCAGAGTGTTGGTACAGCGTGGGAGGCCTGCTTATATACAGTGCTCCCAAGTGATGCTGGGATCCCTTGGAACTCCAAAAGGTATGCCCTCTGGTGGCGGTATGATATAGGTTACATAGGGTTGCATCATAACAGAGACCATCCATTCAGCTGCCAGTGCTGCTTCCCTCACTTGCTCTTGCCTATCTCGCCAAGCACTTCTGGTCCATGAGGCCCACCTCCTGCTCCTTTCACCCCGCTGCCACTAAATTAATGGCCACCCGACTTCCCTTTATGCCGCCCAGGTTAGCTGTCATAGTCAATGATTCCCTCTCCTCAGGTACTGTTCCCCTTCATTTTCATAGCCGCTGTCTTCACCTTTCATCATAAAACCCGCCTCGATCCCTCTGTCCTTGCCCCATCTCCAACATCCCATTCCTCTCCAAAGTTTGAGAATATGTTCTTCCCACTTAAGTCCATGCCCATCTTTCCCATTGCCTCAGAGCTGTGGAAGCTGGGACTCATATGTAATAATGCAAGCAGTAAACATGTTTCGACACACCACCTACTCACCCAAGATGGAAACGACCCTCCAAGGGTCAACCAGATAGAGCTAAGCCCAGAGCACAGTCAATGCATGAAGGAGATTTGCACTAAGGACTTGGGGGAGAGTGATGTCATGTATCCAAACATGTTTACTGTTTGTACTATTACATAAGATGTGCCACCAGAGGGCACTACTATGGGAAACTTGTACACCAGCTGTATGGTCAATAAGGTGTGCCACCAGAGGGCACTGCAGTGGGAGATTTGTAGGTTACCTGTACAGGTGTGCCAGGCCTAGTATAAAAGGCAGGCCACCAGGTGTGATCCTCACTCTGAAGTTATATTAAATGGACTAAGGTTACTGCAGTTCAAATACAATACTTTGCCTCGTGGAGTCATTATCAGAGCATCTAAAGACATAACAGGGACATTGAATAAATATAAGACAGAAATAGACAGTTTCTTAAAAGATAAAGGGATAAGGGGTTATGGGGAGCGGGCAGGGAAGTGGACCTGAATCCATGATCAGATCAGCCAAGATCTTATTGAATGGCGGAGCATGCTCGAGGGGCCATATGGCCTACTCCTGTTCCTATTTCTTATGTTCTTATGTTCTTATTAACTATGTTTGAATGTCCCCAATCAAGTTTCTGTCCCTGCCACAGCACTGAAGTGGCCCAAACCAAAGTCTCAAATTATATCCTGTGTTATTGTGACCGTGGTGCTTTATCCCTCCTCATCTTCCTCAACTAAAACTAGGAGACATAGTCTCAGAATAAGGGGCTGCCCATTTAAAACTGAGATAAGGAGAAATTTCTTCTCTCAGAGGATTGTAAATCTTTGGAATTCTCTGCCCCAGAGAGCTATGGAGACTGTGTCATTGAATATATTTAAGGCGGAGATAGACAGATTTTTGAGCGAGAAGGGAGTAAAGAGTTATGGGGAGTGGGCAGGGAAGTGGAGCTGAGTCCATGGTCAGATCAGCCATGATCTTATTGAATGGCGGAGCAGGCTCGAGGGGCCGAATGGCCAACTCCTGCTCCTATTTCTTATGTTCTTATGTTCTTATTCTCGCTGCAATCTTTGACACAGCCGACTATCGTATGCTCCTCCAACAGCTTAAAAAAAAAATTATGCACGGGATGTGGGCGTCGCCGGCAAGGCCAGTATTTATTGCATGTCCCTAATTGCCCTCGAGAAGGTGGTGGTGAGCCCTCTTCTTCAGTACAACTGGATGTCTTGCTCAGCCATTTCAGTGGGTAATTTAGAGTCAACCACATTGCTGTAGGTCTGGACTCACATATAGGCCAGTCCGGGTAAGGACGGCAGATTTCCTTCCCTAAAGGACATAAGTGAACCAAATGGGCTTTTACAACAATCTGGTAGTTTCATAGCCACCATTACTGATACTGGCTTTTTATTACAGATTTATGTAATGAACTGAATTTAAATTCCCCAGCTGCCGTAGTGGGATTTGAATTCACATCTCCAGATTATTAGTCCAGGCCTCTGTATTATTAGTCCAGTAACATAACCACTATGCTACCATACCTCCTAATTGTCTCAATATTGGACAACTGGGCAAGTCCATAAAGGAATTTGCCTTCCTGCCATTTAAAGCATTGGAAGGCAAATCCAACATGTTTCATTATAGTTGTGTTCTCCCAATTTCGATATTCTCTGCCCCTAGGCCAACTAGTCCACATAGTTACAGACCCAGGAAAATCTCCCTTGGTATGCCTTTTAACTATATTTGTTGTAACAGGTCAAATTGGCGGTGAACCTGGGCGACTCATGTCACAGCACCACCAGTGGTGGGAGGACTGAATGCCCATTAAACTGAACAGAAATAGGTGCTAACGTTACACTTTAGGTGTCACTGATGCCACATCGTGTTACTGGATCAGGACAGCAGGAATTTGGTGTGATGGACAGGAAGTCTCAAGAATCATATGCATACATAGATTAAAAACAAGCAATAGCAAAATGTAGATTTGAAACTACAGGATTAATAGCTTTTAATAAATGCTGTTGTTTCTGGAATGGGTGACATAAGATTGCTTTATGGCTCTGTAGCAGCCTGAGATAAATCCTGCAGAACAACTGACTAGAGTTAAAAGCGAGATAATCGATGACTATTGGAATAGACGACAACTGCAATTTGAAAGCTATGCTAGGTGAATTCCAATCAAGAGCCGTCAAATACAATACAAAAAATCCTGAACATACCCAATTAATTAAGTGAAGCTTTCAATTTGGTGGCTTGAAATTAAACAGATTATATATTTTATATTTTGTCTCAGCTAGTTTAATTAACAAGTAATTTAGGACGAAAATAGAACATTTCTGCTGACTAATGTAAAGACCATGTCAGCTTAAGTATTTTTGACAATTTCTCATGCTATAGCTCCTGCTCTCAACAATGAATAATTGTTCTAGAGAAAGTTTTTTTTTTATCGGAGCTTTTTAATCTAAATTCTGAGAAAATGAGTAGGAGAGCACACATTTGGGGAACAAAATTGAAAACATGTTTACTGAACATATTTTTAGAAACATAGAAAATAAGAGCAATATTAGGCCATTCATCTCTTCGAATCTGCACCACCATTCAATATGATCATGGCTGATTTTTGAAGTGCCGTGGGACGTTTTACTACGCTAAAGGCGCTATATAAATACATTTTGTTGTTGTTGCACTCAACAAGAAGACAGCTGCAAGTGGAGAGCGTTGTTTCCCTATAACATTCTGCGTTCAAATGTCAATCTAACACGAGTTGTGGGCAAGCTCTTAGAGTCCATAATGTGAGATAAATTTAGTAAGCATTTAGAAATGAATGGATGAATCAAGGTGAGCCAGGGTTTGTTAAAGGCAAGTTCTGAGATTTTTTTGCAGAAGTGACCGATTGGATAGATACTGGGAGATCAGCTATGATTTTATTAAATGGCGGAGCAGGCTCGATGGGATCTGGCCTACTCCTGCTCCTATTTTTTATGCTCCTAAGTGCTGTGTGCCTGGATTTTCAGAAAACTTTTGATAAGCTGTCTCACAAAAGGCTGGTTAGAAAATATCAGCTGTGGTTCAGTGGGCAGCACACTCTGCTCTGGGTGAGAAGGTTGTGGATTCAAATCCTACTCCAGGAACTTGAGCACATAATTCTAGACTGAGGCTCCCAGTGCAGTGCTGAGGCAGCACCGAGGGTGCCGTCTTTTGATGAGACATTAAACCGAGGCCCTGTCTGCCCTCTCAGGTGGATGTAAAAGATCCGATGGCCACTATTTCGAAGAATGGCAGGGGAGTTATTCCCGGTGTCCTGGTCAATATTTCTCCCTCAATCAACATAACAAAATCAGATAATCTGGGTCATTATCACATTGCTGTTTGTGGGAGCTTGCTGTGCACAAATTGGCTGCTGCATTTCTTTCATTACAACAGTGACTACACTCCAAAGGTACATTATTGGCTGTAAAGTGATTTGAAAGGCGCTACATAAATGCTTTCTTTCGATTCTCTTTGTAAAAGCTGCACCAATCGATTCTATATATACTCGTCGTCTAGACAAGCTGGATGCACTCACACCTATGTAAAAATGGAATTGATGTAGGGTAGAAATTATCACTCGTATTGTAATATGAATGGAGGAGCTTGTTATGACACAATGGAAGAATTTTCCATTTTTCTGGCATTCCAATTCAGTGCAGTACTTCATATATTTAGAGATTATAGATACATACACACAAAGCGGTCAGGCAGAAGACAAACGCAATCGGGATTCTACCGTTGTTTATTGCAAGGACTCCTAAACTGAAGGATCTATATAACGGCCATTCCTTCATCGTTGCTGGGTCAAAATCCTGGAACACCCTCCCTAACAGCTCTGTGGGAGCACCTTCACCGCACGGACTGCAGCAGTTCAAGAAGGCACCACCTTTTCAAGGGGCAATTAGGGCAATAAATGCTGGTCTTGCTAGAGCCGCCCACATCCCGAGAATGAATATATCTACATTAATTAATGTAAAATACTAATTGCTTCTGTTAAAATACCAGGCAGAAGTAATTGAAATGAATGTGTTAGTGTCCAAATGAGAGGGCTGTCTACGACCATTGCTATTGCTGTGTGTTTATCTCCAGTAAAGGTTAGGTTTAGCGAGCCCTAATCCATTACTGTTACACACATTTATCCAATGCATTAATCATGAGAACAATTTTATGGTTAAATGAATTGCTCTTGTCTTCCAAAAATTAAAAAAAATAATTAAAAAAGATCTGGGATTGCTAGACTCCCAAACAAAATGCTGTAGAGAGAGATGAAAGGTAAGAGCTTACATTGATATAGTGCCTCTCGTGTCCCCAGAACACCTCATTAATTACTTTTGAAGTTTTGTCACTATTGTTATATGGCCAAACATGACAGCCATATTACACACAGCAAGACCCCGCAAATGAGACCGCACCTAGAGTATTGTGTGCAGTTTTGGTCTCCTTACCTAAGGCGGGATATACTTGCCACAGAGGGAGTGCAACAAAGATTCACCAGACTGATTCCTGGGATGGGGGGGGATTTGTCCTATGAGGAGAGATTGAGTAGACTCGGCCTATATTCTCTCGAGTTTAGAAGAATGAGAGGTGATCTCATTGAAATATACTAAACTCTTACAGGGCTTGACAGGGTAGATGCAGGGAGGATGTTTCCTCTGTCTGGGGAGTCTAGAACTAGGTGTCACAGTCTCAGAATAAGGATGTCGGCCATTTAGGACTGAGATGAGGAGGAATTTCTTCACTCAGAGGGTGGTAAATCTTTGGAATTCTCTACCCCAGAGCACTGTGGATGCTCAGTTGTTGAGCACATTCAAGGTTGAGATCGATAGATTTTTGGATATTAAGGGAATCAAGGGATATGCGGATAGTGCAGGCAAGTGGAGTTGAGGTCGAAGATCAGCCATGATCTTATTGAATGGCGGAGCAGGCTCAAGGGGCCGAATGGTCTATTCCTGCTCCTATTTCTTAAGTTATGTTCTTATTACCCTTTTCTGCTCTTTCTGCTCCTTCATCAAAGAAATCAATAAGGTTGGTCCCTTCCTACACGAAGAATCCTTCTGGCAGTTCTATTTGGGCTAAAGCAGAGCAGCGAAATTCTCCTCGTGTCCCGGCCAACATTTATCCCTCAACCAGCATCACTAAAACAGATTCAATTATAATTTATATCATGGCATGCTTGCGTGATCTTGCTGTGCTCAAAATTGGCTGCCACGTTTCTCCACATTAGATCAGCGATTACACTTCAAATGTACTTATATTCTTATATTTTAATGTCCAGTTCACTTCTTTTGGTGATGCTGGTTAAGGACGCCATGAGGACATCACTCATGAATAGCACCATGGCCTCATTCACATTCTCCTGAGAGAGCAGACAGGGGCCTCGGTTTAACATCCCATCCGAAAGATGGCACCTCTGACAGTGCAGCACTCCCTCAGCACTGCAGTGGAGCGTCGGTCTAGACTATGAGAGTCCTGGCTCACAGGAATTGTCTCAGCAAGCTGTGACTTTGCTCAGAAGTGTAGTCATTCGCCAAGTTGAATAGGCAGCAGTTTATACGCGACAAGTGTTTTTGATTATGCCTTAGGGTTATTTATCTGATTATAATCTAATGACATGTCACATTCGCCAATGTGTCATGCAATATGTAAATTGGAAATAAAAACAGTTTCAGATCAATTAGTCATGAAAAAGCAAGGTCTAATTTTCGTCAGAGGTCATCTCAAATGTAAATTGTTCTTTTAATAATGAAATGTTACTATAACCTGCAATCTGGAAGATTGTTTTTCTTTGTGCAATGGAGTCTGCCTGCAGAGTAGATTTTTAACTGTTACTGACAGATTGTAAATGTATATTAAAGGAATACATTTCATTTATGCTACCAAAATTAATATAAGGTGCCAGATGTTGGATTCTTCTTTCTCATATTTGATTGGAAGAGGCTACTGATCCCAAGCTGGATCATTGCAATGGTGTAATTACCTGAAATTAATCGAAACCAAAAAAATAAGGACTTGCATTTCTATAGCGCCTTTCACAACCTCAGGAAGTCCCAAAGCGCTTCACAGCCAATGAACAAATTTTTCTGGTGTAGACACCATTATAATGTGGGAAATGCGGCAATCAATTTACACACAGCAAGCTCCCACAAACAGCAATGTGATAATGACCAAATAATCTGCGTTATTTTTAATGATGTTGGTTGAGGGATAAATATTGGCCAGGACACCAGTGAGATCTTCCCTACTCTTCTTCGAAATAGTGGCGTGAAATCTTTTGTGTCCATTTGGGAGGGCAGACAGGACATCAGTTTAACATCTCATCCGAGAGACGGCACCTCCGACAGTGCAGCACTCCCTCAGTACGCATCATCATCATAGACAGTCCCTCAGAATCGAGGAAGACTTACTTCCACTCTAATAATTAGTCCTTAGGTGACTAAACAGTCCAATACGAGAACCATAGTCCCTGTCACAGGTGGGACAGATAGTCGTTGAGGGAAAGGGTGGGTGGGTCTGGTTTGCCGCACGCTCTTTCCGCTGCCTGCGCTTGATTTCTGCATGCTCTCGGCGATGAGACTCAATGTGCTCAGCGCCCTCCCAGATGCATTTCCTCCACTTCGGGCGGTCTTTGGCCAGGGTCTCCCAGGTGTCACTGGGCTTTGAGGGTGTCCTTGTAACGTTTCCTCTGCCCACCTTTGGCTCCTTTGCCATGAAGGAGTTTCGAGTAGAGCACTTACTTTGGGAGTCTCGTATGTGGCATGGAAACAATGTGGCCTGCCCAGCGGAGCACTGCACTAGCAGTGTCAACCTAGATTTTTGTGCTCAAGTCTCCTGTGTGGTGCACCCCACAACTTCTGACTCAGAGGGAGTGTGCGACCCACTGAGCTACTGGCTGACACTGCTAGACCAAGGGGCTTGGCATTATCCAGTGTTTAAAGCTCATGTCATATCTCCAGCAATAAACTATTGGACTGCAGAGATGAGGGACTTCGGTTCTGTGGAGTGGCTAAAGAAGCTGGGGTTGTTCTCCTTCGAGCAGAGAAGGTTAAGAGGAGATTTAATAAAGGTGTTCAAAATCATGAAGGGTTTTGATTGAGTAAATAAAGAGAGATTGTTTCCAGTGGCAGGAGGGTCAGGAACCAGAGGACACAGATTTAAATTCATTGGCAAAAGAACCAGAGGGGGAGATGAGGAGGAATTATTTGTAAGCAGCGAGTTGTTGTGATCTGGAATGCGCTGTTTGAAAGGGCAGTGGGAGCAGATTCAATCGTAACTTTAAAAGGGGAAGTGGATAAATACTTGAAAAAGAAAGATTTGCAGGGCTGTGGAGAAAGAGTCGGGAGGAGTGGGGACTGATTGGATAGCTCTACCAAAGAGCAGGCACAGCCACAACAATGGAAACCAGGACGGGCCGTGCCAGAAGTGAGGTGGCCGCCATTTTATGCTTTCAACCCGGCCATTACAGCCGGCGGCGAGCACGGGAATTTTGTGATCCCAGCCCCAAACTATCCCATAATTTGCCGCTGGTTGTCATTGATTGGCAAGCTCACTCAGAAAGGCCACAGAAAGGGAGGAATTGGGAATAGCATCTTTCACAGCATCAGGACGTTGCAAAGCGCTTTACAGTATTTCTGGAGCAAAGTCACCGTTGTAATGTAGAAATTGCCACAGCCAATTTGGGCACAGCAAGCTCCCACAGACAGCAACGGGATAACGACCAGATGATCATTTTTTTTTTAGTGATGTTGGTTGAAGAATAAATATTGAGCCAGGACACTGGGGATAACTTACCCACTTTTCTTCAAAGTAGTGCACATTTACATCCACCCGAAAGGGAAGACACTGCTCCTCCGACAAAGCAGCGCTCCCTCAGCACTGCCCATCCGACAGTGCGGCGCTCCCTCAGTACTGCCCCTCCGACAGTGCAGTGCCCCCTCAGTACTGCCCCTCCGACAGTGCAGTGCCCCCTCAGTAGTACACTAGAACGCCAGCCTAGATTTTTGTGCTCAAGTCTCTGGAGTGTGCTACCCACTGAGCCACGAGCTAAATAAATTCCTCCTAAATTCTGTATTTGTTCTGTTAATGGCTATCTTATATTTATGCAAAAGCCAGAGCAAAATACTGCGGATGCTGAAATATAAAATAAATACAGAAAATGCTGAAAATCTCAGCAGATCAGGCAGCATCTGTGGAGCGAGAAACAGAGTTAACGTTTCGGGTCGATGACCCTCCGTCAGAACTGGTGAGTGTTAAAAAAGAACATGTTCTTAAGCACTGAAAGGGGGAGGGGGAAAGAACAAAAGGGAAGGTCTGTGATAGGGTGGAAGGCAGGAGTTAGAGAGAGAACTGTGATGATGGGCCGAATTGAAATGGTAATGGCAGGAGCTAGAAAATCCCTTGGTTCTAGACTCATCCACAGTTTCCCCACTTCCACACTCTGGAGTCCCTTCATAAAGCTGAAGACCACTATAAGTCCATTCTTTTCCAGAGAAAAGAGCTCCAGGCTGCTCAATCTTTACTGATGTGTCTGTGTCAAATTTTGTTTGATGACAGTCTTGTGCAGCACCTTGGGATGTTTTACTAGATTATAAGCGCTTTAGAAATGCAAGTTGTTGTTGAGATATTAGGACAGGCAACCAAAAATTTGTTTAAAGAGGTAGGTATTAAGGAGCGTCTTAAAGGAGAAGAGAGAAGTGGAGAGGTTAAGGGAGGGACTTCCAGAGCTTGGGGCCCAGGCAGCTGAAGGCAAGGCCACCAATGGTGGAATGACAAAGATCGGGGATGCTCAAGAGGGCAGAATTGGAGGAGCAGGGAGCTCTTGGGGGCGTTTAGAGCTGTTGGAGATTACAGAGATGGGGAGGGGCGAGGCCATAGACGGATTTGAAGAAAAGGGTGAGAATTTTAAAATCGAAGTGTTGCTAGACTGGGAGCCAATGACTCTGCCGTGGTGCATGTTTTGATTATGCAAACTGAGATTCTTTGAAGGCGCGTGACTGTTCCTGAGCAACATTTTCAGAAAAATATTTTAGAACGGAATGAAATAATTGCCACGATGAAAGTTTTGTGACCTTTCCATTACAACAGAGTAAACAAATTGGAAATGGATTGCATTTGGCTGATGTATTTGCTTCTAAAAGTAATGCAAATTTAATTTCTAAATGCTGGAGTTCAAACAAACGTATACTTACCATGTACAGTAGAGTGGGCGGGGGGGGGGGTGGGGGAAATTGCGTATCGGCCCATTTGGGGGCGGTAACCTTGGTGGGGCGGGACTTCCTGCGAGCCGCGACCGAAATTCGGGGTACCGCCCCCTAGAGGAAGTGGAACGCAATTGCGGGCGCTCCACTTCCTCTCAGGGGCAGTTCTGGGATGCTAACCTCGGGATTGTCGGAGCGCTGACGCGATCACAGAGCCCCAGAGCCCACCCCATCCGTTGAAGGGGAGGGCCCGCTGCGAGCTCTGCCGGGGGGCGAGGGGTGATCCACGAGGCCGCCTGGGATGCAGGGTGCCGTGGCTGCACCATCGCGGCACGGACCCCGTGGAAAATATCACGGAAGTCGGACCAAAAATCAAAATAGCGCCGCGCTCCTCCCCTTTAATTTTCGCCCCGCGAGAGCAGTGCAGCCTGGTTCGCGACCCGCGAGGCTGGCGCTGACATCGCCCCCAGTGGCCTCACGGGGGCGCTGCCCAATTTCTGCTGCGGGACGAAAACGGGTTGCTGCGCAAGTTATGCTGAGAAGGTAATGTTGAAGGCACAGATTGTTTTATCTTCCTGTTTTTGCCACCAAAGAGGATAACCTCATATTTATCCACATTATGGGGCCAAGTTTCGGGCTGCGCCTAGAACGGCGCAGTCCCGACCTGGACGCCCGTTTTTCGCGCCACAAAGTGCGCCAAAAAAAACTTACAGATTCTCCAGCTCCCTGCTGGTCCACTTGACTCAGGCGCGACGCAGCACGAGCTGTAGGGGGCGGAGCTAGGTCCCTGCGCTGAAAACAGTGCCGGGACCTCTGCACATGCGCGCTACAGTGGGCACGCATGTGCAGTAGCTCCAGGCGCCCAAAACTGTGTGGGAGGGGCCTGAAGCGCGCAGCCCCTAGCCCTGGCCGAATGGCCTCACTGGGACTGCGTGAATAAGGCTGCCTCCCACGCCCAACTCCTGCTCCTCCCGACCCGACTCGACTCCCGCTTCCCCCCGCCCCCGGACCCGACCCGACCTCCCTCTCCCTCCCTCCCTCCCCCCCGACCCGAACCAACCCGACCTCCCTCCTCGCCCCCCTCCAACCCGAACCGACCTCCCTCCCACCACCACCCCTCCTCCCCGACCCGACCCGCGCTCCCGACCCAGGACCCCGGACCCAACGCCACCTACCTGTAAATCTGGTGTTGGGGACGGGCCCTGCCCGAAGTCTTGGGCCCAGCCGGGCCCGGTCCGTTCAGCCTCCCCCCCCTCCCCCCCTCTTCTCCTTTCCCCTCCCCTCTTCTCCTTTCCACGCCCCCTTCTCCTTTCCCCCCCTTTCTCCTTCCCCCCTTTCCTTCCCCTTCTCCCCCCTTCTCTTCCCCTTCTACCCCCTTCTCTTTCCCCTTCTCCTCTCCTCCCCCCTTCCCCTTCTCCTCCTCCCCCCTTCTCCTTCTCCTCCTCCCCCCTTCCTCTCCTCCTCCCCCCTTCTCTCGCCCCCTCCCCCTTCTCCCCTTCCCTCCCCTTCCCTCCCCTCTCCCTGCCCCCCCTTCTCCCCCTCCCCTCACTGTCAGAAACATAGACACTGACAGACAGAGAGTGAGAGACATACACAGACAGACAGGCAGAGAGATAGAGACACTGACAGAGACACACTGTGCGGGGGTGCATCCCAGCACGCTCCTGGTGGGCTCCCGGTGCTGCAGTCGGTAAGTAGAAAATGTTTTATTTATTGATTTTTTTTTTAAAGATTCCTTATTAATTTTTTTTGATTGATTTATTGGTTGATTTATTGATGTTTTTATCATTTATTATTGATGATGGCTCTTTATTTGTAAAACTGAATTGTTTAATGTTTGTAAACTTCCCTTTAACCCCCCCCCCCCCCCATTCCCTACGCCTGATTTGTAACCTACGCCTGATTTTCTAAAGTGTAGACAAGGTTTTTTCGAGCGTACAAAAATCTTCACTTACTCCATTCTAAGTTAGTTTGGAGTAAGTTTTCACTGCCGAAACTTTGAAAACAGACGTAAGTGGCCGGACACGCCCCCTTTTGAAAAAAAATTCTGTTCCAAAGTGAAACTGTTCTAACTGACTAGAACTGGAGCAAACTAAATGCCGAGAATTTGAATTTCTAAGATACTCCGTTCTACACCAGTTGCTCCAAAAAATCAGAAGCAACTGAGGCCGAAACTTGGGCCCATTATTGCATCTGCCATGCATTTGCCGACTCACCTAACCTGTCTAAGTCACCCTGCAGCCTCGTGGCATCCTCCTCACAGCTCATACCGCCACCCAGCTTAGTGTCATCTGCAAACTTGGAGATATTACATTCAATTCCTTCATCTAAATCATTGATGTATATTGTAAAGAGCTGGGATCCCAGCACTGAACTCTGCGGCACCCCACTGGTCACTGCCTGCCATTCTGAAAAGGACCCGTTTATTCCAACTCTCTGCTTCCTGTCTGCCAACCAGTTCTCTATCCACATCAATACATTACCCTCAATATGTGCTTTAATTTTGCACACTAATCTCTTGTGTGGGACCTTGTCAAAAGCCTTTTGAAAGTCCAAATAGACCACATCCACTGGTTCTCCCTTGTCCACAGGAAGGAAGCAGTTTCTATGGAGTTGATGAGAAGGTCATTCAGCCTGGGTTTCTATGCCCCGCCACATCCTGTGGTCCTCTGATTGTGACCATTTACACATTTTCACTCTGGAATTGCTAGTAGAGTCTTCAACCCCCTTGTCCTACTCTCCTGAACATCCTAATACAAAAGCAAAATACTGCGGATGCTGGAATCTGCAATAAAAACAGAAAATGCTGGAAATCTCAGCGGGTCATGACGCAAAACGTTAACTCTGCTTCCTCTCCACAGATGCTGCCTGACCTGCTGACTATTCCAGCATTTTCTGTTTTTACTCCTGAACATCCTTCCTTAACCATCTGTCCACCTTTAAAAATCAACTCAAAACGCATCATTTCATCTAATCTCTGAGCCATTCTTCCCAATCCCTCCCTCCGTGGTTCGAAATCCTTTTCCTCTCTATTTCCACTTGATAAAAAATCTTGATTGCATTGAAATAAAAATCTGGTGGGGGATGTCAGTTTATCACCAAGGAAATTATTTTATTTTTTGTGCATCAGCCATAGCTCAGTGGGTAGCACCCTTGCCTCCAAGTCAGAAGGTTGGGGGTTCAAGGCCCACTCGATGGAATTTCAACACAATAGTCCAGGCAGATTCTCCTGTGCAGTCCAGAGAGAGTGCTGCAAGGTCAAAGGTGCTCTCTTTTGGACGTTAAACCGAGGTTCCGTCTGCTCTCAGGTGTACATAAACAAAGAAAAACAAAGAATTATTCCTGCTGTCCTGGGGCCAATATTTATCCCTTAATCAACATAACAAAAACAGATTATCTGGTGATTATCACATTGCTGTTTGTGGGAGCTTGCTGTGCACAAATTGGCTGCCACGTTTCCCATATTAAAACAGTGGCTACACTTCAAAAAGCACCTCATTGACTATAAAGCGCTGAAGGATAGCTGGTGGTCATGAAAGGCGCTATAGAAATGCAAGTCTTTCTTTCATTCACAGGATCTGGGTATCACTGGCAAAGCCAGCTTAGAGTCATTGAGTATGTTCAAGGCTGTGATGAATAGATGTTGGACTATCGGCAGAATCAAGGAATATGGGGAATTGGGCGGGAAAATGGAGTTGAGGTCGAATATCAGCCATTGAATGGCAGAGCAGGCTCAAGGAGTCATGTTGCCTACTTCTTATGTTATTATATCCCTAATTGCCTGTGAGAAAATTGTAGTAAGCTGCCTTCTTGAATTGCTGAGGTCTAGGTCTGCCATCATATATAGGCCAGACTGGGTAAGGACAGCAGATTTCCTTTCCTAAAGGATATTAGTGAACTAGATGGGCTTTTACAACAATCCAGTAGTTTCAAGGTCACCATGACTGATGTTAGCTTGTTATTCCTGATTTATTTAATTAACTGTGTTTAAATTCCCCAGCTGCCTTGGAACTCACAAATCTTCAACCCAGCTCTCTGGATTTCTAGTTCAGTAACATAACCACTACGCTACCGTGCCCGCATTTGTGTTGTCCTTATGTTGAAGGTTATTGTTCAGGTGAACTGACCCCTGGTGGCGCTTTAGTGTTACCGTCAAAATCTTTGTCAAAATCTGGATTGATTTGTGAATGGGAGGAAGTCAGGTATGAATTTCAGCGGTCGGAGAGGGGCTAGTCTTGCCCGACCAATATTCCAGAATGAGGTAAAAAAAAATGCACTTCAATTTTTTGGGTGTTATTGCATCTGTCAGTAAGAAGCTATCAATTTGGTCACTTTAATACATAAGAACATAAGAAATAGAAGCAGGAGTTGGCCATTCGGCCCCTCGAGCCTGCTCCGCCATTCAATAAGATCATGGCTAATCTGATCTTGGCCTCAACTCCACTTCCCCACCCGCTCCCATAACCCATGACTCGCCCATCGTTCAAAAATCTGCCCAACCCCACCTTAAATATATTCCATGACCCAGCATACTCAATAACCCAACTATTTGAATATATACATACTATTTCTCTATCCTTCCGATAGAAGGTACATTTTAAAAATTAATTCTCAGGATGTGGGCGTCACTGGCAAAACCGTCATTTTTGACAACTCTCAGGAAAAATATATTCCAGTGAGGAGGAAAGGGTGTAAGGGAAAACATAGCCATCCGTGGTTTACTAAAGAAATAAAGGATGGTATCCAATTATAAACAAGGGCATACAAAGTGGCCAAAACTAGGGGGAGGACAGAAGACTGGAAAGCTTTTAAAAGCTAGCAAAGAATGACTAAATAAATGATTAAGAAAGGGAAGATAGACTATGAAATTAAACTAGTGCAAAATATAAAAACAGAGAGCAAGAGTTTCTATTGGTGTATAAAATGGAAAAGGGTGGCTAAAGTAAATGTTGGTCTCTTAGAGGATGAGACCAGAGAATTAGTAATGGGGAACATGGAGATGGCAGAAACTCTGAACAAATATTTTGTATCAGTCTTTACGGTAGAGGACACTAACAATATTCCGACAGTGGATAGCCTAGGGGCTATGTGGGGGAGGAACTTAACACAATCACAATCACAAAGGAGGTGGTACTCAGTAAGATAATGGGACTAAAGGCAGATAAATCCCCTGGACCTGATGGCTTGCATCCTAGAGTCTTAAGAGAAGTCGCGGCAGGGATTGTGGATGCATTGGTTGTAATTTACCAAAATTCCCTGGATTCTGGGGTGGTCCCAGCAGATTGGAAAACTGCAAATGTAACGCACCTATTTTAAAAAAGGAGGCAGACAAAAAGCAGGAAACTATAGACCAGTTAGCCTAACATCTGTGGTTGGGAAAATGTTGGAATCCATTATTAAAAAAGCAGTAACAGGACATTTGGAAAAGCAAAATTCGGTCAGGCAGAGTCAGCATGGATTTATGAAGGAGAAGTCATGTTTGACAAATTTGCTGAAGTACTTTGAGGAGGTAACGAACAGAGTGGATAAAGGGGAATCAGTGGATGTGGTGTATTTGGACTTCCAAAAGGCATTTGACAAGGTGCCACATAAAAGGTAACTGCACAAGATTATAGTTCACAGGGTTGGGGGTAATATATTAGCATGGATAGAGGATTGGCTAACTAACAGAGAACAGAGAGTCAGGATAAATGGTTCATTCTCTGGTTGGCAACCAGTAACTAGTGGGGTGCCATAGGGATCAGTACTGAGACAGAAATAGATGGTTTCTTAATCGATAAGGGGATAAGGGGTTATGGGGAGCGGGCAGGGAAGTGGAGCTGAGTCCATGATTAGATCAGTCATGATCTTATTGAATGGCGGAGCAGGCTCGAGGGGCTGTGTGGCCTACTCCTGCTCCTATTTCTTATGTTCTTATGTTCTTATTGTCCAACCGCTGGTTGTCCTCGAGGAGGTGGTGATGAGCCCCCTTCTTAAACCGCTGCAGTCCGTGTTGTGAAGGTACTCCCATAGTGCTGTTAGGGAAGGAGTTCCAGGATTTTGGCCCAGCAACGATGAAGGAACAGCCAATATATTTCCATGTCAGGATAGTGTGTGTGACTTGGAGGGGAACGTAGAGGTGGTGGTGTTCCCATGCGCCTGCTGCCCTTGTCCTTCCAGGTGGTAGAGGTCGTGGGTTTGGGAGGTGCACTTGACGAGTTGCTGCAGTGCAGCTTGTAGATGGTATACACTGCAGACACGGTGCGTCGGTGTCAACTTGTGATAAAGCAGAACAATTTCATCGGTTTCTAAGCAACTTATATTGTAAGATTTACAACGTAGCATAATGGGTGCGTGATGAGAGGACACGATAGGTATAATAATTCTACATTTATATGGTCAGTGTCAATTGCTTTCGAATGAGGTAATTGGATAAGTTCCCACCAGACTGGAACATGATCTACTTCTTGAAAAATTGAAAGCAGGTAGTTTATAGACAAATTTGCTTGCAGTAAGGACTGATTGAAATTTTAACCAAGTAATGAAGCAGTTATTGAAAAAGTTGTTACAGGCTTATTAAACAATATTGTTTTCAATCTTATTTCTTACTATCATTTGTAATATTTACGTGCATTTATGGTAAAGAGCTACAATTGGAGGGTGAGGTGGTGCAGTGGTTACGATACTGGTAATGTTCTCCTTTAAGCTGCACGACGGCATCTGGGCCTTCTCGACGACGGCTGAACCTTGCCTTCCCCACTGGTGACCTGGCCTCTTCTCCTCCTCCAGCACATGGTGAGTACCATGGCTGTGACCCCCCCTGCCCTCCCACCCATAACCCCAGTGGGCCACTGACCCTCCCAATGCCTGCCCCCAATGAATCCTCAGACCACCTACCATCAAGAGCGCCATTCAGCGCCAAGCCTGCGGCCAACATCTCGCAGTAAGCAATTAGACCCGTACAGCAGTGCCTGGTTTCCAGCCGTTTTGGACCACCTTGCCACTGGACCAAGACCTCGCTCAGCTAAGCCCGTGTGGTAGCCGGTGTGCAACGACCACCCCACGTTAAAAGAACTCACGCACAGGCATCTTCCTTTAAGCTGCACGGCTGCCTGAAGCTCTCTTGCAGGTGGCTCACCGGCTGTTAAATGCAGAAATCATGCATGCGCAGAATTTTTGAATGGACCGGCAGCCCCTTAAAGAGGCTGCGTGGCCCCAAAAAGAAATTTAGAGGGATCGTCGGTTACTGGACCTGTCATCCAAAGACCTGATAATCTCGCAGATGGTGAGTTCAAATCTTAGCATGGTAGTGGTAAGTTTAAAGAAATCTGGAAATAAAAGGTGGTGTCAGTAACGATGATGGTGATGCTGACAGATTGTCGTAAAACCCAATGGGTTCACTCATGTCCTTTAGAGAAGGAAACCTGCCGTGCTTACCCGGTCTGGGCCTACACGTGACTCCAGTCGCACACCAGCGTGGTTGACCTTTAATTGGCCACTCAGTCGCATCAAAGGGCTCCGAAAAGAGGATTGTGGGAGCAACTCTACCACATGCACTGCAAGGGCTTCAAGAATTGGGCCCACAAACACCTTCTCAGGGGCATCTCTGGGATGTGCGATTAATGTCCATGGTGATTATTTTCATGCTGTTCCTAGTCCCTCTGAGCATGCGTTCGCTCTCCTTTGGGGCGGCGTTTTGGTTCTGCGCATGGGCACTCGATCCGGTATACAGGCGCATTACGGTGCATGAGGGAACCGGATCTGTGGCATGGCAAATGTTGCCGAGACTCCAGCCTGTGCCGACGGAAGGGGGATCAAAGAGGTGGCAGAGAGATGTCTGGAGAGAGGAGAGAGGAGCTTGGAGAGCAAGGAAAGAGGAGCTTGCAGGGAGTGGTGGCGGGGGTGAAGGTCAGGAGCTCGGGTGGAGAAGGTCAGGAGCTTGGGGTGGGGTGGGTGGGAGAAGGTTCGGAGCTTAGGGAGAGGGACGTCAGGAACTTGGGGGGGTGAAGGTCAGGAACTTGAGGGGGTGAAGGTCAGCAGCTTGGGAGCTGAGGTCAGGAACTCGGTGGTAGGGCGTGGCTAGAGCACGAAGAGAACATTAGGGAAGGGGTCGAGCGTGATCCAGGTATAAAGAAGGAGTGATGTGAGTGAGAACCTGATCGAGATGGGAAGTTAGATTCCGTTCTCCCCCTCTGTTAGACAGGGATACACACACGGACCCCAAACACATGGACCACACACACACCGCTTCCCCACCATTAAGTCCTGACTCTAATGTACTGACTTACACGAGACACATGCTTAATTCAAGGTCACTCAGAACCTGCACCTTTAATTCACAGCTCTCCAGTGCTGCACTTGCCTGAGACCTCCCTTAATATACCTCAGTGGGACAGTTGTGGAGTGTCTCCTGCAATTGCACCCCTGGTGGTAAGATATGCTTATTGTTACAGGTCATATCCAGTTACAGTCATGTATAGCATGGTAAGAAACAGTTATATACAGTAATGTGAGATACATGACATCACCCTCCTCCAAGGTTTTATTGCCTTTATAGATTCAGTCTCTCAGGTGGTCTGCACTCTCGCATGGAGCATCTTAGTTGTGGTTCAGTTGTTTGCCTTGGTGCCTGTGTTTCATTCGGTGTGATTGCTGGTATCTCGCCTGGGCTGTCTGTTTCGTTCGGTGTGATTGCTGGTATCTCGCCTGGGCTGTCTGTTGAGACTGCCCTTTCCTCAGGTTGTTCCACCTGTCTGTCCACCAGGTGTGGTGTGAGTTCCACATTGTAGTCTGCCTCTGGTTCTTCAGTGTTATCAGCGAACCTACTTTTTACTTGGTCTACATGCCTCCGGCAGATTTGGCCATTGACCATTTGTACAACCAGTAGCCTGTTTCCCTCTTTGTCTGTTACTGTCCATGCAAGCCATTTGGGACCCCGGCCATAGTTTAACACGAACACTTTGTCCCCGATCTCATTCCACCTCCCCGTCGAATTTCGGTCATGGTACTCAGTTAGCTTTTGACGCTTAGCCTCAACAATTTCATGCATGTCTGGGAGGATTAACGAGAGCCTGGTCTTTAAGGTTAGTTTCATCAATAGTTGCGCGGGGAGAACCCCAGTCAACGAATGCGGACGAGATCTGTATGCCAGCAGCAGTCGCGACAGGTGGCTCTGCAGCGTGGGACCTTGGATTCTGAGCATGCCTTGTTTAATGATCTGCACTGCTCTCTCCGCCTGGCCGTTGGAAGGTGCTGTCTTAACGTGATTTATACCATGGTCAACGATAAAATCGTGAAACTCTGCACTGGTGAAGCACGGACCATTATCACTGACCAATATGTCAGAAATGCCGTGCGTTTCAAACATGGTTCTAAGGCTCTCCACAGTGGTGGAGGTGGTGCTTGAGTTTAAAATGGTGCACTCGATCCATTTTGAAAATGCATCAATGACTATGAGGAACATTTTGTCCATGAATGGGCCCGCATAGTCTACATGCACCCGCGACCACGGTTTGGTGGGCCAGGGCCAGGGGCTTAGGAGGGCCTCCCTGGGGGCATTACTGAGTTGGGCACAAATGGTGCACCGACGGATGCAGAGCTCTAAGTCCACGTCAATGCCAGGCCACCAGACGTGGGATCTGGCTATGGCCTTCATAAGGACGATCCCCGGGTGCTCGCGATGGAGCTCCCGGACAAACGCCTCCCTGCCTCGTAAGGTCATACCTACTCGGCTGCCCCACATCAGGCAGTCTGCCTATAGTGAGAGTTAATGCTTGCGCCTATGGAAGGGTTTGACCTCCTCGGGGCAGGCATCGCGTACCTCTGCCCAGTCACCAGTTAAAACGCATCTTTTAACTAGAGATAACGTGGGGTCGCTGGTCGTCCAGGCTCTGATTTGGCGAGCCGCCATGGGCGAACCTGTGGATTCAAAGGCATTGATTGCCATGACCATCTCACAGTTCTGTCCGCCGGACCCTTCTGTGGTCGCCAGGGGTAGCCTGCTAAGCGCGTCGGCACAGTTGTCTGTGCCTGGTCTGTGCCGTATCGTGTAGTCGTAAGCCGCCAGCGTGAGTGCCCACTGCTGAATGCGCGCCGAGGCATTGGCGTTGATTGCCTTGCACTCCGATAGCAGGGACGTGAGGGGTTTGTGGTCAGTTTCTAATGCGAACTTGGCCCCGAAATGGTATTGGTGCATCTTTTTGACACCGTACACGCACGCGAGCGCCTCCTTCTCATCCATACCGTACCCGTGCTCCGCCCGCGAAAGTGACCTGGAGGCATAAGTAACGGGCTGCAATTTACCCACATCATTGACGTGCTGTTAAATGCACCCGACCCCGTACGCTGACGCATCACACGTAAGGACTAACTTTATACCTGGGTCAAAAAAGGGTAAAACACTCTTGGAACATTGAAGGTTGCGTGCCTTATTGAAGGCGCTTTCTTGAGTGTCCCCCCAAAACCAATCGCACCCCTTTCTGAGTAGCACGTGGAGAGGCTGCAGCAGCATGCTCAAGTTCTGCATAAAGTTCCCAAAGTAATTGAGTACCCCGAGAAAGGTGCGTAGTTCTGAGACATTCCGGGGCCTGGGTGCCAGGCGAATCGCTTCGGTTTTGGATTCAATTGGGCGGATTCCATCACCGGCAATCCTTCTGCCCAAAAATTCAACCTCAGGCGCGAGAAACAGACACTTGGATTTCTTAACTCTTAGGCCTACCCGATCCAATCGACTTCGTACTTCCTCAAGATTGCGGAGATGTGAGTTGGTGTCCCTGCCCGTGATGAATATGTCATCTTGAAACACAACCGTCCCCGGAATGGACTTGAGCAGACTCTCCATGTTGCGCTGGAATATAGCAGCTGCCGACCTGATGCCGAATGGGCATCGATTGTACACAAAAAGGCCTCGATGTGTGTTGATGGTGATGAGTAGCTTAGACTCTTCGGTCAGTTCTTGCGTCATATACGCAGATGTGAGGTCAAGTTTCAAAAAAAGTTT
Organism: Pristiophorus japonicus; assembly: GCF_044704955.1. Classification (NCBI taxonomy): domain Eukaryota; kingdom Metazoa; phylum Chordata; class Chondrichthyes; family Pristiophoridae; genus Pristiophorus; species Pristiophorus japonicus. Next base: position 60,659,083 of record NC_091982.1, read on the forward strand.
TCCTCCAGCCAATGTGGCAAATAGGTCCTCCGCTTTGGGCAGCGGGTATTGGTCCTGTAGGGAGACTCTGTTTATGGTAGACTTGTAATCCCCACAGATTCGCACGGATCCATCAGACTTCATGATGGGGACGATGGGGCTTGCCCAGTCGCTGAATTCCACGGGAGAAATTATGCCTTCCCGCAGAAGCCGGTCCAGTTCGTTTTCAATCTTTTCCCTCATCACATAAGGCACAGCTCTAGCCTTGTGATCGACCGGTCTGGCATTCTGTGTGATGTAGATTCTAACGTTAGCCCCTTTGAAGGTGCCCACACCTAGCTGAAAGAGATGTTCAAAATGGCTTAGAACTGTTGAGCAGGAGGTCCATTCCTCTGATGACATGGCGTGAACATCATCCCATTTCCAATTAAGTTCTGCTAGCCAGTTTCTCCCCAACAGGGCTGGGAGATCCCCGGGGACAATCCACAGGGAAAGTCGGTGCACCATCCCTTTGTGTGTGATCGAGAGCATGGCGCTGCCAAGGACTGGGACGATTTCTTTAGTATAGGTCCTTAGTTTGGTGTCGATCTTTGTGAGTTTTGGTCTGTTGCTTTTGTGCGGCCACAGCTGTTCAAATTGTTGAATGCTCATGAGGGATTGACTGGCCCCCGTGTCCAGTTCCATATTGACGGGTATCCCGTTGAGTAGAACCCTCATCATCATTGGAGGTGTCTTGGTGTAAGAACAGTGCACATTGATCGTGTTAACCCGCTGTACCTCGGCGTCCCGTGCACTGTTCCAACCATCTTCTGGTCCGCTTTCTGACCCTTCCGATTCGTATACCAGCCGAGTTGCTGTTTTTCTGCACATGCGAGCCAGATGCCCTGTGTCGTTGCAGTTTCTGCAAATGGTATGCTGAAATCGACACACCCTGGTTGAGTGCCTTCCACCACATCTCCAACACAGGCCGTTTCCATTGTTTCCGAAGGATGAGCTGCGTCTGGCTGATCTCCCTTGAGCTTCTCTCAATCTGTTGTTAATTGCTCGCATTGTGGGTTGATGAGGTGTGATCGGCCGTTCATGTGGCCCTTGATTTTGATGGCTTCTGGCGCCACTGTCTGCTGTTGAAGGCCTGCTCTCCTGCCTTTGTTTGTGTGTGGGGGTAGTGGTTTGTTTCACAATGTGAACCCCTTGTTCTGATGCCTCGTTGGTTGTCATACCCAAAGTATAGATCAGCCTCGTTTCTTCTTCGCCTGACAAGAACATCTGTGCGACCAGTGCTGCTGCATCTAGAGTCAAGTTCTAAGTTTCTATAAGCTTTCGGAATATGCCTGCATTGCCTATTCCTTCAATAAAAAAGTCGCTCAGTACTTCTCTCCTTAGTTCATCCGGGTACTCACATGAACTAGCCAGCCTCCGAAGTTCCGCCATGAAGTCGGGTATGCTTTGGCCCATACAGCGTCTGTAGTTGTAGAACCTGTGTCTGGCCATGTGTCGGCTGCTCGCTGGCTTCAGGTGGTCTCTCACCAGTGTGCTCAACTCCTTAAAACGACTTGCTTGCTGGTTTCTCGGGTGCCAGCAGGTCTTTCATTAAAGCGTATGTTTTCGAGCCACAGCTGGTCAAGAGATGGGCTCTTCTCTTGTCTGCCTTATCGTCGCCCAGCCAGTCTTTGTTCACAAAGCTTTGCTGGAGCCTTTCTATAAAGTCATCCCAATTGTCTCCAGCATTGTATCTCTCATCTGAGCTGTTGGTAGCCATTCTGTCGATTCTGTGATCCTGTAACTCGTCGCCACTGTAAAGTCCTGACTCTAACGTACTGACTTACACGAGATACATGCTTAAGTCAAGGTCACTCAGGACCTGCACCTTTAATTCCAGCTCTCCAGTGCTGCACTTGCCTGAGACCTCCCTTTATATACCTCAGTGGGACAGGTATGGAGTGTCTCCTGCAAGTGCACCCCTGGTGGTAAGGTATACTTATTGTTACAGGTCATATCCAGTTACAGTCATGTATAGCATGGTAATATACAGTTATATACAGTAATATGAGATACATGACACCCCCCCCACACACACACACACACAACACACACACAACACACACACCCCACACACACACCACACACACAAAACCAACACACACACCCCCACATACACACAATCCCCACACACACCCCCTCCACACACACACACACACACACCACACACACACCCCACACACATCCTACACCCCCACACACCCCACGCACAGGCACACCCACACCCCATCCCCCACACACACACACACTCACACACACACATCCCACATAGAAACACACAATCCACACACACACATCTCACACACACACACACACACACACACATACCCCACATACACACTCACACACACACACACATCCCCCCCACACACACACCACACACACATGCACACACACATACCAACCCCCACACACACAACTCACACACCACACTCATTCTCACACACACACACACACACACACACACACACCACACACCCCACACACACATACACATAAATACACCCCACACACACGTGCACACCCCTCCACACACACACACCACACTCACTCACACTCACACACACACCACACACTCACACACACACCTCACACTCACATACACACCCCCCCACACACACACATACACCACGCTCACTCACACACACAGACATACATATACACACACACACATGCCCCCCCTCACACGCAGACACACACACACACACACACACACCACTCATTCACACACACACACACCCCACACCCCCCCCAACATACACACACACCCCACACACACACACCCACACACACCCTACCCCTCCACACACCCCACACACATACACACCCACACCCCATCCCCCCCCCACACACACTCACACACATACACACACCCCACACAGAAACACACACTGCACACACACACCTCACACACACACACACACTCACACACACAAACACATATACCCCACATACACTCCTCCCCGCACACACATGCCCTCCCCACACACACAACGCATACACACACCCCACACACACACACTCACACACTCACACACACACACAATCCACACACACACATTCACACACCCCCCCCACACACACACACCACACGCACACCACACTCATTCTCACACACACACACACACACCACACTCACGCACGCACACACCCCACACCCCCCCAACATACACACACACCCCACACACACAAACCCACACACACCCTACCCCTCCACACAATCCACACATACACACCCCATCCCCCCCCACACACACTCACACACACCTCACACACACACATACTCACAAACACATATACCCCACATACACTCCCCCCCGCACACACACGCCCCCCTCCACACACACACCGCATATACACACCCCACACACACACTCACACACTCACACAATCCACACACACACACTCCCCACACACACACACCACATGCACACCACACTCATTCTCACACACACACACACACCACAGTCACACACACACACACACACACCCCACACACATATACACATAAATACACCCCACACACACATATGTGCACATCCCCCATACACACACACACAAACACACACCACCACACACACCCACGCTCACACACACACACACATATACCCCCCCACACACACATACCCCGCACTCACTCACACACACACACATCACACATACACACGCCACACACACCCCCCGCAACACACACACACACACACACACACCCAACACACACCCCCCAACATACACACACACCCCACACACACCCCACACACCCCACACACACACCCACACCCCCATCCCCCCCGACACACACATACACACACACACACAACCCACACAGAAACACACACACCACGCACACACACACCCCACACACACTCCCCTTCACACATCCACACCACACACACACACCCACACACACACACACACACACACATACACACACACACACACACATACACACACCCACACACACACCCCACACACACACACCCATACACACCCCACACAGGCACATACGCACACACAGACACACTCACACACACAAACACACACATTCACACACACACATACCCACACACACTCCCCCTCACACACACACCACACACACACACACACACACACACACCGCACATACACACCCACACACACACACTCACACACACACCCCACACACACACTCACTCACACAACCCACACACACACACATACACTCCCTCACACTCACTCACTCACACAACCCACACACACACACATACACTCCCTCACACTCACTCACACACATACACACACACACACCCCACACACACTTACACATAAATACACCCCACACACACACACGTGCACACCCCCACACACTCCACACTCACACACAAACACACCCCACACTCACACACACACACTCACATACACACCCCCCCCACACACACACACACACACCCCATGCTCACTCACACACACACACACACACACACACACACACACATACCCCACCCACACACAGACACACTCACACACATCCACACACACATGCACACGCACACATCTCACACACACACATAACCGCTTACACCCCACACTCACTCACACCCCCCAACATACACACATGCCCCATACACACACCCCACCCCCCCCACACACCCCAAACACACACCCCATTCCCCATCCCCCCCCACACACACACTCACACACACACACAACCCACACAGAAACACACACACCCCACACACATGCCCCCTCACACACACACGTCCTCCCCCACACACATACACTGCACACACACACCCACACCCACACACACCCCACACTCACTCACACACACACAGACATACATATACACACACACACATACACCCCCCCCTCACACGCAGACACACTCACACACACACATACACACGCACACACCCCACACTCATTCACACACACCCCACACCCCCCCAACATACACACACACCCCACACACACACACCCACACATACCCTACCCCTCCACACACCCCACACACATACACACCCACACCCCACCACCCCCCCACACAAACTCACACACATACACACACCCCACACAGAAACACACACTGCACACACACACCTCACACACACACTCACACACACACAAACACATATACCCCACATACACTCCCCCCCGCACACACACTCCCCCCCCAAACACACACTGCATACACACACACCACACACACACTCACACACACACACAATCCACACACACACACTCACACACCCACCCCACACACACACACACCACACGCACACCACACTCATTCTCACACACACACACACCACACTCACACACACACACGCACACACACACACCCCACACTCACTCACACACACACACACCCCACACCCCCCCAACATACACACACACCCCACACACACCCTACCCCTCCACACACCCCACACACACACACCCCATCCCCCCCCACACACACTCACACACATACACACACCCCACACAGAAACACACACTGCACACACACACCTCACACACATACACACTCAAACACATATACCCCACATACACTCCCCCCCGCACACACACGTCCCCCCACACACACACCGCATACACACACCCCACACACACACTCACACAATCCACACATACACACCCCCCACACACACACACACCACACGCACACCACACTCATTCTCACACACACACACACACACACACACCCCACACACATATACACATAAATACACCCCACACACACATATATGTGCACATCCCCCATACACACACACACACACAAACACACACCACCACACACACACACACACACACACACACCCACGCTCACACACACACACACTCACACACACATATACCCCCCACACACACACACACACACACACACCCCACACACACATATGTGCACATCCCCCATACCCCACACTCACTCACACACACACACCTCACACACACACGCCACACACACGACCCGCAACACACACACACACACACACACCACGCACACACACACCCCACACACACTCCCCTTCACACATCCACGCCCCCCCACACACATCCACACCACACACACACACACACACCCACACACACACACCCACACACACACCCCACACACCCCACACACACACACCCATACACAGGCACATACGCACACACAGACACACTCACACATACCCCACACACACACACACTCATTCACACAACCCACACACACACACTCACTCACACACACACCCCACACACACGCACACACACATACACTCCCTCACACTCACTCACTCACACACACACATACAGACACACACACACCCCACACACACTTACACATAAATACACCCCACACACACACGTGCACACACCCACACACACACACTCCACACTCACTGACACTCACACACAAACACACCCCACACTCACACACACACACTCACATACACACACCCCCCCTACACACACATACACACACCCCATGCTCACTCACACACACACACACCCCACCCACACACAGACACACCCACACACACATGCACACGCACACACCCCACACACACACATAACCGCACACACCCCACACTCACTCACACACCCACACCCCACACACACACACACAACACAGATACCCCACACACACACTCCACACACACACACCCACACACACTCCACACACACACACACACACACACACAACACACACACACACCCCACACACACCCCCCAACATACACACATGCCCCATACACACACCCCACCCCCCCCACACACCCCAAACACACACCCCCATTCCCCATCCCCCCCCACACACACACTCACACACACACACAACCCACACAGAAACACACACACCCCACACACATGCCCCCTCACACACACACGCCCTCCCCCCACACACACACAGACCGCACACACACACATACACATACACGGACCCCACACACAGTTCCTTCATTCAGAAGTTTTTATCACTTCCAGAAGAAAGAAAATCATAGAACTCTAAAGAATTATCTAATCGTCTTTTATTTTACCAGCCAAGGACACTATAATTACAAGTGCAGAATAATAGATAAAAGAGGATCTTCACAAAGCTATCTACACTTCCAGTTTCAGTTGTCTTACTGGCAAAATTGGATCAAATTACAAATTGCGGGGTTCTCTACAGTGAACAGGATCAAATTACACACTCCAGACAAACTATTGGGAGTATCTTGTGCTCCAAGGGAACCAATCAGAAATCTGGTCCAAACTACTGGTGTTGCAAATAGATGCTGCCATAAGTGTTGGCCTTGCCAGCGACACTCACATCCTGCGAATGAATATATTAAAGAAATTATTAGGTGTGAGGAAATCAGTGCACTGTTCCTTGCTGCCTCAATCCTTAAGCGTTGAGCCCAGGAGGAGGCGGTGTGCATGACTGAATTCACATGTGCATCAGGAATCCCCATGGGCCATCTCCCACTCCGTCATTGTGACATTGTCGGGATTTCGGCAGAAACCCCGGTCACTCGCTGAAACGAGCTTTCTGCCGAAATCATGCCGGGGGAGAGGGACAAATCGGGCAGAAATTAAAAGTGTAAATGGTTCAAGAGTGGGAGAGGGGCAGCGCAGCTGTCTGAACATTTAAAATAAGGTCAGCTGGTTTTACACAGAGGCCAGGGCTCCACGAGGGGTACACCAGGTTTGAATCCACATTGGATTTACACTCTGTGTGTTGTTGAACTCAAATGATGTGTGAGACTCCAAGAGAGTTTCAATCTGTTTCATAAGAACATAAGAAATAGGAGCAGGAGTAGGCCAGAAGGCATCTCGAGCCTGCTCCGCCATTTAATAAGATCATGACTGATGATCGACCTCAACTCCACTTTCCTGCTAAATCTCCATATCCCTTAATTCCCCTAGACTCCAAAAATCTATCTATCTCCGCCTTGAATATATTCAAACTCAGACTTCACAGCCCTCTGGGGCAGAGAATTCCAAAGATTCACAAACCTCTGAGTGAAGAAAATGCTCCTCATATAAGAACATAAGAACATAAGAATTAGGAACAGGAGTAGGCAATCTAGCACCTCGATCCTGCTCCGCCATTCAACAAGATCATGGCTGATCTGACCGAGGACTCAGCTCCACTTACCCGCCCGCTCCCCGTAACCCTTAATTCCCTTATTGGTTAAAAATCTATCCATCTGTGACTTGAATACATTCAATGAGCTAGCCTCAACTGCTTCCTTGGGCAGAGAATTACACAGATTCACAACCCTCTGGGAGAAGAAATTCCTTCTCAACTCGGTTTTAAATTGGCTCCCCCGTATTTTGAGGCTGTGCCCCCGAGTTCTAGTCTCCCCGACCAGTGGAAACAACCTCTCTGCCTCTATCTTGTCTATCCCTTTCATTATTTTAAATATTTCTATAAGATCACTCCTCATCCTTCTGAACTCCAACGAGTAAAGATCCAGTCTACTCAATCTATTATCATAAGGTAACCCCCTCATCTCCGGAATCAGCCTAGTGAATCATCTCTGCATCCACTCCAAGGCTAGTATATCCTTCCTTAAGTAAGGTGACCAAAACTGCACGCAGTACTCCAGGTGCGGCCTCACCAATACCCTGTACAGATGCAGCAGGACCTCCCTGCTTTTGTACTCCATCCCTCTTGCAATGAAGGCCAGCATTCCATTTGCCTTCCTGATTATCTGCTGCACCTGCAAACTAACTTTTTGGGATTCATGCACAAGGACCCCCAGGTCCCTCTGTACCGCAGCATGTTGTAATTTCTCCCCATTCAAATAATATTCCCTTTTACTGTTTTTTTCCCCAAGGTGGATGACCTCACATTTTCCGACATTGTATTCCATCTGCCAAACCTTAGTCCATTCGCTTAACCTATCTAAATCTCTTTGCAGCCTCTCTGTGACCTCTACACAACCCGCTTTCCCACTAATCTTTGTGTCATCTGCGTCGAACACTACCTCCCTAGTGATAGTGATTGTCTCAAGGTCCTCCCTTCCCACATTCCTGTGACCAGCAATTTTTGCCATGGTTTTTGTGTCTTCCACTGTGAAGCAAAATAATTGTTTAAGGTCTCAGCCATTTCCACATTTCCCATTATTAAATCTTCCTCACCCTCAATCTGTATTACAAATTCAACCATACTGTGATCACTCATTCCGAGAGGATCTTTTACTGGGAGATCATTTATTAATCTTGTCTCATTACACAGGACCAGATCTAAGATAGCTTGCTCCCTTGTCGGTTCTGTAACATACTGTTCTAAGAAACAATACTGTATGCATTCTATGAATTCCTCCTCCAGGCTACCCCGAGCGATTTGATTTGACCAATCGATATGTAGGTTAAAATCCCCCATGATTACTGCCGTTCCTTTTTCACATGCCTCCATTATTCCCTTGATTATTGTCCACCCCACCGTGAAATTATTATTTGGGGGCCTATATATGGCTGTGGATTTTCAGTCTTAAATGGCTGACCCCTTATATCTGAGACTGTGCCCCCTAGTTCTTGACTCTCCAGACAGGGGAAACATCCTCTCAGCATCTACCCTGTCAATCCCCTTCAGAATCTTGAATGTTTCAATGTGATCACCTCTCATTCTTTTAAACTCCAGAGATTATAGGCCCAATCTACTCAATCTCTCCTCATAGGACAGCCCTCTCTTCCCAGGATTCAATCGGTCCAGACTTAGGGTCAGACTTTACACCGTGACCTTAGTGTTGGTACAGAGCGGAATCAATTTGCACAGGTGCTGGAAGAAATATAGTTCACACTTTGAAATTATAGACGGGGTTTTCTACTCCAGTGCTCCTGGCATAGACAAGCAGCGCACGATGAAACATTCGACACTCACATGCTGCGATTTTCCAAACAAAATGGGCAGAATGTCATGGGGATTGGGAAATAACTGGGAGAGGCAACATTCACTCCAGCTACCCCGTAAACCAACCATCCTAAGGCTATAAGGATAACTGTCGAAAGGGATCGTAAGTATTATCCTGGGGTTTTCTTTTCCCAACTGTCAGCCTAGGTCAGCCAGGTAAAAAGGGGGGTGAGGGTGGTTTTGGAACTGTCTTGTAAAGATAAAATTGTGTAAGGTTTTTGTTGTGTCCGTTTCTTCCCATAGATTTTCATAGTTTATAAGTGTATGTCTGATATGTGTTTTGATGAAGTTTGACCTTGTTGGAAACTTAGCGTGGATATTAAATAGGACTTCCCCGTTTTTTTTTGGTCCAAGTACCACTTGTCTCTGAGTGTTTTGTTTTCCCTTGTGGAAGCTCATAATCCACCAAAATTCTGAGCTTAGAACCAGATAGGCGTGCGAGGGCACTTCGCAACCGCCAGTTTAGTGGTCAGCGAGCCATAAGCTGCTGGACCGTCCCCTGGAAGGGACAGAGAGGCCCAATACACCAACAGCCACCAAAGACCCCCGTAATTGGGCAGAGCAAAAACCCCCTACACTCATGGCGAGCCAGGTAAGAGTTCAGTGGGAGAATGAGCTTACAACCTCAGAGAAGGTGGTGCTGGAAAAATCTAAAATGGAGGAGAGAATCACGGACTATGTTTTCTCCAAGGTCAATTTTGCCAACATGGGTTCAGAACCTGATGGACACGGCAACCCAGTGGACAGATGGGCCTACACATAACAAAAAGGTAGAAAAGGCAATTTGGCTGATAGGTTTAACTTGGCAGGTTCAGGAGTTAGACCTCCAGGTAGGAAAATTACAAGAGGAATTAAAGGATGCCGTTATAACCTCAGTGGCCAGGAAGGCCACGGGTACTAAGGTCACAGAAGAGTCAATGGAGGAAAGGAATAGTAGGGCACGATTAGAGGAAACGTTCCGCAACCATCAGGAGTACCTGCAGAGTCAGGTTACGATGTCACAGGCTATGGAACAGAAGTACAGGGAGCAGAGCACAGCTTATGCCCAGCAGGTCCAAGAGTTTCAGGTCCAATTAAGGGATTTACACACAGCCTATAAAGTTAACACCGAAATAAGCCATGAGAAGGCAGATCATGTGTCCTGCCATAAGCAGATCCAATCCCTCCTCCAGGCTCTGTCCCAGGTAAAGGGGGCAGTCTGTTTGTTGGGGCCCAGGGAGGCAACCAACGAGTCAGGGTATTGGGGAGTGGAAGAGGATCCTGCGGCAGAGGACAGTCAACCGCCTCCTGAGGCGCCGGTGGTGTGTCCGGCAGGCCGTACGGAGGATCAGAGGGTGCAGCCCAAGAAACCCACAGGGCATGGGATCGGCCAGGTAGAGTCGGTCCAGCCAAAGGGGTATGGGACACCTGCAGAAAGGTCGAGTCTGCAGATTTAAATTCAGAGGCAGTTGAGGTTGAGGTAAAGGGAGAGCCAGTGGTGGTGTCTGCCGCGCGACCGATGTGCCCGGCTGTGCAGAGGAAATACAAGGTGCACAACCCCAAGGACCGCTGGACAGCGAGTTTATCATTCCACATTCAATTGCTGCATTAAAAGCCATGGTCACATATCCCAAAGCTCACTAGACCGGGAGATCAGTATGCTCACTTCCTGGAGATAGTGCAGGCAGTGGACATGAACACATGCGATAACGCGGAAGCAGTTAAAGTGCTCCTTTTTTCCATTGATGGGAAGATCTACCAGGCTCTTCCCCCAGATTGTCACAGGGGACAAAGCACCCTCGCAGCACTACAAAGGGGTATCCTAGAGGCCATGGGGTGGAACAAAGGGAGTCCCTTTGAAAGGATAGCAAAAACATGCCAGTTAGCAGGAGAGGCCCCACAGATATATGTGGAAAGGTTATGGCTAGTCTACAGCACAGCATGTGGGGGCTGCTTGTCAGAAACAACCTTACAGCGGAACAAAGGGAAGCATGGTTTCGCACCATAATTGCGAACAGCCTGCCCAATGTCAAGGAAAGGGCAGATCTCTGGTTCATCCTGGGAGACCCCAATCTCACCGAAGCCATCGTGATAGGCAGACTGGCTGCCACGCGGCGGCGGGATGGGGAGGAAGAGGGGAAGCCAGAGAAAGCAGTAAAAGGCCGGGTGCATGCGGTGCAACCCAACCAAACCCCCAGGAGAGAGTGACATCAGGAGGGTGGACATCCTCCCGATAGAAGGGGGGTGTGTTACAGGTGCGGTAAGCCTGGCCACTACCGCAGCAACTGCAGGGCCAACCCCTACCGCGTGAAAGAAGTAAAAACACCCACAGAGGTGAAACCGGGTAATGAGAAAGCAGGTGCCACAACAGTGTTTGAAACCGCTGTAGAAACCCTCAGGCAGCTGCTGACAGGTCCCGGCCGTATCAATGTAGCGGTGGGTAGAGAGATCCTCACAGCTCCCATACGGCAGGAACTATGACGAGCACCCACCAAGCCTGCCTACCTGTGTCCGTTGGACTATGACTCGTGGGGAAGACCATGGGTAAAAATGGAGGTGGAGGGGAACCAGGGAACTTACTTGTTGGACACGGGGGCTTCAAGCACCCTTGTCCACACAGAGGACCTGGCTTCCTCGCCCCTGTCCAACGGTGCGCCCTACGAGATAGTCGGCTTCACGGGGAATGAAAGAACAGGGTATTTTTCGATCCCACTGACCCTTAAGTTGGGAGCACTTACCACCAAATGGAAGTGCATCCTGATAAGGTGGGAGCAGGCTAACAAAGGTATATTGGGGGCAGACTTCATTATAGCCCAACAGATCCTGGTGGATCTGCGAAATCACTGTTTATGGGGAACAGTGGACCCAGGTACAAACAACGAGGTCATGCTTATAGAAAGGATACAAGACAAAGGGGCTCTGTGTACTGTGAAGCCAAAAGGGGGTTATGGCTTAGAGCTTCTGGTCAGGGACACCCCGGCAGAGTACAGGGCCTATGTGCGAGCCAGTCTCGCAGCATTTGCCAACCACAAACATGACTGTGGGAGAGTCACCGGAGTAGAGGTCAGGATAGATGTGGATCCCATGTCCCGACCTCAGAGGCAGTATAACTTCCCGAGAGAGGCAGAAGCCGACTTGGAAGTGGCACTGAGCTGACTGGTGGAGCAGGGTGTGTTGAGACCCATAGCCACGCACGTGAACTCTCCCCTGTGGCTGGTCAGAAAACCGGACAACCCGTGGAGTGCTACCATGGACTACCGGGTGCTCAACAGAAACATCCCGGCTTGTGCTCCTACAGTGGCAGCAGTGGCAGACTTGATCAGGGAAATCCCTGAGTCTGCAACCACCTTCACAGTCCTAGACATTTCAAATGGCTTCTGGTCTATCCCTGTGAGGAGAGAGGACCAGTACAAGTTTGTTTTCACCTTTGAGGAACAGCAATATACTTGGAGCTGTCTCCCGCAGGGATTTCACAACAGTCCCAGCATCTTCCACCAGTGCATGGCGAACTGTTTGATGAGCTTCAGCCAGCCGCAACAGTTGGTGCAGTATGTGGATGACCTGCTCCTTTTCACTGACAACAGTAAAGAGCATGGTTCCCTGCTGGCAGAACTGTTGGCTGTGCTCAAAGAGGGGGGTTTTAAGGTCAAACCCAAGAAGGCCCAGATAGGGTTAAAGGAAGTAAAATTCCTGGGTCTAACACTCAGAGCAGGAGAACGAGGTATAGATGAGGCCCAAAGGCAAGCCATGCAGGAACTCCCGATACCGACCACTGTATCCGGAGTCAGATCTTTTTTAGGGATCACAGGCTACTGCAGAGATTTCATCGAAGATTATGCAGCAACCGCAGCTCCTCTCCTCAGGCTCCTACACAAAGGGGTCGAGTGGGAGTGGGATCAAGGCTGCCAAGCTGCATTTCTTCAGTTGAAACAGAACCTGCAGAAGGCACCTGCACTGGGGCCTATTGATGGGGGAAAGGATTTCTATTTCGAAGTAGCAGCCAGCGGGGACAGTCTGAGTGCAGTGTTTTTACAGGAAAGGCACGGACAGCTGAGACCGGTGGTGTACTCCTCTAGAGTCCTTGCAGAGGTGGAGAAGGACTACTCCAACTGTAAAAGGTATCTGTTAGCCACACACTGGGCTGTGAAAAGAGCACAGGTTTTCACAGGAGTATCCCCTATCACACTCCTCACCCATCACACCCCGACCCAGATGTTGTTAGATGGGAGACTAAAGGATGGAACAGTCAGCAGTGCCAGGATCACTTGCTGGACCCTCCTCCTCTCCTAAATGGCCATCAGGGTCAGGGGCCTCTGCGAGCTCAGGCTCGCAGCTAACCTCATATATGCAGGGGAGCCACACAGATGCTCAGCAGAAGGGGTCTGGGACACCGACGTTGGATTTCGGGCAGGGGTACATCCCACAGGCCGCGAGATCTACGTCGATGGATCCAGTTCGGTATCCGCGGGTACAAGACTCACGTTGTGGAGTTTGGGACCCCGAGGCAGGCATAGCTTTGGCGCTTAAACTCCACAGCACCCTGAGCGCCCAGCAGGCTGAACTGTCAGCGGTGATGTATGTGGTGACACACCCTGAGGAATTCCTCACCCCGTACACGATTTGTTCAGACAGTATGTTTACTTGCAATTCATGTACAGAGTATCTGGCTATTTGGTCACGCAGGGGGTACACATCCGCAGATGGGAAGCCCCTGGTAACCAAACCCCTGCTAGTAAGGATAGTGGCAGCCCTAGGGAACAATAGGGACGTCTACATCCACAAGGTTAGGCACATTCTAAGACAGAGCCCAGGGCAGAGGGTAACCAGCGGGCTGACCTCCTGGCCAGAAAAGGAGCCAAGACAGGTCGCTTCTGGGACCCGTATGAGAAAGGCAGGGTGATAGCAGCTAGAGGCAAGCCAGGGAAACAAGGGAGCGCAGAGGTAACAGTGGCCCCGGACCTGAGAACGGTTCAGGCGAAGGACCCCATCCTCAAGGCTGCCATAGCAACCATCCTAAGTGGAGGAAAGGCAGAGAGCCCATACAGTGCCACAGATATAGCTGTCAAGGAAGGGATGCTGTTTAAAGGGGATAAGTTGGTGGTTCCAGCACAACACCAGCGGGAGTTCCTACAACTGGCCCATGAGAATCCACGTGCGGGGCAGCCCGGGCCAGAGTCCACCTGGCAGAAGGTGGAACAGGCAGCATGGTGGCCAGATTTCCGGAACAACGTCCGTGATTTCTGCGCAGCCTGTCTGGTGTGTGCAGCCAACAACCCAGACCCCCAGAAAAGAAAGGCATCCATGGGACACATCAGGCGGGTAGAGGGACCATGGCAGTCGATCCAAATCAACTACATAGGGCCCCTACCAACCGCCCAGGGTGGGTACAAGTACTGTCTAGTGCTGGTGGATGTATTCTCTAAATGGGTGGAAGCCTTCCCTTGCCAAACAGCTACTGCTTTGGGGACGGTCAAGATCCTGGTCAGGGAAGTGTTCTCAAGTGGGGTCTGCCGCAGTTTGTGGAATCCGACCAGGGAAGCCACTTCACCGGCCAGGTGATGCAGGCCACCTTTAAGGTACTGGCGATTAAAGCATGGTGGCATGTGGCATACCACCCCCCAGTCCTCAGGCCCTGTAGAGCACCTCAACCGCACCATCAAGGAAAGGCTCCGCAAGGAGACAGGGAATTCACCCAACAGATGGGTAGAGGTCTTGCCACTGGTCCTTATGGGGATCCGAGCCAGTCAGTCGAAAAGCACAGGGTATTCACCCCATGAGCTGACGACTGGGAGACCCATGAGGACCCCAGTACACACATTGGTGCCGGGTCTCACCGAAGGACAGCGACAGGAAGCTAACCGAGATCGCTTTGCTAGGAATCTGCTGGAACAGCTGCAGCAGATTCACTGGCAGGCAGCCACCAACATGGAAGACAGCACTTGAGTTACAAGCTGCTGCTGGAACCCCGTAGCCACCACGACTGGGACATAGGCGACCAGGTCATGGTACGCAGGTTCGCCAGGGTGGGGGTGTTCGAGCCACTGTACATGGGGCCCTACAGTATAGTGGACAAGGCAAGCCCCATGGTTTATGCGGTCAAATTACCCCGCCGGATAAAGTGGTACCACATAAACCAATGCAAGCGGTTAGACCCTACTAGGGCAGGGAAAAGGAAGGCTCCCACAGGTAAAGAAACCTCATGGGAGGCAGAGGACATTCCGGTGGATGTGGAGGCTGTAACAGAGGTCAACCCTGGCCCTGAAGCACCACAACCCGGAATAGTCCACTACCACAGTAAGACCATCACACAGCAGAGTGAAGTGGCACAGCCTGATAGGCAGGAAAGGGAGTTAGCACAGGAGAAGCGAGTCCTGTGCAGTATAACAACAGGGCAGATAGAGGAAGGGATAGACCAGTGGGAGGACCAAGGGGTGCAGCCCGTAACATGGGACTCCGTGCCCCTGGTTAGGCGTAGTTCCAGAATGAGGCAGCCTAGGATGCCTTGGTCCCCCGTATACCTTCCCGCCCATCCCAGAGTCAAACAAGAAAAGAAGCACAAGAGTGGCAGACTCTGTGCGGTAAAAGGGACACTACTGAAAGATCCGGGAAAGATCCCAGACACCGAAGGGCTCACAGAAATGGAAGCAGGATATTTAAAAGAAGTCCTCCTGCAAGCCCTACAAAAGGGGGCAGTCCGGCTCCTGGGGCAAGGTCAGCAAGATGGCCGACAAAGCCAAGTCAGTATCAGAGACTGACCTGGCCACCCGGAGACGGGTGGCATTGTATATAGCCTGGTGTTCTGTATATAGTTTAGGGAGATTTTAAAGTAAGGTGATGGTGTTTTTATTGTGTGATGTTACTCCAGTCGAGCCTGAAGAAGCCTCAGGCAAGACTGTGTTCAATCTTGTGTTCCAGAAGATGCTCCGGAACGTCGTGATGTTATTTACCTACGTGGGAACCTGCACCGGACAGAAACTCGACATCGAGATGTCTTTGACATACGGGTGCTCCGGGGGCACGTGACCAATCGTGACCACGGGAGAAGAGATCGTGGAGGCAGAAGGCCAGGCCACCTACTTCCACAAGGGGAGATGGCCTGGGTGGTTGGGTTCGAATTCCACCCAGTATTCGAGCCACGAGAGTTTTACCTATGGGGAGGCCTCCATCCCTTGCCCCGAAATTGAGATGGCCACATCCTGGGTTAGGGTGACAGAGGGAAGGAGAGTGTGTTTAACGTGTGTTGGGGACATAAATCCAACCACACTATTATGGGTGTAGTTGTGCGAATGCCAGTGATGGGGCCATCACCAAGCCAGCACCCCTGAACCGTGTGGAGAACATTGGAGTCATTCGCGGGGGGGGGTACACGTCCGTTTCGCAACGGTCCCACCCTATGTCATTGTGTGGGAGTGTGCAATGAGAGGTACAGACCTATCTGGCTGCCGTAGCCGGGGTGCAAAGGTCATCCTGTGTCCCCAGCACTTGAACGCCTTCGGGAGGCCACAGTGCGGGTTTATAACTGCTGTGGCAGAACCTATAAATTGCACAATGGAGGTGATGGCACCTGGCCATGTACTTCCACAGATAGCATATGTAGTTGGTGGGACGTATTGTGTCACCACGACTGCCCACCGGTATAGACACGGTCCGAGTAAGTGGTGTGATATTCCGGACAGCAGTTTTTGCTTTAAAACTCGGGCAGAAGTTCAAGTGGCCCAGGAAGTGATCATCCCAATCCCAGAACCCTCCACGGTCCACCTCACAGTACAGTATAACGCGAGTGATCTGCAGAACTATGTTGCCCATTTTGGGTACTCCTTACCCTTACTACCTGAGAAACTCACCGCCCTGTTGAAGGCAATGGATCTCAGCCAAAAACAGTATTACACCCTACAGCAAAAGACCAAAGACATAGCCCTCGAAATCGCGGACATACAGGCCCCAAGTTTCCACATGATTTGCTCCTGATTTTTAGGAGCAACTGGTGGAAAACGGAGTATCTTAGAAATCGGAATTCTCCACATTTAAGTTTTCTGCAGTTCTAGTCAGGTAGAACAGTTTCACTTTTGAACAGAATTTTTTTTTCAAAAGGGGGCGTGTCCGGCCACTGACGCCTGATTTGAAAGTTTCCACAGTGAAAACGTACTCCAAACTAACTTAGAATGGAGCAAGTGAAGATTTTTGTAGGCTTGAAAAAACCTTGTCTACACATTAAAAAATCAGGCGCAGGTTACAAATTAGGTGTCGGGAATGAGGTTGGGGGGGGGGGGGACGGAAGTCATTAAATTCTACAATAAATCCTTAGTTATACTTATACAAATATTATACAAATAAATCCAACCTGAATAAAAATTTATAAGCAAAGAAAAGATTAAATAAACCATGTTCCTACCTGTGTGAAAGTGCTTCAGGCAGGCCTTTCAGGCAGCGGTTTTCCGTCGGGACCGACCGACGGCAGGGGCAGAAAGCTGCAAGAAGCCTCAGTGCTGATCATGGAAGGGCAATGTGGTTTTATTAAAAAATGTTAAAAATTGAACAGCTACAAAGAATTTGAATAGTCTCAAACAAGTGCATGTGTCCCGTTTATCACAGTCTATCTTTAATTACAGAATGCACTCCCTCACCCTCACACACAGAAATATCAAGAAAATTAAAATACAAGCCTTTGCAAGGGTTCAATAAACAAATTTTCACTTTTGCTGCAGCACTTTTTAAAATGGCCGAGTGCCAATGTTTACTTCAGACTGCGCGTGCGCGAACGCTCCAATGCGCACGCGCAGGGTTGCCGGCACCAAAAAAACTAATTTAAATTGTACCCGCCCCCTTCTACTTACAAAATCGGCGCGAGTGGTAGGCTCCGCCCCCTGTGCGCCGCGCCAAGCAGACATCGAGCTGCAAGGCGCTCGAGAATACCGCGTTTTTTTTCAGGCGCCGTTTTCGGCGCGAAAAACGGGCGCCCAGCTCGGAGGGGCACCTGTTTTACCGCGTGTGGAAACTTGGGGCCACAGTCACCAGTGTGGTGGGAATGGGGTACGAGAGTAGATATCCCGGTTTGGCTTCGCATGGCCTCCCACACACTGGTGATTGTACAACTGGTCATTGTCCTATGTCTCATCATCAATGCCTGCAGATCCAAAAGAGTCTGAATAGCATGGGGTTATCTTAAAATATTCCAGAAACAACAGAAAGGCAGCCCAGGCTAACACACAAGAATGCCATTTTGTTTCCAGGTGGTTTTAAACAGAAGGGAACGTTCTGGTTTAGCATTACACCACAAAAGCCCGTACCTGGAAACTGACTGGCACTGTGAACTATGTAAGCTGTTAAAACTATCCATGACAGAACACAATACGGACTTAATTATCACAGATATACATTTGTGCAGTGTAAATACATCTGTTCGATATGCTGTGATGGCAGAATAATCTTTCAAGGAACGCAAGGAACACGAGACATGATGTGCTATAATTATGTGCTTAACTCTATGTAACTAAAAGCAAAAATGGTACCTTGTTTATAGTTTACCTGTAAAGGAGCATGGAAAGAAATGTTGTTTGTGCACATTGGTTTATGCGGGTCTATAATTTAGAGTAATTATGGGGATGGCTGACCCTTGGTGAGCTCTTGGATTTTCTTGCAAACCTTTTTGACACATTCCGTCTATATCCGGGTGTGTCAAGATGGGGGAGTATAAGGTTCGAAAATCCACGGCCACATTTTATTCGACATTTTAAATGAACATTTTTGGCCAAGTCAAATCCTCAGACCAGGCAGGCTGGGAAACGTGTGGGCGGATACAGACATTGTGGAGTCTGGCTCACAAGTGAGACAGAGGCACTGGCCAATGGGGGAAAAGTGCATTCTGGCAGGCCAATCAGGGGTCGAGTCGGGCCTGAAGTGGGGAAATCATCAACCAATGGGGTCTACCCGGTCAAGTTTGAAAATATGACTCACCCATAATCAAATTATGAATGTAGACTATTATCTACCTAATTAATATGGACAATGGACAATAGCCCTGAGATCACTGCAATAATGACTCCCAGGACTGAGACAATGGACTAGCAGATGTTGAGAACCAGTGTGCACTGAAATAATATCCCTGTCCTCACACCTATTTGTGACATCTTCTGATTACATTGTGAATTCTGGCTCAAAAGCGAGACAGAGGCACTGGCCAATGGGGGAAAAGTGCATTCTGGCAGGCCAATCAGGGGTCGAGTCGGGCGTGAAGCGGGGAAATCCTCAACCAATGGGGACTACCCGGCCCAGTTTGAATATAATAGAGAAAGCAGCTGGAGGAGTACAACCCACAGAACCACAGACAACAACAGAGAGGAAGCAACATACCATTGTATGGGTCCTGGACTCGACTTGTGTGCAGAATATACAACCCAACTACTGAAAGGCCCAACATCGTCTCAAGAAGCCGAGCCGCACACCGAACAATGCTCCGAGGCCAACCAGCTGAAGAACTGGAGACCAAAGAAACTGGGAGAGGTAACATTCACTCCAGCTACCCCGTAAACCAACCATCCTAAGGCTATAACGATAACTGTCGAAAGGGATCGTAAGTATTCTCCTGGGGTTTTCCTTTCCCAACTGTCAGCCTAGGTCAGTCAGGTAAAAAGGGGGGGTGAGGGTGGTGTTGAAACTGTCTTGTAAAGATAAAATTGTGTAAGGATTTTGTTGTGTCCGTTTCTTCCCATAGATTTCCATAGTTTATAAGTGTGTGTCTGATATGTGTTTTGATGAAGTTTGACCTTGTTGGAAACTTACCGTGGTTAATAAATTGTACTGACCTGTTTTTTTTTGGTTCAAGTACCACTTGTCTCTGAATGTTTTATTTTCCCTTGTGGAAGCTCATAATCCACCAAAATTCTGAGCTTAGAACCAGATGGGGGTGCGAGGGCACTTCGCAACCGGCAGTTTAGTGGTCAGCGAGCCATAAGCTGCTGGACCATCCCCTGGAAAAGACAGAGAGGCCCAATACACCAACAGCCACCAAAGACCCCTGTAACTGGGCAGAGCAAAACCCCCTACAATTCTGCCTCTCCTTTCAAGGTAGAAAGAAAGAAAGACTTGCATTTATATAGTGCCTTCCACAACCACTGGACCCCTCAAAGCGCTTTACAGCCAATGAAGTACCTTTGGAGTCCAGTCACTGTTGTAATGTGGGAAACACGGCAGCCAATTTGTGCACAAGCAAGCTCCCACAAACAGCAATGTGATAATGACTGGAAAATCTAGTTTTTTGTTATGTTGATTGAGGGATAAATATTGGCCAGGACACTGAGGATAACTCCCCAGCTCTTCTTCAAAATAGTGCCATGGGATCTTTCACGTCCACCTGAGAGAGCAGGCAAGGCCTCGGTTTAACATCTCATCCGAAAGATGGCAACGCCGACAGTGCAGTGCTCCCTCAGTACTACACTGGAATGTCAGTCTAGATTTTTCTTTTCTGCACAAGTCCCTGGAGGAAGACTTAAACCCACAACATTCTGACTCAGAGGTGAGAGTGTGACCCACTGAGCCACAGTTGACACATTAGATATATAATCCTAAATAACAGAAGGAAGCTCTTTGAAAGAACAATCCAATTAATCTCTTTCCCCAGAACCCTGCAAAGTTTTCCATTTCAAGTATTTATCCAATTCTCTTTTGAAAGTTACCATTGAATCTGCTTCCACCGCCCTTTGAGCAGCGTGTCCCCGATCACAACTTTTTGCATAAAGTAAATTCTGATTTCTCCCTGGTTCCTTTATGAATTATCTCAAGTGTGTCTCTTGAAAACAGAAGGCTGAGGAGTAAACTATTTGAGGTCTGTAAAATGATGAAAGGTCTGGAGCATTCACGATGCTGAGAATGACGTGAGTAGCACGTTTAGTGAGTTGGTCTTACCGCAGGTGAAGGGTCCACAGCCAGATAGTGAATGGAAGACCAGCAGGAAGAGCAGTGCAAGGAAGGTAGTGTAGGGGTCCCCTGCGGTCATCCCCCTGCAAAACAGATACACCGCTTTGAGTGCTGTTGAGGGGGATGATTCATCAGGGGAGGGCAGCTACAGCCAAGTTCATGGCACCGTGGCTGGCTCTGCTGCACAGGAGGGCAGGAAAAAGTGTGGGAGAGCGATAGTGATAGGGGATTCAATTGTAAGGGGAATAGATTGGCGTTTCTGCGGCCGCAACTGAGACTCCAGGATGGTATGTTGCCTCCCTGGTGCAAGAGCCAAGGACATTCTGAAAAGGGAGGGTGCACATTGGTACCAACGATATAGGGTAAAAAAAAAGGATGAGGTCCTGCGAGACGAATTTAAGGAGCTAGGAGCTAAATTAAATAGTAGGACCTCAAAAGTAGTAATCTTGGGATTGTTACCACTGCCACGAGCTAGTCAGAGTAGGAATCGCAGGATAGCTCAGAACAATACGTGGTTTGAGCAGTGGTGCAGCAGGGAGGGATTCAAATTCCTGGGGCATTGGAACCGGTTCTAGGGGAAGTGGGACCATACAAACCGGATGGTTTGCACTGAGGCAGGATCTGAACCAATGTCCTAGGGGGAGTGTTTGCCAGTGCTGTTGGGGAGGAGTTAAACTAATATGGCAGGGTGATGGGAACCAATGCAGGGAGACAGAGGGAAACAAAATGGAGACAGAAGCAAAAGACAGAAAGGAGATGAGTAAAAGGGGAGGGCAGAGAACCCAAGGCAAAAAACAAAAAGGGCCACTGTACAGAAAAATACTAAAGGGTTAAAGTGTAATAAAAAGGCAAGCCTGAAAGCTCGGTGCCTCAATGCGAGGAGTATTCGGAACCCAGGAGAGGGCTCTGAGCTAGGTAGAGTAGGTGACAGCTCAGATGAACTGGACTCCAAGAAAGAATGCAAAAGGCAGGAGACAACAGAGCAGAGTAGCACTGGGGTAAGTGTAAACCACAAGGTGATAGGAAGGGACAATATATGTGAATATAAAGGGGCTGCAGAAGGGGTCAAAACTAAAAATCATGGTTTAAAAACGAGTATTAAAACACTCTACCTAAATGCACGCAGCATTCAAAATAAAGTAAATGAGTTAACGGCATAAATCATTACAAATGGGTATGATTTGGTGGCCATTACAGAAACGTGGTTGCAGGGGGGCCAAGACTGGGAATTAAACATACAGGGGTATCTGACAATTCGGAAAGATAGACAAGAAGGGAAAGGAGGTGGGATAGCTCTGTTAATAAAGGATGATATCAGGGCAGTTGTGAGAGATGATATTGGCTCTAATGTTGAATCATTGTGGGTGGAGATTAGAGATAGTAAGGGGAAAAAGTCACTGGTGGGCATAGTTTATAGCCCTCAAATAATAACTTCACGGTAGGGCGGACAAAGTCAAGGGAATAATAGAGGCATGTGAAAAAGGAACGGCAGTAATCATGGGGGATTTTAACCTACATATCAATTGGTCAAATCAAATCGCACGGGGTAGCCTGAAGGAGGAATTCATCGAATGCATACGGGATTGTTTCTTAGAACAGTATGTTACAGAACCTACAAGGGAGCAAGCTATCTTAGATCTGTTCCTGTGTAATGAGACAGGAATAATAAACGATCTCCTAGTAAAAGATCCTCTCGGAATGAGTGATCACATTATGGTTGAAATTGGAATACAGATTGAGGGTGAGGAAGTAGTGTCTCAAACGAGCATACTATGCATAAACAAAGGGGACTCCAGTGGGATGAATGCAGAGTTGGCTAAAGTAGACTGGGAACACAGACGAAATGGTGGCACAATTGAGGAACAGTGGAGGACTTTTAAGGAGCTCTTTCATAGTGCTCAACAAAAATATATTCCAGTGAAAAAGAAGGGCAGTAAGAGAAGGGATAACCAGCCATGGATAATCAAGGAAATAAAGGAGAGTATCAAATTAAAAACCAATGCGTATAAGGTGGCCAAGGTTCGTGGGAAAATAGAAGATTGGGAAAAGTTTAAACGACAGCAAAGAATGACTAAGAAAGCAATAAAGAAAGGAAAGATAGATTACAAAGGTAAACTTGCGCAAAACATAAAAACAGATAGGAAAAGCTTTTACCGATATATCAAACGGAAAAGAATGACTAAAGTAAATGTTAGTCCCTCAGAAGATGAGAAGGGGGATTTAAGAATGGGAAATGTGGAAATGGCTGAGACCTTAAACAATTATTTTGCTTCGGTCTTCACAGTGGAAGACACAAAAACCATGCCAAAAATTGCTGGTCACGGGAATGTGGGAAGGGAGGACCTTGAGATAATCACTATCACTAGCGGGGTAGTGCTGGACAGGCTAATGGGACTCAAGGTAGACAAGTCCCATGCTCCTGATGAAATGCATCCCAGGGTATTAAAAGAGATGGCGGAAGTTATAGCAGATGCATTTGTTATAATCTACCAAAATTCTCTGGACTCTTGGGAGGTACCAGCGGATTGGAAAATAGCTAATTTAACGCCTCTGTTTAAAAAAGGGAGCAGACAAAAGGCAGGTAACTATAGGCCAGTTAGTTTAACATCTGTAATGGGGAAAATGCTTGAAGCTATCATTAAGGAGGAAATAGCGGGACATCGAGATTGGAATAGTGCAATCAAGCAGACGCAACATGGATTCATGAAGGGGAAATCATGTTTAACTAATTTACTGGAATTCTTTGAGGATATGATGATCGATGAAGGGGGTTACCTTATGATGATAGATTGAGTAGACTGGGTCTATACTCGTTGGAGTTCAGAAGGATGAGGGGTGATCTTATAGAAACATTTAAAATAATGAAAGGGATAGGCAAGATAGAGGCAGAGAGGTTGTTTCCACTGGTCAGGGAGACTAGAACTAGGGGGCACAGCCTCAAAATACGGGGGAGCCAATTTAAAACCGAGTTGAGAAGGAATTTCTTCTCCCAGAGGGCTGTGAATCTGTGGAATTCTCTGCCCAAGGAAGCAGTTGAGGCTAGCTCATTGAATGTATTCAAGTCACAGAAAGATAGATTTTTAACCAATAAGGGAATTAAGGGTTACGGGGAGTGGGCGGGTAAGTGGAGCTGAGTCCACGGCCAGATCAGCCATGATCTTATTGAATGGTGGAGCAGGCTCGAGGGGCTAGATGGCCTACTCCTGTTCCTAATTCTTATGTTCTTATGTTCTTATATAACGAGCATGGTGGATAGAGGTGTACCGATGGATGTGGTGTATTTAGATTTCCAAAAGGCATTCGATAAGGTGCCACACAAAAGGTTACTGCAGAAGATAAAGATACGCGGAGTCAGAAGAAATATATTAGCATGGATCGAGAATTGTCTGGCTAACAGAAAGCAGAGAGTCGGGATAAATGGGTCCTTTTCGGGTTGGAAATCGGTGGTTAGTGGAGTGCCACAGGGATCGGTGCTGGGACCACAACTGTTTACAATATACATAGATGACCTGGAAGAGGGGACAGAGTGTAGTGTAACAAATTTGCAGATGACACAAAGATTAGTGGGAAAACGGGTTGTGTAGAGGACACAGAGAGGCTGCAAAGAGATTTAGATAGGTTAAGCGAATGGGCTAAGGTTTGGCAGATGGAATACAATGTTGGAAAATGTGAGGTCATCCACCTTGGAAAAAAAACATTAAAAGGGAATATTATTTGAATGGGGAGAAATTACAACATGCTGCGGTGCAGAGGGTCCTGGGGGTCCTTTTGCATGAATCCAAAAAAGTTAGTTTGCAGCTGCAGCAGGTAATCAGGAAGGCGAATAGAATGTTGGCCTTCATTGCGAGAGGGATGGAGTCCAAAAGCAGGGAGGTCCTTCTGAAACTGTACAGGGTATTGGTGAGGCCGCACCTGGAGTACTGCATGCAGTTTTGGTAACCTTACTTAAGGAAGGATATACTAGCTTTGGAGGGGGTACAGAGATGATTCACTTGGCTGATTCCGGAGATGAGGGGGTTACCTTATGATGATAGATTGAGTAGACTGGGTCTTTACTCGTTGGAGTTCAGAAGGATGAGGGGTGATCTTATAGAAACATTTAAAATAATGAAACGGATAGACAAAATAGAGGCAGAGAGGTTGTTTCTACTGGTCGGGGAGACTAGAACTAGGGAGCACAGCCTCAAAATACGGGGGAGCCAATTTAAAACCGAGTTGAGAAGGAATTTCTTCTCCCAGAGGGTTGTGAATCTGTGGAATTCTCTGCCCAAGGAAGCAGTTGAGGCTAGCTCATTGAATGTATTCAAATCACAGATAGATAGATTTTTAACCAATAAGGGAATTAAGGGTTATGGGGAGCGGGCGGGTAAGTGGAGCTGAGTCCACGGCCAGATCAGCCATGATCTTGTTGAATGGTGGAGAAGGCTCGAGGGGCTCGATGGCCTACTCCTGTTCCTAATTCTTATGTTCTTATGTTCTTATAGAGTGGATACAGAGAGAGTGTTTCCACTTGTGGAGAAGAATATAACTAGAGGCCATCAATATAAAATAGTCACCAAGAAATCCAATAGCGTATTCAGAAGAAACTTTTTACCGAGAGAGTGGTGAGAATGTGGAACTCACTACCACAGGGAGTGGTTGAAGCAAATACTATAGATGCACTTAAAAGGAGGCTAGACATGCAAATGAGGGAGAAGGGAATAGAGGGTTATGCTGATAGATTTAGATGAGGAAAGACGGGAGGAGGCTCGACTGGAGCATAAATGCTGGCATGGAATGATTGTGCTAAATGACCTGTTTCTGTGCCGGATATCCGATGTAATGTAATCCTGTGTCCTCTGGTTACCAACCCTCCTACATTGGAAACAGTTTCTCCTTATTTACTCCATCAAATCCCTCATAATTTTGAACACATTTATTAAATCTCCCCTTAAACTTCTCTGCTCTAAGGAGAACAACCCCAGCTTCACCAGTCTCTCCACGTAACTGAAGTCCCTCATCCGTGGTACCATACTGATAAACCTCCTCTGCACCCTCTCCAAGGCCTTGATATTGTTCCTAAAGTGCGGTGCCAAGAATTGGACACATAAAGGTTTATCATAATAATACATAGTTCAGAGATTCTAATCCACTCCATGGATTTAACAGTGTGCTATGCTTGACATGTTGCTGGATTGTTAGTGTAACAATGTGCTATCCTACATTTGTTTCCACATCTCTCCTCACATCAGTTTCTCTGATCTAAACCCATCCTCAGAATGATTTAACCCACATGTCGTCCCCTTTACTACTACTTCTCTTTAACCCCCTTCAATATTTTGGTGCGTCTCTCTCACCAAAATCTTGTTTCCAATTCTTCACCCATACCAGAGCTCCCAGCACATTATCTGCTGAAAAATCCGATTGGTTGACCAGAAGAGAGATTTTTGTCTTGAGCGTATGGGCTTAAAGTATCACCTGGGTGCTATGGAGAGGGAATCTTTTTAAAATTTGTTCCTGAGATGTGGGCATCGCTGGCAAGGCCAGCATTTATTGCCCATCCCTAATTGCCCTTGAAAATGTGGTCTTCTTGGACCGCTGCAGTCTGTGTGGTGAAGGTGCTCCCACAGTGCTGTTGGAGGGTTCCAGGATTTTGACCCAGCGATGATGAAGGAATAGTTGATATATCAACAATCAGGATGGTGTGTGACTTGGAGGGGACCTTAGAGATGATGATTTTGGAGTGATGTCAAAGAAGCCTTGGTAAATTGCTGCAGTGCACTTTATAGATGGTACACACTGCAGCCACGGTGCACTGGTGGTAGAGGGAGTGAATGTTTAAGGTGGTGGATGGGGTGCCAATCAAGCGGGCTGCTTTGTCCTTGATGGTGTCGAGCTTCTTGAGTGCTGTTGGAGCTGCACTCATCCAAGCAAGTGGAGCATATTCCATCACACTTGTGCTTTGTAGATGGTGGAAAGGCTTTGGGGAGTCAGGAGGTGAGACACTCGCCACAGAATACCCAGCCCCTGACCTGCTCTTGTTGCCACAGTATTTATATGACTCTTCCAGTTAAGTTTCTGGTCAATGGTGACCCCCAGGATGTTGACGGTGGAGGATTCAGCGACGGTAATGCCGTTGAATGGCAAGGAGCAGTGGTTAGACTCTCGCTTGTTGGAGATAGCTTCTGTGGTGCGAATGTCACTAGGCACTTATCAGAACTGGCCTGAATGTCGTTCAGGTCTTGCTGCATCTGGGTGTATGGACTGTTTATTTATTTGAAGGAGTTGGCCTGCACACCAGTAACAGAGCCTGTCCAATTCTCAGTCCAATTACAATGGGCGAGTTAATCTCTGTGCTAAACTAGCAGGCAGGGAAACAACAAACAAACAGATAAAGTATTCACACCATATAAAATTTGCAAGTCATTTCTAGCCTCATAAGTTCCCTCACACAGATATAAAACTATCCTTTTTAAGCTGATCATCTTTAGTGATTCATTTTGATTGTTGCTGTAACCTTGCACATAACTTTGAACATTGCTTGCATTTCCAATACTGCTCCGTTACTTTTGCTAATGATTACCCCAATAAATTCTGTCTCTGAGCTTCCTGTCACCAATTGCAACCTGGGGCTGGAGCCAACTCCCAACAGTACAAGTGGTCTTGTTAATATCCTGGCTTTATCAGTCATGTTTTGTATAATAAATATGCTTGCCTTAATTCTCTTAAACGTTGGGCAATCCCAAATTATACAAAAGTTGTTTTCCTGCTCTGATCTGTATTCCTGATGCTGGCTAAAGGGTGTAAGTGAAATAAAAACAGAGAATGATGGAAATCTCAGCGGGTCAGGCAGCATCTGTGGAGAGATAAACAAAATTAACGTTTCGGGTCGACGATCCTTCATCAGAACTGGCGAATGTTCAAAAAGAACATGTTCTTAAGCACTGAAAGCGGGAGGGAAAGAAAGAACCAAAGGGAAGGTCTGTGATAGGGTGGAAGACAGGAGAGATTAGAGAGACAAAAGGGATGATGGACCGAATTGAAATGGCAATGATAGAGGTTAGAAAAAGATTAATCTGGATCGGGTGTGAATGGTGAAGTAAAGACCAGCTGCCATTAGAGAAACAGAGAAAAAAAATAGAAGAAAAAAATATAAATGGGGGTGGGGGGATGCGAAAGAGAGTCAAAGATGGCTAGAGGTGAAGATCTGAAATTATTGAAATCGATGTTGATTCCAGAAGGCTGTAAAGTGCCTAAACAAAAGATAAAGTGTTGTTCCTCGAGCTTGCGTTGAGCTTCATTGGAACAGTGTAGGAGGCCGAGGACGGAGAGGGAGTGGAGTGGAGAATTAATGTGACAGGCCATCGGAAGCTCGGGGTCACACTTACGGACTGAACGGATGTGTTCAGCAAAGCGGGCACACAATCTCCGCTTGGTCTCCCCAATGTAGAGAAGACCGCATCGTGAGCAGTGAACACAGTATACTAAATTGAAAGAAGTACAAGTAAATCGCTGTTTCACCTGGAAGGAGTATTTGGGGCCCTGGATAGTGGGAAGGGAGGGGGTAAAAGGGCAGGTGTTGCATCTCCTGCGCTTACACAGGAAGGTGCCGTGGGGAGGGGAGGGGAGGGGGTGCTGGGGGTGACTGAGGAATGGACCAGTGTCGCGGAGGGGGTGGTCCCTTTGGAACGCTGAGGGGAGGGGAGGGGAAGATGTGATTGGTGGTAAGATCACCCTGGAGGTGGGGGAAATGGCAGAGGCTGATCCATTGAATGTGGAGGCTGGTGGGTTGAAAGATGAGGAAAAGGGGAACTCTGTCATGGTTCTGAGAGGGAGGGGAAGGAGTGAGAACAGAGGTGCAGGAAATAAACAGACACGGTCGAGAGCCATGTTAAGTACGGCAGAGGGGAATCCACTGTTGAGGAAAAAGGAAGACATGTCAGAGGCACTAGTGTGAAATGTAGCATCGCCAGAGCAGATACAACGGAGACGGAGAAACTGGGAGAATGGAATGTAGTCCTTACTGGATGCGGAGTGGGAGAAAGTGTAGTCCAGGTAGCTGTGGGAATCAGTGGGCTTATAGTGGATACTGGTCGACAGCCTATCCCCAGAGATGGAGACGGAGAAATCGAGGAAGGGAAGTAAAGAGTCGGAGATGGACCACGTGAAGATGAGAGAAGGGAGGAAATTGGATGCAAAGTGAATGAAATTTTCAAGTTCAGGGCAAGAGCAGGAAACGGCATGGATACAGTCATCAATGTACCAGAAAAAGACCCGCTGAGATTTCCAGCAGTCTCTGCTTTTATTTCAGATTCCAGCATCCGCAGATTTTTGCTTTTATATTCGGGTGTAAGTGAACTCTGCCAATTATTTCAAGTTGAGTGAGTTTAATCCATGCAATCAGGTAACTGGGTGATCTCATCCCTTGTCACTCTTTCTTCCCAATGGAAATTCCCACTCCTTTTCCTAACCCTATTCACTCTGGCTTTGTATCATCTTTCCTCAGCCTTGCTAAACATGTCTCTGGCCTGTGCCGCGGCCATTCTCCCGAAGGCTGCATATTTTGGGAACATTAGCGAAGGTTCCAGGATTGGTTCCATTCAGGGCTGACAGCACTGCTGGTAGGCAGGTCATATTTAGTGCTAGTGCTCATGTCTCCGAGTCATCAGGTTGAAGCCCCACTCCAGAACTTCAGCACATAATTGTTGGAGGTGCCGTCTTTCAAACCGAGGCCCCATCCGACTGTTCAGATGGATGTCAAAGATCTCATGACTGTATTTGAAAAAAAGCAAGGAAGTTCTGCCGGTGACCGAGCCAACATTTATCTCTCAACCAACACCGCCAAAACAGATCACCCGGTTATTTATCAGTTTGTGAAACCTCGCTGGGCACAATTGGATTCTGCATTTGTCGACAAAGCAACATTGACTGTACTTGGAAAGTAACTTGTTTGCTGTGAAGTGGTTATGGACATCCTCAGGACAAGAAAAACCCTCTACAAATTGAAAGTTCTATCTGTCTTAAAGTCTCCCCATAGAAATAAATCTAATATTTTTCTGTTATCAATCCATTCTGCTATATAAAATGTTAGATATTTGCCTGTAGCATACTTGCGATTGACCAGCCTGGTGTGTCAGCACGATTCTGAGTTGTGGTTGTGGTCTCTATGTGACATTTCGTGCCACAAAGCTCAGGTGTATTTTATTATCGGTCCGTACTGTAGAACTGTCAGTGTCATTGTGGCTCCAAAAATGAAACGTATTTCCACCCCATGAATCCAAGGCACTTCTGTATTCTATATTTGTCAAACAGTGATTTACTTGTACAACTTTCAACGTAGTATACTGTATTCACTGCTCACGATGCGGTCCCCTCTACATTGTGCAGACCAAATGCAGGTTGGGTAACATCGCCATTCAGTCTGTAAGGGTGACCCCGAGCTTCCGGTCGGCTGTCACTTTAATTCTCTGCTCCACTCCCACTCTGACCTCTCCGTCCTCGGCATCCTACACTGTTCAAATGAAACTCAACGCAAGCTCGAGGAGCAGCACCTCATCTTTCAGTTAAGCCTTCTGGACTCAACATCGAGTTCAGCAATTTCTGACCGTAACCCTTGCCCCTATTTTGGTTTCTCTTTTTTTTTGTTTTTTTTTCTATTTCCCACGGCAGCTGTCGATGATTCTGCCATCTCCATTTACGCCCTATTTAGACTCAATCTTTTGTTTCTTAACTTGTCCCATTACCATCTCCTTTTGCCTTGCACCATCATCGCTTTTGTCTCTAATCTCTCCTGCCTTCTACCCTATCACAGACCTTCCCTTTTGTTCTTTCCTCACCTCCTCCCTTTCCCTGCCCCTGTACTTGCTTAAAAACCTGTTACATCGCTAACTTATTCCAGTTCTGACAAAATGTCATTGACCTGAAACGTTAACTCTGTTTTCTCTCTCCACAGACGTTACCTGACCTGCTGTGTATTTCCAGCATTTTCTGCTTTTATTTCAGATTTCCAGCATCCGCAGTATTTCGTTTTTATACTTCTGTATTCTATGTCAGCCATGGCTCAGTAATATCATAGAATCATAGAACTTTATAGTATGGTAGGAGGCCATTTTGGCCCATCATGTCCACACCGACGGACCAAGAGCTATCCAGCCTAATCCCACTTTCCAGCTCTCGGTCCGTAGCCCCATAGGTTACGACACTTTAAGTGCACATCCAAGTATTTTTTAAATGTGGTGAGGGTTTCTGCCTCTATTATCCTTTCAGGCAGTGAGTTCCACACCACCACCACCCTATGGGTGAAGACATTTTCCCTCATATCTGCTCTAAACCTCCAACCAATTACTTTAAATCTATTCCCCCTGATTGTTGACCCCTCTGCCAAGGGAAACAGGTCCTTCCTAGTCACTCTATCCAGGCTTCACATAATTTTATTCACCCCAATCAGGTCTCCCCTCAGCCTCCTTTGTTCCAAAGAAAACAGAACCAGCATCTCCAATCTTTTCTCGTCACCAAAATTCTCCAGTCCAGGCAACATTCTTGAAAATCTCCTCTGCACCCTTTCCAGTGCAATCACATCTGTCCTGTAATGTGGTGAACAGAACTGCACGCAGTACTCCAGCTGCAGCCTAACTAATGTTTTATTCAATTTAAGCATAATCTCGAAGCACTTGTATTCCATGCATCGACTAATATGTCTTCTTAACCACTTTATCTCCCTGGCCTGCTACCTTCAGGGATTTGTGGACCTGAATTCCAAGTTCCCTTTGCTCCTCTACACTGCTCACTGTCCTACCATTTAATGTGTATTCCCTTGCCTTGTTAGACCTCCCCAAATGCATTACCTCACACTTATCCAGATTAAATTCCATTTGCCACTGTTCCGCCCACCTGACCAGTACATTGATATCTTCCTGCATTCCGCAGCTTTCTTCTTCATTATCAACCACACAGCTGATTTTAGTTTCATCTGCAAACTTCTTAATCATACCCCAACATTCAAGTCCAAGTCATTGATATATACCACAAAAAGCAAGGGACCCAGCACTGAGCCCTGCAGAATCCCACAGGATAGAGCGTTCCATTCACAAAAACATCCATCAGCCATTACCCTTTGCTTCCTGCCTCTGAGCCAATTTTGGATCCAACTTGCCACTTTGCCCTGGATCTATTGCTTTTGTGACCAGTCTGCCATGTGGGACCTTATCAAAAGCTTTGCTAAAAGCCATTTACACTACATCATAGGCACTGCCCTCATCGACCCTCCTTGTTACTTCCTCGAAAAATTCAACCAAGTTAGTCAGACACGACCTTCCCTTAACAAATCCCTGCTGACTGTCCTTGATTAATCTGTGTCTTTCCAAATGACGATTTATCCTGTGCTTCAGGAATTTTTCCAATATAAGCTAAATGATTATTATAAGCCCCTGTGGGTGTTCTCTTCAGAAAGGAATTGAAAGATAGTATTTTGTGATCAGGTCTTAAAGTAGAATAGATTAGTGTATGTCACGGGAGACAAATTAAACCATTTTTGATGTTAATAAGTGGTGGAGGAATGACTGCAGAATGGTAGAATGGAGATGTTTGATACAATGGAACGACCACAATGTTGTAAATGTTTTTAATGTTGAATAATCCATATAATCCTTGAGAAGGAGCTCAGATTTTTCAGCTCATATCTAGTCCTGTGTAGGACCCCTTGTTAAAGTGCAGACTGAGTAGTCAGGGAGGGAACAGAGGAGCTTGGCCCCTCTAGGTATTCACAATTCATTAACACGTGACCTTCCACGAGACTTACGGACTGTTAGAAGTGACTGACGCTAAAAGAGGTAAAACCCTTCTACCCTTCCGTGTCACTCAGTTTGATCTGTTGAATGGAAAGGGGCTTTGAATTTAAGGGGCTGGATATTTTTCTTGGGCAGTCGTACAACATGGTTTGTATCACATCAGGCACCTGTTATTTGTCATACTCAGTATTCAGTTCCAGTGAGCTGAATATCTGACGGAGTGTATAACACGTGGCCGAAACAATATCGTGCATGTTGCACATTGCCCAAAACTGAAAGTATAACCACTTAATATCTAAGAGAGTGCTTGGCACTCCTGTCAGCAGATGCTCAACAAGAAGAAGAACACAACTTATATTTATGTAGCGCCTCTAACATGGTGAAACGTCGCAAGGCGCTTCACAGGAGTATTAGGAGGCAACAACAATTTGACACCGAGTCACAAAAGGAAAAATTAGCGTAGGTGACCATAAACTTGGTCAAAGAGGTAGGAACGTCTTGAAGGAGGAAAGCGAGGTAGAGAGGTGGAGAGGTTTAGGCAGGAAATTCCAGAGCTCAGGGCCTAGGCAACAGAAGGCACAGCCACCAATGGTTGAGCGATTATAATCAGGGATGTTCTAGAGGGCAGAATTAGAGGAACGCAGACATCTCGAGGGGTTGTGTGCCTGAATGAGATTAAAGAAATAGGGAGGAGCAAGGTCATGGAGGGATTTGAAAACAAAGATGAGAATTTTGAAATTGAGGCGTTGCTTAACCGGGAGCCAATGTAATTCAGCGAGCACAGGGATGATGGTTGAGTGGAAATTGGTGTGAGTTCGGACACGGGCTGCCGAGTTTTGGATCACCTCTAGTTTACATCGGGTAGAATGTGGGTGACCAGCCAGGAGTGCATTGGAATAGTCAAGTCTGGAGGTAATGAAAGCATGGATGAGGGCTTCAGCAGCAGATGAGCTGAGGCAAGGATGGTGACGGGCGATGCTACGGAGATGGAGATAGGCGGTCTTAGTTATGCTGCAAATAGGTGGTCGGAAGCTCATTGCAGGGTCAACTATGACACCAATTTTGTGAACAGTCTGGTTCAGCCTCAGACGGAAGTTAGGGAGAGGGATGGAGTCAGTGGCTACGGAAAGGAGTTTGTGGCGGGGACCAAAAACAATGGCTTTAATCTTTCCAATATTCCATTGAAGAAAATGTCTGCTCGTCCAGTACTGGATGTCGGACAAGCAGTCTGACAATTTAGAGACCATGGAGTGGTCGAGAGAAGTGGTCGTGAGGTAGAGCTCAGTGTCGTCAGTGTTCATGTGGAAACTGATGTGGTGTTTTCAGATGATGTCGCCAAGGGACAATATGTCGCTGAGAAATAGGAGGGGGTCAAGAATAGATCCTTCGCAAACACCAGACGCAACAATGCGGGAGTGGGAAGAGAAGCCGTTGCAGGTGATTCTCTGGCTACGATTAGATAGATAAGAATGGAATTAGTCAAGTTCAGTCCCACCCAGCTGGACGAGGGTGGAGAGGCATTGGAGAAGGATCGAGTGGTCAACTGTGTCAAAGGCTGCAGACAAGTCAAGAAGGACGTGGAGGGATAGTTTGCCTTTGTCACAGTCACAAAGGATGTTCTTTATGACTTTGAAGATAGCTGTTTCGGTACGTGGCAGGCATGGAAACTGGATTGGAGGGATTCAAATATGGATTTGGGGGAAGGATTTGGGAGATGACAACATGCTCAAGGATTTTGGAGAGGAAAAGGAGGTTGGAGATGGGTTTGCAAGGACGGAAGGGTCGAGGATTTTTTTTTTGAGGAGAGGGGTAATGACAACAGGTTTGAAGGAGAGGGTGCCAGTACCTGAGGAGAGAGATCTGTTAACAATGTCGGCAAACAGGGGAGCAAGAAAAGAAAACTGGGTGTTCAGAAGTTTGGTGGGAATAAGGCCAAGGGAGCAGGAAGTGGGTCTCATGGATAAGATGAGCGTGGAGAAGTCATGAGGGAAGATCAGAAAGAAACTGGAGAATGATGTGAGGTCAGTGCTGGGACAGGGGGGATCCTTAGGGAAAGTTTGGCCCGATGGGCTCAAGGAAGGAAGGGAAGAGACAGAGGCGTCCGGACGGATGGTCTCAATATTGGAGACAAAGAAGTCCATGAGCTCCTCACATTTATTGTCGGAGGTGGGGGTGGAGACTGGGGAGAAGGGTTTAAAAGACGGATATTTGCATTTGATAAACTTTGATTCTCATGTTCTTCTCTCGTCTTCTTCTGTAGCAATCTTGACCTAGCAGATTATAGAAGGGTACCATTAGAAGCACCTTGTATATGGTAGAATTCTTTATTAAGCACCTTAATATGCTAGAATTCTTTATTAAGCACCTTAATATGGTAGAATTCTTTATTAAGATGGTAATATGGTAGAATTCTTTATTAAGATGGAAATATGGTAGAATTCTTTATTAAGATGGAGAGTGACACAGTTAATTTGGAAACGAGGGTCCTGAACTTAAGGAAAGGTAACTTCGACGGTATGAGGCGTGAATTGACTAGAATAGACTGGCAAAGGATACTTAAAGGGTTGACAGTGGATAAGCAATGGCAAACATTTAAAGATCACATGGATGAACTTCAGCAATTGTACATCCCTGTCTGGAGTAAAAATAAAACAGGGAAGGTGGCTCATCCATGGCTAACAAGGGAAATTAAGGATAGTGTTAAAGCCAAGGAAGTGGCATATAATTTGGCTAGAAAAAGCAACAAACCTGAGGACTGGGAGAAATTTAGAATTCAACAGAGGAAGACTAAAGGTTTAATTAAGAGGGGGAAAATAGAGTACAAGAGGAAGCTTGCAGGGAACATAAAAACTGACTGCAAAAGCTTCCATAAATATGTGAAGAGAAAAAGATTAGTGAAGACAAACGTAGGTCCCTTGCAGTTGGATTCAGGTGAATTTATAATGGGGAACAAAGAAATGGCAGACCAATTGAACAAATACTTCGGTTCTGTCTTCAGAAAATAAGACACAAATAACCTTCCGATTTACTAGGGGACAGTAGGTCTAGTGAGAATGAGGTACTGAAGGATATCCTTATTAGGTGGAAAATTGTGTTACGGAAATTGATGGGATTGAAGGCCGATAAATCCCCGGGGCCTGATAGTCTGCATCCCAGAGTACTTAAGGAAGTGGCCCTAGAAATAGTGGATGCAATGGTGATCATTTTCCAACAGTCTATCGCTTCTGGATCAGTTCCTATGGACTGGAGGGTAGCTAATGTAACACAACTTTTTAAAAAAGGAGGGAGAGAGAAAACAGGTAATTATAGACTGGTTAACCTGACATAAGTAGTGGGGAAAATGTTGGAATCAATCATTAAAGATGAAATAGCAGCGCATTTGGAAAGCAGTGACAGGATCGGACCAAGTCAGCATGGATTTATGAAAGGGAAATCATGCTTGACGAATCTTCTGGAATTTTTTGAGGATGTAACTAGTAGAGTGGACAAGGGAGAACCAGTGGATGTGGTGTATTTGGACTTTCAAAAGGCTTTTGACAAGGTCCCGCACAAGAGATTGATGTGCAAAATCAAAGCGCATGGTATTGGGGGTAATGTACTGACGTGAATAGAGAACTGGTTGGCAGACTGGAAGCAGAGAGTCGGGATAAACGGGTCCTTTTCAGAATGGCAGGCAGTGACCAGTGGAGTGCCACAGGGCTCAGTGCTGGGACCCCAGCTCCTTACAATATACATTAATGATTTGGATGAAGGAATGAGTGTAATATCTCCAAGTTTGCAGATGACACAAAACTGGGTGGCGGTGTGAGCTGTGAGGAGGACTCTAAGATGCTGCAGGGTGACTTGGATAGGTTAGGTGAGTGGGAAAATGCATGGCAGATGCAGTATAATGTGGATAAATGTGAGGTTATTTATTTTGGGGGCAAAAACACAAAGGCAGAATATTATCTGGATGGTGGCAGATTAGGAAAAGAGGAGGTGCAACGAGACCTGGGTGTCATGGTTCATCAGTCACTGAAAGTGGGCATGCAGGTACAGCAGGCGGTGAAGAAGGCAAATGGTATGTTGGCCTTCATTGCTAGGGGATTTGAGTATAGGAGCAGTGAGATCTTCCTGCAGTTGTACAGGGCCTTCGTGAGGCCTCACCTGGAATATTGTGTACAGTTTTGGTCTCCTAATCTGAGGAAGGACGTTCTTGCTATTAAGGAGTGCAGCGAAGGTTCACCAAACTGATTCCAGGAATGGCTGGACTGTCATATGAGGAGAGACTGGATCAACTCGGCCTTTATTCATTGGAATTTAGAAGGATGAGAGGGGATCTCATAGAAATGTATAAGATTCTGATGGGACTGGACAGGTTAGATGCGGGAAGAATATTCCCGATGTTGGGGAAGCCCAGAACCAGGGGACATAGTCTTAGGATAAGGGATAGGCCATTTAGGACTGAGATGAGGAGAAACTTCTTCACTCAGAGAGTTGTTAACCTATGGAATTCCCTGTCACAGAGAGTTGTTGATGTCAGTTCATTGGATATATTCAAGAGGGAGTTAGATATGGCCCTTACGGCTAAGGGGATCAAAGGGTATGGAGAGAAAGCAGGAAAGGGGTACTGAAGGAATGATCAGCCATGATCTTATTGAATGGCGGTGCAGGCTCGAAGGGCTGAATGGCCTACTCCTGCACCTATTTTCTATGTTTCGATGTTTCTATGTTTATATCCCAGACAGAGGATAAGAACTTTTCGAAGTCAGATGGTATGAATGTGCGAGCTAGTAATAGGTAGACATAAGCATGCCATTTAATGACACAAGATGTCTGCGATCAAGGAATAGGATAGGTATCCTCAAAACAGAGAATCCAAGGGTAGTAGATAATCCCACCATCAATGGGGCTCATCTATTCAATGTTCCAGTAGCTAATACTGCCACAGCATTCTTAAGGACAATGTCATCTGAGCTCTGAAAACATTGCACATCTCCTCTATAATCTATTCAATAAACTGGCTTTCTAATGGTGTTAGCTTGGCAGCTACCCAAGCAGTCTCATCCTTAAACAATCTCACCGATTTATATCAGTCTCGGACACTAATCTGAAGTATAATTTGTTCATCATTGTTCTGCTTAAAGCTGAATTATTGACACCATTGAATAGTATTTTTATCCTCTGATACTCATTTTGTTAAGTAACTTTGTTATTCACATTGGTAAGAATAAAAGTGTTTGGTGATGATAAAATTGATTCCGTATATATATAAATGTTAAAAGTGTAGATTATACGGAAAGACTGCAGTGTTGAAAGAAACAAAATGCATGACTTCCCCAAATCCATGTCAGCATGGTTTTGAAACTCACCAAACTAGAAAAGGTGTTAATTGGAACACCATTAACCTAATCAAGGAATGGCACCGACCCTCCAGACAGACGCTGTATGAGGAGAAGCCAATCAGGAACGGCTCTGGAACCAAGCTCCAATCCTGAGGTTTTCTGAGAAACAATGCCCTAAAGGGGTATAAGAAGTCAAGCCAACGATTGCTAGGTCTCTCTTCTCCTGAGCACATGGCAAAGCAGGAAACACCTTTCACAGCAGAAGCAAGGGCAGTTACCATGTGCTTGTGCTTTGCCAGAGGGAAGTAAAGTATACCTTTTTATAAATCATTACTGTAACATCATTGTATCTGTTGTAACTAAGTAGATTCGTAGGATAGCTGACGACTGCCGATAGATGTGCATGTGTGTGTGTTTAATAAACTATTCCAAATTGTTCTAGAATAATCGCTCTTGCTGTCAATTTAATGCCAGCGATTTAGAAATCTTGCACCCCCACTTTGAACTGTTTATATCTACTAATGGTCAGTTTATTCAATGTTCAAATTGAACTATTGATAATTGTGGCTTGTAGTCAATAAATAATTGTTAGTGCATGACTTGTCTGAATTGATGAATTGGCAAGAAAGAGATGATTTATTCAAACAATAGCTTGTGGGTCTCCTAATTGAGGGCTGGTGAGGTAGATTCATATTCACTCCAGACTGGGTGATGCTAGCCAGGCTTGGACATCATTTACGCCTAGACAGAGGTGGGGCGGTTAATCCCAGTCAATCTCTCATTGAGGAGTTGAGGTTAAGGATTTATTTGGTTCCTTGGCGTACATTTGTCAGAATACCAACCCCAGATTTTTTTTTTACAATGTGCCCTCCTTTGAACAGAGAAATCATAAAACAATCTTTCATTACTTAAGTTGGAACCAATATCTGGAGCGATGATTACTTTGAACCATGGTCATGGCTGCTCAGCTTATTGACCATATTATGAAATGAGCAATTTTAGCTCGTTCATCAGTGAACAACTGCCAGCTCTCAAAAATGTCCCCGGCAAACCTCCTCTTTGCATTCTGTGAAAGCAACCGCGTCTAAGGGCACTCACTCTGTACAATCTCGATAATAATAGAAAGGGATGCAGAGAGGGATAGATGAAGAGGGGTGGGAGGGGACCTGAGTGGAGCATAATCGGCGGCAGAGACCAGTTAGGCCCAATCGCCTGTTTCTGCACTGCAGACTGCAAGTAATAACACACACAGAACCATTGCACTTCGTCTGGCAGGAGTGAAATAGGTGCGTTACAATTCCAGATCCGAGCATGTTAAAACCTCATTATCTCAGAGTGAATTCAACATTCTTAGCAATGTCATCAGTGTGGTTTGAGGTGTAAGCGGTTTTGCCCTTGGTGGTTTCGAATCATCCCCCTTACAACAGTTCTAGACCCCGGGAATTAAAGCAATGAACAAAATATTCAGTTATAGACAGATCTTTCGTTCTCAACTGTCACAATCCTTTTATTCAAGTTAAAGCACACACCTGCACCCAGTAAAACACTTCCTGTTGGCGTAAAACAAACACAGTTCAACACACAACACTGGCCCGTCTGAACAGGCCCCTAACGCGAAGTACCCACGACTAAAACAACCCTGCTTGGCTCAATAGGGCACCACCGAATCTGTCCAACAGAATGTGCGTACACCTATGATCCGTGAAAAACCTCCCCACTAAAGCCCTAATGGCTTGGTTGGAACACACGACACCCCTTCACACTATGCGGTGGTCTTAAGGATGTGTGGGCTGGGATAATGCTCACCAGTTACCCCTCTGGCTTACTCGCTGCTTCTCCCGATGAGATGTATCTTCTGGTTCTGTACCAATCTGTGGATCCCAGTCTCAAGATCAGCTTCCCAGTCAAAATAACGAGGCTCTCTTTTCTCGTGGATGATGGTTTCTTCTCTCCGTCCTTGAGTGCGTTGAACGAAGCAAGCAAGCGTAGAAGAGAAAAGAGAGAGAGATAGATAGATATGGCAGCAAACTGCCTTCTCTTATACCTGAAAAATGCTTCTGAATCCTCGCGCCAAAAACCAGTACTTTGCCTGAGGCAGTCCAAATTAAAGAGCATGAATCACTTCTTCGGCCTGTGCCTTTTGTAATTGGGCTCTTCCTGGGAATAATCTTCTCTTCCTAGAGTTATACAGGGTATTGGTGAGGCCACACCTGGAGTACTGCGTACAGCTTTGGTTTCCATATTTACGAAAGGATATACTTGCTTTGGAGGCAGTTCAGAGAAGGTTCACTAGGTTGATTCCGGGGATGAGGGGGTTGACTTATGAGGAAAGGTTGAGTAGGTTGGGCCGTTGGGCCTCTACTCATTGGAATTCAGAAGAATGAGACGTGAGCTTATCAAAAAGTATAAGATTATGAGGGGGCTTGACAAGGTGGATGCAGAGAGGATGTTTCCACTGATGGGGGAGACTAGAACTAGAGGGCATGAACTTAGAATAAGGGGCCGCCCATTTAAAACTGAGATGAGCAGAAATTTCTTCTCTCAGAGGGTTGTAAATCTGTGGAATTCACTGCCTCAGAGAGCTGTGGAAGCTGGGACATTGAATAAATTTAAGACAGAAATAGACAGTTTCTTAAATGATAAGGGGTTATGGGGAGCGGGCAGGGAAGTGGAGCTAAGTCCATGATCAGATCAGCCATGATCTTATTGAATGGCGGAGCAGGCTCGAGAGGCCATATGGCCTACGCCTGTTCCTATTTGTTATGTTCTTATAAAAGCTCCAATGAATCTGGATTGTCAAATAGCTTCCTTTGTCCTGAGGTTCCCGTGCCCCGAGGCTCTCAGTTTTTCGATTGCTTGAACACTGAGCAGTTTACCTGATCTCTCACTGATGGGTTCCCATTACATGACAAAAGGGTTCTCCATCTGCTTCCAGCCATCCCAGACTATCCCAGCCCACCTGATGTGTATTCATGTGGAACATGCCTAGGCCTGTCCCAGTCATGCTGTCAGCTCTTCTGAAAGTCCAGAACCAGGGGTCACAGACTAAGGATAAGGGGTAAGCCATATAGGACTGAGATGAGGAGAAACTTCTTCACCCAGAGGTTGGTGAACCTGTGATATTCTGTACCACAGAAAGTTGTTGAATCCAGTTCGTTGGATATATTCAAAAGGGAGGTAGATGTGGCCCTTACGGCTAAAGGGATCAGGGGGTATGGAGAGAATGCAGGGATGGGGTACTGAGGTTGCATGATCAGCCATGATCATATTGAATGGCGGTGCAGGCTCGAAGGCCCAAATGGCCTGCTCCTGCACCTATTTTCTATGTTTCTATGTTTCTATATGAAAAAGCAATGTCCAAAACTTAAAGTCCAAAATCCTGAAGTCTGTGTCGATGCTTTTACGCCGATGCTTACAGAGCATGTGTAATCTGAAGGGAATATTGGGAGAAGGCACACGAAGCGTTAATATTGTACACACTGATGAGTGTTTATCTGAGACGCCACATGCAAATAGGAGAGACATGGGGACCTCCCACGTACTGACTTCTCTGATGAGTCATTCACTTATCTCTGTTGCCTGCACGCTGCTGCTGCGAGGTTGAATGCAGAGGCTGAAGACACTCAGCACAGAGCCACTGTCAAGGCCTCTGCAGCTTAATCCTTTGCGATGCTGTGCTGTCGGCACAGTGTTGCCGATACGAAGGTTTCAGTTATCTGCATGGGTTTCCTTCCCTCCGCCATTGATGACGATAATGAATATCTCTGCCACACATACCCCTCACCCCAATAAAGGTTCAGGCAAGGGAATAACCTGTAACAGAAGGAAATACCTTGGGATTCCTGCAACCGAATCTCACAGCACAGATGACTTCATTACTGAAAGCTTAGAGCTTATAAATCAACATCGTTCTCCTTTGAAGAGATTTCAGTCTTTCAAAAATAAAAACGACAATGCAACAGAAATAAAGCTCATGCCACTGATGTCACGGTCATTTCAACGTTTATGGCAGAGCTCAGCGGATGGCCCGTCGCCAGACCTGAACTTCTCCTCTCTCGATATTCTCTGGAGGAATCTGAAGCATATTAAAAGTGTGAACTCTCAGTGGGAGTTGTCATGCCTGTATTCTTCACAGCATTTCAAATCTCCGGCTGTCGCTGCTTCTGAATTCAAAGCTCCTGAAGCACTTTACAGAAACCGTCACGTCTCGAATTTTGGGGCCTCTCTTCTATGTTGATCCCCCCTCTCTTTCCTTTTAACATCAACAGCATTTCCCCTGTTCTGCACTTTCCTTTCTAGTTTCTGCGCTGTAGACTCTGTGTAATAACATGCACAGGGCCCCTCACCCCTCGCACAGCAGTACTGAAATAGGTGCACTAAAATTACAGGTCCGATTATGTTACACCCACATTATCTCATGGTGAATTTGCAATGTCCTCGGTGTTGTTTCAGAAATCGACATGCCAAAGGGATATAATCTGATGTGAATATTGGGACAATGCACATGAAGCATTGATATTGTAATACATCGGATAACGCAGGATATACGGCACAGAAACAGGCCATTCCTTGCCGGCGTTTATGCTCCACTCGAGCCTTCTCCCAGCTTTCCTCATCTAAATCTATCAGTATAACCCTCTATTCTCTTCTCCCTCATATGCTTGTCTAGCCTCCCCTTAAATGCGTCGGTACAATTCGCTTCAACCACTCCCTGTGGTAGTGAGTTCCACACTCTCACCGCTCTCTGGGTAAAGAAGTTTCTCCTCAATTCCCTATTGGATTTCTTGGTGACGATCTTATATTGATGGCTTCTAGTTATGCTCTTCCCCACAAGTGGGAACATTCTCTCTGTATCCATTCCATCAAAACCTTTCATAACTTTAAAGACGTTTATTAGGTCATCCCTCAGCCTTCTTTTTTCAAGAGTAAAGAGACCCAGCCTGTTCATCCTTTCCTGATAGGTATAACTTTGCATTTCTGGTATCAACCTTGTAAATCTTTTTTGCACCCTTTCCAGTGCCTATATATCCATTTTATAATGTGGTGACCAGAACTGTATGCAGTGCTCCAAGTGTGGTCTAACCAAGGTTCGATACAGCTTTAGCATAACTTCCCTATTTTTCAATTCTATCCCTCTAAAAATAAACCCTAGTGCTTGGTTTGCTTTTTTATGGCCTTATTAACGTGTGTCACTACTTTTAGTGATTTGTGTATTTATAATCATAGAATCACAGAATGGTTACAGCTCAGAAGGAGGCCATTCGGCCTGTTGAGCCTGTGCCGGCTCTCTGCAAGAGCACTTCAGCTCGTCCCATTCCCCCGCCCTTCCTCATAGCCCTGCAAATTTTTTTCCCTTCGGGTACTTATTCAATTCCCTTTTGAAAGCCACAATTGAGTCTGCCTCCACCATCCTTTCAGGCAGTGCATTCCAGATCCTAACCACTCGCTGCATAAAAAAGTTTTTCCTCATGTCATCTTTGGTTCTTCTGCCAATCGCCTTAAATCTGTGTCCTCTGGTTCTCGACCCTTCCACCAATGGGAACAGTTTCTCTCTCTGTATTCTGTCCAGATCCCTCAGGATTTTGAACACCTCGATCAAATCTCCTCTCAACTTTCACTGCTCTGAAGAGAAAGTCCCTCATCCCTGGAACCATTCTTGTAAATCTTTTCTGTACCCTCATTTAAGACCTTCACATCCCTCCTAAAATATTCCAGTTAAGGCTGAACCAGTGTTTTATAAAGGCTCATCATAACTTCCTTGCTTTTGTACTCTATGCCTCTAGTTACAAAGCCCAGGATGCTGGCCTACCCGCTTTCTGAACCTTCAACGATTTGTGTACATTTACCCCCAGGTCTCGCTGTTCATGCACCCGATTTAGAATTGAACCCTTCAGTTTATATTCCGAGATCTCTTTGCTCCTCTACCCCATTTAAATTCTTAGGCTGGAATGTTCCGGATGGTGACCTCAGGTTTCCCAATGTTGTGTCTGTCA
Organism: Pristiophorus japonicus; assembly: GCF_044704955.1. Classification (NCBI taxonomy): domain Eukaryota; kingdom Metazoa; phylum Chordata; class Chondrichthyes; family Pristiophoridae; genus Pristiophorus; species Pristiophorus japonicus. The sequence continues at coordinate 60,703,943 of NC_091982.1, forward strand.
GCGCTCAGCAGACTCGACATGCAGCAACGGGCCCCAATTAAACTGATTATTGCTTTGTTGACAGATCATTAATAATATATTTAACCTTAACTTTTCTCCTTAACTGCTCACCCACGTGGTCCACACCAACACCATAAAGCAGTGGCTCAGTGGGCAGCATTCCTGCTCCCACTAATAGGTGGTAGGTTCAAGCCCCACTCAATAATTTTGCACATAATTTAGGCTGATAATGAAGTATAGCCCAGAGGGAGTGTTGCGTTGCCTTTCAGGTGAGTCATTACACTACGGCTCTGTTTGCCTCTTCAGTGAATGAGTTGGAGAAAGGGTGGAACTTACAGAAAACAGAGTATATTTCAACATGGTCACTACGCACTGCAGCAAACAGTCTATTTACTCAGCAAACAGCAAAAAGAGTATGTTTAAAAGTAATCTCTAAGAACTACAGAATGAATGTGTCAGCCGTGGCTAGGTCGATAGCCTCTGACTCAGGAGGGCACCCTGCTCGCAGCGCCAAAATTGTTAGGAGAAAACCCCCGAGGTAGAAATAAATCTATTCTGAGACTATGTTAGAGAGTTGAAACCACACACAGTTTATTAAGACAAGGTACCAGGGGAGTTGTATGTAGATCCCGCAACCAAGCAACAGTCACCCATGGCAGGAGGTCTGTCAAGATGTGTAGCAGCCTTGGACTGCACAACGTGGGCGGTGAAAGTTAGTGAGCCAGTAGTAATGACAGGGGAGGTTATACTACATACCAAATATACCTTGGTGGAAATGCTCAACACCGGGAAATTGCGCTCCATGTCCAACGTCCGCCGGGCCAAATGGGAAGCAGTATTACTTCCCTTAGATGGGTCCGTAAAAATTGTATGAGACACAGGGGAGAACCTGGCAGAGGGCCTCTTATCTGTGGGTTTGCCTCATGAGTGCCAGTCACAGGAATAGGAGGACTCACCAGGACACATAAGTGAGATTCCCCTTGAAAACCCTAAGCTGATCCTGTACATGGATGGGTCCTGGAAATATATTCAGGGGACCTCGCATATGGGATGGGCGGTGGAAGATGAAGCACTAAACACTGTCCGAGAGGGAAGGTTAGACGGAGGACTGTCGGCCCAAGTAGCTGAACTCACTGCCCTGAGTGAAGCCCTCCAACTGGCCGAAGGCCGGCGGGCAAATATATGTACGGATAGCCACTATGCCTTTGGGGTAGTCCATGACTACATGATTGCCTGGGTAAGGAGAAGGTTCGTCACTTCGGGCGGAGAGGCTATCAAACAGGAGGGCCAAATCAAACTACTATTAGACGCCACCAGTAAACCCGCAGAGGCAGCAGTGATCAAGGTTAAGGCTCACCAGAAAGTAGTAAACAATGTCCAACTGGGCAATGAAGCAGCGGATAAAGCGGCACAGAAAGCAAGTATATCCTTAGAAGTGCAGGAAGAAGTTGTATGTAGTATCATTACCAGAGAAGATATAGACATTGTGAGATTACATGCCAAGGTAAGGGATGAAGAAAAGAAAGATTGGGGCACAAAAGAAGGGAGCCAGGGTGACGACTTCGTATGGAGGAAAGATGGGAAGTGATAGCCCCGGCTTGTATTAGGCAAATGCTCATGGAGCTACACCACGGCATCAATCATGTCGGACAGAACGATAACAAACATAACAGGGGATTGGTGGTGGCCAGGAATCGTACGGGATGTAGCATAGTACTGTCAGCAATGTGTCACTTGTGCCCAGCACAACCCAGGAAAGGCCATCAAGGTTAGAATGGCTCACCAACTACAACCAAGGGGGCCATGGGAGTGTATATAGATATACTTCACAGGACTTTTACCATCCTCAAAGGGCACAAAATACTGTCTAGTAATAATAGATCAGTTTACACGGTGGGTAGAAGCGTTCGCCACGCGAAACTGCACCGCAATCACGGTGGCCCGAATATTGGCAAAGGAAGTAATCCCACGTTGGGGCGTCCCTATCCAAATCGAGTCCGACCAGGGAACCCATTTTACCGGACAAATAATGAAGGAGGTGTGTGCTATGTTGGGTATTAGACAGAAGTTTCATATCCCCTACCACCCGCAAAGCTCTGGGATGGTAGAACGTATGAACAGTACACTTAAAACAGCCCTAGCAAAGGCCATCCAAGAGACGGGACAAGCTTGTGCAGATTTACTACCCACAATCTTGATGAGACAAAGGGCAATTCCTAACCGAGTGACGGGATTAACTCCATATGAGTTGATGACAGGCAGGGCGATGCGCCTGCCAGAAGGAATCATAACTGGGGGATCCGACGTAGGACCCCTAAGGGATCGGATTAGAAAGTACGTCTAGGAACTGAGTAAGCAACTTAAGGAATTGAGGAAGGGAGTGAAGGAACGGCAAGCAGGCAGGGACGGACAGAAGGAATTGGAGGACCAGGGGGAGGTCCTGCAGGTAGGTGCGAAGGTAATGGTAAAAGGTCTGTCAGGACGAACGGGGTTTGCTCCCCGTTGGTCTGGCCCATTTGAAATCCTAATTAGCGGAGATACGTGCGCCTACATAGATATGGGTGGGGTTGGCCGATGGAAACATTGGTCTCAGTTCAAAGAATATGAATTCAATGACCCCAGCACAAGCGAACAAAACAAATAACCCTGCCTTCATAGGAAACTGAAGGAGGACGCATCAGCAGAAAACACCGGAAGAAATAAAGATGATCCAAGATGAATGTGTTACATGATATTATGTGCAGTTTGCTTTTTTGTGTAATTGTAATATGTAGCCTAGGGAGAAATCAAGCCAGAGTACCCCCCACGGACAAGAGAGAGTTGTATGTGAACACCTTTTTGTACATGTCATACACCTATGCCAAGAAAGCCAATGTTGTCAGCTGTTGGGTCAGTGCCCATGTTCCCACACACTCGGAGGAAGGAATCCCTCTATAATCAATTCCATTTAGTGATAATGAGATGGCCAGCTGGATGTTTGAAGTTAGAACAGGATCCACACGCGTTGTCTCTTATACCATAGAGGCAGACGGCAGCACCATAATAAAACTTAAAAGTCATGGGTATAATCCAGAAAAGTGTAGTGGGTGGAGGCGATCAACCTATAATGATTCCTATCTACCACCGTTCCTGAGAACAAGGTGTAAGAAGGGACAGGGAGGGGGGGGCGATGTCTCACAAGGCAGGGACAACCGGAAGATCCTATTGTGAAGTACAGTAACTGCACATATAGCCTTACCTTACCTGCCAAAGGGGTAGGATGACACTGCCGTCATTAAACGGAAACGATGACTTTTCGGTCCAATGGGACCCCCCTGCGATAAATAAGTATACGCCCTACAACGGGACTAATTTTGTGTGCAGTCATAGGGCCTACCCCTGGTTGCCCCGAGAATGGACGAGTTCTTGTTATCTGGCTTATATCGTACCCTACATGTATCACCTGGGTTCTCTGAAGGACCTCCACCGGAGAGCCAGACAAGCCATCACGGAGACTGAAAGATTCTGGGCCATTGCGTTTCCCTGGTATGGAGCGGGTAAATTGACAAGGGAATCCTTACCTACCGTCCTGGAACAGGTGGCCAATGATACAGCTGAAGCCCTAGTTAAGGTTAATGCAGAGATGGTAGCCCTCCGCACAGTAGCTCTGCAAAATCGGATAGCCCTTGATTATGTGTTGGCAAAAAAAGGGGGAACCTGTGCCCTCATCGGGGCCGAATGTTATACATACATCCCGAATAGCTTGGAAGAAATTACCAATCTGGCAGAGCATATCCAAGAAGAGGTTAAAAAGCTTAAGCAACCACTAAACTCCACATTGTGGGACTGGTTCTCAGGGTCGTTAGGATCTATGGGAAGGTCACTAATCCAAAGTCTGGTTCCCTTTGTAGTGGTGGTAATAATGCTGTATTGCCTATGTATGTTACTTAAATGTTGTATAAGCAAAGCACGGTCATCTTTACTATCGAGCAGACCTGTAACCCAACCGTCTTCAAACTACGAGAACCTAGTGGTGTCTCAGAAGCTGGCATACACAAGCCCAAAACACCTATATGCTGAGGTTTCACAAGCAGCAGAATGAGGTGCGACAGGAGATGGGAAACTGGACCCCGCAGTGGAGACCCCGGAGCTCAGGAACTGGCACATCACATCACCAATTTCTGCAAGAAGACTGGGTATACGTTGGCCTAGGATTATGGATGTGAAAAATTTCGGCCAAATGAGGGATTGAAGAATTAATAGCGTTAGTGTGAAATTGCTGTACTTTAGAAAATGCACTATATGACAGAATGAGATAAGCAATTGCGAAAAGGTCACAAGACGCTGAGCAAAAAGAAACCAATCACACCAGACGCTGGCCGAAGATAAGGAAGTAAGCCGGCCACATACCAAAAAAACTAATTTTGTAGACACTTTTTGCAATGCCAGACGTAGAAGCATTGACATGTGACCTTTGCGGTTTACGACTTTAAATACTCATTTTTTGTAAACCCAAATTGAGTTGTTGCCTGGTTGAGGGACCTACATACAACTCCTCTGGTACCTTCTATTAATAAACTGTGTCTTTTCAACTCTCTAACATAGTCTCGGAGTAGATTTATTTCTACCTCGGGGTCTTCCCCTAACAGCGCCCCTCCCTATCTCTGTAATTTCCTCCAACTCCTCAACCCCCCCCACCCCCCCGAGATGTCTGCGCTCCTCTAATTCTGCCCTCTTGAGCAACCCTGATTATAATCGCACACCCATTGGTGGCCGTACCTTCAGCTGCCTGGGTCCTAAGCTCTGGAACTCTCTCCCTAAACCTCTCCGCATCTCTATCTCTCTTTCCTCCTTAAAACCTACCTCTTTAACTAAGCGTTTGGTCACCTGCCCTAATTTCTTCTTATGTGGCTCGGCATCAAATTTATCTGTTTTAGTCTTATCACACTGCTGTGAAGCACCTTGGGACATTTTACTATGTTAAAGGCACTATATAAATAACATTTGTCGTTGTTGATGTTTGTGGGAGTTTGCTGAGCACAAATTGGCTGCCACATTTCCCACATTACAATATTGAATATGTTTAAGGCGGAGGTAGACAGATTTTTGAGCGATAAGGGAGTAAAAGGTCATAGGGAGCAGGCAGGGAAGTGGAGCTGAGTCCATGATCAGTTCAGTCATGATCTTATTGAATGGCGGAGCTGGCTCGAGGGGCCAAATGGCCGACTCCTGCTCCTATTTCTTATGTTCTTATGTTCTTTTGTTAAACCCGGTCCAATTATGCGGGCCCTAAACCAGCCCTGCTGCCCTGAACTTTAGCCAGATGGGACATTAGTCCCAATGTTGCTACCTAATAAAATAGCACTCCAAGAAACTTTGTTTTTAAGCTTGTCTTTACTAAGTTTTATATAGCAGAATATTTTGATCCACTCTATTACCAAACTAATCTGTAGTCACTGGTTTGCTTTGTAAAACAATTATGGCTATTCAGCAGTACTGTGTGCATTAACAACAACAACTTGCATTTATATAGCACCTTTAAAGTAGTAAAAAGTCCCAAGGCGCTTCACAGGAGTATTGTTATGTCTGTAATGTACTTATGAATGACTCCACGAGGCAATGTTTTGTACTCAAACTGGAGTGTCCTTGGTCCTTTATTCGTTACTCCAGAGTGAGGCAGCCACATTATGGCTGCCCTTTTATATAGCCCTTGCCACCAGGGCAGGAAATCCCAGTCTCCACCAGTTGCACTCTCTAGTGGTGCCAGCATAGTATATACACAGTGTAATCCTTATTGATAGTACATCAGGTAAACAAGTCTCCATCTTATGCAACTATACAGTGACTACACAGAGAGTATATCTATAGTCTGCATATATAACAGTTATGAGACAGAAAATGTTGACACTGAGCCACATAAGAAGAAATTAAGGCAGATGACAAAAAGCTTAGTCAAACAGGTAGATTTTAAGGACCATCTTAAAAGGAGGAAAGAGAGGTAGAGAGGCGTAGATGTTTCGGGAGGGAGTTCCAGAGCTTAGGGCCTAGGCAGCTGAAGGCAGAGTCACCAATGGTTGAGCGTTTATAATCAGGGATGCTCAAGAGAGCAGAATTAAAGGAGCGCAGACATCTTGGGGGGGGGGGGGTTGTGGGATTGGAGAACAATACAGAGATAGGGAGGGGCGAGGCCATGGAGGGATTTGAAAAGAAGCATGAGAATTTTAAAATAGGGGCGTCGCTTAACCGGGAGCCGACATATGTCAGCGAGCACAGGAGTGATGTCTGAACGGGACTTGATGCGAGTTAGGACACGGGCTGCTGCATTTTGGATGTAGGGCAGAATGTGCGAGGCCAGCCAGGAGAGCGTTGGAATAGTCAAGTCTAGAGGTAACAAAGGCATGGATGAGTGTTTCAGCAGAAAATGTGCTAAGGCAGGGGCGGAGATGAGCGATGTTATGGAGGAGGAAATAAGTGGTCTTTATTATGTGGTCGGAAGCTCATTTCATGGTCAAATATGACACCAAGGTTGCAAACAGTCTTATTCAGCCTCAGACAGATGCTGGGGAGTGGGAAGGAGTTAGTGACTAGGGAACAGAGTTTGTGGTGAGGACCATGGACAAATGGCTTCAGTCTTCCCACTATTTAATTGCAGACAATTTCTGCTCATCCAGTACTGGATGTCAAACACAAAAAAAAACACAAAAAAGTAATTTGCCGTTTGAACAACCAGTTAATCAGATTTAGGCTAAAGTAACATGATGGCACAGATCGGATGGTCCTTCTGTCTGCCTAATCAGGTCAATGCATTCATTTGTGAACACGTTTATATTCAAATATATTCACAAAAGGAACACTCTGCTCTTGGAAGAAGTTAATAACATACAGGAAAAGAACAATGGCATAGGAGATAAACTTGTTATAAGAAACATTGTACTACCATTCACCTCTTTCCCTTATTCATGTCTGACTTTCATGGTTGATTCGGTTTACAGTATCTGCTGACGGAGAATGTTGTTCCAAGCTGTATTTGATTTAGTTTATCAATGCTGAATTTTTCATTTTCACATCATATTTCAATTTCTAAAGATTGTTGGAGGCTTATTGCATTACCATCTGGCATGTGACACTTGCTAGAGATCGTTGCAGAAGGAATAATTGATTTTGTCAGTTGTATACCAGGCACATTTCCGAAACGCACAATTAGCAAAGCAAAAAGTCTTACGTGAATGCTGCAAGCTTCCGTGCACACCAAGTGTGAGAACCCATCTCGTTTACATCTATGCCATAGAGGCAACAAGCATCTTAGCACGTATGCCATTATTCAGGCTATTTTGATGGGGAATGTCTATCAGTAGAAGCACAGAATATGTACTAATCAATGAATAAGTATAAATCTTCAAAATAGAAAGAAAGACTTGCATTAATATGCAGGTTGAAACTCTCATCCAGAATTCCCCTATCCAGAACCACACCTCGTGTAGAACCATTCCCGGCCACCATGCGCAGAAACCCGACATGAACAAATTGAAGTGCTTCCTCCCGCAATCGCTGGCCTGACCCCACGATCCACTGCCTCCCCCCCCGCCCCCCATGGTCTCTCTGCCGCATTCCCAACCCCAAGCCAGCCAGACCTGATATCCCCTTGTTCAGTACCTGCACCATCCAATTTAACGTGACCACCCCTCGTCCGGAAAAATCCCTTATCCAGAACAGACCAGGTCCCGAGGATTCCGGATAAGGGAAGTTCAAACTGTACCATCTTTCATAATCCTCAGGGAGTATCAAAGCACCTTTCGGCCAATCAAATACTTCTGACGTGTAGTCACAGTTGTCATGTAGGCAGTTCAGCAGCCAATTTGCGCACAGCAAGCTCCTACAAACAGCAATGAGCTACATAACCAATTAAACCTTCTTAGAGGTGTGGGTTGAGGGATAAATATTGGCCTGGAGACTGGGGGAAACTCCACTGCTCTTCTTCAATATAGCGCTGTGGGATCCTTTACGTCCACCGTAGAGGGCAGACTGTGCCTCATTATAAAAACCTCATACAAAAGACGGCACCTCAGTACTGCAAAATCAGCCTAGATTTATGTGCTCAAGTTTCTGGAGTGGGACTTGGACCCAGATATTCCTGACTCAGGAGAGAGTGCTGCCCACTAAGCCACAGCTGACACTTTGTGTAAACCTGAATACAATCCAAAGTGGACTTGAGACAGAGGATCTGAGCCTGTGAAAGATGTAAGAAATGGACTGAAACGTGGAACAGCTGTGGGATGCAGATAGTTAATCGCATGCTCGTGGTTGAGACTGAAATTCCAACACTCAACAGAAAAATACATGGGACGTCAATCATCCTCCACACAGAATAAGTCAGCTACAGATAAAAGCTACCAACGTCCACACAATATTAGTTTGCACCAAGTGTTTCCCGAAAGACAAAGACTATCAGATTCAAAGTTATAGTTGAGAGTTTCTGTTGACAAAATAAGGAAAAAAGGCGCCAAATGTGAATGACTCAGCAAGAGGTCAAGCAGAATATAAGGAAAGAGCAATCAACCCTTGGTACTGCAGTTGGAAGAAGAAGGGACAATCTGGTCAAAACGAACCCAGAGGAGCTGCAATCAACATGACCTGACCGCTCATGGGCAACTGTATACATAAGTTAATGATTATTGTGATTATCGTGTAAAGCCATAGGTTTTTATTTGAGCATAGTAAGCACCGATCAATTGTTCATAAAGTTAGAGTTGGGTCAGATTTGATTTTGACATTATTCTTCAATAAGTCTCAGGGTCTGAACTCCTTTGTAAAAAGGCAAATTCTTACAAATGTTGGCTTATGTTTATGTGCTGTTTCCTTATTTAGCGCTTATTTCTGAGGTAAGGCATGAGTGTCTTCCCTTGAAGATGCACAGGCTGGATTCTCCTCTCGGTGGATATTAGCGGTGAAACGTGGCGCATGTCTTACATCCGCTGCTGCAACCCAGCCGTAACTTTCCTGGGTCGCGGTACATCGGGCATAATGGGTGACGTCCCAGTGGCATACACGCCAGCAAGAGGGAATCTGTTCATCCATCACCCCCTGGCTCCCAGTCCGGCAACACCACGATTTTAGAATTCTCATTTTGTATTCAAATCCCTTCATGACCTCGTCCCACCCTATCTCTGTAAACACCTCCAATCCCCACAACCCTCCGAGATATTTGTGCTCCTCCAATTCTGGCCTCTTGTGCATCCCCGATTTGCATCACTCCACCATTGGCGGCCGTGCCTTCAGCTGCCTGGACCCTAATCTGTGGAATTCCCTCCCTAAAACCCTCCGTCTCTCCTTCTCTCCTCTTTTAAGGCATTCTTTGAAACCAACTCATTGGCAAAGCTTTTGGTCACTTGTTCTAATATCTTCTCATGTGGCTCAGTGTTAAACTTTGTTTGATAATCAATCCTCTGAAGAGCCTTGGTGCCATCTTTTGGATGAGACGTTAAGCCGAGACCCCGTCTGCTCTCTCGGGTGGATGTAAAAGATCCCATGGCACTATTTCGAAGAAGAGCAGGCGATTTATCGCCAGTGCCCTGACCAATATTTATCCTTCAATCAACATAACAAAACAGATTAATCTAGTCATTATCGCATTGCTGGCTGTGGAAGCTTGCTGTGCACAAATTGATTGCTGCCTTTCCTACATTACAACAGTGACTACACGTCAAAAGAAGTAGTCATTGTTTGTAAAGCACTTAAGGACATTTTGAGATCATGACAGATTCTATATAAATGCAAGTTCTTTAATATCTCATTTAAGTTTACTTTTTGCTAATTTACATATCTGTACATTGCTTCTATTTTCCTGATATGTTTTGAAAGAAAATTTTACATAGGATTACATCGGATAGACGGCACAGAAACAGCCCATTCGGCCCAACAACTCCATGCCGGCATTTATGCTCCTATTGAGTCTCCTCCCATCTTTCCTCATCTAAATCTATCAGCATAAACCTCTATTCCCTTCTCCCTCATATGCTTGTCCAGCCTCCCCTTAAATGCATCGTTACTATTCACTTTAACAGTCCCTGTGGTAGCGAGTTCCACATTCTCACCACTCTCTGGGTAAACATAGAAACATAGAAAATAGGTGCAGGAGTAGGCCATTCGGCCCTTCTAGCCTGCACCGCCATTCAATGAGTTCATGGCTGAACATGCAACTTCAGTACCCCATTCCTGCTTTCTCACCATACCCCTTGATTCCCCTAGTAGTAAGGACATTATCTAACTCCTTTTTGAATATATTTAGTGAATTGGCCTCAACAACTTTCTGTGGTAGAGAATTCCACAGGTTCACCACTCTCTGGGTGAAGAAATTCTTCCTCATCTCGGTCCTAAATGGCTTCCCCCTTATCCTTAGACTGTGTCCCCTGGTTCCGGACTTCCCCAACATTGGGAACATTCTTCCTGCATCTAACCTGTCTAACCCCATCAGAATTTTAAACGTTTCTATGAGGTCCCCTCTCATTCTTCTGAACTCCAGTGAATACAAGCCCAGTTGATCCAGTCTTTCTTGATAGGTCAGTCCCGCCATCCCGGGAATCAGTCTGGTGAACCTTCGCTGCACTCCCTCAATAGTAAGAATGTCCTTCCTCAGGTTAGGAGACCAAAACTGTACACAATACTCCAGGTGTGGCCTCACCAAGGCCCTGTACAATTGTAGCAACATCTCCCTGCCCCTGTACTCAAATCCCCTCGCTATGAAGGCCAACATGCCATTTGCTTTCTTAACCGCCTGCTGTACCTGCATGCCAACCTTCAATGACTGATGTACCATGACACCCAGGTCTTTTTGCACTTCCCCTTTTCCTAATCTGTCACCATTCAGATAATAGTCTGTCTCTCTGTTTTTACCACCAAAGTGGATAACCTCACATTTATTCACATTATACTTCATCTGCCATGCATTTGCCCACTCACCTAACCTATCCAAGTCGCTCTGCAGCCTCATAGCATCCTCCTTGCAGCTCACACTGCCACCCAACTTAGTGTCATCCGCAAATTTGGAGATACTACATTTAATCCCCTCGTCTAAATCATTAATGTACAGTGTAAACAGCTGGGGCCCCAGCACAGAACCTTGCGGTACCCCACTAGTCACTGCCTGCCATTCTGAAAAGTACCCATTTACTTCTACTCTTTGCTTCCTGTCTGACAACCAGTTCTCAATCCATGTCAGCACACTACCCCCAATCCCATGTGCTTTAACTTTGCACATTAATCTCTTGTGTGGGACCTTGTCGAAAGCCTTCTGAAAGTCCAAATATACCACATCAACTGGTTCTCCCTTGTCCACTCTACTGGAAACATCCTCAAAAAATTCCAGAAGATTTGTCAAGCATGATTTCCCTTTCACAAATCCATGCTGACTTGGACCTATCATATTACCTCTTTCCAAATGCACTGCTATGACATCCTTAATAATTGATTCCATCATTTTACCCACTACCGATGTCAGGCTGACCGGTCTATAATTCCCTGTTTTCTCTCTCCCTCCTTTTTTAAAAAGTGGGGTTACATTGGCTACCCTCCACTCCATAGGAACTGATCCAGAGTCAATGGAATGTTGGAAAATGACTGTCAATGCATCCACTATTTCCAAGGCCACCTCCTTAAGTACTCTGGGATGCAGTCCATCAGGCCCTGGGGATTTATCGGCCTTCAATCCCATCAATTTCCCCAACACAATTTCCCGACTAATAAGGATTTCCCTCAGTTCCTCCTCCTTACTAGACCCTCCGACCCCTTTTATATCCGGAAGGTTGTTTGTGTCCTCCTCAGTGAATACCGAACCAAAGTACTTGTTCAATTGGTCCGCCATTTCTTTGTTCCCCGTTATGACTTCCCCTGATTCTGAATTCCCTATTGGATTTCTTGGTGACTATCTTAAATTTGGCCTCTAGTTACGCTCTTCCCCACAAGTGGAAACATTCTCTCTGTATCCACTCTATCAAAACCTTTCATCACTTTAAAGACATTTATTAGGTCACCCCTCAGCCTTCTTTTTTCAAGAGTAAAGAGACACAGCCTGTTCATCCTTTCCTGATAGGTATAACTTTGCATTTCTGGTATCAACCTTGTAAATCTTTTTTGCACCCTCTCCAGTGCCTCTATATCCATTTTATAATATGATGACCAGACGCAGTACTCCAAGTGTGGTCTAACCAAGTTTCAATACAGGTTTAGCATAACTTTCCTATTTTTCAAATCTATCCCTCTAAAAATAAACATTAGTTCTTGGTTTGCATTTTTTAATGGCCTTGCTAACCTGTGTCGCTACTTTTAGTGATTTGTGTATTTGTACTCAGAGGTCCCTTTGTTCCTCTGCCACACCTAGACTCTCACCTGGCTTACTCTATCCATAACTTTTAAGATTTGTTTATCCCTCAGTGAAGTTGCCCCTGAACCACCTTCTTTCTCAATTCAAGAGCTGAAGGGGTGAAATTCCTTTGCACGCTATTTTGGGTTCGGTACATTTTGTGACAGGTACGGAAGTCCTGCCCCACCCGAACAATTGGGGTTACTGCCCCCGAAAGGAAATGGAGCCCAAAATGATGCACTCCACACCCCGCTTCCCGCTGACCGATCGCGGCACAGACCCCGCGATCAAGGCCCCAACTGGGCGCAGAAGAAAGTCGCCGACTATTTTTTTTACAATGGCCACCACTTCCCCTTCTGCGCACGGCTGGCTGCCCGGTTCACGTCCCCCGAAGCTGTCGCTGGCATCGCCCCATGCAACTTCAGGGGGCAATCCCCAATTTTTGTTCCAGGACAATAAAAGATCGTCATCGCCGGCGCAGCGGAGCGGGGCGCTACAGGTTAATGCCGCCGCTAAACTCTCGCAGAATTTAGCGGGAATCGTAGCAGTGCGCGCGCCCGGGCTAATGTCGTTTGTGCCCCATTAGCGGCCCCCCCCACTGAATTTCTCGGCCTAAGCCTTCTCTAACTTTAACTTATAGCTTATCCTCTCTACACCTGGGATCAGCCTTGGTGCTCTCTTCTTCTAACCAAAAAACACACAGTTTCAAACACATAGTTTCAAACTAACCCGAAATGGTTCAGCCTGTCATATGGGGCTGGGAAGAAAGCCCGAGGGTAGAGACAGAAATTTTTGATTCTATGTTGCATTCTTGTTCTGGCCTGAAATATAAATATTCTCAATTCTGTAATGATGCGAAGGAACGCTGCATGAGCTCATTGCTAACTAACAACAATACCTTAAGAAACAAAAATCAACCTTTTCTTTTCAGCCTGTAGATGGGTTAGAAGTGTTGAAGCAACGCTAAAGATGGAAGAATAGTCGCTTTCTGCTTTTCGCAGATGGATCACCAGATTTTATTCATGTCTACTTCTTTGCTAAACTTCGGGAGACGAGGATATGGGTCAGTGCGAGATGGTGCATTTTGGTCGGAAGACTAATGAGGCCACATACAGCTTGGAAAATAAGGGGGCCAAATTGCTCTGCGCCTCATTTGGAGATGGTAACTTTCCGGGGTTTATCACCCTGCTCGGAGCTTCCCCCCACCCAGCGTGGAATTCGGCCCTTCCACCCTTCAACGGAGGCGGAGCACGATCGGAGGCCATCCGCGTCCATGCAGGGGAGCTCCCGGGGCAATAGCGCGCCGCTGAGTCCAACGTTCTCCCCGACTGCAAAGCGCTTTGGGATGTCCTAAGGTCATGAAAGGCATGCTGCCAAAATCGGCCACCACTGGAAACGCGGCGCACCGACCGCGTTTGTTGCTTTTACCGGCGCGGTGGATACTTGAGCAAAATTCCGCTCTTTGGCTTTTTTCTTCTAACGGAACGGAAGTCGGTCATAATGGGGGCGGACATGCGGCGGTGAGCTCACTAGAGGGGCGGAAGTTGGGGGTTGGGTGGAGTGTCCGTCGCTATCAGTCATCAGCGTAGTGATGACGTCATCATGGCGCTGCGTCACCATGGCTCTCCCCTTCACTTAAAGGGGTGGAGCCTCCACGATTCTTTAAGTTCGGTCCATTGGGGATGCCATGTTGCCTGTTGGCGGCACGGCCGAGCCGGGGGGTACAATTGTCGGCCCGACCTGGCAGTCAACCAACAAGAAAGAAAAGTTGGTGGCCGTGGCAGTGCACCCTCCCCTGTAATGGCAGCCGCGCCACCATTTTAGAAGGACTCCAATTTCATTGCACCAGCAGCAAGATTTCTTCGGCGGAATTTTGCCATCAGGGGGGAACATTGACGGTGCACGCTCTGATGGCTCACTTAGGACGTATCAGCAGCCATGGAGCAGTAGTGGGGGGGAGCGGGTCATGGCTGAGATAGCACAGGAGCGGAATTTACAAAATGGCGACCATTCCACGGAAAATTGGCGGCCATTGCACTCTAGAGTGTGGCCGCCGATTTCCAGCGGTAAAAGGCCTTACGGGAAGGCACAATTCCGGCCCCTTCCCTTTCTTTACTAAGGACAGAAACTGGTGTTAACGCAGACGGCATGGTTCATCCATCAATAGTTCACAGAGCTTCACCTAATTCTGAGAAAAAAAAGTTTCCATTTAATAGAGAAACAAATATTCGTACTGGAAATATTATCACAGATTGGAATAAATGGACCGAGCACAGGCCTGACAGGGTTGAGCAGCAGATTAAAAGACGGCAGCATTCATTCTTTAATTACCATAACGTTGATTAGGCAACAAAAACTATGTTCTTCATAAAAACAACTGTAGAAGTAGACTTGCTTTGTATCAATAGGCAATCCCAGCATAACACACAGCATGACTGAATTCACACATGGCTCTAATTAACTGTGAATAATTAAGAGCAGAGTGCAGGAAGGAAGAATTTAGTTTCATAGTGTGCTAAAAAGCTAATGACTGCTGCATCTGAAGAGCCATAGAAACATAGAAAATAGGTGCAGGAGTAGGCCATTCGGCCCTTCGAGCCTGCACCAACATTGAATATGATCATGGCTGATCATTCACTTCAGTACCCCTTTCCTGCTTTCTCTCCATACCCCTTGATCCCTTTAGCCGTAAGGGCCATATCTAACTCATTCTTGAATATATCTAACAAACTGGCATTAACAACTCTCTGCGGTAGGGAATTCCACAGGTTAACAACTCTGAAGAAGTTTCTCCTCATCTCAGTCCTAAATGGCTTACCTTATCCTGAGACTGTGACCCCTGGTTCTGGACTTCCCCAGTATTGAGAACATTCTTCCTGCCTCTAACCTGTCCAATCCCGTCAGAATTTTCTATGTTTCTATGAGATCCCGACTCATTCTTCAAAACTCCAGTAAATACAAGCCCAGTTGATCCAGTCTCTTCTCATATGTCAGTCCTGCCATCCCGGGAATCAGTCTGATGAACTTTTACTGCACTCGCTCAATAGCAAGAATGTCCTTCCTCAGATTAGGAGACCAAAACTGAACACAACATTCCAGGTGAGGTCTCATCAAGGCCCTATACAACTGCAGTAAAACCTCCCTGCTCCTTTACATCAAATCCCCTAGCTATGAAGGCCAACATGCCATTTGCCTTCTTCACCGCCTGCTGTACCTGCATACCAACTTTCAATGACTGATTAACCATGACACCCAACTCTTGTTGCACCTCCCCTTTTATTAATCTGTCGCCATTCAGATAATATTTTGTCTTCCTGTTATTTCCACCAAAGTGGATAATCTCACATTTATCCACATTATACTGCATCTGACATGCATGTGCCCACTCATCTAACCTGTCCAAGTCACCCTGCAGCCTCTTAGCGTCCCTCTCACAGCTCACACCACACCCAGCTTAGTGTCATCTGCAAACTTGGAGATATTACACTCAACTCCTTCATCTAAGTCATTGATGTATATTGTAAATAGCTGGTGTCCCAGCACTGAGTCCTACGGCACCCCAGTAGTCACTGCCTGCCATTCTGAAGAGGACCCGTTTATCCCGACTCTCTGCTTCCTATCTGCCAACCAGTTCTCTATCCACATCAATACATTATCCCCAGTACCATGTGCTTTAATTTTGCACACTAATCTCTTGTGTGGGACCTTGTCAAAAGCCTTTTGATAGTCCAAATACAACATATGCACTGGTTCTCCCTTGTCCACTCTACGAGTTGCATTCTCAAAAAATTCTAGAAGATTTGTCAAGCATGATTTCCCTTTCATAACTGCATGCTGACTTGGACCGATCCTGTCACTGCTTTCCAAATGTGCTGCTATTTCATCTTTAATAATTGATTCCAACATTTTCCCCACTACTGTTGTCAGGCTAACCAGTTCATAATTCCCCATTTTCTCTGTCACTCCTTTTTTAAAAAGTCGTGTTGCATTAGCTACCCTCCAGTCCACGGGAACTGATCCAGAGTCAATAGACTATTGGAAAATGATCACCAATGCATCCACTTCCTTAAGTACTCTGGGATGCAGACTATCAGGTCCTGGGGATTTATCGGCCTTCAATCCTCTAACACAATTTCTCGAACATAATTTCCTGACTAATAAGGATTTCCTTCAGTTCCTCCTTCTCACTAGATTCTCGGTCCCCTAGTATTTCTGGAAGTTTATTTGTGTCTTCCTTTGTGAAGACAAAACCAAAGAATTTGTTCAACTGGTCTGCCATTTCTTTGTTCCCCATTATAAATTCACCTGATTCTGACTGCAAGGGACCTATGTTTGTCTTTACTAATCTTTTTCTCTTCACATATCTATAGAAGCTTTTGGAGTCAGTTTTTATGCTCCCAGCAAGCTTCCTCTCATACTCTATTTCCCCCCTCCTAATTAAACCCTTTGTCCTCCTCTGCTGAATTCTAAATTTCTCCCAGTCTTCAGGTTTGCTGCTTTTTCTGGCTAATTTATTTGCCTCTTCCTTGGTTTTAACACTATCCCTAATTTGCCTTGTTAGCCTCGGATGAGCCACCTTTCCCATTTTATTTTTACTCTAGACAGGGATGTACAATTGTTGAAGTTCATCCATGTGATCTTTAAATGTCAGCGATTGCCTATGCACTGTCAATCCTTTATGTATAATTCGCCAATATATTCTAGCCAATTCCATCGACTTTACCGTTCCTTAAGTTCAGGTCCCTAATCTCTGAATTAACTGTGTCATTCTCTATCTTAACAAAGAATTCTACCATATATGGTCACTCTTCCCCAAGGGGCCTCGCACAACGAGATTGCTAATTAATCCTCTCTCATTCCACATCACGCAGTCTAGGATGGCCAGCCCTCTAGTTGGTTCCTCAATATGTTGGTCTGGAAAACCATCCTTAATACACTCCAGGAAATCCTCCATCGTATTGGTTAGTCCAATCAATATGTAGATTAAAGTCGCGCATAATAATTGCTGTACCTATATTGCATGCATCCCTAATTTTATGTTTGATGCTGTCCCCAAACTCACTACTACTGTTTGGTGGTCTGTACACAACTCCCACTCGCATTTTCTGCCCTTTGGTATTCCGCAGTTCCACCCATATAGATTCCACATCATCCAAGCTAATGTCCTTCCTTACTATTGCATTAATTTCCTCTTTAACCAGCAATGCTACCCCACCTCCTTTTCCTATCTGTCTATCCTTCCTGAATGTTGAATACCCCTGGATGTTGAGTTCCCAGCCTTGGTCACCCTGGAGCCATGTCTCCATAATCACAATTATATCATAATTGTTAATAGTTGCCTGCGCAGTTAATTCATCTACCTTATTACGGATACTCCTCGCATTGAGACTCAGCAGGGACGAGAGAAATGCAGCGAGACCTTGAGTATACCGCTCCAGGTTCTTGGGGCATGAAAGCACGTGGGCGGGGCCGTGCAGCGCTGCAGTGTTCATAGGTCATTGTAGATTGCCGAAGAAGCCGTGGCGAGTTGCTGCAGTGCATCTTGTAGATGGGGAATTAAGGATGCTCCCTGAAGCTTCTAGACACAAGACAAAAGGCTCCCAAAGCAAGCGCTCTACTCGGAACTCCTTCACGGCAAACGAGCCCCAGGTGGGCAGAGGAAACGCTACAAGAACACCCTCAAACCCGCCCTGCAACATCCCCACCGACACCTGGGAGTCCCTGGCCAAAGACCGCCCTAAGTGGAGGAAGAGCATCCGGGAGGGTGCTGAACCCCTCGAATCTCGTCGCCGAGAGCATGCGGAAATCAAGCGCAGGCAGTGGAAAGAGCGTGCGGCAAACCTGACCCACCCTTTTTTTCCCTCAACGGCTCTCTGTCCCACCTGTGCCGGGGACTGTAGTTCTCATATTGGACTGTTCAGCCACCGAAGGACTCATTTTTAGAATGGAAGCAAGTCTTCCTCGATTCCGAGCGACTGCCTATGATGATGATGCACACTGCAGCCACGGTGCGCCGCTGGTGGAGGGAGTGACTGTTTACAAGGCTGAATTGCAAAACCTGCCTCATGTGAGCTAAAAATGGCTCACATAGTTTCTAAATTCAGTCAACAAAATGTAATGGGTTAATAAAGTTCAATATTAATACACTCAGAGATGCTCGTCACATTGAAGTGCCGCAATTTTATAAATGAGCAATTCTAAACTTTGCTGCACAGCTAACCTCCCGCAGATGAAAACGTGCAAATCCCTTTATCTTACCAACGGGACTGTATCGTGGGATAGAGCTGCTCATACAAGGCTGCGGTGACCCAGTTTTCACAGAGTTCTATTTCCACTGAGTTGCAGCAGGAAGCAAAGATATACTTGGGGCATTAAGGATGCTTCCTGAAGCTTCTAGCCAAAGCAGTTGTCTTGCTAGCTGACAGGAATTGTTCACTAACTGATAAAATTACCAGCACCAGGGAGCTGACTTGGAACAAACTCGTGGATGACTTTTTTGTGTAGTAGGGCCTCTCACTTGAGACCAAGACTAGGAGGTGTGAGTGCCAGTGATTCGGTGAAATTTCATTTCAAATGTGGAGGGAAAAATTTTCATTTCATCTGGCTTAAAAAGTGCCTATTCGATCAAGAAACTGCAAAGAAAGACTTGTATTTATGCAAAGCCTTTCATGACCTCAGGACGTCCCAAAGCTATTTGCAGCCAAGGAAGAACTTTTATTGTGAAGTGTAGTCACTGCTGTAATACAGGACACACAGCAGTCAATTTGTGCACAGCAAGCTCCCACAAAAAATGATGTGATAATGAGCAGATAATCTGTTTTAGTGATATTGATTGAGGGATTAATATTGATCAGGACACCAGGGATAACTCCCATGCTCTCCTTCTAAATAGTGCCATGGGATCTTTGAAGTCTATCTGAGAGGGCAGATGGGGCCTCTGTTTAATGGCTCATCTGAAAGACGGCCCCTCCAACAGTACAGCACTCCCTCAGCACTGCTGAGTGTCAGCCTGGATTTTTGTGCTCAAATCTCTGGAGTGGGACTTGAACCCACAACCTCTGACTCAGAGGCGAGGGTGCTACCTGTAAAGTCCTTACACAATACCACAAATCCACACGAGGCACATTCTATGGACAAGGTCACTCCATGACCTGAACCTTTATTCACAGGACCCAGAAGTGATGACCCTGCGTGGGACCTCCCTTTATATACTTGGGTGACCAGGTGAGGAGCGTCTCCCACAAGTTCACCCCCTGTAGTCAGGGTGTGCATTTCTTACGTATATACAGTATTGCTATATACATGATATCACCTCCCCCTCAATATCTTATTGGGATCATAGGTTAAGTCTCTCGGGTGGTCTGCGGTCTCTCGTGGAGCGCCACAGTTAGGGCTCTGGTTGTTGAGCCTTGAGTTTGTCACCTGTGGTGATTCTGGCCTGTCCGGGCTGACACCAGGGACTGTGCATGCTGCTAAATGTTCTTGTTGCTCGTTCACTGGTGGTGGTGTGAATACCATCTCATGATCTTCCTCAGGTTCCTCAGTGTCCATGCGGAACATTTTTATTTACTTGGTTCAGATGCTTGCGTCATATCTGCCTATTGTTAAGTTTAACCACTATGACCCTATTCCCCTCTTTGTCTATTACAGTACCCTCAAGCCATTTGGGCCCCAAAGCGTGATTGAGAACAAATACAGAGTCATCAATTTCTATACATCTCCCCCTTGAATTTCGGTCATGGTACTCGTTTTGGGACTGGTGCTTGCCTTCAACAATGTTGGACAGGACTGGATGAATAAGGGACAGCTGAGTTTTGAGTGCTCATTTCATGAATCGCTCCTCGGGCGGGACCCCCGTGAGCGAGTGCGGTCGGGACCTATAGGCCAGCAGGAGGCACGATAGGCGGCATTGAAGGGAGGGTCCTTGAATCCGGAGCATGCCTTGCTTTATGATTTGGACCGCACGTTCCAACTGGCCATTGGAGGCCGGCCTGAACGGTGCTGTCCTGGCATGGTTAATGCCATTACCCGACATGAACTCCCGGAATTCGTAGTTTGTGAAACATGGGCCATTGTCGCTAACAAGGATGTCCGGCAAGCCGTGGGTCGCAAAGACCACGCGCAGACTCTCCACGGTGGTAGATGTCATGCACGAATTGAAAATGATGCACTCGATCCATTTCGATTACGCATCAACCACAATGAGGAACATTTTTCCCATGAACGAGCCCGCGTAGTCTACGTGAATACGTGATCATGGCCTGGTGGGCCAGGGCCACGGGCTGAGCGGGGCCTCCCTGGGGGTATTACCTAGCTGGGCACACGTTGTGCACCTGCGAACAGTGTTCCAGGTCTGAATCAATTCCCGGCCACCACACGTAAACGGGCAATGGCCTTCATCAGCACGATGCCTGGGTGCTCGCTGTGGAGTTCCCTGATGAATGCTTCCCTGCCCCTCTGGGGCATGACTACCCAGCTGCCCCATTGTAGACAGTCGGCTTGGATGGAGAGCTCATCCATCTGTCTGTGAAACGGTCTGACCTCCTCAGGGCATGCTCCCTGTGCGGGCGCCCAATCCCCAATCAGGACACATTTCTTAATCAGGGATAGGAGGGGATCTCTATTGGTCCAGATTTTGATCTGGTGGGCTGTGATGGGGGAGCCTGCGCTGTCAAAGGCATCAACAGCCATGACCATCTCAGCACTGTGCTCTGCTGCACCCTCGGTGGTGGCCAGCGGAAGCCTGCTGAGCGCGTCAGCGCAATTTTCGGTGCCGGGCCAGTGCCGGATGGTGTAGTCATATGCAGCGAGCGTGAGAGCCCATCGCTGTATGCGAGCTGAAGCATTGGCATTGATGGCCTTGCTGTCTGACAGCATGGATGTTAATGGCTTGTGGTCCATTTCTAATTCGAACCTCCTGCCAAAAAGGTACTGATGCGGGTGCGAGTGCTTCCTTCTCAACCATCCCATATCCCCGTTCAGTTTGAAAGAGCAATCTGGAGGCATAAGCCACAGGTTGTAGTTGGCCCTCAGCGTTACCCTGCTGCAACCAACCCCATAGGACGATGCATCGCATGTCAGAACCAATTTCTTACAGGGGTCGTACAGGGTCAACAACTTATTTGAACAAAGTAGGTTCCGCGCCCGATTGAAAGCCCGTTCCTGACAGTCCCCCCAAAACCAATCACAACCTTTACGCAGTAGCACGTATAGCCGCTCCAACAATGTGCTTAAGTTCGGCAGAAAGTTCCCGAAATAGTTCAAGAGTCCCAGAAATGAACGCAACTCCGATGTGTTGCAGGGCCTGGGCGCTCGTCGAATCGTTCAGTTTTGGATTCGGTAGGCCAAATCCCGTCTGCAGCAGCCCTCCTGCCCAAAAACTCGACCTTGGGAGCCATAAACACAAACTTCTACTTCTTTAGTTGCAGGCCTACCCGGTCCAGTCGGCGTAGCACCTCCTCCAGGTTGTGGAGGTGTTCCTCGGTGTCATGACCTGTGATGAGGATGTCGTCCTGAAATACGATTGTTCCAGGAATGGATTTGAGCAGGCTTTCCATGTTTCTTTAAAAAATCGCAGCTGCGGATCGAATGTCAAATGGGCACCTGTTGTAAACAAACAATCCCTTGTGCATGGTGATGGAGGTCAGTAGTTTAGATTCGTCGGCCAGTTCTTGGCATGTAGGCTGAAGTGATCAGCTTGCTGCCTGCCAGTATGGCAAAAAGGTCCTCCGCTCTCAGGAGTGGGTGTTGGTCTTGTTGGGACATCTGGTTGATAGTGGCCTTGTAGTCGCAGATCCTGACCGAGCCATCTGCTTTTAGGACGGCAACGATGGGGCTCGCCCAGTCGCTGAATTCAACGGGCGAGATATTGCCCTCTCACAGCAACCGGTCCAACTCACTCTCAATTTTCTCTCGCATCACATACGGCACAGCTCTGGCTTTATGGTGCACTGGTCTGGCGTCCGGGGTGATGCGTATCACTACCTTGGTAACTTTAAACGTTCCGATGCCTGGTTAAAATAGTGACTCAAATTGCTGTAGGACCTGTGTGCATGGACTTCGCTCCACAGATGACATGGCGTGCACATCCCCCCATTTCAGTTCATCTCAGCTAACCAGCTCCTCCCCAACAGTGCGGAACTATTGCCCGGGACAATCTAGAGCGGCAGCCGGTTCACCGATCCATTGTCTGTGACCGCGAACATTGCATTGCCTAGCATTGGAATGATTTCTTTGGTGTACGTCCGTAATTGCATCTCAATGCGTTCTAGTTTGGGTCTGCTGGCTTTGAGGGGCCACAGCTTTTCGAATTGTTGAACACTCATGAGTGACTGGTTGACCCCAGTGTCCAGCTCCATGCGTACAGGGATGCCGTTTAATAGGACTTTCATCATCATAGGTGGCGTTTTGGTATATGAGCTGTGAATGTTTGCCACATGGACCCGCTGAACTTCAGCGTCCATTGATTTGCCCCAAGCATCATCCTGCCTCGCAGACCCCTCATCTGGTTCATCCGCCTCGTATATTAGCCTGGTTACAGGCTTTCTGCACATTCTGGCTAAATGGCCAGTGAGGTTATAATTTCTGCAGACGAACTGTTAAAACCTCCAAGTCCTGGCAGCATGTCTGCCCCCACACCTCCAGCATGAGCTGAGATTCCCATTGTTGTGAACAAAAGAGCTGTTGTTCGGCATTCCTCACTGCTTGTCCCTTTGACTGCTCTTGAGCACCCTGTTAGTGGGCGTCAATGGCCTCATCCCTGGCCGCATTGTCCACTGGGGGGGGAGGGGGGGGGGAGCGTAAATGTCCGTTCAGCCTGCCATTGTCTCTGTTGGAGACTTACTCTTGGGTCTATTGCTGCCTGGGGTGTCTCGAACTACCCTTGCCTGCCTGCGAGGCTGTGTCGCGTTTATGATATTGAATCCCTGATCCATCGCCACGTTGGAGGCAGAATTGCGCGCATATATTATCTTGGTTTCCTCCACCACCATAAAAGTCTGAGCCATCAACACCGCCGCTTCCAAGGTCAAGTCCTTGGTCTCAATTAGCTTTCTGAAAATCCCAGCATGACTGATGCACTCAATAAAGAAATCCCTAAGCATCTCCCCACTGCAGGCGTCTGTGAACACAGAGGTCCGCAATGAAATCCGGTATGCTCTGTCCTTCCTGACGTCGGTGTGTATAGAATCTGTGTCAGGCCATGTGTATGCTGCTCGCTGGTTTGAGGTGCTCACCAATTAGTTTGCTGAGCTCTTTGAAGGTTTAGTTTGCCGGCTTCTCGGGTGCTAGCAGGTCTTTCATGAGCGCGTAAGTCTAAGGTCCACAGCTGGTCAGCGGATGAGCCCTTCGCTTGTCAGCCATTGCGTCTCCCAGCCAATCCTTCCTGACAAAACTCTGCTGGAGCCTTTCAATGAAATCGTCCCAAACCTCATCAACAGAGCACCGATCATCTGTGCTGCCGGTGGCCATTCTCGTGGGTCATTGATTCCCGTCGCCAATGTAAAGTCCTTACACAATACCACAAATCCGCACGAGGCACATTCTATGGACAAGGTCACTCCATGACCTGAATTTTTATTCACAGGACCCAGAAGAGATGACCCTGCGTGGTACCTCCCTTTATATACTTGGTGACCAGGTGAGGAGGGTCTCCCACAAATTCACCCCCTGTGGTCAGGGTGTGCATTTCTGATGCATGTAACCACACTGCAATACTTTATATACATGACACTACCCACTGAGCTGACACTACAATGCTAGTATTTTAACAAAACATGATAAAAAATGCTAGACACAAACAGCTGGAACCGATTTTAACCGGTGTGGGGCAGCGGGGGTGTGCTGGGAGGGGCAGGAATGGTTAGTGCGAGAGCCCTGAAATGGATGGGAAAGCCGGTCACCATGAAAACTTCAAGGCCTGGCCAATTTTAACTCCCAGGTCTCAGCTCTGGAAGATTTTGTCAGACTCCCCCCACCCCCCTCCACCCAGAAACCGTACAGCTCCGCTACCTGGACAGAGAATGGAAGCGGGTACGGGGAGCTCAGGCAGCGGGAGAGCACAACTGCTGACCCGGGGGATGGATCTCAGGCAGTCAGGTAAGACGTGGGTGGGGAGGGGCCTAGCCTTTATTGCCCATCCCTAATTGCCCTGGAGAAGGTGGTGGTGAGCCACCTTCTTGAACCGCTGCAGTCTGTGTGGTGAAGGTGCTCCCACAGTGCAGTTAAGGAGTTCCAGGATTTTGACCCAACGACGATGAAGGGACAGCTGATATATTCCCAAATTAGGATGGTGAGTGTAACTTGGATGGGGAATTGGAGGTGATGGTGATCCTTGTCCACCTAGGCGGTAGAGGTCACGGGTTTGGGAGGTGCTGTCAATCTGTGTACATAACAGACAAGTTAACCTGGTAGGAATGGACCCTCCATTAATAACTGGGTGTTGAACTCGCCCCGCGGCCTATCCGGGAGCAGTTACCTTCTGTGCCTGAATCAGTTAACATCTGGGGTGGAGGTCCTGCCCACCGGTGTGGAATTGCTCCTTGCGCCCCTCACACAAGGCGGAGCGCAGACTCAACGGCTCCACCTCATCGGAGCGGCGCTCCCAAGGCGGCAGTGTGATGCTGAGGTCAGTGGCGCGCTTAACAGGTCAGCGCCACCCGGCTTCTCCAAGTAGTGCTAACATGCCACTACGTCCCCTCCCCTCCATTTAAAGGGGACAGCCGCTGTGGACACTGCACGACCATTTGGTGGCCACCACTGGCCCACCAGGGACAATCTCGACCAGGCCAGTGAGGAGTGCTGGGCTGCATGATAGTGGCCTGGTCTAGATGTGGTGCACACGGCTTCCCCTTTAAGGGGTGCCCCGGGTGGATGACAACAGCCCACGCCCATGGGGCGCAAATAATTTGGGGCGGGGCAATGAGCGTTCGTCGCACACGGCGATGATATCATTGCCGGTGGCGCAAATCGCAGGGCGTGCCGCAAATTGCAAGTTGGTCACACAATCTTAGAGGAAATTTCACCCTGGGTGCCTTTCCTCTTCGCCCCTCAGGTGAAATGGCAATTGCTCGTCGTCAACACCTACAAGCAGCGCTAATGAGGTGCAAAAAAGGGGCAATTTTGATCCCCTGGAAAATTAGTGATTGACGAGCGGCACACCCAAAATCTTAACTCACTTGTTGTCTCTGCAGGGGCAGACTGACCTGGAGAGTGGTTTCCGACATTATCTGCTTTTCTTTCACATTTCCAGCAACTGTAACACTTTGCATAATGTTAATTTTATATCAGTCTCCCTTCAAGCTGTAATTACTGAACGCTAATTCTCAGGGCAGGCAACTCTGTACACTAATTCTCAGGGTACGAGGAACTTGTGCACTAATTCTCAGGGTACGAGGAATGTGTACAGTAATTCTCAGGGTATGAAGTATGTGTAGACTACTTCTCAGGGTAAGAGGAACTTGTACACTAATTTTCAGGGTACAAGGAATGGGCACATTAATTCTCAATGTGCAAGGACCATGTACACTAATTCTCAGGGTACTCGGACCTTGTACACATACAGGAAGTTAAGAAATAGAGAATAAATAATTCAGTCCCTTTCAAATTTCGCAAGCAGCAGCTTCTACTCCCAATAGTATTTAATGGCACCTTGTAATTAGTCTCCGCAGATCGCCACAGAGCAACAGTTCAGTCTAAGAGAAGCTTCACATTTTAGTTACCTGGTAGCACAAAATATAAAAACAGATAGCAAGAATTTCTATTGGTATATAAAAAGGAAAAGGGTGGCTAAAATAAATGTTAATCCCTTAGAGGACATGACCAGCAAATTAGTAATGGGGAACATGGAGATGGCAGAAACTCTGAACAAATATTTTGTATCAGTCTTTACAGTAGAGGACACTAACAATATTCCAACAGTGGATAGTCTAGGGGCTATGGGGGAGGAACTTAATACAATCACAATCACTAAGGAGGTGGTACTCAGTAAGATAATGGGACTAAAGGCAGATAAATCCCCTGGACCTGATGGCTTGAATCCTAGGGTCTTGAGAAGTAGCGGCAGGGATTTGGATGCATCGGTTGTAATTTACTAAAATTCTCTCGATTCTGGGGAGGTCCCAGCAGATTGGAAAACTGCAAATGTGACGCCCCTATTTAAAAAAGGAGGCAGACAAAAAGCAGGAAACTATAGACCAGTTAGCCTAACATCTGTGGTTGGGAAAATGTTGGAGTCCATTATTAAAGAAGCAGTAGCTGGACATTTGGAAAAGTAAAATTCGGTCAGGCAGAGTCAGCATGGATTTATGACGGTAAAATCATGTTTGACAAATTTGTTGCCGTTCTTTGAGGATCTACTGAACAGGATGGATAAAAGGGAACCAATGGATGTGCTGTATTTGGACTTCCAGAAGGCATTTGACAAGGTGCCACATAAAAGGTTACTGTACAAGATAAAAGTTCACAGGGTTAGGGGGTAATATATTAGCATGGATAGAGGATTGGTTAATTAACAGAAAACAGAGTCGGGATAAATGGTTCATTCTCTGGTTCAGTAACTCGTGGGGTGCCACAGGGATCATTGCTGGGACCCCAACTATTTGCAAGCTATATTAACGACTTGGAAGAAGGGACTGAGTGCAACATAGTCAAGTTTGCTGACGACAAAGATGGGAGGAAAAGCAATGTGTGAGGAGAACACAAAGAATCTGCAAAGGAAATAGACAGGCTAAGTGATTCGGCAAAAATTTGGCAGATGGAGTACAATGTTGGAAAATGTGAGGTCATGCACTTTGGAAGAAAAAAAAAACAAAGAGTAAGTTATTATTTAAATGGAGAAAGATTGCAAAGTGCCTCAATACAGCGGGACCTGGGGGTACTTGTGCATGAAACACAAAAGGATAGTATGCAGGTACATCAAATGATTAGGAAGACCAATGGTATCTTGGCCTTTATTGCAAAGGGGATGGAGTATAAAAGCAGGGAAGTCTTGCTACAGCTATATAAGGTATTGGTGAGGCCACACCTGGAATATTGCGTGCAGTTTTGGTTTCTATAGATGTTGAAAGGATATACTTGCTTTGGAGGCAGTTCAGAGAAGGTTTACTAGGTTGATTCCAGGGGTGAGGGGTTGACTTATGAGGAAAGGTTGAGGAGGTTGGGCCTCTACTCATTGGAATTCAGAAGAATGAGAGGTGATCTCATAGAAATGTAGAAGATTGAGGGGGCTTAACAAGGTGAATGCAGAGGACGTTTCCACAGATAGGGGAGGCTAGAACTAGAGGGCATGACAGAATAAAGGGCCACCCATTTAAAACAGAGTTGAGGAGAAATTTCCTCAGAGGGTTGTAAATCTGTGGAATTCACTGCCTCAGAGAGCTGTGGAAGCTGGGACATTGAATAAATTTAAGACAGAAAGAGACAGTTTCTTAAACGATAAGGGGATAAGGGGTTATGGGGAGCGGAGTTCATGATCAGATCAGCCATGATTAAATGGTGGAGTGGGTTCGAGGGGCCGTATGGCCTACTCCTGTTCCTAATGTTCTCATGTTCTAAAGGGTTGGAAGTTATTCTGCAGGTGTCAGCCACGTCGGAGTGCTTATGCTTTTGCCGCTGAGTCAGAAGGTTGTGGGTTCACGTCCCACCCGAGAGAGTTGGGAGCAGCGCTGAGGGAGCCTGCACTGTAGGAGGTGCCACCTTTCAGATGAGATGTTAACCTGAGGCCCGGTCTGCTATCTCAGGTGGATGTAAAAGAAACCACGGCACTATTTCGAAGAAGAGCAGGGGAGTTATTCCCAGTGTCCTGGCCAATATTTATCCCACAAACAACATCAATAAAAATAGATTATCTCATTGCTGTTTTATCAGAAACCACTTATTTTTCTTTCCCCCTGGTTTGCAAGCGGGCTAACATCTCCTGCTGCACTTGTTAGCTTACTACTTACACATGGCAAAATTCCCACGAGCGCAACGCCGGGTGATTCCTTATCGTACATTGGATGTAAAGGAGAAAGCTGCAAAAGGCCGTCGCTGAAAGGCTTTTTTTCTGGTAGTCAGACAAGATGAGTTTTATTGAGGGGCCTATTACAATATGATTTCCTTCATTGAGCAGGAACCATAAATAATTCATGCCTGCGATCTATCACATATTGTTAGAGACCCTCTTGATATTTGACCTACTTAATTTCAGTCCATTCAAATAGCTCTTTTAGTTAACGTGAACATCAGCTCAAATGTTGGAGTTTCAGAAAGCCAGTACCATATTTAAGAGCATTCAAGCCAAACTCGAGCTTTGATGTCCACTTATATGGAGTGCTCACTTTCTTTCTATCGGAACACGTGCTGTTTAGAGCATACATCACAAAAGGAGATCTTTTGGGCTCAATGTTCCCCAGTGGTTTGCACCGTTTTTTTGAAGCAGGCTGCTCTTTTTGGCCCAAGTTGAAAAAAAAAACACGATTTCCCCAATCAATTTGCACCAGTGTAACTCAGTTAGTTACGACTTTTTTAGGTCAGTTTTCTTTTCAGCCAAAGGGGGCGTAACATAGAAAAGAGGTGCAGGTATAGGCCATTCGTCCCTTAGAGCCTGCAACACCATTCAATATGATCATGGCTGATCATGCAACTTCAGTATCCCTTTCCTGCTTTCTCTCCATACCCCTTGATCCCTTTAGCCATGTCTAACTCCCTCTTGAATGTATCCAATGAACTGGCCTCAACAACTCTCTGCAGTAGAGAATTCCACAGGTAATCAGCCACCCGCGCCAATTCTGGCCATTTAGGGCAGTTTGGCCAGCTGAGAGTTACTCCAGTTATGCTTAGGCCAGCATATGTGGCCTCTGCAGAAAAACCTTCCACAGAGTTAAGGAAATTGGCGCAGGTAAGGGAATCGGCGCAGCAGATGCCTGGACACACTAAAAGAATTGAAAAGCACATAGCAGCAACTTACCTCTAACCCCGCCCGAAGGCTGTCCGGTCCCATTCTCGGTTCACAGAGAGAGAGAGAGAGAGAGAGAGAGAGAGAGAGAGAGAGAGAGAGAGAGAGAGAGAGAGATTGGCGTAGTAGGCCCCAAAATATCAGGCGTAATTCTTCAAGCACGCCCAAAAAATGCTTTGGGGAAAATTGAGCCCATAGTATCTAAGGGGTACGGTAGCATAGTGTTATGTTACTGGACTGATAATTCCGAACCCCGGACAAATGATCCGGAGACATGAGTTTAAATCCTAGGTTGGGGAATTTAAATTCAGTGAATTAAATAAATCTGGAATAAAAGACTAGTATCAGTAATGGTGAGCATGAAACTATCGGATTGTTGCACAAGCCCAATTGGTTCACTGATCACTTTTAGGGAATGAAATCTGCCGTCCTTACCCGGTCTGACTCCAGACCTGTAGCGATGTGGTTGCCTCTTAACTCCTCTCTCAAATGGCCCAGCGAGCCAGTTGTATAAGATGGCTCACCATCACCTTCTCAAGGGCAATTCCGATGGGCAATATACGCTGGCCTTGTCAGCGACACCCACATCCCATGAATATGAAAAAAAAGCTGCATATCAGCGAGAGCCAAGGCAGAAGCAGATTGAGGTATACGCAGAGTTACTGCATGGAGCACTGGTAACTTTACCATTACTTGTGCAGAGCACTGCAGTGCAGCACTGAGGGAGTGTTGCATTGTCAGGGGTGCCATCTGTCCCAGGTGGTGTTGAAATGAGGCCCCGTCTGCCCTTTCGTGTGTATGTAAAAGATCCCACGGTGCTATTTGGAAGAAGAGCAGGTTAGTTATCCCCGGTCTCCTTGGTTTATCCTTCAACCATCACTAAAACAAATTAACCGGCCATTTTCTCACTGCTGTTTGTGGAATCTTGCTGTGCGCAAATTAGCTGCCGTGTTTCTTACATTACAGCAGTGACTACATTCCAAAAGCACTTCATTGACTGCAGGCAATTTGGGATATCCTGAAGTTGTTAAAGGCGCGATATAAATACAAGTTATTTCTTTTTTCAGTGCCACGCCACCTGCTAGGCATGGGCTGATGAAGCCATCAGCTTCCCGTGACCAGGCTCAGCTCCCAGGATCCAGCAACAAGCCAGACTGTCCCTCAGTCACCAGTGGTGCCCTTCAGTATAGTGGACTTGTTTATTTCAAGGCAGTGAAATTACTGACTTGCAAATTCCCCGGGTTTTCTCCCGATTTCCTGCCGTGACTTGATGGTTGATCAGTTGATCATTGTCCGCATGCCCGACACGAGACTCCCAAAGCAAGCGCTCTACTCGGAACTCCTACACGGCAAGCGAGCCCCAGGTGGACAGAGGAAACATTTCAAGGACACCCTCAAAGCCTCCTTGATAAAGTGCAACATCCCCACCGGCACCTGGGAGTCCCTGGCCCAAGACTGCCCGAAGTGGAGGAAGAGCATCCAGGAGGGCTCTGAGCACCTCGAGTCTCATCGCCGAGAGCTTGCAGAAAGCAAGCGCAGACAGCAGAAAGAGCATGCGGTAAACCAGACTCCCCACCTTTCCTTCAAACACTCTCTGTCCCACCTGTGACAGACACTAATTCCGATATTGGATCGTTCAGTCACCCGAGAACTCACTTTGAGTGGAAGCAAGTCTTCCTCAATTTCAAGGGACTGCCTATGATGATCAGTGGAAACCTGGGGAGAAATCAGTACGCATGGCCATTCCTGCCATTTCTCCAGAAGCTTCCACAAGTCTCCTGTTCAGCTCATGGCAGGAGTTCGGGAGACGTCCTGCGGACATTGAGCTTTGACCCTGATTGCAATTACCCGTCACCGACATAGAGTTGACTAAAGCTGAAAGAGACGCCACAAACCTCTCCTCTAAGGAGAACGATCGGCAATTGACAAGCGCAGAATTTCAGCCCTCTCAATGTGAACGGCCCATGACATCAGCTCAGTCCGCATAACATAACAAACAACTTACACTTATACGGCGCCTTTAAAATCTTAAAATGTCCCCAAAGAGTTTTGCAGGAACATAAATCTGAAAAACAAGACACCGAGCCAAAAAAAAACATTAGCACAGATGACCAAATGATTGGTCACGGTGGTAGTTTTTGGGAGTCATTTAAAGGAGGAGAGCGGGAGAGAGGCAGAGGGTTTAGGGAGGGAGTTCCAGCACTTGGGGCCGAGGCAGCAGAAGGCACAGCTGCCAATTGATGGGGGGGGGGGGGGAAGAAAGTGGGGGTGCGCAAGAGGCCAGAATTGGAGGGACTCCACTAACATCAAATGAATTTGTTGGTAACATGTTCGTTGCTGCAAGTTGGGCAAGATTCACGCTCTGATCAAACACCAATTGGAATTGTGGCATTTCAGCAGCAACCTCTTACCATTCTACATCCCAATCAAAACCTTGAATACATTGGTTACGTTAGCAAAGTGGTAATGTTCCTGAACTAGTAATCCAGAGACGCGAGTTCAAATCCCACCAAAGCAGCTGAGGACTTTTAATTCAGTTAATTAAATAAATCTGCAATTTTAAAAAAAGCTAGTATCAATAATAGTGACCATGAAACTACCGGATTGTCAAAAAAAATACCATCTCCTTTAGGGAAGGAAATCTGCTGTCCTTACCCGTTCTGGCCTATATGTGACTCCAGATCCGTAGCAATGTGGTTGACTCTTAACTGCCCTCTGAAATGGCCTGGCAACTCACCACCACCTTCTCAAGGGCAACTAGATATGGAAAATAAATGCCGGCCTTGCCAGTGATGCCCACATCCCACAAACAAATTTTAAAAAATATGAGCAAGTGTTTGTATACCTGGCATCTGGTAATGCCTGCCGGCATCTGTCAACTCAAGGTTCAGAGTGCTCTCAGCAGCTGTATAAATGGATATTTATTTTCTGCATAGAGGAAGCATCTACCCAGGTGAACGTAATAAGCCAGCTACCTTGATGTTCCCAAATGTCCAAGGCCAGGACTATATACTGAGATTACCTGGATGCCAGGTATACAAACACCTGCTCATATATCCAAGGTTTTGTGTTTATTTTGATTGGGGATGCAGGTTGTCAGTAGGTTGCTGCTGAAATGCCGCAACCTTAAACAGGTGTTTGATAAGGGTGTGACGTATAGCCACTGGCCACAATTGGAATTCATAGCTTGGACATGGGTCTTACACACAGACCGATCAAAGTCCATCTATTGCTCTACAAAGGAATCCTAAATCCTGAATCATGAAGGATAACTGCTTGGGCGTGCAGTTTACCTGAGACAAGCTCAACTTGCTTCGGGACTTTGCTGTTGTTGAATAAAACGAGAGAAAGACCAGCGTGTCCCTTCAGCTCATCGCCAAGCGATCACTAAGAGTCATCTCCAAATTGAAGTTGGCAACCAGCAGGATTCTCAAGTACCAACATCGATCAACAATTAGGACATGATCCCTTGTCTCTTTCGAGGAATTGTGGCATTGTGATGACGCTGTATTGCCTGTACGGGATCCCTAGGTCTAACCACCAACACCAAGGGGATGAATATCCATGGAGCCTCCTCCAGTCCGTCACCGTAACTTCACCGCAAGTCCGCCAAAGTCACGGCAACAGAGCGCGAGAAGCTGAGGAAATTGTCCCTCCAATAACATCTGCCAAAAGGAAATGGTACAAACCTTTCGGGGATGCCAAGAAGAGACTGGCCATTATCATCGCCGCCCAACACTGCATCGATGAGGATATTAAATAGGATGGGTGACGGTGGCGACGTTTCAGGACAGATAGGTTGGAAAGTCTCTGATCTATTCTCAAACACGTTCAAGATAAGATTCCACGATCATCATCAGACAGTTCCTCGAATCGAGGAGGACTTGCTTCCACGTCAAAAAGTTCACAGGTGTTTCAATGAAGGACCTAAAATCCCAGGTCCGAACTACATGTTGAAGGGTGGAAAATGCCTGTGTGTGGATTTTTTTAACGTGGGGTGGCCGTTGCACACCAGCCACCACACGGGCTTGACAGAGCTAGGTCTTGGTCCAGTTGCAAGGATTAACCAAGATGAATGGAGACCAGCTCTGCTGCACGGACCTAACGCGCACACATATCGCAGTGTGGGCTGGCCTGTGCTGCCCCTGGGTCCTCGCCTCTTCTGGGCCCCGAACTTGCGCCTCCCCTGGGCCCTGATCACGTCCCTCTACAATCTCTTGCCGCTCCTTCGCCCCGACCTTGCCCCTCCTGCAGTACCTGCCTATGCTCCAATCACCGACCTGGATCTTAATGACATCACTCTCCACTGCCGTTGCTCTCATGCTCCAGCACGTGCTGCTCCCTGGAGTGGTAGGCCTCCACGCTGCTCCTTCCGCTCCCCGGCCTGCTCCGATGGTGCTCGCAGGCCGGCCTCCTCCGATGGTGCTCGCAGGCCGGCCTCCAAGCACCATCGGAGCAGGCCGCGGAGTGGAAGGAGCAGCTTAGCAGCCGAGCCCAGCAATCTCATTCCACGATACAGCAGTTTGCTCACACATAACTTCCCGCTTCTTCTCGAAGGCTGTACATTGAAGACTTTTCCCGACATGTCGCTTGAAAGCCATGCGATTATGCGTTCCGAGCCATGGAGCATTTTGCCATGGTGCAGAAAGCCGCACCTGCCCCATGCCTTCCTCACAAGGATTCTGCTGTTCTTTTCAATTACACTACAGGCCTTTCAATGCATCTACCTGCCTCACTGGTTCAAATCACCGCTTTAACAGCCTGACTGTGGCTCATAGTGTCAGCTGCCAACTCGATATAATACACAGGTGTAATGGGGCGAAACGTCTCAGTCTGTGCTGTAACAGTCTCTGATTCTCTCCCGTCCCTGAAGACGCTGTTACAAGATTCTTGAAAAGCACTGAACCTCTTAGTCACTGGCATTTTGATCATAATTAATGACAAAAGAACCAGAGGCGAGGTGAGGAGAATTTAATTTTGTTTTCTCGCGCTGAATTTCACGACATTAAAGGCGCTATACAAATGCAAGTGGATGTTGTGATCTGGAAAGTACCGACTGAAAGGGCAGTGAAAGCAGATTCAATAGTAACATTCAGATGGGAATTGGATATATAATTGAAGGGAAAAAAAATTGCAGGGCTCTGGGGAAAGAGCAGGGGGATAATTGGATAGCTCTGTCAAAGAGCCGGCACAGGCACGATGGGCACCTTTTGTGCTGTATCAGAAACATGACTTAAGCCCACTTTTTGTGTAATTGCAATCTACAAGTAAAGGCAAATCACAGAATTATATTATCTCACTAAGGACCATCTGGTTGCACTGCAGATTTTTTCTACCTTCACAGCTGCTCTTAATTAAGAACATAAGAAGTAGGAGCAGGAGTCGGCCATTCGGCCCCTCGCGCCCACTCCGCCATTCAATCATGGCTGATCTTCGATCTCAACTCCACTTCCCCACCCGAGCCCCATATACCTTGATTCACCTAGAGTCCAAAAATCTAGAAACATAGAAAAATAGAAATTGGGTGCAGGAGCAGGCCATTCAGCCCCTCGAGCCTGCACCACCATTCAACAAGATCATGGCTGATCATTCAACCTCAGTACCCCTTTCCCGCTTTCTCTCCATACCCCTTGATCTCTTTAGCCGTAAGGGCCATATCTAACTCCCTTTCGAATATATCTAACGAACTGGCCTCAACAACATTCTGTGGTAGAGAATTCCACAGGTTAACGACTCCGAGTGAAGAAGTTTCTCCTCATCTTGGTCCCAAATGGCTTACCCATTATTCTTAGACTGACCCCTGGTTCTGCAACTTCCCAGCAATTGGAACATTCTGCCTGCCTCTAAGCTGTCCAATCCCGTCAGAATTTTATATGTTTCAATGAGATCCCCTCATTCTTCTCAACTCCAGTGGATACAAGCCCAGTTGATCCAGTCTCTCCTCATGTCAGTCCTGCCATCCCGGGAATCAATCTGGTGAGCCTTCGCTGTACTCCCTCAATAGCAAGAAAGTACTTCCTCAGATTAGGAGACCAAAACTGAACACAATATTCCAGGTGTGGCCTCACCAATGCTCTGTACAAATGCAATAAGACCTCCCTGCTCGGATACTCAAATCCTCAAGCTATGAAGGCCAACATGCCATTTGCCTTCTTCACCGCCTGCTGTACCTGCATGCCAAACTTCAATGCCTGATGTACCATGACACCCAAGTCCTGTTGCACCTCCCCTTTTCCTAATCTGTCACCATTCCAATAATATTCTGTCTTCCTGTTTTTGCCACCAAAGTGGATAACCTCACATTTATCCACATTATACTGCATCTGCCAACTCGCCTAACCTGTCCAAGTCACCCAACAGCCTCTAAGCATTCTCCTCACAGCTCACACCACCACCCAGCTTAGTGTCATCTGCAAACTTGGATATATTACATTCAATTCCTTCATCTAAATCATTGATGTATATTGTAAATAGCTGGGATCCCAGCACTGAACCCTGTGGCACCTCACTGGTCACTGCCTGCCATTCTGAAAAGGACCCATTTATTCAGACTCTGCTTCCTGTCTGCCAATCAGTTCTCTACCCACATCAATACATTACCCCCAATACCATGTGTTTTAATTTTGCACACTAATCAATTACGTGGGACCTTGTCAAAATCCTTTTGAAAGTCCAAATACACCACATCCACTTCTTCTCCCTTGTCCACTCTACTAGTTACATCCTCAAAAAATTCTAGAAGCTTTGTCAAGCATGATTTCCCATTCATAAATCCATGCTGACTTGGACCGATCCTGTCACTGCTTTCCAAATGCGTTGCTATTTCATCTTTAATAATTGATTCGAACATTTTCCCACTACTGATGTCAGGCTAACTGGTCTATAATTCCCGGCTTTCTCTCCCTCCTTTTTTAAAAAGTAGTGTTACATTAGCTTCCTTCCAGTCCATAGGAACTGATCCAGAGTCAATATAATGTTGGAAAATGATCACCAATGCATCCACTATTTCTAGGGCCACTTCCGTAAGTACTATCAGGCCTTGGGGATTTATTAGACTTCAATCCCATAAAATTTTCCTGACCAATAAGGATTTTCTTCAGTTCCTCCTTTTCACTAGACCCTCAAACCCCTAGTATTTCCAGAAGGTTATTTGTGTCTTCCTTAGTGAAGACAGATCCAAAGTATTTGTTCAATTGGTCTGCCATTTCTTTGTTCCCCATTATAAATTCACCTGATTCTGACTGCAAAGGACCTATGTTGGTCTTCACTAATCTTTTTCTCTTCACATAGCTATAGAAGCTTTTATGTTCGTTGCAAGTTTACTCTCATACTCTATTTCCCCCTCCTAATTAGACCCTTTGTCTTCCTCCGCTGAATTCTAAATTTCTCCCAGTCCTCAGGTTTATTGCTTTTTCTGGCCAATTTATATGCCTCTTGCTTGGATTTAACACTATCCTTAATTTCCCTTGTTTGCCACGGTTGAGCTACCTTCTCCGTTTTATTTTTACTCCAGACAGGGATGTACAATTGTTGAAGTTCATCCATGTAATCTATAAATGTCTGCCATTGCCTATCCACTGTCAACCCTTTAAGTATCATTCGCCAGTCTATCTAGCCAATTCATAGAAACATAGAAAACATAGAAACATAGAAAACATAGAAACATAGAAAATTCACGTCTCATACGATCAAAGTTACCTTTACTTAAGTTCAGGACTCTAGTCTCTGAATTAACACTGTCACTCTCCATCTTAATAGAAAATTCCACCATGTTATGGTCACTCTTCCCCAAGGGGCCTCGCATAAGATTGCTAATTAGTCCTCTCTCATTACACAACACCCAGACTAGGATGGCCAGCTCTCTAGTTGGTTCCTCGACATATTGGTCTAGAAAGCCATCACTAATACACTCCAGGAAATCCTCCTCTATCGCATTGCTACCAGCTTGGTTAGCTCAATCTATATGTAGATTAAAGTCGCCCATGATAACTGCTGTACCTTTATTGCACGCATCCCTAATTTCTTGTTTGATGCCATCCCCAACCTCACTACTACTGTTTGGTGGTCTGTACACAACTCCCACTAGCGTTTTCTGCCCTTTGGTATTCCGCAACTCTACCCATACAGATTCCACATCATCTGATCAAGCTAATGTCCTTTCTTACTATTGCATTAATTTCCTCTTTAACCAACAACACTACCCCACCTCCTTTTCCTTTCTGAATGTTGAATATTGCTGGATGTTGAGTTCCCAGCCTTGGTCAACCTGGAGCCATGTCTCCATAATCCCAATTATATCAATCGTTAATAGCTGCCTGCACAGTTAATTCATCCATCTTATTATGAATACTCCTCACATTGAGGTACAGGGTCTTCAGGCTTGTCAATTTAACACTCTCTATCCCTTTAGAATTTAGCTGTAATGTGGCTCTTTGATTTTTGTCTTGGGTTTCTCTACCCCCCACTTTTACTATTCTCCTTTCTATCTTTTGCTTCGGCCATCATTTTATTTCCCTCCGTCTCCTTCCATAGGTTCCTATCCCCCTGCCATAATAGTTTAACCCCTCCCCAACAGCACTAGCAAACACTCCCCCTAGGACATTAGTTCCAGTCCTACTCAGGGGCAGATCATCTGGTTTGTACTGGTCCCAACTCCCCCAGACCCAGTTCCAATGTCCCAGGATTTTGAATCCCTCCCACTTGCACCACTCCTCATCTTAGTTTTCCTGCTATTTCTACTGACTAGCATGTGGCACTAGTCATAATCCTGAGATTACTACCTTTGAGGTCCTATCTTTTTAATTTAACTCCTAGCTCCCTAAATTCAGCTTGTGGGTCCTCATCCCACTTTTTAACCTATATCATTGGTAGCTATATGCACCACATCAACTGGCTGTTCACCCACCCCCTCCAGAATGCCATGCAGCCACTCCAAGATATCCTTGACCCTTGCATCAGGGAGGCAACATACTATCCACGAGTCTCGGTTGCGACCGCAGAAATACTTATCTATCCCCCTTACAATAGAATCCCTTACCACTATAGCTCTCCCACTCTTTTTCCTGCCCTCCTGTGCAGCAGAGCCACCCACAGTGCCATGAACTTGGCTGCTGCTGCCTTCCCCTGGTGAGCCATCTCCCCCAACAATATCCAAAGCAGTATATCGGTTTTGGAGGGAGATGACCGCAGGGGATGCCTGCACTACCTTCCTACTCCTACTCTGCCTGATGGTCATCCATCCCCTATCTGCCTTTGTAACCTTTACCTGCAGTGTGACCAACTCACTGAACATGCTATCCATATCATCCTCAGCATCGCGTATGCTCCAAAGTGAATCCATCCGCAGCTCCAGTATCGTCATGCGGTCTAACAGGAACTGCAGCTGGATACATTTCCTGCACACATAGTTGTCAGGGACATTGGAAGTATCCCTGATTTCCCATATGGCACAGGAGGAGCATGACACAGGTCTGGGCTCTCCTGCCATGACTTAACCCTTAAAATTACCTAATTTGGCAACAATGCCAAAGATTTCTTACTGACAAGATAAGCAAAAAAAGAAAAACTACTCACCAATCAACCAGCCAATCACTTCCACTCTCCACTCCCCACTCCCCACTCCCCACTCCCCACTCCCCACTCCCCACTCCCCACTCCCCACTCCCCACTCCCCACTCCCCACTCCCCACTCCCCACTCCTCTTACCTTTGCACTCTGTGCAGGTCTGCACAAAGCCCTCTCTTTTTATACTGTTTCTAGCTGACTCACCACTGGCCTGTTTAGCAAACCAGTTTTCATTGGATTGCGTTTAAGAGGCTTCAACTGTCACTTTGGAGGCACTTTGCTTTGGCCTAAATGGTCCTCCCCTTGCAGCTACTTTAATTGGACTCTGCTTCAGTGGATGAGAGACCAGCAGGGGGGGGCGCTAATTGCCTTTGGGTCTGCCCCATCAATCCTCGAGTAGATTCGATCCCAACCTTCAAGTTCAGCTAAAGGTCGAGTGTCTTGATAAAAAAAAAGAGGTTATCAATGTGGAAATGTATTTTTATCTAAGCTGATACCATACGGTATTTGTGTGCCTTTTGATTAAAATGGAGTCCTGGCCCTTCCAGAACTTTCTGCATTTTAGCAGCCAGCTTGCATAAACAGCCAAACCTGCTGTTAGATGGCTGATGGTTATCAGACAGCTAGGAGACAAGTCATGCTGAGACAAGTAACCCCCATGGTGCTCTCCTATTGTCTACACTACAGGAGTTCCATGTCACCCCACCCTTATCTTCTAGCCATTATCTCTTTCCTTTACCTCATCCATTTGAAGCAAACAGGTAAACTGACCAGGAAATTGGATAATCCTGACACAATACAAGACAGGTGATAGCCCATTACCTATGACTCATGGAGTAATGGCTGTTTGGCTTTCTGATAACCCTGACAAAAGGAAATATCTCGACACCATGTCAGGACCAGGATATAGTAATTAACTCTTTATCT
Organism: Pristiophorus japonicus; assembly: GCF_044704955.1. NCBI lineage: Eukaryota > Metazoa > Chordata > Chondrichthyes > Pristiophoridae > Pristiophorus > Pristiophorus japonicus. The sequence goes on from NC_091982.1 coordinate 60,743,701, forward strand.
GTATTCACTGACTGTGAGACAGAGCAATACACAGGGAGAGGCCAGAACTTGGGTTTTACTGTATAAATATCTTGTGAAGCTGTACCATTGCGGAGGTGTTCATTTAGCCCTTGACTGAGTGAAACCTACCCCTTGCGAGCAAGTAAATTAAAAGGGAAACTTCCATCGGAGCTGTAAGTGTCGGAGTCATTCTTTTCTGAGGTCGAGATTTCGACAGTTATTGGAGGTCCCACCGAGATGCATACTCTCTGTTCTGTGAGTAAAACGGATACAGGCATAGTGCCTCTCCAGTGAAAGGCTTCGGTGGCCAAACAAGGTGAGCCTTTGCTCACAAGAGGTTTCTTCACTGTTGAATCGCAGATGTAATCTGTTGTCCACAGCTGAGGTACTGCATCTACAAGACTCGGCATTTAAAAGTTAAAGGTATTTTTTTATAACCATTTCTTTCTCAGCTCGCCAGCAGAAGAGAACAGGTTCTGGAAAAAATCTCGAGACAGCCCGGGGAAGGTTTCAGTAGGTAAGGGAGCGCTAGTCGATCGAAAAGGGTTCCAGGTTCTTATGTGATAAGATTTTTATTGTTTTTAATTCGGAAGGGGTTCTTATGTGATAAGACTATTAAAAAAAAAAGAGCGCAATCGATCAAAGAGTTTGGGTACGGAACCTTAAGTTTTATCAGCTGTTATTAGGATAAGTTAAGGACTCGGTCTGTAGTGGCGTACAACGCAGACTGAGAATTTGTTTAGAGGTTATGATTTGTGTACTCACGGGAATATTGTAGTGTTGTCCTTGTATTACTGTTGTGTGCAATACCTTTGTGAGTCATTGCCATTAGAGAAACGGGAAGAGTCACTAGGGAAAATTGTGATTCGGAAAAAAAAACACAAGGATTGATTAAGAAAAGAAACAGTAACTGATTGATCAACTACGATTGGTTCGTGCCAACATATCTCACACACCCAGACTGAGCCCGAATTAAGAGCCTTTTCAGGCCACGTAACGGCCAGGAGAAGTGGGCGTAGAGAACTCGGTTGGCCGAAAGGATTGTGAGATCAGAAACTGTGGGAAAATCTTAATCATCCAGAATGGGTGCCGGAGCAAGTTAAAACACCACAAAAGGCACACCAGCCTATGTCATGCTCCAGAATTGTGGTCAGTCTTCAATTGACCAAAGAAACAAAAACCAGTAAAGTGGACTAAGGGTGAAAACAGGCCATTTCCACCCGATGGTTCATTTAATTTAGAGAGAACAACTTGTCTAGAGGAATGTCTTATAAACAGAGATCCAGGTAAAAAAAAAAGGAAAGTAATAGAAAAGACCTGGGTTCCGATTCTTCAAGCCCATGTAAAATTAACAGAGGAAGTAAATCAAATGTAAAAAAAAAAGAGAACCTGATAGTGACTTATGGATTCAAAAAAAAAAATGAAGCTAGCAAAAGAAAAAGCTTTATTGAATGGAGAGAGACTTGTGAATGTCTTGTCTTTCAATGAGAGTGCGTGAATGTCTTGTCTTTGAATGAGAGTGCTTCTGTCTTTTTTCCTTGTGTCTGGAAACCTGTTTGGAAAAGTTGTGGAGCTGCCTGTTTGTTTTAGCTCCACCCACTTTTTCAAACAAAGTGAAGTTTTTTAACCCTTCATAGTGTTGTCCTGTATGTGGGAAGTTTAAGACATTTTAAGTTAGAAGCGCAGGTGTGGATTTATTCGGATGAGAGGTTACGGAGCTAGGAAATGCACAAAGGATCGGTTTGTTGAGACATGGTCCCGGTGGTTAAAAGTTGTAATGCTTTTTCTTTTTTTTTTATGTTTTTTTTTAAATTCGTAGCCAATCGTTCCAATTCTTTGTCAAATCACAAACGCCAGAGGTCACCTTGCACATGCCAAGGATCACTCTGCGCCAATGCTCTTAGCCAAAAGGCCTAGAGCCACTGCACCGTTCCTGGAAGTACTGCAAATACCAGGTTCGTGCCATGGTGAATGTCTTGTCTTTGAATGAGAGTGCTTCTGTCTTTTTTCCTTGTGTCTGGAAACCTGTTTGGAAAAGTTGTGGAGCTGCCTGTTTGTTTTAGCTCCACCCACTTTTTCAAACAAAGTGAAGTTTTTTAACCCTTCATAGTGTTGTCCTGTATGTGGGAAGTTTAAGACATTTTAAGTTAGAAGCGCAGGTGTGGATTTATTCGGATGAGAGGTTACGGAGCTAGGAAATGCACAAAGGATCGGTTTGTTGAGACATGGTCCCGGTGGTTAAAAGTTGTAATGCTTTTTTTTTTAAAAAGCCTTTGTGGGTCTCTCGAGGTGCAGGCTGGGGGAGTACACTCTCATTGTCCTTGGTGTAAATTCTTGGTACAAAAGCTTCTAGCTCAGTAAGAGGATTTTTTTGATAAAGAGTGACAGTACAATAGTTGAATTGGGATTTTGAGATATTTCAGGTGATCTCTTGATCAACATTTTGGGTGTATTGGAAAAATCTTGGGTTTGGAAGCCTTTTAATAAAATTAGAAAACAAGTACTTTACATTCTGTGATCTGTGAATCACCATAAGCATAAATGAGAAGTCCGTGTAACACACAGATTTGTCCAGTTCAGAAGCCCACACAAATATTCTCACAATGCTTAAAGGATGTGGAATGAAGTATCCCGGAATGCTTTCCAGAACCTTAAGCAGTCCCTCACTTCAGCACCAGCCTTGGGATTACCAGATTACACTAAGCTATTCAACTTATTTGTGCATCACAAGTCGGGTTTTGCACAATCTGTTTTGACTCAGTTACATGGGGACAGGCAGCGACCGGAAGCATATTTCAGTAGACCCAGTGGCACGCGGACTACCAGGATGTCTTCCTTTGTTGGCAGCAGCTTATTATGCTATGCAACAGGCTCAGCCAATAACTCTAAATCATCAGACCATTTTGTATATCCCACACTCTGTCGAGATTTTACTTACTAAATGTGCCACCCAACACCTAACCTCCGCAAGAACCACTAAATACGAGGTCGAACTGTTATCAAATCCGAACCTTGTCATCAAAAGATGTACTACCTTAAATCCAGCCACTCTACCCCCCACGGAAGAAGACGGCGAACCCCATTCATGTGAAATGGTAACCCGAATTAGTGACTAAACCACATATCAATCTAACAGATGTACCAATGTGTAACCCTGATCTAGTGTACTATGTTGACAGATCAGCCTTACGAAATGATAGGGGCCAACCTAGAGCGGCTTATGCAATTGTAACTCAGTTTAATGTTGTCGAAACAGCCTCTCTTCCAGACTCCTTTTCAGCCCAACAAGCCGAATTGTTTGCGTTAACTCGAGCCTGTATTCTGGCTGAAGGACACACAGTTAATATCTACACTGTAGAGCTGATAATGCAGCTAAGTCAGCAGCTCTGTCAAAAGGGGGGATGCAGGTGTCATTGTTCCCACTAAGGAAAAATAATTGCTCAGACCCGCCACCCACTATTAATGACGTGCTGGCCTTTCAGACACAGGCCAGTACGGAGGAGGTGGTGACCTGGACGAAGGATCAATGTTATAAAAATCCAGAAGGAATATGGGTTCACCATGACGGCCGTGTGGTGGCCCCTAGATCCTTACTTCCATGGATTGCCCGATGTGTTCATACATTCACACATGCAGGCAAAGGGGGATTGGCAGATTATATTTTGGCAACTTGGTATGCACCAGGTATTTCGGCAATTGCAAAACAAATCTGTGAAAATTGTGTTACCTGTCAGACAATGAATCCGGGTAAGACGGAAAAAGTAGAATCTGCCTCCCACCCAAATCCAGTCGGGCCTTTTGTACATTTACAAATGGATTTTATTGAATTACCTATGTGTATGGGATTCAAGTATGTATTAGTTATTGTAGATGTGTTCTCTAGATGGATTGAAGCCTTTCCATGTAAAAAGGCCGATGCCACTACTGTTGCTAAATGTTTGTTAAAAGAAATTGTACCGCGCTTCGGAATCCCTGCTAAGCTTTCCAGTGATAACGGGTCACATTTCAGGGGAACTGTCATAAGAGAAATGTGTAAAGCTTTACAGATTAATCAACGTTTTCATTGCAGTTATCATCCACAATCAGCTGGACTTGTTGAAAGATATAATGGAATGCTTAAAAATAAGCTGGCAAAACTATGCAATGACACTGGACTGAAATGGACAGAACTGCTGCCCTTAGCTTTGATGGTAATGCGATCTGCAACCAACAGAACAACAGGCCTGTCACCGCATGAGATAGTTATGGGACGTCCCCAACGACTACCTTTTACAGCACCATTTACTGCAAAACAGATGGACATCCACAAAATGGAGGAAAATATGTTGAATTATTGTATTGCACTAACCAAATGTATTTCCAGCTTTCATTCACAGGTAAAGGAAGCCCAAGTCAAGCCAGCGGAAGGGAAGTGTCATAACCTGGAGCCAGGGGAATTCGTTTACATCAAGATTTTTAAAAGGAAAAGCAGTCTACAGCCAAGATTCGAAGGACCATACCAGGTCTTGCTGGCGACCAATACTGCAATCAAGGTAAAGGAAAGACCAACATGGATCCACGCATCCCATTGCAAACGGGCACCCGACCAGGAGGAAGGGACGAAGGAATCAGAGGAACAGAAAAAGGAAGACTGAATAAGGAACTGTATGGACTATGGGGACTGATGGTGCTGGGCTTGACAGGGTTTTACTTCGCATTATTGATTACACCAGGGGTACAGACCCACCACCGAAGGGAATTGCACGTAAACGTATTTATGGCACTGAGTCATAGGTATGCTCAAGAAAGAAACTTGTCGAGTTGTTGGATATGTTCCCATGTACCTGTCCACTCCAGGGGGGGTATTCCCCTGAGATCTGTCCCCTTTAACGAATCAGAAATGGTCGAATGGTTGACAGTGCAAAACAGGACAAAACTAACTAAGGGGCCAGAAACGAAGGAGCAAACAGAATGGAGGTCGGCAGGGTATAAACTCACAGCCTTCCAGGGATGGTACCGGCCCAATTATGATAATAACCATCAGCCTCCCTTCCTAAGCATTACTCCCAGAATAAGAAATCCTGAAGGTATAATATGCCTAGTGAGTAATGAAACTAAAGAAATGGAAATGGAGAGACTGTACAAGATCAGAATGGATTGAGTTGTCCTTGTGAAGGACAAAATGGGGGAATGTGGAAATGTATTTTTATCTAAGCTGATACCATACGGTATTTGTGTGCCTTTTGATTAAAATGGAGTCCTGGCCCTTCCAGAACTTTCTGCATTTTAGCAGCCAGCTTGCATAAACAGCCAAACCTGCTGTTAGATGGCTGATGGTTATCAGACAGCTAGGAGACAAGTCATGCTGAGACAAGTAACCCCCATGGTGCTCTCCTATTGTCTACACTACAGGAGTTCCATGTCACCCCACCCTTATCTTCTAGCCATTATCTCTTTCCTTTACCTCATCCATTTGAAGCAAACAGGTAAACTGACCAGGAAATTGGATAATCCTGACACAATACAAGACAGGTGATAGCCCATTACCTATGACTCATGGAGTAATGGCCGTTTGGCTTTCTGATAACCCTGACAAAAGGAAATATCTCGACACCATGTCAGGACCAGGATATAGTAATTAACTCTTTATCTGTATTCACTGACTGTGAGACAGAGCAATACACAGGGAGAGGCCAGAACTTGGGTTTTACTGTATAAATATCTTGTGAAGCTGTACCATTGCGGAGGTGTTCATTTAGCCCTTGACTGAGTGAAACCTACCCCTTGCGAGCAAGTAAATTAAAAGGGAAACTTCCATCGGAGCTGTAAGTGTCGGAGTCATTCTTTTCTGAGGTCGAGATTTCGACATCAACCACCGTGGCTTAATGGTTATTGTTGTGAGCGCCTAGCCCAAGATCGCGTTCCTTTCAATGGAGATTGTAATGTTTTACTTCATTCACGTGATGTGGGCGTCGCTGGGAATATCGGCATTTATTGCCCATTCCTAATGGCCCTCGAGAAGGTGGTGGTGAGCAGCCTTTTTGAATATGACTCAGTGTCTCGCCGGGTCATTTCGGAGGGCAGTTAAAAGTCATCCACATTGCTATGGGTCTGGAGTCACATATAGGCCAGACCGGGTAAGGGCGGCAGATTTCATTTAGGATGTTTAGTGAACCAGATGTTTTCTTCTGAACAATCCTGTAGTTTCACGGACACCATTACTGATACTAAATCTTCATCCAGATTTATTTAATTAACTGAACTTAAATTCGTGGTGGGATTTGAATTCATGTTTCCGGATCATTGGGTCAGGTCCCTGGATTACGAGCACATTCACATCACCACTTCGCTGCCGTACCCAGTACCCCAAATGGGCAATGCTCCACAGTCTCCCAACCATGGTGAATCAAAAAGCAACGAATATGTCAAGTTATTCACAACTGCATGAGCACTCCTCCTGTCAGCCTGGACCCCCGTCAATCGGTGAATCTTGCGGAAAAACAATCAGGGAATGTGGACTTTGCGGAATTTATGGGCTGAGTGGCCTATTTCTGTGCTGTAACATCCTGTTTACCTAATTGGTGCTGTAGAGAGAATTAACTATGTAGCAAAGTAGAAGCTCTGACTATTGCATATATTTAGTTCACAGTGCACTGTTACTGGTGAGTGTAGTGTATGCACCTGTGAATATGCTCACATGTTTGTAGAGATGTTGCACTCACGGCCTTCCACGAAAGGTGGGTGCCGGAGGGACTGGAGTGAATCATCACACCCGGCAACCAAATTTTGATTTGAACCATGTCAAAAGTTTAATTTGTTTATTGTGTCAGTTTTAGTGCCGCCACCCCCCCCCCCCCCCTTTAGCCAAGGGGAACTTGTATAATTTGTGTTTTGGTGCCCTCATGAAAAAAAAAGGGCACCTGAAAAGCTTTTGGAGTGTGACCACCCCCCCCCGCCTCCCCCCTTTAATCAGGGGGCACTTGATTGTTTTCTACAAAAATAGTTGTAGAACTGTTGCACTCGTGGCCTTCTGCAAGACGTGGGTGCCGGAGGGACTGGAGCGCATCATCACCCCCGGCGACCAAATTTTAATTTGACCATAGATTTTCAAAAGTATGATTTGATTATTTGTCGGTTTTAGTGCCTCGTTAACAAGGGGGCATTTGATTTAAAGTTTCCTTTAAAATGATTGTAAAGCTGTTGAATTGGTTTAAGTTCCCTGTAAAGTTTTATTTGTTAATTTGTGTGTTCTGGCGTCCTTTTAATAAGGGGGTAGTCGGCTTTAAGTTCTATTTAAAATAGTTGTAGAGCTGTTGCACTGTGAGTGGCTTAGCCAGTCATGTGATGTTCACAAGACTCAATAAAACCCCAGTTAGTTGGGTCTAAGTCAGCCACGATGAGGTATGCTGTTGTGAGTCTAGTGGATGAACTGGTAATGTGTAGTGTGATTGTTAAACCTTTGTTAATGAACAAACTTGTTCTGAATAGCAAGGTGTTCTTATGAATTCTTAAGCAAAGAACGCATCAAGCAAGTACATTACAGTTAGGTTAGATTATAGATTTATATTGAGAAATAATTCATCTTCATGACCGTACCTTTACCACAATGGACAACACTGAAGCAAAAAATGATTTTTAATGTTCTGATGGATTGTTTGTGGCAGACAGCGTTTCGAGCAGTATTTTGAGTGTCACGGTGGAATACGGGAGCAGAACGGAGTAGAGAGATTGTGTCTCAGGGATTGTAGTTTAAATCAGATGAAAAATGGTGGGAATTAACTCGATGAATGGAATGTGCAAGCTACATATCCTAAAATGAAAACACGTGAGTTGTGATTTGCTGTCAGCTGTGCAATCAAATTACTAAGGCTGATTCCACTGAATATGTAAGAATCTACAGGGTGAATTTGATCACCTTACCGCTGACTGCCGCCCACTGCCGCCAACATTCCTCTGCAAGATCCGCCCAGTGTCACTTTCGGGGTGGCCTGGAGCGGGCGGGAGGGGAGAGATGCTGGGAACCGCCGCTGACGTCAGCAGACGGCCGAGTGGTGCAACTGAGCTTCCGTCCGCCGAGCTCCCAGATTCCTGCGGGCGGGAGTCGGCGGGACTCAGCAAAACGGGGGTGGACCGCTGGCTGGAGGCTGGTCTGACCCCGACGGTGAGTATGAAGATTCTGAAAAAAAGATCAGTGTACATTTTATATATTATTTTTCCACAGCGACTTACCTGGATGGGGTCCCCTGAAGGTCTTCCGATAGTTTTTTTATTTTTTCCTAATGATTTTTTTTCAGCTCTTCAACCCTCCGTGGACCCGACTCCATCCTCGGCGGCACTTGGGCAGCAAGCGCCTTTGCCGCCGAGAATGACAGCTCCCGCCCACTGCCGCCCAGATTGGCGGCGTACGTCGTCCATTTGCCGCCCGCTGACCTTCAAGGGACCTCAGCGATGAATATCTCGCCCAAAGTACCGTCGGGTACCTCAGCGGCCATCGGCGGCACTTTGGGCGACACTTGGCCGGGTGGAGGCCTTGATCAAATTCGGCCCATAGAATCTAATGCATGAAAACAGGCCATTTCACCCAATTGCTCTATGCCGACATTTATAACCCACGTGAATCTCCTGCTGCTCATGTCAGCTGTGACTTAGTGGGTAGCACCCTCGCCTCTGAGTCAGAAGGTTGTGGGTTCAAGTCCCACTTCAGAGACTTGAGCACAAAAATTTAGGCTGACGCTCCAGTGAAATAGTGAGGGAGTGCTGCACTGTTGGAGGTGCCGTCTGCTCTCTCACGTGGATGTAAAACTCCCATAGCACTATTTCATAGAAGGGCAGGGGAGTTCTCCAAAGTGCCCTGGGAAAATATTTATCCCTCAATCAACATCACTAAAACAAATTATCTGGTCACTATCACATTGCTATTTGAGGGAGCTTGCTGTGTGCAAATTGGCTGCTGCACTTCCCACCTTACAACAGTGACTGTTGATGTCAAAACGCCTGAGATCCTGGGCAATTATGCCAGTGCTTCATTCAGGTCTGTTGCTGTTGGGGTTGTCCATGAGGGTCCTGATGTTCCAGGTCTCAAACTTCATTCTAGAGGGTGGAAGATGCCCATGTGTGAAATCTTTAAATGTGGAGTGGCCGTTGCACACCAGCTACCGGACAAACTTGATAGAGCAAGGTCTTGGTCCAATGGCAAGGGGATCCAAGGTGATTGGAGACCCGGCTGTGCTGCATGGGCCCAGCACAAGCACGCAACATATATTCCCACTAACCCTCCCTCCCTCCCTCAGGTCCTCTCACCCTGATTTTCACCCACAGATCGCAGTGCGCTGAGCACCTTGAGCTTGGAGCATCTTGTGAGTTTCTCTATATAGTGCTGATACTGTACCCTGGGCCCCCTGGCTCCAGCTTCAGCTCGCTGATCTCCAGTCACAGGCTCTGCTGCACTTCTCCCTCTCTCTCTCCAGCCGCTCGCTCTTTGACCTCGGGTCCTGACCTCACTGCGAAACTCGACCTCCCGACCTCGCTGCCGGCCTTAACCTCCCGACCTCACTGCTGGGCTCGACCTCCCGACCTCACTGTCGGGCTTGACCTCCCGACCTCACTGCCGAACTTGACCTCCCGACCTCGCTGCCAGGCTCGACCTCCCGACCTCGCTGCCGGGCTCGACCTCCCAACCTCGCTGCCGGGCTCGACCTCCCAACCTCGCTGCCGGGCTCGACCTCCCGACCTCACTGCTGGGCTCGACCTCCTGACCTCACTGCCGGGCTCGACCTCCTGATCTCACTGCTGGACTCGACCTCCCGACCTCACTGCTAGGATTGACCTCCCGACCTCGCTGCCGGGATTGACCTCCTGACCTCGCTGCTGGGCTCGACCTCCTGACCTCACTGCCGGGCTCGACCTCCTGATCTCACTGCTGGACTCGACCTCCCAACCTCACTGCTGGGATTGACCTCCCGACCTCGCTGCCGGGATTGACCTCCTGACCTCGCTGCCAGGCTTGACCTCCTGACCTCACTGCCGGGTTTGACCTCCCGACCTCGCTGCTGGATTAGAGTCCTGTAGTCTCTCGCCCCATGTCTCACTAGACTCATGCCTGTATTCACTCTGCTTCATCCTCCACCCCAATATCCTGGGAGAGGCAAAACCACACAGAAACCGATAGCCAATTCAAGATTATTCTGCCAAAAAATCCTCTCCGACCCCTCAAAGATAACTGGACAATCCCAATGGGCACTACCCCAAATCTTAAGATCCTACTGCCCGCAATCTCGGAGCTCTCCAGAATTAACCTAATGCCTTTTAGTCAGACTGAAAGGTCCTCGGTACCGTGTCGGAATGCTGTTCCGCAGGTCGATCATCCTCTGAGTAGATTTAATGCAAAGCCAAACCCATAGCCACAGCCGCAGTATTATATTGCCTCAGTAATAATTTATGCCGATTGAAGAATATGGAACTTGGGCCTTCAAGTGAGACTGTGGGATACTAGCACACAATTTCTTCCCAGCTCTGTGAGTGGAGGCGTTAACTCATTTCAAATAAATGAAAGAAAGACTTGCATTTCTATAGCGCCTTTCATGACCTCAGGATATCCAATGGTTTTACAACCAATGAAGCATTTTTGAAGTGTAGTCACTGTTGCAATGTAGGAAACACGGCAGCCAATTTGCGCACAGCAAGCTCCCAGGAACAGCAATGTGATAATGACCAGATAATCTGTTTTTTTTTATGATGTTGATTGAGGGATAAATATTAGCCCAGGACACCGGGGATAATTCCCCTACTCTTCTTCGAAAATGTGGCCGTGGGATCCTTTAAGTCCAGCTGAGAGAGCAGACGGGACCTCGGTTTAACATTTCATCTGAGAGACGGCACCTCCGACAGTTCAGTGCAGCGCTCCCTCCCTCGGTACTGGGAGAGTCAGCCTAGATTTTGTGCTCAAGTCTCTGGAGTGGGCCTTGAGCCGACAACCCATAAGGAGGCATCTATCTCTTGGCTGTAAATCCTGTCATGAGCAGAGGGTTCGACCAGGAACAGCCAGACGGAAGTCAGCAGAGAGCTGCTCACATTACAGTTCACTAATTTACACACTTTTTCAATTCGTACAGAGAGATTCCACCACCTTCTGGAACACCAAAGTAGGTTGAAGTTAAAAGTTCAAATAGTTTAAAGATTAATATTTTCTTAAACAACACAACTTACATTTTTTGCGACTTCAAAAAAAAATCAATATTTGGATCCTAAGTGGTTCTATTTACAAGCGGTTACCAAAGGGGCATTCTACACAGTGGACATTATGAGATAACTCAAGCACACAGCGACTATTGGAGTGGAAAATGTCATGGCTAATAACTTTCACTTTGCTAAGAAGGACAGTTAGCCTTGCTTTCTCTAGAGGAGATTGAGCATGTATATTAGACTTTTACACACAGATATCCAACCCACAAAATGACTTTATCCCTTAGAAGCCCTCAATATTCGCACCACTCAGTTTAATCATATTCATACAACATTCGGGATATTTGAAAGATGAGTAGATGAGAATGATTCATACTTACAAAATAATTTTTGAATAAAGTTATAAAAGATTATTTCACAACTCTGAATGAATTATTACTGAAACGCGAGTTTAATTTGTTGGAGAAGGTGCAGATACTCAATATGTAACAGTAAGAAGGGTGGATTTCGGACACTATTCCCTCAAAATTTATAGGGAGGAAGCAGGGGAATGGACCATATCGGCCGGAAACCCAAAATGTGGGAAATGTGGAAGTCCTGCTAAATGTTGTTAAAGATTCTGACTGGTAGGCAGCTGAATTGTGCGTTTGGCCAGCTTGTTAAATTCCCCCCCCCGCAAGGCTCCTTATCCGAATCCTCACTGCCACGAGTGGCTCATATCCTGAAATTCGGGAATATGCAGTTCATGGATTTCCTGAGCAGTTAAATTAATCTGGGAGTGTGCAGTCGGAAAATTAAAGGAAGACTTGCATCTATACAGCACCTCAGGATGTCCCAAAATGCTTTACAGCCAATGAAGTAAATTTTGAATTGCAATCACTGTTGCAATGTAGGAAACGCGGCAGCCAACTTGTGCACAGCAAGTTCTCAGGAACAGCAATGTGATGAGAACATAAGAACATAAGAAATAGGAGCAGGAGTAGGCTGTTCGGCCCATCGAGCCTGTTCTGCCATTTAAGATCATGGCTGATCTGATCATGGACTCAGCTCCACTTCCCTGCCTGCTCCCCATAACCCTTTATTCCCTTATCGCTCAAAATTCTGTCCATCTCTGCCTTAAATGTATTCAAAGATCCAGCTTCCACAGCTCCCTGGGGCAGAGAATTTCATAGTTTTACAAACCTCTGAGAGAAGAAATTACACCTCATCTTAAATAGACAGCTCCTTATTCTGAGACTATGTCCCCTAGTTTTAGTTTCCTCTATGAGTGGAAATATCCTCCCTACATCCACCTTGTCGAGCCCCGTCATTACCTTATAAGTTTCAATAAGATCATCTCTCATTCTTCTGAACTCCACTGTATATAGGCCCAACCGACTCAACCTATCTTCATAAGTTAACTCACTCATCTCCAGAATCAACCTAATGAACCCACCGACTCTGAACAGCCTCTAATACAAGTATATCCTTTCTTAAATACGGAGACCTAATGAACCCACCGACTCTGAACAGCCTCTAATACAAGTATATCCTTTCTTAAATACGGAGTCCAAAACTGAATGCAGTAGTCCAGGTGTGGCCTTACCAACACCCTGTACAATAGTAGCAGGACTTCTCTGCTTTTATACTCCATCCCCCTTGCAATAAAGGCCAACATTCCATTTGCCTTCCTGATCACTTGCTGTACCTGCATGCTAACGTTTTGTGTTTCATGCACAAAGACCTCTAGGAACCTCTATACTGGAACACTTTGCAATTTTTCTCCACTTTAATTATAATGTGCTTTTCTATTTTTACTGCCAAAGTGGATAACCTCACATTTTCCCACATTATACCCCATTTGCCAAATGTTTAGCCTGTCTATATCCCTTTTCAGATTTGTTGTGTCCTCCTCACAGTATTGTATCATCAGCAAACTTGGCTACATTACACTTGGATCAGATCATCTGTTTTTCTGTGATGTTGATTGAGGGATAAATATTGGCCAGCACACCGGAGATAACTCCCCTGCTCTTCTTCAAAATAATTATATGGAATCTGTTACGCCCACCTGAGAGAGCAGATGGGGCCTCGGTTTATCGCGTCATCTGAAAGACTGCACCTTTGACAGTGCAGCACTCCCTCAGCACTGCAGTGGGAGTGCCAGCCTAGATTTTTGTGCTCAAGTCCGTGGAGTGGGATTATGAACACACAACCTTCTGACTCACAGGCGAGAGTGCTACCCACTGAGCCACAGCTATCACAATACTCCATATTATATTTAGACAAAGAAATACACAAGAGGAACAATTTTACCCAGGCCTGGAAAGATTTTTCATTCCCTGCTCATTTCCATCTTGCTTGCAGGCAGAAGTGAAGATGAGGTTTTATTAAGTTAGTGGCATTGCTAAAAGGGAGCGGGGGAGGTGAGGTGATTGACAGATGCTGAGTCTGTTAAGTAAAAGGCCCAGTTGCTGTGCAAATGTTTGCTACGATTTTAATATATTTTTTAAATCCGGCCTCAATTTGATAGCAAAAGGGGACAGATTAATGAATTTTATTGGAGGGAAAACAATTAGAATTCACTGCCTCTTCATAACTGGACGGAGATACTTGTGAGATTCCATCGCTTTGTATTACAAACAGCATCATGATATTATTCACTGGAGTGAAAAGACTGACCCTTTGAAATGTTTTGTGCCATCAGTTCCCAGTGCGCGCACACTGAGTAAAAAAGCTGCTGTTGACACCAATCCCTTCAGCACTTTGATAAACAATGGTCTGAATGATAGTAAATATCTACAGCCAAAGTCTACTTAAAGCACATATCATCGCCAGCTCAACTTAAGGGAGTAACTATTTGTATTGTGTTGTTTCTGCCCATGCGTCTGTCTAGCTCCGTCCCCTGACACCTCCCGCCCAGACCGAAAGTGCAGCCCCGCCCGCATTCCACGCGGCCGAGAGGGTCCGCGGGCGGCCGAGAGCGGTGGTGAGCAGAGAAGTGGCGGGGCTCCGAGAGCGGGGAGGAAGAGAGAGATAGAGACTGGGGGAGAGAGAGGGAGAGAGTGACTCAGGGGAGAGAGGGAGATTGGGGAGTGACAGTGACTGGGGGAGAGAGAGGGAGATTAGGGAGAGAGAGATACTGGGGGAGTGAGAGACTGGGGAGAGAGAGGAGAGAGTGCCTGGGTGGAGAGAGAGGAGAGAGTGACTGGGTGGAGAGAGGGAGACTGGGGCAAAAGAGAGATACTGGGGAAGTGAGAGAGACTGAGGGGAAAGAGGAAGAGAGTGACTGGGGAGAGAGGGGGAGAGAGTGACTGTGGGGGGGAGAGGGAGACTGGGGAGTGAGAGAGGGAGAGAGTGAATGGGGAGAGAGAGGGAGACTGGGGAGAGAGAGAGACTGGGGGAGTGAGAGGGAGAGAGTGACTGGGGAGAGAGAGGGAGAGAGTGACTGGGGGGGGGGTGGGTAGAGGAAGACTGGGGAGTGTGAGAGGGAGAGAGTGACTGGGGGGAGAGAGGGAGACTGGAGAGGAAGAGAGTGAATGGGGGAGAGAGGGAGACTGGGGAGAGAGAGAGACTGGGGGAGTGAGAGGGAGAGAGTGACTGGGGGGAGAGAGAGGGAGAGAGCGACTGAGGATTGGATAGAGGAAGACTGGGGAGTGTGAGAGGGAGAGAGTGACTGGGGGGTGAGAGGGAGACTGGGGAGAGAGAGAGACAGGAGGAGTGAGAGAGACTGGGGAGAGAGAGGGAGACTGGGGGAGTGAGAGAGTGGGGGAGAGAGAGGGAAAGAGTGACCGGTGGGAGAGAGGGAGACTGGGGAGTGAGAGAGGCAGAGAGTGACTGGGGGGGGAGAGAGGGAGAGAGTGACTAAGGGGAGAGAGGGAGACTGGGGAGAGAGAGACTGGGGGAGTGAGAAAGACTGGGGAGAGAGAGGGAGAGAGCGACTGGGGGGAGAAAGGGACAGAGTGACTGGGGGGAGAGAGGGAGACTAGGGGAGTGAGAGAGACTGGGGGAGAGAGAGGGAGAGAGGGAGACTGCGGAGTGAGAGAGACTGGGGAGAGAGAGGGAGAGAGTGACCAGGGAGTGAGAGGGAGACTGGGAAGTGAGAGAGGGAGAGAGTTACTGGGAGGTGAGAGGGAGACTGGGGAGTGAGAGAGACTGAGGGAGAGAGAGAGACTGGGGGAGTGAGAGAGACTGGGGAGAGAGGGAGAGAGTTACTGGGGGGAGAGAGAGGGAGACTGGGGAAAGAGAGAGCGAGAGAGTGATTGGGGAGAGAGATGGAGATTGGGGAGTGAGAGACTGGGGAAGAGAGAGGGAGAGAGTGGCTGGGAGGAGAGAGGGAGATTGGGGAGTGACAATGACTGGGGGAGAGAGAGGGAGACTGGGGAGAGAGAGAGACTGGGGGAGAGAGAGGGAGACTGGAGGAGTGAGAGAGACTGGGGAGAGAGGGAGAGAGTGACCGGGGGAGAGAAGGAGACTGGGGAGCGAGAGAGGGAGAGAGTGACTAAGGGGAGAGAGGGAGACTGGGGGAGTGAGAAAGACTGGGGAGAGAGAGGGAGACTAGGGGAGTGAGAGAGACTGGGAGAGAGAGAGGGAGAGAGGGAGACTGTGGAGTGAGAGAGACTGGGGAGAGAGAGAGAGAGAGAGTGACCAGGGAGTGAGAGAGAGACTGGGGAGTGAGAGAGGGAGAGAGTTACTGGGAGGTGAGAGGGAGACTGGGGAGTGAGAGAGACTGGGGGAGAGAGGGAGAGAGTGACTGGGGGGAGAGCGCGAGACTGGAGAGTGAGAGCGACTGGGGGAGAGAGAGGGAGAGAGTGACTGACTGGGGGGAGTGAGGGAGACTGGGGAGTGAGAGAGACTGGGGGAGAGAGAAGGAGAGAGTGACTGATTGGGTTCGTGAGGGTGACTGGGGAGTGAGAGAGACTGGGGGAGAGAGGGAATCTGGCAGAGAGAGAGGGAGAGAGTGACTGCGGGGAGTAAGTCGGAGACTGAGGAGTGAGAGAAATTGGGGGAGAGAGGGGGAGAAAGTGACTGGGGGTAGAGAGGGAGAGAGTGACTGGGGAGTGAGAGAGACTGGGGGAGAGAGAGAGTCTGGGGGAGAGAGAGGGAGAGAGTGACTGCGGGGAGTGAGAGGGAGACTGAGGAGTGAGGGAGACTGGGGGAGAGAGAGGGAGAGAGTGACTGGGAGGAGAGAGGGAGATTGGGGAGTGACAGTGACTGGGGGAGAGAGAGGGAGACTTGGGAGAGCGAGAGACTGGGGGAGAGAGAGGGAGACTGTAGGAGTGAGAGAGACTGGGGAGAGAGGGAAAGAGTGACCGGGGGAGAGAAGGAGACTGGGGAGTGAGAGGGAGAGAGTGACTAAGGGGACAGAGGGAGACTGGGGAGAGAGAGACTGGGGGAGTGAGAAAGACTGGGGAGAGGGAGAGAGCGACTGGGGGGAGAGAGGGACAGAGTGACTGGGGGGAGAGAGGGAGACTAGGGGAGTGAGAGAGACTGGGGGAGAGAAAGGGAGAGAGTGACTGGGTGGAGGGAGGGAGACTGCGGAGTGAGAGAGGCTGGAGAGAGGGAGAGAGTGACCAGGGAGTGAGAGGGAGACTGGGAAGTGAGAGAGGGAGAGAGTGACTGGGGGTAGAGAGCGAGACTGGAGAGTGAGAGAGACTGGGGGAGAGAGAGGGAGAGAGTGACTGACTGGGGGCGTGAGGGAGACTGGGGAGTGAGAGAGACTGGGGGAGAGAGGGAATCTGGGGGAGAGAGAGGGAGAGAGTGACTGTGGGGAGTAAGTCGGAGACTGAGGAGTGAGGGAGACTGGGGGAGAGAGAGGGAGAGAGTGACTGGGGAGAGAGAGGGAGAGAATGACTGGGGAGAGAGAAGGAGAGAATGACTGGGGGGAGAGAAAGCGACTGGGGAGTGAAAGAGGGAGAGAGTGACTGGGGGAGAGAGGGAGACTGGGGAGAGAGAGAGACTGGGGGAGTGAGAGAGACTGAGGAGAGGGAGAGAGTGACTGGGGACAGAGAGGGACAGAGTGACTGTGGGAGAGAGAGAGACTGGTGGAATGAGAGAGACTGGGGGAGAGAGAGGGAGAGAGTGACTGGGGGGAGGTAGGAAGACTGGGGAGTGAGAGAGACTGGGGAGAGAGAGGGAGAGAGTGACTAGGGAGAGAGAGAGAGACTGGGGAGTGAGAGAGACTGGGGGAGAGAGAGAGACAATGGGGGAGAGAGAGAGCCTGGGGAAGAAAGACAGATTGGGAGAGAGAGAGGCTGGGGGTGGGAGAGGGAGACTGGAGGGGAGAGAGACGAAGGGGGCAGAGGAGAGACACGGGTGGGGAGGGGAGATCGGAGGCGAGAGAGGAAACTCAGGGAAGATGGATTACTTTCTTCCAACCCCCTACAAGGGACATTGTTGAAGTGGATGAAATCCAGAAGTCACAACACTGTCAATATTCACTTCATACTCAATAAACCTGTTCACAATCCGTACACAATGCCCCATCTATGGTGGTTGTGAAGGGGGTGGGGGTTGGTGGGGGGTGTGGGTGGGAGGAGTAAGGTCATGCATTTGCACTGATGTAAGGAGGAAATTTGACTTGGGGAGGCATGCACTTGGACTGGGGTAATGCACTTTGGCTGGCCCTTGCTGTCTTCTGGGGAGCTCTGTCCTCTGTCGCTTCAGGAAGTCAAAGCGGATCGAGTTACAATTTGCAAAGTCAGTGAGACCTTGGGATGGATGGTTCCAGTTACACAATCTAGTGAAACTTCAAGGTGTGGCTTATCCTCCAAGGGAACTAATCACAGACAAACGGTGGAGCATGGCAGCCATTTTCACAGTAAAAATAAGTGCATCCTCAACTTAACTTAACGCAACACTAGATTGATTCTTGGTTGTCCTAAGAGGAGAGATTGCGTAGAATTTAAAATGCTCAACCTTGTTTTCAAATCCTTCCATGGTCTCACCCCGTCCCTATCTCAGTAACCGGCTCCAGCTCTACAACACTTCGAGATCTCAGCGCATCTCCAATTCTGGCCTCTGAAGTCCCTGCCTTCAGCTGTCGAGGTTCTTAAGCTCTGGAAGTCCCTTCTTAAAGCTCTCGACCTCTCTTGTCTTTTCGAAGATGCTCCATAAAACCTTCGTGCTTGACCAAGCTTTTGGTCATCTGCCCTAATATCTCCTTATATGGCTAGGTGTCAAATTTTGTTTGATAACGCTTCTGTAAAGCGCCTGGTGAAATTTTACAATGTTAAACATGCTAAATAAATGAAACTAGTTGTTGTAGAAGGTGCCTATAGTATCTGTGGTTTAGAAGAATTCGCGGTGATCTCATTGAAACAAATAACATTCTTCAGAGCTTGACAGGGTAAATGCAGGGAGGATGATTCCCCTGGTTGGGGAGTCTAGAACCAGGGGTCACAGTCTCAGAATAAGGGGTCAGCCTTGAGGACTGAGATGAGGAGCAATTACTTCACTCAGAGGGTGGTGAATCTTTGGAATTCTCTATCCCAAAGGGCTGTAAAAGCTCAGACTTCGAGTATATTCAAGACTGAGTTCGATCGATTTCTGGACACTAGGGGAATCAAGGGATACTGAGATCGGGCGGAAAAGTGGAGTTGAGGTCGAAGATCAGCCATGATCTTATTGAATGGCGGAGCAGGCTCAAGGGGCATAATGGCCGACTCCTGCTCTAATTTCTTCTGTCATGTTCTTATTACCCTTGTCTGCTCTTTCTGCTACTTGTTCGAAGAAATCAATAAGGTTGGTCAAGCACGTCCTTCCCTTCCTACCCTTCTGGCAGTTCTATTCGGGCTAAAGCAGAGCAGGGGAATTCTCCTCGTGTCCATACCAACATTTATCCCGCAACCAACATCACTAAAACAGATTCAATTATAATTTATCTCATGGCGTGCTTGTGTGATCTTGCTGTTCTCAAAATTGGCCGCTACCTTTCTCCACATTACACCAGTGATTACACTTCATTAGCTGTGAAGCACCGTGGGATGTCCTGAGGTCGTGAAAGATGCTAAATCAATATAATTTCTTTCTTTGCTTCCATCACACCGCTGATACTACTATCTTGATGTCATACACCAAACTTCACACATAGTTACAAAAGCAAAGCTTTTTTTTAAAGAGTAAGAGTCATTTATTGACCCTCAGCCTGAAATTTATAGGCAGCTTGCTGACATTTAACTGACTCGAGAAGTTTCTAAGCAATTCCAGCTACCTGGATTCACCTGAGGAGAACTTGATTCGGCACAGAAAGTGAGCAACTCCACAGGAGCACTGCTGGGACTATCGGTCCTGTCTTTTACCTTAATCATCACATAGGCAAATTTCGATTACACATTTTTGGTATAAAAAAACAGAGAAAGAAAGCTTCTCCATATTGTTTCAGAGGAAGAGTTCCAGCAACAGAAAAATCATCCTCATAGGCAGTTCCTCAAAATCGAGGAAGACTTGCTTTCATGCTAAAAGTGCATTCTCAGGTGATTGAACAGCCCAATACAGGAATTACAGTCTCTGTCACAGGTGGGACAGATGTGGTTGAAGGAAAGGGTGGTTGGGGAGTCTGGATTGCTGCACGCTCCTATCCGCTGCCTGCACTTGATTTCTGCATGCTCTCGGCAACGAGACTCGAGGTGCTCAGCGCCCTCCTGGATGCATTTCCTCCAATTAGGGTGGTGCCGGTGAGGATTTTTGCACTTTATCAAGGTGACTTTGAGGGTATCCTTGAAACATTTCCTCTGCCCACCTGCGAATCGCTTGCCGTGTCGGAGTTCTGAGTACAGCGCTTGCTTTGGGAATCTTGTGTTGGGAATGCGGATGATGTGGCCCACCCAACAGAGCTGGTCGAGTGTGGTCAGTGCTTCTCTGCTGGGGATGTTGGCCTGATCGAGAACATTGACGTTGGTGCGTCTAGGCTACCAGGGTTTTAGCAGGATCTTGCGGAGACATCGTTGGTGGTATTTCTCCAGGGTTTTGAGGTGTCTACTGTATATGGTCCATGTCTCTGAGCCATACAGGAGGGCGGGTATTACTACAGCCCTGTAGACCATAAGCTTGGTGCCAGATTTGAGGTCCTGGTCTTCGAACACTCTCTTCCTCAGGCAGCTGAAGGCTGTGCTGGCACACTGAAGACGATGTTAGACCTCGTCGTCGATGTCTGCCCTTGCTGCTATTAGGCTCCCGAGGTATGGAAAGTGGTCCATGTTGTCCAATGCCATACCGTGGATATTGATGACCGAGGGACAGTGCTGTGTGGCGGGGTCAGGTTGGTGGAGGACCTTTGTCTTACGGATATTTAGTGTAAGGCCCATGCATTCGTGCGCCTTGGTGAAGATGTTGACGATGGCTTGGAGTTCGGCCTCTGTGCACAGACGCAGGTATCGTCCGTGTACTGTAGTTCGACGTCAGAGGATGGGACGGTCTTGTATCTAGCCTGGAGGTGACGAAGGTTGAACAGATTCCCACTGGTTCTATAGTTCAGTTCCACTCCACCAAGAAAATAGCCTCTCGATGTGCTCGCGATGAACCCTAGTTGAGCTTAATGTTTTTTATTTACTACAGGTCACAACTTGTGACCTGCCTGGGACAGGCCAGGTTACACACAGCTCCACTTAATCAGCAAAACCATGTACTGGAAGCAGACGCAATACTAACTTTCAAAAGGGAGTTGGATAAATACTTGAAAAGGAGAAATTAGCCGGGCTATGAGGAAAATGCCAGGACAGTGGCATCAATTGGATCGCTCGTTCAAAGAACCAGCCACAGGCACGATGGCCTGAATGACCTCCTTCTGTGCTGTACAATTGATTGCGTCATAGAGAATTACAGCACAGAAGCAGGCTATTCAGCCCATCGTGTCTATGCCGGCCGACAAAGAGCTATCCAGCCTTATCCCACTTTCCTGCTCTTGGTCCGTAGCCCTGTAGGTTACGGCACTACCAGTACATATCCAAGTACTTTTCAAAGGTGATGAGGGTTTCTGCCTCTACCATCTTTTCAAGCAGTGTGTTCTGGACCCCCACAACCCTCTGGGTTAAAAAAAAGTTCAGCTCAACTCCCCTCTAAACCTCCTACCAATTACTTTAAATCTATGCTCCCTGTTTATTGACCTGAGTGCTAAGGGAAATAGGCACATCCTCATCATCATCATCATCATCATAGGCTGTCCCTTGGAATAGAGGAAGATTTGCTTCCACTCTTAAAATGCGTTCTGCTATATATGTAAACTTGTATTTACTCTGTACAGCCACCAGAGGGCTCATCCCCTGGAGTCCCAAAAGATCCCATAATCCCTTGGGATTATAGGTATTTAAGGAGGCCTCACAGGTTGGAGAGGCACTCTCGAGACCTGCAATAAAAGACTACGGTCACACTTTACTTTGAGCTCACAGTGTTCAGTCTGACTCTTTCTCCATACATAACAAATTCTTAGGTGGCTGCACAACCCAATACGAGAACCACAGTCTCTGTCACAGGTGGGACAGATAGTCATGGAGGGAAAGGGTGGGTGGGACAGGTTTGCCGCACGTTCTCTTGTTGTGCGAGGCCCCTTGGAGAAGAGTGACCAAAATATGGTAAAACTCTTTATTAAGATGGAGAGTGACAGAGTTAATTTGGAAACTAGGGTCCTGAACTTAAGGAAAGGTAAATTTGACAGTATGAGGCGTGAATTGGCTAGAATAGACTGGCAAAGGATACTTAAACGGTTGACGGTGGATAAGCAATGGCAAACTTTTAAAGTTCACATGGATGAACTTCAGCAATTGTACATCCCTGTCTAGAGTAAAAATAAAACGTGGTAGGTGGCTCAATCGTGGCTACCAAGGGAAATGAAGGATAGTGTTAAAACCAAGGAAGAAGCATATAAATTGGCTAGAAAAAGTAACAAACCTAAGGACTAGGAGAAATTGAGAATTCAACAGAGGAGGACTAAGGGTTTAATTAAGAGGGGGAAAATAGAGTACAAGAGGAAGCTTGCAGAAACATAAAAACTGACTGCAAACGCTTCTATAAATATGTGAAGAGAAAAAGATTAGTGAAGACAAATGTAGGTCCCTTGCAGTTGGATTCAGGTGAATTTATAATGGGGAACAAAGAAATGGCAGACCAATTGAACAAATACTTCGGTTCTGTCTTCACGAAGGAAGACACGAATAACCTTCCGAATGTACTAGGGGACAGTGGGTCTAGTGAGAAGGAGGAACTGAAGGATATCCTTATTAGATGGGAAATTGTGTTAGGGAAATTGATGGGATTGAAGACTGATACATCCCCGGGGCCTGATAGTCTGCATCCCAGAGTACTTAAGGAAGTGGCCCTAGAAATAGTGGATGCATTGGTGATCATTTTCCTACAGTCTATCGACTCTGGATCAGTTCCTATGGACTGGAGGGTAGCTAATGTAACACCACTTTTTAAAAAAGGAGGGAGAGAGAAAGCAGGGAATTATAGACCAGTTAGCCTGACATCAGTAGTGGGGAAAATGTTAGAATCAATTATTAAGGATGAAATAGCAGTGCATTTGGAAAGCAATGACAGGATCGGTCCAAGTAAGCATGGATTTATGAAAGGGAAATCATGCTTGACAAATCTTCTGGAATTTTTTGAGGATGTAACTATCAGAGTGGACAAGGGAGAACCAGTGGATGTGGTGTCTTGGAATTTCAAAAGGCTTTTGACAAGGTCCCGCACAAGAGATTGGTGTGCAAAGTCAAAGCACATGGTATTGGGGGTAATATACTGACGTGGATAGAGAACTGGTTGGCAGACAGGAAGCAGAGAGTCAGGATAAACGGGTCCTTTTCAGAATGGCTGGCAGTGACTAGTGGAGTGCCACAGGGCTCAGTGCTGGGACCCCAGCTCTTTACAATGTACTTTAACGATTTGGAAGAAGGAATTGAGTGAAATATCTCCGAGTTTGCAGATGACACTAAACTGGGTGGCGGTGTGAGCTGTGAGCGGAATGCTAAGAGGCTGCAGGGTGACTTGGACAGGTTAGGTGAGTGGGCAAATGCATGGCAGATGCAGTATAATGTGGATAAATGTGAGGTTATCCATTTTGGGGGCAAAAACACGAAGGCAGAATATTATCTGAATGGCGGCAGATTAGGAAAAGGGGAGGTGCAACGATACCTGGGTGTCATGGTTCATCAGTCATTGAAGGTTGGCATGCAGGTACAACAGGCGATGAAGAAGGCAAATGGTATGTTGGCCTTCATAGCTAGGGGATTTGAGTATAGGAGCAGGGATGTCTTACTACAGTTGCACAGGGCCTTAGTGAGGCCTCACCTGGAATATTGTGTTCCTCATCTGAGGAAGGACGTTCTTGCTATTGAGGGAGTGCACCGAAGGTTCACCAGACTAATTCGCGGGATGGCTGGACTGTCATATGAGGAGAGACTGGATCAACTGGGCCTTTATTCACTGGAGTTTAGAAGGATGAGAGAGGATCTCATAGAAATGTATCAGATTCTGATGGGACTGGACAAGTTAGATGCGGGAAGAATGTTCCCGATGTTGGGGAAGTCCAGAACCAGGGGGCATAGTCTTAGCATAAGGGGTCGGCCATTTAGGACTAAGATGAGGAGAAACTTCTCCACTCAGAGTTGTTAACCTGTGGAATTCTCTGCCGCAGAGAGTTGTTGATGCCAATTCATTGGATATATTCAAGAGGGAGTTAGATATGGCCCTTACGGCTAAGGCGATTAAGGGGTTTGGAGAGAAAACAGGAAAGGGGTACTGAGGGAATGACCAGCCATGATCTTATTGAATGACGGTGCAGGCTTGAAGGGCCGAATGGCCTACTCCTGCACCTATTTTCTATGTTTCTATGTTTCTTTCCACTGCCTGCGCTTGATTTCTGCATGTTCTCGGCAATGAGACTCGAGGTGCTCAGCTCCCTCCCGGATGCACTTCCTCTGCTTAGGGCGGTCTTTGACCAGGGACTCCCAGGTGTCAGTGGGGATGTTGCACTTTTTCAGGAGTCTTTGAGGGTGTCCTGTAACGTTTCCTCTGCCCACCTCTGGCTCGTTTGCCATGAAGGAGTTCCGAGTAGAGCGCTTGCTTTGGGAGTCTCGTGTCTGGCATGCGAACAATGTGGCCTGCCCAGCGGAGCTGATCAAATGTGGTCAGTGCTTCAATGCTGGGGCTGCTGGCCTGGTTAAGGACGCTAATGTTGGTGTGTCTGTCCTCCCAGGTGATTTGTAGGATCTTGCGGAGACATTATTCGTGGTATTTCTCCAGCGACTTGAGATATCTACTGTACATGGTCCATGTCTCTGAGCCATACAGGAGGGCGGGTATTACTAGTGCCCTGTAGACCACGAGCTTGGTGGCAGTTTTGAAGGACTAGTCTTCAAACACTCTTTTCCTCAGGCGGCCGAAGGCCACACTGGCATATTGGAGGCATTGTTGAATCTCGACGTCAATGCCTGCTCTTGTTGATAGAAGACTCCCGAGTTATGGGAAATGGTTCACGTTGCCCAATGCCGCGCAGTGAATCTTGATAACTGGGGCGCAGTGCTGTGCAGTGAGGACAGGCTTGTGGAGGACATTTGTCCGTTGGTAAGGATCACAGCCTGCATGTCGTCGTGGAGCAGGCGGAGTATGGTGACGAACTTTTGGGGGCATCCGAAATGGAGGAGGATGCTCCATAGACCTTCGTGGTTAACAGTGTCAAAGACCTTTGCAAGGTCGAAGAAGGCCATGTATAAGGGCTGGCGCGGTATTTTTCCTGTAGCTGTCCGGCTGCAAAAATCTTGTCCGTTGTGCTCAATAAGGGATGAAATCCGCACTGCAACTCCGGGAGGAGTTCCTTGATTACGGGAAGAAGACGGTTAAGGAGGACTCTAGCGACAACTTTCCCAGTGGCTGATAGAAGTGAGATTCCTCTGTAGTTGCCGCAGTCGGACTTGTCCCCTTTTTTAAAGATGGTCACGATCAATTCATCTCTCAGATCTCCCGGCATGCTCTCCTGCCTCCAGATGAGAGAGATGAGGTTGTGTATTCACGCTAGGAGTGCCTCTCCACCATACTTCAATGCCTCAGCCGGGATTCCATCCACACCCGTAGCCTTGTTGTTTTTTAGCTGTCTTATGGCTTTTTCTACCTCGTCCAGTGTTGGGGTATTACTGAGGTCGTGGCGGGTAGCATGCTGCGGGATGGAGTCGAGAACACTCGGGTCAAAGGCAGAGTCTCGATTGAGGAGATCTTCGAAGTGCTCCTTGCAGCGGGCCCTGACAGCCTCGGTGTCCTTGATGAGTGCTTCCCCGTTCTTACCAGCAGTGGGGTGGGGCCTTTGGTGTTTGGCCGGTAGGTGGCCTTAACTGCGATGAAGAATCTTCGCACATCATGGTTGTCGGCCAGCTATTGTATCTTGTGTTTTCTCCATCCACCACCTGTTCTTTAGGTCCCAGGTTCTTTGTTGGACTCAGCCTTGAGCCGTCTGTAAAGCTGCTTTGCTGCTCCAAAGTTGGGTTGTTGTTTCAGGCTCAGAAATTCCCTGTGCTTGCGATCTATTAGCTCTTGGATCTCCTGATCATTCTCATCAAACCAGTCATGGTGTTTCCTGGTTGAGTGACTGAGGGTCTCTTCACAGGCACTGGTTATGAAGGATTGGAGGGCAGACCAAGTGCTGTGGGCATTCGGCGTCTCAGGGTCATCAGGGCACGACAGGTTAGCTGTGAAGCGCTGGCTGTATAGGGCTCTCTTAGCTGGGTCCTTAAGTGCTCCGGCATTGACTTTTTTGTGGCACTGCTTCTGCTGCCCCCTCCGCTTTGGGGCTATTTTGATGTCAATGATGGATCGGATTAGTTGGTGGTCCATCCAGCAGTCATCAGCTCCTGTCATGACGCGGATGATGCGCACATCCTTGCGATCCCTGCTCGGATGATGACATAGTCGAGCAGGTGCCAGTGCTTGGAGCAAGGGTGTTGCCACGATGTATTTGTCCCTTTGGCAGAACAAGGCGTTGGTGATGACAATTTGGTGCTCTAGATATTTTGTCAGGAGTAGGGTACCACTGAAGTTGGCTTTCCCTACCGCCTCTCTGCCTATCACGCCACCCCAGAGGTCTGTGTCCTTGCCAACCGTGGCGTTGCAGTCACCAAGGAAGATTAGTTTGTCGCCCATGGGGAAGCAGTACAGGGATTTTGAGAGGTTGGGGTAAAAACTCTCTTTGGCCTCATCAGTTGCATCGAGTGTTGGGTGTATGCACTGATGACTGTGGCGCGCTGGTTCCAGGATAGGGTGATTCGAAGAGTCATGAGGTGTTCGTTAGCTCTGCAGGGGGAGTCTTTGAGGTGGTCAACCAGCTCGTTTTTGATGGCGAAGCCGAGTAAGAGGAGGTAGCATTCTTCCTTTGGTTTCCCTTTCCAGAAGAAGATGTAACCTCCACCTTATTCCTTGAGCTGGCCTTCCCCTGTCCACCGGGTCTCTCTTAGGGCGGTGATGTCGATATCAAAGCGTCTAAATTCCCGGGCAACTATCGCGGTGTGGCATTCTGGCCTGTTGCTGTTGGAGTTGTCCATGAGAGTACTGACTTTCCAGGTCAGAACTTCATGTTAACGGAGTGGAAGATGGCTGTGCGTGATTTCTTTTAACGTGAGGTGGCCGTTACACACCGACTACCACATGGGCTTAGCTGAGCGAGGTCTTGGTCCAGTGGCAAGGGGGTCCAAGACGACTGGAGACCAGGCACTGCTGTATGGGCCTAATTGCTTACGGTGAAATGTTGGCCGCATGCGCGGGGCTGGGTAGCGCCCTTGGTGGTAGGTGTTCCAAGGTCTCGTTAGGGGCAGGCATTGGGAGGGTCAGTGGCCCACTGGGGTTCAGGGTGGGAGGACAGGGGGCGCGGTCACAGCCATGGTACTCACCACGTGATGGAGGAAGAGAAGAGGCCAGGTCACCAGTGGGGAAGGAGAACCCCAGTCATCACTGAAGGAGGAGAGGAGGCCAGTTGCCGACATAGGAGAGGGGAATCCGGTCGCCGTTGAGGAGGAGGTCGTCTGTTGCCACGGAAAGTCCAGATTGCCAGCGCTGGAGGTGTTCCGATCGCCGCTGGAGCTGCAGGAGAGGCGGGGGGGTAGGGGCGGGGTGGATAGTCAGAGCCCAATAGTCAGGTCCAGGTCAAGGACGCTGCCTCCGAAGGTCGTCGGGGGTCGCTGGAGGTCGTTGGAGGTTGTACGAGGTCTTCAGACCGGGGGTCGCTGAAGATCGTCCAGATAACGCAGGAGACCCAGTCACTGTCGCCAATGGGTGATGTGTTGGGAAGCCTGAGGTAGGCCGGAATGGCTCAAACTCGTGGGACTCGCAGGAATGGGACTCGGCTATGTGTAAGGGTTTGGGTTTACGTGCTTAAACCCCCCTATTAGGGACTATTTGGCTAGGGGTTGGGGGGAAGGTTTAGACAGCGGGAGGGCAGGTAAGCTGTGGGGGGTGGAAAGTTGCCGATAACTGGTGAGAGTGCCAGTCTACAATGGTTACGGCAAATTTGGCGAGGCAACAATAAACAATTTTATTTCTGAAGGTCACTGCGGCTCGTCAACTGATATTCTAAAAGAAAACAAAGAAAGACTTGCATTTATATAGCGCCTTTCAGGAACTCAGCATTTTCGTTCTCAGCATTCCAAAGCGCTTTACAGCCAATGAAATATTTTTGAAGTGTGGTCTCTATTGTAATGTAGGAAATGCCAATTTGTGCACAACAAGCTCCCACAAATAGCAATGTGATAGTGACCACATCATCTGTTTTTTAATTGATGTTGGTTGACAGATAAACTCCCCTGCTCGTCTTCAAAATAGTGCCACGGGATCTTTTCTGTCTACCTGAGACAACAGACGGTTTAACGTCTCATCGAAAAGACGGCACCTCCGATAGTGCAGCACTCCTTCAGCACTGCATTGGGTGTGCCAGCCTGGATTTATGTGCTCAAGTCTCTGGATTGGGACTTGGATTCACAGCCGTCTGACTCAGAGGCGAGGGGGCTACCCACTGAGCCATGGCATTGTTGAGTCTCACTCCACAGCCTTTGGGGCGGGCTTTCTCTCAGCTGATTAATAAGCAGAGCTCGGTACGACAGGGTAGATCGCAGAAGCAGTGAGTTTTGTGGGATGAATTTTTTTCTCATTTCAAGGGAAAACCAAAAACATTAAAGGGTAAGTCAGATTGTGTTTTGAAAGCACTCTAGTGCAGTTTACGGTATTATTTGAACATTTGACTGCATTACTCATCCGGTTCCTACCTATCTATTGCTCTCTTCCTACAACACTGCCCTTCCATTGATTGTAGTTCCATGTGTACAAGTGTACAATATTGCCTGTATAACATTCTGAAATGTTTACTGCCCAGGGCAAGAACTGCACTAACATCTCTCAATGCAATACCAATGAACAAAATAACCTTTAAACAAAACTGTTCACGTTCATCTATTCTCCCAGGTGATTTGCAGGATCTTGCGGCGACATCGCTGGTGGTATTTCTCCAGCAATTTGAGGTGTCTACTGTATATGGTCCATGTCTCTGAGCCATACAGGAGGGCGGGTATCACTACTGCCCTGTAGACCATGAGCTTGGTGCCAGATCTGAGGGCCTGATCTTCGAACACTCTCTTTCTCAGGCAGCCGAAGGCTGTGCTGGTGCACAGGAGGCGGTGTTGGACCACGTTGTCGATGTCTGCCCTTGCTAAAAATAAGCTCCCGAGGTATGGAAAGTGGTCCACGTTGTCCAGGGCCGCGCCGTGAATTTTGATGACCGGGGGGGCAGTGTTGTGTGGCAGGTCATGGTGGAGGACCTTTGTGTTATGAATGTTTAGTGTAAGGCCCATGCTTTTGTATGTTTCGGTGAAGATGTTGACAATGGCTTGGAGTTCAGCCTCTGAATGTGTTCAGATGCAAGCATCGTCCGCATACAGTGTTGGACGACAGAAGATGGGATGGTCTTGGATTTACCCTGGAGGCGATGAAGGTTAACCAGATTCCTACTGGTTCTATAGTTTAGTTCCACTCCAGCGGGGAGCTTGTTGAGCGTGAGATGGAGCATTGCAGCGAGGAAGATCGAGAAGTGTGTTGGCACGATGACGCAGCACTGCTTGACCCCAATCCGGTCGTGGATTGGGTCTGTAATGGATCCATTGGTAAGGATCACGGCCTGCATGTCTTTATGGAGCAGGAGAGAATGGCGACAAACTTTTAGGGGCAGCCGAAATGGTGGAAGATGCTCCATAGTCCCTCGCGGTTAACAGTGTCAAAGGCCTTTGTAAGGTCAAAGAAGGCCATGTACAAGGGTTGGTGCTGTTCCCTGCATTTCTCTTGCAGTTGTCGTGCGGTGAAGATCATGTCTGTTGTACACCTTAGTGGATGGAATCCGCATTGTGACTTCGGGAGGAGCTCCTCAGCCACAGGGAGAAGACGGTTGAGAAGGATTCTAGCGATGACCTTCCCAGTGACCAACAACAGGGAGATTCCTCTGTTTTTGCCACAGTCAGACGTCCCCTTTTTTAAAATATGGTCATGATTATGGCATCTCTGAGATCTCCCGGCATGCTCTCCTCCTTCCAGAGATGAGGTCATGCATTCGAGCCAATACTGCCTCTCCCCCATACTTTAGTTCTGTAAGCGGTTTTGATACAAGCCCAATTGCTAGAGGACAGTTCGAATTGCCCCCGCCTTACGAAAGTTCAAGACACGGGAATTATTATTCAGAGTTTAAATGAAATGAGTCACGGACAAAAATGCTTCGGTGAAAAATCGTACTTGTAATTATTTGGGTTAACATACACTGGCTAAAACATGCATTACTAAACTAAATCACTGTCTCTGTGGAGAATAAAATCCAGGTTACAAACAACATACATGCAGTACAGAAATGAGACATAGTAACATGCAGTAATTCCCTGTTTGGTTCTAACTCTACCCCTACCAATGAATTACCCTCCCCAGAATAGCCCTAAAAAGCTTCACTTCTGAGAAAGCCCTGAGCCCTTAGTCTCACCCAGCTTGGGACACTCGCGATCATGCTCACCACCACACGCAGCCGGTCTTGATCGCTCTTCTCCTGCGGAACTGCGGCTTCCTCCTTGGTGGCGCGAGAGCGAGAGGGAGAAGAAGATGCTCTCTCTCGCTTCCTTCCTCTCTTACTTTCTTCTTGGACATCGCTCTTGGCTGAGCGAGAGCGAGAGCAAGAGTGAAAGAAAGCTCTCTCTAGTTACAAGCTGCAAGCTGCCAGCTACAAACTTCACTCCAAGCTCCAAGCTCCAAGCTAAAAATAAAATGGAAAAGACCCTGTCTTTCTGGGAGTTTTGCTGCCCCTATGATTCCCACCAATCTTTAAAATCCCTTTGTTTCTAAGCATGGGTTTTTGGTCAGTGATGGGCCATCCAACCATATGTATTGGGCTGATGGCCCTTAATCTGGGCATCTCTTTGTCTTGGGAAAAATCCAGCTCCCCTTCGACTGGCCACGCTAGTGGGTTCATTGTTCTATTTCTCCTTCTGAGATGGGGGTGAGAAGTGCTTTTGCATATTAGAGTGGCTTTGTCAATGCCCCCCCCCTTCCTGGCCGACAGTTCTTTTGTCAATATTCATGGGCCCCTTCCTTTAGCTGTGACTGGTGGGCAAACCAGTTCTGGATGACGAACAGTTCTTTTGTCACACCGAACTGCCACGCGGTCTCTGGAGTTTTAACAAAACAGTTTTTTCACTTCTCTGCACAGGGTGATCCCATCACAGGGAAAATACCCTCAGAAAAACGCTTAAAGTCCATGAAATATTCTCGACTGAGTCCATTCTTTAAACAGAAACTTTATGATCTCTTCAGTCCCCCGTTTGATGCTTTTACTTTCCATAAAGCTTCACTCGACGAGAGAGCAAAGGTCAAAGTCTCCCACAAGTGAAACTATTCCCCTGATTTTACGTTTTAAAACCCCAGAACTGTAGCCCTTACTGCGTGTCACAGTCCCTTCTACAGAGTCAAGACAGCAGTGAAAACGGCTGCTTAACACATGGTCGGGCTCCACTCCACGAGGCATTACAAAAAAAAAACACCGTGCACATCGCATCGGACAGCATTGGCAGCTGGTAACACATTACAAAATAACAACAGCGCAATACAGAGTGTAAACTATAACCAGGATATACAATACACTTGCTTACAGAACTTTGGTACATTACAAGTTTTAGCAGGGAGAAACTATCATCAACATAGATTAATTACACCTCTCCGAGTTGATCTAACATCACTTGCCACTGCGTTCGGAGCATCCGGTTCTGTCGCCTGCAACTGGTATAAAACAAGTAGCCTACAAGCAACAATTGTATGATAACTAATGCATGGGAACAGACTCGGATCCAGGGAGGAATCTCTACACTACACGGTGGTAAGACAATCTCCTTGATGTCCTCCCCAGTTCTACTGTCTTTTGCTCCAAAGTGTAAAAATATTTCTGGGAGAGCTCGATGGCCTTTATTAACTCAGTGAGGTGTTCTGGCAGAAAAGTAATCGAGTACCCAAAATGCTCCACATAGTCCGAGAGATGTGTGAAGGTGTTGTTCACGGTGAGGTGAGTGGTTGAAGGTTCGGGGATGGGAGTAATTCGCTCTTGTGCCACTTGAACCTCAGCCTTGGGTTTGAAACAAAAACTCTGTTGCTCACCGGACGCCACATGTCCTGGCTGTACCGGTAGCGGAGCGCACTTGTGGTGACACAGTATGTCCCACTCCCCACGTATGCTACATGTGGAGATACGTGATCTGGTGCCATCACTTCCATGGTGCAATTGATATGTTCCGCGCCTGCAGAAGCAAACCCACATTCTGATCGGGCAAAAGCAGTCAAGTGCTGAGGACACAGTGTTATGTGTGCACCCCGGCTCTAGCATCCGGAGAGGTCATTGCCTGTCATAGCATGCTCCCACTTATGATATATGGCGGGACCGCTTTATAACAAACATTCACTCCTCCACGAATGACCCCGATATTCTCAACCCTGCATACCGGTGCTGGCTTGGGTGACCCGCCCATTACTGGCATCCTTACTACAATTCCCATCACTGTATGGTTGGACCGTCCGCAATCTACAGGAACAGGGTAGGCTTCAGAGGCTAAACGAAGCTGGCACGGGCTCAATGCATTGCTATACAGGTGCAGCGTGGCGAGATGCTTGTTGCTTAGTCATAAAAGGACGCGACCTTGCCTCAGGTCCTCCAGGTTACTGCGGCCCTCGCCCAGCAACCATGCTCCAAACAGCACGCACATCTCATTCCGTGCAGCCTGCTCCGAGGCGTTCCTGTCCTTTCGCATCAAATCATTAAAAGTTTTAGCCTGCCTCTCCAGCTCCGCAATGATCTCCTTTAAATGAACGGTCATTGCCTGGTCCTCATGAAGCTCTGAATCCACCACTGTGTTCTCTTCCCCTAGAATCTTACGCAGCTGGTTCTTTAACCCAGTGATCTGCATCTGGAGTTGTACATCATCCGTACTATTAACAATACCCGTTCCTGTACTGAACAATGTGGCTACATCATTCCAGGTCCCTCTTCTCTGCCTCCCGGACCGCACACTTATTCCCAGTATGCAGATCATAAAGCTATTCTTTATCTGCATTGCCATCGTCCAGTTCATAAAATTCCTGAAACATCATTTTTAACAAAGCTTCAAAAAGCTTCTCCGTCTTCTTCGGGCACCACACAGGCAGGTGGACTTCAGTCAGGTTCAGGATCACGGGTACCACGGAGTTGTGCACATTCTGAAACAAAACTTCGTCAGTAGAGATAAACACCAACCCATTCCCTGGACCCGTGGTGGTGATAGGACACCTATCTACAGTCGTCTGTATGGTCGGGGCTCTGGGCGGGAGCTTCCTGGTATATGAGATGAGCTCTGTGGCATTGATGGCGTACGGGGGATTTGAGATCACACAGACATTGGGACTCAAACCTACACAGACAAACAATGTACGCTGGGCCGCGAACCCATGTAGACAAGACATTGCGCCTCGAACCCACACAGGCACTGGGCCGCGAACCCATGTAGACAAGACATTGGGCCTCGAACCCACACAGGCACTGGGCCGCGAACCCATGTAGACAAGACATTGCGCCTCGAACCCACACAGGCACTGGGCCGCGAACCCATGTAGACAAGACATTGGGCCTCGAACCCACACAGACACTGGGCCGCAAAACCATTTAGATAAGACATTGGGCCTCAAACCCACACAGACACGACATGACACGGATCCCTTGTTTCTCCTTCCATCACTTTTCCCAACACAATCTCGTATTTTTGGCTCGATTCGCTCCTATTAAGACAATAAAGAAAGAAAACTCTTTTGCTCTGTTGGGGCCGCCCCCTCACAGGTCCTTCTCCAGTTATTCACCTCTTTAAATCAATTTAGCTAAGTCAAATGTCCAGCCTTTGTGATCTAAATTACTGGAGTTCACACAGCACTGTCCCATACAGGTTCAAGTTCAGCTATACCTTGAGGTCATTTCCCGATAAATCAATTACACCTCTCCGGTAATTGCCTGCTCGAAATCAAAAGAAAATAACATCCATTGTGGTTTTTCTGTCTGCCCAACGGGTTAATTCATCAAAGTGATTTTCCCTTGCTGTTACTGAGGGAAAACATCCACTCAACATATAACTTAAATATAACTTCAAAATTTACAAATGCTCGGAATAATTATTTCACTCTTGACAAGGTGTTGCTTTCTGCTTGTACAGAGTGTTACTTTTTTTTTCAACAAACACGCATACTAATGCATGGTTTCATGCATACCAATAGCTTACACATTACAATGGTTCTCTCTTTCATATATAATAACAGCACACAGCCTTTTCTCCACTGGTCACATTCTTGAATTGGTCAGAACATTTTTATTTTAAAAATACCAAATATATGTGATTGCCTCATGTCCGGTACTAGAGGTTTTTCCACACAATTTAAATCAACCAAAATTCCACCATGGCCATAATGAAAGTTTGGTTTTCCCATGTTAATTAACCTCAATTCCAAATTAATTCAAACTAATTTCAAACTAACCAGTGCCAGTTGAAAAAACTATACAGACAAGTTAGATGAGGGATTACCTTGTGATGATAGATTGAGTAGACTGGGTCTTTACTCATTGGAGTTCAGAAGGATGAGGGGTGATCTTATAGAAACATTTAAAATAATGAAAGGGATAGACAAGATAGAGGCAGAGAGGTTGTTTCCACTGGTCGGGGAGACTAGAACTAGGGGGCACAGCCTCAAAATACGGGAGAGCCAATTTAAAACTGAGTTGAGAAGGAATTTCTTCTCCCAGAGGGTTGTGAATCTGTGGAATTCTCTGCCCAAGGAAGCAGTTGAGGCTAGCTCATTGAATGTATTCAAATCACAGATAGATAGATTTTTAACCAATAAGGGAATTAAGGGTTATGGGGAGCGGGCGGGTAAGTGGAGCTGGGTCCACGGCCAGATCAGCCATGATCTTGTTGAATGGCGGAGCAGGCTCGAGGGTCTAGATGGCCTACTCCTGTTCCTAATTCTTATGTTCTTATGTTCTTAGAAACCATCCACATGCTTTTTCACTTTACCATTCACACCGAAACATCAGAGGTTTTTAATCCAGCTTTCTTCCACCTGTGTCCATAACCTGCTGTAATGCAGCCACGAAAATTTGTATTGGTTCGTCCATCGGTGGTGGGGAAAATGTTGGAATCAATTATTAAGGATGGAATAGCAGCGCATTTGGAAAGCAGTGACAGGATCGGTCCAAGTCAGCATGGATTTATGAAAGGGAAATCAGGCTTGATAAAACTTCTAGAATTCTTTGAGGATGTAACTAGTAGAGTGGACAAGGGAGAAGCAGTGGATGTGGTGTATTTGGCTTTTGGCAAGATCCCACACAAGAAATTGGTGTGCAAAATCAAAGCACATGGTATTATGGGTAATATACTGACGTGGATAGAGAACTGGTTGGCAGACAGGAAACAGCAAGTTGGGATAAACAGGTCCTTTTCAGAATGGCAGGCAGTGATTAGTGGAGTGCCGCAGGGCTCGGTGTTGGTATCCCAGCTCTTTACAATATACATCAATGATTTAGATGAAGGAATTGTGTGTAATAGCTCCAAGTTTGCAGATGACACTAAACTGGGTGGCGGTGTGAGCTGTGATGGGAACGCTAAGAGGCTGCAGGATGACTTGGATAGGTTTGGTGAGTGGGCAAATGCATGGCAGATGCAAAATACTGTGGATAAATGTGAGCTTATCCACTTTTGGGGCAAAAATGCGAAGACAGAATATTATTTGTGTTGTGTATCTGTAAAGCATGCACTCCCATATTCTGCCACCAGGGAGCTCATCCCGTGAAGTCCCAAGGGATCCCAGCATCCCTTGGGAGCACTGTATACAAGCCGGCCCCTAAGGCCTGTTCCTCACTCTGGAGTGTCTTATTAAAGACTGAGGTCACTGTTACTTTAACCTCCCTGTGTGCAGTCTCATCTGTGTTCGGAACACAATAATTTGAATGGTGGCCGATTAGGAAAAGGGGATGTGCAACGAGACCTGGGTGTCATGGTTCATCATCATTAAAAGTCGGCATACAGGTACAGCAGGCAGTGAAGAAGGCAAATGGTATGTTGGCCTTCATAGCGAGGGGATTTGAGTATAGGAGCAGAGAGGTCTTACTGCAGTTGTACAGGGCCTTGGTGAGGCCTCACCTGGAATATTGTGTTCAGTTTTGGTCTCCTAATCTGAGGAAGGACGTTCTTGCTATTGAGGGAGTGCAACGAAGGTTCACCAGACTGATTCCCGGGATGGCTGAACTGATATATGAGGAGATACTGGATCAACTGGGCCTTTAAAGATTGGAGTTTAGAGGATGAGAAGGGATCTCATGGAAACAGACAAGATTCTGATGGGGCGGGACAGTTTAGATGCGGGTAGATTGTTTCCGATGTTGGGGAAATCCAGAACCAGGGGACATAGTCTTAGGATAAGGGGCCATTTAGGACTGAGATGAGGAGAAACTTCTTCATTCAGAGAGTTGTTAACCTGTGGAATTCCCTGCCGCAGAGAGTTGTTGATGCCAGTTCATTGGATATATTCAAGAGGGAGTTAGATATAGCCCTTATGGCTAAGGGGATCAAGGGGTTTGGAGAGAAAACAGGAAAGGGGCACTAAGGGAATGATCAGCCATGATCTTATTGAATGGTGGTGCAGGCTCGAAGGGCCGAATGGCTTTCTCCTTCACCTATTTTCTATGTTTCTATATTTCCTGTGGCTCTGTTTTTCCTCAGCACCCTCATAACCTGCCTTCCCTTGTTTGAGAAGCCTACAATCCCTGCTCCAGTGTCCCAAATTCCCACAGTTATAACACTCTTGGAGTTGACTCGCATTACCTCCCTCTTGTCTCCGTTGTTTCCTTTGCCTAACCTCTCCTTTAACTTCGTGCACTCTGCTCCCTACGACCGCCCCTGTGTCTGACTGTGCCTCAGACTCCCTGAGCTCTGCCTCTAACTTACCAATCTCTCATCTAGCAGTTCGACTTGTCTTTGTAGATAGATGAGCCATATCACCTTTTCAATGCTGCACCTATGCTCCTTGCCCTCCGTCAATTCTGCCGCTGCATCCACTGGATGCTCATCACGCAGCAATCCTAGCACCTACTTCTTAGTGATGTTAACCTTCTTAAATACATATGAAGAAATCCCTTCCTCCATTTTCGATCTTTCGCCAGAAGCGTTGTCCATGACTGATTTACACTCCTTTAACCCGGGTCCTGCCGCGGTCGCCAAAGATATAAGCGGTTTTGATACTAGCCTAATTGCTAGATGGACGGTTTGAATCCCCCCCGCCTTATGAAAGTTCAAGACACGGGAACTATTATTCAGAGTGTAAATGAAATGAATCACGGACAAGAATGCTTCGGTGAAAAATCCGACTTCTAATTATTTGGTCTAACATACACTCGCTAAAACATGCATTACTGAACGAAATCACTGTCTCTGTGGAGAATAAAATCCAGGTTACAAACAACATACATACAGTACAGAAATGAGACATAGTAACATGCAGTAATTCCCTGTTTGGTTCTAACTCTACCCCTACCAATGAATTACCCTCCCCAGAATAGCCCTAACAAGCTTGACTTCTGAGAAAGCCCTGAGCCCTTAGTCTCACCCAGCTTGGGACACTCGCGATCATGCTCACCACCACACACAGCCGGTCTTGATCGCTCTTCTCCTGCGGAACTGCGGCTTCCTGCTTGGTGTCAAGAGAGCGAGAGGGAGAAGAAGAAGCTCTCTCTCGCTTCCTTCCTCTCTTACTTTCTTCTTGGACATCGCTCTTGGCTGAGTGAGAGCGAGACTGAAAGAAAGCTCTCTCTAGATACAAGCTGCAAGCTGTCAGCTACAAGCTTCACTCCAAGCTTCAAGCTCCAAGCTAAAAATAAAATGGAAAAGACCCTGTCTTTCTGGGAGTTTTGCTACCCTATCATTCCCACCAATCTTTAAAATCCCTTTGTTTCTAAGCACGGGTTTTTGGTCAGTGATGGGCCATCCAACCCATGTGTATTGGGCTGATGGCCCTTAATCTGGGCATCTCTCTGAGTCTTTGTGTTGGGAAAAATCCGTCTCCCCTTCGGCTGGCCAGGCTAGTGGGCTCATTGTCCTGTTTTTCCTTCTGAGATGGAGGTGAGAAGTGCTTTTGCATATTAGAGTGACTTTGTCAGTGGCTCCCCCTTCCTGGCCAACAGCTCTTTTGTCAATATTCGTGGCTCCCTTCCTTTGGCTGTGACTGGTGGGCAAACCCGTTCTGGATGACTGACAGTTCTTTTGTCTAACTGCCACACGGTCTCTGGAGTTTTAACAAAACGATCTTTTTCACATATCTGCACAGGGTGATCCCAGCACAGCGAAAATACCCTCAGAAAAACCCATAAAGTCCATGAAATATTCTCGACTGGGTCCATTCTTTAAACAGCAACTTTGTGATCTCTTCCGTTCCTCAGCAGGAATTCCATCTGCTCCTGATGCCTTGTTGTTCTTGAGCTGACGGATGGCCTTTTCAACCTCGTGCAGAGCTGGGGTTTTGCTGAGATGGTGGTGGGGAGCATGCTGCGGGGTGGAGTCGAGGACACTCGTGCCAAAGGCAGAGTCTCAATTGGGAAATCTTCGAAGTGCTCCTTCCAGCGGGTCCCTGACCGCCTCGGTGTGCTTGCTGAGTGTCTCCCCATTCTTGGCCAGCAATGGGGTGCGGTCGAGGGTGCTTGGGCCATAGATAGACGCACTAACGTCAGTGTTCATAAGAACATAAGAATTAGGAACAGGAGTAGGCCATCTAGCCCCTCGAGCCTGCTCCGCCATTCAACAAGATTATGGCTGATCTGGCCGTGGACTCAGCTCCACTTACCCGCCCGCTCCCCGTAACCCTTAATTCCCTTATTGGTTAAAAATCTATCTATCTGTGATTTGAATACATTCAATGAGCTAGCCTCAACTGCTTCCTTGGGCAGAGAATTCCACAGATTCACAACCCTCTGGGAGAAGAAATTCCTTCTCAACTCGGTTTTAAATTGGCTCCCCCGTATTTTGAGGCTGTGCCCCCTAGTTCTAGTCTCCCCGACCAGTGGAAATAACCTCTCTGCCTCTATCTTGTCTATCCCTTTCATTATTTAAAATGTTTCTATAAGATCACCCCTCATCCTTCTGAACTCCAACGAGTAAAGACCCAGTCTACTCAATCTATCATCATAAGGTAACCCCCTCATCTCCGGAATCAGCCTAGTGAATCGTCTCTGTACCCCTGTTCTCGATCAGGCCAACATCCCCAGCATCGAAGCTCTGACTACACTCGACCAGTTCCGTTGGGCAGGCCACATCGTCTGCATGCCCGACAAAAGCAAGCGCTCTACTCGGAACTCCTTCACGGCAAGCGAGCTCCAGGTGGGCAGAGGAAATGTTTCAAGGACACCCTCAAAGCCTCCCTGTGCAACATCCCCACCGACACCTGGGAATCCCTAACCAAAGACCACCCTAATTGGAGGAAGTGCTTCTGGGAGGGCGCTGAGCACCTTGAGTCTCGTCGCCGAGAGCGTGCAGAAAACAAGCGCAGGCAGTGGAAGGCGCGTGCAGCAAACCAGACTCCCCACCCACCCTTTCCTTCAACCAATGTCTGTCCCAACTGTGACATAGACTGGACCCGTATTGGACTGTACAGTCACCTGAGAACTCACTTTTAGAGTGGAAGCAATTCATCCTCGATTTTGAAGGACTGACTATGATGATGATGATAACGTTCTTCTGAACATAAGAACTTAAGAAAAAGGAACAGGAGTAGGCCATATGGCCCCTCGAGCCTGCTCCGCCATTTAATAAGCTCATGGTTGATCGGATAATGGATTCAGCTTCACTTCCTCGCCTGCTTTCCATAACTCCTTATTGCCTTATCATTTAAGAAACTGTCTCTCTCTGTCTTAAATGTATTCAATGTCCCAGCTTCCACAGCTCTCTGAGGCAGCGAATTCCACAGAGAGAAGAAATTTCTCCTCATCTCTGTTTTAAATGGGCGGCCCCTTATCCTAAAATCATGCCTTCTAGTTCTAGTCTCTCCCATCAGTGGAAACATCCTCTCTGCATCCACCTTGTCAAGCCCCCTCATAATCTGATACGTTTTGATAAGATCACCTCTCATTCTTCTGAATTCCAATGAATAGAGGCCCAACATACTCAACCTTTCCTCATAAGTCAACCCCCTCATCCCTGGAATCAACCTAGTGAACCTTCTCTGAACTGCCTCCAATGCAATTATATCCTTTCGTAAATATAGAAACCAAAACTGCATGCAGTATTCCAGGTGTAATCTCACCAATATATATCGTTGTAGCAAGATTTCCCTGATTTTATACTCCATCCCCTTTGCAATAAAGGCATACTATCCTTTTGTAATTCATGCACAAGTACGCCCAGGTCCCGCTGCACTGCGGCACTTTGCAATTTTTCTCCATTTAAATAATACCTTGCTCTCTGATTTTTTTCTGCCAAAGTGCATGACCTCACACTTTCCAACATTATACTCCATCTGCCAAATTTTTGCCCAGTCACTTAGCCTGTCTATGTCCTTTTGCAGATTTTTTGTATCCTCCTCACACATTGCTTTTCATCCCATCTTTGTATCGTCAGCAAACTTGACGATGTTACACTCAGACCCTTCTTCCAAGTTGTTAATATAGATTGTGAATAGTTGGGGTCCCAGCACTGATCCCTACGGCACCCCATTAGTTACTGGTTGCCAACCAGAGAATGAACCATTTATCCCGATTCTCTGTTCTCTGTTAGTTAGCCAATTCTCTATCCATGCTGATATATTACCCCCAATCCCGTGTACTTTTAACTTGTGCAGTAACCTTTTATGTGTCACCTTGTCAAATGCCTTCTGGAAGTCCAAATACACCACATCCACTGGTTACCCTTTATCCACCCTGTTTGTTACATCCTCAAAGAACTCCAGCAAATTTGTCAAACATGATTCCCCTTCATAAATCCATGCTGACTCTGCCTGACTGAATTTTGCTTTTCCAAATGTCCTGGTACTGCTTCTTTTATAATGGACTCTAACATTTTCCCAACCACAGATGTTAGGCTAACTAGTCTATAGTTTCCTGCTTTTTTTCTGCCTCCTTTTTTAAATGGGGCGTTACCTTGGCAGTTTTTCAGTCGGGTGTGACCTCCCCAGAATCCAGGGAATTTTGGTAAATTACAACCAATGCATCCACAATCCCTGCCACTACTTCTCTTAATGTTTCTACGATGCAAGCCAGCTATCTCCAGCCATCATCCGTTGCTGACCTATTTTAGCCTGCTGCACAAAATATTTCCACCAATGAAAGGCATCGAATACACAACAAAACAGAGTTAAATACAGGAAGATGCTAATGAAAATGAAGACCACTTTTAGATCAGTTGAAAGAATAAAGGAAAAGAGGACGTAGACAATTGTGGAAATAATTGTCAGTTATGTGAAGACTCGGAGAACTGTCAAAGACTGTTGGGGCCATTGAACGTTGCTCAAGGACAGATTACAAAGGACTCACTGGGTATGGCGGAAATATTAAATGCGTACATTGCATCGGTTTTTCCTTTGAAGACAATACTTGACTGTTAGAATTTAATGATGATGTAAGTAATAAAACTAATAATATTAACATGGATGAACATATTGTTTCAGTTAAAATTAACAACCTGAACAGCAGCTAGGCTAGACGCTATCCACCCAAGGGTCCTCAGGGAGATTCAACACGTGCTGTGTGAGCACCTGGCGCATATTACAGGAACGATGTGATTGCACTAGAGAGGGACAGAGGAGATTTACGAGGATGTTGCCAGGACTGGAGAATTTTAGCTATGAGGAAAGAATGGATAGGCTGGTGTTATTTTCTTTGGAACAAAGGAGGCTGAGAGGAGGTGTATAAAATTATGAGGAGCCTGGGTAGAGTGGATAGGAAGGACCTATTTCGCTTTGCCAAACTTTTGTTCACCCATGCTCATTTTCCTTATGCGGCTCAGTGTCAAATTGTCTTCTCTCATAATACTCCTGGGATGTTTCACTATGTTAAAGGCACTATATAAATACAAGTCATTGTTGTTAGCAGAGAGGTCAATAACCAGGGGCATAGATTTAAAGTAATTGGTAGGAGGTTTAGAGGGGAGTTGTGGAGAACTTTTTTCATGCAGAGGTTGGTGGGGGTTTGGAACTCACTGCCTGAAAGGGTGGTAGAGGCAGAAACCATCATCACATTTAAAAAGTACTTGAAGTGCCTTAACCTGTAGGTCTATGGACCAAGAGCTGGAAAGTGGAATTAGGCTGGGTAGCCCCTTGATGGCCGACACGGACACGATGGGCCAAAATGGCCTCCTTCTCTGCCATAAATGTCGATGATTCTATGATTCTATGATTCTATGATTAAAGAAGGTGAAAAAAAAAAGATCTGGGTGTTCTGCTGCACAGATCTCTAAACATTCATGAGCAATGTCGTGAAGTGATAGATAGAGCCAGTAGAGCTTGTACAAGACCTGGTTCAGGACACACTCGGAATATTGTGTGCTGTTTGGCCTCCTCACATGCTGGGTGATATTGAAGCTTTGGCGAGGGTGCAGAGGAGGGCCATTAGATTAATCCTCAGTTTAAAGCAATCTAAGTTATCAAGGTCGGCTAAAAGAATAGGTTTCTTTTACATCAACATCGAGTTCAACAATTTCAGACCAGAATCTCTGCCCATTTTTGCTCAATTTCCTCATTGTTTTTAAAGACCGCCCCCCCGTCCCCCCGCCACTGATCTTATTCATTTTGTTTCTCTCTCTGTTTCCCACGGCAACTGGTAATTATTCCGCCATTCACACCCTATCTAGACTCATCTTTCTCTAACTCCTGCCATTACCATCTCAAGTCAGCCCATCATCACTTGTGTCTCTCAAATCTCTCCTGTCTTCCACCCTATCACAAACCTTCCCTTTTGTTGTTTCCTCCCCTCCCCCCCTTTCAGTGCTCCTTAAGAATCTGTTAATTTCAAACATTCACCAGTCCTGACGAAGGGTCATCGACCTGAAACATTAACTCTGCTTCCTCTCCACAGATGCTGCCTGTCCGGCTGAGAGCTGACATTTCCTGCATGTTCTGTTTTTATTTCAGATTTCAGCATCTGCAGTATTTTGCGTTTGTAAAAG
Organism: Pristiophorus japonicus; assembly: GCF_044704955.1. Lineage (NCBI taxonomy): Eukaryota > Metazoa > Chordata > Chondrichthyes > Pristiophoridae > Pristiophorus > Pristiophorus japonicus. The sequence goes on from NC_091982.1 coordinate 60,786,534, forward strand.
GATAGGGAGTCTTTAAAGAAGAGTAGATGCAGAGGTGGTTGGATTTAGGGTTATAAGGTAATCAAGGGGATAGATTGTGTTCCAGTTGATATTTTGTTCCTATTAAGTATATTAGGCAGGACCAGGGGTCACAAATTTAAGTTGTATAAGGCCAGATCAAGGTTAGATGTCAGGAGGCGGGTCTTTCCCCAGAGAACAACGGGACGCTTTCTCGTGCTGTGAATGCTGATTCGCTGAATTCCTTCAGGCGAGAGCTGGACCTGTTTCTGGAGGGGATTACTTCACAAGAGGTAGTTACTGCAGGGAGTTATCAGGGTCAGAGTGAACTACTGGACTAATTTTGATTACCTAGTGGGGTTGGAGAGGAATGTCCCAGATATTGTTCCCCGAAATTGGCCTGTATTTTTATCTCTGTTTTTTCTCGTCTCCCAGGACGTCACATGGTGTTTAGCAGGGTGGGTGTGTATATAGTGATACATGTGGGACATGCTGGATGGATCAGAGGGTCTTCACCTGGCACTCATTGTTTGTAAAATGATCAAGTTGATTTGAAGCCAATTTGTGATCATTTTTACCACTCAGTGTTCTCCCCTCTCTCCTCCCCTTCTGAAGGAAGTGACTCATGTTGGAATACAGTTTGTTGGGCTGTTTCAGCACCTCACACATTTAGCTATTCGCGTGGAGAAAGGGAGGAGAGAGAGAAAAGCGAGAGAGTGAGAAGAGAGGGAAGAGAAGAAAGAAATTCGAGAGAGAGGAGAGAAGGAAAGAGAGAAAAAGAGGAGAGAGAAAAAAAGTGAGAAAGAAAAAGAAAGAGAAGGCGAGAAGCAAAAAGGTGAGAAAGAGAGAGAAAGACAGAATGAAAGACAGAAAAAAGAAAGAAACAGACAGACACAGACTTGCATTTATATAGCACCTTTCATGACCTCAGGACATCGCAGAGTGCTTTACAGCCAATGAAGTACTTTTGAAGTGTAGTCACTGTTGCAATGTAGGAAATGCTACAGCCAATTTGCAGCCAGCAAGATCCCACCAACAGCAATGTGCTAATGAGCTGATTATCTGCTTTATAACAGTTAACGGGTATGATGTAATTGGTATCTCGGAGACATGGCTCCAGGGTGACCAAGGCTGGGAACTCAACATCCAAGCCTTTTCAGCATTTAGGAAGGATAGACAGAAAGAAAAAGGAGGTGGGGTGGCGTTGCTGGTTAAAGAGGAAATTAATGCCATAGTAAGGAGGGACATTAGCCTGGATGATGTGAATCGGTATGGGTGGAGCTGCAGAATTCCAAAGGGCAGAAAACGCTAGTGGGAGTTGTGTACAGACCACCAAACAGTCGTAGTGAGGTTGGGGACAGCATCAAACAAGAATTAAGGGATGTGTGCAATAAAGGTACAGCAGTTATCATGGGCGACTTTAATCTGCATATAGATTAGGCTAACCAAACTGGTAGCAATTCGGTGGAGGAGGATTTCCTGGAGTGTATTAGGGATGGTTTTCTGGACCAATATGTTGAGAAATCAACTAGAAAGCTGGCCATCCTAGACTGGGTGATGTGTAATGAGAAGGAACTAATTAGCAATCTTGTTGTGCGAGGCCCCTTGGGGAAGAGTGACCTAATATGGTAGAATTCTTTATTAAGATGGAGAGTGACACAGTTAATTCGGAAACTAGGGTCCTGAACTTAAGGAAAGGTAACTTCGACGGTATGAGGAGTGAATTGGCTAGTATAGACTAGCAAAGGATACTTAAAGGGTTGATGGTGGATAAGCAATGGGAAACATTTAAAGATCACATGGATGAACTTCAGCAATTGTACATCCCTGTCTGGAGTCAAAATAAAACGGGGAAGGTGGCTCAACCAGGGTTAACAAGGGAAATTAAGGATATTGTTAAAGCCAAGGAAGAGGCATATAATTTGGCTAGAAAAAGCAACAAACCTGAGGACTGCGAGAAAATTAGAATTCAACAGAGGAAGACTAACGGTTCAATTAAGAGGGGGAAAATAGAATACAAGAGGAAGCTTGCAGGGAACATAAAAACTGACTGCAAGAGCTTCTATAAATATGTGAAGAGAAAGAGATTAGTGAAGACAAATGTAGGTCCCTTGCAGTCAGATTCAGGTGAATTTATAATGGGGAACAAAGAAGTGGCAGACCAATTGAACAAATACTTCGGTTCTGTCTTCACGAAGGAAGACAAAAAAAAACCTTCTGATTGTACAGGGGGACAGTAGGTCTAGTGAGAAGGAGGAATGGAAGGATATCCTTATTAGGTGGAAAATTGTGTTGGGGAAGTTGATGGGATTGAAGGCCGATAAATCCCCGGGGCCTGATAGTCTGCATCCCAGAGTACTTAAGGAGGTGGCTCTAGAAATAGTGGATGCAGTGGATCATTTTCCAACAGTCTATCGATTCTGGATCAGTTCCTATGGACTGGAGGGTAGCTAATGTAACACAACTTTTTAAAAAAGGAGGGAGAGAGAAAACGGGTAATTATAGACCGGTTAGCCTGACATCAGTCATGGGGAAAATGTTGGAATCAATCATTAAAGATGAAATAGCAGCGCATTTGGAAAGCAGTGACAGGATCGGACCAAGTCAGCATGGATTTATGAAAGAGAAATCATGCTTGACGAATCTTCTGGAATTTTTTGAGAATGTAACTAGCAGAGTGGACAAGGGAGAACCAGTGGATGTGGTGTATTTGGACCTTCAAAAGACTTTTGACAAGGTCCCGCACAAGAGATTGGTGTGCAAAATCAAAACGCATGGTATTGGGGGTAATGTACTGATGTGGATAGAGAACTGGTTGACAGACAGAAAGCAGAGAGTCGGGATGAACGGGTCCTTTTCAGAATGGCAGGCAGTGACTAGTGGAGTGCCGCAGGTCTCAGTGCTGGGACCCCAGCTCTTTACAATCTACATTAACGATTTAGATGAAGGAATTGAGTGTAATATCTCCAAGTTTGCGGATGACACTAAACTGGGTGGCGGTGTGAGCTGTGAGGAGGATGCTAAGGAGCTGCAGGGTGACTTGGACAGGTTACATGAGTGGGCAAATGCATTGCAGATGCAGTATAATGTGGATAAATGTGAGGTTATCCATTTTGGGGGCAAAAACACGAAGGCAGAATATTATCTGAATGACGGCAGATTAGGAAAAGGGGAGATGCAACGAGACCTGGGTGTCATAGTTCATCAGTCACTGAAAGTGGGCATGCAGGTACAGCAGGCGGTGAAGAAGGCAAATGGTATGTTGGCCTTCATAGCTAGGGGATTGGAGTATAGGAGCAGTGAGGTCTCGCTGCAGTTGTACAGGGCCTTTGTGAGGCCTCACCTGGAATATTGTGTACAGTTTTGGTCTCCTAATCTGAGGAAGGACGTTCTTGCTAAGGGAGTGTAGCGAAGGTTCACCAGACTGATTCCAGGGATAGCTGGACTGTCATATGAGGAATGACTGGATCAACTGGGCCTTTATTCACTGGAGTTTAGAAGGATGAGAGGGGATCTCATAGAAACGTATAAGATTCTGACGGGACTGGACAGTTTAAATGCGGGAAGAATGTTCCCGATGTTGGGGAAGTCCAGAACCAGGGGACATAGTCTAAGGATAACGGGTAGGCCATTTAGGACTGAGATGAGGAGAAACTTCTTCACTCAGAGAGTTGTTAATCTGTGGAATTCCCTACCGCAGAGAGTTGTTGATGTCAGTTCATTGGATATATTCAAGAGAGAGTTAGATATGGCCCTTATGGCTAAAGGGATCAAGGGGTATGGAGAGAAAGCGGGAAAGGGGTACTGAGGGAATGATCAGCCATGATCATGTTGAATGGGGTGCGCACTCGAAGGGCCGAATGGGCTACTCCTGCACCTATTTTCTATGTTTCTATGTTTAGTGATTTTCCTTGAGGGATAAATAAATTAGTGCAGGTGACATGTGTGGGACCGTAATGAGGTGTGAGTAGCTCCCCATCAGCAGGATGCATTCAATGCTTGAAGTCAGTAAACAACTCAGAATCAAAGATCAAAGAGAAAGTCAATATTAAGACAAGGTTTGAACACTGGAAGGTGGAAGTAGTCATAGCGGAGGTGCTGATCCCTACTATCTGACACATGCGTTAGTGGATCCTTTCTTTTTTTGTGGTTCCCAGCTGAATTTGGCAAACAAAAAAAGAGCTGAGCCATTAAGTATGAATTCCCACACGAGGCAGAATGGCCAAGCTTTCAAGATGGAATTACAAAGATAAATTAGCTTGAATGAAGTGCAAGTTGGCAGATTGGGAAGGGAAGTAAATTTCTCCACCCAGCTGGCTATGGAGGAGGTTTGGGTGAAGCTCAGGGCCACTGATTTATGCTTACTGAATTATTCAAATTCATCGCAATTCGTGCATTTTTATCAGTGCTTGGTGACAGCTTTCCGTGCAAGTGTCTATTTTGTCACGCAGATCGGAATATATTGGGGATTGTTACTGACAGTGATGAGAGCCATTAGGTTACCGTGGCCTAACATGAAATTCCATTCTTTGCTTCATTGCAAATAAAATAAATCTTGCATTTATATGGCACCTTTCATGATCACATGACTTCTGAAGTGTAGTCACTCTTTTGCGCACAGCAAGCACCATTTTGCGCACAGCAAGCTCCCTCCAACTGTAATAAGGTGCCAACCCGATGAAGATACAACAGAGGGACGACATGCATTCTAAACAGCAGAAGCAGCATGCTACAGACAGAGCTAAGTGATCCCACAACCAACAGATCAGATCAAAGCTCTGCAGTCCTGCCACATACAGTGAATGGTGGTGGACAATTAAACAACTAAAGAGAGGAGGAGGCTCCAACAACACTCAAGAAGCTTGACACCATCCAGGACAAAGCAGCCCACTTGATCGGCACCCCATCCACCACCTTCAACATTCACTCCTTCCACCACCGATGCACCCAATCTGCAGTGTGCACCATCTACAAGATGCACTGCAGTACATCCTTGCGATCCCTGGCTTGGATGATGAAATAGTCCAGCAGGTGCCAGTGTTTGGAGCGAGGGTGTTTCCACAATGTCTTGTATTTGTCTCTCTGGCAGAACAGGATGTTGGTGATGAGGAGTTCATGTTCGAGACATTTTGTCAGAAGTAGAGTGCTGTTAGAGTTGGATTTCCCTACCCCCTCTCTGCCAATCACGCCTCCCCAGAGGGCTGTGTCTTTGCTGACCCTGGCATTAAAGTCACCCAGGAGGATCAATTTGTCGCCCGTAGGGACGCGGAACAAGGATGTCTCAAGGTTGGAATAAAAACCTTCTTTAGCCTCATCCGTTGCATCGAGTGTTGGGGCGTATGCACTGATGATTGTTGTGCACTGGTTCCAGGACAAGGTAAGGCGAAGGGTCATGAGCCTTTCGTTAACCCCGCAGGAGGAGTCGTTGAGGCGGCCGACCAGTTCATTTTTGACGGCGAAGCTGACTCCACGAAGGCGGCGTTCTTCCTCTGGTTTTCCTTTCCAGAAAAAGGTATAACCTCCACCTTGTTCCTTGAGCTGGCATTCCTTGTCCGCGGGGTCTCGCTTTGGGCATATTTTAGCTGAGACGCTAAAATATGGCGGAAAGGCACTGTTAGTGTGCATATTTGGCCTCATCTCTCTCATTTGGAGAGAGGAGAGCATGCTGGGACATCTCAGAGATGCAGTGATCAAGTCCATTTTTAAAAAGGGGAACAAATCCGACTGCGGCAACTACAGGGGGTTCTCCCTGCTATCAACCACTGGGAAGGTTGTCGCTAGAGTTCTCTTCAACCGACTTCTCCCTGTGGCCGAGGAGCTCTTCCCGGAATCACAGTGCGATTTTGACCCTATGGGGAACAACGGACATGATCTTTGCAGCACGACAGCTGCAGGAAAAATGCAGGAAGCAGCGCCAGCCCTTATACATGGCCTTTTTCGATCTTACAAAAGGACTTTGACACCGTCGACCATGAGGGTTTATGGAGCAACCGCCTCCATTTTGGATGCCCCCGAAATTTGTCAACATCCTTTGCTTGCTCCACGACGACATTCAGGCTGTGATCCTTAACAGCGGTTCCATTACAGACCCATTCCACGTCCGAACTGGGGTCAAACAGGGCTACGTCATCGCTCCAACCCACTTCTCAATCTTCCTCGCTGCCATGCTCCACCTCACTGTCAATAAGCTCCCCGCTGGAGTGGAACTAATCTACAGACTGCAGTAACTCGCCAAGGCTTCTTCGGCAGCACCTCTCAAACCCACGATTTCTACCACCTAGAAGGACAATGGCAGCAGGTGCATAGGAACACCGTTACCTCCAAATTCCTCTCAAAGACAAACACCATCCTGACTTGGAAATATATCACCGTTCGTTCATCGTTACTGGATCAATATCTTGGAACTCCCTCCCTAATAGCACTTTGGGAGCACCTTCACCTCATGGACTGCAGCGGTTCAAGAAGGCGGCTCACCACCACCTTTTCAAGGGATGGGCAATAAATGCTGTCCTTGCCAGCGATGCCCACGTACTGAGAAGCAATTAATGAAAAGATATATATTTTTTTAATGTCATAATGACCAGATAATCTTTTTTTGTGATGTTGGTTGAAGGATACATATTGGCCTGGACCCTCGGGAAAACTCCCCTGCTCTTCTTCAAAATAGTGCCACGAGATCTTTTAAGTCCACCTGAGAGAGCAGACGGGGTTTCGGTTTCATGCTTCATCCTAAAGACGGCACCTCTGTCACTGCAGCAACATCCCCAGTACTACACTGGCGAGTCAGCCAAGATGTTGTGCGATATCTCGGGAGTGGGACTGTGCTACCCATTGAGTACTGGCTGATGCTTTAGCAGTTATTGCAGTCCGGGGGCTATCAACCAATGTTTTGTGAAGTGCATTTGACAAGCTATCTGAAATCGAAAAATCAGTGCCATTGGAAATGTTACCACCAAAAAAATAAGCATTTTTAAGCAGAGTGTCCAGTCCACCACCTGTGAGTAACCCGATTTTAAATCATTGACAATTACTTTAACAAACTACACAGAATCATTTACTAGTTTCTTTGGTGTACAGTAGTCAGTTTTAGCAAATTAAATATATTTTAAATAAGCTTTTAAAAGGTGCTTATTTGCGCCCATGCATCTAAAAAATCCAGCTTCATTTTAAGAGCCTCCTCAAAGGCCCACAAATAGGCGCAATTAGCGGAGACTCGCCGTGGTGATCCATTCAATCCGGCGGCGTGACAAGTTTTGTTGTGGTGGGGGGTGACAGCTTACAGCGCGTTGCTTTTTTTAAAAAAGATTTAAAGACTTACATTGATATAGCGCCTTTCACAATCACAAGACATCTGAAGGCGCTTTACAGAGAATGCAGTACTTATGGAGTGTAGTCACTGTTGTATTGTGGGAAACGCGGCAGCCAATTTCCCACAGCAAGCTCCCACAAACAACGATGTGATAATGACCAGATAATCTGTTTTATTGATGTTCATTGAGGAATAAATATTGGCCCCAGGACATCTATTTCAGCATGACAATTATAGTTCTAAAATGATTTTAGCACTTAGGAGCAGGTACTTTTAATTTAAGATCACTTCCCTACATTTCAAAGTTCTGCAGACCCAATAGAGGAGCCTTTCAGCTGAACCACAAGTAAACAAAGACCGGTAGCAGTTCTCAGTCGATATCAAGCACAAGAAAGAGAGATCATTCAAAGCAGTAGAAAAATAATATTGCAGTTATTGCAAGGCTGGAGAAGCCAGCAACCAGAATGGATTGAGGAATCGGATTACGAGGAGCGATGATGTACATTGGGCATATTCTCACCAGAATAGAGAAGGTTGAGAGGTCATGTGATTGCTGTTTTTAGGATTCTAACTGGATTGGATAATGTTAACCATGACAAGCTGTCTCACCTTGTCTAGAACAGTAGAACCAGAGGACATGATCTGTGCTTGAACATGAGAGCATAAGAAATAGGAGCAGGAGTAGGCCATTTGGCCCCTCGAGCCTGCTCCGCCATTTAATAAGATCATTGCTGATCTGATCCTGGCCTCAACTCCACTTCCCTGCCCGCTCCTCATAACCCTTAATTCCCTTATCATTCAGAAATCTGTCTATCTCTACCTTAAATATATTCAATGACCCAGCCTCGACAGCTCTCTGGGGCAGAGAATTCCAAAGACTCACGACCATCTGAGAGAAGAAATTACTCCTTATCTGCGTTTTAAATGGGTGACCCCTTATTCTGAAACTAAGCCCTCTAGTTCTAGATTCCCCATGAGGGGAAACAACCTCTCTGCATCTACCCTGTCAAACCCCCTCAGAATCTTATACGTTTCAATAAGATCACCTCTCATTCTTCTAAACTCCAATAAGTATAGGACCAACCTGCTTAACCTTTCTTCATAAGACAACCCCTTCATCTCAGCAATCAATCTCGTGAAGCTTCTCTGAATTCCCTCCAATGCAAGTATATCTTTCCTTAAATAAGGAGACCAACTGTATGCAGTACTTCAGGTGTGGTCTCACCAATAACCTGTACAGTTGTAACAGGATTTCCTTACTTTTATTCTCCATCCCCCTTTAAATAAAGGCCAACATTCCATTTCCCTTCCTGATTACTTGCATTATAACTTCTTGTGTTTCATTTACAAGGACCCCCAGATCCCTCTGTACCACAGCATTTAGTAATCTCTCCCCATTTAAATAGTAATTAGCTTTTTTATTTTTCTGACCAAAGTGGAAAACCTCACATTTTCCCTTATTATACTTCATCTGCCAATTTTTTGTCTATTCGCATAGCATATCCATATCCTTTTGCAGATTCTTTGTGTCCTCCTCCCAACTTGCTTTCCCACCTATCTTTGCATAATCAGCAAAGGTGGCTACATTACACTCGGTTCCTTCATCCAAGTAATTAATATAGATTGTAAATAGTTGAGGCCCCAGCACCGATCCCTGCGGCACCCCACTAATTACTGTTTGCCGACCGGAAAATGGCCCATTTATCCCGACTCTCTATTTTCTGTTAGTTAGCCAATCCTCTATCCATACTAATATATTACCCCCAACCCCGTGAACTTTTATCTTGTGCAGTACCTTTTATGTCTCACCTTATAGAATGCCTTCTGGAAATCCAAATACACCACAGCCACTGGTTCCCCCTTATCCACCCTACTCATTATATTCTCAAAGTACTCCAGCAAATTTGTCATGCATTATTTCCCTTTCATAAAACCATGCTGACTCTGCTTGACTGTATTATAATTTTCTAAATGTCCTGCTACTACTTCCTTAATAATGGACTCCAGCATTTTCCCAATGACAGATGTTAGGTCAACTAGTCTATAGTTTCCTGCTTTTTGTCTCCCTCCTTTGTTAATTGGGTGTGTTACATTTGCAGTTTTCCAGTCTGCTGGGACCTCTCCAGAATCAAGGGAATTTTGGTAGATTACAACCAATGCATCCACTATATCTGCAGCCACTTCCTTTAAGACTCTAGGATGCAGGCCATCAGGTCCAGGGGCTTGTCCATCTTTCGTCCCATTAGTTTGTCAATACTTTTTCTCTAGTGATAGTGATTGTTTTAAGTCCCCCCCCACCCCCATTTGCCCCTAGATTATCAATTATTGGAAAGCTTTTAGTGTCTTCTACCATGAAGATCAATACAAAATATTTTTCAAATTCTCTGCCATTTCCTTGTTTCCCATTATTAATTCCCCAGTCTCATCCTCTAAGGGACCAACGTTTGCTTTAACTACTCTCTTTTAATGTACCTGTAGAAGCTCTGACTGTCTGTTTTTATATTTCTTGCTAGTGTACTCTCATATTCTATCTTCTCTCTCTTTAATATTTTTTGTTCATCCTCTGCTGGTTTCTAAAAATTTCCCAATCCTCCTGAATCTTCGCAACATTGTATGCCTTTGTTTTCAGTTTGATACCTTCCTTTACTTCCTTAGTTAGCCACAGATGGTTCATCCTTTTCTTAGAGTCTTTCTTTCTCACTGGAATATATCTTTGCTGAGAGTTATGAAATATCTCCTTAAATGTTTGCCACTTCTTAACTACCATCTTGCACTTTAATCTATTTTCCCAGTCTACTTTAGCCAACTCTGCCTTCATACTTTTGTAATTGCATTTATTTAAGTTCAGGACATTAGTTTGAGACTTAAATTCTTATCCTCAAACTGAAGTTGAAATTCTACCATGCTATGATCACTCTTCCCAAGAGGATCCTTCATTATGAGATCATTAATTAATCCAGTCTCATTACACAGTACCAGATCTAAAATAGTCTGATCCCTGGTTCTTTCCATATGATATTGTTCTACAAAACCATCCCAAATACACTCGATGAATTCTTCCTCAAGTCTACCTTTGCCAATTTGATTTGTCCAATCAATATGAATATTAAAATCGATTATTGCTGTACCTTTCTTACAAGACTCCATTATTTCTTGTTTTATAGTCTGTCCTACAGTGTAGCTAATGTTAGGGGGCCTATAGACTACTCCCACCAGTGACTTCTTACCCTTATTATTTCTTATCTCCATCCAAACTGATTCTACATCTTGACCTTTCAACCAAAATAATTTCTTACTACTGCACTGATCTCATCCTTTATTAACAGAGCTACCCACTCCTTTTCCTTTCTGTCTATCCTTCCGAATTGTCAAATGTCCTTGAATATTCAGTTCCCAGCTTTGGTCACCTTGCAACCACATCTCTGTAATGGCAATCAGATCTTACCCATTTATTTCTATTTGTGCCATCAACTCATCTATTTTATTATGAATGCAGTGTGCATTCAGATATTGAGCTTTTAATTTTTATTTTTTTACCATTTTTTCCTACTCTGACCCCACTTTCTGATACACTCTTATGTTCATATGCTCTGTCCCTTCCTGTCACGCTCTGGTTATCGTAACCCCTATCGCTTCCCTGATCTATTGCCTTCTCCTTTCTCTTTGACTTTTTAAATTTCTGCTCACCTGATCCCTCCCCGCCACCCCCCCACTGCCCCACTATTTAGTTTAAAGCCCTATCTACAGCCCTAGTTATTCGATTTGTCAGGGCACTGGTCCTAGCCTGGTTCAAATAAAACCTGTCCCAACGGAACAATTCCCTCTTATCCCAGTACTGGTGCCAGTGCCCCATGAATTGAAACACATTTTTCCCACACTAATCTTTGAGCCACGTATTCAACTCTCTGATTTACTTACCTATGTAAATTTGCTTGTGGCGATCCAGAGATTATTACCTTTGTGATTCTGCTTTTTAATTTAGCCCCCAGCTGCTCATAGTCCCTCAGCAGAACCTCTTTCTTTGTCCTATCTATGTTGTTGGTACCTACGTAGACCACGACAACAGAATCTTCCCCCTCCCACTCCAAGTTCCTCTCCAGCCCAGAGGAGATGTCCTTGACCCTAGCACCGGGCAGGCAACACAGCCTTTGGGACTCATGCTCTCGGCTGCAGAGAACAGTATCTATCCCCCTAACGATACTATCCCCTACTGTTGTAGGTATTAGGCACCCTAGGGCAACCTAGGATAAGGTTAGAATTAAATATGTAACTTGTACCATAAAATGGCTACCAGTGAAGCCTCAAGGGATTTATGTTAGCTGAAATAGACCGCATTCCTGGAGACTGATACTTGTTGTTTCCCACACACAGGATCAGCAAGCAAGCTCTGCAGGTGTCTCTAGTCAGCTAGGCCTCAGGACCAAATGTTCTAGTAACAATACAGCTCTGTAGCAGGATGGAGATAAGGAGGCTACCCAATGCCAGCATCCAAGGACAATAAGATAAGAGAGGCCCAGGCCATGTTACAAGACATATGAGTCATCCCTAGCAACACACCACTTAGCAACACATCTCTTGGCAACACATGAGCCACTTTACGTTTAGAGACTAACGCAATTGGTCTAATGTAACTGTAGTAAACTGTTGTATGTAACTGTAGTAAACTGTTGGAAAACATATAAAGATCCATGAAACCCTTTGTTCAGCGAAGAGAAGCCTGGATACAGTCCTGAGACTTCCTCCCCGCTGAGCGTTAATAAAGGCCGCATTGGCATTGGAATCGACTCTGAGTGTTGAGAGTGATTCTTCTGAGAAAACATTCACGCTAACAGTGGCGTAGTCGGCAGGATTCCCCGGAGTCGCTGGACGCCCTTGGAAAAAACCCGGGTGAGTATAAAAAAACGATTTTTAAGTATAAAGGGTGTGGAAGGTGGAAGCTGGTTGATCGACACGAGAAGATGGTCTATTATCTCAAACGCCTAGCCTGAGCCTGAATTAAGAGGACTTTTGTCCCACATGACGGCCAGGAACCAAGTAGGCGAAGGGAACACACTTAGACCGTGGGATCGTGATACCGAGAGACATCTTCCGGACCCAGTAGTGTAATTTGAAATACCCCAGGGTAGAACCAAGCGGTGTACAGCGGCTAACGGAATCCAAACCTGTGAACAGGGTCAGACCAACGGGCAAGAGCGGTGGTAGGGAGTCATTAACGTTAACGTAAGCCCTGCGGGAATTGCTTAAATGCGTTTTAAGAATTGTATAAGTCTGTGTAACAGCAGAACTTGTGACCTGACAGTAGCTAGGAGACAGTTTACTACAAGTTACACTAGGTAGAAAGCGGAGCTCTGAGAGTAGATACCTAACGGATCTAGTCCTACCCAGGAATGGCCATGAAAGCAAGTAAACTCGAGTGGGGATCAGAAGGGTCCATTACCCGCCATCTGGCGGAAAAGCAAAAGAAACTAATCGAAAAAATGATTAGAGCAGGGTGGAATCCTCAGGAACTACCAGCAAAGCAACGGGAATGGTGGGAGAAGGAACGGAAAGTCAAAAAGAAAAAAAGGCTGTGGTCTTGATACTGCGAGCCCATGTAAATTAACATAGGAAGCTAAGATTTAAAAAAAACTGACGGTGATTGTCTTAAGTGAAGTATGGAAGAGGAATAGAGCCGGCCCAAAATAAAAATTAATAGAAAGAAGAGAGACTTTTGTGAACGTCTGTCTTAAATGAGAAGTGCCTGTGTGATTTTGTGACTGCGGAATGAATTTTTATGTTGTCATGTTTCTGAAAGCCTGGTTGGAAGAGGAATGCAAGTGTCTGTTTATTTTAGCTAACCCTTTGTAGTGTTGTCCTGTATGTGGGAAGTTTTAAGACATTTTAAGTTAGAAACACAGGTGTGGATTTATTCGGATGATTCGGATGATAAGCTACGGAGCTAGGAAATGTACAAAGGATAGGTTTGTTGAGCAAAAGATAAAAAATACATGGTCCCGGTGATTAAAAAAAAATAATTTACTTGTCGAAAGAAAACGTGCAATGATTGATTACATTGGATTGAAAAACATAAATTTAGTCTCGGAATGAGATAAAGAATGCCTTTTAAGAAAGCTTCTAGCTCAAAACAAAAAAAAAAGGTTTTAAATAAAGATTGAAATTACAAAGTACTTGAATTAGAAGTTAAGAAAACATTGGAGTTTACTCTAATGATTTATGCTGTTTAACAGATTCCTAATTTCGAAGCCAGTTTTGAAGGCACAAAGACTTTTTTTTCAGATGATTACGTGAAGTCACGTAATGACATCAGGTCTTCTTACAAACCTGGAAAGGAGTTAACCCTTTCCATTGACAGCCATTTTATACTGAACATTATTAATTTGGATTTCTTAATAGAAAAAAAAGACTCACCTAACAGAGGAAACAAAAATAAAAACAGAACTAGCTTATGTAATAATACTTGCCTGATACAATAAAGAAATAGATACTCAATAAAACAAATTGAAGAGTTAAAAGCTAAGATAAACAGGCTGAAAGAGATAACAGGACTAGACGGATAGTGCAGTGCGCAGCCCTAGCACCATCACCTATGGCAATAGAGCCAATGTACCCCACGGTGGGTAGGTGTAGTCCACAAACCCAACCTAACGGTAAAGCAGACAACGATGTTCGGAGGAATAGCTTTGGCCTTGGTCATAATAGGAGTTTGGGTAATATTTAAGTGGGTAAATACACGGGCGCACGCCCCACAGATTCAACTTGAAATTATAACCTTGTGCTTCTGATTTCGCAGGGTGACAGGGATACTCGTAGAGCAAAACCTAACCACTGGTGACGACCAGGCCGTCTGTTTAAAATTACAGATAATACCTACCAGAATGGGAATACGAACGGCACTCCTCGTAATATGGATAGTCCTGCGACAGGCATATACCCTGGACGACACCGACGGATTGCAGCGCACTCAAGAAATAAACAACTACATGAACTATGGAAGTCTTGTTTAATTTAATTTAATTTAATCCAGCAGCCAAGGACTGGAGCAAAGACAGGACTTATTTTCCTAATAAGAATAAGATTATGTGTACAGTGCTCCACGGGTATAAGGAGCAGCTGCATTAAACGGAGGGATATCAAAGGGCCCGATGAATGTACTTTCGGCATAATTTGCGCGCCTCCGGGACAATCCCAGCAATCAGTCATCCGCAAAAAGAGAGTGGGGCTGTGTGGGTACTACGAGAAGGTGGGGGCGGCTGCAATATCATTGTATGGATGCTTCTCACCCCCTCTGACACCGCGCCCCATAAGAACCACTACATTGCCCGAGGAACTGCCTTGTCCCATGACTACTAAGGGACCAGAAAATGGGATTGTAATGTACAACGAAGGGGAATTATTGTATGATAATGGTAAACATGAAATTGTGCCTGTCCTGATCAATATTTCATGCATCCAGATGCCGGAATACTGTACAGAACAATCAAGGAAAATGTACAATGTATTAAGTAAAGTTGTAATGCAACAGGCTGCCGATGCAATGGGTGCCAGTAGATTCCGAGGACAGGGGTCAGCCCCCTGGACAAAGAGGGAACTAATTAATGATATTGCTACCGTTTTCAATACAGGGACCTCCGTAGTAAACTCGATCGACATACAAGGATTAAATGAGAGGGTGGAACAGCTTAGAGGGATGATGAAGGGATTATTAGAGAGGGTGGAGCAAAACCAGGAAGACCAAGCCAACCTAGGAAAGGAGGGTGCCGAAATCCAGTTGGATGGCATCTCAGTCCTGGAAGCTCACGCCAAAACCATCAATCACCTCATTGATAGAGAAAAAGAAGATACAGGAAAGCAAAGACAGGGGCAACTCTGTCACGCTTATGGTCTGTGGATGGTGGGACAGATCCGCCACAATCTCGATCAGATCCAACGGGGGCAGTACCCGATTGGATAGACAGTTCACATCTGGCTCAGTTGGCTAACCAGAGGGGGACACTGGATAATTGGACTCTGAAGGGACTGACCCGAGTATACCCAGCAATTCCAGATTGCAGATGGGAAGGAATACTGGGATAGGGATAGTCCTGATGATCCCTATAGCCACGCCGGACTCAGGGCCGTTCCCCCTGTACCAACTAGAGAATATCGGAGTAATACAGGAAAATGTCTCCATGCGTTACTATCTGACCACCACCTCCACCGTTCGTCGAAGCAACATACTTACCGGGATTTCCCTAACAGATTGCAAGCAAAGTGGGGAGATGCCCTCACCCGGTAGGCCGAGTGGAGCTAGACGAGTGCGGGTTTAACCGAACCGACGGGTGTGTACTAGAAATAGTGCCTGCACATAGGCACTTCGCGAGGTCAGGTTATGGAGGAAAAGGAAGATACTGCGTCTCTAACACAGAGTGTTCATACCAGTATAATAACCTGCAGTGCCCTATACCACAGCCAAACTTTTGCTTTACGCCACTACGACCTGTCGCGATTGGGCAAGCGCATATCACCCAGGTTAGGCGCCGGAAGCCTGAAGCTATTGATGTAACCGATCAGCTCCACGATCATTTGCAGGATTATGATGAGCCAGATCAGGTCCCTATTGAGGCTCAGGGTGGGTCAATCCGTAAAGCTCTACCACCAACTGCAAACTAAAATCAAATTACTGGAAGAAGATATCGATGTAGACTTACAAAGTCAGAGTTGGTGGAGAAAGGTCTGGGACTAGGGTATAAATGTGAACATCCATCCTTGGATTCGTATAATTTCATACATCTTATCAATAACATGGGGCATAATGGCCTGCCAGGCATGCAGGCACCATGCACAATGAAGAGGGACCCATGACCGGTCCCCAAATAATAAACAAGCCTATCTAATAAAGGAGAAGGAGGATTTGACCTTAGTTAATTTGATCTAAGCAACCGGGACTCCTGAAACTACGTGACTGGCCAGCACGTTGAGGCAGGGAGTACCGGGTCGTGCACAAAATCTAACATAAGTAGGGCGGTCGGTTAAAGGGGGACTAGGACTAGTCCCCTTACCA
Organism: Pristiophorus japonicus; assembly: GCF_044704955.1. Taxonomy (NCBI): domain Eukaryota; kingdom Metazoa; phylum Chordata; class Chondrichthyes; family Pristiophoridae; genus Pristiophorus; species Pristiophorus japonicus. The sequence continues at coordinate 60,802,880 of NC_091982.1, forward strand.
AAAGGAGGGAATTGTTGTAGGTATTAGGCACCCTAGGGCAACGGCACCTGTAGGATAAGGTTAGAATTAAATATGTAACTTGTACCATAAAATGGCTACCAGTGAAGCCTCAAGTGATTTATGTTAGCTGAAATAGACCGCATTCCTGGAGACTGATACTTGTTGTTTCCCACACACAGGATCAGCAAGCAAGCTCTGCAGGTGTCTCTAATCAGCTAGGCCTCAGGACCAAATGTTCTAGTAACAATACGGCTCTGTAGCAGGATGGAGATAAGGAGGCTACCCAATGCCAGCATCCAAGGACAGTAAGATAAGAGAGGCCCAGGCCATGTTACAAGACACATGAGTCATCCCTAGCAACACACCCCTTAGCAACACATCTCTTGGCAACACATGAGCCACTTTACGTTTAGAGACTAACGCTATTGGTCTAATGTAACTGTAGTAAACTGTTGTATGTAACTGCAGTAAACTGTTGGAAAACATATAAAGATCCATGAAACCCTTTGTTCAGCGGAGAGAAGCCTGGATACAGTCCTGAGACTTCCTCCCCGCTGAGCGTTAATAAAGGCCGCATTGGCATTGGAACTGACTCTGAGTGTTGAGTGATTCTTCTGAGAAAACATTCACGCTAACACTACCATTACCGCATTACTTTTTCTCGTGCCACTTGAATGGCCCCTGTACCACGGTGCTGTGGTCAGTTTGCTCATTCTCCCTGCAGTCCCTGCTCTCGTCCACACAGGGAGTCAGAGCCTCAAACCTGTTGGACAAGAGCAAGGGCCGAGGCTGCTCCATCACAACGTCCTCGGTCCCCATACCTGCCTCACTCGTAGTCACACCCTCCTGTCACTGAGCACGGAGCAAATTTGAATGAATTAATCTAAGGGATGTGACTAGCTCCTGGAACACAGCATCCAGGTAACCCTCCCCCTCCCTGATGTATCGCAGTGTCTGCAGCTTGGACTCCAGCCACTCAACATGGAGCTGAAGTTCCTCAAGCTGCAGATGCGGTCGCCGTGGAGTCCACCAGCTCCCACATGCAGCAGCTGCAACACATCGCCCACCCTGCCATCTCCATTGTATTTTATTTAATTAATTTAGTTTTCAATTTTTGAAATTTCAATTATCTGCGTATAGTTGTTAACCTGTAATCCCGGCTCTTAATTTAAACCAATGTCCAAGTTTAGGAAAAAAAAGAGAAAAAATACTCACTAACCAATAACTTACCTGCTTTCCGGTGACATCACACTTTTATTTTTATTCTTTTTTCCCCTCACAGGTCCATTTGTGCTGCTCTCAGCTAGCAACCAGGGGGTAAATCCAAAAACGAATCTGCGGAAATAATATTTCAGTGAGTGAGTGGTCAACCTGTGGGACAGGTTCCCAAGGGAGCCGGTGGAAGCAGTTATTGGTGATTCAATCAAAGGCAAATTAGAGAGGTTTCTTTCATAGAAACATAGAAAATAGGTGCAGGAGTAAGCCATTCGACCCTTCAAGCCTGCATCACCATTCAATATGATCATGGCTGATCATGCAATTTCAGTACCCCATTCCTGCTTTCTCTCCATACCACTTGATCCCTTTAGCCGTAAGGGCCACATCTAACTCCCTTTTGAATATCTCTAACGAACTGGCCTCAACAACTTTCTATGGTAGAAAATTCCACAGGTTCACAGTTCTCTGAGTGAAGAAGTTTCTCCTCATCTCGGTCCTAAATAGCTTACCCCTTATCCTTCGACTGTGACCCCTGGTTCTGGACTTCCCCAACATCGGAAACATTCTTCCTGAATCTAACCTGTCCAATCCCGTCAAAATTTTATATGTTTCGATGAGACCCTTCTCATTCTTTGAAATTCCAGTGAATATAAGCTTAGTAGATCCAATCTTTCTTCATATGTCAGTCCTGCCATCCCAGGAATCAGTATGGTGAACCTTCGCTGCACTCCCTCAATAGCAAGAATGTCCTTCCTCAGATTAGGAGACCAAAACTGCACACAATACTCAAGGTGTGGCCTCACCAAGGCCCTGTACAACTGCACTAAGACCTCCCTGCTCCTATACTCAAATTCTGCTCCCTGCTCCTACTTCAGAAAATAATATTTTGGGACACATTATAGGAGTAATTTGAAACTTGACGTGTGGTGAGTGTAGCGAGCACGGGAGGAAGAGGTGACCTGACCGTATGTAACTTTCAGGGCTGCTGACCAAGGGCCATGTCGGCCGTGCGGACCCGATGGGCCGAAAAAGTCTCCTTCTGCGTTGTAAATTTCTGTGTTTCTATGTTTCTGTACTTGCCAAAGCTCTCCACATCTGGGGGTCTTCCTTGCCTCATGTCTGGGTCTGTTGTAGACTTAGTGAGAGAGATTGATCGCTGTGATTGGTCAACAACTCCATTATCGTTGGATCATGTAACTACCAGGATGAAAGAAAGAATGAAAGATCTGCATTTCATGCCCACCGGATGTCTTAAAACACTTTACAGCCAATGAAGTACTTTGGAAGTGTAGTCACTGTTGTCATGTAGGAAATGTGGTGGCCAATTTGTACACAGCAAGCTCCCATAAAACAGCAATGTGATAATGACCAGATAATGGTTTTAGTAATGTTGGATGAGAGATAAATATTGGCCAGGACACCGGGGATAATTCCCCTTCTCCTCTTTGAAATAGTGCCATGGGATCTTTTATATCCACCTGAGAGGGCAGACGGGACCTCGGTTTAACGTCTCATCTGAAAGATGGCACCTTTGACAGTGCAGCACTCCCTCAGTTTTGCACTTGAAGTGTCAGCCTAGATTGTTGCGCTCAAGTCCCTGGAGTGGGACTTGGACCCACTACCTCCTGACTCAGAGTAGGCATTGTTAATGGCAGAAGGTGAACTAGATGGATCATATTTCATCCAGAGATTCCTTAGTTCCTATGTTAATACTTTGGCTGTAGCCAGTCGGCTGAATAAGTATGTCAACACTGTCGGGTGTCATCTGGGCAAGGAGCAAGGAAACTTCAGAAGTGGGTGGCTGACTAGTGTGTGACACTTAGTCAGAAAGCAGTGTCGGTATACCCGAACACATAGCCTCCTGGAAGAGTGGTGAATGCAGAAACCCTCACCACTTTTAAGAGATGATTGGGTGGGCACTTAAAGTGCTGTAACCTGCAGGGTTATGGACCTAGAGCTGGTAATTGGAATTAGACTAGATAACCTTTTGTTGGCTGGCGCAGATATAATGGTAAGTACTGCAGGGAATAGAATATGGCCAGGGTGATCTCCTGGACTAGTTTCAATCGCCTGGATGGGTCAGAGAGGAATTTTCCCAGATTTTATTCTCCCTAAATTGGCCTGGGTTTTTATCTGTTTTTTGCCTCTCCCAGGAGATCACATGGTTGGGGTGAAGTGTAGAATGTTTCAGTATAAAGGGTGTCGCAGTTGTGGTGAGGCGGATTGCTTGGGCTGGGTGCTCTTTGCCTTTTCGTCATTGTTCATTGTTCATAGGTTTATATGTAACCTCCAGGGCTGCTGACCGAGGGCCGTGCGGTTCTTTATCAGCCAGCACGGACACGATGGGCCGAAATGGCTTCCTTCTGCGCTGTACATTTCTATGTTTCTATGTTTCCAGTAAAGCTTAAAATCACCTCTTTTATGCTATTAAGCAGTTGTTCTTCATTCAATCTGGAAATATTTGTCACGTTGACAAAGAAAAAAATGGTATAAAATGAGATGGGTCTGTGAACAGTAAGAAGGCACTTTAGAATCAAGGTGTTAAATATGTAATACCTGTGAATTTCTTGCAACTATGATATTTTCCGTTAAAAAAAAATCCATTATTTATATCACAGCAATCGCAGTGATGGGATTGTTCAAAGCTCTCAGTCCAAAGGAAAAGGATTGAAATCAGGTATTCCAGCATTGACTCTGGTTCGGTCTAGTGACTCTGCCAATGATGATATTCAGCTACAAGTGATTGGGAGGATAATTGTCCCGACGCACATTGGTGTCACAGCCTCCTGTGAGGCCATGTCCTGCTGATCAAGACTACCTCTATCTCATAGAAACATAGGAGTTGCTATCGGGCGGGGGATGGGGCTGCTGATGATTGCGAGCAGGAACGTGGGGCGGGGTAGTCAGGGCTATGGAGGCTAAAGGCTTCCTTGGAAGGCCAAGGAGCGGGAGGGCACTGGGGGAAGCACTCCTGCTCACCCTGGCCCACAAGCAGCTTAATAGCAGGGACATTTCTGGCCAGTCGGCTCCTCCCACTGTGTTGCTGTTGCTGGACAACAGCCAGCGCGGTACTCCCCCCCGCCTCCCCCAAACCCACGTGTTGAGGTTAAAGTTGCGGTGTTGTTGACATCATCGGGCCGCGACGTTTGCTCGTGAAGTAGGCCCCCGCCTACTTTTAGCGGGATCCTCACCCAAGGCCTGAATGTTACGCCGGCTGGGAATGGGGTCGGGTTGAGGTCGGGTTGCACGATTCCAATATTTTAAACCCACCCACCCCAAACCTCTCCCGCCTGTAGGGGTGGTGGCAGGGGGAGGGGTCAGGGGTTACAATCGAGGCCATTGTTCCCACAGGTTAGTTTTCAATTTATCCCCCCTCCAAGCACAGGCCACGCCCTCTGGTTCGACTGTTCTGGACACGGTGAGACAGCTGGTCATGGTCGACATTATCCAGTCCCGTTAGAAACCCCAAAACAGCAACCACGCCACCTCTCGACCCTTCCCTTTTCCAGTGAGATCAGACATCTCCTTCTCAACCCTCTGTAATTTAGATTAAAATTGTCTTCAGATAACTGCACTATTTTCCGCTAAAGGCAAAAACATCATCCAGAGGCTATGAGGGAATGTGTGGAAGAGCTGATTGGATAGGGTGCGATATTTCAGAGACTTACACCATGGTTCTACCATCTCTGATCTGCCTTCTAATTTGCTTTAATGTACAAAGCAGGCATATGATGAAGTTAGCTTGCAGTGCACAGAGCAGCTAATCAATATTCGTGTCAATTTAGTACAAAAGGGTCATCATTATCTAAAAATAAATTGAATCAGTGAATCGTTACATTAATTATTTATGCTTGGGAGTGATTCTCCTAAATAAACTCATTTCTGCCCACAATAGAATTGAGCTGAATGGAAGATTGGTTAGCGCAATAGATACGTTCATAATGAATGATCTGCAGGAATTTAAATACACTGTGTATTAATTTTAATACACTGTGCGCAATCTCCAGCTCATGCAAAGCTTCACAGATTTTAGTCGTGCCTGAGCGGGCTCTTTGAAAGAGCAGTCATGCATAGTCCCACGACACCCCTCCACCCTGCACCTCCTCTCCCGGCCACCCCCTGCTTTTTATCCGTAGCCATATAAGTTCCTCATCTTCAAGCATCTGTCCAACTCCCTTTTAAAATTATTTAAGGAATCAGTTCCCACCACCTTCCTGGACAAAGCGCTCCAGATCCCGACAAATCTCTGGCCGCGAAATTCGGGACCGCTCGTTCGGGGGCAGTGAGAGCCGTGAGGCGGGAGTTTCTACGCCAGGCGCCAAAGCCCCACCCCTCGACCTATATTCGGGTTACCGCCCCACCCCGCCGAGAGGAAGTGGCCCTCCCCTTCATTAAACAGGAGGGTCATGCTGCCAAATCTGCGGGCGGGAAATGAGGCTGCCGTGGCAGCAAGATCGTGGCGCGGACCCGGCGACCGACGTACAAGAAGGCCACGACTGGTCAGTCGGACATTTTTTTTTCTTCCTTCCCCACCTCCCCTTTAATTATCGGCCTGCAAGCTACCTACTTTCCGATATGTGGCCCCCTGAAGCTGTCGATGGCATCGCCCGGCGGAGCGGCAGGGGGCGCTAACGAATTTTCACTCTGGGGCAAAGACGGGTCGACGTCGACTTCACCGGTGCAGCAGAGCGGTTCGTCACCAGTTATTGCCGCCGCTAAACTCCAGCAGAATTTCGCGGGAGTCGTTAGTGGCCCCGCGTCCAGGCGAAAAGCAATTTGCGCCCCGTTAGCAACCTCTGGGGGTGCTACTGGGAGGCACAAAGGTCCCGAATTTCTGCCCCTCTGAGTGAAAATATATATCCTGATCTTCGGTCTGTAGGAGAGAGAGAGAGAGAAGTTGTGCACAAGTAGCGAGAGAGAAAGAGAGCAAAACAGGACAAAAAGAGGAGTCGCAGAGTAGATAGAGCTAAAGGTGAAACAGGAGGTTGTTAGTGAGAGACAGCACAATGTAAGCTACCTTTGCGAGTTGTTTAAATGTGGTGCTCTGACGTCAAGTTGAAGAGCGGCCATTTGTCGGACTCTGCCTTATCTTATTCACCAAACGTCTAGTGTCAGCAACTTTAATATGGTATTAAGATATATAAGATTAGCAGATTTTCTGTCATTGACCTTATCTTACATAGAATTACATAGGCCAGAATTTTCCTGTGGGGTTGGGGGGGGCGGGTGCAGGGGATGGTCAGTGGCGGGATCAGTGGCAGGTCGGGTGGGAATATGACTTTTTTTGACAGTGTGTCAAACCCGCCGCCACGTGCCTTTCCTAACATTGGGTCTGTCAGTGCTGAGCAGACTGGACACATGGCAGCAGGCGACCCAATTAAACTCATTAACATCTAGTTGACAGATCATTAACAGGCTTTTTTTAACTTAACTTTTCACTTTAAGTTCATGGCCACTGGAACCAGGCTGTTCGGGGACCACGGCTGTCAATTTGATGTGTGGGTTTAGTGGTCATTCCTCCAGCTGATTATTTGACAGCTTCAAATATACAGTAAAAGCTGCCACCTGCCATCAATTTCCTCAGCCACAAGCTGTTTCTCAGTCCATAGATTCTGCAGGCTTCCCACTTTGCACTCTCCATCCAGCGTCACCTCATTGGAAGAACTCTCTCACCATTGACAGATCGCTTCTGTCGTCAGTACTTCACCTGTCATCTATTCCATCAGCCTTGGTGCCCTTTATACTTTCTCACCTTGGTTCGCAGAATCTGACCATGATCATCCCCAACACCAGCATCACCAGGCACACCAGCAGCACCAACAACAACACCAAACTTCTCCGCAATCACCTGATGCTGCACAAGACACAGGTCATCAGCACCCGACCACATTATTGCCCGGTATGCCAGGGCCTGCCTCACCATAACTAGATTTACTCCACTTGACGCTGTACACCCTGGCTGCCACATGATGCACCAGGTTGGCACCACACCGCACCAGCTCCATAAATCGCTACGGTGCCCAAGCCATTCCTTTCACACTCATCACCATTGCGGGGGGTACCTTTAAAACACACTAGTGCCTACCATTGTGTGTTGTTAGTTGAAGTGATTGCACGCGAAAAGGACATTAGTTACCATTGAATCTGCCTCCACCACCCTTTCAGGCAGTGCGTTCCAGATCATAGCAACTTCATTTGCTCAGGCTGCTGAATTCTGCACAGAGATATTCTGGACACATTCTGTACCTTCCAAACTGGTTAACCCAAAATGCTTTCTGCTCACATCATGTTATCCTAACTTACGAGCTCCACTAAAACCTACACCATTTAGTCTTGGGCACAGCTCTGCTGACGCGATTCATAACATGTAAAATCTTTGCGCATTTAGGGCTGGATTTTAGGCTTTTATGTTTTTGGAGCCATATTGGCGATGGGGCGGGAAAATTAGCGGCCGGGAATAGTTTGTATCTTCATTGTCAAGTTTAAGCATCTGGGTCCTGCGTCAGAGGGCTCAGTGCGAAGGGAGGCGTTGTACACCTCTCTCTTGGCGCAAGAATAGGAAACTCCCGAGCTAACGAGCTAGGCCGAGAGACGGCAGGGGCGGGGGGGAAGGGGGAACCTAACAGAAAAAACACAAGAACATTCCCAAAACATTGCCCACGAAACCACAACACAAATCGCACAAAAAATTAAAACAAAAATCACTCGCACTTTTGGAGACCATTACCTTCCTCTCAACCGCCGGGATCGCTGGTCTGCTCTGATTTCCCAGGCGGTCATTGCGGGCGTATTTTCGGGCAGACGGGTCGAGTAAGAGTCGAAACTCGCACCGCTCTCACAGGTCTTCCCGGGCCATGCTGCTGTGCGTCGCCCCAAAGCCCTACTGGAGGATCGCGGCAGGATGCTGAAGACCTCACCACCACCTCTCACACCGCTCCAGGGCAAAACCCGCAGCGCAAAATGACCGGAAAATCCAGCCCTTAGGACCGAGTTCCAAAAAGCCCACGTTTCAGTTTTGCGAGAAAGAAAAATAGTAGAACTGTACAAATTGCTATTCTCAGCATCTTGCACGTGAACAGTGAGGATCACCGACTGCCTGACCTGACCTACTGAGTGTCAGAGGTTCACAATCCGCACCTTTGTGGCACAGCCGATAAATTCAGAGTATTGTATTTATGTGCATCACAATTAACTCAGCCCAGACCCCATGGATTCGCCTGAGAGCCAAAAGGGGGCATTGATCTTTACCTAGCTATGTACAGATTGCAGCTGTGTGCACAAATGCATCTTCAGCTGGGGCAAGGCGAATTTCCTTTAATGCAGCTGCAATTGCATTATCATGAAAATAATCTATTTCGCAGTGCAGAGGTTTGACCAAAGATTAGCATACATGCTGGTAGGAAGGTAGAGAGTGTAGTGTATGTAGAAAGAGTCAGACTGAACACTGTGTGCTCAAAGTAAAGTGTGACCTTAGTCTTTTATTGCAGGTCTCCAGAGTGCCTCTCCAACCTGTGAAGCACTCTTAAATACCTGTGCTCCCAAGGGATTATGAGATCCCTTGGGACTCCGGGGAATGAACCCTTTGCAGAGTATATACAAGTCCAGATACTTAACAACATTCCCCCGCAAAGTCAATAGTGTAACTATTTACAATCTGAGTCGATCTGGGGCCCTTCTTGCCCTGATTGATCATCTCAGTGAGAAGGCTGGTGTTGTTGAGTCATTTGTTTGGCCTTCGCTGGACTGCTGTGCAGCTGGCCTTGCTGGGCTGCCTGGTGTGTTGGGCCCTGCAGGGCTGCTGTGATTGATGGGTTCTGCTTCGTGGTCAACCATGGTGTCGGTTGCCACGGTTGTGTGTGTTGGGGGATCAAAAAAGGTAGGGGCCAAAGTGGTTTGCTCAGGTTCGTCCGTGAATCTGAGTTTGATTTGGTCCAAGTGTTTCCGGTGAATGAGTCCATTTGAAAGTTTGACCTGAAACACCCTGCTCCCCTCTTTGGCCACGACAGTGCCGGGAAGCCACTTAGGACAATACCCATAATTTAATACAAATACAGGATCATTGACTTCAATCTCACGTGATCAATTTGCGCTATCATGGTATGCACTTTGTTGATGCCGCCTGCTCTCTACCTGTTCCTGAAGATCAGGGTGAACTAACGAGAGCCTTGTCTTAAGTGCTCTTTTCATGAGCAGTTTCCCAGGTGGGATCCCAGTGAGTGAGTGGGGTCTCGTGCGGTAGCTAAGCAGGACTCGGGATAGGCAAGTCTGCAGTGAACCTTCAGTTACCCTCTTCAAGCCTTGCTTGATGGTTTGCACTGCTCTCTCTGCCTGACCATTGGATGCTGGTTTAAATGGGACAGATGTGACATGTTTGATCCCGTTACGGGTCATAAATTCTTTGAACTCAGCACTGGTAAAACATGGTCCGTTGTCACTCACCAGGACATCAGGTAAGCCGTGTGTGGCAAACATGGCCCGCAGGCTTTCAGTGGTGGCAGCGGACGTGCTAGCCGACATTATCTCACATTCAATCCACTTGGAGTACGCGTCTACAACCACAAGGAACATTTTACCCAAGGACGGGCCTGCATAGTCGATGTGTACCCTAGACCACGGTTTGGAGGGCCAAGACCGTAAACTTAGCGGCACCTCCCTGTGTACATTGCTTAACTGCGAGCATGTATTACATCTGTGATCGCAGGAATCTAAGTCCGCATCGATACCGGTCCACCACATGTGGGATCTGGCTATCGCTTTCATCATTACGATGCCTGGGTGGGTACTGTGGAGGTCATTGATGAAGGTGCTTCTGCCCTTCTTGGGGACCACGACTCAATTGCGCACAGAAGGCAGTCTACCTGTACACACATTTCATCTTTGCGCTGCTGGAACGGCTTTATCTCTTCCTGCATTTCCAGTGGGACACTGGACCAGCTCCCATGAAGCACACAGCTTTTGACTAGAGATAATAAGGGGTCCTGGCTTGTCCAGGCTTTGATCTGCTGGGCAGTGACAGGTGATTGTTCACTCTCAAATGCTTCCATAACCACAGCTAGATCTGCGGGCTACGCCATTTCCACCCCCGTGGTGTGCAATGGCAGCCTACTGAGAGCATTGTGCCTGGCCTATGGCGGATACGTAGTTGTATGCGGACAATGTGAGTGCCCATCTCTGGATGCGGGCTGATGCGTTGGTATTTATCCCTTTGCTCTCGGAAAACAGGGATATAAGTGGCCTATGATCAGTTTCCAATTCGAATTTTAATCCAAACAGGTATTGAGGCTTTTTCTTTACCCCATAGACACACGCTAACGCTTCTTTTTCAATCATGCTGTAGGCTCTCTCAGCCTTAAGCAGACTCCTCGATGCATAAGCAACCGGTTGCAGTTTCCTGAAATCATTAGCTTGTTGCAATACACACCAGACGCCTTATGACGACGCATCACATGCTAGTACCAAACGCTTACATCGATCATACAATACAAGCAATTTGCTTGAGCATAATAATTTTCTCACTTTTATAAAGGCATTTTCAAGGCATTGCCCCAAATCCATTCGCCCCCTTTTCGTAGTAAGAATGTAGTGGTTCTAGCAGGGTGCTGAGACCCGGTAAGAAGTTACCTCGGTAGTTTAAGAGTCCCAGGAACGATCGCAGCTCCATCACATTCTGTGGCCTCGGTGCGTTCTCGATTGCCTCCATCTTCGCGTTGGTGAGCCTGATGCCGTCCGCCGCAATCCTCCTTACCAAGAACTCCACTTCAGGCACCAGGAAAACGCACTTCGAGCGTTTTAACCTGAGCCCCACAAGGTTGAGCCGAATACGAACCTGCTCGAGGTTCTTCAGATGCTCGACTGTGTTCCGACCTGTGACCAAGATGTCGTCCTGGAAGACCATGGTGTGCGGGACCGACTTCAGTAAACTTTCCATGTTTCTCTGAAATATCGCCGCCGCTGATCGGATTCCAAACGGGCATCTGTTATAAACAAAAAGATCTTTGTGCGTGTTGATGCAGGTGAGGGCCTTCGATAGAAATATAGAAACATCGAAAATGGGTGCTGGAGTAGGCCATTCGGCTTTTCAAGCCTGCACCGCCATTCAATAAGATCATGGCTGATCATTCCCTCAGAACCACTTTCCTGCTTTCTCTCCATAGCCCTTGATCCCCTTAGCCGTAAGGGCCATACCTAACTCCCTCTTGAATATACCCAATGAACTGGCATCAACAACTCTCTGCGGCAGGGAATTCCATAGGTTAACAACTCTTTGAGTGAAGAAGTTTCTCCTCATCTCAGTCCTCATTGGCTTCCCCCTTATCCTTAGACTGTGTCCCCTGGTTCTGGACTTCCCCAACATCGGGAACATTCTACCCGCATCTAACCTGTCCCGTCCCGTCAGAATCTTGTATGTTTCTATGAGATCCCCTCTCATCTTTCTAAACTCCAATGTATAAAAACCCAGTAGATCCAGTCTCTCCTCATATGTCAGTCCAGCCATCCCGGGAATCAGTCTGGTGAACCTTTGCTGCACTCACTCAATATCAAGAATATCCTTCCTCAGATTAGGAAACGAAAACTGAACACAATAGTCCAGGTGAGGCCTCACCAAGGCCCTGCACAACTGCAGTAAGACCTTCCTACCCCTATACTCAAATTCCCTAGTTATGAAGGCCAACATACCATTTGCCTTCTTCACCACCTGCTGTAACTGTATGCCAACTTTCAATGACTGATGAACCATGACACCCAGGCCTCGTTGCATCTCCCCTTTTCCTAAACTGCCGCCATTCAGATAATATTTTGTCTTCGCATTTTTGGCCCCAAAGTGGATAACCTGACATTTATCCACATTATACTGCACCTACCATACATTTGCCCACTCACGTAGCGTGTCCAAATCACCCTCTTAGTGTCCCCCTCACAGCTCACACCACAACGCAGTTTAGTGTCATCATCAAAAATGGAGATATTTCACTCACTTCCTTCATCTAAATCATTGATGTATATTGTAAATAGCTGGGGTTCCAGCACTGAGCCCTGCGGCACTCCACTAGTCACTGCCTGCTATTCTGAAAAGGACCCGTTTATCCCGACTCTCTGCTTCCTGTCTGCCAACCAGTTCTCTATCCACGTCAGTATATTACCCCCAATACCATGTGCTTTGATTTTGCACACCAATCTCTTGTGTGGGACCTTGTCAAAAGCCTTTTGAAAGTCCAAATAAACCACATCCACTGGTTCCCCTTGGGCACTCTACTAGTTACGTCCTCAAAAAATTCCAGAAGATTTGTCAAGCATGATTTTCCCCTTCATAAATCCATGCTGACTTGGACCGATCCTGTCACTGATTTCCAAATGCACTGCTATTTCATCCTTAATAATTTGATTCCAACATTTTCCCCACCACTGATGTCAGGCTAACCGGTCTATAATTACACGCTTTCTCTCTCCCTCTCTTTTTAAAAAGTGGTGTTACGTTAGCTACCCTCCAGTCCACAGGAACTGCTCCAGAGTCGATAGATTGTTGGAAAATGATCACCAATGCATCCACTATTTCTAGGGCCACTTCCTTAAGTACTCTGGGATGCAGACTATCAGGCCCTGGGGATTTATCGGCCTTCAATCCCATCAATTTCCCTAACGCAATTGCCCGCCTACTAAGGATATCCTTCAGTTCCTCCTTCTCACTTGACCCACGGTCCCCTAGTACTTCTGGAAGGTTATTTGTGTCTTCCTTTTTGAAGACAGAACCAAAGTATTTGTTCAATTGGTCTGCCATTTCTTTGTAATCCATTATAAATTCACCTGAATTCGACTGCAAGAGACCTATGTTTGTCTTCATTAATCTTTTTCTCTTCACATATCTATGTAAGCTTTTGCAGTCAGTTTTAATGTTCCCGGCAAGCTTCTTCTCCCACTTAATTAAGCCCTTCGTCTTCCTTTGCTGAATTCTAAATTTCTCCCAGTCCTCAGGTTTGTTGCTTTTTCTGGCCAATTTATATGTCTCTTCCTTGGATTTAACACTATCCTTAATTTTCCTTGTTAGCCACTGTTGAGCCAACTTTCCCGTTTTATTTTGACTCCAGACAGGGATGTACAATTGCTGAAGTTCATCCATGTTATCTTTAAATATTTGCCATTGCCTATCCACCATCAACCCTTTAAGTATCATTTGCCAGTCTATTCTACCTAATTCATGCCTCAAACCATCAAAGTTACCTTTCCTTAAGTTCAGGACCCTAGTTTCTGAATTAATTGTGTCACTCTCCATCTTAATAAAGAATTCCACCATGTTATGGTCACTCTTCCCCAAGGGGCCTCGCACAACATGATTGCTAATTAGTCCTTTCTCATTGCACAACACCCAGTCGAGGATGGCCAGCTCCCTCTTTGGTTCCTCGACATATTGGTTGAAAAAACTATCCCTAATACACTCCAGGAAATCCTCCTCCACCGCATTGCTAGCAGTTTGGTTAGCCGAATCAATATGTAGATTAAAGTCACCCATGATAACTGCTGTACCTTTATTTCATGCATCCCTAATTTCTTGTTTTATGCTGTCCCTAACCTGACTACTACTTCTTGGTGGTCTTTACACAACTCCCACTAGCGTTTTCTGCCCCTTGGTATTCCGTAGCTCCATCCATACCGATTCCACATCATCCAAGCTAAGGTCCTTTCTTATATTGCATTAATTTCCTCTTTAACCAGCAATGCCACCCCGCCTCCTTTTCCTTTCTGTCTATACTTCCTAAATGTTGAATACCCCTGGATGTTGAGTTCCCAGCCTTGGTCACCCTGGAGCCACGTCTCCGTGATGCCAATTACATCAGACCCATTAACTGCTATCTGCGCAGTTAATTTGTCCAACTTGTTCCGAATACTTCTCGCATTGAGGCACAGATCCTTCACGCTTGTATTTCTAACACACTTTGCCGCTTTAGAACTTTGCTGTAATATGGTCCTTTTTGCTTTTTGCCTTGGGTTTCTCTGCCCTCCACATTTACTTTTCTTCTTTCTATCTTTTGCTTCTGCCCCCATTCTACTTCCCTTTGTCTCTCTGCATAGGTTTCCATCCCCCTGCCATATTAGCTTAACTCCTCCCCAACAGCACGAGCAAACACTCTCCCTAGGGCTTTGGTTCCGTCCTGCCCAGGTACAGACCATCTGGTTTGTCCCACCTCCCCAAGAACCGGTTCCAATGTCCCAGAAATTTGAATCCCTCCCTTCTGTACCACTCCTCAAGCCACGTATTAATCTGAGCTATCCTGCGATTCCAACTCTGACTAGCACGTGGCACTGGTAGCATTCGTGAGATTACTACTTTTGAGGTCCTACTTTTTAATTTAGCTCCTAGCTCCCTAAATTCATCTTGTAGGACCTCATCCCGTTTTTTACCTATATCATTGGTACCTATATGCACCACGACAACTGGCTGTTCACCCTCCCTTTTCAGAATGCCCTGCACCCACTCCGAGACATCCTTGACCCTTGCACCAGGGAGACAACATACCATCCTGGAGTCTCGGTTGCGCCCGCAGAAACATCTATCTGTTCCCCTTACAATCGAATCCCCTATCACTATAGCTTTCCCACTCTTTTTCCTGCCCTCTTGTGCAGCAGAGCCACCCACAGTGCAATGAACCTGACTTCTGCTGCCCTCCCCTGATGAGTCATCCCCCCAATAATACCCAAAGTGGTGTATCATTTTGCAGGGGGATGACCACAGGGGACCCCTGCATTACCTTCCTTGCACTGCTCTTCCTGTTGCCATTCCCTATCTGGCTGTGTACCCTTTACCTGCGGTAAGACCAACTCACTAAATGTGCTATTCACGTCATTCTCAGCATCGTGGATGCTCCAGAGTAAACCCACCCGCAGCTCCAGTGCCGCAATGCGGTCCATTAGGAACTGCAGGTGGGTGCAATTCGTGCACACGTAGGCGTCAGGGACACCAGAAGCGTCCCTGACTTCCCACACAGTACAGGAGGAGCATAACACATGTCCGAGCTCTGCTGCCATGACAATAATGCTAAAAGGTTACTTACTGATAGGGAAAAGAAAAAGAAAAACCAATCGCCAGCCAATCGCTTATCCCCTTGGCTGTGACGTCACCTTTCGATTTCTTTCTGCTTCTTTTTTGCCTCCCTGCTGCAGCTGCACCGGCTGGACTTTGACGAAGAACTCCCGACTCTGCTCACCGATGTTGGGCCTCTTGTAGGCCTCCTTGATCTCCCCGCTCCATCTCCGACGACCAACTCCCGACTCTGCTCCAACGATGATTCCTCCAATTCCTATGTCATGTTGGCTGAGGTCAGATCCAGATTGGTCAACATTTTTCCTCCCGCCAGCATTGCAAAGAGGTCGTCGGCTTTTGGAAGTGGGTATTGGTCCTGCAGGGAGAAACGATTGATGATTACTTTGTAATCGCCACAGATTCTGATGGTGCTGTCTCCCTTGAGGACAAGAACGATCGGGCTGGCCCACTCGCTGAACTCGATCGGTGAGATGATGCCCTCTCTTTCTAGCCGGTCAAGCTTACTTTCTACTCTTTCTCTCATCATTTACGGTACTGCTCTCACCTTGTGATGGATGGGTCGCGCCCCCGGAATTAGGGGGATCTTCACTTTTGCTCCTTGGAATTTCCCGATGCCTGGTTCGAACAGCGAAGGAAATTTTTTTTGGAATCAAGACTGGCATTGAGGCCTTGTTGCACCACAACCTTTCGAAAGTCTTTTTGCCCATGATGAACTGGCTCAGGCCCGTGCCCAGCTCCATTGACATCAGGAGTCCATTTAGTTCAACATTCAGCATTATTGGGGACAATTCATGGTGAATGTGTGCACCCCATGTACCTCTGCCTCCTCTGCAACGTGGTGGTTTGCAGGTTTAGCAGGCCTAGCAGCTCACCTGCACACTCATTGGAGGTGTCCCATTGTTCCACAGTCCTTGCAAATGTATCCTTTGAATCGGCATGAATGGAAACGATGATCACCCCCGCAGCGCCGACAAGGTGTTTATGGCCTTCTTTCATCACCCTTGATGGTGGACTCTGAGACATCTGCGGACATGTAGCTGCAGGTATGTGTGACCTGCCCTGCCCAGTACAATTCAAAAACAACATCACTTTGTTCACAGTACTTGTAACAGCACTTGTCTGCTGAGCGATTTGCTTGGTATTGTCACTGGTGGCAATGAACGCCTGGGCTATCGCTATGGCCTTATTCAAGGTTGGGGTCTCTACAGTCAAAAGTTTGCAAAATGGTTTCGTGGCCAATGCCAAGTACAAAAAAGTCTCTGAGCATGTGCTCCAAATGTCCTTCAAATTCGCAATGTCCTGCAAGGCGTCTTAGCTTAGCGACATAACTCGCCAGTTCCTGGCCTTCAGACTTTTTGTAGGTGTAGAACCAGTACCTCGCCATCAGAACGCTTTCCTTCAGGTTCAAGTGCTCTCGGACCAGTGTGCACAAATTGTCGTATGATTTCTCCGTGCGTTTCGCTGGAGTGAGCAGATTCTTCATGAGGTCATACGTTGGTGCCTCACAGACGGTGAGGAGGATCGCTGTACATTTGGCAGCGCTCTCTTCCCCATCTAGCTCATTGGCCACGAAGTATTGGTCGAGTCACTCCACAAAAGTTTCCCAATCATCTCCCTCCGATAATTTCTCCAGGATGCCCACTGTTCTCTGCGTCTTTGGGTTTGCTATCTGTATCTCGTCGCCAGTTGTTGTGTATATAGAAAGAGTCAGACTGAACACTGTGAGCTCAAAGTAAAGTGTGACCTTAGTCCTTTATTGCAGGTCTCAAGAGTGCCTCTCAAACTGTGAAGCACTCTTAAATAGCTGTGCTCCCAAGGGATTATGAGATCCCTTGGGATGCCAGGTAATGAGCCCTCTGCAGGCTGTACAGAGTATGTACAAGTCCAGATACATAACAACAAGCAATTTTCATTGTGTCATATCTACATTCGGAGGGAAGCGAAACAAAAAACAAAATTGATGATAATAAGCGTTTCTGGATCCTTCCACTCGTTTGAAGTTGGGAGTCTTTTCAACACATGATATTTCCTTTAATTTACATGAAAGTTGAATTAATATGTGTCCACTTTCTCTGTGTTTCTTGGTGTAAACAATACTTTGCATTGTTGTTGAAGATAGTTAATGATTGTAATCACTGAGACGCCCTCCCAATCTAGAGAGCAAAGCTCAAACTGCCAGGTGCTGGCAAACAAACCAGGCATGACCTCCTCCGGTTCCGCTTCACTGTACGTTCGTTGTCGTAATTTTCAATGTTCCGGCCTTTTGGCTAAGATCATGCGTAACTGACCTGACAGGGGAGTAACCATGACCCCAAAGTGGTTCTCCCTGGATCAGGAAGGTGGTTCTCCTATGCTTTTTGGAAATAGGAGGTGGGTGGGGTGGATTGACCCATGCACCTCCACGGAGGTGTGTGGGGGGCCTGACCCATCCACCTCCATGGCACGAACCTGGTATTGCAGTACTTCCAGGAACGGTGCAGTGGCTCTAGGCCTTTTGGCTAAGAGCATTGGCGCAGAGTGATCCTTGATGTGTGCAAGGTGACCTCTGGCGTTTGTGATTTGACAAAGAATTGGAAAGATTGGCAACGAATTAAAAAAAAAAAAAAAGTTTTTCAACACATTCAACACAGGGAAACTACATAACCAAGCAGCACTGAATATCAGGCACTCAGTGACTGAAGACTTTCCAATAAAGGCATTCGATAAGGTGCCACATAAGAGGTTACTGCACAAGATAAAAGCTCATGGGGTTGGGGGTAATATATTAGCATGGATAGAGGATTGGCTAACTAACAGAAAACAGAGAGTCAGGATAAATGGGTCATTTTTCAGTTCGCAAATAGTGACTAGTGGGGTGCCGTAGGGATTGGTGCTGGGTCCTCAACTATTTACAATCTATATTAATGACTTGGATGAAGGCACCCAATGTCATGTAGCCAAGTTTGCTGATCATACAAAGGTGGCTGGGGAAGCAAATTGTGAAGAGGACACAAAATATCTGCAAAGGGATATAGACAGGCTAAGAGAGTGGGCAAAAATTTGGCAGATGAAGGATAATGTGGGAAAATGTGAGGTTATCCACTTTGGCAGAAATAATAGAAAAGCAAATTATAATTTAAATGGAGAAAAATTGCAAAGTGCTGCAGTAAAGACAGAACTGGGGGTCCTTGTGCATGAAACACAAAAAGTTAGTATGCAGGTACAGCAAGTAATCAGGAAGGCAAATAGAAGGGGGATAGAGTATAAAAGCAGAGAAGTCCTGCTACAACTGTACAGGGTATTGGTGAGGCCACACCTGGAGAACCGCATGCAGTTTTGGTCTCCGTATTTAAGGAAGGATATACTTGCATTGGAGGCTGTTCGGAGAACGTTCACTCAGTTGATTCCGGAGATGAGGCGGTTGACATGAAGAAAGGCTGAGTAGATTGGGCCTCTACTCATTGGAGTTCAGAAGAATGAGAGGTGATCTTATTGAAACTTATAAGATAATGAGGGGGCTTGACAGAGTGGATGCAGAGAGGATATTTCCACTCATAGGGGAAACTAAAACTAGGATATATAGTCTCAGAATTAGGGGCCGCCCATTTAAAACTGAGATGAAGAGAAATTTCTTCTCTCAGAGGGTTGTAAATCTGGACCACTGCCAATGGAAGTGGGGGCAAGCGCAAGAAGCCAGAGTTGTCACAACACACAGAGTTTCGCTGGTGTTGCTCCAGGTAAACTGTCCCTCGGTGATTGGGGCAAGTTGGGAGCCGGGGTACTGTTCTGTAACGGTCGAAGAAGTGGGGCCCGTGGAATGGCTTCAGCCTTCTGTGCAGGAGAACCCATCTTGTCTCCTTCAGGCCTCTTCACCCGGGCCGGCCAGCTCTGCAGATGAGCGGTTGGCGAACTGCTTGCCCCCCTTCACTCCTTCGCACACCCACGTGACCGGAGCTGAGCTGATGCTGGCGGGGTCACCTGTGCAACTATTTTCAAATCGCTGGAGAAATACCACCAATGATGTCTCCGCAAGATCCTGCAAATCCCCTGGGAGGACAGACGCACCAACGTTAGTGTCCTTGAGCAGGCCAACATCCCCAGCATCGAAGCACTGACCAAACTCGACCAGCTCCGTTGGGCGGGCCATGTCGTTCGCATGCCAGACACGAGACTCCCAAAGCAAGCGCTCTCTTCTGAACTCCTACACAGCCAGCGAGCCCCAGGTGGGCAGAAGAAATGTTTCAAGGACACCCTCAAATCCTCCTTGATAAAATGCAACATCCCCACCGACACCTGGGAGTCCCTGGCCGAAGACCTCCCGAAGTGGAGGAGATGCATCCTGGAGGGCGCTGAGCACCTTGAGTCTCATCATCGAGAGCATGCAGAAACCAAGCGCAGGCAGCGGAAGGAGCCTGCGGCAAACCTGTCCCACCCATCCTTTCCTTCAACAACTATCTGTCCCACCTGTGACAGAGACTGTGATTCTCGTATTGGACCATTCAGCCACCTAAGAATTCATGTTAAGAGTGGAAGCAAGCCTTCCTCGATTCCGAGGGATTGCCTATGATAGATGATGATGATAGATGCGAGTTGATTGGTCCCTGGGAATTCCAATGCGGCCACATTTCTCTACCGTTTGGAAAGTCTCACTCCACGAAGTTTACACCGGGAGATTTTGAGGCCACTGCTTCATACAGATTGGAGCATTTACCACGGAATGCACATTGAGCCTGAAATTGCGGTCGGAGCCGTCCCACGAGCAGATCCTTCCCACATGCAATAAATCTATGCACTTGGTCCGAGAAGTTCGGACACTTGGGCTCCTGAGCCTCTATGTGTTTGCCTGCATAAAGGACCACGTATCTCAGGGGTGCAGGTGGTTCGCGAGCGCCCCGAGATCACGTGATCACAGCCCAACCAATGAAAGAATGGATTCCCCATTCATGCTTATGGGGACTCCATATGTACAGAAACCCCATAAGCACAAATGAGAATACCCCCAAAAAATACACGTACACTTAAAATAAATTTTAAAAACTCTAAAATTAATCAAAATGGAATTTAATTAAATATTTAAAACAAAAAAAATATTTTTTGAAAAATAAATGTACATGTTTTGAAGAGTCTAAAAATGAACTTACCTTATTTCACAGGTTTTTCAATGTATAAATGATTGAAAACATTTATTTTTAGATCCTTAAAAGTCTTGCGCTGGTAAATGTAGGCCTTGCTCCTGCATTGACCAGGCGTTAGAATTTCACTGGGCACTCGCTGGGTAAACAGCCCGACTCTCCGCCCGCAGAGTCGGGCTGTTCCCGGAGGATGCGTGCCATCTGCCAAGAAGATGCTCGAGAGATCACGAGTTCTGGGTTTCAGCGCATGCGCAACGCGCGCCGAAACCCGGGATCGTGCGGCCCCCACGGGTACAAACGCACCTCTTGTGCACTCAAAGGGGCCGCAACTTAAGGCCCCTTATATTATCCTGCTGCCGAGGTCGATCCACGGCTTTTCAGGCCACAGGATCTAATGTTTTATAATTAGGCGCATCCTGAGGAGGACAAACAGGCTAACAAGCTATTCAAATCGGATCCGCCCGCGGTCATTTGTGGGAAGTTTTTCCAACTGGTGAGGCTGTTTTGGACAGTAAATTTCTGTGGCTGTAAAGCCCTTTGGGGCGACTCGAGGTCGTGAAAGGCGCTATAGAAATGCAAGTTCTCTGCTGTTTTTCGGTGGGATTGAGGGGCGCAGAAGCCAAGACGTGGAGCTGTCGTACCATCCAGAGCTTCGCACTCTAATCCCACATTAGCAGCACCAGCACGCGGTATAGTAAGACGTCTCTGAGTGTTCCACTTTCGGGAACAAATGCACATTGAACATGGGGCAAGGATGGTTCAACAGGAAAGAGGAGAGAATTGAGGAGTTTCTTCAAAGCAACCACAATGTGCATTTATATAGCACCTTTAACTTCGTAAAACGGTTAAATTCGCATCACAGGGGCGTTATCAAACAAAATTTGACACTGATCCTTATAAGGAGATAGAAGGTTAGCTCAGCAAGAGGTAGATATTAAAGAGCCTCTTAAAGGAGGGGAGAGAGGTTGCAAGGCGGAGAGGTTTAGGGAGGGAGTTCCAGAGCTTAGGGCCCAGGCAGCAGAAGAGCACGGTCACCGATGGTGGAGCGATTAAAATTGGGAATGCGCAAGAGGCCCAGAATTGGAGGAGTGCAGACATCTCGGGGGGTTGTGCGGCTGGAGGAGGTTACAGAGATAGGGAGGGGAGGGGCGGGGCCCTGGAGGGATTTGAAAACAAGAATGAGAATTTTAAAATCGAGGATGCTGCTTAACTGGGAGCCAATGTAGGTCAGCGAGCACAGGGGTGGTGGATGAATGGTGCGAGTGATGAGGGCAGTAGAGTTTTGGACAAGCTTAAGTTTATGGAGGGTGGAAGCTGGCCAGAAGAGCTTTGGAATAGTCAAGTCTAGAGGTAGCAAAGGCACGGATGAGGTTTTAGCAGCAATGCAGGCAGGCGGATGGTATTGAAGGGAAAACAGGGTGGAGAGTTGTAAGTTGTAAGATAAGATTTTGGTCACTGTCCTTGGCCAATTCTTTCAAGTCCACAAACCTGTTGTTGGTTTACATTTTCTTTTTATTCATTCACGGGATGTGGGTGTCGCTGGCAAGGCTGGCATTTATTTTCCATCCCTAATTGCAAAAGTTTATAAGTACGTAAAAAGAAAAAGATTAGTGAAGACAAATGTAGGTCCTTTACAGACAGAAATGGGAGAATTTGTAATGGGGAACAAGGAAATGGCACAACAATTAAATAAATACTTCAGTTCTGTCTTCACAGAAGGGGACACAAATAACGTCCCAGAAATGCTAGGGAACCAAGGGTGTAGTGAGCAAGAGGAATTTAAGGAAATGATTATTAGTAAGAAAATAGTGCTGGAGAAACTAATGGGACTGAAGGCTGATAAATCCCCAGGGCCTGATAATCTGCATCCCAGAGTACTAAAAGAGGTAGCCATGGAAATAGTAGATGCATTGGTTGTCACCTTCGAAAATTCTATAGATTATGCAATAGTTCCTGCGGATTGGAGGGTGGCAAATTTAACCCCACTATTTAAAAAAGGAGGGCGAGAGAAAATGGGGAGCTACAGTCAGGTTAGCCTAACATCAGTAGTAGGGAAATCCAATATATAGGATGTGATAACAGCGCACTTAGATAATATCAATGGGATTAAACAAAGTCAACATGGATTTATAAAAGGATAATCATGTTTGACAAACCTACTGGAGTTTTTTGAGGATGTAACTGATAGAATAGATAAGGGAGAACCAGTGGATGTAGTGTATTTGGATTTTCAGAAGGCCTTTGATAAAGTCCCACATAACAGGTTAGTGTGCAAAATTAAAGCACATAGGATTGGGGATAATTTATTGGCATGGATTGAAAATTGGTTAACCGACAGGAAACAGAGAGTAGAAATAAATGGGTCTTTTTCGGGTGGTGGGCAGTGACTAGTGGAGTACCACAGGGATCAGTGCTTGGGCCCCAGCTAGTCACAATATATATAAATGATTTGAATGAGGGAACCAAATGTAATATTTCTAAGTTTGCTGATGACACAAAACTAGGTGGGATTGTGAGTTGTGAGGAGGATGCAAAAACGCTACAAGGCGATTTAGATAGGTTGAGTGAGTGGGCAAACACAAGGCAGATGCAGAATAACATGGATAAATGTGAAGTTATCCACTTTGGTAGGAAAAACATAAGGACAATGTATTTAAATGGTGATGGTTTGGGAAGTGTCAATGTACAGAGGGACCTGGGTGTCCCTGTACACCAGTTATTGAAAGCAAACATGCAGGTGCAGCAAGCAGTTAGCAAGGCCAATGGTATGTTGGCATTCATTGCAAGAGGATTTGAGTACAGGAGCAAGGATGTCTTACTACAGTTATACAGGCTCCTTGGTGAGACCGCACCTGGAGTATTGTGTGCAGTTTTGCTCTCCTTACCAAAGAAAGGATATACTTTCCATAGAGGGAGTGCAGCGAAAGTTCACCAGACTGATTCCTGAGATGGCAGGACTGTTGTATGAGGAGAGATTGGGTCGACTAGGCCTGTATTCACTAGAGTTTAGAAGAATGAGAGGGGATCTCATTGAAACATATAAAATTCTAACGGGGCTGGACAGACTGGATGCGGGGAGGATGTTTCCCCTGGCTGGGAAGTCTAGAACAAGGGGTCATAGTCTCAGGATTTGGAGTAGGAAATTTAGGACGAGAAACAAAAGGCATCAAGGGGTATGGGGAAAAAGCAGGAATATGGTGTTGAGATAGAGGATCAGCCATGATCATATTGAATGGCGGTGCAGGCTCAAAGGGCTGAATGGCCTACTACTGCTCCTATTTTCTATGTTTCTAATTGTCCTTGAGAAGGTGGTGGTGAAAGGCCTCCTTGAATACATTGGCTTGCGAGGCTATTCAGTGGACAGTTAAGAGTCAACCACATTCTGGAATCACATATGGGCCAGAGCGGGTAAGAATGGCAGATTTCCTTCCCTAAAAGATATGCGAGAACCAGTTGGGTTTTTAATGACAATCCGGTAGTTTCATGGTCACCATTACCGATACTAGCTTTTTTAGTCCAGATTTATTTAATTAACTTAATTTAAAATCCCCCAGCTGCGTGGTATCCATAATCGTGGATTATTAGCCGGTACCTCTGGATTACTAGTCCAGTAACATAAGCGCTATGCTACTGTAACCTATGGCACTATGCAAGTGCCAATCACATCACCTCCTCCCCTTAGACTGCTGCCATGTCGCACTGCTCAAGACAGCAGCAATGTATTCCCCAAACAGCACTGCTGCCATTGTGAACCTGGCTCTTGTTTTACCACAGCTCTATTCAAATAAGTATTTGGAAGTAGCATCGTGTTTGCCTCACAGAACCACCATTTTGCTGTGAACTGCTGCAACCCTTTAAACTGCTGCAGCAGTGCAGGATTTCCTCATTCTAACCTATGAGCTAACAGAAAGTGATGCATTCCCACCAGGAATTTACCGACAGTAACAAATGAAGCAAGCGAATGGAAGTTAGCACAGGAATGGCATCTGCAAATCAAGGCTAAAAGGTTTAAATTCTGAGGACAGGTTGCCTATATTGATGGGGATAGATAGAGAGAAATTATTTCCTCAGGTGGGGGGAGTCCAGAACAAGGGGGCATAACCTTATAACTAGAGCCAGGCCGTTCAGAGGTGATGTCAGGAAGCACTTCTTCACACAAAGGGCAGTGGGAGGCAGGGGGGTCAATTGAAAATTTCACAATTGATATTCATAGATTTTTGTTGGGCAGCATTATTAAGGGAAACTGAACCAAGGCAGGTAAATGGAGTTAAGATACAGATCAGCCATGATCTAATTGAAAGGCAGAACAAGCTCGAGGGGCTGAATGGCCTCCTAATCCTGTGTCCTCATAAAATCATAGAAATTTACAACTTGGCCCATCTTGTGTATGATGGCTATACTTGCTTTCGAGGGAGTGCAACAAAGGTTCACTGGACCGATTCCTGGGATGAGAGAGCTGTCCTATGAGGAGAGATTGAGTAGAATGGGCTGATATTCTCTGGGGTTCAGGAGAATGAGAAGTGAACTCATTGAAAGATATAACATCCTTACAGGGCTTGACAGGGTAGATGCTGAGAGTTTGTTCCCCTGTCTGGAGAGTCTAGAGCCAGGGGTCACAGTCCCGGGATAAAGGGTAGGCTATTTAGGATTGAGATGAGGAGTAATTTCTTCACTCAGAGGGTGGTGAATGTTTGGAAATCTCTATCCCAGAGCACTGTGGATGCTCAGTCGTTGAATATATTCAGGGCTGAGATCGATATATTTTTGGGCACTAGGAATCAAGGGATGTATGGATCAGGCGGGAAAGTGGAGTTGAGGTCGAAGATCAGCCATGATCTCATTGAATGGCGGAGCAGGCTCGAGGGGCCTTATGACCTACTCCTGCTCCTAATTCTTATGTTCTTATGTCCCAAAAAGGAAAGAAAATCCAGAAAGAAATGACTGGCTTTCGTAGAATCATAGAATGATACAGCACAGAAGGAGGCCATTCGGCCCATCGTGCCTGTGCTGGCTCTTTGGTGGAGCGATCCAATTAGTACCACTCCCCCTGCTCTTTCCCCATTGCCCTGCACATTTTTTCCCTGCAAGTATTTATCCAATTTCCCACATTACAACAGTGACTACATTCCAAAAGTATTTAATTGGCTATAAAGCGCTTTGAGACATCCGATGGTCATGAAAGGTGATATATAAATGCAAGTCTTTCTTCCTTTCTTTATTTCAATTCTCTTTGAAAGTTACCATTGAATCTGCTCCCACCGCCCTTTCAGGCAGCGCGTTCCAGATCACAGCAACTCGCTGCGTATAAAAAATAGTTTCCTCATGCCTGGTCCTCAGCCAATCACCTTAAATCTGTGCCCTCTGGCTTTCTTTCTCATTTAAAAAAAGATTGCACCAGTGACAAAGTGTGATGTTTGTAGTGTAGTTGATATAAATACGAACCGAGAGATAAGGACCACTTGTTTTCGAATCTAATTTCAGTTTTGAAGTTAATCTCGGTTCACTGGAACCCATTTTGGCACAGCAGATTCAATTCTCTCGTTACATTTTCAAAATACATGAAAACCCGTGAACAAGTTATGACATAAACAGAGTAGCTCGGCCTCCAATTTAATGAAAGCCCAGCTTTAAAAAAGAAGTTGCTACAAGCTTAGCCCCAAATCTCCAGACCGAGAGACTCCACTCATAGGGCCCAAGTTTCCACATGATTTGCGCTTGATTTTTAGGAGCAACTGGTGGAGAACGGACTATCTTAGAAATCGCAATTCTCCACATTTTTTTTTCTCCAGTTCTAGTGAGGTAGAACAGTTCTACTTTGGAACAGAATTTTTTCTTCAAAAAGGGGCGTGTCCGGCCATTGACGCCTGATTTCAAAGTTTCCACAGTGAAAACGTACTCCAAACTAAAGTAGAATGGAGCAATTTGGGGGGTGGGGAAGGGAAGTCATTAAATTCTACAATCAATCCTCATTTATACTTATACAAATATTATACAAATACATCCAACCTGAATAAACATTTATAAGCAAAGAAAAGATTAAATAAACCATCTTCCTACCTGTGTGAAAGTGCTTCAGCCATCGTTCGTTGCCGCGGGGGGTGGGGAAGGAAACCGCCATTTGCCGCTGTGGAGGGGAAGGAGACAGCGATTTGTTGCCGCGGAGGGGAGGGAGGGGAAGGAGACAGCCGTTTGCCGCCGCGGAGGGGAGGGAGGGGAAGGAGACAGTGGTTTGTTGCCGCGGAGGGGAGGGAGGGGAAGGAAACCGCCGTTTGCCGCCGCGGAGGGGAGGGAGGGGAAGGAGACAGCCGTTTGCCGTCGTGGAGGGGAGGGAGGGGAAGGAGACAGCGGTTTGTTGCCGCGGAGGGGAGGGAGGGGGAGGGGGAGGAAACCGCCATTTGTTGCCGTGAAGGGGAGAGAGGGGAAGGAGACAGCGGTTTGTTGCCGCGAAGGGGAGGGAGGGGAAGGAGACAGCGGTTTGTTGCCGCGGAGGGGAGGGAGGGGGAGGAAACTGCCATTTGCCGCCGCGGAGGGGAAGGAGACAGCGGTTTGTTAGAGGGGAGGGAGGGGGAGGAAACCACCGTTTGTTACCGTGGAGGGGAGGGAGGGGAAGGAGATAGCGGTTTGTTGCCGTGGAGGGGAGGGAGGGGAAGGAGACAGCGGTTTGTTGCCACCGCGGAGGGGAGGGAGGGGGAGGAAACCGCCGTTTGTTGCCGTGGAGGGTGGGGAGGGGAAGGAGACAGTGAGAAGGGTAGCCTCAGTACTGATGGCAATGTGCTTTTATTAAAAAATGTTCAAAAATTAAACATTTACAAAGAACTATAAAAATGGCCAGTGCCAATGTTTTTTTCACACTGAGCATGCGCGCACGCGCAGCGTTGCCGGCAAGGAAAAAACTAATTTAAATAGTACCCGCCCCCTCCCACTTACAAAATCGGCGTGAGTGTAGGCTCCGCCCCCCTAGGCGCCGCGCCAAACAGACAAGGAGCTGCAAAGCGCTCGAGAATCGCGCGTTTTTTTTCTGGCGCCGTTTTAGGCGCGAAAAACGGGCGCCCAGCTCGGAGGGGCGCCCGTTTTTTATCCTGTGGAAACTTGGGCCCCCTATGTGTGGGGAACTGATTGGCGAATTGAGCACAGAGATGATCACATCTGATCTGCGGCGATACCAAATCCATGCCGGTAAAATAACAGCCGCGTAATTGACTGTATCACGATTGGATGCCCTGACCTCTCATTCCTGATTATTCCACCTCTGCTGCTCTCACAAGTCCCTGTGCTTGGAAAAAATGCTCGCAATTTTGAGGTTGCTAAGTCACATTCGTTAAAAGTTTTTTTTTGTGTGAGCGTGTATGAAAATCGACACAGAAAAGTAAAGCACAATAATAGTAAGAAATTAAAACAATGAGCATTTCTATAGCACTCCCCATGCAGGAAGTGAACTTAAAGTGCGTCACACGAAGGAGATGGGACAAAAAATAAACAGACCAGAATCATTATTTAGTGGAGTTGCCAATTAGATGGAGGATAGAAAGACTTTCATTTATATAGCGCCTTTCACAACCTCGGGACGTCCCAAAACACTTTACAGCCAATGAAGTATTTTTGGAGTGTAGTCGCTGTTGTAATGTGGGAAACGCAGCAGCCAATTTGCACACAGCAAGCTCCCACAAACAGCAATGTGATAATGAGCAGATAATCTGTTTTTGTTATGTTAGTTGATGGATAAATATTGAACAGGGAATCGGGGAGAATTCCCCTGCTCTTCGAAATAGTGTCATGGAAATCTTTATGTCCACCTGAGAGGGCAAACGGGGTCTCGGTTTAACATCTCGTTCGAAAGACAACACCTTCGAAGGGTGCAGTGCTCCCACACTTTAGGAAGGATGTGAAGGCTTCGCGGAGGGTACAGAGGAGATTTACCAGAATGGTTCCAGGGATGAGGGATTACAGTTACGTGGATAGACTGGAGAAGCTGATGTACTCCTTGGAGGAAAGAAGGCTCAGAGCAGATTTGATACAGCTGTTTAAAATCATGAAGGGTTTAGCCAGAGTAAATAAGGAGAAACTGATTCCAAATTATGAAGTGTCAATAACCACAGGGCACAGATTTAAGGAGATTGGCAAAAAAACCAGAAGAGACAAGAGGAACAACCTTTTCATGCAATGAATGGTGAGGATTTGGAATGCACTGCCTAATAGGGTGGTGGGCAGAGATTCAATAGCAGCTTTCAAAAGGGAATTGGATAAATACTTGAAGGAGAAAAAATTGACAGGGATATGGGGAAAGCAGGGGAGTGGGACTAACTCTTCAAAAGAGCTGGCATGGACACAGTGGCTGCCTGCTGTGCTGTACTATTCTGAGGATGGATTTCTTTTCTCTTGAAAAAGGAAGGCTGAGCGGTGACCTAATAGAGGTCTTGAAAATGATGAAATGTTTTGATAGAGTGGATACAGAGAGAATGTTTCCACTTGTGGGGAAGAGCATAACTCGAGGCCATCAATATAAGAAAGTCACCAAGAAATCCAATAGAGAATTCAGGAGAAACTTCTTTACCCAGAGAGTGGTGAGAATGTGGAACTCGCTATCACGGAGTGGTTGAAGCGAATAGTATCGATGCATTTAAGGGGAGGCTGGACAAGCATATGAAGGAGAAGGGAATAGAGGGTTATGCTGATAGATATAAAGGAGCAAAGATGGGAGGAGGCTTGGGTGGAGCATGCAATGGTTGGACCGAATGTCCTGTTTCTGTGCCGTATGTATTATCCTACGTAATGCAATCAATCCTCCATTCTCTCGGTATTACATTCGGAGCATTAGCCTGGATTTGGGACTGAAACCCACAACCTTCTGACTCAGAGGCAAGAGTGCTACCCACTGAGCCACGGATGACAGCGAAAGGATCGATTTAAATAACTATGCACAACATGTCTGCTGAATGTGCGCACTGGGAGATTGTGAGCAAGCTGCGTCTATCAAATCGGCCCAGGAAATTAATACTGTACTTAAATTTAATTTGGATTTTCTTTTTGCCTGTGCGATTAATTTAACTAATCTACTGATTGTAATGATGGTCTTTGCAATTCTGTTTAATTTTATGCACGGATGAATGGGATTTTTCTTTTCAGCACTCCTGGCAAATGCAGTTCAGGTAATTTCAACCCTCCCGCCATCCCATAATTTTCAGGATTGTTTGGCAAAGCACAAGTTGGCGATGCAGTATACTTCCTCAGCAAGTGCTAACAGGGCCAAATGCTGGAAAATCCTGACGTATATTTTGCAATAATATTTATATGGAGATTGATTTCTCAATTAAATAAGCCAGTGTTCGGCATGTGGACAAATACTCCACATAACAGTGTCACTGCCACTGAACGACTGCTTGCGCAGTTTTTCCGATGTCGTTTAAATCGAATCACAGAAATTTATAGCACGGAAAGAGGCCATTCGGCCCATCGTGTTCGCGCCGGCCGACCAAGAGCTATCCAGCCTAATCCCACTTTCCAGCTCTAGGTCCGTAGCCCTGTAGGTTACGGCACTTTAAGTGCACATCCAAGTATCGTTTAAATATGGTGAGGGTTTCTGCCTCTACTACCCTTTCAGGCAGTGAGTTCCTGACCCCCACCACCCTCTGGGTGAAGAAATTTCCCTCTTTTTTTTTAAGTACAGGGCCACCCATTTAAAACTGAGATGAGGAGGAATTTTTTCTCTCAGAGGGTTGTAAATCTGTGGAATTCTCTGCCCCAGAGAGCTGTCGAGGCTGGGTCATTGAATATATTTAAGGCGGAAATAGACAGATTTTTGGGCGATAAAGGAGTCAAGGGTTATGGAGAGTGGGCAGGGAAATGGAGCTGAGTCCATGATCAGATCAGCCATGATCTTATTGAAGGACGGAGCAGGCTCCAAGGGCCAAATGGCCTACTCCTGCTAATATTTCTTATGTTTCTTATGTAAATCCCCTCTAAACCTCCCACCAATTACTTTAAATCTATGCCCCCTGGTTGTTGATCACTCTGCCAAGAGAAATAAGTCCTTCCTATCCACTCGATCTAGGCCCAGTGTAATTTTATAGAAACATAGAAACATAGAAAATGGGTGCAGGAGTAGGTCATTCGGCCCTTCGAGCCTGCACCGCCATTCAATGAGTTCATGGCTGAACATGCAACTTCAGTACCCCATTCCTGCTTTCTCACCATACCCCTTGATCCCCCTACTAGTAAGGACTACATCTAACTCCTTTTTGAATATATTTAGTGAATTGGCCTCAACAACTTTCTGTGGTAGAGAATTCCACAGGTTCACCACTCTCTGGGTGAAGAAGTTTCTCCTCATCTCGGTCCGAAATGGCTTACCCCTTATCATTAGACTGTGATCCCTGGTTCTGGACTTCCCCAACATTGGGAACATTCTTCCTGCATCTAATCTGTCTAAACCCGTCAGAATTTTAAACGTTTCTATGAGATCCCCTCTCATTCTTCTGAACTCCAGTGATTACAAGCCCAGTTGATTCAGTCTTTCTTGATATGTCAGTCTTGCCATCCCGGGAATCAGTCTGGTGAACCTTTGCTGCACTCCCTCAATAGCAAGAATGTCCTTCCTCAAGTTAGGAGACCAAAACTGCACACAATACTCCAGGTGTGGCCTCACCACGGCCCTGTACAACTGTAGTAACACCTCCCTGCCCCTGTACTCAAATCCCCTCGCACTTCAATAAGGACTCCCCTCAGCCTCTTCTGTTGCAATGAAAACAAACCCGGCCTATCCAATCTTTCCTCATAGTTAAAATTCTCCAGTCCAGGCAACATCCTCGTAAAACTCATCTGTACCCTATCTAGTGCAATCACATCTTTCCTGTAATGTGGTGACCAGAACTGCATGCAGTACTCTAACTGTGGCCTAACTAATGTTTTATACAGTTCAAGCATAACCTCCCTGCTCTTGTATTCTGTGCCTCGACTCATAAAGGCAGGTATTCCATATGCCCTCTTAACCACCATATCTACCTGGACTGCTACCTTCAGGGATCTGTGGACATGCACTCCAAGGTCCCTTTGTTCCTCTACACCTCTCAGTGTCCTACCATTTAATGTGTATTCCCTTGCCTTGTTAGCCCTCCCCAAATGCATTACCTCACACTTCTCAGGATTTAATTCCATTTGCCACTGTCTTGACCACCTAACCAGTTCAATGATATCATCCTGCAGTCTACAGCTTTCTTCTTCACTATCACCCACACAGCCATTTTTTGTGCCAATTTTTGTATTAATAATGCAGTTTGTGTTGTAAAAAACATCTTTCCCATTACTCAAAGCACTGTCATGTCACTTGCACCATTATCATGAAGTATCAGGAACTATTAATAACAGTGGGTTATCATAAAACAGAAAATGCTGGAAATACTCAGCAGGTCGGGCAGCATCTGTGGAGAGAGAAATAGAGTTAACCTTCATCAGAACTGCAAAAAGTTAGAGATGCAACAAGTTTAAGGACAGGGAAAAGAGGAAGGGGTTGAAGAAACAAAAGCGGGAAGGGCGGACGGGTGATAGGGTGGAAGGCAGAAAAGTTTAAATGAGAAAAGAGGTGAGGGTGCGAGGCAAAAGGGACAAGTTAAGAAACAAAAGATGAATCTAGTTAGGGTGTAAATGGAGTTGGCAGAATCATCAACAGTTGCCGTGGGAAAGAGAAAAAAACAGAAAAAAATAGGGGTAAATGTTATGGTCTGAAATTATTGAACTCGATGTTGAGTCCAGAAGGCTGTAAAGTGTCTAAACGAAAGATGAGGTGCTGTTCCTCGAGCTTACGTTGAGCTTTGTTGAAACAGTGTCGGAGGCCGAGGACGGAGAGGTCAAAGTGGGAGTGGGGTGGGGAATTAAAGTGACAGGGGACCGGAAGCTCAGGGTCACACTTACGGACTGAACGGAGGGGTTCCACAAAACGGTCACCCAATCTGCGTTTGGTCTCCCCAATGTAGAGGAGACCACATCGTGAGCAGTGAATACAGTATACTAAATTGCAAGAAGTACAAGTAAATCTCTGTTTCACCTGGAAGGAGTGTTTGGGGCCCGGGACAGTGAGAAGGGAGGAGGTAAAAGGGCAGGTGTTGTATCTCAATAACAATGGGCCCTGAGCCTCATCCCCGGCATGTAGTGTTGGACCTGTGACTGACTGTCTTTGACTGGGTGCGCAGGTGTTGCCAGAGCATACGCGAGGCCGATGCAGCAGCATGTTCTCTGTCACAGAAAGTGACCTGTAGCAGGATATTACTGTGAGTGTTACTAGATTTGTCAGGATATATGTAATAATAAAAAAGCAAGAGTGAATGAAACCTTACTGGTTTCCTTAAGGCAGCTACTCGCATTGATTCATTACTTTATATTGCTTTATGAGGTGATTAGCTGGCGATATTTGAATTTATTAAGTGTGACACAGGAATTTGATTGTGTGTCTTAAAACGTGTCTGGGTCAAAGATACACTAGCACTTTCAGACCATTCACAGTTAGCACTAGGGTTTAGCAATAATTTACTGTGATATCATTTCCACGATGTTCTTTTCATGTTTCAGAGAGATGATATAAGAATTAAGAGCTGATGGCACTGTGGACAAAAACTGTTTCAATCAAAGCACTCTGCACCAAACCTCAGGTAGACTTGGAGAGGGTGCAACGCAGATTCACCAGAATTATACCGGGATTAAAAGGGTTAATTTATGAGGACAGGTTGCAGAAATGTGTTGAGTCTCCAGCTTCACAGCAGCGACCCTCCAATCCCGCAGAATCGACCCTCCAACCCAAAAGGCAGCCGGAATGACCCCCTGCTCCACCGCCCCATGGGCCATGCCTAACGTGGACCTGTGAATGTCCGCCTTGCCCAGGACGTTACTCACAAAGCATTCCTTTGAATTGCCCGCCTCCACTCCCATCCCTTCCCCTCCCATCCCGTCCCCTCCCCTCTGCATCAGGTGACCAAAGATCAGGAACGTGGTTCTGAAGTGCTTCTCTTCTGAGACAGTCCCCCGGAGTCGAGGATGACTTGCTTCCACACTAATATGAGTTCTCAGGTGACTGATGAGTCCAATGCGGGATGTACTGTCTCTGTCACTGGTGGGGCAGATGGTGGTTGGAGGGACGGGTGGGTGGGGTGCTTGGGCTGTCGTAAGCTCCTTCCGCTGTTTGTACTTGGCTTCCGTGTGCTCCCAGCGAAAAGACTCGAGGTGTTCAGTGCCTTCTCGGATGCTTCTCCTCCACTTTGGGCGGTCTTGGGCCTGGGATTCCCAGGTGTCAGTGGGGATGTTGTACTTTTTCAAGGAGGATTTGGGGGTGTCCTTGAAGCATTTCCTCTGCCTACCTGGGACTCGCTTGCTGTGTCAGAGCTCCAAGTACAGTGCTTGCTTTGGGAGTCCCAACTGAACTCGACTGAAGTGCAGCCAGATATTGAGAAGCCGCCCTTTTCAATAATGTAACAATACTGCAACCTCTCACTCTCAACGTAGGCATGAAACACGGATTCATCCAGATCACAAAAAGTTACAGGTCGGCTCCGTGCAGTACTCTCCACCCCAGATCCCCAATGTCCCTTTTTTTCCTTTGATTGAATAATCCTAATCCACTGATATTTCTATTTTGTATAGACTTTGTGTGAGACAATATCATGCAAACTATTCCAGTCTTCTGATGTTGTCTTTTGGGCTCATCAGTTCAAATGCTGCAGTTTGTATTTAAGGGTGAATGTGAAGGGGTGGGGGTTTCCATTTTAACCTAACCTGCTGAACTGGTAACATAAGAGATTAGAAACTGTCTCTCGTTTTACAGCCCGCTCGATTTTACTCTCCATTAACTTCAGTGGAAAATAAAATGGAACAGGTCAATAGTTTTTCTAAATTATAGTATTAATCAGAGTAAGGACTCTGTTTCTCTCTGCTTAGAATGTGGAACTCGCTGCCACATGGAGTGGTTGAGGCGAGTAGCATAGATGTATTTAAGGGGAAGCTGGATAAACACATGAGGTAGAAAGGAATTGAAGGTTATACTGAAAGGCCTATTCCTGTTCCGAGGTTCCTCAGATGTTGAGTATTTCCAACATTCTCTTTTTTTATGATAGCCCACTGTTATTAATCGTTCCTGGTACTTCATGATAATGGTGCAAGTGACACAATAGTGCTTTAAGAACATAAGAACATAAGAAATAGGAGCATGAGTCGGCCATTTTGCCCCTCAAGCCTGCTCCGCCATTCAATAAGATCGTGGCTGATATGATCATGGACTCAGCTCCACTTCACTGCCCGCTTCCCATAACCCTTTACTCCCTTATCGCTCAAAAATCTGTCTATCTCCTATGTTTTCAGGGGACACCAAATTGGGAGTGCATTCAAATATTAGGAAAGAGGCGAACTAATTAATCAAGGAAATGGACGGTTTGGGAAGTGGATTAATTAATGGTACTAAATGTAGAGAAATGTAACCTAATGACTAAGGAAAGGAAAATATACTTAATGGCTTGAACATATGTGTACATCAGCTGTGGCTGAGGGGAAAGCACTCTCCCGGTGGGAGGGGCTAGGAGTGAGCAGGTGCTACTGCTTACTGCAGGAGTTGGAGTGAGTTTGTAAAAAATTGGTGGTGTTTTTTTTTTCAGTTTTAGGGCCATTTTGGCCCATAAACATCAGCCAGATGGCTGCTGAGAAGCCCGGAGTACCAGGCCCCTCAGAGAACAAAGTTCCCAGTGTGAATTTAATCCAGGTAGAAAATGTTGGGAGAAGGGAGAATAAAAGGCCCAAAGATTTGTGCCGGGACCCCAGGAGGTTTGGAAAAGAAAAAATGGTGGTGGTTCAGTGCCAGGATAAGGAGATGCGAGCTTGGGCTATTATCCAGGCGGTACATGAGGACTGCGGTGAGGGAAGTTGCTTTGCCTGTCGACCAAAGCCGAATGTTGGGTTCGAGGTGACAGTCAGTGGCTGAGAGGAGGTGGAAAGACTTTTACTGAGCCTGAAGGTTGGTGAGAAGTACTTGGATGTATCTTTGCTGTATTCCGAAGAGGTGGTAGTTTAATTCTTAAACCTGCCGGTATATGTTGAGGACGATATGCTAATAAAAAAGTTGGAGTCATGTACATGCGGGTAGCCGATGGAAACCGTTATGCAAAAGTGCAGTTTCCAGAGGGGGTGACGTCATTACCCTACAGCATGAAATTTGAGACAATGGAAGGAGGGCAGTACTTCAGGATTCTGCGTGAGGTGAAGGCTTGCTATTACTGTCTTGGACACGACCATCTTGTAAGAAGCTGGCCAGATCTGTACTGTTATTACTGCGGCGAGTCTGGACACATCGCTCGGAGCTGCAAGGCTGCAAGACAAAGGCCCCACCCGCGGTGACTGTGAGCCAGAAGGAAGCCCCTTGAGTGACGAGAAGATGGGAGAAGGAGCAGGTGTTGTGAGTGGAGTGGCCGGAGGAGCGGAGCAGGCAGAGGACACAGCCGGCGAACGGAAAGAGCGCAAGAAGAGGCAGAACATTGCGGAGCAGAGAACAGGATGGAGATGGTGGAAAACATACCATGTATGGTGGAAAAGGACAAGGACAGCTGGGTGGGTCAAGGGCAGAGTCAAGCCATAATACAGCTTGATGATAGCAGGAAGATTCTGTATCTGATGGGGAGCAGGGACGGGAGATTACAGAAGAGCTCGAGAGTGAGGAGTCAGAGGGGGATGGAGATATGGAATTGGGGGGTGGGGGGCATCATGTGGAAAGGGAAAGGCCAGTGATGGGCAGAAGGCGGGAGAAGGGGCAGCTCCACGGCTTAAACCTAATGTAAGGAAGAGGCTGAAATGGCAGGGAAGGTTCAAACTAAAGGTGAAAAAAGAGCCGGAGGCTGCAGGAGAAAGCAACCGCTGCTCGGAAAGTTGGGAAGGAGCATGAGAGGAGGGAATGTCCGGAGATTAAATGATGGGGGGATTATCAGGCACACTTCTTTATTAGGAGCCATGATTACATCGGTCTCGATTAATGTGAACGGACTGAGGGGGGAGAAGAATTTGCAGCAGTTGCTGCAGTGTTTTAAAGGCACTGGCCTGTTGTGTCTGCAAGAAACCTTTTGGGATAAAGATATCCTAGAAAGAATTCGGAAGGTTTGGTGATGATCAATTTTTAAAGTACAATAGATTAGTATATGTTGCAGGAGACAAATTAAACTTCAGGTTTTGATGTTGATATGTGTTGGAGGAATGGCTGTGCAGAGGGGCGGAATGGATCTGTATGGTACAATGGAATGATCATGATGTTGTAAATGTTTTTAATGATGAATAAATATTTTTTTTAAAACTGGGTAGTACTCTTGCTTCTAGAGTCAACAGGTTGTGGGTTCACATCCCACTCCAGACACTTGAGCACAAAAATCTAGGCTGACGCTCCCAGTGCAGTGTTGAGGGAGTGCTGCACTGTCGGAGCTGCCGTTTTTTGGATGAGACATTAAACTGAAGCCCCGTCTGCTCTCTCAGGGGGTCACAAAAGATCCCATGGCACTGTTTTGAATAGAAGGGGAGTTATCCCCGGTGCACTGGAAGGAAACAATTAAATCTTGATAATACGTTTGAGACTGTCACAAACTCTGGAATCACGGCATACAGACTCGAGCTTAGCAGAGGGAATGTGTGCAGACACGATAAATGTAATTATTTACTCAGAGAGTGGTGATTGTGGTAATTGATGTTCCTGGGAGGCCACTGGGCTGGAATAAAAATGAAGGAATAAATGGCCAAATATTTGAAGGTGGGGGATGAGAGGGACGTTCGTTTATGGGGACCATCAAGATGGACTTGTATCGTCTCCATACCTGTACTTTACTTTCTCGGTCAAAATCTATCTCTCAACCAACATCACTCAAACAGCTTATCTGGTGATTTATCTCATTGCTGTTTGTGGGAGCTTGCTGTGCGCAAATTGGCAGCTGCGTTTCCTGCATTACACCAGTAACTACACTTCAAAACCACTTCATTGCGCGTAAAGTTGTTTAGGATGTCCTTAAAAGGCTCTATTACAAATATAAATTCTTTCTTTTTGCCTCTGTTACTATTTGTATGGTACTGACCCACATTGTTACTTGAAGCCCATTGCACTTTGTGCAGTAAAACATTCTAAACCTTTTGCGTAGTGGTTGCTCAGCTTATTTCTATGCAGTTATTTTCTCCGATGTTACATCCCCTTTAGTCACGAATCTATGGTCATATACGCCAGAGATAAAACTTGCCTGCTCAACAACAAGTGACTGTGTAAAATGGACTGTGCTGCATCAGCCATATCCGATATAAGCCCCATATACAAGTGTGCGACAGTTTTGCCTGATAAACCTTTTAAAAATTGATAATGGATTTTGCTATCGGGCAAATAATTCCCTGCCCGGCATCTGATCTTGTACCCAGTCTTCATTTTGCTTGGAGATAACGACCAT
Organism: Pristiophorus japonicus; assembly: GCF_044704955.1. NCBI lineage: Eukaryota > Metazoa > Chordata > Chondrichthyes > Pristiophoridae > Pristiophorus > Pristiophorus japonicus. The sequence continues at coordinate 60,840,676 of NC_091982.1, forward strand.
CAGTCTGTTACTGTCACAGTGTCAGCTGTGGCTCAGTGGGCAGCTCACTCGCCTCTGAGTCAGAAGATTGTGGGTTCAAGTCTCACTCTAGAAATTTGAGCACAAAAATCTAGGCTGACACTCCAGTGCAGTACTGAGGGAGCGCTGCACTGTCGGAGATGTCGTCTTTCGAATGCGATGTTAAACCGAGGCCCCGTCACTCTCTCAGGTGGACGTAAAAGATCCCATGGCACTATTTCGAAGAAGACCAGAGGAGTTCTCCCCAGTGTCCTGAGGCCAATATTTATCCCTCAATCAACACAACAAAAACAGATTATCTGGTCATTATCACATTGCTGTTTGTGGGAGCTTGCGGTGCGCAAGTTGGCTGCTGCGTTTCCCACATTACAACAGTGACTACACTCCAAAAGTACTTCATTGGCTGTAAAATGCTTTGACACATCCGATGGTTATGAAAGGCGCTATATAAATGTAAGTCTTTCATTCTAATGCTGTGTTGCAAACCTGCATAAAAAAGCAACAGTTATGAGATTCAGACAGACTTTCTGAAGCCATTTCCCAACCATTTCACTGTGAAATCTAACCAACAGCAGCTCAACTTTGAACTGTCAAACATGCTGTGTCCTGCGTCGCTGTTAACCTTTATATCTCTCTCATGGTCATCTTCAGAGGCTTAGCAGCGGAGTCTTGAGCCGCAGCTTCGAATTATAACTTGTATCGCCTGACAAAAAGACAATGGCTTCAGTATAAAGGAACACAGACCCGAAGATGTGTGGCTAATGTCTTTCCCGTTAATCCTCCGACCACAAGCCTGCTGCTTAATCCAAAATTGGCCAGGATAACTGAATCGTGATGGTATTGCTGGCATGAATATGTTAATAGAATGAAACGCTTTCCTGCCACAGCAAGACGTATATTCTCAGCAGAATACACGCAAGATATGTGGACACAGGCGATTAATGTTGAGACATTGTGGAATGCGGTTAATGGAAAAGATTGTCTCCGTAGTTCAGAGATGTTGTGAAGCCAACAGTGCCGTGCCCCTTCTTGTTAACCCGCTGATGTCTTGAGAATTGACTCTGGAAATCACCGACGAGCAGTTGCCACCATTGCTGTGTGAAACCAAGCGCAGGCAGCGGAAAGAGCGTGCGGCAAACCAGTCCCAACCACCCTTATCCTCGACGACTATCTGTCTCACCTGTGACAGGGACTGTGGATCTCGTATTGGATTGTTCAGCCACCTAAGGACTCATTTTAAGAGTGGAAGCAAGTCTTCCTCGATTCCGAGGGACTGCCTATGATGATGATGATGTGCAGTGCGGATGGCATATCGTAGATGGTGAGTGAGGCAGTTGCCCTCCCGAGCAACAATGGGTGCAAATGTCCGAGCCTGGCATCGCAAGGTTTTCGGATCATTTCATGAAGGCTGTACAGAATTTGTTGTCGTTGAGCCAAATCTTCAAAATCAAAGTCCCTCAAGTTAATAACACAATTAAACATGTTTTCAAGAACATGTACACCACAAACAGACACTTGTATTTGGAAAATAGTGAAACAGTACATGACCAACAGCCAAAGGACTCCGACATGTTGGTGTTAAGCCCTAGGTCAGTGGGTAGCACTCTCATCTGAGTCAGGATTCAAGTCCCACTCCACAGATTTGAGCACATAATCTAGGCTGACACTCCCAGTGCAGTGCTGAGAGGGTGACAATAAACTGAGGCCTTGTCTGCCCTCTCACATGGATGTAAAAGACCCCATGGCTCTATTTTGAAGAAGAGCAAGGCAGTTCTCCCGAGTGCCCTGGCCAATATTTAATCACTCAACCCCCAATACTGAAAAATCGATTATCCAGTCATTATCACATTGCTGTTTATGTGATCCTGCTGTGCGCAAATTGGCTGCCGTGTTCCTATGTTGCAACAGCGATTATGCTTCTTAAAGTATTTCAAAGAGATCAGGATGTCCTGAGATCGTGAAAGGCATTATATAACTGCAAGTATTTATTTTATAGATATAGCTTAAACATTCACTCCCTCCACCACCGGCGCACCGTGGCTGCAGTGTGTACCATCTACAAGATGCACTGCAGCAACTCGCCAAGGCTTCTTCGACAGCACCTTCCAAACCCGCGACCTCTACCACTTAGAGCAACAAGGGCAGCAGGTGCATGAGAACACCACACCCTCCAAGTTCCCCTCCAAGTCACACTCACCATCATGATTGGAAATATATCACCGTTCCTTCATCATCGCTGGGCCAAAATCCTGGAACTTCCTCCGTGAAAGCACTGTGGGAATACCTTCACCACAGGGACAGCAGCGGTTTAAGAAGGCGGATCACCACCACCTTCTCAAAATGGCAATTAGGGATGGCAATAAAGTTCTTGCCAGCGAAGCTCATATCCCCAAAATATATTAAAGAAATATCATCATAGGCAGTGCCTCGAAATCGAGGAAGACTTGCTTCCACTCTAAAAGTGAGTTGTCAGGTGACTGTACAGTCCAATACAGGAATTACAGTCTCTGTCACAGGTGGGATAGACAGTGGTTGAAGGAAAGGGTAGATGGGGAGTCTGGTTTGCTGCACGCTCCTTCCACTGCCTGCGTTTGTTTTCTGCATGCTCTCGGCGACGAGACTCAAGGAGGCTTTGAGGGTGTCCTTGAAACGTTTCCTTTGTCCACCTGTAGGTGTTCCGAGTAGAGCACTTGCTTTGGAAGTCTTGTGTCGGGCATGCGGACCATGACATAAAATAAAGTAAAGAAGAACAAGCAACACAAGAGACCCTGGCGTGTCATTGAGGCAGCATGCTTCCTCCCATCAAGGGGCCCATTCGTGTGCAATTACCAATGCACAAGTACGATGCATGTCACCGACATCCAGGCCTGCTCATTCCAAGACCCTTGGAAAAGCAAAATTCAGTCAGGCAGAGTCAGCATGGATTTATGAAGGGGAAGTCATGTTTGACAAATTAGCTGGAATTCTTTGAGGATGTAACGAACAGGGTTGATAAAGAGGAACCAGTAGATGTGGTGTATTTGGACTTCCAGAAGGTAATTGACAAGGTGCCACATAAAAAGTTACTGCATAAGATAAAAATTCACGGTGCTGTGGGTAATAGAAACATAGAAACATAGAAAATAGATGCAGGAGTAAGCCATTCGGCCCTTCGAGCCTGTACCGCCATTCAATGAGTTCATGGCTGAACATGCAACTTCAGTACCCCATTCCTGCTTTCTCGCCATACCCCTTGATCCCCCTACTAGTAAGGACTACATCTAACTCTTTTTTGAATATATTTAGTGAATTGGCCTCAACAACTTTCTGTGGTAGAGAATTCCACAGGTTCACCACTCTCTGGGTGAAGAAGTTTCTCCTCATCTCGGTCCTAAATGGCTTACTCCTTATCCTTAGACTGTGACCCCTGGTTCTGGACTTCCCCAACATTGGGAACATTCTTCGTGCATCTAACATGTCTAAACCTGTCAGAATTTTAAATGTTTCTATGAGATCCCCTCTCATTCTTCTGAATTCCAGTGAATACAAGCCCAGTTGATCCAGTCTTTCTTGATATGTCAATCCCGCCATCCCGGGAATCAGTCTGATGAACCTTCGCTGCACTCCCTCAATAGCAAGAATGTCCTTGCTCAAGTTAGGAGACCAAAATTGTACACAATACTCCAGTTGTGGCCTCACCATGGCCCTGTACAACTGTAGTAACACCTCCCTGCCCCTGTACATTAGCATGGATAGAGGATTGGCTAACTAACAGAAAACAGAAAGTCGGGATAAATGATTCATTCTCGGGTTGGCAATCAGTAACCAGTGGGATGCCGCAGGGATCAGTACTGGGACCCCAACTATTTACAATCTATATTAATAACTTGGAAGAAGGGACTGAGTGTAATGTAGCCAAGCTTGCTGATGATACAAAGATGGGAGGAAAAGCGATGTGTGAGAAGGACACAAAAAATCTGCAAAAGGACATAGACAGGCCAATGAGTGAGCAAAAATTTGGCAGATGGAGTTTAATGTTGGAAAGTGTGAGGTCATGCACTTTGGCAGAAAAAATTCCAAGTGCAAGTTATTATTTAAATGTTGAAAGATTACAAAGTGCTGCAGTACGGCAGGACCTGGGGGTACTTGTGCATGAACCACAAAAGGTTTGTATGCAGGTACAACAAGTGATCAAGAAGGCCAATGGAATCTTGGCCTTTATTTCAAAGGGGATGGAGTATAAAAGCAGGGAAGTCTTGCTATAGTTATACATGGTAGTGGTGAGGCCACACCTGGAATACTGCGTGCAGTTTTGGTTAACATATTTATGAAAGGATATATTTGCTTTGGAGGCAGTTCAGAGAAGGTTCACTAGGTTGATTACGGAGATGAGGAAAGGCTGCATAGGTTGGTCCTCTACTCATTGGAATGCAGAAGAATGAGAGGTGATCTTATCGAAACGTATAAGATTATGAGGGGGCTTGACAAGGTGGATGCAGAGAGGATGTTTCTACTGATAGGGAGACGAGAACTAGAGGGCATGATCTTAGAATAAGGGCTGCCCATTTAAAACTGAGATGAGGAGAAATGTCTTCTCTCAGCGGGTTTAAATCTGTGGAATTTACTCCCTCAGAGAGCTATGGAAGCTGGGACATTGAATAAATTTAAGACAGAAATAGACAGTTTCTTAAACAATAAGGGGATAAGGGTTTATGGGGAGCGGGCGGGGAGGTGGAGCTGAGTCCTTGATCGGATCAGCCACGATCTTATTAAATGGCGGAGCAGTCTCGAGGGGCCATATGGCCTACTCCTGCTCCTATTTCTTAAGTTCTTATGCTCTTCCCCATCTCCAGTGCAGCCAGGCTCCTTGAAGCTCCTGAGGCAGACAGAATAAACAGAGTGAGTGAAGCAGAGCTTGAACCAAAGACTTAAATCTTCAGCCATCAAGCCTTAGATCTGTCGGCACTCAAACTTAACATGCAGAGGCTGATAATTTATTTCAACAGCAAGCATCCGTTTTGAAATTCAATGAGAAATAATGAATCTTTTTTATGGTAAAGCAGTAATAAAGTAATGATTTTCTTACCGAACCATATATTTTAGTATTTTTATTCTCACATTTCACCAAGTTTCCATTGCAATAAACCATGTATTCAGATTTCATTGCACACTAATGTGAGTGTTTAATATATCTTACTAGATATAAATGAGCACATTATTGCTTTAGTTATGGACACATTCATTAACAATAGATATTCATTTGCAATGTCATACGTGGGAACGGAAGGGAAAACAGCTCAAACTCATTAAAAAAAAAATAACATTCCAATTACGCTATTTGCCACACACCACCAACATAAATGTGTGAATCGTTGTAATTTTTCATAGTCGGTTTTTCCTTTTCCTAAGTATGGCTGTCTGCTCATTCTCCAACCGCGTTTGGAAGGAGCCTGTCATCGGAACAAAACACTGTCAGAAAAGGAGACATAACTGACAAAGTACATTGGGCTCAGTCCTATTAGTTCAGCACCACATACTGTGCGTTTATGTGCTAAACTGCAGTCCCTGAGTCACGACGCCCTCCCAAATCTATATCACCAACACTTATCACCATCGAATAGTGGAGGCCATTCGGCACATCGTGCCGGCTTTTTGAAAGAGCATTCCAATTAGTCCCATTCCCCCTGCGCCCCCCCCCTGCTCTTTCCCCATAACCCTGCAGAATTGTTTTCCTTTTAAATTAGTTATCCAATTCCCTTTTCAAAATTATTATTAAATCTGCTTCCCCCACCCTGTCAGGCAGTGCATTTCAGATCAGAGCAACTTGCTGCGTAAAAAAAAATTCCCTCATCTCTTGTCTGGCTCTTTTGCCAATTACCATAAATCTGTGTCCTCTGGTTACTGAACGTCCTGCCACTCGAAACAGTTTCTCCTTACGAACCCTATAAAAAATGATCATAATTTTGAACGCTTCTATTAAATGTTCCCTAAACATTCCCTGCTCTAAGGAAAAGATAAGAACAAAAGAACATAAGAAATAGGAACAGGAGAAGGCCATATGGCCCCTCGAGCCTGCTCCACTATTCAATAAGATCATGGCTGACCTGATCATGGACTCAGCTCCACTTCCCTGACCGCTTCCTATAACCCTTTATCCCCTTATCATTTAAGAAACTATCTATTTCTGTCATAAATTTATTCAATGTCCCAGCTTCCACAGCTCTCTGAGGCAGCGAATTCCACAAATTAACAACCCTCTGAGAGAAGACATTTCTCCTCATCTCAGTTTTAAATGGGCGGCCCCTTATTCTAAGACCATGCCCTCTAGTTCTGTTCTCCCTCATCAGTGGAAACATCCTCTCTGCATCCACCTTGTCAAGTCCCCTCATAATCTTATACATTTCGATAAGAACACCTCTCATGCTTCTGAATTCCAATAAGTAGAGGTCCAACCTACTCAACCTTTCCTCATAAGTCAACCCCCTCATCTCTGGAAAAAACCTCGTGAACCTTCTCTGAACTCTGAACTCCAAAGCAAGTATATCCTTTCGTAAATATGGAAACCAAAACTGCACGCAGTATTCCAGGTGTGGCCTCACCAATACCCTGTATAACTGTAGCAACACTTTTATAACGTGGTAAGTGATTGGCTGCTGATTGGTGAGTAGTTTTTCTTTTTCTTTATTAGTCGGTAACTTTTAACATTGTTGTCGCCAATTTAAGTGCATCTAAGGGTTAAGTCATGGCAGGACAGCTCGGTCATGTGATATGCTCCTCCTGTACCATGTGGGAACACGGGGACAACACCAGTGTCCCTGACGACTACATGTGCGGGAAGTGTGTCCACCTCCGGCTCTTGATGGTCCGCGTTGCGGAGTTGGAGCTGAGGGTGGATTCACTCTGGAGCATCCACGATGCTGAGAATGACGTGAGTATCACGTGTAGCGAGTTGGTCTTACCGCAGGAGAAGGGTCCACAGCCAGCGAGGGAATGGAAGACCAGCAGGAAGAGTAGTGCAAGGAAGGTAGTGCAGGGGTCCCTTGTGGTCATCCCACTGCAAAACAGATACACTGCTTTGAGTGCTGTTGAGGGGGATGACTCATCAGGAGAGGGCAGCAGCAGCCAAGTTCATGGCACCGTGGCTGGCTCTGTTGCACAGGAGGGCAGGAAAAAGAGTGGGCGAGCGATAGTGATAGGGGATTCAATTGTAAGGGGAATAGATAGGCGTTTCTGCGGCCGCAACCGAGACTCCAGGATGGTATGTTGCCTCCCTGGTGCAAGGGTCAAGGATGTCTCGGAGCGGGTGCAGGACATTCTAAAAAGGGAGGGAGAACAGCCAGTTGTCGTGGTGCACGTTAGTACCAACGACATAGGTAAAAAAAGGGATGATGTCCTACGAAATGAATTTAAGGAGCTAGGAGCTAAATTAAAAAGTAGAACCTCAAAAGTAGTAATCTCGGGATTGCTACCAGTGCCACGTGCTAGTCAGAGTAGGAATTGCAGGATAGCTCAGATGAATACGTGGCTTGAGCAATGGTGCAGCAGGGAGGGATTCAAATTCCTGGGGCATTGGAACCGGTTCTGGGGGAGGTGGGACCAGTACAATCCGGACGGTCTGCACCTGGGCAGAATCAGAACCAATGTCCTCGGGGGAGTGTTTGCTAGTGCTGTTGGGGAGGAGTTAAACTAATATGGCAGGGGGATGGGAACCAATGCAGGGAGATAGAGGGAAACAAAAAGGAGGCAAAAGCAAAAGACAGAAAGGAGATGAGGAAAAGTGGAGGGCAGAGAAACCCAAGGCAAAGAACAAAAAGGGCCATTGTACAGCAAAATTCTAAAAGGACAGAGGGTGTTCAAAAAACAAGCCTGTGTCTGAATGCAAGGAGTATCCGCAATAAGGTGGATGAATTAACTGTGCAAATAGATGTTAACAAATATGATGTGATTGGGATTACGGAGACGTGGCTCCAGGATGATCAGGGCTGGGAACTCAACATCCAGGGGTATTCAACATTCAGGAAGGATAGAATAAAAGGAAAAGGAGGTGGGGTAGCATTGCTGGTTAAGGAGGAGATTAAGGTAATAGTTAGGAAGGACATTAGCTTGGATGACGTGGAATCTATATGGGTAGAGCTGCAGAACACCAAAGGGCAAAAAACGTTAGTGGGAGTTGTGTACAGACCTCCAAACAGTAGTAGTGATGTTGGGGAGGGCATCAAACATGAAATTAGGGGTGCGTGCAATAAAGGTGCAGCAGTTATAATGGGTGACTTTAATATGCACATAGATTGGGCTAACCAAACTGGAAGCAATACGGTGGAGGAGGATTTCCTGGAGTGCATAAGGGATGGTTTTTTAGACCAATATGTCGAGGAACCAACGAGGGGGGAGGCCATCTTAGACTGGGTGTTATGTAATGAGAGAGGATTAATTAGCAATCTCATTGTGCGAGGCCCCTTGGGGAAGAGTGACCATAATATGGTGGAATTCTGCATTGGGATGGAGAATGAAACAGTTAATTCAGAGACCATGGTCCAGAACTTAAAGAAGGCTAACTTTGAAGGTATGAGGCGTGAATTGGCTGGGATGGATTGGCAAATGATACTTAAGGGGTTGACTGTGGATGGGCAATGGCAGACATTTAGAAACCGCATGGATGAACTACAACAATTGTACATTCCTGTCTGGCATAAAAATAAAAAAGGGAAGGTGGCTCAACCGTGGCTATCAAGGGAAATCAGGGATAGTATTAAAGCCAAGGAAGTGGCATACAAATTGGCCAGAAATAGCAGCGAACCTGGGGACTGGGAGAAATTTAGAACTCAGCAGAGGAGGACAAAGGGTTTGATTAGGGCAGGGAAAATGGAGTATGAGAAGAAGCTTGCAGGGAACATTTAGACGGATTGCAAAAGTTTCTATAGATATGTAAAGAGAAAAAGGTTAGTAAAGACAAACGTCGGTCCCCTGCAGTCAGAATCAGGGGAAGTCATAACGGGGAACAAAGAAATGGCGGACCAATTGAACAAGTACTTTGGTTCGGTATTCACGAAGGAGGACATGAACAACCTTTCGGTTATAAAAGGGGTCGGGGGGTCTAGTAAGGAGGAGGAACTGAGGGAAATCCTTATTAGCCGGGAAATTGTGTTGGGGAAATTGATGGGATTGAAGTCCGATAAATCCCCAGGGCCTGATGGACTGCATCCCAGAGTACTTAAGGAGGTGGCCTTGGAAATAGTGGATGCGTTGACAGTCATTTTCCAACATTCCATTGACTCTGGATCAGTTCCTATGGAGTGGAGGATAGCCAATGTAACCCCACTTTTTAAAAAAGGAGGGAGAGAGAAAACAGGGAATTATAGACCGGTTAACCTGACATCGGTAGTGGGTAAAATGATGGAATCAATTATTAAGGATGTCATAGCAGTGCATTTGGAAAGAGGTGACATGATAGGTCCAAGTCAGCATGGATTTGTGAAAGGGAAATCATGCTTGACAAATCTTCTGGAATTTTTTGAGGATGTTTCCAGTAGAGTGGACAAGGGAGAACCAGTTGATGTGGTATATTTGGACTTTCAGAAGGCGTTCGACAAGGTCCCACACAAGAGATTGATGTGCAAAGTTAGAGCACATGGGATTGGGGGTAGTGTACTGACATGGATTGAGAACTGGTTGTCAGACAGGAAGCAAAGAGTAGGAGTAAATGGGTACTTTTCAGAATGGCAGGCAGTGACTAGTGGGGTACCGCAAAGTTCTGTGCTGGGGCCCCAGCTGTTTACACTGCACATTAATGATTTAGATGAGGGGATTAAATGTAGTATCTCCAAATTTGCGGATGACACTAAGTTGGGTGGCAGTGTGAGCTGCGAGGAGGATGCTGTGAGGCTGCAGAGCGACTTGGATAGGTTAGGTGAGTGGGCAAATGCATGGCAGATGAAGTATAATGTGGATAAATGTGAGGTTATCCACTTTGGTGGTAAAAACAGAGAGACAGACTATTATCTGAATGGTGACAGATTAGGAAAAGGGGAGGTGCAAAGAGACCTGGGTGTCATGGTGCATCAGTCATTGAAGGTTGGCATGCAGGTGCAGCAGGCGGTTAAGAAAGCAAATGGCATGTTGGCCTTCATAGCAAGGGGATTTGAGTACAGGGGCAGGGAGGTGTTGCTACAGTTGTACAGGGCATTGGTGAGGCCACACCTGGAGTATTGTATACAATTTTGGTCTCCTAACCTGAGGAAGGACATTCTTGCTATTGAGGGAGTGCAGCGAAGGTTCACCAGACTGATTCCCGGGATGGCGGGACTGACCTATCAAGAAAGACTGGATCAACTGGGCTTGTATTCACTGGAGTTCAGAAGAATGAGAGGGGACCTCATAGAAACATTTAAAATTCTGACGGGGTTAGACAGGTTAGATGCAGGAAGAATGTTCCCAATGTTGGGGAAGTCCAGAACCAGAGGTCACAGTCTAAGGATAAGGGGTAAGCCATTTAGGACCGAGATGCGGAGGAACTTCTTCACCCAGAGAGTGGTGAACCTGTGGAATTCTCTACCACAGAAAGTTGTTGAGGCCAATTCACTAAATATATTCAAAAAGGAGTTAGATGAGGTCCTTACTACTCGGGGGATCAAGGGGTATGGCGAGAAAGCAGGAATGGGGTACTGAAGTTGAATGTTCAGCCATGAACTCATTGAATGGCGGTGCAGGCTAGAAGGGCCGAATGGCCTACTCCTGCACCTATTTTCTATGTTTCTATGTTTCTATACTCCATCCCCTTTGCAATAAAGGCCAAGATTCCATTGGCCTTCCTGATCACTTGCTGTACCTGCATACTATCCTTTTGTGTTTCATGCACAAGTACCCCCAGGTCCCACTGTACTGCAGCACTTGGCAATCTTTCTCCATTTAAATAATAACTTGCTCTTTGATTTTTTTTTGCCAAAGTGCATGACCTCACAATTTCCAACATTATACTCCATCTGCCAAATTTTTGCCCACTCACTTCGTCCGTCTATGTCCTTTTGCAGATTTTTTGTGTCCTCCTCACACATTGCTTTTCCTCCCATCTTTGTATCATCAGTAAACTTGGCTACGTTACACTCAGTCCCTTCTTCCAAGTCGTTTAAAGGGGTTGTAAATAGTTGGGGTCCCAGCACTGATCCTTGCGGCACCCCACTAGTTACTGGTTGCCAACCAGAGAATGAACCATTTGTCCCGACTCTCTGTTTTCTGTTAGTTAGCCAATCCTCTATCCATGCCAGTATATTATCCCCAACCCCATGAACTTATATCTTGTGCCCTATGTGGCACCTTGTCAAATGCCTTCTGGAATCCAAATATACCACATCCACTGGTTCCCCTTTATCCAACCTGTTGGTTACATCCTCAAAGAATTGCAGCAAATTTGTCAAACATATATGATGTAATTGGGATTACGGAGACATGGCTCCAGGGTGACCAAGGCTGGGAACTCAACAACCAGGGATATTCAATATTCAGGAAGCATAGACAGAAAGGTAAAGGAGGTGGGGTTGCTTTGCTGGTTAAAGAGGAGATTAACGCAATAGTAAGGAAGGACATTAGCTTGGATGATGTGGAATGTGTAGAGCTCCGGAACACCAAAGGAAAGAAAACGCTAGTGGGAGTTATGTCCAGACCACCAAACAGTTGTAGTGAGTTTGGGGATGGCATCAAACAGGAAATTAGGGATGCGTGCAAGAAAGGTACAACAGTTATCATGGGTGACTTTAATCTGCATACAGATTGGGCTAACCAAACTGGTAGCAATACTGTGGGGGAGGATTTCCTGGAGTGCAGACCAATATGTCGAGGAACCAACTAGAGAACTGGCCATCCTAGACTGGGTGTTGTGTAACAAGAGAGGATTAATTCGCAATCTTGTTGTGCGAGGCCCCTTGGGGAAGAGTGACTATAATATGGTAGAATTTTTCATTAAGATAGAGGGTGACACAGTTAATTCAGAGACTGGGGTCCTGAATTTAAAGAAAGGTAACTTCGATGGTATGAGACATGAATTGGCTAGGATAGACTGGTGAATGATACTTAAAGAGTTGATGGTGGATAGGCAATGGCAGACATTTAAAGATCACATGGATGAACTTCAACAATTGTACATCCCTGTCTGGCATAAAAATAAAACAGGGAAGGTGGCTCAACCGTGGCTAACATCGGAAATTAGGGATAGTGTTAAATCCAAGGAAGAGACATATAAATTGGCCAGACAAAGCAGCAAACCTGAGGACTGGGAGAAATTTAGAATTCAGTAGAGGAGGTCAAAGGAAAAATTAAGAGGAGAAAAATAGAGTATGAGAGGAACCTTGCAGGGAACATAAAAACTAAGTGCAATAGCTTCTGTGGATATGTGAAGAGAAAAAGATTAGTGAAGACAAATGTAGGTCCCTTGCAGTCAGAATCAGGTGAATTTATAATGGAGAACAAAAAAATGGCAGACCAATTGAACAAATACTTTGGTTCTGTCTTTATAAGGAAGACACAAATAACCTTCCAGAAATACTAGGGGACCAAGGGTCTACCGAGCAGGAGGAACTGAAGGAAATCCTTATTAGTCAGCAAATTGTGTAAGGGAAATTGATGGGACTGAAGACCGATAAATCCCCAGGATCTGATAGACTGCATCCCAGAGTACATAAGGAAGTAACCCTAGAAATAATGGATGCATTGGCGGTCATTTTCCAAAATTCTATGGACTCAGGATCAGTTCCTATGGATTGGAGGGCAGCTAATGTAACATCACTTTTTAACAAAGGAGGGAGAGAGAAAACAGGGAATTATAATCTGGTTAGCCTGACATCGGTAGTAAGGAAAATGTTGGAATTTATTAAAGATGTAATAGCAACACATTTGGAAAGGAGTGACAGGATCGATCCAAGTCAGCATGGATTTTTGAAAGGGAAATCATGCTTGACAAATCTTCTAGGATTTTTTGGACGTGTAACCCTAGTAGAGTGGACAAGGAAGAACCAATAGATGTGATGTATTTGGACTTTCAAAAGGCTTTTGACAAGGTCCCACACAAGAGATTAGTATGCAAAATTAAAGCACATGGTATTGGGGATAATATCCTGACGTGGATAGAGAACTGGTTGGCAGACAGGAAGCAAAGAGTAGGAGTAAACAGGTCCTTTTCAGAATGGCAGGCAGTGACTAGTGGGATACCGCAAGGTTCAGTGCTGGGACCCCAGCTATTCACAATGTACATTAATGATTTAGACGAAGGAATTGAATGTTATTTCTCCAAGTTTGCAGATGACACTAAGCTGGGTGGCAGTGTGAGCTGTGAGGAGGATGCTAAGAGGCTGCAGGGTTACTTCGACAGGTTAGGTGAGTGGGCAAATGCATGGCAGATGCAATATAATATAGATAAATGTGAGGTTATCCACTTTGTTGGCAAAAAACAGGAAGGCAGAATATTATCTGAATGGTGACAGATTAGGAAAAGGGGAGGTGCAACGAGACTTGGGTGTCATTGTACATCAGTCATTGAAAGTTAGCATGCAGGTACAGCAGGCGGTGAAGAAGGCAAATGGCATGTTGATCTTCATATCGGAGCAGGGAAATCTTTCTGCAGTTGTACAGGGTGAGGCTACACCTTGAATATTGTGTACAGTTTTGGTCTCCTAATCTGAGGAAGGACATTCTTGCTATTGATGGAGTGCAGCGAAGGTTCACCAGACGGATTCCTGGGATAGCAGGACTAACATATGAAGTAATTCTGATGGGATTGGACAGGTTTGATGCAGGAAGAATGTTCCCGATGTTGGGGAAGTCCAGAACCAGGGGTCATAGTTTAAGGATAAGGGGTAAGCCATTTAGGACCGAGATGAGGAGAAACTTCTTCACACAGAGAATTGTGAACCTGTGAAATTCTCTACCACAGAGAGTTGTTGAGGCCAGTTCATTAGGCATATTCAAAAGCGAGTTGGATGTGGACCTTACAGCTAAAGGGATCAAGGGGTGTGGAGAGAAAGCAGGAATGGGGTACCGAAGTTGCATGATCAGCCATGATCATATTGAATAGTGGTGCAGGCTCGAAGGGCTGAATGGCCTACTTCTGCATCTATTTTCTATGTTTCTATGTTTCTAAGCAGAGTAAGACCTAGTTAGTACTTGGAAAGGAGTCCGACTGGAAATACCAGGTGCTTTAAACATTTGCTGCCACCACAGGCTGCTCGCAACATTCACACTGCCGTCAACCAATCAACAAACTGTTCACTTCTCCCTCCTGCATTCAATTTCTGTTGATGTGTGTGAGCACCCAGGCTGCGACTTTCCGTCTTCAGACCCTGTGCGTCGATGGTGTGCACTGTCGACGTATTTCTTCCGCCATCAGTACTGCCTCAATTATGACATGCAGCTCCTGTTTGTGAACCTGGGAGGTGGACGGGTCTCCATGTGGGGGCTGCCTGTCTTTTACAAGGAGCTCATCAGGGTCTGGAACATAACCGCCACCAAACGCAGTTCTCTGCCGTCTGGAGTGGCAGCTGTCCATCGGGAGCCGCTGCTCAGGAATCCGCACCTCCACGACCACGGTTTGAGGTGGCAGGCGTACGAGAGGGTTGTGGGTGGCGAGGTGACCAGGGTCAGGGACCTGCTCGATGGCGGAGGAGCGGGCTGGATGGCACCTGAGGAGCTGGCACGGTGCCTAAACTGGGCCAACGTCCGCCGCGTGGCCGATGCCATCGAGTAGCTAAAAACGGCACTGAGCCCTGACTCTGTTAGGTGTCGAGGAGGCTCAAGCACGTGGGCGATCCCGTCTGAACTGACCCCCACCCAGACGGAATTCCTCATCGGCGCCAAGCCCCGAAACCTCCCTCGGGAGCTGGTGGCTCACAACTTGAGCTTCCTCGGGGAAATCCCCTCCATGCCTTTCAGTTCTGCATGGAGGGATTTCCTGTATGGGCTGCTCCTGTCACTCTGTATGAACACCGGCCACTACTGCACATCACTGAAGATTACGATAGTAATTGTAACTGGTATCCTTGGCTTTATAAACAGAGGCATTGAGCAAAAAGTGAGGAAGTTATGATAAACCTTGCCATCCTCGTCTGCCATCCAGACACACCATGGCGCACCATCTTGCCATCCGGATGAGGCGGTCCCCAATGGAGTGCATTCTATGCGGGTGTCCTCCCACTATTTATTGGGGACTTGTCCTGGAAGGTGGTGCACGGGGCAGTCCCGAGCATTCGATTTTTAATTCGGTTCATGGACTCCCAGGCGGCCTACAATTTCTGCGGTCTGGAGAAGTCCATGTTCCGTGTTGTATGTGTGAGGTTGCAGCATTTCTTCCATTATTTGAAGAGGCTGCTCCTCAAATTCTGGTTGCACTTCAGTCTCACACTCCTGATCTTTAGGCACCCTGTGCGGAGGGGAGAGGGTAGGTCCGAGGACCTCCTCAGGGGACTGCTCCTGGGCATGGCCAAGGGGGCCATCAGCCGGTCCAGGCAGCGGGCGCTCGAGGGGGTCATTCAGCCCGACTGCCTGCCTCTCTTCCACGGTTACATCCGAGCCAGGGTGTCCCTGGAGATGGAGCACGCGGTGTCCACCGGTATGCTCGCAGCCTTCCGCAAGAGGTGGGCGCCGGAGGGAGTGGAGTGCATCATCACCCCCGGCAACCAAATTTTAATTTGATCTGTTTAGTGTCTAAAGTTTAATTGGTTTATGTGTCAGTTTTGGTGCCCCTTTAATGGCCCCAAGTTTCGGCCTCAGTTGCTCCTGATTTTTAGGAGCAACTGGTGTAGAACGGAGTATCTTAGAAATCAGAATTCTCGGCATTTAGTTTGCTCCAGTTCTAGTCAGTTAGAACAGTTTCACTTTGGAACAGAATTTTTTTTCAAAAGGGGGCGTGTCCAGCCACTTACGCCTGTTTTCAAAATTTCAGCAGTGAAAACTTACTCCAAACTAACTTAGAATGGAGTAAGTGAAGATTTTTGTACGCTGGAAAAAACCTTGTCTACACTTTAGAAAATCAGGCGTAGGTTACAAATTAGGCGTAGGGAACAAGGTGGGGGGGAGTGGGGGGAAGGGAAGTCATTAAATTCTACAATCAATCCTTAGTTATACTTATACAAATATTATACAAATAAATCCAACCTAAATAAAAATTTATAAGCAATGAAAAGATTAAATAAACCATGTTCTTATCTGTGTGAAATAGCAGCAGCCTTCGAGCTGCTGTGCTTCAGGCAGGCCTTTCATGTTGGAGGCAGGCAGGGGTGTGGCGTCAGTGTCTCGTCGGCAGCGGCAGCAAGCAGCCTTCAAGCTGAGCTGCGGTGCTTGAAGCATGCCTTCATTCTCTTCGTGGCTGGCCGCGAAGAAGCAACACCGGATGGACTCGAGGCCATTCAGCCATGAGATAGCAGCGGCGTCAGTGGCTGGCCGGCAGCCAGCCGAAGAATCAGCAGCGGACCGACGTGAGGCCATTTGGCCATGAGATAGCAGCGGCGTCAGTGGCTGACTGGCAGCCGAAGAATCAACGCAGGACACACGCAGCTCATTAAGGTTCTTGAGGCCATTCGGCCACGCTTTAGGGGCGGCGTCGGTGGTTGGCCGGCAGCCAAAGGATCAGCAGCGGACGGACGTGAGGCCATTCGGCCATAGGATATCAGCAGCGTCAGTGGCTGGCCGGCAGCCGAAGAATCAACACGGGACACACGCAGCTCTTTAAGGTGCTTGAGACCATTCGGCCACGCTTTAGGGGCGGCGTCAGTGGCTCGATGGCAGCCGAAGATACAGCAGCAGCCTTCGAGCTGTGAGGGGTCTGAGGCCATTTGGATAGGGAGAGGCAGACACATCGACAGTTTTATACTTAAATTAGCAGTATGGGTGCTGCATTATCAACACCATGTATTATGCAATGGTTCGCCATCAATTCACTGCATAGGAGAGAATTGATTCGAGCTCACTGCACCAAGAACGTCGTAGCCCGTAGGTTGATGGGCAGGAGACCTTACCCACGTCAACAATATCGAACCAGGCGCTCGTACCTGGACATGAGCGAGGCTGATTGTGTGAAAAGGCTGCGTTTTCACAGAGAAGTTGTCACTGAGATCTGTGATATGGTGAGAGCAGATTTGCAGGCCAGAAGCAGAATGCCAACTGCCTTGTCTGTTGAAGTGAAGGTAACAGCTGCACTTTCTTTCTATGCCTCGGGATCGTTTCAGGCTACAACTGGAGATGTGTGTGCCATCTCTCAACGTGCAATACATGCCTGCGTTTACCAGGTCACGGCTGCACTGTATGTGCGAAGGAATGACTTCATCAATTTCCCAATGACCGCACAAGCGATCCATGAGAGGGCTGTGGGCTTCTTCAGGATTGCCGGCTTCCCAAAGGTACAGGGCTGCATTGATTGTACCCACATAGCCTTGCGAGCACCTGTGGAGGAATCTGAGCAGTACCGAAATAGGAAAGGCTTCCACTCTATCAATGTGCAGCTCGTGTGTGACGACAAGCAGCGCATCATGTCAGTCGATGCGAGATACCCTGGCAGCACCCACGATGCGTTCATCCTACGTGACAGCGTTGTATCTGACATGTTTGAGCAGCAGCCAGAAGGGCAGAGCTGGCTACTGGGAGTCAAAGGGTACAGCCTGACCACCTGGCTCATGACGCCCCTACGCGTGACACGGACAGAAGCTGACCGTCAATACAACATGGCGCACATTGCGACACGCAGCATCATTAAGAGGACCATTGGCATATTGAAACAGCGATTCCGATGCCTGGACCATTCCGGAGGACAGTTGCTATACTCTCCTAAGATTGTCAGTCACTTCACTGTTATGTGCTGCATGCTTCATAACTTAGCCATCATGAGGCAGCAGGAGCTGGTAGTGGAACCAGAAGACCCACGTGAGGGTCCAGTGCATGATGATAGTGTTACGGAAGACCAGGATGTGGATGATAACGACAATCAGGAAAGCATGCAAGTGCCTGATGCCGAAGCACGAGGTCGGAGGAGGGCCGTCCATCGTGCCCCTTTAACGATTGCTCGAGCCTTGCGCCAGCAGCTCATCCGTGAACGCTTCAACTACTGATGCCTGAGGGCTCTGCGACCACTTTTGCGTATGGACATGTTTATTCTTTGCAGTTGTTCCAACGTTGTGTTGTGTTAATGGAACATGAAATAGTTATAATGAAAAAATATTTTATTGAAAAGTTAACGTCACTCTAATAAAATATTTGTTGTATCAAACTATACTTTTTAATATGACTCTTGAAGATCACTTAAAAAACTTTAAGATCACTAATAAATTTGTAAAGATACAAAAGTTACAAATCACTTTTTATGTGAAAAATTTTACACTCTAAGATCACTTACATTTCAAGATCACTTTTTAGATGCAAAATTAAATAATTTACAGAATGTGAGAGCATTTACACTATAAGATCACTTGAAAACCCTGAGATCACTTATATGTTGTAAAGTTACAAAACTTACAAAACAGTTTCATTGTGAAAAATCTTACACTCTGAAGAACACTTCAACTTCAGGATCACTTTTTAGGTGCAAAATTAAATAAGATACAAAAAAATGTGAGAGCATTTACACTATAAGATCACTTAAAAACCATAAGATCCCTTATAAGTTGTAAAGTTACAAAACTTACAAAACAATTTCAATTTGAAAAACGCTACTACAGCTACATCAAGAACAAGAACAAAAGCAGCAAAGAAAGGCTGCAACCATATCTCATCCACATCTCAGTGAATGTTCACTTCCTCATGAGGGTGTCATTTGATTGGCTGGGCTGTGTGCCCTTATTGCAGCAGCTACCTCAACCAGGCCCTCCCTGACGGCCTGTGCCGACACTTGCATGCCCTCCCTGATGGCCTGTGCCGTCATTTGCATGCCCTCCCTGATGGCCTGTGCCGTCATTTGCATGCCCTCCCTGATGGCCTGTGCCGTCGATTGCACTCCCTCGGACATTCCCCCCCTAAGTTCCCATGTCATTACTGCTATTTCTCCCGTCAGGACCGTCAACTCTTCACCTACTGCACTGACGCCACTGATGAGTGATCGGGTAAGCTCATTGGTCTCCATACCCAATGCCACAACCTGAGTCGCATCTGTTGCACGCTGCATCTCAGGAGAGCGTGTCTCCAATCTCCTTCTCCTCTGCCTGGGTCTGCCTTGTGGCACCACTGCACTGGGAGGCGCGGGCACGGACGGTGGATGCTCAGTGATGCAAGCGGCACCACTACACAGGGAGGCACAGGCTGGGACTGTGGAACGCTCTGTGTTCCAGACGGCTGAACTGGACGGAGAGGCTCGGGCTGGAATAGACATAGACATAGACATAGAAAATAGATGCAGGAGTAGGCCATTCGGCCCTTCTAGCCTGCACCACCATTCAATGAGTTCATGGCTGAACATTCAACTTCAGTACCCCATTCCTGCTTTCTCGCCATACCCCTTGATCCCCCTAGTAGTAAGGACCTCATCTAACTCCTTTTTGAATATATTTAGTGAATTGGCCTCAACAACTTTCTGTGGTAGAGAATTCCACAGGTTCACCACTCTCTGGGTGAAGAAGTTCCTCCGCATCTCGGTCCTAAATGGCTTACCCCTTATCCTTAGACTGTGACCTCTGGTTCTGGACTTCCCCAACATTGGGAACATTCTTCCTGCATCTAACCTGTCTAACCCCGTCAGAATTTTAAATGTTTCTATGAGGTCCCCTCTCATTCTTCTGAACTCCAGTGAATACAAGCCCAGTTGATCCAGTCTTTCTTGATAGGTCAGTCCCACCATCCCGGGAATCAGTCTGGTGAACCTTCGCTGCACTCCCTCAATAGCAAGAATGTCCTTCCTCAGGTTAGGAGACCAAAACTGTACACAATACTCCAGATGTGGCCTCACCAATGCCCTGTACAACTGTAGCAACACCTCCCTGCCCCTGTACTCAAATCCCCTTGCTATGAAGGCCAACATGCCATTTGCTTTCTTAACCGCCTGCTGCACCTGCATGCCAACCTTCAATGACTGATGTACCATGACACCCAGGTCTCTTTGCACCTCCCCTTTTCCTAATCTGTCACCATTCAGATAATAGTCTGTCTCTCTGTTTTTACCACCAAAGTGGATAACCTCACATTTATCCACATTATACTTCATCTGCCATGCATTTGCCCACTCACCTAACCTATCCAAGTCGCTCTGCAGCCTCACAGCATCCTCCTCGCAGCTCACACTGCCACCCAACTTAGTGTCATCCGCAAATTTGGAGATACTACATTTAATCCCCTCATCTAAATCATTAATGTACAGTGTAAACAGCTGGGGCCCCAGCACAGAACCTTGCGGTACCCCACTAGTCATTGCCTGTCATTCTGAAAAGTACCCATTTACTCCTACTCTTTGCTTCCTGTCTGACAACCAGTTCTCAATCCATGTCAGTACACTACCCCCAATCCCATGTGCTCTAACTTTGCACATCAATTTCTTGTGTGGGACCTTGTCGAACGCCTTCTGAAAGTCCAAATATACCACATCAACTGGTTCTCCCTTGTCCACTCTACTGGAAACATCCTCAAAAAATGGTGGAATGCTCTGTGTTGCAGACAGCAGAACTAGAGGGAGAGGCTCAGGCTGGAACGGTAGGACGCTCTGTGTTGCAGACGGCAGTACTAGAGAGAGAGGCTTGGGCTAGGATGGTGGGGCGCTTGGTGTTCCAGATGACAGCACTCGAGTGCGAGCCGTGGGCTGAGATGTTGGACGAATGGGTGTAAACTGCTCCATGATATCAGCAGCAACACTGGGACCCGAAGCGTCGGAATCAAAACCATAGTAGGTGGAACCAGAATCTATGCGAGAGGGAGGCACAGGCTCGGATGGTAATGCACTAACTGTAGAATGCTGCATTATACCAGCAGCACCACTGGGACCCGCAACATCGGAAGCGAAACCATGGAAGGTGGAACCAAGACCTATGCTCGGGGTTGAAACTCTGATGCCCCTTGATGGGGGCTCATAAACATTAAATTGGAAGCTCTCCCCTGCAGACATTTCAGTCATCACTGCCATCATCCAGTCTGGATCATCCGCAGCTGGTTGTACTGGTTCTTGTTCTGTACCCTCAGGATCCTCAGGGTTGGCAGCAGCAGCATCGTCATCATCGTCATCATCATCATCATCATCATCATGTTCTGCAAAATACATCAGAACAGTCAGATGCTTAACAACAAGGGAGGGAGCTGGATGGGTGGCATGAGTACTCTCACACATAGCAGGTTAGGCAGCAGGTTGATTTAAAGGGCCACGATGCATTTTCAAGACTTACCCTCTTCCTCGCGTGCTGTACCAATTGCTTTTCTCCATGTACGACTCATCATAGCAGCTACCCTTTGTTCCAAGGATGTCAGTGGATGCAGATCGGGCATGCCTCCTCCTGTCCGAGTTGCCTCCCTTTTGTTGTGGGCCAATTTCTTCTGCAAAGAGTAAAATATAACTTTTTAGAGTGTGTCAGTCTGCAAGGTGGGACATACAGATAGCCAGGTTACAATTATGATTAAATTAAAAATGGGAAATATTACTTACACTAACTACTTGACCAAGGTCGTGCCATTTCTTTTTACACTGGCTTCCAGATCTCCTGGTATGCACCACTGCGCAGTAATCTTCTGCAACTTGGTTCCAGCGTTTCTTCATTTCTTTAGGTGGCACTTTTATGCGACCTCTGTTGTTGGTATCTAGCTCCTGCCATCTCTGCTCAATTACGTTGACTAATATCTCTACTTCCTCATGCAAGAAATTCTTTGTTCTTGGTGGACGTTGATCCATTGCAAAGTTGAATTGGCACTCTTCTTTCTCAAAACACACAGTCCTTAATTTGCATGCACCAATGCAGCACCCGTTCTGCAAGTTTAGCAGTGAAAAGCTGAACTCACTGATTTCAGCAGGTGATTTATTCAACAGTGCTGCTAAAAGCACTCCCTCACACACAGAAATATCACAAAAATTAAATTACAAGCCTTTGAAGGGGACCAAGAAACAAATCTTCATTTTTTCTCCAGTCCTTTTAAAAATGGCCGAGTGCCAATGCTTGTTTGACACTGCGCGTGCGCGCACGCTCCAACGCGCACGCGCAGGGTTGCCGGCACCACGAAGGTTCATTTAAATTGGACCCGCCCTCCACTACTTACAGAATCGGCGCGAGTGTTTGGCTCCGCCCCCCGCTGAGAAGAGCGCGCCGCGCCAAGCAGAGATCGAGCTCCGAGGAGCCGGAGAATATCGGAGTATTTTTTTAGCGCGAAGAACAGGTGTCCAGCTCGGAGGTGCGCCGTTTTCGGCGCGGGCCAAAACTTGGGGCCAAAAAGTGGGCATTTGATTTACAGGTTCAACTGAAATAGTTATAGAACTGTTGAGTTCGAAGTGGCTTAGCCAGTCACGTGATGTTCACAAGACTCAATAAAACCCCAGTCAATTGGGTTTGGGGGATGCACGATGAGGTATGCTGTTGTGAGCCTAGTGGATGCACTGGTAACGTGCAGTGTGATTGTTAAACCTTTGCTAATAAACCAACTAGCTCTTAATGGCAATGTGTTGCTGTGAATTCTTAAGCAAAGTACCCATTAAGCAAAGACATTACACTCACCATACTTCATCTCGATCTATCAACATATCCTTCTAATCCTTTCTCCCTCATGTACTTCTCTACATTGCAACAGGGACTACACTTCAAAAGTAGTCAATTGTGTTTTTTGATGTCTGAGTTCGCTGTATAAATTCAAGTCTTTCTTTCTGATCTAGCTTCCCCTATTGGCCACAATGCTCCAGCTATGGCCTAACCAATGTTTTATTAAGGTTTATCAAAACTTCCTCACTTTTTGCTTCATGCCTCTGTTTATAAAGCCAAGGATACCAGTTACAATTGCTATTGTAATCTTCAGTGATGCACAGTAGTGGCCGGTGTTCATACAGAATGCTGGAGGCTGAGTTTAAAGACCAGGCATGAAACGCGGCCTAACGTGCGGCCAGCCTACCCGGCAGTGGCAGCGGGAATGCCCAGCTGGTCCTCATTAACTTCCTGACTTCCCGACCAAAGCAGCAGGGGAGCCTGGCCAATAGAAGCGGGCGGCAGGAAGCTGCTGTTGGAGACCAGATGGAAAGCTCCCCTGCGCATTAACCTAAGTAGTCAAGAGGGGAGTTAGGGAGGGGGTCACAGTTGGGGGAGGGGCATGAAATGCAGGGGAGGCCCTAGGTTTTAAAAAAGATTTCAAGGATGCAAAGAAGATTTACAAGAATGATAACCAGAAATACGAGGGAAACCTATCAGGAAAGGATGAACAGGCTGGGTCTGATTTCTCCTGGAAAGAGAAGGCTGAGGGGGGACCTAATAGAGGCCTTTAAAATTATGGAAAGTTTTCATAGAGTAGATACAGAAAGAGTATTTCCACTTGTGAGGAAGAGCATAACTAGAGGCCATCAATATAAGATAGTCACCAAGAAATCCAATAGGGAATTTAGAAGAAATTTCTTTACCCAAAGATTAGTGAAAATGTGGAACTTGCTGCCACAGGAAGTGGTTGAAGTGAATAGTATTGAATCATTTAAGAGGAGGCTAGACAAGCAAATGAGGGAGAAGGGAATAGAGGGTTATGCTGAGAGATTTAGATAAAGAAAGACGGGAGAAGGCTCGAGTGGAGCATAAACGCCGGCATGGACTGGTTGGGCCGAATGACCTGTTTCTCTGCTGTAGATTCCATGAATGTTTCCCCATGGGACTGGGAGGAGAACTCTCTACTCCTTATGGCCCACAACAAAACTGCAAAACATTTTAAGTAACTTACCTTGATGGGACTCTTCTGGCCCGGGCTCCACTTCCCGACAGGTTGGGACTGGCGAGAAAGGGACCAAAGTCCGTGTCGGCCTCGGGGTTAAGATTGCACTTTGGCCCCAACGATATCATCAGAGCCTAAGCAGCATATTTACAGATGACACCGTCGGCTTCGGATAGCGTCCATGGCGCCTGTAATTTTAAAATATCGCAGGTGGCAATTGGGCAGAGGGCCAGTGCATCAGTTTTCCACTCTAATTAATCTGACACCACAACCCCAACCCCATTCCTGTTGATCTGGGTGGAGTTACAATCCCTGCAAACCCCTCCCACCCCCCACGCCCCCTCTCTTATGAATCCTCTCAACTGATGAATGATATAAAAAATGGCCAATTTTCCTCACAAGTTCCGAATGGAATTGCAACTTTGCTCTATATTGTAGCAGCCATAGCTCAGTGGATCGCACTCTCACCTCTCAGTCAGAAGGTTGTGAGTTCCAGTCCCACTCCAGGGACTTGAGACCTAAAATCTTGGCTGACACTCCCAGTGCAGTGCTGAGGGAGTGTTACACTGTCGGGATGCCATCTTATGGATTAGATGTTATACCGAGGCCTCGTCTGCTCTCTCAAGTGGATGTAAAAGATCCCACGGCACTATTTTGAAGAAGAGCAGGGGAGTTATCCCCAGTGTCCTGGCCAATATATAGACGGAGCTATTTGCACTAGAAAATGCTCTGATTGGCTCTCCATGATCACATGTGCTGATTGGTCCCCTTGGAGGATAAGCCACACCCAGAAGTTTCTCTGGAATGTGTAATTGGAACCACCCAGCCCAAGATCTGAGTGAGTTTGCAAAGTGTAATTCGATCCATTCTGACTTCAGAACCCAGAGAAGATAGAGCTCACAAACCCAGCACAAGTTCCTGAAACCTCCCGCCGAAGTTCAAGCGTCCCCTCAGCCTAAGTTCCTGACCCCACACAGCTCAAGTTCATCCCTCCCTCGCCCAGCCCAAGTTCCTGACCCCATCCCAGCCCATGTCCCTGATATTACCCACCCCCTGCCCCGCCATAGATGGGGCATTGTATGTGGGTCACAGATTGTTAACAGGTTTATTGGGTATGAAGTGAATAGTGACAGTGTCGAGAGTTCCGGATTTCATCCACTCCAATGATATCTCTTTTAACACATACATCAAGCTTTCAAAGAAATCAGGTATGGGTGTTATAGTGTATGTAGGCACCTTGAGTAATGACTCCATGAGGCAGGGTATGATATTAAACTGTGTAGACCTGTGGTCCTTTATTTGCAGCAAATGATTAAGGACAACAAGCTGTGAGTTCCTTTTTATACTGGGTAACCTGGAGTGTACAGGTAACCCTTAGGTCTCCAGCAGCAGCACCCTCTGGAGTGCAGGTAAGGTGTGTACAGTGTAAGGGTACATTCAGTGCTGCATAACAGTGTTACAGGTATCACACAGTAAACAGGCATGCATATACAACAGGTGTAAAGTGGGTTGGAAGAACATGATCCTCTTTCCTGAGTTCCCTCTCTCCCCTCTGATCCTTCTTCCGCTTCCCCTCTCTCTCCCACCCCCCCAGTCTCTCATTCGCCCTCCCCTCCGTCGCTCTCTCTCCCACCCTGCCTCTCTCACCCCACCCGCCTCTCTCACCCACCTCGTCTCTCTCACCCCACCCCGTCTCTCTCAACCCACCCTGTCTCTCTCATCACATCCCGTCTCTCTCACCACACCCCGTCTCTCTCACCCCACCCCATCTCTCTCACCACATCCTGTCTCTCTCACCACACCCTGTCTCTCTCACCACATCCTGTCTCTCTCCCTCCCCCATCTCTCTCTGTCCCCCTCGACTCTCTCCCTCTCTCTAACCACCCATCTTTATACCCCCCCACCCCCCGTCTCTCCTCCAACCGCTACTCTCTTGCTCTCTTGCCCCTGGCTCTCTCTCTCTCCCCTCCCATCTCTCTCCCATCCCCATCTCTATCTCTCTCTCTCCCACTCCCGTCTCTCTCTCTCTTGCCCCCCCTGTCTCTCTCCCTCCCCACCAATCTCTCTCCCCCCCCACCCCTATCTCTTTCTCTGCTCTCACGCCTGCTCTCTCCCCCTCCTGTCCCGGCTCTCTCTCTCTCTCTCTCTCTCCGCCATCTCTCTCTTTAACTCCCCCCCCGTCCCGCTCTCCCCACCCCCGTCTCTCTCCCCCTCCCATCTCTCCCTCTCCCATCACGTCTCTCTACCTCTCTCCTCCAACCCCTCCATGTCTCTTTCTCTCTCGCCACTCCGTCTCTCTGACACCTCTGTCTCTATCTCACCCTTCCACCCAGTCTCTCTTTCTCTCTCTCCCCCATCTCTCTCTCCCCAAACATCCGTCTCCCTCTCTCTCTCTCCCAGAATCTCTCTCTCTCCCTCCTCCCACATCTCTCTCTTCCCCCATCTCTCTCTTTCTCTCTTCCCCCTGTATCTCTTTCCCTCGCTCCCCCCGTCTCCCTCTATTTTCCCACCCTGTCTTTCCCTCTCTCTCCCCCCGTCTCTTTCTCTCCCTCCCCCCCCATCTCTTTCTCTCCCCCCCATTTCTGTCCCTCTCCCTCGTCTCTCTCTCTCCCCCCCCACCACCATCTCTCTCTTCCCCCTCTCTGTGTTTCTCTCCTCCCCATGTCTCACTCTCTCTCTCTTCCCCCCATCTCTCTCCCTCTGTCACTTTCCCCCCTTGTCTCTCTCTCTCCCCCCTCCATGTCTCTCTCCCTCACCCCCATGTGTCTCTCTCTTCCCCACATGTCTCTTTCTCTTCCCTCCACCTCCCTCCCCTCTCCCTGAGTTTCTCTTTCCCCCACCATGTGTCTCTATCTCCCGTCCCCCTCTCTCTCGCCTCTCCCATCCCCCCGTCACTCTCTCTCAACCCCCCATCTCTCTCTCTCTCCTCCCATCTCTTTCTACCCCCCCAGTGTCTCTTCCACCCCGACTCTGTCTCCCTCCTGTATCTCTGTCACTCCTTCCCGTCTTTCTCTCCGCCCTTCCATCTCTCTCTCTCTCTCTCTTTCTCCACCCCGTGCCTTTCTTTCTCTCTCCCACCTTCTCTCTTTCTCTCCCCCCCCACCTCTCTCTCACTCCCTCCCGTCCTTCTCTCCCCCTCCCATCTCTCTCTGTCTCTCTTGCCCCCCCACCCCAGTCTCTCTCTCTCTCTCCAATTACCTCCGATGTTGTCTCTCCCACAGAAGGCCGCAAAAATGTTCCAAGTCATGCAAAAGCCTCCAGCTCCAGATCCAGTGGCAGCGGACTCCACGCGACTCATGGCCCCATGTCCGACTTCCGGCTTCTTCGTATGGCGCACTGCGCATGTGCGACCGAATCGAGGGCCCATGCTCAAAAAGGGGGTGGAGTCCAATGTACGCATGCGCAGAAGGACACACAAAAAACTAGTACAAATAGTCATTATAGAAATGCAAGTCATTCTATTTATTTTGGGCCAGTTGTGTTTCTCAAAGCAGTGTGCGGATATCAATCTGCGTTGATACAGTCCTTGGACAGTCTGATAGGTTTGTCCAGCTTAATTTGCTGACTGTAACAAGCCTTCCATCTAGCCAACGTCACTAAAAACAGATTATCTGGTCATTTATCTCATTGCTGTTTGTGGGAGCTTGCTGTGCTCAAATTGGTTGCTGCGTTTTCTACATTACAACAGTGACCGCACTTCAAAAAGTATTTCACTGGGTGAAAAGCGCTTTAGCACATTGTTAAAGGCGGTATGTAAATGCAAGTTCTTACTCTTTTTTCTTAGAGTGACTCGGGATGCGCAATAAATGTGTCAGTGTCAGCAGGATCCACATCACAGAAATGGAATTGTATGGGAAGATTATGACTCTTTTCAAACTCATGCAGGTTTCTAGCAAAATGCAAACCTACTATCCAGGTTCTTTTGAATGTACTGCGATATGTATGCTTGTGTTAGTCGGCACATTATTTGTGTTACATTTACAGCAGACATGTGTCTGTGCCTCTTTAAATCCAGTTTAACTATCCCCACAGACTGTGAGAGTGTCTCTATCTCAGTGCCTACTCTCACTTTACCAATTCCTTCAGCGTATTTCTCAGTGGGTTTAACTAAATTGCCTGCAGAAGTCTTCAAAGTCCCTTTTATTTTTTTTCCCCACAGACCAAATAAGACAAGGTAAAGCTTAATGTGTACCATTGCGCTTTGCACTTTACCCTTCATCTTTTGGTTTCTCACAGTTGCTAAAAAAATGATATCCCGGACTGAGTTAGAATGCAACATTTCTTTCTTTTTCTCTAATAAGCATAAAATAGCGGTTACCATGTCTACAAGCTATTACTGAACTCAATTACACTTCCCTGCTGAGGAATATAATAGGGCTCTGTATACCTTTAAAAGATGTCAAGGCTGTTTCAAAGAGGCCGTGTCCCTGGAGTGGGAAAACAGCTGGGCAGTTGCATGTTGATGATATTTTATCAGCACAACATGCTTATGCGGTTGTGATGTACAAAATCGAAATATCTGACAATCGAGTGGAAAAGTCTCATTTTGCATGTTTTTGATGAAGGTGAGCGTACTAAAAATAAACAACTCTGACGCTCGCCATCATTTCTGTTGTCCAACAGCTGCAATGAAACTCAGAACTTAGGTAAGCTCTTAAGTTCCACAGAAACTGCCATCACCCAACATAGCAGTAATAGTGTCCCGGTGTGATTTAGCAGCACCGCCTTATGAGGCTGAAGGATAAGCTGGGAGGCTGGGATCAACTCACTGAGCACCTGCAGACCCCATTTCTACTGGAACTCCCAGTGGTAGTTGTGATATATCCTTACCACATCACTAAGAAGCACACTGCACAAGATGGCTCTTACACAGAAAACTATCATGTGAATTTACCACATGATTCTTTATTATTTACATCAATATTTGCATTACCACAGTAGTCCACTAGGGGGAGCTCTATTATACTTCTCCCTCCTTATTGAAGAAGTAATCATAAAAAAATAATCATCATACACAACAAAAGATATGGACTTATTTTTCCATATTTACAAATCAAACTTAACCACTGTTTTTCTGTTTCGAAGATGATATCTTTGCTCTCGAACAGAATCTTTCAATCTTGTTTTAGGACTTAGAATCATTCTAGAATGATCCTGAGGAAAGTTTTTCTCCAAGGGCAATCCTTGATCTACCTTTTGATTCTCTACAACTTCAGACTGTTTTTCTGCCTGAGTCAGACTCAGATTTAAATTCTGACTTTCGTATGGATTTGTTTCTAGTGCATCTGATGTAGGATTTGCTACGGGTACTCTACTTGTAACAAGACTATCTGAGTCATTAGAAATAATTGAATCATTTCAACTTTCAACTCTTTCCATATCTGCAGGTAAAACATGATCAATGTGAACAAACCTAACATTTCAATGATCAAACATCTTGAGCAAATATGTGCGAGCACCACATATCTTCACTATTCTTCGTGGTAACAACTTTAACCATTTATGGTGATGGTTCTTCATTCTAACTTTCTGAATCAATTTCACACTTCTCTCTCTTACCTAATTCTATCCTGATTCTCTTTCTGTCTTAATTGTTTCTCTTCTACTGACTATACCAAGGTTAGCTTTAACAACGAGGACCAGGTTTGTGGCTGTCGTTTGAGAAACAACTCTGCTGGTGTTCTACCAGTAGTTGTATGAGGAGTATTACGATAAGTAATCAGAAAATTTGCTAGTTTGTGGTCCAACAACATCTATCATTTCATTGGATTTGGATCCAACATTTGCTTGATGATGGCTCGTTTTACAATTCACTGTGCGCTATGCTACACCATTTGAAGCAGGGTGGTATGGTGGACCTTTCGGATGTTTCACACCATTTCTGCTCATGAACTGTGCAAATTCTTCTGAACAAAATTGCAGCCCACTATCAGACACAATTTCTTCTGGGAGGCCATATGACGAAAACAATCTTGGCAAATTGTCTATTGTTTTACTTGTTATTTTCCACATTGGAAACACCTCTACCAACTTCGAATGACCTGTCAATCACAATGAACAACTATTGTCCTTCTAGCTCTGTAAAATCTACTTGTAACCTTTGCCACACCCTAGGAGGCCATTTCCATGGCTGTAATGGTGCCATTGGTGGTTTCATGCTTATCGATTGACATGTTGTACAGTGACTAATGTTGTACTCTATATCTTTATCTAAACCTGGCCACCATAAGTAACTGCATGCAAAACTCTTGGTCAAGCACATTCCCAGGTGCTGATCATGAAGATCTCCTAACAATTTGGACCTGAACTTATCTGGAATAACTACTTCTGCACCCAACAAGATATAATCTTTTTTCACTGACAATTCATTCCTTCCAACGGAGTATGGATGAATATCTTTCACTGATACTTGGCTTGGCCAGAAATTTGCAATGTAACCACACACCTTTGACATAACTGGGTCAAGTTTGGTTGCTCTACCAATCTCTTCAGCTGCAACTTGCAGCTCATCAATGTTTGAAAAATAGAACACTTCTTTCCTATCGAGTGTAACTTTTAACGGAGTTGACAACCTGGACATAGCATCAACATTACTGTGATCAGCTGATCATCTGTACTCAATGTCATATGTATATGCTGATAAAATCAAAGCCCATCTCTGCATTCGGGCTGCAGCTAATGTTGGAACTGGGGATTTTGGATGGGGGATTGCTGTCAGGGACTTATGATCCATAACGATGGTAAATTTATAACTATAAGTATTTGTGGAATTTCTTGACACCAAAAATCAATGCCAAAGCTTCCCTTTCAAAAGGATATACTTGCTTTGAAGGCAGTTCAGAGAAGATTCACTAGATTGATTCTGGGGATGAGGGGGTTGACTTATGAGGAAAAGTTGAGTAGGTTGGGCCTCTACTCATTGGAATTCAGAAGAATGAGAGGTGATCTTATCGAAACATATAAGATTATGAGGGGGTTTGACAAGGTGGATGCAGAGAGGATGTTTCCACTGATGGGGGAGACTAGAACTAGAGGGCATGATCTTAGGATAAGGGGCCGCCCATTTAAAACAGAGATGAGGAGAAATTTTTTCTCTCAGAGGGTTGTTAATCTGTGGAATTCGCTGCCTCAGAGTTGTGGAAGCTGGGACATTGAATAAATTTAAGACAGAAATAGACAGTTTCTTAAAACGATAAGGGGTTATGGGAATGGGTGGGGAATGGAGCTGAGTCCATGATCAGATCAGCCATGATCTTATTAAATGGCGGAGCAGGCTCGGGGGACAGTATGGCCTATTCCTGCTCCTATTTGTTATATTCTTATGTTCTTATTATCTGTGCATAATGACACTCACTGGCACTGAAAGTGCATGAAGTAAAGCAATTTGTCTCTCCTCCCCACTAACTAATACATGAGAGATCACTGCCCCAACCCAATACAGAGAGATATGTTAGCTTGATCTCCTTAGATACATCATAGTGAACTAACATGATACTCTCTACCAACTTGCTTTTACACTCCTTGAATGCTGCATCACATTATTCTGACCACTGCCAATGGACCTGTTTTTTTCAACAACTCAGTCATTGGATGTAACAATGTAGCCAAATATAGTAGGAACTTCCCATATTTGTTCAAAAGACCCAAAAATTATGAAAGTTCAGGGACATTCTTGGGAGTGAGTGCATTTCTGATTGCATCCAACTGTCCCTTGGTTGGATGTAAACCATCTTTGTCTACTCTGTGCCCTAAGTACTCTACTGAGATTTGAAATAGCTTACACTTGTGAGCAGTCACTCATACTCTGTGCTTCTCTAGTCATTTGAACACTTAATTTAACACGTCATTATGGATTTGCCTGTTCGGTGCTGAAATTCATATATCATCTAAATAACATACTACCCATTCAATGCCTTGCAAAATCTTGTTCATCTCCCCTTGTAATATGGCGGGGGTGGAAGACACTCCAAACGGTAGCCTATTTAACTGATATAGGCCGAGATGAGTATTTATAGTCAAGCATGATTTGGACTCCTCATCTAACTCAAGTTATAAGTAGGCATTTGTAAGATCTTACTTTGAGAAGATCTGGCCACCTGTCAGCGTTGTGAACAAATCTTCTACATTTGGCAATGTATTGAGTAGATTATCCTCTAGAACCTGGTTTACGGTTACTTTATAATCACCACACAATCTTACCTTACTATCGGACTTAGGTAAAACAACAATGGGTGTAGCCCAATTACATAGATCTATCTTAGAAATAACGTTCTCAGTCTCTAGTCATTAGAGTTCTTTCTCAACTCTCTCCTTGAGTAGCCTCGCAGCTTTACATTCGATTTCTCCAGTCGAAAATCATGCAATTTGTCGAAATATAGCAATTCCGGTATTACGCTCACGGATGCACCAGTGTCGATTTCCATGGGTATCCTGGTTCCTGCAACAACTACTTGGTTGACGATACATCGCAAATTGTTGTTGGATACCATCGAGCTCCTAATGGTGTGTATCTCCAGAATCTCCTGATTTTGTTGCTTCTCTTCAATGCTATGTAGTGTCTGCCGATTTCTACTTCTGGCATTGAACATCGGTTTACTCTTCAGTCGGCATGCCTTTGCAAGATGTCCAGTTTCTGCCCGGCTGCCTTCACATATGGACAGCTTTGAGCAATATATTGTCCCAGGCACCGATAGCGTGACTTCAATGCACGGTTACCTTGGCCAGTTGCTGAGGCCTTGGAGCCCAACTGCCTTTTACTTTTTACCTAGAGGCGATTCAGCTCAGTTGTCTGATGAAATGGTGCGAAATTCTTGGGAATATTGGTCAATCATATCCATCAATGTAGTTGTCTGACAAGCTAAATGAAAAGTTAGGGGTTGTCAACAATTTTCTTCTGATTGCCTCATTTCTCATCCCACAAACAAAGTGGTCACACAATGCTCAGTCTTGAAAGTTTACGAAATGACAGTGAATGGATAGCTTTTTTAAAGCTACAATGTACAGTACTCACTGATACCCTCATCATGTAATTTATCTTGTATTCCAAAATGATAACTTTCAGTAATTTTCAGGGGCTCAGGAATGTAGTGCTAGAATCTCAGTAAGTGGCGTGTCCTTTGGCTTGAAGGGAACAAGCACATTTTTCTGGGCTTCATAAACCACGGGCCTGCTTCAGTCAAGAAAATAGCCCGTTTCCGATCTAAAATCGCTCAGTTATGGTTTTCATCATCGGGGACTTCGACGATGCTATTCGAGGTGAAAAACATTACTAGCCACTCCACACATGTTCTGAAAGTCTCTCGGTCATGATGGAACTCACCCAAGCTCCCTATTATTCCCAAAGGTGTGGCCATCTAGACTCTGGCAATGTCGACAGTTCAGCCAAGTATGCTTGAAATTTACCTTGGATTTTTAGCTGTTCTGCAAAACAAAGAACCTCTCAAAGTCTCTCTATTGGTTGGCAAAATTATTAACCAACAAAACTTTCAGATAGGGAATCCAGATATCCTTTCTTTGTTACCAATATGCAATATCCTTGCAACATCACTAAGAAGCACACTACACAAGATGGCTCTTACATAGAATCCTGTCATCATGTGACTTGCCACACGATCCTTTATTAGTCACATCAGTAGTTGCATTACCACAGTAGTCCATTAGGGTAAGCTCTAATACAGTGGTGAAAAGCAATGCGGCCCTGAATATCAATGCAATGATGTTGTTCAAGGCTAGCAGTGGTGACATAGGAACATTAGGAAAAAGTATAGGCCTTTTAGCCCCTCGGGACTGCTCTGCCATTCAATTAGACCATGGCTGATCTGTAACTTAACCCCATTTCCCCACCTTTGCTCCATATCTCTTGATATCCAACACAGATCTATCAATCTCAGTCTTGAAAGCTCCAATGGTAATCTAGCAATCCATAGACTTGTGGGAGGCAGAGTTCCAGGTTTCCAGTACTCTTTGTGTGAAAAAATGCTTCCTTATTTCACTCCTGAACAGCCTAGCTCTCATTTTAAGAATATGCCCCCACCAGAGTAAATAGTTTCTCTAAATCAAATCTTTTGAACATTTTAAACACTCCGATTCGACTATATCCTCAGTCTCCTCTGCTGAAGGGAATGCAAGCCACCTTTAGACAACCCCTCCTCATAATCTAACCCTCTAAGCCCTGGGACCATTCTGGCGAATTTGCGCTGCACCCGCTGAATGGCCAGGTAATCCTGCCGGAGGCATGGTGCCCAAAACTGAATGCAGTGCTCCAGATGGGATCTGACCAAGGCTCTATGCTGAAGATAAAGGCCAACATCCCGTTAGCATTTCCGATTGCTTGCTGTACCTGTCTCCTCACTTTTAATGATTTGCTCCTCTACAGGTCCTAGAATCTCACCATTTAGAAAATACCTCTTATGTAAGAATCCACCACTTTCTGCTTTATTTTTGCTGTAGCTGTGCTTTAACATGGCCGAACTTAAAAATTGACCAAATTCTTATAAGCCCCCAGTATACCTTGTGAGGCCAAGAGAACTGTTGCAGCTATGACAATGTTTATCACAGACAAGAGTTCCTGGGAAAGTCTGCAAGCAGGACTATTCAACTGATAACCTCTTCAGATAAGTGCAGTAGCTGTCCTTGGAACCCACGGATTGATAATACTGTGCAAAAACAACTCTTACTGAAAAAAGTTAAACTTAACACTATTGATGAAAAAAACAACTGCAGACTTTTGATAGGAAGGATCTGAAGACCAATTCTTGCATCATTGTATAGTTTGGGACATGCACGCAGTGGGCTGGTTGCCAAGTTTTTAGGTATGACAGGACAGTGAAAAGGCAATACACGCCTGCAGTCGGAAGAGCGACCTGGTCAGTTGCCAACCATAGAGCCACGAACTATTTACTGGGTGCTTTACCACTGCTGGTGTTAGTTACGTGTGAGTGTCTGCTTAAAATTGCTTGAGTGTAGAGTAAAGTGTTAGACAGCATGCCTTACAGGATAGAGTGCCTGCTATTAAATGATTACTTGTTCTCTCTTGTTGATTGAGCACTGATAGTTACTTGTATTGTTTTGCTGATTTTTAAGTAAAGGTTACCCCGGGAGGGAAAACGAGATCTCCGTGTCTTGAGTTGTCTGTCCCATGAGTCTGGATTCTATAAACTGTTGGACAGCACGTTTTGCACTGATTTATCTTTCTTGGGTCCAATGTGGATGACTTCATACTTGTCCACATCGAATTCCATTTATCACACTTTTGTCCATTTGCAGTGTCAAGCAGTTTGCTGCCCATTGATCGATCAAGGAGTTGTTAGATGCCTTATTCCACAAGGATGACTACTTCCTTGCTTCTCCAACTAAACGACTCTGCCAGTGAGACAGGATAAAGCAGTTCTTTAGGTCTGCTGGCCAGAGCCATTCATTATATCGTTGTTTTAATTGACTAGACTGGTACCAGGGATGAGGGACTTTCGTTATGTGGAGAGACTGGAGAAGCTGGGATTGTTCTCCTTAAACTAGAAAAGGCTAAGTGGAGATGTAATAAATGTGTTCAAACTTATTTAAGGTTTTGATAGAGTAAATATGGAAAAACTGATCCCACTGGAAGAAGGGTCAACAACCAGAGGACACAGATTTAAGATAATTGTCAAAACGAACCAGAGGGGAGATGAGAATTAAAAAAAAATCTCAACTAAGATCTCTGAAACAAATTATTTGGTCATTTATCTCATTGGGATTTGTGGGAGCTCATTTGCCATGAAGGAGCTCTGAGTAGAGCACTTGCTTTGGGAGTCTCGTGTCTGGCATGCGAACTATGTGGCGATGCTGATCGAGTGTGGTCAGTGCTTCAATGCTGGGGATGTTAGCGTCCTCATCCTGGCTAACATTCCCAGCATTGAAGCACTGACCACACTAGGTCAGCTCCGCTGGGAAGGCCACATTGTCCGCATGCTAGACACGAGTCTCCCAATGCAAGTGCTCTACTCGGAACTCCTTCATGGCAAACGAGCCAAAGGTGGGCAGAGGAAACGTTTCAGGGACACCCTCAAAGCCTCCCTGATAAAGTGTAACATCCCCATTGACACTTGGGAGTCCCTGGCCCAAGACGGCCCTAATTGGAGGAAATGCATCCGAGAGGGTGCTGAGCACCTCGAGTGTCATCGCCGAGAGCATGCAGAAACCAAGCGCAGGCAGCAGAAAGAGCGTGCGGCAAACCTGTCCCACCCACCCCTCTCCTCAACGACTATCTGTCCCACCTGTGACAGAGTCTGTGGCTCCCGTATTGGACTGTTCAGCCACCAAAGAAATCACTTCAGGAGTGGAAGCAAGTCTTCCTCGATTCCGAGGGACTGCATATGATGATGATTTGTGAGAGCTTGCTGTGTGTAAGTTGGCTGCCGTATTTACTATATTATAACAGTGACTACACTTCAAAAATACTTCATTGGCTGTAAAGTGCTTTGGGACGTCTTGAGGTCATGAAAGGCGCTATATAAATGCAAGTTCTTTCTTGCACTGGTTAAGTTCCCATCTTGCATGGAGGAGCAGGGTTGGCAGCAGATTTGTGCCCTGCTTCGTGACCGTTCCTGTCTTTCTGCTTCTTGACAACCTTCTTGATTTGCAAGGTGCATAACACAGCAGGCAGATTCCTCCAGCAGGTGCTCCTCGTGATGAGCGGCGCAGTCAGGGAGCGCTGTAAGAAATCGCGAATTGGAAGAAATAATTTGAGACCAAAGAGTATCTTCAGACTGGTGTTAGAATCGAAGGATTCATTCTGCGGGACAATAGCAAAGTGACTCAAACAGCGTGAACATCAATAACTGATAGCAGGCAGCTCGAAACATCTGAAGGCAAAGTTCGGCCTGTCTGACTCCAACCCTGAGAGAATGTGAAGAGGAGGGTTTCACCCACGAGCTGAGACAAAGAACCCGACATATCATCAGTTAACTGGCCCTGTCCATATCCTACACCAGGCCCCTCTAAACAGAGAATAAAAGAAAAACCGAGAATGCATTTCAGGACAGACTGTGAGGATAAGAACTGTTCGTGCCACCAGCCGTCTGTCTGATCGGGCCTAGTACCAGCTACTTGTCACAGTCGTATGTCTACTGTGTCTCTCCTGATTGTGTGTTGTGTTTGACTTTAATTGAACTCACAACCGCTCCCTTAATAAAATGACTTTTAACTCCTGAGACCCTTTGGGTATCTGTGTGTGACCTGTGATCCTAACCTTACGGTGCTGGCTTGGAAAATCACCCCCATTTTTTGTATCTGTTGATTTAACCGGCCAGTGATACAAGATGTTGTAGGTCTGCGATTTCTCGGACACTGCTTCTTGGGAGCACTGCTCCTCCCAGGACCATCCGATTGGGCAATCAGCTTCAGCTCTGACCTACTCAGAAACCTCTTCTCAGGACTGCTGAACCAGATGCTTTGGGAGGTTGAAGGGGATTGGGATGGGGAGAGGGATTGGGAGGGGGATTGTGGAGGTGGATGGGGATTGGGATGGGGAGAGGAATTTGGAATGGGAGGGAGATTGGGAGGAGGATTGAGCAGGGGGATTGTGGTGGGGGAAGGAGATTGGGATGGAGCGAGGGATTGGGAGGAGGATTGGGGAGGGGTGGAGGAAGCATTTCATGGTGTCCTTCCTCTCTACACGACTTGGATTAAAGCCTCATGTAGCTGATCATCAATAAAGACATTCACAGTCTCTTCTGTTCCATTGCTGATGTTAAATTGTTCAGAACAACAGCTGCATTACACGGCAATGTGCCATTTCACCGCCTTAATTGGCTGTTTCAGCAGTTGAAACAGGTGCTGAACATGATAAATAGTTCTTCAGCAGTCGCATTATCCAATCATTACAGCACACACCAGCTCACACTGAAGATAAGCAGAAATGCCACAGAGTCACGACTGTGCATGGACATGACTTGGTTAACCGTTGCTAGGGAGAGAAATTGGCTTCCTGTGTGTCTCCTGTTAGCACCTCCAGGGGGCGATAACGGGGCGCAAATGGGTTTGCAACCGGGCGCGGCAAATTGAGTGATGCCCGCGAAATTCCATGCCGCTTTTGCGCTGGTGGTAAGATGAAACGTCCCGGTCCCGTTGATCGTGACATCATCCAGTGCGCAGAGCCCCGTTACCGCCCTGGGCCAGAAATTCCCTTTCGCCCCCTGCCTGAGCACCTGCCATTAACAACGGCAGGAAGAGGAGGCGGTCAACAGTTGGAAAGCCGCTGGAAGAGCGGTAGTTAAAGACAGCAACATCCGGTTCATTTGAAGTCGGCAAAGAATACGGCCTTCTCAGTTTGATATAGGCAAACAGCGATTTCAGCGTTTTTCACTTTAAGGAGTCTTCTGCCTCAGAACTGTTACTCAATTTCATTTTGGTCAGATTTCAAAGTGTAACATTTCCATATGTTATCGGGGGCTGCGCTGGCACTGGACCTCACCCTCCAGCATCAATGTCGGAGGCAGCAGAGGCAGAGAGAAAGATTGCAAAATGTGGCCAGAGGGAGGAGGGCCAACAGGGCTCTCAACAGGAGGCCTTACCCTCCCAGGGTATTCCAGCAGCAGTTGTTCTTCATCAATTTCAGTGAAGAACATTGTCTTAGAAGGCTCCTCATAGCTAAGGATGTGGTCACAGAGCTCTGCCACCTCCTGCAACCAAACATCCAGACCAGGGTGACCATGACTCTTTTGGTTACATTCAAGGTCACCGTTGCCCTCAACGTCCACACCAACGGAACCTTCCAGTATGCAACAGGAGATGTATCTAAGATATCGCAGTTCGCTGTCCATTGCTGCATCCTCAACATCACAAACGCTCTGTACAGATGGAGAAGGGATTACATTTTGCTCCCCGTGTCCAGGGAGAAGCAGCACGAGCTTGCATGTGGCTTTGCCAGGATAGCGGGCTTCCCCATGGTGGAGGGCACCATTGACTTCACCCACGTCATTTGTGAATACCGCATAACAAACCTGAGGTATTCCGTAACAGCAAAGGTTTCCACTCACTGAATGTGCAGCTGGTGTGTGGCCACACACAGCGAATCCTCACCTTCAATGCCCGCTATCCTGGCAACAGCAACGATGCCTTCATCCTGTGCCAGTCCGGTGTGCCAGCTCTGTTCCAGCCGCCACATCAATCTAGCGGCTGGCTGGTCAGAGACAAGGGCTATCCGCTCTCCACCTCAATCCTGACTCTCCTCCGCAACCCCAACACTCCTGCCCAATGAGAGCCAATGCTGCGACCAGGAACATCATTGAGCAGACCATCACACTGCTCAAACAACGGTTCCGCTGCCTTGACCGCTCGGGAGGAGTCCTGCAGTACTCGCCTGAGCGGGTGTCCCTATTTGTCATCGTCCGCTGCATGTTGCACAACCTGGCCATCATGAGGGCGCAGCCATTGCCACCAGGCATAGCCACAGCACCTCAGGAGGAGGAGGTAAAGAGGCGGAGGAACAGGAGCAGGAACAGCAGCCATGGAGGAGGCAGCCACTCAATCAGCCTTGTGGAAGGGCCATCCGTGACTGCCTCATTCGATTTCGGTTCCAATTCATTTGAGGCCACTTCCAATTTAAGAACATAAGAAATAGGAGCAGGAGTAGGCCATTTGGCCCCTCGAGCCTGCTCCGCTATTCAATAAAATCATGGCTGATCTTCTACCTCAATTCCACTTTCCTGCACGATCCGCATATCCCTTGATTCCCTAATATCCGAAAATCTATCGATCTCTGCTTTCAATAGATTCAATAACTGAGCCTCCACAGCTCTCTGGGGTAGAGAATTCCAAAGATTTACCATCCTCTCAGTGAAGAAATTTCTGCTCATCTCAGTCCTAAAGGGTCGACCCCTTATTCTGAGACTGTGACCCCTGGTTCCAGATTCCCCAGCCAGGGGAAACATCCTCTCTATATCTATCCTATCAAGCCTCTAAGAATAAAATTGTACCTAATACTCCAGGTGTGGTCTCGCCAGGGCCCTATATAATTGCAGTAAGACATCTTTATTCTTATAATCCGATCCTTTTGTAATAAAGGCCAACAGACCATTTGCTTTCTTAATTGCTTGTTGTACCTGCATGTTAACTTTCAGTGACTTGTGTACAATGACACCCAGGTCCCTCTGATCACCAACATTTCACAATCTCTCACCGTTTACAAAATACTTTGCTTTTCTATTTTTCCTACCAAAGTGGATAACTTCACATTTCTCCACATTATATCCCATTTACCATGTTCTTGCCCACTCACTTAGCCTCTTTGCAACCTCCTCAAACTTACATTCCCACCTAGCTTTGTATTAACAGCAAACTTGGTTATATTACATTTGGTCCCCTCATCCAACCATTGATAAAGAGTGTGAATACATGAGGCCTATTAGACTGCAAGGATCAAGCACGGATCCTTGCGGTACCCCACTAGTTGCAGTCTGCCAACTCAAAAATGAGTCGTTTATTCCTTCTGTCTGTTTTCTGCCCGTTAACCAATCCTCAATCCATGCTAGCATATTACCCCCAATCCCATGAGCCCTAATTTTGGTTAATAACTTATTGTGTGGCACTTTATCGAATGTCTTCTCAAAATCCAAATAGACCACATCTACTGGATCCCCCTTATTTATTCTGTTAGTTACAAGCTCAAAAAACTCTAACAGATTCGTCAAACATTATTTCCTTTTCATAAATCTGTGTTGACTCTGCCCAATCCTATTATTATTGTTTTATAAGTGCCCTGTTAACACATTCTTAGTAATACATTCTAGCATTTTCCCTATTACTAATGTCAGGCTAACTGGTCTGTAGTTCACTATTTTCTCTCTCCCTCCTTTCATAAATAGTGGGGTTACATGTGCTACCTTCCAATCCATGGGAACTATTCTAGAATCTATGGAATTTTGGAAGATGACAACCAATGCACCCACTATCTCTATAGCCACCGCTTTCATTTCTCCAGTACTATTTTTTTAATGATACTAATTTCTTTCAGATCTTCATTCTTGCTGGACCCCTTGGTTCTCCACTATTTCTCAGAGGTTTCTGTGTCTTCTTCCGTGAAGACAGACACAAAGTATTTGCTTAATTTTTCTGCCATTTCCTTATTCCTCATTATAATTTCTCCTGTCTCAGCCTGTAAGGGACCCACATTTACTTTCGCTAATCTTTTCCTTTTTACATACTTATGGAAGCTTTTACCATCTGTTTTTATGTCTGTTGCATGTTTATTCTCATTCCATTTTCCCTTCCTTAAACTAGCTTGGGGGATGGGAAGCTGAGAACAAATTCAATAGGGAAGGAAGTAAAGCGGAAATTAGAAAATAAGAATGTAGAAAGTGAATCTGTAAGACAGAGGAAACAAGGATTGGTAAGTAGTAATCAAGGAGTTCTTCCTGTGCAAAATGGTATGTACTTCAATGCAAGGAGTATAGCGAATAAGGCGGATGAGCTGAGAGCACAGATAGACACATGGGCGTATGACATTGTAGCCATTACAGAGTCATGACTGAACTAGGGACAGGTTTGGCAGCTCAATATTCCTGGTTACAGGATTTTTAGACAGGACAGGGAGGGGGGTCGCGATATTGATTAAAGAAAATATTACAGCTGTGAGGAGGGATGATATGTTAGAGGGATTATCAAATGAGGCCATATGGGTCGAACTGAAAAATAAAAAAGTGACGATCACACTGCTGGGCTTACAGACCCATTATAGGAAGGACATAACTGCACTGGAGAGGGTGCAGATGAGATTTACGAGGATGCTGCATGGAATGGAGAATCTTAGCTATGAGGACAGATTGGATAGGCTGGATTTGTTGTCCTTGGAACAGAGTAGTCTGCGGGGAGACCTCATTGAGCTGTATAAGATTTTGAGGGGCCTGGATATAGTGGATAGCAAGGGCCTATTTCCCTTGGTGGAGGAGTCAATTATGAGGGGGCATAGGTTTAAGGTGGTTGGTGGAAGGTTTAGAGGGGATTTGAGGGGAAGATTCTTCACCCAGAGGGTTGTGGGGGGTCTGGAACTCACTGCCTGGAAGGGTGGTAGAGGCAGAAACCCTCACTACATTTAAAAGGTGCTTGGATGTGCACTTGAAGTGCCGTAACCTGCAGGGTTACGGACCTAGAGATGGTAAGTGGGATTAGACTGGATAACCTCTTATTGGTTGGCGCAGATATGATGGTAAGTACTGCAGGAAATCTAATATGGCCAGAGTGGTCTCCTGGACTAGTTTTGATTGCCTGGATGGGTCGGAGGGGAATTTTCCCAGATTTTTTTCCCCAATTGGCCTGGGTTTTTAACTGTTTGTTTGCCTCTCCCAGGAGATCACATGGTTCCGGGTAGGTTGGAATGTAAAATGTTGCGATACATGGGGTGTTGCAATTGTGTGGGGCGGACTGGTTGGGCTGGGTGCTCTTTACCTGTCCGCCATAGGTTTATCTGTAACCTTCAGGGCTGCTGACTGAGGGCCGTGACGGCGTGGACACAACGGGCTGAAATGGCCTCCTTCTGCGCTGTAAATTTCTATTTTTCTATGTTTTATATGGATGTGAGTTTTAGTCGGTGACGATGCTTGGTGGGTGAGTGGTGGGGGAGGTGGTGCTTTGTGCAGTGTATACAGACTGAGGTTCAGTTGCTGGTATGTAGGACCTCTTGAAATATTTACTCACCTTGACCACCCATCTGAGGCAGCATGCAGAATTCGGTAATGCCCCGTTTGGGGGCGGTAACCAAGCTGGGGCAGAACTTCCTGCACCCAGCGCTGAAGTCCTATCTCAGCGCGAAATTGGTGTCACCTCCCTCCAGAGGAAGTGGAGTGAAACGTCGGGCGCTCCACTTCCTCTCGGGTGGTGGGAGGGAGGTGACCGGGGCAGGAACCGTGGAAATTTTTCATTGGTTCGCAGACCGCACTGGAG
The DNA here is from genome assembly GCF_044704955.1 of Pristiophorus japonicus. Taxonomy (NCBI): domain Eukaryota; kingdom Metazoa; phylum Chordata; class Chondrichthyes; family Pristiophoridae; genus Pristiophorus; species Pristiophorus japonicus. Next base: position 60,883,414 of record NC_091982.1, read on the forward strand.
CGCTGGCGGGAGAACAGGGCCCCCACCCCTTCCATTAAAGAGGAGGGCACACTGCGAGCTCTGCAATGGGACGAGGGGCTACCACTTCTCCACCAGGTATGCGGGGTATCGTGGCAGCAGCTCGGCACAGAGGCGGAGTGCCTCGCTGCAACAACCCCCTGAAATAGTCAACAAAAGGCCGGACCGGTAAGTCGGCAATTTAAACAAAATGGCAGCACGCACCTGTCCTATACTTTTCGCCCCGCGAGCGGAGTGCAGTCGGTTCGATGCGAATTTCTCCCCCTTACGATTAATTCCGCAATCTTGCACTAGCCAGCAGAAAAGACACAGAAAGTGGTTCAGATATAATGTTCCAACATTATATCCCAGATTCTGTTGGGTATGGACTGAACTTGTGGAGCACCCGTGTAAAACAGGCACAGCTTTGAAGGCACATTCAGTCATTTCAACAGCAACATAAATTTACATTCACGTCCCAAGGCGCTTCACAGGAGCATAAGTGGACAAATATTGACATCAAGACACATCATCCGCTATTAGTACAGGTGAAGTCAGTTTTAAGGGGAGTCTTAAAGGAGGAAAAGGAAGTAGAGAGGCAGAGAGGTTTATGGAACAAATTCCGGAGTTTAGGAGCCATGGAGTGATTTCAGAGATTGTAGTCTTAAAAGTGAGTGTCTTTATTTGCTGCAGAAGTTTGTTTCTGCTGTCATACTCCATCTAGTATAAAAGCAATGTACTGTGGATGCTGGAAATCTGAAATAAAAACAGAGAATGCTGGAAACACAGGTCAGGCAGCATCCATGCAAGGGAAACAAAGTTAACGTTTCAGGTTGATGATCTTTCATCAGAACAGTTTTGATGAAAGGTCATCGACATTGTAGTGTATGCAGGCACCTTTAGTAATGACTCCACGAGGTAGGGTATGAAACTTAAACTGTGTAGACCTGTAGTCCTTTATTTGCAGCTCCTGGGTGCCAACAACAAGCTGTGAGTTCCCTTTTATACTGGGTTACCTGCCATGTGCAGGCAACCCCTGGGTCTCCAGCAGCAGCACCCCCTGGTGTATCGGTAAGGTGTGTGCAGTACAAGGGTACATTCAATATGGCATAACAGTGTTACAGACATCACACAGTAAACAAGCATGCATATACAACAGAAATGTTAACTCTTTCTGTACTGTGGGATCTTTTGTGTCCACCTGAGAGAGTGGTTTAACGTCTCAACCGAAAGACGGTACCTTCGACAGTACAGCACTCCCTCAGCACTGCCCCTTAGACAGTGCAGCGCTCCCTCAGTACTGCCCCTTCGACAGTGCAGCGCTCCCTCAGGACTGTCCCTTCGACAGTGCAGCACTCCCTCAGTACTGACCCTCCGACAGTGCAGCACTCCCTCAGTACTGCCCCTCCGATAGTGCAGTGCGCCCTTAGCACTGCCCCTCTGACAGTGCAGCGCTTCCTCAGTACTGCCCCTCCAACAGTGCAGCACTCCATCAGTACTGCCCCTTCGACAGTGCAGCACTCCCTCAGTGCTGCTCCCCGACAGTGCAGCACTCCCTCAGTACTGCCCCTCCGACAGTGCAGCACTCCCTCAGTGCTGTCCCTCCAACAGTGCAGCGCTCCCTCAGCACTGCACTGGGAGTGTCAGCCTGGGTTGCATGCTCAAGTAGGGTGGGGCCGAACCCACAAGCTTCAGATTGAGGTGAGAGTGTTAACCACTGAGCCACGGCTGTCACCTGAACGTGTGAAGGAAGGGTGTAAGGTATGCACCTGTGAGTATGCTCACAGGTTTATAGGGCTGTTGCAAATTCTGCAGTCTGGAAGAGTCCGTGTTCCACGTTTTTATTGAATGTGTGAGGTTGCAGCCCCTATTCCATTATTTGAAGGGGTTGCTCCTCAAATTCTGATTGCACTTCAGTCCCACTCCTGATCTTTGGGCACCCTGTGTGGAGGGGAGCGGGCAGGTCGGAAGGCCTCCTCGTAGGACTGCTCCTGGGCATGGCCAAGGGGGCCATCAGCCGGTCCAGGCAGTGTGCGGTCGAGGGGGTCGTTCAGCCCGACTGTCTGCCTCTCTTCTGCGGCTACATCCGAGCCAGGGTGTCCCTGGAGATAGAGCAGGCGGTGTCCACCGGTACACTCGTGGCCTTCTGCGAGAGGTGCATGCCGGAGGGACTGGAGTGCATCATCACCCCCGGCAACCAAATTTTAATTTGATTTAAGTTTACTGTCAAAAGTTTAATTTGTTTAATCATGGGGCACTTGATTTATGGTTATCAACTAAAATAGTTGTAGGGCTGTTGCATTGCGAGTGGCTTTGTGAGAAATCAGTGATGCCTAAAAATGCATAAAACCGATACGATTGCTGTGTGTTAATGTGTTGTTTTGAACTGGAGACGAATGGTCTCTTCAAGATGCTCGGAAATGCTAATGTTTTGGTACCCTGCTGAGATGTTACAGTGTTTTGCACGATGACAACCATTATCTGTGGTTTTCAAGTTAAAGCTTTAGTTTGTTCATGTATCTTTAAGACAATTTTTATAGAAAATGCTTAGAATCGAAGGAAGTTTGTCGGAATTAACGTCAACACAGACAGTTTGCTACGTCGTAAAGAACTGTTGAGGTGAGAAAGCTCTGGTTTGGCTTCATAAGTTCAAAGGATTGAGGTCTCAGCTTTTTATTGAATGTACCCAAGAGAATAGGGGCAGAGCGAGATCAAAGAAATTCCAAGGAAAAGCGTCTTCGAAAAGGTATAAACGATGACATGTGACCAAAATTGTAAGACATCTTCAATGCAGGTTCTTGAAACAAAAATCGAGACAAAGAACTAGAAGCTTCATTGGATATTACGTTTTTAGGGAAATCTCTATAGGTCAAAAGGTCTTGTCAATATCCAGGGCCAGGCCCACCCCGAAAAATGGTGATAAAAGTAGCCTCCTCAAGGTTGCTGTCAGAGACAGTGTGAAGGGAGAACGAAACAGAAGTTTAGCTGGTCAAACACTTTTCGAGTGATCCCATGCTTTATCGAAGTTCTAAACAGAGAAAGAGTCAGCAAGCCAGAGAACTGCTCATGTACACCAGCCGTTTGTTCAATCGGAATCGGTGTGAACTACCTGTTATGGTTGTATGTTTTTGCAATATAACTAATGTGTTACATTCCGTCTTAAACTCTGATTAAACACAATATATCCACCAGACTGGTTTTACAGTCGATCCTGATTAATAAAGTGAATAGAGATAGCCTTAAACTGAACTATTTCTAACAGCTTAGCCAGTCACATGATGTTCACAAGACTCAATGGGCCCCAAATTTCCACATGATTTGCTCCTGATTTTTAGGAGCAACTGGAATATCTTAGCAATGTAGAACGGAATATCTTAGAAATCGGAATTCTCGTCATTTAGTTTGCTCCAGTTCTAGTCAGTTAGAACAGTTTCACTTTGGAACAGAATTTTCTTTTCAAAAGGGGGCGTGTCCGGCCACTTACGCCTGTTTTCAAAGTTTCGTCAGTGAAAACTTACTCCAAACTAACTTAGAATGGAGTAAGTGAAGATTTTTGTACGCTGGAAAAAACCTTGTCTACACTTTAGAAAATCAGGCGTAGGTTACAAATCAGGCATAGGGAATGGTGGGGGGGGATTTAAAGGGAAGTTTACAAACATTAAACACTTCAGTTTTACAAATAAAGAGCCATCATCAATAATAAATGATAAATACATCAATAAATCAACCAATAAATCAATCAAAATAAATTAATAAGAAATAATTTTTTTTTTAAATCAATAAATAAAACATTTTCGACTTACCAACTGCAGCACCGGGAGCCCTCCAACAGCGTGCTGGGATCTCCCCCCCCCCACCCCGCCACCCCAGTGTGTCTCTGTCAGTGTCTCTATCTCTCTGTCTGTCTGTGTGTGTCTCTCATTCTCTGTCTGCCAGTGTCTGTGTTTCTGACAGCGAAGGGAGGGGGGGGAGGGGGCTAGAGGGAGAGAGAGGGGGGAGCAGAGAGAGGGAAGGGGGAGGGATGGGGGAGAAGGGGGAGGGATGGGGGAGGGATGGGGAGAAGGGGGAGGGGGGAGAAGGGGGGAGGGGGGAGAAGGAGGGGGGGGAGAAGGGGATAAAGGGGAGAAGGGGGAGAAAGGAGATGGGGGAAAGGAGATGGGGGGGAAAGGAGATGGGGGGAAGGTGCGGGGGGAAGGAGATGGGGGGAAGGAGATTGGGGGGGAAGGAGATGGGGTGGCGGAAGGAGATGGGGGTGGGGGGAAGGAGAAGGGGGAAGGAGGCTGAACGGGCCGGGCCCGAGACTTCGGGCAGGGCCTGTCCCCAGCACCAGATTTACAGGTAGGTGGCGTTGGGTCAGGTCGGGGGGAGCGTGGGTCGGGGGGGTGGTGGGAGGGAGGTCGGTTCGGTTCGGGTCGGGGGGAGGGAGGGAGAGGGAGGTCAGGTCGGGGGGAGGGAGGTCAGGTCGGATCCAGTCCGGGGGCTGAGGCGGGGGAGCGGGAGTCAGGTCGGGGTCGGTGTCGGGTCTGGTCCGGAGGCGAAGGCGGGGGCGGGAGGGGGGGAGCGGGAGTCGGGTTGGGTCCAGTCCGGGGGATCTGGTCGGGTCGGGTCCGGGGGCGGGCGGGGGGGGGGAAGCGGAAGTCGGGTCGGTGTCGGGTCCGGTCCGGAGGCGGGGGCGGCGGGGGAAGGGAGCGGGAGCCGGGTCGGTGTCGGGTCCGGTCCGGAGGCTGGGGGGTGCAGGGGAGCGGGAGTCGGGTTGGGTCCAGTCCGGGGGGTCGGGTCCGGTTCGGGGGTGGGGGGAAGCGGGAGTCAGGTCGGTGTCGGGTCCGGTCCGGAGGCGGGAAGCAGGAGTCGAGTCGGGTCGGGAGGAAGCAGGAGCTGGCATGTGCAGAGGTCCCGGCACTGTTTTCAATGCAGGGACCAGGCTCCGTCCCCGACAGCTTGTGCTGCACTGCGCCGAGGGCCAGAGGACCTGCAGGGAGCTGGAGAATCTGGAGTTTTTTTTTAGACGCACTTTGTGGCGCGAAAAACGGGCATCCAGGTCGGGACTGCGCCGTTCTAGGCGCGGCTCGAAACTTGGGCCCAATAAAACTCCAGTCAGATGGTTCTGGGGCATCCACGATGAGATATGCAGTTGTGAGCCTGGTGGATGAACTGGTAATGTGGAGTGTGATTGTTAAACCTTTGTTAATAAACCAACTAGTTCTTAACAGCAATGTGTTGCTATGTTTTCTTATGCAATGAAGCCACAAAGCAAAAACATACAAGAGGGTGAACGCCTGCACCCATTCTTTTGCAACAGCATAAAAGTCACAGCCTTGTTTTCAAATCACTCCATGGCTTCGCCCTCTCTATTTCTGTAACCTCCTCTAGCTCCACAAACGTCTGAGATCTCTGCGCCCTCTGATTTTGGCCTCCTGAGCATCCCCGATTTTAATCGCTCCACCATTGGCGACCTTGCCTTCAATGGCCTGGGTCCTAAGCTCTGGAATTCCCTCCCTAAACCCTGCACCTGGCCACCTTTCTCTCCTCCTTTAAATACCTGCCTCTTCGACCATGTTTTTGGTCATCTGTCCTAATATCTCCTCATGTGGTTCGATGTCAAATTGTTGTCTGATTCTGCTCCTGTGAAGTGCCTTGGGATGTTTTACTCTGTTAAAGGTGCTATACAAATGCAAGTAGTTGTTAGTGACAGACCAAGACACAAGGAGGTCTCTTTTCCACCTACAATTCACCAGGGGGCAGTCACTGGATTAGGCCATCTCTTTCAGGCAGGCCGGCAGGAAAGCTTATTAAAATGTTCATTCACATCTCTAATTGTCCTTGAGAAGGTGGTGGTGAGCTGCCTTCTTGAATGTAGCTGATTGGCTTGCTGGGCCAATTAATAATTAACTGCGTTCTTGTGGATCTGGAGTCACATAGAGGCCAGACCGGGTAAGGGCGGCAGATTGCCTTCCCTAAAGGACATTAGTGAACCAGATGGGTTTGTAAAACATTTCAGTAGTTTCAGGATCACCATGACTGATACTAGCTTCTTCTTCCAGATTTAATTAAGCACTTAAATGTCAGCTATGGCTCAGTGGTTAGCACATGTGCCTTTAAGCCAGAAGATTGTGGGTTCAAATCTCAGGGCTTGAGCACATAAATCTAGGCTGACACTCCAGTACAGTGCTGAGGGCATGCTGCACTGTCGTGGGTGTCGTCTTTCGGAAGAGATTTTAAATTGAGGCCCCGTCTGCCCTCTCAGGTTGATGTAAAAGATCCTATGGCACTATTTTGAAGAAGAGCAAAGGAGTCATCCCTCAATCAACATAACAAATACAGATGCTCTGGTCATTATTGCATTGCTGTTTGTGGGAGCTTGCTGCGCACAAATTGGTTGTTGCGCTTCTTACATTGTAACAGTGATCACACTTCAAAAGTACTTCAGTGGCTGTAAAGTGCTTTAAGACACTGGTGTTTGTGAGACAAGCTATAGAAATATATGTCTTTCTGTCACTGAAATTAAATTCCATAGTTGCCATGGTGAAATTTGAACTCAGATCTCCAAATTACTAGTCCAGTAACATAACCACTATGCTACCTGTACTCTATAGTTAATGATGGGGTATCTCTCCTAGAGGCTGTGAAGGCGAGCATTGCTGTGAACTTAAAAACAACTGAATCATTTCCAGCTATGCGCTAATTGACTGAATTAGTGGTGCGTTGATACATAAAATAGATGACTGGTGCTTAATTTTCCCAAGGCCAGATGTTTCTTGGCTTTGGCCCATGGGAGGCAAACATTAGCACAGGGACAACACTGAACTTTCCATGTGGGAGCTATCCTGAGAGATCAGGTCAATATTGATGGCACACATAAAAGCCATTGCAGGTCCAACTCCCACAATCCTACACACTTCACTAACGGAAAAGTCATTTTGTTCCCTCAACGTGGCGATACCCTGGTAGAAGTATGCCTTGTACCCTGGCAAAAGAACTAGTGGGGAAATGAGAAGGCTTCAGTTTTGTGGCGAGACTAGAGAAGTTGGGCTGGTTCTCCTTCAGTTAATGGTGGTACAGGAATTTGCTATTTATTGCAGTGGTGGGATTTGAACTTGTGGCTCTGTAAACTCCACTGGGAGTTTCCTCGCCTCATGTCTGGGTCTGTTGTAGACACATTGGGCCCAAGTGAACATTTACTCCATTCTAATTTAGTTTGGAGTAACGTTTCACAGTTCAAACTTGCAAAACAAGCGCAAGTTGCTGGACACGCCAGCTTTTGAAAAAAAAACGGAACTAAAACGGAACAAAACTAACTCACTAGAACTGGAGCAAACTAAATGTGGGGAATTGCAATTTCTAGGAAAAAAGGTGAAAATCCAGTTGAAACTTGGGCCCAATTGATAGAGAGTGATTGATGTGATTGGTCACCAACTCCATTATTGTTGGATCGTGCGACCACTAGGATGGACCTCATTCCTTCTTCATCGAGCAATTCCGAATATCCTATGAATGGAAAATATTGCAGGGTGTAAAATGGACAGCTAATTCACCGGGATTATGGAGAGGAGAGTTTATACAGAGGGAAAAGTTTAGGTAGAACAGGGAGGCAGTAAATTCAGAGGAGAGCGAGCATGACTTCCCCTGCAGTCAGAATCAGGGGAAGTCATAACTGGGCACAAACAAATGGCAGACCAATTGAGCAAGTTCTTTGGTTCAGTATTCACTCAGGAGGACACAAACAACCATCCAGATATAAAAGAGGTCAGAGGGTCTAGTCAGAAGGAGGAACGAAGGGAAATCCTTATTAGTCGGGAAATTGTGTTGGGGAAATTGATGGGACTGAAGGCCGATAAATCCCCAGGGCCTGATAGTCTGCATCCCAGAGTACTTAAGGAGGTGGCCTTGGAAATAGCGGATGCATTGACAGTCATTTTCCAACATTCCATCGACTCTGGATCAGTTCCTATGGAGTAGAGGGTAGCCAATGTAACCCCACTTTTCAAAAAAGGAGGGAGAGAGAAAACAGGGAATTATAGACCGGTCAGCCTGACATCGATAGTGGGTAAAATGATGGAATCAATTATTAAGGATGTCATAGCGGCGCATTTGAAAAGAGTTGATATGATAGGTCCAAGTCAGCATGGATTTGTGAAAGGGAAATCATGCTTGACAAATCTTCTGGAATTTTTTGAGGATGTTTCCAGTAGAGTGGACAAGGGAGCACTAGTTCATGTGGTGTATTTGGACTTTCAAAAAGCTTTCGACAAGGTCCCACACAAGAGATTAATGTGCAAAGTTAAAGCACATGGGATTGGGGGTAGTGCGCTGACGTGGATTGAGAACTAGTTGGCAGACAGGAAGCAAAGAGTAGGAGTTAATGGGTACTTTTCAGAATGGCCGGCAGTAACGAGTGGGGTACCGCAAGGTTCTGTGCTGGGGCCCCAGCAGTTTTCATTGTACATTAATGATTTAGACGAGGGGATTAAATGTAGTATCTCCATATTTGCGGATGACACTAAGTTGGGTGGCAGTGTGAGCTGCGAGGAGGATGCTATGAGGCTGCAGAGTGACTTGGATAGGTTAGGTGAGTGGGCAAATGCATGACAGATGAAGTATAATGTGGATAAATGTGAGGTTATCCACTTTGGTGGTAAAAACAGAGAGACAGACTATTATCTGAATGGTGACAGATTAGGAAAAGAGGAGGTGCAATGAGACCTGGGTTTCATGGTACATCAGTCATTGAAGGTTGGCATGCAGGTACAGCAGGCGGTTAAGAAAGCAAATGGCATGTTGGCCTTCATAGCGAGGTGATTTGAGTACAGGGGCAGGGAGGTGTTACTACAGTTGTACAGGGCCTTGGTGAGGCCACACCTGGAGTATTGTGTACAGTTTTGGTCTCCTAACTTGAGGAAGGACATTCTTGCTATTGAGGGAGTGCAGCGAAGGTTCACCAGACTGATTCCCGGGATGGCGGGACTAACATATCAAGAAATACTGGATCAACTGGGCTTGTATTCACTGGAGTTCAGACGAATGAGAGGGGATCTCATAGAAACGTTTAAAATTCTGACGGGGTAGATGCAGGAAGAATGTTCCCAATGTTGGGGAAGTCCAGAACCAGGGGTCACAGTCTCAGGATAAGGGGTAAGCCATTTAGGACCGAGATGAGAAGAAGCTTCTTCACCCAGAGAGTGGTGAACCTGTGGAATTCTCTACCACAGAAAGTTGTTGAGGCCAATTCTCTAAATATATTCTAGAAGGAGTAAGATATAGTCCTTACTACTAGGGGGATCAAGGGGTATGGCGAGAAAGCAGGAATGGGGTACTGAAGTTGCATGTACAGCCATGAACTCATTGAATGGCAGTGCCCGCTCGAAGGGCCGAATGGCCTACTCCTGCACCTATTTTCTATGTCTATGTTTCTATGAGGGGCTGAGATGGAGGCCAGAATTAATGTCTAAAGATGGCAGTTTACAACATCGATCCAGGATTATCATCAATCTTCCGTCAAAGTTATGGCTGGAGATCAAGAGAAGCTCACCAAAATGCAGGCTGGAATTTATTTAATACACATTTTAGCGAAAGCATGAGGTCCCCCAAGAGCAGCTTTCAGCATGAAATATAAGTAAATCACCTTGTGCGCTATTGCTAAGGTACACGAGCAAAACAAACTGCTTATTTACTGCCAAGCTCTATATTCTCACCCAGTAATTTGCCACTGCAGTAACTCCAGTAAATTTACACCTGAACTAAGAATGAACTACTCGCCCTTTTGTAATGAGTGCGTAAATCTCGCAAAATAACAGACTCGACCAAACTCCGAAAAATTACGTAGAATATATGGCACCGAAACAAGCCGCTTGGACCAACTAGTCTGTGCTGGTGCAGCCTTAGGGAGGGCAATTTACTTTGGTAAACGGGTTTACAATAACAAGGACAATATATTTATTTTTAAGAGGCAATGTTACCAATTATTTAAACTTGGGGCCAGAAATTCAGTCCCGCTGGAAAGCTGATGCTGCCCCCCACCTTTTTGTGGGCATTAGCACCAAAAAGTTTTCGTGGCTGGCCCACCTCATATTCAGCTCCAAAAATGAACAAATGGGGTCCAGCACTAATGAACCCTTCCAAAGTGGATTTATCAGCGGTGTGGCTGTCTTAATTTGAGCGTTATCACCACTGATAAATTCAGCATGCAGGTAAGGGTTTCTAACAAGCCAGCTGCTCCCTGGCCTTTTTAAAAGGCCAGGTTTGAGGTAGGCCCTGAGGGGGGAAGGAGTTTGGAAGGATGGCGTGTTGTGGAAAAATATTTCCGAGACTGTATTTAAAGAGAGGTTTATTAAATCGGAGAAAAAGCTTTGGGAGAAGTGTTAGAGACCCGTGTCTGCTGAACCACCTTCTCAATTTGAAATCGCCTGAGAGGTTCCTTTATCTTACAAATTACGTCACTTTACATCACGTGCCTTAGCAACAGTCCTCATATCCAATCATCCCATTACTAGGTTTACAAAGTTTTTCATACAATTACCGTTCAAGGCTGGGCTCTTGATATAAGCCAGCCTCGCATTGTGACAGGCCAGTATACACATACAAGAGGACTAATTCCCCTGTTATCACAGAAAAAACAAGTGGCAGGCTTCCTACAACCAGTAAAGGCAAGCATAGAATAATGCATCAGTATTGTCTCTTACAAAATTCATTCGAGGGGAACAAATGTTTGGTATACTAGTCAAGTGTCCCACTAGGCTTTATTATGTCCAAAAATCCGCTCCAATAGTTCCCCCTTTTGGTCCTGGAGGATGTTCACAAAACCCAGATGACCACCATGATGGTAGCATGGTGTTTATATATACGGCCTTTGGGGTGTGTTACTTCCCTGGTGTTCTGTATGTCCACCTTGCCTGTAGCTCTAGGCTACCCTTCAAAGATGTTTCTTCATCCTTTGTGTCTTCAGGTATTTCCATCAGGTGCGCTTCTTCTTCGGCGATTACACTGGCTGCTGGCATCAGTCGGGCCATCATAACTTTACAGCAGATATTAAAACACCCAATAATCAGACAGCAAGTAATTATTATTACAGCCAGAAGAATTACTCCATGCATAAGATAGGACCCCCAGGATCCCCCTAATAGCGTCAAACCAGCCAGATCCTCCTGCTGGCGTGGATAACTTCTTTACCTCCCTTCTTATGTGATCAGCGAGGTTCGTTATGTTTTCTGAACTATCAGGAATGTAAGTGCAACATTCAGATCCTAGCAGGGCACATGTTCCCCCTTTTACAGCTAACAGGTGATCGAGGGCCATTTGGTTTTGTAATGCTACGGTCCGTATTGCTACCATCTCGGCCTTGATGTCCTCCAGAGCTTCAGCAGTATCGTTAGCTATCTGTTCCAATACCCTCTCTAGGTTACGTACTTCATCCATGGTGCGTCCTATCCCGTATGGGAACATAATGACCCCAAAGCACCTCTCGGCGGGGTTGAGATCTCGCTTTTGTCGGCTGGAGACATGTACTTCTGCTAGGGTACGTGTTTGCCGCACAAAGGTCACCACATATCCCAAATAGCAGGACCTCCAGTCCTAAGGCAACCAGGGGTAGGCCTTGTGCCCGCACACAAAATCTCTGTCTCTCAGCCCCCCGTCGCCACCTAATTTAGGGTCCTAGTCCTGGCTACTAGTCTGATTCTTCAAACCCTCCATTTCAAAGAACCCCTGGTTTGTTGTTTCAATGGCTGTCATGTTCCACCTGGTGAGGTTAAATTATTGCATCCAATTGCTATATCCTGCTACAAAGCCTGTTTCCTTACCAGTCAGATTTCTAGTGAAACAAATGTCAGCGGTGGGCCTTCCAACTCCTGAGGTGTTGGTCAAAACCAGGGACGGGGGTCGTATCGACCTATTGTATTCCGGCTGGTACCATCCGTCAAATGCATCCAAAAGGTAACCCCCCGATCTCCACGTTTCTTTATCCCCACTCTGATTCCAAGTATCATTTACTTCTCCTGTACCGTTTTGTCGCATTACCCACTCCGCTACTTCCGAAATGTTAAGGGAGATTGACCTCAAGGGGATGTCTCCTTTGCTATGTATGGGGATGTGCGAACATACCCAGCAACTAGAAAAGTTCCCAATTTGCGCATAAATATAAGACATGTACAAAAAGGTATTCACATGTAACTCTCGCTTCGGTCTAGCTAGCAGGCCGGACTTAACACAAACTATGATAATCGAACCGATCGCAACATATAATTTCATCTTATTACTCTATATTTAACAAATAGTCAAAGGCAAAATGGCCATATGGCTTGCTTGAAGAATCTCTCGCTGTCAATCTGTAAATGGACAACAACAACAACTAATACGTGTGCTAAACGGCTGGTTCAAAAACCTTAAGCTGAGTCCAATGCTTCCATTGCCCGTTCCTTTTAATATTGATGCAGGCACAAGTATCCCCACGGATTATAACCTCATATGGTTCTATCCATTTTGGGGCAAACCCCGGTTTTCCCGGGAGGACCCTTACCATAACGCGACTTATAAGAACCTAAGAACGTAAGAATTAGGAACAGGAGTAGGCCATCTAGCCCCTCGAACCTGCTCCGCCATTCAATAAGATCATGGCTGATCTGGCCGTGGACTCAGCTCCACTTACCCGCCCTCTCCCCGTAACCCTTAATTCCCTTATTGGTTAAAAATCTATCTATCTGTGACTTGAATACATTCAATGAGCTAGCCTCAACTGCTTCCTTGGGCAGAGAATTCCACAGATTCACAACCCTCTGGGAGAAGAAATTCCTTCTCAACTCGGTTTTAAATTGGCTCCCCCGTATTTTGAGGCTGTGCCCCCTAGTTCTAGTCTCCCCTACCAGTGCAAACAACATCTCTGCCTCTATCTTGTCTATCCCTTTCATTATTTTAAATGTTTCTATAAGATCACCCCTCATCCTTCTGAACTCCAATGAGTAAAGACCCAGCCTACTCAATCTATCATCATAAGGTAACCCCCTCATCTCCGGAATCAGCCTAGTGAATCGTCTCTGTACCCCCTCCAAAGCTAGTATATCCTTCCTTAAGTAAGGTGACCAAAACTGCACGTAGTACTCCAGGTGCAGCCTTACCAATACCCTATACAATTGCAGCAGGACCTCCCTGCTTTTGTACTCCATCCCTCTCGCAATGAAGGCCAACATTCCATTCGCCTTCCTGATTACCCGCTGCACCTGCAAACTAACTTTTTGGGATTCATGCACAAGGACCCCCAGGTCCCTCTGCATCTCAGCATGTTGTAATTTCTCCCCATTCAAATAATATTCCCTTTTACAGTTTTTTTTCCCAAGGTGGATGACCTCACACTTTCCGACATTGTATTCCATCTGCCAAACCTTAGCCCATTCGCTTAACCTATCCAAATCTCTTTGCAGCCTCTCTGTGTCCTCTACACAACCCGCTTTCCCACTAATCTTAGTGTCATCTGCAAATTTTGTTACACTACACTCTGTCCCCTCTTCCAGGTCATCTTTGTATATTGTAAACAGTTTTGGTCCCAGCACCGATCCCTGTGGCACACCACTAACCACCAATTTCCAACCCGAAAAGGACCCATTTATCCCGACTCTCCGCTTTCTGTTCGCCAGCCAATTCTCTATTCATGCTAATACATTTCCTCTGACTCCGCGTACCTTTATCTTCTGCAGTAACCTTTTGTGTGGCACCTTATCGAATCTAAATACACCACATCCATCGGTACAGCTATTATTGTTTAAGGTCTCAGCCATTTCCACATTTCCCATTATTAAATCCCACTTCTCATCTTCTAAGGGACCAACATTTACTTTAGTCACTCTTTTCCGTTTTATCTATCTGTAAAAGCTTTTACTATCTGTTTTTATGTTTTGCGCAAGTTTACCTTCGAAATCTATCTTTCCTTTCTTTCCTTTCTTTATTGCCAACGGGACTCCAGGGAGCTTTGTATGCTCTGCTTCCGCGTCTCTTTCTTCCTGATTGTCCCTAACTAATTTACGCATCCCTTTTAATTGAGTACTTAGTTCCAAAACATACCGTTTTTTTTTGTCTTTTAATGGGCCTACATCGGCCCCACCTGTTATGATGTTCTCTGGTAATTGCATCGCCCTTCCTGTCATTAGTTCATAAGGGGTTAATGTGGTTGTCCGGTTTGTCGTGGCTCTTAACTTCTTCAATATAATGGGTAATACTTCCGTCCACGTTTTTCTTGACGTTTGCATGGCCTTTGCCAGGGCGTTTTTTGAGGGTACGGTTCATGCGCTCTACCATTCCAGAACTCTGCGGGTGGTAGGGGATGTGGAATTTTTGTTTTATGCCCATCAGCTGGCATATTGTTTTTACAATCTTCCCAGTGAAATGGGTGCCTTGGTCAAAATCTATTTGAAGAGGCACTCCCCATCGGGGAACCATCTGCTCGGTCAATATCCTTGCCACTGTTGAGGCAGTGCAATCACGTGTGGGGAAAGCTTCCACCCACCGGGAAAATTGATCTATAATCACTTGGCAATATCTTTTTCCATGGGATGGGGGCAAAGGACCTGTGAAATCAATTTGTACGTGTTCCTATGGCCCCCGTGGACGGGGCTGGTGTCCCATTTTAATTTTAATGGGCCTGCCTGGATTATATTGTGCGCACGTAACGCATCGATGGCAATGTTTGGCGATAACTCTCCCCATCTCTTTCCACCACCAATCTCTCCCAAGACTCCCAGTCATGGCCTCTCATCCTGAATGAGACAGGCCATGATGCAAGTCCAATAAGGTATTCTGTATGCATTCAGGCGCCATTACCTTGTCGTTTCGTCTCCAAACGTTATCCTTCCCTTGCGTTGCGCCCTGCTTTGTCCACATACCTATTTCCTCCTCAGAAGTGTCCTGGTGTAGTTTCTCAATACTTATCTGTTCGTCTCAGACCCCAGCGGCACTGACTGAGGCTTCCTCACCCTCTTCCTGTACTAATACCTTCTGTGCAGCTTTATTTACCTGGTGACTCAGCCAATCTGAACTGGTTCGGTCCGGCTTCCTCTTGTGGGCTTTAATTTTAATAACCGCTATCTGTTTTGGTTTATTACTGGCTGCTAAAAGAGCTTCTATTCTCAGCTGATGTCAACTGGTATTTAGTAAGTTATGTCTTTCTCCATTGCAAACACCCCTTTTTATTTTTCCAGCACCTAATTAGTGCGTTACGTCTTTTTTTTTCAGATCACCTTTCTTCAAATTAGGTTTTGTATTTTACACGGAGGGCTCGTGAATCCGTAAATTTGTTAATTTAAAATCATCAGACAATTGAAGACACTTTTTCTTTCCAATCGTTCAATTTGTTTACTTTCAAAGTTGCGCCTTTATCGTTTTCTTTTCTCCATAACTAGAACGGAGTCGAGCACGTAGGCTTTGAGGGCTGCTTTTCGTTATCTCACATTCCAGTTTCAAGGTTGTTAAAATGTCTTTTCTAAACTGCCAAAGCTTGCTGTTTTAAACTTTTTTCAAACGTCCCTTTTACACCTTCGTAGACAGCTCGCCACTCGCCCAGGAGTTTGACCTGATCCCTGAAGGTATTTCTAGATTGTTTCTAAACCTTTTTGTTTTATTTCCTCCTTTTTTCTTTAAGAGATCAGATTTAATTTAATTAATTTTTTTTAGTTTAGAATCCATCTCAGTATTTTGCTGTGCCTTCTCTTAATATCTCCAAATCCCAATTCAAATTTTGTAATGCCAATTTAAAACCCTTTTTTTTTACTGAGCTAGAAGTTTTCATGTCAAGGTTTTACACAAAGGAAAATGGGAACGTTTTAAAAGGCATTCTTTATCTCATTCCTAGACTAAATTTATGTCTTTCAACCCAATGTAATCAATCATTGCATGTTTTCTTTCGAGAAGTAAGTGAGCGTGTCAAATAAAAAATTTTTCAACCACCGGGTCCATGTATTTTTTATCTTTTACTCAACAAACCTATCCTTTGTACATTTCCTAGCTCCATAACTTATCATCCGAATATATCCACACCTGCGTTCCTAACTTAAAATGTCTTAAAACTTCCCACATACAGGACAACACTACAAAGGGTTGAAAAAACTTTCACTCTGTTTGGAGAAGTGGGTGGAGCTAAAATAAACAGACAGCTGCACACTCTTCCAAACAGGCTTTTAGAGACATGAAAACATAAAAATTAATTCCGCAGTCAAAAAAATCACACAAGGACTCTCACTCAACGACAGACATTCAAAAAAGTCTCTCTTCATTCAACAAAGCTTATTAATTGGTTGGCCGGCTCTATTTTTGGATCCATATGTCACTTAAAATAGTCACTATCAGCTTTTTATGGCATTACGTAATTACGCAAGTTACAATTAATTAATTAACGACCCGGGCGGCCTGCGTTTTACATTCCCTTCCTTACCTTCCATGTTCGCCAGTCTCGGATGTTTCCCTTTGTTCCTGTAATATTCATGGTCATGACTACTCTGTGGGGACCCTTTGTCTTCGCAACAAAGCTAGCGTGTTTCCTTACCACCGGAGTTTCAGCTCTAGGTTGGAGTGATCAGCTCCCTTCCGCACCGACCTTATTTACTAAAGGGAAAAAAATCAAAGTGGTTAGTCAGTCTCCTCCCGCTATCTACCTACTTGTAGCTTATACACTATCCCGTCGTGCCCGTACGCCTCTCTTTCAGTCTCTAACACCAGATTCCAGATACTGTCTTAATTGATCACGTCTGATCGGACAGTATCCTGTTCGTGATGCCATTTTGTTGTGGAAAAATATTTCCGAGACTGTATTTAAAGAGAGGTTTATTAAATCGGAGAAAAAGCTTTGGGAGAAGTGTTAGAGACCCGTGTCTGCTGAACCACCTTCTCAATTTGAAATCGCCTGAGAGGTTCCTTTATCTTACAAATTACGTCACTTTACATCACGTGCCTTAGCAACAGTCCTCATATCCAATCATCGCATTACTATGTTTACAAAGCTTTTCATACAATTACCGTTCAAGGCTGGGCTCTTGATATAAGCCAGCCTCGCATTGTGACAGGCCAGTATACACATACAAGAGGATTAATTCCCCTGTTATCACAGAAAAAACAAGTGGCAGGCTTCCTATTACCAGTAAAGGCAAGCATACAATAATGCATCAGTATTGTCTCTCACAAAATTCTTTTTTGGGGAACAAATGTTTGGTATACTAGTCAAGTGTCCCACTAGGCTTTATTATGTCCAAAAATCCGCTCCAACATGGCGTAAGAGGTGCAAGGTTCACTGATATGGAGCTGGAGACACCGATGGACAGTGTGGAGGACAGAAGAAAAATATTGTTCCTGACGTGGGGAGACCTGGCAGACCGCCAGTACATAATGCATGGAGGGAGATTGCAGGGGAGGTGTCAGGCACCTCCATATATGCAGGATGCACCCTCCCAGGAGTGTGCTGGCCAGTCTGCACCCAGCCCTTCCAGGGAGGTGATGGGTCGACTCTTCCTAGCTCTGGGGCGACGGGGATCCTCCTCTTTCTCCTGCGCCTCCTCCTGCACCTCCTCCTCAGGTGGTACTGCTGGCTCGACCTCCAGCAGCTGTCCCCTCATGATGACCAGGTTGTGCAGCATGCAGCAGACCATGACGATTAAGGAGACCCATTGAAGAGAGTACTGCAAGGTGCCACCAGAGCGGTCCAGGCACCGGAAACTCTGCTTGACGATGTCTATGCACTGTTCGATGATGCACCTGGTGGCACAATGAGTGCCATTGTATGCATGCTCTGGCGCTGTCCTGGGGTTCTGCAGAGGAGTGAGCAGCCAAGTGGACAGGAGATATCCCTTGTCCTCAAGTAGCCAACCGCAATCCTGATTCGGGCCGGTGAACACTGGTCTGGCGCAGAATGAACGAATCATGGCTGCTGCTTCCTTGCCCGCTGCCTCTCTGCACGGTGCTGATGGCGACACCTTCTCCTGCGTGCTGCCCTGCTTCTGACCAGGTGTACCAGGTGTCACCTTCCCAACACTCCTCCCATCCTCAGGGTGAACCCTGCCAAGCAAGTCTCTGCAGCCCACAGACCTCCACGAAAGAGTCAGATGAAAGTTGTGCAAAAGTACAGGGGTATGTGCAAACCTCTGAACAGCACTCAGCAGGTTTAATGGAACCAAAACAATTAATAAAGCTGTATGAAAAGATAAATACTGCACAGGCTGGAAAATGAAATAAAAACACTAATAATTAATAAAACTATATGAAAAGATAAATACTGCACATGCTGGAAAGTGAAATAAAAACACTAATAAGTAATAAAACTTTTTAACCTACCAAAGGGCCCGAGCGGTGTCGCATTCCAGCATCGCATCGAAAACCTCGCGGGGGCACTGCCGGGAAAAGTCCTACCTTTCCTCGGTGAATTTCGCTGTGGTAGTCCCTTTCCAGCGGCCCGTACACTGCAGAGCTCACCGCTGGAAACCCTCCTTTACAATGGCTTCACCACGCCATTTCTAGCAGAAATGAACACCGTTCAAATCCTCTCCGAGCTGAATACAGCTCGAGGAGGGAAAAGTACCTGACCGTGGCAGCCGATCAATTTTTTTCAATCGATCGCCCAAACTCCGCAGTAGCCGTCCCTTTGGAACGGTGAATTTTGGGCCCTTGATCTCTGGGAAAGGATTTTGACTTGTGTGCAACAGACTTATTAGAAGGAAGCGTGAGAGCTAAGCTACAATTGTTTGCAGTTGACGGTAGGAGGTGGGTATATAGTGGCACTGAATTACTGGCAGTGATACCCCTAATTCTTTTTGGGTGCGCTGTCCCTTCAAAGGGCTGCGAGGCCCATTCAAATCTTTGCGCATGTGCAAAATCCCTGATTGTAAACCCGGTAAGTGGCTTTTGGTTGTTGTTTGTTCCTGGGATGTGGGTGTCGTTGGAAAGGCCAATATTTACTGTCCATCCCAAATGGTGGTAAGCCGCCTTCTTGAACAGCTGCATTTGGTGGAAGTGCTCCTAGAGTGCTGTTAGGGAGGGAGTTCCAGGATTTTGACCCAGTGACGATAAAGGAACGGTAATATATTTCCAGGTCTGGATGGTGTGTAACTTGGAGGGGAACCTGGAGGTGATAGTGTTCCCATGCGCTTGCTATCCTTGTCCTTCTAGGTGGCAGAGGTCGCTGGTTGGGAGATGCTACCGAAGAAGCCTTGGCGAGAAGCTGCAGTGCGTCTTGTAGATGGTGCACACTGCAGCCATGGTGAGCCGGTGGTGGAGGGAGTGAATGTTTAAGGTGGTGGATGGGGTGCTAATCAAGCGGGTTACTTTGTTCTGGATGGTGTCAAGCTTTTTGAGTGTTGTGGGAGCTGCACTCATCCAGTCAAGTGGAGAGTGTTCCATCACATGCCTAACTTGTGCCTTGTTGATGGTGGAAAGGTTTTGGGGTTTCAGGAGGTGAGACACTCGCTGCAGAACACCCAGCCTCTGACCTGCACTTATTGCCACAATATTTATGCGGCTGGTGCAGTTAAGTTTCTGGTCAATGGTGATACCCTGAATGTTGATGGTAGGGGATTTGGCGATTGTAATGCCGTTGAATATCAAGGGGAGGTGGTTAGACTCTCGTTTGTTGGAAATAGTCAATGCCTGACACTTGTATGACACAAATGTTACTTGCCACTTATCAGCCCAAGCCTGAATGCCATCCAGATCTTGCTGCAGGCGAGCATGGACTGCTCCATTATCTGAGGAGTTGCAAATGGAACTGAACACTGCAATCATCAGCAAACATCCCCACTTCTGACCTTATGATGGAGGGAAGATCATTGATGAAGCAGCTGAGGATGGTTGGGCCTAGGACATTGCCCTGGGGAACTCCTGCAGTGATGTTCTGGGGCTGAGATGATTGACCTCTAACAACCACAACCATCTTCCTTTGTGCTCGGTATGACTCCAGACTGTGGAGAGTTTTCACCCTGATTCCCGCCTGTGCAGCGCCTCCAGATCCTCCAAGGTTGCACAGAGCAGTAGGAGCAATGGTCGCTGCACGTCAAGTTTGTCTGCTTGTTTCCCACAATTACTATCTTGCTTGACTTGGAAAGAGTTGGCAGTGAGAGAACACAACGGGAAGTTTTTTTAACATAAAGTACAAAAATAACGGTGCATTTATCAACACAAAGAACTGGACAATTAATAATTCAAATACAACATTTTGGCAGCACATATTAGAAATGGTGGCCTATAAAGTCGGCCGGCCGGTGGAAGTTTTTTCACGCAGTAACTATCCTCCCAAGCCCCCAATATGGCGGGAACAAAAGCCCAAAATCGGGGGCTTCTCGGGCCTCATCATTCAACCGCAGGGCGTGTAACCTGTGCCCCCCACCCCGTCTCCACAGGCCCAAGCAAGGGCAGGCCCGAATTTCTCGGCCCCAGACTCCTCTCTTAACTGAAAGTTTTTCCATTAGATAGAAGAAAAATACACGGAGAAGTTGGGATTTTACTCCAAGTGCTCGGAACAAACCCAGTGTTCCATCCTGTCAGGCACAAGGAGATGTAAACCCCACACAGGAAATTTCACCATCAATAGGCAGGCAGCATGCACTGGAAAGAGAAAGATTCCTGTTGCCGTGGCCTGGGACTTAGAGACTAAAAGCAAGGGTTTATTGTTGGAAAGTATGGGTTGCTTGTTTCTAGACTCATAGGCCCCGATATTTACGGGGAGGTGGGGAAACCTGGAAATATGGGAAACACAGAGGTTTTGTGGAATTTAACAGCATGTCCTCCGTTAATATTTTTGACTCCGTTTCCCACTCGGCAGCCGCCCAGATTGAGAGGCTGGTTGGCGATCGAGAAGGTCTGCCGTAAAAGTCCACAACCGAGGTCCGGAGAAGAGGTTGGGAGAAATCCCGGAGTTGTGGTGGGTGTGGAGTTCTCGCAGGGGGAGGGGGTTCACGAGTGGGGTGGTGGACATTGGATGAGGAATCACATGATCTTTTGAGGGCGGGTGGACAGTCTAGATATTGCGATACACAATGTAGTACAGCGAAGGTTCACCAGATTGATTCCTGGACTGACATATGAGGAGAGATTGGATCAACTGGGCTTGTATCCACTGGAGTTTAGAAGAATGAGAGGGGATCTCATAGAAACATATAACATTCTGACAGGACTGGACAGGTTAGAGGCAGGAAGAATGTTCCCGATGTTGGGAAGTCCAGAACCAGGGATAAGGAGTAAGTCATTTAGGAGCGAGATGAGGAGAAACTTCTTCACTCAGAGAGTGGTTAACCTGTGGAATTCTCTACTGCAGAAAGTTGTTAAGGCCAGTTCGTTAGATATATTCAAAAGGGAGTTAGATATGGCCCTTACGGCCAAAGGGATCAAGGGGTATGGAGAGAAAGCAGGAATGGAGTACTGAGGTTGAATGATCAGCCATGATCTTAGTGAATGGCGGTGCAGGCTCGAAGGGCCGAATGGCCTGCTCCTGCATCTAACTTCTATGTTTCTATGTTTCTATAATTGTGAGGGAAAGGCTGGATGGACCAGAGGGTCTTTACTTGTCCGTAATTGTTGATATGGATCGCGAGGGTGTGTTCGTGGGGGAGGCTGTGGTTGACATCGGATTGTTGGGAGGGAGACAGCCAGGGGGTCCATGGGGAAAGTTTCCAATTCTGCACTCCTCGGCTGGTTCTGAAAAGCATGTCGGTAATTCGCACAATGGCAGTGCAGGAAATCAGTGGTTGGAAATTCATGGATTGAGGGCTTGCAGAATTTCCTGATATCTATCGTACGAGGAGTCCAGAAGTGGGATTTTTGGAATCCAGTGGTAAGGAAGGTTGGAGTTCAGCAGCAATGGGAATGTGGTAATAGCGGAGTCAGGGAATGTTGAATTAAGCAGTCTTGTCGATGGGTAGAATGTGAGCTTGCAGCCTCAGTTGAACAGACCAAGAGTTTTTTTTCTTCTTTATTCGTTCCTGGGATGTGGGCGTCGCTGGCAAGGCCGGCATTTATTGCCCACCCCTAATTGCCTCTAGAGAAGGTGGTGGTGAGCCGTCTTCTTGAACTGCTGCAATCTGTATGGTGAAGGTACATCCCACAGTGCTGTTAGGGAGGGAGTTCCAGGATTTTGACCCAGCGACGATGAAGGAACGGCCGATATATTTCCAACTCAAGATGGAGGGAAAACTTGGAGGTGGTGGTTTTCCCATGCACCTGCTGCCCTCGTCCTACTAGATGGTAGAGGTCGTGGGTTTGGGAGGTGCTGCTGAAGATTACACGCAGAGTGATCCAGCCTGAGCTAACGGATGAGGAAGGAGTTAGTGTCTGTGGGCTAAACTGCGGAATGAAAGCTGAAGACAACAGCACATAAATAAATTCATAGACCGTTACAAAAATTAATGCTCTCTTAGAAAGTATGTCACAAGGCCTTCTGGGATTTGCATGTGAGAATAATTTCAGAGATGCTCAATGTGTTGAATTCAGGAGACAGTATAGTCTCCTCGATGACAACTTCTAGTTGAAAATGAAACTAGCAACAAAGAGAAACTAGAAGCCATAAATATAAGATAGTCGCTGATAAATCCAATAGAGAATTCCAAAAGAGAAGGCTGAGGGGTGACCTGATAGACTTCTTTATAATAATGAAAGGGTTTGATAAGGTAGACACAGTGAAGATATTTACCGCTTGTGGGGGAGACCAAAACTAAAGGGCCATAAATATAAGATCGTGCTAATAAACCCAATAGGGAATTCAGGAGAAACCTCCTTACCTGGAGAGTGCTGAGAATGTGGAACTCGCAAAATGAGTAGTTGAGGTGAATAGCGTAGGTGTATTTCAGAGTAATTTAGATAAACACATGAGGGAGAAAGGATTAGAAGGTTATGCTGATAGGGTGAGATGAAGAGGGGTGGGAGGAGGCTCGTGTGGAGCATGGAACTGTTTCCTCGCTGTAATTTCGTAGTAATAATTGGAAACGACAGAGAATGAAGTGGCAGAAATGCTAACGCTAATCATGATGATATCAGGGATGAGGGAGTTCTGTTGGAAACACAGAAATTTACAGTGCAGAAGGAGGCTATTTCAGCCCATCGTGTCTGCGGCGGTCGACAAAGAGCCGCACGGCCCTCGGTCAGCAGCCCTGAAGGTTACATATAAACCTATGAACAATGAACAATGGCGGAAAGGTAAAGAGCACCCGGCCCAACCAGTCTACCCCACACAACTGTGACATCCCTTGCACCGAAACATTCTACACTCCACCCCAAGCTGAGCCATGTGATCTACTGGGAGAGGCAAAAATCAGATAAAAACCCAGGCCAATTTAGGGAGAAAAAATCTGGGAATATCCTCTCCGACCCACCCAGGCGGTTGAAACTAGTCCAGGAGATCACCCTGGCCATATTCAATTCCCTACAGTAGTTACCATCGTATCTGTACAGCCAACAAGAAGTTATCCAGTCTAATCCCAATTACCAGCTCTAGGTCCGTAATCCTGCAGGTTACAGCACTTCAAGTGCCCATCCAAGCACCTTTTAAATGTGGTGAGGGTTTCTGCATCCACCACACTTCCAGACAATGAGTTCCAGACATGTTATATGGAGAGACTGGAGAAACTGGGAATGTTCACCTTGGAGCAGTGAAGGTTAAGCAGAGACCTGATGGAGGTTGTTCAAAATTATGAGGGGTTTTGATAGAGCGAATAGGAAGAAATTGTTTCCTCTGGCAAGAGGATCAGTAACCAGAGCTCAGAGGTGTAAAATAATTGACAAAAAAACTAGAGAGGAAATGAGGAGATTTTATTTTCACACAGAGCATTGTTGAGATCTGATCTAAAAGGACTCTGGAATCAGATTCCATTGGAATTTCGAAAGTCATTTTTGACATGTATTTGAAGAGGATTAGTTTGTAGGGCTATGAGAAAAAACTGGGGTGCGGGACTGAATTGGACAGCCCTTTCAAAGAGCCAGCACAGGCACGACGAGTTGAAAGGCCTCCATCTGTGCTGTAGGATTCTAGGATTCTTAAAGTGTATCTGACTGGAGATAGGACTATGTTATTGACCAGTGGAATCTTGGCCTTTATTGCAAAGAGGATGGAGTAAAAGCAGGAACGTCGTGCTACAGCTATATAAGGTATTGGTGAGGCCACACCTAGAATACTGCGTGCAGTTTTGGTTTCTATGTTTACAAAAGGATATACTTGCTTTGGAGGCAGTTCAGAGAAGGTTCAATAGGTTGATTCCAGAGATGAGGGGGTTGACTTATGAGAAAAGGTTGAATAGGTTGGGCCTCTACTCATTGGCATTCAGAAGAATGAGAAGTGATCTTATCGAAACGTATAAGATTATGAGGGGGCTTGACCAGGTGGATGCAGAGAGGATGTTTCCATTGATAGGGGAGACTAGAACTAGAGGGCATGAACTTAGAATAAGGGGCCGCCTATTTAAAACTGAGATGAGGAGAAATTTCTTCTCTCAGAGAGTTATAAATCTGTGGCATTCACTGCCTCATAGAGCTGGAGAAGCTTGGCCATTGAATAAATTTAAGACAGAAATAGACAGTTTCTTAAACGAAAAGGGGATAAGGGGTTATGGGGAGCGGGCAGGGAAGTGGACCTGAGTCCATGATCAGATCAGCCATGATCTTATTAAATGGTGGAGCAGGCTCGAGAGGCCGTATGGCCTGCTCATGTTCCTATTTCTTATGTTCTTATGTTGATTCCGGAGATGAGGGGGTTGATTTATGAGGAAAGGTTGAGTAGGTTGGGCCTCTACTCATTGGAATTCAGAAGAATGAGAGTTGATCTTATCGAAATATATAAGATAATGAGGGGTCTTGACAAGGTGGATGTAGAGAGGATGTTTCCACTGATAGGGGAGACGAGAACTAGAGGGCATAGTCTCAGAATTAGGGGCCGCCCATTTAAAACTGAGATGAGGAGGAATTTCTTCTCTGAGGGTTGTAAATCTGTGGAATTCACTGCCTCGGAGAGCTGTGGAAGCTGGGACATTGAATAAATTTAAGACAGAAATAGACAGTTTCTTAAACGAAAAGGGGATAAGGGGTTATGGGGAGCGGGCAGGGAAGTGGACCTGAGTCCATGATCAGATCAGCCATGATCTTATTAAATGGTGGAGCAGGCTCGAGAGGCCGTATGGCCTGCTCCTGTTCCTATTTCTTATGTTCTTATGTTGATTCCGGAGATGAGGGGGTTGATTTATGAGGAAAGGTTGAGTAGGTTGGGCCTCTACTCATTGGAATTCAGAAGAATGAGAGTTGATCTTATCGAAATATATAAGATAATGAGGGGTCTTGACAAGGTGGATGTAGAGAGGATGTTTCCACTGATAGGGGAGACGAGAACTAGAGGGCATAGTCTCAGAATTAGGGGCCGCCCATTTAAAACTGAGATGAGGAGGAATTTCTTCTCTGAGGGTTGTAAATCTGTGGAATTCACTGCCTCGGAGAGCTGTGGAAGCTGGGACATTGAATAAATTTAAAACAGAGATAGACAATTTCTTAAACGATCAGGGGATAAGGGGTTATGGGGAGCAGGTAGGGAAGTGGAGGTGAGTCCATGATCGGATCCACCGTGATAGTATTAAATGGCGGAGCAGGCTCAAGGGGCCGTATGGTCTACTCCTGCTCCTATTTCTTATGTTCTTATATTCAGTGTGGGACATAAAGTAGAACATACCCTGCGAGAGAGTGCCTGAGATGCATGTGCATTCATCCGTGTACAAGCAGAGGTATCCAGCCGATTCCTTACTGCAGGTTTGTGTGATGAGTGCCTTCGTATCGTCCTATGGGTATCTTTACAGTAGAAACCTCCTCTCTTAGACATGACAGAGTAACTGCAGTAAGAACATCTGTCCTCTAATAAATCGATCACGGGGCTTGATTTTAGGCTTTTCTGTTCTCGGGGTGAAAACGGAGGCAGGGCGGGAATGTTAGCTGCCGGGAATAGTCTGCGCTTCGGTAAGGATGTTTCGGCATCTGGGCCCTGCGTCAGGGAGCGCAGCTCGAAGGGAGGCCTTGTACGCAAGGATGGGAAACTCACGAGCTAAAGTGTCGGGCCGTGTGCGCTCCGAGATAGGCCGCGGGGGAGGGGAGAGGGGAAACCTTGAAAAAACACGAAAATATTCCCAAAACATTCCCCACGCTATCACAACACAAATCGCTAAAAAGATTAAAAGAACAAACACCCGCACTTACCTTTGGAGTACTTTACTTCCATCACCGCCGCCGGCTATGCCGGACCTCTCTGATTTCCCAGGCGGTCATTACGGGCACATTTCCGGGCGAATGGATCGGGGAAAAGTCTAAACTCGCGCCGGTGTCGCAACCAGAGGCGTTGCACACCCGGCGCAGCTCCCCCCGACGGTGTTGCTCCGCGCCGCCAAACCCAACCCGAGGATCGCAACAGGGCACTGGAGACCTCACCGCCGCCTCTCACACCGCTCCGGGACGAAACCCGCTGCGAAAAGGACCGGAAAATCCAGCCCTCCGTCTTGAAAGCTCCAATTGACCCCCAGCCTCAACAGCTTTCTGCGGGAGAGAGTTCCAGATTCCCACTGCCCTTTGTCTGAAGAAGTGCTTCCTGACCTCACCCCTGAACGGCCTGGCTCAAGTTTTGTTCTGGACTCCCCCCAGCAGAGGTAATTGTTTCTCTGTCGCTACCTTATCAAATCCCTTCATTTAGAAACCCTCGGGGGAGAAATTCGCACCGTTTGCACCTCGTCATACACGTGCCCAGCGATCCCTTTTCGCTCCGGAGCGGAAATAGGGTAGCGTCCCGTAAGGCCACCGTGGGCGATGTCAGCGCCAGCCTCAGTGGTCGTGAACCGGGCCGCCCTCTGCTCTCGGAGCGATAATTAAAGGGGAGGTGCTTACTGTTGAAGATTTCAGGAGATACGTTCCCCCATGTTGCAGCCGAGCACTCGGCCTCTGTGCCGAGCTGCTGCCAGGGTGCTTCGCTCCCCCGTGGTAAAGTGGTGGCCCCTCACCTCATTGCAGAGCTCGCAGCGTGCCCTCCCCCTTAACGGAAGGGGAGGACCCCGTTCTCCCGCCAGCGCTACCCCGGCGCTCCACGTAGCGCTGGAAAATTCCCGCATTTACCAGCCCAGTCCCGCGCCCGAGAGGAAGTGCAGTGCCCGACATTGCATTCCACTCCCTCTCGGGGGCGGGACTTACGCGATGTGTGCAGGAAGTCCCGCCTCACCTCGGTTAAAGCCCCCAAACGGGGCGCCACTGAATATTTCCCCCCTCGACTGGATCATCCATCAACCTTCCAAAGTCTAGGGAATTTCAAAAAGTGCTGGACATTAGGTTGACGGTTTTTTGAGGCGATAATTTCGGGCGGTGGATAAATTTAATGCCGGAAATTGGTTTGCATTGGCAACCAAGAAATTCAGCGACTGCGCCCTGACGGTGGAGCGGAGGGCTAAGGGAGGCGTTCGACACTCATCTTTGGGCACAAGGCCTGGTGAGCAACTGAATATCCCATGCTAAAGAGCCGGCTTCGTAGCGCCTTAAGAGAGGTCTCCCTGCAAAATAAAATCGAACAAATAACCTGTACAGAGCCTTAGTGAGGCCTCACCTGGAATATTGTGTTCAGTTTTGGTCTCCTAATCTGAGGAAGGATGTTCTTGCTATTGAGGGAGTGCAGCGAAGGTTCACCAGACTGATTTCCGGGATGGCAGGACTGACATATGAGGAGAGACTGGATCAACTGGAGTTTAGAAGAATGAGAGGGGATCTCATCGAAACATATAACATACTGACGGGACTGGACAGGTTAGAGGCAGGAAAAATGTTCCCGATGTTGGGGAGTTCCAGAACCAGGGGACACCGTCTAAGAATAAGGGGTAGGCCATTTAGGACCGAGCTGTGGAGAAACTTCTTCACTCAGAGAGTGGTTAACCTGTGGAATACTCTACCGCAGAAAGTTGTTGAGGCCAGTTCGTTAGATATATTCAAAAGGGAGTTAGATATGGCCCTTACGGCTAAAGGGATCAAGGGGTATGGAGAGAAAGCAGGAAAGGGGTACTGAGGTTGAATGATCAGCCATGATCTTATTGAATGGTGGTGCAGCCTCGAGGGGCCAAATGGCCTACTCCTGCACCTAATTTCTATGTTTCTATATATTACTCACTCCTAATAAACTTAAATTACAAAAAGAAAAAAACACAATCGCATCTTACCAGCTGCAGTCACTCCTTCCCGTAGCGCACAGGGACAGCGCTGCATGCCAACTTTCTCTGGCGGGGTCAATAGGGGGCGCTACGGGTGCAGCGCGAAACACATTTTGAAAGCGGCTCGATACCGGGGGCGTTGCACACCGGCACGGTGCTCCCGGGCGATACTCCTCTGCGCCGCCGGTTCCTGCTCACTGAAATTGCTGAGCAGCGCAAAGGGCCGGCGCTCACGGCTACAAAGCCTTTCCCGCCCCGGTTCCCAGCCTCACGAGGGGCGGTATTGCATCGATTTTCCAGCCCCTGGGGTGGTAGTGCTTCTTACAGCCTGTAAAACAGGAGAGAATAGTTCAACCAACCTGGGGTGGAAGTCAATGAAAATATAAATGGGGAGAGATGTAAAACAGGCTGCCGATGCGCTGTCGGCCGTTTTTGCCCTCTTGCACAAAGTCACAATTACCCTCACCCCACCGCACACCCTGGAAGTCCAGGCCGTGAGCTATGCAAGATGGTCAGCATAAAACCCAAAGCATTCCTCGGGCGAAGTGGTCTGCAAAACATGTTCATGAGTAAAATCAGATTTGCACGCTCAGGAAAGTCATTTTGGCTCTGCCTTCAGCTGCTCCAAGTCTGCGCTTAGGAAGTAAAGGAGAGCATAAAGAAAGAAATTTTACAGGAGAAAAAACCCTTGCAACCCAGTCACTTAAAATGCAGATATCGTTTACCATGACAGGAAGGAGTTTTAACATGCGGAAGCTTGGTATGACTAAGAAACATTGGAAGGGCATGTAGGCGAGTTTAGCAGCAAGGTGCATAGAAGACCTGTACACATGTACAGTACAACTCACCTCAGTGGTCCTGCATTTCCACAGCAGCAAAGGCAAGAGCCTATTTTGAATGTTTAGAAACATGTGCTAACATTTGAACAGAAAAAAATTATTTCCTGATTAAACTAGATTTTGCAAGATTGACTATATCTGTATGCAATCTCTCCCATGAACTCACATCATTTTGTGTACGTTATATTTATGCTGTAATGCTGAAAGGAAATTGGTATGCTCACTCCCACACTTACCCACACGTATACAGACACAGACACACACACACCATATAATCATAGAATGATACAGTACAGAAGGGAGCCATTCGGCCCATCGTGCCTGTGTCGGCTCTTTGGTGGAGTGATCCGATTGGTCCAGATTGGGAAGGTAGATTGATGCAGTACAGCAGGAGGTCGTTTGGACCATCGTGGCTACATCCACCCTTTGAAAGTGCTCTCCAATTAGTCCCAATCCCCTTGCTCTTTTCCCGTACCCCTGGAAATGTTTACTTTTGAAGTATTTATCCAATTCCCTTGTGAAAATTACTATTGAATCTGCTCCCACCGCCCTTTCAGGCAGCGCATTCCAGATCACCGCAACTCGCTGCGTAAGAAACATTCTGCTCATCTCCCCCTCTGGTTCTTTCAGCAAATATCTTAAATCTGTGTGTCCTCTGGTTACTGACCCTCCTGCCACTGGAAACAATGTCTCCTTATGTATGCTATCAAAACCCTTCATGATTTTAAACACCTCTATCAAATCGCCTCTAATGGGAACAACCCCAGCTTCTCCAGTCTCTCCACATAACTTTCATCATTGGTACCACTCTGGTAAATCTCCTCTGCACCCGCTCTGAGGCCTTGACATCATTCCTAAAATGTACTGCCCAAAAGTAGCCACTGTTATGTATGTGAACCTAACCTATGTGTAAGACTTGCCACTAGAGGGCGCAACTGTGGGAGACCTATGGGTCACCTGTGCACCCTGGAGCAAGCGGGTATAAAAGGCAGCCCACCATGCTGCTGCCTCACTTTATGTTAAAGAGACCAAGGTCACAATGGTTTTAGCTTGCAACACAGTCTTGTGGAGTTATTCTGAACTTAACAGCCACAATACTCCAGCTGGGGCCTAACCAGTGATTTATAAATGTTCAGCAGAATGTCCTTGATTTTGTAGTCTATGGGCTGGATTTCCATTTGGATGGCGCCTCAGCTGACCCCCTGGAGGGGCGGTAATGCGCCGCGAAATGCTTAGCGCATGGGCTGCCAGCTTCCAGCGCCCCGCCATGAAATTTGATGCCGGTTTTACGCCGGTGCTGAGCAGTATCACCCGGGAGCGCGCCGGTGTGCAATGCCCCCGGTTTTGACAGTGCTGAGATAATTGTTTGGAGCAGCACCTGTAGCGCCCCCTAGTGACTCCACTAGAGAAAGCTGGTGTGTAGAGCTGTCCCGGGCGCTAACGGAAGGAATGGTTGAAAAAGGTAAGTGAAATTGATATTTCTTTCTTATTTTGCAATTCGCCTGTATTTGGGGGAATACTTTATCGGGAATGTTCTTGGAGTAATTATTTCCGATTTTTCTTTTTTCCTCTGGGAGGCTTCTCTTACGGCGCTCCGAGGTCAGATTTTTAGCAACGGATATTCAATTGCTCACTTGGCCTCGCGCGCAGAGTAATATAGAACACTTCCCTTAGTGTTCCGCTCCACTCTCAGGGCGCAGCAATCAAATATTTTGGCTGCCATCGCAAACCATTTCACGGTGCTAAATTTACCGACCAACTGCCATTAGCACTCTAAGGAGCCACCAACCGAAAAGCCAGTCTATACGCCTCTATTGATAAATCTAAGGATCCCTTACGCCTTCTCTGAAAGCCTTCACAACTTGCCCTGCCACTTCCGAAGTTATGTGTCACGCCCAGGTCTCTTTGTTGCTGCCAACACTTTAAAATAGTACCACTTACCCACACATCTACAGACACAAACATGCACATTTCATCATCATAGGCAGTCCCTCGATTTCGAGGAAGAATTGCTTCCACTCCAAAAGTGAGTTCTCAGGTGACTGTACAGTCCAATACGGGAATTACAGTCTCTGTCACAGGTGGGGAAGACAGTGGTTGAAAGAAAGGGAGGGTGGGGAGTCTGGTTTGCCGCACGCTCCTTCTGCTGCCTGTGCTTGATTTCTGCATGCTCGAGGCGTCGAGACTCGAGGTGCTCAGCGCCCTCCCGGATGCCCTTCCTCCACTTTGGGCGGTCTTGGCCCAGGGATTCCCAGGTGCCGGTAGGGAAGTTGCACTATATCAAAGAGACTTTGAGGGTGTCCTTGAAACGTTTCCTCTGCTCATCTGGAACTCGCTTGCCGTGTTGGAGTTCCATGTAGAGTGCTTGCTTTGGGATCTCATGTCGGGCATGTGGGCAATGTGGCCCACCCAATGGAGCTGGTCGAGTGGGGTCAGTATTTCAATGCTGGAGATGTTGGCCTGATCAAGGACACTGACGTTGGTGCGTCTATCCTCCCAGTGGATCTGGTGGAGACAGCGCTGGTGGTACT
This sequence comes from Pristiophorus japonicus, assembly GCF_044704955.1. Lineage (NCBI taxonomy): Eukaryota > Metazoa > Chordata > Chondrichthyes > Pristiophoridae > Pristiophorus > Pristiophorus japonicus. The sequence continues at coordinate 60,914,929 of NC_091982.1, forward strand.
TCTCCAGCGCTTTGAGGTGTCTATTCTATATGGTCCATGTCTCTGAACCATATAGGAGGGCAGGGAGACCATAAGTTTGGTGCCAGATTTGGGGTCCTGGTATTCAAACACTTTCTTCCTCAGGCGACCGAAGGCTGCATGTGCACATTGGAGATGGTGTTGGGCCTCGTCATCGATATCTGCCCTTACTGTAGGCTCCCAACGTATGGAAAGTGGTCTACGTTGTCCAAGGCCGCGCCGTGGATTTTGATGACCAGGGGGCAGTGCTGCATGGCGGGATCAGAGTACTGGAGGACCTTTGTCTTACGGATGTTTAGCATAACGCCCATGCTTTCGTATGCCTCAGTGATGGTGTTGATGATGGCTTGGAGTTCGATCTCTGAATGTACGCACGCAAGCACCATCCACATTCTGTAGTTCGGTGACAGAGGATGGGATGGTCCTGGATCTAGCCTGAAGGCGACAAAGGTTGAACAGGTTCCTATTGGTTCCATAGTTTAGTTTCACTCCAGCAGGGAGCTTGTTGAGAGTGAGATGGAGCATGGCAGCAAGCAAGATCGAGAAGAACGTTGCCGCAATGACGCAGCCCTGCTTGACCCTGGTCCGAACGTGAATTCGGTCCGTGGTGAATCCGTTGGTCAGGATCCCAGCTTGCACGTCGTCGAGCAGCTGGAGGATGGTGACAAACTTTTGAAAGCAGCTGAAATGGAGGAGGACGCTCCATTGTCCATCACAGTTGACACAAATATTCACACATTTACACTCACATATTTTTTTGAATTCATTCATGGGATGAGGACAAGGCTGGCAAAGCCAACATTTATTGCCCATCCCTAATTGCCCTTGAGAAGGTGGTGGTGAGTCGCCTTCTTGAACCGCTGCAGTCCGTGTGGTGAAGGTGCTCCCACAGTGCTGTTAGTGAAGGAGTTCCAGGATTTTACCCAGCGACGATGAACGAACGGCCAATATATTTCCAAGTCAGGGTGGTGTGTGACTTGGAGATGATGATATTCCCATGTGCCTGCTGCCCTTGTTCTTCTAGGTGGTAGAGGTCGCAGATTTGGGAGGTGCTGCTGAGGAAGCCTTGGCGAGTTGCCACAGTGCATCTTATAGATGATGCACACTGCAGACACGGTGAGACATGGTGGACAAGTGAATGCTTAAGGTGGTGGATAGATTGCAAATCATGCGAGTTGCATTGTCCTGGATATACTCATGTATACTTAGTCACACACACGCATGTATACACCATCCTGATTTGGACATATATGTCACTGTTCCTTCACTGGGTCAATATCCTGGAATTCCCTACCTAACATTACTGTGGGAACAAAATCACCACACAAGAATTGCACTCGTCCTTCATCTGGGCAACTAAGAAATACTGGATTGATATATCGCCTTTCATGACCACCGGATGTCTTAAGCACTTTTGGAGTGTAGTCATTGTTGTAATGTGGGAATCACGGCAGCCAATTTGTGCACAAGCAAGCTCCCACAAACAGCAATGTGATAATGACCAGATAATCAGTATTATTTTTTAATGTTGATTGAGGGTTAAATATTGGCCAGGTCATCAGGGATAAATCCCCTGCTCTTCTTCGAAGCAGTGCCACGTGATCTTTTATGTCCAATTGAGAGAGCAGGCGGGGCCTCGGTTTAATGTCTCATCTGAAAGACAGCACCACCGACAGTGCTGGGAGCGTCAGTCTAGATTTATGTGCTTAAGTCCCTGGAGTGGGACTTGAGCCCACAACCTTCTGACTCAGAGGTGAGAGTGCTGCCCACTGAGCCACGGCTGACACTGAGATGGGGCTTGCCAGGGTCACCTACATCCAGAGAACAAATTAAGAATAAAAACACATGCTCTAAAGGTCATATAATTTTGCATTCATTACAGGGTCCTTTTAATTACAATCATTATACAAGACAGCTTTGAGCAAATGAATTGGTCAGACACCAGAAAAAAAATCATTTATATATCAATTATATATTTTGTTTTTCATTCAACAGATTGATTCATACTGAAGTTTTTCACATCTGCCTTTGAAATTCAGCAGGATTTGAAAGCACAGAGTAATGGGTGTTTGACCTGATTGATATGAAGGTGGCGCGTGCAATCCCTCACACACTGTTCATTATTCTGAGGAAGTGACTAGCTGGTTTTTAATATATTTGTGCCTGACTCCATCACTTGAATCTAAATTCACACAGAGACCTGGAAGGAAGTAAATTGATGCTTTTTCATCCACCAATGGTAGATGGTCTCAGCATATTCAAGATGTAACTAACTTCCATCAAGGTATACATAAAGCCATAGCTCTGACTAGTCTGAGGAACAATTACAACTCCAGTGACTCTACTGTTTGATGGTGGTCCCCATCTCCTCCAGGGAACATTGTACAGTCTCAGCAACCATTCACCGATTGATGAATGAGGCAGTCTTGTTAGGGTTTGTAAATTACGACTCTGGCTGGAGTGAGTTACGAACTGGATTTTGATCCCATCGTTTGGATGATGTATTTCTTCTTGAGCTTCTCTTTCATGTTTGGTGCAGTTGATGGCAATACAGCCCATTGTTCTATGCCTTAAAAAAGGGGACAAGTCCGACTGCGGCACTGCAGGGGAATCTCCCTGCTATCAACCATTGGGAAAGTTGTTGCTAGAGTTCTCCTCAATTGACTTCGCCCTGTGGCCGAGGAGCTCCTCGCGGAATCACACAGCGGATTTCATCCCCAGCGGAGCACAACGGACATGATCTTTGCAATGCAACAGCTGCAGGAAAAATGCAGGGGCCTTTTTCAATCTGACAAAGCCTTTGACACTGTCAACTGCGAGGGTCTATGGAGTATCCTCCTCTGTTTCGGATGCCTTCAATAGTTTGTCAATATCCTTCACCTGCTCCACGACGACATACAGGCTGTGATCCTTACCAACGGATCCATTACAGACCCAATCCAGGTCCGGACCAGGGTCAAACATGGCTGCATCATCGCCCCAACCCTCTTCTCAATCTTCCTCACACCTCACAGTCAACAAACTCCCCGCTGGAGTGTTACTAAATTACAGAACCAGTGGGAAGCTGTTTAACCTATGCCGTCTCCAGGCCAGGTCCAAGATCACCCCAAGCTCTGTCGTTGAGCTACAGTATGCGAACGATGCCTGCGTCTGTGCACATTCTGAGGCTGAACCCCAGGATATAGTCGATGTATTCACCGAGGCATATGAAAGCATGGGCCTTATCCTTAACATCCGTAAGACAAAGGTCCTCCACCAGCCTGTCCTCGCCACACAGCACTGCCCTCCAATCATCAAGATTCACAGCACGGCCCCATACATCGGGACCCTCTTGTCAACAAAAGCAGATATTGATGCGGAGATTCAACACCGCCTCCAGTGCGCCAGTGCAGCCTTCGGTCGCTTGAGGAAAAGAGTGTTCGAAGACCAAGCACTCAAATCTACCACCAAGCTCATGGTCATGGTCTGTAGTAATACCCACCCTCCTGTATGGATCAGAGGCATGGACGATGTACAGAAGACACCTCAAGTCACTGGGGATATATCACCAACGATGTCTCCGCAAGATCCTGCAAATCCTCTGGGAGGACAGGCGCACTAACATTAGTGTCCTCTTCCAAGCTAACATCGCCAACATTGAAGCACTGACCACACTCGATCAGCTTCGCTGGGCAGGCCACATAGTTCTCATGCCTGACACAAGACTCCCAAAGCAAATGCTTTATGTGGAGCTCCTTCATGGTAAACAAGCCAAAGATGGGCAGCGGAAACGTTACAAGGACACCCTCAAAGCCTACCTGGTAAAGTGCGACATTACCACTGACACCTGGGAGTCCATGGCCGGAGACCGCCCTAGGTGGAGAAAGTGCATCAGGGAGGGCATTGATTTCTTCGAATCTCAACGCCGAGAGCGTGAAGAGGTCAAGCGCAGGCAGCGGAAGGAGCGTGCGGCAAACCAATCCCACCCACCCCTTCCCTCGGTGAGTGTTCTATCCCAGGACTTCTCTGCATTTATACTTCATCCCCCTTGCAATAAATGCCAACATTCCACTTGCTTTCCGGATTACTTGCTCTACCTGCAGACTAACTTTTTGTGTTTCATGCACAAGGACCCCTTGGTCCCTCTGTACTGAAGTACTTTGCAATTTATCTCCATTTAAATTATAATTTATTTTTCTATTATTTCTGCCAAAGTGGATAACCTCACATTTTCCCACATTACACTCCATCTGCCAAATTTTTGCACACTCACTGAGCCTGTCTATATCCCTTTGCAGATTTTTTGTGTCCTCCTCACAATTTGCTTTCCCACCCACCTTTGTATCATCAGCAAACGTGGCTACATTACACTTGGTCCCTTCATCCAGGTCATTATTATAGATTGTAAATAGTTGAGGACCCAGCACCGATCCCTGCAGCACCCCACTAGTCACTGTTTGCCAACCAGAAAATAACCCATTTATTCCGACGCTTTGTTTTCTGTTAGTTAGCCAATCCTCTATCCATGCTAATATTTTACCCCCAACCCCTTGAACTTTTACCTTGTGCAGTAACCTCTTATGTAGCACGTTATTGAATGCCTTCTGGAAATCCAAATACACCACATCTACTGGTTCCCCCTTATCCATCCTGCTCATTACATCCTCAAAGAACTCCAGCAAATTTGTCAAACATGATTTCCCTTTCATAAAATGATGCTGACTCTGCTTGATGGAATCATGCGTTTCCAAATATCCCGCTACTGCTTACTTAACAATGGACTCCAGCATTTCCCCAACAACAGATGTTAAACTAACGGGTCTATAGTTTCCTGCTTTTTGTCTGCCTCCGTTTTTAAATTGGGGCGTTACATTTGTGGTTTTCCAGTCTGCTGGGACCGCCTCAGAATCCAGGGAATTTTGGTACATCACATCCAATGCATCCACTATCTCTGCAGCCAGTTCAATAAGATCCTAGGATAGAAACATAGAAACATAGAAAATAGGTGCAGGAGCAGGCCATTCAGCCCTTCTAGCCTGCACCGCCATTCAATGAGTTCATGGCTGAACATGAAACTTCAGTACCCGCTTCCTGCTTTCTCGCCATAACCCTTGATCCCCCGAGTAGTAAGGACTTCATCTAACTCCCTTTTGAATATATTTAGTGAATTGGCCTCAACAACTTTCTGTGGTAGAGAATTCCACAGGTTCACCACTCTCTGGGTGAAGAAGTTTCTCCTCATCTCGGTCCTAAATGGCTTACCCCTTATCCTCAGACTGTGACCCCTGGTTCTGGACTTCCCCAACATTGGGAACATTCTTCCTGCATCTAACCTGTCTAACCCCGTCAGAATTTTAAACGTTTCTATGAGGTCCCCTCTCATTCTTCTGAACTCCAGTGAATACAAGCCCAGTTGATCCAATCTTTCTTGATAGGTCAGTCCCGCCATCCCGGGAATCAGTCTGGTGAACCTTCGCTGCACTCCCTCAATAGCAAGAATGTCCTTCCTCAAGTTAGGAGATCAAAACTGTACACAATACTCCAGGTGTGGCCTCACCAAGGCCCTGTACAACTGTAGCAACACCTCCCTGCCCCTGTATTCAAATCCCCTCGCTATGAAGGCCAACATGCCATTTGCTTTCTTAACCGCCTGCTGTACCTGCATGCTAACCTTCAATGACTGATGTACCATGACACCCAGGTCTCGTTGCACCTTCCCTTTTCCTAATCTGTCACCATTCAGATAATAGTCTGTCTCTCTGTTTTTACCACCAAAGTGGATAACCTCACATTTATCCACATTATACTTCATCTGCCATGCATTTGCCCACTCACCTAACCTATCCAAGTCACTCTGCAGCCTAATAGCATCCTCCTCGCAGCTCACACTGCCACCCAACTTAGTATCATCCGCAAATTTGGAGATACTGCATTTAATCCCCTCATCTAAATCATTAATGTACAATGTAAACAGCTGGGGCCCCAGCACAGAACCTTGCGGCACTCCACTAGTCACTGCCTGCCATTCTGAAAAGTACCCGTTTACTCCTACTCTTTGCTTCCTGTCTGACAACCAGTTCTCAATCCACGTCAGCACACTACCCCCAATCCCATGTGCTTTAACTTTGCACATTAATCTCTTGTGTGGGACCTTGTCGAAAGCCTTCTGAAAGTCCAAATATACCACATCAACTGGTTCTCCTTTGTCCACTTTACTGGAAACATCCTCAAAAAATTCCAGAAGATTTGTCAAGCATGATTTCCCTTTCACAAATCTATGCTGACTTGGACCTATCATGTCACCATTTTCCAGATGCACTGCTATGACATCCTTAATAATTGATTCCATCATTTTACCCACTACTGAGGTCAGGCTGACCGGTCTATAATTCCCTGTTTTCTCTCTCCCTCCTTTTTTAAAAAGTGGGGTTACATTGGCTACCCTCTACTCCATAGGAACTGATCCAGACTCAATGGAATGTTGGAAAATGACTGTCAATGCATCCGCTATTTCCAAGGCCACCTCCTTAAGTACTCTAGGATGCAGTCCATCAGGCCCTGGGGATTTATCGGCCTTCAATCCCATCAATTTCCCCAGCACAATTTCCCGACTAATAAAGATTTCCCTCAGTTCCCCCTCCTTACTAGACCCTCTGACCCCTTTTATATCCGGAAGGTTGTTTGTATCCTCCTTAGTGAATACCGAACCAAAGTACTTGTTCAATTGGTCTGCCATTTCTTTGTTCCCCGTTATGACTTCCCCTGATTCTGACTGCAGGGGACCTACGTTTGTCTTCACCAACCTTTTTCTCTTTACATACCTATAGAAACTTTTGCAATCCGCCTTAATGTTCCCTGCAAGCTTCTTCTCATACTTCATTTTCCCTGCCCTAATCAAACCCTTTGTCCTCCTCTGCTGAGTTCTAAATTTCTCCCAGTCCCCAGGTTCGCTGCTATTTCTGGCCAATTTGTATGCCACTTCCTTGGCTTTAATACTATCCCTGATTTCCCTAGATAGCCACGGTTGAGCCACCTTCCCTTTTTTATTTTTACGCCAGACAGGAATGTACAATTGTTGTAATTCATCCATGCGGTCTCTAAATGTCTGCCATTGCCCATCCACAGTCAACCCCCTAAGTATAATTCGCCAATCTATCCTAGCCAATTCACGCCTCATACCTTCAAAGTTACCCTTCTTTAAGTTCTGGACCATGGTCTCTGAAATTACTGTTTCATTCTCCATCCTAATGCAGAATTCCACCATATTATGGTCACTCTTCCCCAAGGGGCCTCGCACAATGAGATGCAAGCCATCCGGTCCAGGCGGCTTGTCCACCTTTAGTCCCATTATTTTACCCAGTACTCCTTCATTAATGATAGTGATTGTATTAAGTTCCTCCCTCCCTGTAGCCCCTTGATTATCCATTATTGGGATGTTTTTAGTGTCTTCTACCGTGAAGACCCATACAATATATTTGTTCAACGTCTCTGCCATTTCCCTGTTCCCCATTACTAATTCCACAGTCTCATCCTCCAGTGGACCAACATTTACTTTAGCCACTCGTTTCCTTTTTATGTACCTGTAGAAACTCTTGCTATCTGTTTTTATATTTCATGCTATTTTACTTTCATAGTCTATCTTCACTCTCTTAAATCTTTTTGTGTCGTTCTCTGCTGGCTTTTAAAAATTTCCCAATCCTCTGGCTTTCCACTAGTCTTGGCAACATTGTACGCCTTTGTTATCAATTTATACCATCCCTTATTTCCTTAAAGAGTTCTCTGACAGTCTTTCCTTCTCATTGAGATATATTTTTGTTGTGAGTTATGAAATATCTCCTTAAATGTCTGTAACTGCTCATTAACTATCCCATACTTTAATCTATTTTCCCAGTCCATTTTAGCACAATTCCGCTTTCATATCTTTGGAGTCTCTTTTATTTAAGCATAGAACATAAAATCATACAACACGGAAGGAGGCCATTCGGCCCATCGTGAACTTTCCCCACAGCCCTATAAATTTCTCCTTTTCAAGTATTTATTCAATTTCCCTTTGAGAGTTATGATTGAATCTGCTCCCACCGCCCTTTCAGGCAGCACATTCCAGATCACAACTTACTGCATTACAACAGTGACTACACTCCAAAAGTACTTCATTGGCTGTAAAGCGCTTTGAGGCATCCTGTGGTCATGAAGGGCGCTATATAAATGCAATTTTTTCTTTCTAAAAACATTTCTCCTCATCTCCCCCTCTGAATTGTTTGTTAATTATCTTAAATCTGTATCCTCTGGTTACCGGCCCTCCTGCCACTGGAAGTCATTTTTCATTATGTGGCCGATCAATACCCTTCATAATTTGGAGCACCTCCTGCCAGCCTTTTCAAACATTTTTGTCTTATTTATTTATCTGGCAGTAAAATCTACTTTTTCCTCCCACAGCATTTCCTTCTGAAACGATCTTCGACGTGGTGCTGTACAGGGGGAGCTTGAGCAGCCCGTGATCATTCACAGTAGTCTCAACCTGACCAAGACTAACACAAATGGAGGATCAAGCTTAAATTGCCAAGTGGCCGAGTTCCTGTCCAATGCCCCTAATAATTCCATGCTGCAGCTAGCACCTTGAGAAATGCAAGGGGGTGAAAGTTTACATTTACCGCCATGTGGACAACGGGCGGTAGTGAAGTTGTTATAGTTTCCATCGCCTGTCGGAGATGCCAGCTTTCAACCAATCTGCACTACCATAGAATCATAGAAATTTACAGCACAGAAGGAGATTATTCGGCCCATCATGTCTGCGCGGGTCAAAAATGAGCCAGCCAGTCTAATCCCACATTTCCAGCTCTTAGTCCGTAGCCCTGTAGGATACAGCACTTCAGGTGCATATCCAAATACTTTTTAAATGTGGTTAGGATTTCTGCCTCTACCACTCTTTCAGGCAGTGAGTTCCAGACCCCCACTGCCCTCTGGGTGTGTTATATATGCAGACTATAGTTTTTCTCTCTGTGTAGTCACTGTAGAGTTGCATAGGATGGAGACTTATTATCTGATGTACTATGAGTAAGGTTTATACTGTGTATATACTATGCTGGCATCACTGGAGGGTGCAACTGGTGGAGACCGTGGTGTCCTGCCCCTGTGGCAGAGGCTGTTCATCAGAGGGCACTGCAGTGGGAGACCTGAGGGTCACCTGCATAGGTGTGCTGGGCCCAGTATAAAAGGCTACCTACCATGCTTGTGCCTCACTCTGGAGTTACGACTAAAGGACCAAGGTCACTACAGTTTGAGTACAACACATTGCCTCGTGGAGTCCTTCAAAAGTGCATTACAGACATAACAGGGTGAAAATGGTGTTCCTCCGCTCCCCTATAATCTTTCTACCAATGACTTTCTGCCCCCTGGTTATTGACCTCAGGTGGATGTAAAAGTCCCATAGCACTGTTTCAAAGAAAAGCGGGGGAGTTCTCCCCGGTTACCTGGACAATATTAATTCCTCAACCAACATCATAAAAGAAAAACTGATTATCTGATAATTATCGGGGATTGTCCAGAGGCCAGAATTGGAGAAGCACAGATATCTCAGGGGGTTGTAGGGCTGGAGGAGATTACAGAGAGAGGGAGGGGCGAGGCCATGGAGGGATTTGAAAAGAAACATAAGAATTTTAAAACAGGGACTATTTCTATTTTATGAAATTATATTGTTTAAAAGAAGGGAAGTCTGGGCTGAGATATTTTCTGTTGACTCTGCTCCCCCACTCTGTCTTACCATTTATTTCTGACAATATTATGTTTGCTTTCAAAGTTCCGTGATAGGGAAGGGTGACAGCATGGAGGGATTTGAACACAAGGATGAGAATTTTTAAATTGAGGCTTTGCTTAACAAGGAAGTAATGGAAGTTTGCAGGGGATGTTGGGTTAGTGGGACTTCATGCGAATTAGGATACTGGCAGCAGAGTTTTGGATGAGCTTAGGTTTATGGAGGACACGGTGCTCAAGGTGGGTCTGACGTGAACTGGGCCCAGTGCTTGAGGTGGGTCTGACCAGCATCTTGTGCAGTTTGATTAGACTTCCTCTGACTTATACTCTACTCTTTTGTTTTTAAAGTCCAACAATCTGTTGGACATTAAGAGCATCAAATCTACTACAACAACAAGATCTCGTTTAACTTGAACTTTAGCTGCACAGCACCTTTCATGGAGCAAGTGTGGCCCATCGTTCCTCGTTCATACTTTGCCTGCATTAATGTCATCGGGCAAGGTCATGCCCACTTACATATTTTATCCCACTCTCATTACTGGAGCAAAAGCTAAATACAGTGGAAATCTCAAATAAGAAAAACAGAAAGCATAACAGATCGCCTTCTTTTGCGTCACACCATCATCCCATTTGTCGTGTGATCACTCCCAACTTCCACCCGATCACAGACCTTCCATTTTGTTCCTCCCTCCCCGCCCTCCCGCCCTTTCCCTGCCTCTGCACTTGCTTGAAACCTGTTACATCTCTAACTTCTTCCAGTTCTGATGAAACGTCGTCGACCTCAAACGAAAACTCTGTTTCTCTCTGCACAGATGCAGCCTGACCTGCTGAGTGTTTCACAGCAGTGTCTGGTTTTATTCATGTTGTAATTGTGGGACTAGCCCTGGCACTTGTGAGGGAAGAGGAACTGTGGATTGGGGGCTAACAGTGATGTTGGGTGTGAACTGCCGCACTGCTATGTATGTTACATAGAAACATAGAAAATAGGTGCAGGAGTCGGCCATTCGGGCCCTCAAGTCTGCACCACCATTCAACAAGTTCATGCCTGATCATCACTTCAGTACCCCTTTCCTGCTTTCTCTCCATACCCTTCTAGTCCTTTAGCTGTAAGGGCCATATCTAACTCCCTCTTGAATATATCCAACGAACTGGCATCAACAACTCTCTGTGGTAGAAAATTCGACAGGTTAAAAAATCTCTGAGTGAAGACGTTTCTCTTCATCTTGGTCCTAAATGGCTTACCCCTTATCCTTAAACTGTATCCCCTGGTTCTGGACTTCCCCAACATCGGGAACATTCTTCCTGCATCTAACCTGTCTAAACCCGTCAGTATTTTATATGTTTCTATGAGAACTCCTCTCATTCTTCTAAACTCCAGTAAATACAGGCTCAGTCGATCCGGTCTCTCCTAATATGTCAGTACTGCCATCCCGGGAATCAGTCTGGTGAACCTTCGCTGCACTCCCTCAATAGGAAGAACATCCTTCCTCAGATGAGGAGAGCAAAACTGAACACAATATTCCAGGTGAGGCCTCATCAAGGCCCTGTACAACTGCAGTAAGACCACTCTGCTCCTATACTCAAATCCCGCAGCTATGAAGGCCAACATGCCATTTGCCTTCTTCACCGCCTGCTGTATCTGCATGCCCACTTTCAGAGACTGATGTACCATGACACCCAGGTCTCGTTGCATCTCCCCTTTTCCTAATCTGCCGCCATTCAGATAATATTCTGCCTTTGTGTTTTTGCACCAAAAATGGATAACCTCACATTTATCCATAGTATACTGCATCTGCCATGCATTTGCCCACTCACCTAACCTGTCCAAGTCACCCTGCAGCCTCTTAGTGTCCTCCTCACAGCTCACACCACCACCCAGTTTAGTTTCATCTGCAAACTTGGAGATATTACACTCAATTCCTTCATCTAAATCGTTAATGTATATTGTAAAGAGCTGGGGACTCAGCACTGAGCCCTGCGGCACTCCACTAGTCACTGCCTGCCATTTGGAAAAGGACCCGTTTATCCCAACTGTCTGCTTCCTGTCTGTCAACCAGTTCTCTATCCATGTCAGTACATTAACCTCAATACCATGGATTTGATTTTGCACATCAATCTCTTGTGCGGAACCTTGTCAAAAGATTTTTGAAAGTCCAAATACTCCACATCCACTGGTTCTCACTTGTCCACTCTGATAGTTACATCCTCAAAACATTCCAGAAGATTCATCAAGCATGATTTCTCTTTCATAAATCCATGCTGACTTGGACCGATCCTGTCACTGCTTTCCAAATGCGCTGCTATTTCATCCTTAATGATTGAGTCCAACATTTTCTCCACTACTGATGTCAGGCTAACCAGTCTATAATTACCCATTTTCTCTCTCCCTCCATTTTTAAAAAGTGGTGTTACATTAGCTACCCTCCAGTTCATAGGAACTGATTCAGAGTCGATAGACTCAGTTGGAAAATGATCACCAATGCATCCACTATTTATAGGCCACTTCCTTAAGTACTCTTGGATGCAGACTATCAGATTTATCGACCTTCAATCCCATCAATTTCCCCAAAACAATTTCCTGCCTAATAAGGATATCCTTCAGTTCCTCCTTCTCACTAGACCCACTGTCCCCTAGTACATCCGGAAGGTTACTTGTGACTTCCTTCATGAAGACAGAACCGAAGTATTTGTTCAATTGATCTGCCATTTCTTTGTTCCCCATTATAAATTCACCTAAATCTGACTGCAAGGGACCTACGTTTGTCTTCACTAATCTTTTTCTGTTCACATATTTATAGAAGCTTTTGCAGTCAGTTTTTATGTTCCCTGCAAGCTTCCTCTCGTACTCTATTTTCCCCCTCTTAATTAAACCCTTAGTCCTCCTCTGTTGAATTCTAAATATCTCAGGTTTGTTGCTTTTTCTAGCCAATTTATATGCCTCTTCCTTGGTTTTAACACTATCCTTAATTTCCCTTGTTAGCCACGGTTAAGCCACCTTCCCCGTTTTATTTTTACTCCAGGCAGGGATGTACAATTGCTGAAGTTCCTCCATATGATCTTTAAATGTTTGCCATTGCTTATCCACTGTCAACCCTTTAAGTTTCCTTTGCCAGTCTATTCTAGCCAATTCACGCCTCATACCGTTGAAGTTACCTTTCCTTAAGTTCAGAACCCTAGTTTCCGAATTAACTGTGTCACTCTCCATCTTAATAAAGAATTCTACCATATTATGGTCACTCTTCCCCAAGGGGCCTCGCACAACAAGATTGCTAATTAGTCCCTTCTCATTACACATCACCCAGTCTAGGATGGCCAGCTCTCGCGTTGGTTGCTCGACATATTGGTCTCGAAAACCATCCCTAATACACTCCAGGAAATCCTCCTCCACCGCATTGCTACCAGTTAGGTTAGCCCAATCTCTATGTAGATTAAAGTCGCCCATGATAACTGCTGTACCTTTATTGCACACATCCCTTATTTCTTGTTTGATGCTGTCCCCAACCTCACTACTACTGTTTGGTGGTCTGTGCACAACTCCTACTAGCGTTTTCTGCCCTTTGGAATTCCGTAGCTCCACCCATACCGATTCCACATCATCCAGGCTAATGTCACTCCTTACTATTGCATTAATTTCCTCGTTAACCAGCAACGCCACCCCTCCACCTTTTTCTCTCTGTCTATCCTTCCTAAATGTTGAATACCCCCGCATGTTGAATTCCCAGCCTTGGTCACCCTGAAGCCATGTCTCCGTGATGCCAATTACATCATATCCATTAACTGCTATCTGTGCAGTTAATTCTTCCACCTTGTTCCAAAGTATCCTCGCATTGAGGCACAGAGCCTTCAGGCTTGTCTTTTTAACACACTTTGCCCCTTTAAAATTTTGCTGTAATGTGGCCCTTTTTGTTTTTTGCCTTGGGTTTCTCTGCCCTCCACTTTTACTATTCTCCTTTCAATCTTTTGCTTCTGCCTCCATTTTATTTCCCTCTGTCTCCCTGCATAGGTTCCCATCCCCCTACCATGTTAGTTTACCTCCTCGTCAACAGCACTAGCAAACACTCCTTAATTTCCCTTGTTAGCCACTGTTGAGCCACCTTCCCCGTTTTATTTTTAGTCCATACCGGGATGTACAATTGTTGAAGTTCATCCATGTGATTTTTAAATGTTTGCCATTGCCTATCCACTGTCAACCCTTTAAGTATCATTTACCAGTCTATTCTAGCCTGTTCACGTCTCATACCATCCAAGTTACCTTTCCTTATGTTCAGGACCCTTGTCTCTGAATTAACTGTGTCACTCTCCATCTTAATAAGAATTCTACCATATTATGGTCACTCTTTCCCAAGAGGCCTCGCACAACAAGACTGCTAATTAGTCCTTTCTCATTACACATCACCCAGTCTAGGATTGCTAGCCCTCTAGTTGGTTCCTCGACATATTGGTCTAAAATAACCATCCCTAATACATTCCAGAAAATGCTCCTCCACCGTATTGCTACCAGTTTGGTTAGCCCAATCTATATGTAGATTACAGTCACCCATAATAACTGCTGTACCCTTATTGCATGCATCCCTAAGTTCATAGAAACATAGAAACATAGTAAATAGGTGCAGGAGTCGGCCATTCAGCCCTTCGAGCCTGCACCGCCATTCAATGAGTTCATGGCTGAACATGCAACTTCAGTGCCCCATTCCTGCTTTCTCGCCATACCCCTTGATCACCCTAGTAGTAAGGACTACATCTAACGCCTTTTTGAATATATTTAGTAAATTGGGCTCAACAACTTTCTGTGGTAGAGAATTCCACAGGTTCACCACTCTCTGGGTGAAGAAGTTTCTCCTCATCTCGGTCCTAAATGGCTTACCCCTTATCCTTAGACTGTGACTCCTGGTTCTGGACTTCCCCAACATCAAGAACATTCTTCCTGCATCTAACCTGTCTAAACCCATCAGAATTTTAAACGTTTCTAAGAGATCCCCTCTCATTCTTTTGAACTCCAATGAATACAAGCCCAGTTGATCCAATCTTTCTTGTTATGTCAGTCCCGCCATCCCGGGAATCATTCTGGTGAACCTTCGCTGCACTCCCTCAATAGCAAGAATGTCCTTCCTCAAGTTAAGATACCAAAATTGTATACAATACTCCAGGTGTGGCCTCACCAAGGCCCTGCACAACTGTAGTAACACCTCCCTGCCGCTGTACTCAAATCCCCTCGCTATGAAGGCCAACATGCCATTTGCTTTCTTAACCGTCTGCTGTACCTGCATGCCAACCTTCAATGACTGATGTACCATGACACCCAGGTCTCGTTGCACCTCCCTTTTCCTAATCTGTCACCATTCAGATAATAGTCTGTCTCTCTGTTTTTACCACCAAAGTGGATAACCTCACATTTCTTGTTTGATGCTGTCCCCAACCTCACTACTACTGTTTGGTGGCCTGTACACAAGTCCCACTAGCGTTTTCTGCCCTTTGGCATTCCACAGCTCTACCCATACAGATTCCACATAATCCAAGCTGATGTCCTTCCTTACTATTGCGTTAATTTCCTCTTTAACCAGCAACGATACGCCACCACCTTTTCCTTACTGTCTATCCTTCCTGAATGTTGAATACCGTTGAATGTTGAGTTCCCAGCCTTGGTCACCCTGGATCCATGTCTCTGTAATGTCAATTATATCATATTCGTTAATAGCTGCCTGCGCAGTTAATTTGTCCACCTTTTTTTGAATACTTCTTGCATTGAGGCATAGAGCCTTCAGGCTTGCCTTTTTAACACACTTTCCCCTTTAAAATTTTGCTGTAATGTGGCCCTTTTTGATTTTTGCCTTGGTCCTCTGCCCTCCACTTTTACTTTTCTTCTTTCTATCTTTTGCTTCTGCCCCCATTCTACTTCCCTCTGTCTCCTTGCATAGGTTCCCATCCCCCTGCCATATCAGCTTAACCCCTCCCCAACAGCACTAGTTAGATATGGCCCTTAAGACTAAAGGGATCAAGGGGTATGGAGAGAAAGCAGGAAAGGGATACTGAGGTGAACGATCAGCCATGATCTTATTGAATGGTGGTGCAGGCTCAAAGTGCTGAATGGCCTACTCCTGCACCTATTCTCTATGTTTCTATGTTTCAAGCAAACAAGCAAACACTCCCCTTAGGACTTTGGTTCCGGTCCTGCCCAGGTGCAGACTGTCCGGTTTGTACTGGTCCCACCTTCCCCAGAATCGGCTTCAATGTTCCAGGAATTTGAATCCCTCCCTCTTGCACCATTGCTCAAGCCACATATTCATCTTAGCTATCCTGTAATTCCTAATCTGACTAGCACGTGGCATTGCTGGGAATTCTGAGATTACTATCTTTGAGGTCCTACTTTTTAACTTAACTCCAAGCTTCCTAAATTCAGCTTGTAGGACCGCATCCTATTTTTTACCTGTATTGTTGGTACCTATATGCACCACGACAACTAGCTGTTCACCCTTCCCCTCCAAAATGTCCTGCAGCCGCTCCGGGACATCCTAGACCCTTGCACCAGGGAGGCAACATACCATCCTGGATTCTCGATTGTGACCACAGAAATGTCTATCTATTCCTCTTACAATAGAATCCCCTACCACTATAGCTCTCCCACACTTTTTCCTGCGCTCCTGTGGAGCAGAGCCATCCACAGTGCCATGAACTTGGCTGCTGATGCCCTCCCCTATGAGTCATTCCCCCCCCCAACAGCACCCAAGGTGGTGTATCTGTTTTGGCGGGGGTTGACCGTAGGGGACCCCTGCACTACCTTCCTTGCACTGCTCTTCCTGGTGGTTACCCATTCCCTATCTATCTGAGTAACCTTTAGCTGCGGTGTGCCCAACTCACTAAATGTGCTATTCATGGTATCCTCAGCATCGCGGAGGCTCCAGAGTGAATCCATGCGCAGCTCCAGTGCTGCAATGCGGTCGGTCAGGAGCTGCAGCAGGTTACACTTCCTGCACATGTAGTCATCAGGGATACTGGAAGCATTCCTGAGTTCCCACATAGCACAGGAGGAGCATGACATGGGTCTGGGCTCTCCTGCCATGACTTAACCCTTAAATTAACTTAATTTGGCAAAATGATAAAGGTTACCTACAGATAAACAAGAAGAAAAACTACTCACCAATCACCAACCAATCACTTACCCACTTGGCTGTGATGTCACACTTCGATTTCTTTTTACTTCTTTTTTGCTTTCTCTCCCTGCTGCAGCTGCACCGGCTGGCTCCTGTTCAACTGTTGTAGGCCTCTTCCGATCTCCTGCACCACCTCCTCGATCTCCCGCTCCTCCTCGACTGTTGGGCCTTTTATCGGCCTCCTCCGATCTCCCGCGCTGCCTCCTCGATGTTGATCACAAGCTTGCGAAAACGATTTGTATATTAATCTATACTTTGGACTGTAGCAAACCTCAAAGTCTTTCAAACCGGTAAATATAAAATCTGACAATTTAGAACCAAGGTCAATTTTCAATCTTAATAAAAGTAAACTGAAATTTTAATTGCAAAATTATGATAAATATTTCATTATTCACCAATTAAGTGCAAGGTCCAAATCCCGAACATCCTGATTAACCTACAGCAGCTATCCGAAATTTGATTTGAGTAATTTATCCAGCTCAAATGTTTTGAAATCTAAACCTTTTGATGTATTGCACTCCCCAGAAATGTCAACATGTAGAGCAGACTAGAGGGCAAACATGTGACTCCACAATAATGGCCTGCCTCTCACAGCTGTTTCTGAATCCTGAATTCCTTACATTATAACAAGATGAATAAAGCTGTCATTTTATGCTCATGGCGAATGCACCCAACTCGTTGATCTGTTTCTGCCTGACAAATCACTGTACAACAATGTAAAAGCACAACGGAAAGGGACCATGGAAGAGGAATCACAGAAACTTACAGCACTGAAGGAGGCCATTTCGGCCCATCGTGTTCGTGCCAACCAACAAAGAGCTATCCAGCCTAATCCCACTTTCCAGCTCTTGGTCCATATCCCTGTAGGGTATGACTCTGCAAGTGCACATCCAGGTACTTTTTAAATGTGGTGGGGGTTCCTGCCTCTACTACCCTTTCAGGCAGTGAGTTCCAGATCCCCCACGACCCTCTGGGTGAAAGAATTTCCCCTCAAACTCCTTCTAAATCTCATACCAATTACTTTAAATCTATGCCCCTTGGTTGTTGACCCATCTGCTAAGGGAAATAGGTCCTTCCTATCCACTCTATCTCGGCCCTCATAATTTTATACACCTCAATTAAATCTCTCCTCAGCCTCCTCTGATTCAGAGAATGCCCGCGATATCGCTCTCAGTGCCGGTCAGTAAAGTGGCACTTGAACGATTGTTTCCTCATCTGAAGCAGTGGCAGCTGGAGACTCCCCTCAGTGAAACACGCTTGTAGGGACTAGCAGAAAACAAATCTTTCTGCTATTTGGTCCTCTCAGCAGTGGCTCAGTTGGTGTCACTGCCGCCGCTGAGTCAGAAGGTTGTGGGTTCAAGTCCCACTCTAGAGCCTGGAGCACAAATTCCCGGTTGACGCTCCCAGTGCAGTGCTGAGGGAGTGCCGCACTGTCAGAGGTGCTGTCGTTCAGATGAGACATTAAACTGAGGCCCCGTCTGCTCTCTCCGGTGGATTTAAATGATGCCGTGGCACAATTTTGAAGGAGAGCAAATGACATCTCACCGGTGTCCTGGGGCCAATATTTATCCCTCAACCAACATCACTGAAAGAGATCGCCCGGACATTCTCACGTTGCTGTTTGTGGAGTTTGCTGTTCGGCATTACAACAGTGACTACACTTCAATAGTACTTCAGTAGTTGTAAAGTGCTTTGGGACATGCTGAGGACTGTTCTTTCAAAAAGCTGTCGCAGACATGAGGGGCCTAATGACCTCCTTTGTGCTGTACCATTCTATAATTCTATTTTATAATTGCACTAAGATGATTGCTATCTCTTCCATTGATAAACATTGTCATTTGTCCCTATTATCGATATTTTCTCTGTAACTGTTATGTATTTAACCCCTTGTAACCTTGTAAACTGCATCACACCTGTCAACCAGAGGACCCACTTGTTGGAGTGCCAAGGAATCCCAGCATCCCTTGGGAGTACAGTATATAAGCAGGTCACCCACGATGTACCTGCACTCTGGAATTACAATAAAGGAGCTAAGGTCACACTTGCTCATTACACACAATACTCGGTCTGACCATTTATTATGAGTGTAACAGTAACAGCTCTCAATAGTGTGTCTAGATCCAACCAGCCTTGTTTCACGTTATGTTGGTCACATGCCCACTTGTTCTCACATGTCCAGCCAATTCTGCTTCACTTGTTTCACCGCTGACTATGCCCCACTCACGTTTCTCCTTCTCCTTCTCATAAGAACATAAGAACATAAGAAATAGGAACAGAAGTAGGCCACACGGCCCCTCGAGCCTGCTCCGCCATTTAATCGATCATGGCTGATCTGATCATGGACTCGGATCCACTTCGCCGCCCGTTCCCCATAACCTCTTATCCCCTTATCATTTAAGAAACTGTCTATTTCTGTCTTAAATTTATAGTGTCCCAACTTCCACAGTTCTCTGAGGCAGCGAATTCCACAGATTTAGAACCCTCTGAGAGAAGAAATTTCTTCTCATCTCTGATTTAAATGGGTGGCCCCTTATTTTAAAATTATGCTCTCTAGTTCTAGTCTCCCCCATCAGTGGAAACATCCTCTCTGCATTCACCTTGTCAAGCCCCCTCATAATCTTATACGTTTTGATAAGATCACCTCTCATTCTTCTGAATACCAATGAGTAGAGGCCCTACCTACTCAACCTTTCCTCATAAATCAACTCCCTCATCTCCGGAATCAACCTAGTGAACCTTCTCTGAACTGCCTCCAAAGCAAGTACATCCTATCGTAAATATGGAAACCAAAACTGCACGCAGTATTCCAGTGTGGCCTCACCAATACCCTGTATAGCTGCAGCAAGACTTCCCTGCTTTTATACTCCATTCCATTGGCCTTCCTGATCACTTGCTGTACCTGCATACTATCCTTTTGTGTTTCATGCACAAGTACACCCAGGTCCCACTGTACTGCAGCACTTTGCAATCTTTCTCCATTTAAATAATAACTTGCTCTTTGATTTTTTTCTGCCAAAGTACATGATTTCACACTTTCCAACATTATACTCCATCTGCCAAATTTTTGCCCACTCACTTAGTCTGTCTATGTCCTTTTGCAGATTTTTTTGTGTCTTCCTCACACATTGCTTTTCCTCCCATCTTTGTATCATCAGCAAACTTGGTTACATTACACTCAGACCCTTCTTCCAAGTCCTTAATATAGATTGTAAATAGTTGGGATCCCAGCACTGATCCCTATGGCACCCCACTAGTTACTGGTTGCCAACCAGAGAATGAACCATTTATCCTGACTCTCTGTTCTCTGTTAGTTAGCCAATCCTCTATCCATGCTAATATATTATCCCCAACCTCGTGAACTTTTATCTAGTGCAGTAACCTTTTATGTGGCAACTTATCAAATGCCTTCTGGAAGTCCAAATACACCATATCCACTGGTTCCCCTTTATCCACTCTGTTCGTTACATCCTCAAAGAATTGCAGCACATTTGTCAAATATGACTTCCCCTTCATAAATCCATGCTGCCTCTGCCTGACCGAATTATGCTTTTCCAAATATCCTGCTACTGCTTCTTTAATAATGGACTCCAACGTTTTCCCAAACACAGATGTTAGGCTAACTGGTCTATAGTTTCCTGCTTTTTGTCTGCCTCCTTTTTTAAATAGGGGTGTTACATTTGCAGTTTTCCAATCTGCTGGGACCTCCCCAGAATCCAGGGAATTTTGATAAATTACAACCAATGCATGCACAATCCCTTCCGCTACTTCTCTTCGGACCCTAGGATGCAAGCCATCAGGTCCAGCGGATTATTCTGCCTTTAGGCCCATTATCTTACTGAGTACGACTTCCTTCTTCTCTTTCTCCTTCTTCTCCTTGATACATCCTTACTATACAGTATAAATGCACACGAGGCCCATGCTTGAGAGGTCAGTCTGTGACCTGTCCTTTATTCCTTAGCTGTCAAGTGCAGGAAGTGGGTGGAGCTTCCCCTTTTATACCTGAAGGTCTAGGTTAGGAGTGTCTCCCAAAAGTTCACCACCTAGTGGTCAGTGTTCTCACGGTGTGCAACTTAGGTCAGTTTATACATGGGTTACAATGCTGGTTGAATACATGACACTCCTCCTTCTCCTTCTTCTCTTTTACCTTCTTCTTCTGTCGTACACTAGTAGCCAAGCAAATTAAATGTCAATATCTAAGTCAGATATCCAGGCCAAAGCTTCCGGTGTAACAACGTGGATATCCTGTAGGCTGCCTGTGAATTCTCTCTGAGGGCAGTGCTTGATTATGTACTCCAGGGTCTG
This sequence comes from Pristiophorus japonicus, assembly GCF_044704955.1. Lineage (NCBI taxonomy): Eukaryota > Metazoa > Chordata > Chondrichthyes > Pristiophoridae > Pristiophorus > Pristiophorus japonicus. The sequence goes on from NC_091982.1 coordinate 60,936,126, forward strand.
ATTGGGAGCTCCATAGTCACATGATGGGGAAGCTTTAATCTTCCACCTATGGAGAAGGTGGCAGCATCGACCATGACCGGTTCTGACGCGGTTGATGGTTGTCCACTGTTTGCGAGGATGGTTTGTTCCTTCAGGTTGTACTGTGGGGTCCTCTGTAAGTAATCCATTCCTTTTGTCATGGTTCTTTTAGATGATCTCATCTTATTCAACCCATCTGTCCACAAACACCTGTCTGCACCTGGATAACACAGAATACACACCTGGCCTGTATTAGGAGGGATAGGGGATATTTTATGGCTACCACTATTACGTATAGACGTTTAACTCACTCATGCTAAAAAAAAAAGTTTCCATTCAGACATTAACCTTTTTCCTTTGATCGGATCAGAATAGCTCTTAGCAAGAGACCAGATGGAGTGCTCGTCCACAGAGCCCTGAAAGTAGCAGGCCAGGCGGATAAGGTGGTTAAGAAGGCACATAGAATACTTGTCATTATTGGCTGAGGCATAAAATACAAGAGCAGGGAGGCTATGCTGAAATTGTATAATACACTGGTTAGGCCACAGCTGGAGTACTGCGTGCAGTTCTGGTCGCCGTATTATAGGAATGATGTGATTGCACTGGAAAGGGTGCAGAGGAGATTTACGAGGATGCTGCCTGGAATGGAGAATGTTAGCTATATGGACAGATTGGATAGGCTGGGTTTGTTCTCCTTGGAGGTGTATAACATTTTGAGGGACCTAGAAATAGTGGATAGCAAGGGCCTATTTCCCTTGGTGGAGGGGTCAATTATGAGGGGGAATAGTTTTAAGGTGGTTGGTGGAAGGTTTAGAGGGGATTTGAGGGGGCAGTGGGGGGGGGGGCTTCTTTACACAGAGGGTTGTGGGGATCTGGATCTCACTGCCTGGAAGAGTGGTGGATGCAGAAACCGTCACCACTTTTAAGAGATGGTTGGATGGGCACTTGAAGTGCCGTAACCTGCAGGGTTACGGACCTGGAGCTGGTAATTGGGATTAGACTCGATAGTCTCTTGTTGGCTGACGCAGATATGACGGTAAGTACTGCAGGGAATCGAATACAGCCAGAGTAATTTTCTGTTTTATTCCGATCACCTGGATGGGTCAGAGAAGAATTTCCCAGATTCTTTTCCCTAATTGGCCTGGGTTTTTATCTGTTTTTTTTTGCCTCTCCCAGGAGATCACATGGCTCTGGGTGGGATGGAGTGTAAAGTGTTGCGATACAAGGGGTATCTCAGTTGTGTGGGGCAGACTGGTTGGGCTGGATGCTCTTCACCTTTCCGTCATTGTTCATTGCTCATAGGTTTATATGTAACCTTCAGGGCTGGTGACTGAGGGCCGTGTGGATCTTTGTCGGCTGGCGCGGACACGATGGGTCGAAAGGGCCTCCTTCTGCGCTGTAAATTTCTATGTTTCTATGTAACAGACTTCTGCTGGGCACAGCTGGAAAGGCAGATTGTCTCAATATTTAATGTAGATATCACAAAAGTCAGGAGCCAGCAATGCTCCTTGTAGCTCAGGATGCTGGTGTACAAAACACCCTTTAAAGAAGGAACTTATATTTATATAGCGCCTTTCACAACCCAAAATGCTTCACAACCAACAAAGTACTTTTTGAAGTGTAGTCACTGTTGTAATGTAGGAAACACGGCAGCCAATTTGCGCACAGCAAGCTCCCACCTATAAGGCAAGATAATCTGTTTTAGGGATGTTGGTTGAGGCATAAATATTGGCCAGGACTCTTGGGGAGTACTCCCTGTTCTTCTACAAATAGTGCTGTGTGATCGTTTACATCCTACTGAGAGGGTTATCATCTCATCTGAAGGACGGCACCTCCAACAGAGCAGCACTCCCTCAGTCCTGCACTGGGAGTGTTAGCCTGGACTTCGTGCTCAAGTCTCTGGAGTGGGACTTGAACCCACAACTGACTGACACTTCTAGTCGCAATAAGCTCAGTCTGCACAATACTGAGTACCTTGTGGCCTCTATGTCATTCCTTTCACAGTGTGAATATGTGGGTGGTCCCTGTGAGTTATGGGTCCTCCTAAACCAACTATGTTGTTGGATGTTCCATATATAGAAAATGTTTACATTGTTTTAGAAATATAGCTGACAACCCACATCAGCAGCATGAATTAATGAAATCTTACCATTTTGGCATGGTGTACTGATGTCTGCTACTTTAATGGAGGTATGGCGCTATTTATTTTAAAGGAATTATTGCCTCCTCTTAAAGTATTGAATCCAGCCTGTTCATTGTTTGTCTGTTTGTATCACCAACAGCAATTTCTGGGTCAGTATGCAACTATAATGTGCCAATATTTATCCCTCGATCAACCTCACTAAAAAATAACTGATTATCAAGTCATTATCACGTTGTTGTTTGTGGGAGCTTGCTGTGCACAAATTGGCTGCCATGTTTCCCACATTGCAACAGTGACTCGACTTCAAAAGCACTTCATTGGCTGTAAAGTGTTTTAGGACGTCCTGAGGTCGTGAAAGGCGATATATAAATGCAAGTCTTTCTGCTGCTTTAATTGCCGGCATGCGGGTAACTTTTAAGCAGTGTTGAAAAGCTAACGTCAGCACAGATACGATGGGCCAAGTGGTCTCCTTCCCTCCTGTGATTTCCATGAGTCTATGAAACTCAACAAATAAGCAAGATTAATATTAATATGACATCATTACTGGGGCAGATATATTAAAAGTTCACTAAACTGCACAGTGGTTTAACATTTCATCAGGTATTTCCTTCAAGTTATTCCTTACAAAATGATTGCTATGAAAAATTGATTTCAATGACTTAAATGGCTTCAATGAAAAGCGGCAACATTTCACTCGAGGAAGAGCTACTTAGATTATATTGTTGGGTTACAGAATAGTACAGTCAATGATCTGTCAATTGCTTCTGTGCCGATTTTCACAGAATCATATAAATGACAACACAATAGAAGATTGTTCAACCCATTCTGTCTGTGCCAGATAGAAGTGTCTACTCCTTCCATGTCCTGTTATATTCCGCCGTTTCATACAATGGTTCACTCACGCCTCTTAGGGATGGATTCTGCCGCCCTTACGTGGTCTGGCCTATATGTGACTCCAGACCCACAGCAATGTGGTTGACGTTTAACTACCCTCTGAAATGACCGAGCGAGCCAATCAATTGTACCAAACTGCTCGGAAAGACAATAAGCACGGATTGCAGAAGTTCAAGAAGACTGCTCACCATCCACCACCTTCTCCAGGGCAATTAGGGAAGGGCAATAAATGGTGGCATTGCCAACGATGCCCACATCGCATAAATGAATTAAAAAAAGGCGAATCCCTTTTAAATGATGTTCCAGCCTATACCTCAACTTGTGCTAAGTTACCATCATCCATTGAGAAAACAATTCTTCAAACCTCCCTCTTCCTTCTTCCTGTGATAAATTTTAGCCTATCCTCTGTCTTATCAATTTGTCAACCGGTGGTAACAATGCCGTCAATGTTCAACTTACTGGCTTGGCATAAAGTTGGCGTTACATAGAAATAGGCAGAATGCACAGCTCTGAAACAAGTCATTCAATGCAAGTGGTCCGTGCCGGTGTTTATGCTCCACACGAGCCTCCTCCCACCCCTCTTCATCGCCCTCCATATACTTCTGTTCCTTTCTCCCTCATGTGTTTATCCAGCTTCTCCATAAATGTGGTAACGAGTTCCACATTCTTACCACTCTCTGGGTAAAGAAGTTTCCCCTGCATTCCCGATTATATTCATTAATGACGATCTTATATTTACAACCCCTATTTTGGTCTTCTCTCCATCTACCCTATCAAACCCCTTCAATAATTGTAAAGACCTCTATCAGGTCACCCCTCAGCCATCTTCTTTCTAGAGAAGAGAGCCCCAGCCTGTCCAGCCATTCCTCATAGTTACAACCACTTAGTTCGAGTGCATCCTTGTAAATCTTTTCCGCGTTTGGTTGATTTTGGCCACCCGATATAGGAACTGCCCGATGTTCATTTACAACAGCAACCCCGACCTGAGTGGTCCAGAGGATGGAACCACTGCTTTAGCATCACTTTGGTCCGCTCTACAGTAATCCGAGTGGTAGCACAGGTATCATTGTATCTATGCTCTGATCCTGGTGACCATTTCTAAGTGGGGTCATTGGCCATAGGTTACAAAGCCCTGTTCACCCAATAGCCATCCAATCATTGTCTCGGGGCAGGCAAATATAGAATGCTGCATGATTAAAACGTGTTGGAAATTCGCTGGATAGTAATCAGTAATCTGGAGTACCAATGTTTTTTTTTCAGTCAGATACCATCTGGATGTTAATGGAATGGAATCCCTTCTGTTTATGAATGTATTGCAGTTGGCAATTGGAGCCTTGATCACCAGAGGTGCCATCTATCATGCCTTGTACTCTCAGAAAGCCTGATTACTGGTAAAAGTTCTGCACCCTCATCAAAAAGAAAGCAAGACTTGCAATTATAGAGAGCCTTTCATGACTTCCCAAAGCACTCTGCAATTAAGTGCCATTTAGTTTCTTCTTCCCAGTGGCAAACCTATGAAGGTGTTTCCCCTGGCAAAGATGGCATCCACAGCTTGCCTTATGCATATTGGCACTGCACACTGACAATTCTGGCAGATGTCTAATTCTGAATAAAGAGCCAAAGGGGAGACGAGGAGAATTTTTTCCTGCAGCGATTTGTTGATCTGGAATGCACTCCATGAAAGGGTGGTGGAAGCAGCTTCAATAGTAACACTCAAAAGAGAATTGTATACTTGAAAAGGTGACATTGTAGGCAGCGTGCAGCAGCCTGGACTGGAAATCGGCGCGGTCCTGGCCTGCAAAACCATCAGCAGGCCGGGGCCATTGGAGGGAGCAGTGTGCAGTGGCCCGGCCCGGAAATCAGCATGGTCCTGGCTTGCAAGACCATCAGCAGGTCGGGACCATTGGCGGGGGCAGCGTGCGGCAGCCCGGCCTGGAAATTGGAGTGGTCCCAGCCTGAAAGATCGTCAGCAGGCCGGGGACTTTGGAGGGAGCAGCGTGCAGCGGCATACCACTGCAAGGAGCAGCGTGTGCTGCTGCAGGAGGGCAATGGCTATGAAGCCAGGTCGCTGATTGCAGTGCGAGCAGGCACAGCAGCAGGGGCAAAGCAGCGACAAAAGTCCACAGAGGGAAGTGACCGGGGCCCAACAGAGGCATGAATCTGGGGCCCTGAAGAGGCGAGGGCCCAGGGGCAGCACAGGCCAGCCCACACTGTGATATGTGTGTGCGCTCAGTCTGTGCAGCAGAGCTGGTCTCCAGTCGTCTTGGGTAATCCTTGCCACTGGACCAAGACCTAGCTCTGTCAAGCCTGTGTGGTGACTGGTGTGCAACGGCCACCACATGTTAAAAAAATCCATGAACGAGCATCTTCAACCCTTCAGGATATAGTTCGGGACTTGGAATATTAGGTCCTTCATTGAAACACCTGGGAACTCATCCCTTTTTGGCGTGGAAGCAAGTCATCCTCGCTTTGAGGGACTGCCTATGATGATGATGATGATGAGACAAAAGCATAACACTACAAAATGATATCAGTAGATTAAGTGAACGGGAAAAACGGTGGCAAATGGATTTTAATGTAAGTAAATGTGAGGACATCCACTGAAAAAGGATAGAATATGTTACTTTCTAAATGGTGAAAAACGAAATACAGTGGAGGTCCAAAGAAAACTGAGATAAGGAGGAATTTCTTCTCTCAGAGGGTTGTAAATCTGTGGAAATCTCTGCACCAGAGAGCTGTGGAGACTGGGTCATTGAATATATTTAAGGCGGAGATAGACAGATTTTTGAGCGATAAGGGAGTAAAGGGTTATGGGGAGAGGGCAGGGAAGTGGAGCTGAGTCCAGGATCAGATCAGCCATGATCTTATTAAATGGCGGAGCAGGCTCGAGGGGCCAAATGGCCTACTCCTGCTCCTATTTTGTATGTTCTTATGTTCTTATGTCTTGGGGGCTCCAGGTACATAGATCATTAAACCGTCATGAACAGGTACAGAAAATAATCAGAAAGGCAAATGGATTGCTGGCATTTATATCTAGAGGAATAGAATACAAGGGGGTAGAAGTTATGATGCAGGCTGTCCAAAGCCTTGGTTAGCCTGACATCGGTGAGGGGGGAAATGCTGGAATCAATTATTAAAGATGTAATAGCAGCGCATTTGGAAAGCAGTGACAGGATCAATCCAAGTCAGCATGGATTTATGAAAGGGAAATCAGGCTTGACAAATCTTCTAGAGTGTTTTGAGGATGTAACTAGTAGAGTGTACAAGGGAGAACCAGCGGATGCGGTGTATTTGGACTTTCAAAAGGCTTTTGACAAGGTCCCACACAAGAGATCAGTGTGCAAAATTAAAGCACCTGGTATTGGGCGTAATGTACTGACGTAGATAGAGAACTGGTTGGCAGACAGGAAGCAAAGAGTGTGAATAAACAAGTCCTTTTCAGAATGGCAGGCAGTGACTAGTGGGGTGCCGCAGGGTTCAGTGCTGGGAACCCAGCTATTTACAATATACATCAATGATTTGGATGAAGGAATTGAAAGTAATATCTCCAAGTTTGCAGATGACACTTGATACGTCCTTAATATACGGTATAAATGCACATGAGGCCCATGCTTGAGAGAAGATCAGTCTGTGACCTGTCCTTTATTCCTTAGCACTCAAGTGATGAAGGTGGGTGGAGCTTCCCCTTTTATACCTGAAGGTCCAGGTTAGGAGTGTCTCCCACCTAGTGGTCATTGTTCTCACAGTGTACAACTTAGGTCAGATTATACATGGGTTACAATGCTGGTTGAATACATGACATCACCTCCCCCCCCAAAGTCTTATTGGGATCACAGGTTGAGTCTCTCTGGTGGTTTACGCTCCCTTGTAGAGCGCCTGAGTTGGGGCTCCGGTTGTTGGGCGCTGGCCTGAGTGTCTGCTGTTTGCGGTGCCTCAGGCCTATCCAGATTGCCCACAGTGATTGGGCTCTCCTCCCTTTGGTTCTGGTGTGGTGGAGTGAACTCTACATCGTGTTCTTCCTCTGCTTCTTCTATGGGGTTGCTGAACCTCCTTTTTGTTTGATCCACGTGTTTGCAGATTTGTCCATTGGTAAATTTAACTACCAGAATCCTATTTCCCTCTTTGGCAACCACAGTGTCTGTGAGCCATTTGGGCCCTGCAGCATAGTTGAGGACAAAAACAGGATTATTTACATCAATACATCGCGCCCTCGCATTCCTGTCATGGTAGTCATATTGTGGCTGGCGCCTGATCTCGACAATTTCTTTCATGGTGGGGTGTATAAGGGATAATCGGGTTTTGAGCGTCCTTTTCATTAGCAGCTCTGCGGGTGGAACCCCTGTGAGCAAGTGTGATCGGGATCTATAGGCCAACAGGAGGCGTGATAAACGTCTTTGTAGGGAACCCCCTTGGATTCTGAGCATCCCCTGTTTGATTATCTGCAGTGCTCGTTATGCCTGGCCGTTTGAGGCCGGCTTGAACGGTGCCGTTCTGAGATGGTTAATTCCATTGCCTGCCATGAAGTCCTGGAATTAAGTGCTTGTGAAGCACGGGCCATTGTAGCTGACCAAGACGTCTGGTAGACCATGGGTGGCGAACATTGCCCGTAGACTTTCTACCATGGCAGAGGATGTGCTTGAATTTAAAATGTCACACTCGATCCTTTTGGAGTAGGTGTCGACTATAACCAAAAACATTTTTCCCATGAAAGGACCTGCGTAGTCCACATGGATGCGTGACCAAGGCTTGGCGGGCCATGGCCAGGGGCTAAGCGTTCCCTGGGCGCATTGCCCAGCTGGGCACACGTGTTGCACCTGCGAACACAAAGTTCCAGATCTGCGTCTATCCCTGGCCACCAAACGTGTGACCTGGCAATTGCCTTCATCATAACAATGCCCGGGTGCTCATTGTGGAGTTCTCTGATGAACACCTCTCTGCCCATCTGGGGCATGACTACGCGGTTTCCCCACAGTAGGCAATCAGCCTGAATCGAGAGTTCATCCCTGCACCTGTGAAATGGTTTAAATTCCTCAGGGCATGCCCTGTACATGGCTGCCCAGTCCCCATTCAGGACACATTTCTTGACTAGAGACAATAGCGGGTCTCTATTTGTCCAGACTTTAATCTGACGGGCTGTCCCGGGTGAGCCTTCGCTTCCGAAAGCTTCAACAGCCATGACCATCTCAGCAGCATGCTCGGTAGCCCCTTCAGTGGTGGCTAGTGGGAGCTTGCTGAGTGCATCGGTGCAGTTTTCAGTGTCCGGTCTGTGCCGAATTGTATAGTCATAGGTGGCTAACGTGAGTGCCCACCTCTGTATGCGGGCCGATGCATTTGCATTTTTGGCCTTGTTGTCGGCCAAAAGGGACGTTAGGGGTTTGTGATCTGTCTCCAGCTCAAATTTCCTGCCAAACAGGTACTTGGGCATTTTTTTTACAGCATATACACATGCGAGCGCCTCCTTTTCTACCATCCCGTAACCCCTTTCTGCCTGGGACAGACTCCTGGAGGCATAAGCTACCATCTGTAACTGACCCTTGACATTGACATGCTGCAACACACACCCGACACCATAGGACGACGCATCGCACGTTAACGCAAGTTTCTTACATGGGTTGTATAGTGTTAACAGAGTTTTGGAACATAACAAATTGTGTGCTTTATTAAAAGCCCTTTCCTGGCTGTCCCCCCAGACCCATTCGCGACCTTTACGTAGGAGCACGTGTAGCGGCTCTAACAGTGTGCTCAATTTGGGAAGAAAGTTACCAAAATAGTTCAGGAGCCCCAGGAACAAACGCAGCTCCGTCGTGTTACGGGGTCTGGGTGCTCTCTGGATCACTTCCGTCTTGGACGCAGTAGGGCTGATCCCGTCTGCTGCTACCCTCATCCCCAGGAATTCTACCTCTGGAGCTAGGAAGATTCACTTCGCCTTTTTCAGTCGCAGCCCTACCCGGTCCAGTCTGCGTAGCACTCCTCCAGGTTGTGGAGGTGTTCTTCAGTAGCGTAACCCGTGATGAGGATGTCGTCCTGAAAAACCACCGTCCCTGGAATCGACTTGAGGAGACTTTCCATATTTCATTGGAAGATCGCGGCGACCGAGCGAATCCCGAACGGACATCTGTTGTACTCAAACAACCCCTTGTGTTTTGTGATGGTGGTCAGCTTCTTCGACTCACTCGCCAGCTCCTGGGTCATGTAAGCTGAGGTCAGGTCCAATTTTGAAAAAAGTTTGCCACCGGATAGCGTCGCAAAGAGGTCCTCCGCTCTCGGTAGCGGGTACTGGTCTTGGAGTGACACCCGATTGATGGTGGCCTTGTAATCACCACATATCCTGACCGACCCATCCGCCTTGAGCACCAGCACGATCAGGCTCACCCAGTCACTGAATTCGACTGGCGAGATGATGCCTTCCCTCAGCAGGCGGTCCAATTCGCCTTCTATCTTTTCCCGCATCATGTACGGCACCGCTCTGGCCTTGTGGTGTACTGGCCTGGCATCCGGGTTTATGTGAATCACTACCTTGGCCCCCATGAAAGTGCCAATGCCAGGTTGAAATAGTGAGTCAAATTTGTCCAGGATCTGTGAGCATGATACTCGCTCCACAGAGGAAATTGCATTGACATCGCCCCATTTCCAATTCAAGACAGCAAGCCAACTCCTCCCCAGTAGTGCGGGACCGTCCCCTGGGACAATCCAGAGTGGCAACCTGTTCTCCGAATCTTTGTGGGTCACGACTACCGTGGCGCTGCCTAGCACCGGAATGATCTGCTTTGTGTAAGTCCGTAGCTGTGCGTCAATCGGCGATAATTTTGGCCTCCTGGCCTTGGACGCCCACAACTTTTCGAACTGTTTGATACCCATCAGGGACTGGCTGGCCCCCGTATCTAGCTCCATTGATACTGGGATGCCATTGAGGAGCACTTTCATCATTATCAGTGGCGTCCTGGTGTATAAACTGTATACGTGCTCCACATGAACTCGCTGAACTTCAGCTTCCAGTGATTTCCCCCAGCATTCATTTCTGCAGGTATTTTGCTCATCTCTGCAAACTCCGGCTGAGTGTGTGCCTCCACGCCTCCAACATGAGCTGCTGTTGGAAACAAAAGGTCCCTTGCCAGTCGATCATCCCTGACTGCCACTGTGACTGTCCTTGAGTGCACCATTAACAGGTGTTGATGGCCCCATTACTGGCCACATTGTCCCTTGCAATGGCGTGAATTGCCGTTCAACTTGCCATTGTCTCTATCGAACTCCCCCTCTGGGTTCGACTACATGTTGGGGCATGCCCCACTGCCCTTGTCTGCTTGGAGAACTGTGTGCTGCTTTAACAATGTTGAATCTCTGTCCCAACCATTCCTTAACACAGTACCTCTCGTCTGTTCTGCTAGTGGCCATGCTCGTGTGGTTTAAATCCCAGTTTCTCGTCGCCATTGATACGTCCTTACTATATAGTATAAATGCACACGAGGCCCATGCTTGAGAGGTCAGTCTGTGACCTGTCCTTTATTCCTTAGCATTCAAGTGATGAAGATGGGTGGAGCTTCCCCTTTTATACCTGAATGTCCAGGTTATGAGTGTCTCCCACCTAGTGGTCATTGTTCTCACAGTGTACAACTTAGGTCAGATTATACATGGGTTACAATGCTGGTTGAATACATGACAACACTAAGCTGGGTAGCGGTGTGAGCTGTGAGGAGGACACTCAGAGGCTGCAGGGTAACTTGAACAGGTTAGGTGAATGGGCAAATGCATGGCAGATGCAGTATAATGTGGATAAGTGTGAGGTTATCCACTTTGGTGGGAAAAACAGGAAGGCAGATTATTATCTGAATGGTGACAGATTCGTAAAAGGGGAGGTGCAACGAGACCTGGGTGTCATGATACATCAATCATTGAAGGTAGGCATGCAGGTACAGCAGGCAGTAAAGAAAGTAAATGGCATGCTGGCCTTCATAGTGAGGGGATTTGAGTATAGGAGCAGGGAGGTCTTACTGCATTTGTACAGGGCCTTGGTGAGACCACACCTTGAGCATTGTATGCAGTTTTGGTCTCCTAATCTGAGGAAGGACATTCTTGTTATTGAGTGAGTGCAGTGAAGGTTCACCAGACTGATTCCTGGGATGGCAGGAAGACTGGATCGAATAGACTTATATTCACTGGAATTTAGAAGAATGAGAGGGCATCTCATAGAAACATATAAAATTCTGACGGGATTGGGCAGGTTAGATGCAGGAAGAATATTCCCAATGTTGGGGAAGTCCAGAACCAGGGGTCACAGTCTAAGGATAAGGGCTAAGCCATTTAGGACCGAGATGAGGAGAAACTTCTTCACTCAGAGAATTGTGAACCTGTGGAAGTCTCTACCGCAGAAAGTTGTTGTTAGATATATTCAAAAGGGAGTTAGATGTGGCCCTTACAGCTAAAGCAATCAAGGGGTATGGAGAGAAAGCAGGAATGGGATACTGAAGTTGCATGATCAGCCATGATCATATTGAATGGTGGTGCAGGTTTGAAGGGCCGAATCGCCTACTCCTGCACCTATTTTCTATGTTTCTATGTCGATCACATCTGGAGCACTGTGAGCAGTTCTGGGCACCACTCCTTAGGAAAGATATATTGGCCTTGGAGGGAGTTTTTTTTAAATTTATTCTGGGATGTGGGAGTCGCTGGCAGGGCCAGCTTTTATTGCCCATCTCTAATTGACCCTTGAGAAGATGGTGAAGAGCCGTCTTCTTGAACCGCTGCCGTCCATGTGTGGAAGGTGCTCCCACAGTGCTGTTAAGGAGGGAGTTCCAGGATTTTGACCCAGCGACGATAAAAGAACAGCGATATATTTCCAAGTCAGGATGGTGTGTAACTTCGAGGGGAACATGCAGGTGATGGTGTCCCATGCGCCTGCTGCCCTTGTCCTTCTAGGTGGTAGAGGTCGTGGGTTTGGGATGTGCTGCCGAAAAAGCCTTGGTGAGTTGCTGCAGTGCATCTTTTAGATGTGCACACTGAAGCCACGGTGCGCCGGTCGTGGAGCACTGTACGATTAGGATCACAGCTCACACACAGATACCCAAAGGGTATTAGGAGTCGTCAGGCATTTAAGGAGTGTTAGTTCAAATATAATGCAACACAACACACAATCAGGATAGACACAGTAGACATACGACCATGACAAGTAGCTGGTCCTAGTCCTGATCGGACAGACGGCTGGTGGCATGAACACTTCTTATCTTCACCGTCTGCCCTGAAACACCTTCTGGGTCTTTCTTTTATTATCTGTTACGGGTGGGCTTGGTGTAGGATAATGGCAGGATGATTTAATCGATGATATATCGGATTCTTTTTCTCAACTCTTGGGTGAAACCCTCCTCTTCACATTTATCCTCCCAGGGTTGGAGTCAGACAGGCCATTCTTGGCCCTCAGATGTTTGGAGCTGCCCGTTATCAGTTATTAATGTTCACGCTGTTCGAGTCGCTTTAGCTATTGTACCGCGGAATTAATCCTTCAAATCTAACACCAGTCTGAAGAGACCTTTTGGTCTCAAGTTATTTCTTCCAATCCACGATTTCTTTCATTCTCTCCTTTGAGAAGGAAATAGCTTCATTGCTTCTCACAACCAGCTTTTGACTGCACTAGCTATTGTCAAGTTATTTGGTTTTTGCTTTCTCCACTTGGGTGTTACTTAGAAGGGAGACTCCAAATATAATGATTTTCCCTTTCTTACAGTCCAATCCTTTCAGGGGGAAGAGCAACCTCCGACTTCTTACTGAAGTTCAATTCACTGCTCCGGTGTCCGAATTTTGCCCCACCTGGGTATCCTCTACGTTGTATCTGATCTCCTCTTTCCATGTGCTCAATGAATTTTTTCTTGTGCTGGTTAGTCATGGACATGAGTACACAATTGGCTTAGGCAGCAAAGTCTTGCTATAGGGAGTTCATATCAAATATACTATCATTACAAGTTGGAGAACTACGACAGCATGTGAAATAATGTGAACCCAAGGGTGTGCTGACATATTAAGCCCAATGGGACACATCCTGTTAGACCCATAGAGCATGGTAGTTGTGGTAGTAGTGGCACAGGATGCACCACCGAAACCACCTCATACTACATTTGTACTGGCTTTTCCCACGCTCTGTTGCCTACAAAACACAATTATTACACTCACAGTTAAATGCAGTCTCACAACCATTTCAAGAGACACTGCAGTTTAACATCTAATTAATAAGTCATGGACTTAAAAGATTCTCCAGATCTCACATTCATCCATCTTGTGGATAGTTCATGCTAAATGCATTTCTCCCTAGCCTAGTCCCAATGCAAATTCTATGTAACTCTCCATTTCAACTTCAATTTCAATCTCTCTAATGGGTTAACTCAATCCTGATTTTTTCATTAATTAGATAGTTGTGCGATGGAGTATGTGTCAATGCATTAAAAGTTGTCTCACTCTCCTGAGCCACATTAACCATTTCATGTCATTTTGTTGTAAAGTAACTGAGCATGTCTGAGACCTGTTCTTCAGTGCAATTCATCATTTCATTTCCTTATGATAATCACATTTATACCCTTATATCGGTATCTCATGCCATCCGTGCCATCCGATACAAGCCATTCTTGGGCATTCAGGTGATCTTATCAAAAGATTGTAGTCTTCTGCGCATCTTCCACTGCATGGTCGTGATATCTTGGGTAGTGGCGAGGCTATCAATGCTGCAGTGCATCTTGTAGATGGTACACACTGCAGTCATGATGCGCCAGTGATGGAGGAAGTGAATGTTGAAGGTGGTGGATGGGGTGCCAATCAAGTGGACTACTTTGTCCTGGATGTGTCGAGCTTCTTGAGTGTTGTTGGTGCTACACTCATCCAGGCAAGTGGAGAGTATTCCTTCACACTCCTGACTTGTGCCTTGTAGATGGAGGAAAGGCTTTGGGCAGTCACTCAACACAGAATATCCAGCCTCTGACCTGCTCTTGTTGCCGCAGTATTTATGTGGCTGGTCCAGTTAGGTTTCTGGTCAATGGACCAGAAATATTGATGGTGGGGGATTCGGCGATGGTAATGCCGTTGAATATCAAGGGGAGGTGGATAAACTCTCGCTTGCTGGGGATGGTCATTGCCTGGCAATTGTGTATCATGAATGTAACTTGCCACTTATCAGCCCAAGACTGAATGTCATCCAGGTCTTGCTGTACACAGGCATGGACTGCTTCATTTTCTGAGGAGTTGTGAATGGAACTGAACACTGTGCAATTTCAGCGAACATCCCCACTTCTGAGTGCATGTAGGTTTACCAGAATAATAGCCGGACTTCAAGGATTAAGTTACAAGGAGAGATTACAAAAAATGGGAGTTGTATTCCCTAGAATTTAGAAAGTTAAGGTGTGATCTGATTGAAGTTTTCAAGATATTAAGTGGAACAAATATGGAAGATAGAGCAAAACTATTCCCCCTGATTGGGGATTCTAGGACTAGGGGCAAAGTCTAAAAATTAGAGCCAGGCCTTTCAGGAATGAAAGTAGGAAACACTTCTACACACAAAGAGTGGTAGAAGTTTGGAACTCTCTTCTGCAAATGGCAATTGAAGCTAGATCAATTGTTAATTTTAAATCTGAGATTGGTAGCTTTTTGTTAATCAGAGGTGTTAAGGGATAGGGGGCCAATGACGGAACAGGCTGGAGAGCCTGAATGGCCTCCTCCTGTTCCTATGTTCCTAATTTGCAGGGCTCTGGGAAAAGAGTGGGGTGGAGGGGGTGGGGGTGATGACTAATTAGGTAGCTCTTTCAAGGAGTCAGCACAGGCAATTACAAACCAAATGGCCTCCCGACTGTGCTGTAGGAATCGGTTGTAGGTTTCTTCTGAGCAAGCAGGTTTTAACCTGACTCATGCTGCAGGAACCTGGCGGGCAGGCAGTTAAAATTGTCCGGGCTCTTACCTGTCCGAAAGCCACAATCTTTGCAACATCTGCAATTTTAACCTGCTCTCCTGAGCAGGCAGCAAGGACTCGTGTCCAGAGCAAATAGGGTCCTTATTTATATAGGTACGTCATGGCTCAATGGCATCATTGAGACCCGAGTGTAATTTTAACTCGGGCCTGAGCAGGGAATCCACCGGGAGTTAAAATCGAGTAAAGATTCGATGTACCCTGAGGGGGCAGAAAGGAAACGGTATTGTAGGCGCTTAACGCCATTGTTATTTTCAGTGCTATTCCATAATCATTTACACTAATGGTCAGAAACATAGAAACATAGCAAATAGGTGTAGGAGTCAGCCATTCGGCCCTTCGAGCCTGCTCCACCATTCAATATGATCCTGGCTGATCATGAGATTCATGAATATTTCACATTTCTGATATGTACTCTCAGCAGAGGAAGCCTCCCAGCAGCTGTTACAAATGGCATGATCTCCTTTTGCTTTGTACTATCAACCCTTTTGTCATTTAGTCTCTCCAGCCTTCCATCCTATCTCCCTCCTGTTCCCCCTTTCCCTGCCCTTACACTTGCTTAAAACCCTGTTACGTCTCTAACTTTTTCCAGTTCTGACGAAGGATCATCGACCTGAGACGTTAACTCTGTTTCTCTCTCCACAGATACTGCTTTAAACAAAATACTTAATGGATTTGGGAATTCTTGAGGATTTCAACGACGCTTATATAAAAGTAAGACATTTATTTCCGTGTCAGCTGTGGCTAAGTGGGTAGCACTTTCGGTTCTGAGTCCGAAGATTGTGGGTTCAAGTTCCACTCCAGGGACTTGAGCATAAAAAAAATTGAGGCTAGCACTCCAGTGCTAAGGGAGCACTGCACTGTCAGAGGTTCCGTCTTTTGGATGAGATATTAAACTGAGGCCCCATCCGCTCTCTAATGAGGACATAAAAGATCCCATAGCAATATTTCGAAAAAGAGCAGGGGAGTAATCCTTGATGTCCTGGGGCCAATATTTATCCCTCAATCAACATAATAAAAACAGATTATCTGGTCATTATCACATTGCTATTTGTAGGAGCTTGCTTGTGTGAAATTGGCTGCCCGCATTTCCCACATTACAACAGTGACTACACTCCAAAAGCACTTCATTGGCTGTAAAGCGCTTTGAGACGTCTGGTGGTCATGAAAGGCGTTTATAAATCCAAGTCTACCTTTCTTCAGAAATTTGGGTTAGGTTTATAGTTAATATTAGTAAAGGTATTTCTTTTTGTAAGTAATAGTAGGTCAACTATCACATTGATTATTTCTTATTTTCAGCCAACTATATGAGCGATGTGCATTTGACACAAGATAGTAATTGGCTCCTATATTAGTATATGGAGTTAGATCGCAGGTCAGCCATGGTCTCATTGAATGGTGGAACAGGCTCAAAGGAGGAAATGGCCTCCTCCTGTTCCTATGTTCCTATATTAATAATGGATGCTTTAATTTAATAAAGACCTGCAGTTTTTGCAGGCGCAACTAGAATTAACTTTCTGAAAATCTGATACCCCAAGCATTATTTATTAGATCTGTCAGTGGTGCAAGCTTTAATGTTGACAAGGTACAAAAGCTATAGACATGACTGTGTGAAATTTACTAAACACACTGATTAAAAATGCATATTCACCCAGGGTAATTAATTAAATGCTAAACAGCTAGGATGTCACCCTCAATGTTTAATGTCATCAGATTTCAGGAAGGCCGTCATCAAGTTTCTCAATGTATTACAGAGGCACAACAAGGATTAATATTTAAAGCTGATTGTAATTAACACTGAGTGGATGTGGCTGGTAAATTAAGAAAGAGACCAAACTGCCCTGTGCACCTTTTTCACAAATTGCCAGAGATAGCAACATACGGCACAGAAGGAGGCCATTCAGCCCCTCATGCCTGTGCCGGCTCTCTGAATGAGCTCTCCAATTAGTCCCACTCCCCCCACCCGCCTGCTCTTTCTCCATAGCCCTGCAATTTTTTCAAGTAGAGATCTAATTCTCATTTGAAAGTTATCATTCAATCTTCTACCACCATCATTTCAGGCAGTGCATTCCAGATCATTGTATCAGAGGTGTTTTTTGAAAGATGTCTATCGGTTAAGCATCAGGGCTTATTTATTCTAAGAGGCTTACTTTGTATTACGTACTTACCTATAATTTCAACAACTTGCATTTATATACACCGAGCCAATAGCAGAGCCTGGAAGGCTGTTTCCAGTGGGGTTTCGCAGGGCTCAGTACTAGGTCCCTTGCTTTTTGTGGTATACATCAATGATTTAAACTCGTGTGCAACGGACAGCACACATTAAAAAAATCCACGCACAGGCATCTTCCACCTTACAATATACAGTTCGGGACCTGGAATATTAGGTCCTTCATTGAAACCATCATCATCATAGGCAGTCCCTCGGAATCGAGGAAGACTTGCTTCCACCCTTAGGTGGATGAAAAGTCCAATGCGAGAACCACAGTCCCCGTCACAGG
The DNA here is from genome assembly GCF_044704955.1 of Pristiophorus japonicus. NCBI lineage: Eukaryota > Metazoa > Chordata > Chondrichthyes > Pristiophoridae > Pristiophorus > Pristiophorus japonicus. The sequence goes on from NC_091982.1 coordinate 60,953,617, forward strand.
TGAGACAGATAGTCGTTGAGGGTAAGGGAGGGTGGGACAGATTTGCCGCACAATCATTCCATTGCCTGCGCTTGATTTCTGCATGCTCTCAGCGATGAGACTCGAGGTGCTCAGTGCCCTCCCGGGTGTACTTCCTCCACTTTGGGCGGTCTTTAGCCAGGGACTCCCAGGTGTCGGTGGGGATGTTGCACTTTATCAAGGAAGCTTTGAGGGTGTCCTTGAAACGTTTCCTCTGCCTACCTGGGGCTCGTTTGCCACGAAGGAGTTCCAAGTAGCGCACTTGCTTTAGGAGTCTCGTGTCTGGCATACGAATAATGTGGCCTTCTTTGATCTTGTATGTGGACCTTAGGCAGACCCTATAATGGGCGATTTTAATGCTGCCCACATGGAGGAGACAGGGGGTTGGGTGGGCGGTTAAAATCGACCGTGGGTCTCACCCACTGGCATACCTTACCCATCCCACAGGCGACGAGAGGGACACCTGCCGGAAATTGCAGATTGGGCTCCACTGACATCACCTGGGGGCCCAAACATGATTGTACCTGTGGGCCTCAGAGGGGAAATACTTTGTGGCCAGGTCCACATTCGAAAGAAGAGGAGTCATGGCCAGAAGAGGCCAGAAATGGTAAGAGTTTTTCATTTTACTTTGCTTGTGGTGTTAGGAGGAGTGGGAGTGCTCCTCTGGGCCTCACACATAGAGAGTATAGGCCTCCCCTGTCCCCAGGCTTCTCTGTCTCCTCCCTGCACCCCCACCTGCCTCGCTTCCCCTCCTCACCCGCTGCCTCTCCCCCCATCAATTATGAGACCCTCTAGAATCCTCCTCGCTGCGACTTACACAGGATAGCACAGAAACAAGCCATTCTGCCCAACCAGTCCATGCCGGTGTTTATGCTCTACTCGAGCCTCCTCCCGTCTATAATGTATTTGCATCATGGGTTCTTTGCTCAAGAATTCATCACAAAACATTGCTATTAATAACTAGTTGGTTTATTAACAAAGCTTTAACAATCACATCCACTCGGCTCACAACTGCATGTCTCATTGTGGATGACCTAGACCCAACTGGCTGGGGTTTTATTGAGTCTTGTGAACGTCACGTGACTGACAAAGCCATTCACAATGCAACAGCTCTACAATGATTTTAAGTTGATCTGTAAAACAAGTGCCCCCTGATTAAAGTGGGGGGGGGGCATTAAAGCCGACACAATAAACAAATTAAACTTTGGACAATAACTTAAATCAAATTAAAATTTGATGATGCACTTCAGTGCAACAGATCTACAACTATTTTTAGTTGTATCAGTAATCAAGTGCCTATCTGATTAAAGGCGGGGGAATACACGGCAAAAACTTTTCAAGTGCCCCCTTGTTTTTTTTTGGTTTTTTTGAGGGCACTAAAAACACAAATTATACAAGTGACCCCTGACTAAAAGCATGGGGGGGCACTAAAACCGACAACTTAAACAAATTTAAAATTTAGACATTAAGATCAAATTAAAATTTGGTTGCCGGGGGTGATGATGCACTCCAGTCCCTCCGGTGCCCACCTCTCGCGGAAGGCCACGAGCGTACTGGTGGACACTGCGTGCTCCATCTCAAGGGACACCCTGGCTCGGATGTAATTGCGGAAGAGAGGCAGGCAGTCGGGCTGAAAGATCCCCTCGACCACCCGCTGCCTGGACCGGCTGATGGCCCCCTTGGCCATGCCCAGGAACAGTCCTAAGAGGAGGCCTTCTGACCTGCCCGCTCCCCTCCGCACAGGGTGCCCAAAGATCAGGAGTGTGGGACTGAAGTGCAACCAGAATTTGAGAAGCAGCCCCTTCAGATATTGGAAGAGGGGCTGCAACCTCGCACACTCAATAAAAACGTGGAACACGGAGTCCTCTGGACGCAACAGATCTACAAATCTGTGAGCATACTCACAGATGCATACATTACACCATCTTTCTTCATCTAAATCTATCAGCATAACCCTCTGTTCCCTTCTCCCTCATATGCTTGTCTAGCCTCCCCTTAAATGCATCTATACGACTCCCATCAACCACTCCCTGTGGTAGCAAGTTCCATATTCTCACCACGCTCTGGGGGAAGACTCACCTGAGTGTCAGGGATAGTTCCTTAAATTCTCAGCATCCTTCTGTGGCCCAACAATGCAGTCTCCCCCGCCGGCCAGCTACCTATTGCGGGGGGGGAATATGATCCAGGGGGGCAGGCAGATGAGGGATGGGAGTTCAAATCTTCCGGGCCTACACGCTGTCAAGGTCAGGACCATTTTCCCTACTCCCATTTCCCACCCAGAGTTAAAATCAGGCTATAGAATCAGCAACCCTTTCCTCATTTGCCGCAGAGGAACCGAGATGGGCTCCAACACCTTCTGCAGTTCAATTGGGTACATAGAAAATTTAAAATGCCTTATTCAAAATCAAAAAAGAAAGCTGATAATCATCCATAAAAACAAAAAGACAAAGAAAATGTCCTCAGTTCCGAGGTCTGTAATGCTCATTATCAGCAGTCTCTACTTAAAAAGTGTTGGAGACAAATCTCTATCTGTCTCCTCACTGAAAAATCCACTTGCCTTAACCAGCTGGTCAGTAGAATAAAGCAAACTGTTAAGCCAAACAGTTTCCTGATTGAGGGACATCCAGTTTTTATATGAGTTTTGATAATTAAATCTCAAATTCTGTGTCAGCCAGTGGTTCATCATGATGAGGAGTGGGTAGCACCCTTGCCTCTATGTCAGAAGGCTGTGGATTCAAGTCCTACTTCAGAGACTTGAGCAGAAAAATCTAGGCTGACTCTCCCAGTGGCATTGCTGAGGGAGTGCCGCACTGTCAGAGGTGCCGTCTTTGAGGTTAGATCAAGGCTCCATCTCCTCTCTCAGGTCAATGTAAAAGATCCCATGACACTATTTTGAAAAAGAGCAGGGGAGTTATCCCCAGTGTCCTCGGTCAATATTTATCCCTCAATCAACATAACCAAAAAAACAGATAATCTGGTTGTTATCACATTGCTGTTTGTGGGAGCTTGCTGTGCGCAAATTGGCTGCCGCATTTCCCACATTACAACCGTGACTACACTCCAAAAGTACTTAATTGGCTGTAAAGTGCTTTGGGATGTTCAGTGGTTGTGAGAGGCGTTATATAAATACAATTGTCTTTCTTTCTTTTTATTTACATGTCTACTCAATTGTACATGAACACTATGGATCTTATCTGCAATGGCTTGTGCATTTCCAACTGAATAATGACTGTAATTTTAAGCAACTACCAGGTTTTTATGCATATAGACTTCCGATTAGAACTGTGACTGAAATGCCATTGATCACAGTTGCTGAACCTCCTTAAGCTCTGAAGTAGTCGTGACCACCTAGACTGGCATCTAATGCTCAATAGCATGTGGGAGTAACAGTTGCAAGCTAGTGCAAGTGTGTCTTATTGTAACAGTAGCATAGCGGTTCTGTTACATAAGAATATAAGAACATAAGAAATAGGAGCAGGAGTAGGCCATACAGCCCCTCGAGCCTGCTCCGCCATTTAATAAGATCATGGCTGATCTGATCTTGGCCGCAATTCCACTTCCCTGCCCGCCCCCCATAACCCTTTACTCCATTATCGTTCAATAATCTGTCTATCTCCACCTTAAATATGTTCAATAACCCAGCCTCCACAGCTCTCTGGGGTAGAGAATTCCAAAGATTCACGACCCTCTGAGAGAAGAAATTCCTTCTCATCTCTGTCTTAAATGGGCGACACCTTATTCTGAAACCATGCCCCCTAGTTCTAGATTCCCCCACAAGGGAAAACATCCTCTCTGCATCTACCCTGCCAAGCCCCCTCAGAATCTTATATGTTTCAATAAGATCACTTCTCATTTTTCTAAACTCCAATGAGTATAGGCCCAACCTGCTCAACCTTTCCTCACAACCCCTTCATCTCAGGAATCAACCTCATGAACCTTCCAATAACTGCCTGCAATGCAAGTATATCTGGTTATTTGACTGGTAATCCAGCGGCCTGGACAGAGACATGTGTTCAAATCCCACCATGGCAGCTGGGCAATTTAAACTCAGTTAATTAAATAAATCTATAATTTAAAAAAAAGCTAGTATCAGTAATGGCGAGCGTGAAACTACCGAATTGTCGTAAAGACCCATCTGGTTCACTGATGTCCTTTAGGGAAGGAAATCATAGAATCATAGAGATTTACAGCACAGAAGGAGGCCATTTCGGCCCATCGTGTCTGCGCCGGCCGACCAAGAGCTAACCAGCCTAATCCCACTTTCCAGCTCTTGGTCCATAGCCCTGTAGGTTACGGCACTTCGAGTACTTTTTTAATGTGGTTAAGGTTTCTGTCTCTACCACCCTTTCAGGCAGTGAGTTCCAGATTCCCACCACCCTCTGGGTGGAGAAATTTCCCCTCAAATCCCCTCTAAACCTTCTACCAATTGCTGTACATCTATACTCCCTGGCTGTTGACCCCTCTGCTAAGGGAAATAGGTCCTTCCTATCCACTCTATCCAGGCTCCTCATAATTTTATACACCTCATTATACCAGATATCTTCCAATTGCCAGCATAAACAGGCATTAAGGCTCAGGATTAATCTCAGGAATTGACAAACATGCAATTATTTAAAAAATAACATTTTCATCTGCCGTACTTACACGGTCTGGGCCTATAGGTGACTCCAGACCCACAGCAAAGTGGTTGAATCTTAACTGCCCTCTGAAATAGCCTAACAAGCCGCTCAGTTGTACCAAACAGCTACAAAGAGCAACAGTTCAACAAGGCGTATCACCACCACCTTCTCATGGACGGTTAGGGATGGGCAATAAATGGCGGCCTTGCCAGTGACGCCCACATCCCAGGAATGAATAAATATAACAAAAATTCCGCATAGCTTCCTTATGCAGTCAGAATCAGTAATTCCCTCAAGTAGCTACTCCTAGCAATTTCAGCTCACTCAATCCCGAGGGGTATATTTTCAAAAACGAAGAGAGAAACAACAGAACACATTAATCATAATTGGCGAGAGAGTTTTAAGACAAAATGTTGAGCCATCATTTCTGTACATTATCTTTGAAGCTCATCATTTTCATTTTACAATTGCTGGGTAATGACTGAACATCTTTTTTTTGATGACTGAGTTGGAAGTTTCTAGATGCTCTGGGAATGCTCGTGGATTGGATCAAGTGCTGTTGCCCAATATGTAAGAAAGAACTTGCATTTGTATAGCACCTTTCATGACCTCAGGTCATCCCAAAGCACTTTACAACCAATGAAGCACTTTTTGAAGTACACTCGTTGTTATAATAAGAACATAACAGAAGAATATAAGAAATAGGAGCAGGAGTAGGCCATTTGGCTCTTCGAGCCTGCTCCGCCATTCAATAAGATCACGGCTGATTTTCTACCTCAACTCCACCTTACCGCACTATCCCCATATCCCTTAATCCCCTTCGTTCCCAAAAATTGAGCACCTTTTGTCTTGAATATACTCAAAGACGGAACCTCCACAGCTCTTTGGTGAAAAGAATTCCAAAGATTCACTATCCTTTAAGTAAAGAAATTTCTCCTCATCTCAGTCCTAAATGAACGACCACTTATCCTGAGACTGTGACCTTGTGTTCGAGACTCCCCAGCCAGGGGGAAACATTTTCACAGTATTAACCCTGTCACGCCCCTTAAGAATGTTACATTTGAATGCAATTTCACCTCAGCAAAACCGACGTTTTGTCCAGCATATTCCGGGTGCATTATCCCGATTATGCCCCTGGCATACACTCCAGGCCAACATTAGGATTAGGGTCAGGGCTAGAGTCCTGAGCATTTAATCTAGGCTGACACTTCAACACACTACCGAGGGCGTGCCGCACTGTCAGTAGTGCCATCTTTGGGATGAGATGTTAAACCGAGGCAATGTCTGTCCTCTCATGTGGCTGGAAAAGATCCTACTGTCTGATTCAAAAAAAGGCACCGGAGTTCTCCAGGTGTCCTGGCCAACAATGATCACTCAACTAAAAGCATCAAGACAGATTATCTGATAACTTATCTCACTGGCAGTTTTTCGGACCTCACTGTATGCATTTGGCTGCCATATTTGGTAACATTACAACAGTATCTTCACTGAACACAGGCTTTGTTGGTTGAGAAGCATTTGGGAAGTCTTGCAGATGTCAAAGACACTTATGTAAAAGTAAATTATTTCTTTCTTTAGAATTTGGGTTCGAGTTACGGTTAGTTTTACAGTTAGTATTAGTAAAGGTATTTCATAAGAACATAAGAAGTAGGAGCAGGAATAGACCATTTGGCCACTCGAACCTACTCCACCATTTAATGAGAACATGGCTGATCGTCTACCTCAACTCCACCTTCCCGCACTATCCCCATATCCTTTAATTCCCATTGTTCCCAAAGATTTATCGACCTCTGTCTTGAATATACTCAATGACTGACCATCCACAGAGCTCTGAGGTATAGAATTCCAAAGATTCATAACCCTTTGAGTGATTTCTCCTCATCTCAGTCCTAAATGGCCGATCCCTTATTGTGATTGTGACCCCTGGTTCTAGACTCCCCAGTCAGGGGAAATATTTTCTCAGCATTAACCCTGTCAAGCCCCATAAGAATTTTATATGTTTCAATTAGATCACCTCTCATTCTTCTAAACTCTAGGGAATATAGGCCTAGTCTACTCAATCTCTCCTCATAGGGCAATCCCCCCATCCCGGGAATCAGTCTAGTGAAATTTCGCTGCACTCCCTCGATGGCACGTATGTCTTTCCTTAGGTAAGGAGACCAGAACTGTACACAGTACTCACCAATGCCCTATATAGTTGTAGTAAGACTTCTTTGTACGAAACACAGCAAGGCCCCACAAACAGCAATATGAGAATACAAAAGCAAAATACTGCAGATGCTGGAAATCTGAAATACTGAAGTACTCAGCAGGTTCGGCAGCATCTGTGGAGAGAGAAACCGAGTTAATGTTTCAGCTCGATAGCCTTTCGACCTGAAATGTTAACTCTGTTTCTCTCTCCACAGATGCTGCCTGATCATCAGTGAGTTAATGACCAGATTTAGTAATATTGATTGAGGCATAAAACCTGACTGGGCGACCAGGGATAACTCCCCTGCTCTTCTACCAAAGAGTACCACAGGATCTTTTACATCCACCTGAGAGCGCATTTGACACCTCGGTTTAAGGTCGGAGCATAGTGTAAAAGTGTATCTGTGTTTTATTTTAAAGTGTGCAGCATGGCCTTATGCATAGATATCACACACAGACCACTCCCCCTCCACATGGAATATGGAAATGGAGGGGGTCACTTTAACCGTTGGGCAAAAAACACTTGATAGTTTATCGGCAGGCCGTTTTACACTTCACCCGATTCGCTATCCTTGGTTTCCTGCTCAGCGGTAAAAGTTGAAATCACCTCCGAAGAATCTACCTTCCATCTACTCTAGTTTCTCCTGGTGGCAGCAATTATCATGTTCACAAAGTTTGTTCTTGGAGTGGGGAGGGACATTGAGAATAATAAAGTATTGAACCCATCTACAAACTTCCCTGAGAAACTTAGGGGCTGGAATTGGTCTCTTGTACAGCACTACCTTCTCAAACATAACTAGATTGTTTCCTGGGATGAGAGGTTAAGTAGATTGGGCTTATACTCTCTGGAGTTTAGAAGAATGAGAGGTGATCTAATTGAAACACGTAAGATTCTGAGGGGGACTGACAGGGCAGATGCTGAGAGGTTGCTGGAGAGTCTGGAAACATAGAAACAAAGAAAATAGGTGCAGGAGAAGAACATTCGGCCCTTCGAGCCTACAGCACCATTCAATAAGATGATGGCTGATTATTCATCTCAGTACCCCTTTCCTGCTTTCTCTCCATACCGCTTGAACCCAATAGCCATAAGGGCCATATCTAACTCCCTCTTGAATATATCTAACGAACTGGCTTCAACAACTCTCTGCAGTAGAGAATTCCACAGGTTAACAACTCTCTGAGTGAAGAAGTTTCTCCGCACCTTGGTCCTAAATGGCTTACCCCTTATCCTTATCCCTACCCCTTATCCTTAGACCCTTGGATCTGGACTCCCCCAACATCGGGAACATTCTTCCTGCACCTAACCTGTCCAGTCCGTCAGAATTTGATATGTTTCTTTGAGATCCCCTCTCATTCTTCTAAACTCCAGTGAATAAAGGCCCAGTCGATCCAGTCTCGCCTCATATGTCAGTCCTGCCATCCCTGCAATCAGTCTGGTGAACCTTCGCTGCACTCCCTCAATAGCAAGAATGTCCTTCCTCAGATTAGGAGACCAAAACTGAACACATTATTCCAGGTGAGGCCTCACTAAGGCCTTATACAGCTGCAGCAACACCTCCCTGCTCCTGTACTTAAATCCCCTTGCTATGAAGGCCAACATGCCATTTGCCTTCTTCACCACCTGCTGCACCTGCATGCCAACCTTCAATGACTGATGTACCATGACACCCAGCTCTTGTTGCACCTCCCCTTTTCCTAATCTGCTGCCATTTAGATAATATTCTGCCTTCATGTTTTTGCCACCTAAGTGGATAACCTCACATTTATTCACATTATACTGCATCTGCCATGCATTTTCCCACTCACCTAACCTGTCCAATTCACCCTGCAGCCTCTTAGCATCCTCCTCACAGCTCACACCGTCACTCAGCTTAGTGTCATCTGCAAACTTGGAGATATTACTCTCAATTCCTTCTTCTAAATCATTGATGTATATTGTAAATATCTGGGTTCCCAGCACTGAATCCTGCGGCACCCCACTAGTCACTGCCTGCCATTCTGAAAAGGACCCGTTATCATGACTCTCTGCTTCCTGTTTGCCAGCCAGTTCTCTATCCACACCAGTACATTACCCCCAATACCATGTGCTTTAATTTTGCACACCAATCTCTTGTGTGGGACCTTTTCAAAAGACTTTTGAAAGTCCAAATACACCACATCCACTGGTTCTCCCTTGTCCACTCTACTACTTACATCCTCAAAAAATTCGAGAAGATTTGTCAAGCATGATTTCCCTTTCATAAATCCATGCTGACTTGGAGAGATCCTGTCACTGCTTTCCAAATGCGCTGCTATTTGGTTCCAACATTTTCCCCACTACTGATGTCAGGCTAACCGATGTATGATTCCATTTTCTCTCTCTGTCCTTTCTTAAAAAGTGGTGTTACATTAGCTACCCTCCAGTCCATAGAAACTGATCCAGAGTCGATAGACTGTTGGAAAGTGATCGGCAATGCATCCACTATTTCTAGGGCCACTTCCTTAAGTACTCTGGGATGCAGACTATCAGCCCCGGGAATTTATTGGCCTTCAATCCCATCAATTTCCCTAACACAATTTCCTGACTAATAAGGATTTCCTTCAGTTCCTCCTTATCGCTAGACCCTCGGTCCCCTAATATTTCCAGAACATTATTTGTGTCTTCCTTCATGAAGACAGAACCAAAGTATTTGTTCAATTGGTCTGCCATTTCTTTGTTCCCCATTATAAATTGACCTGATTCTGACTGCAAGGGTCCTACGTTTGTGTTCACTAATCTTTTTCTCTTCACATATCTATAGAAGCTTTTGCAGTCAGTTTTTATGTTCCCAGCAAGCTTCCTCTCATACTCTATTTCCCCCTCCTAATTAAACCCTTTGTCCTCCTCTGCTGAATTCTAAATTTCTCCCAGTCCTCAGGTTTGCTGCTTTTTCTGGACAATTTATATGCCTCTTCCTTGGATTTAACAGTATCCCTAATTTCCCTTGTTAGCCACGGTTCAGACCCCTTCCCCATTTTACTCCAGGTAGGGGTGTACAATTGTTGAAGTTCATCCATGTGATCTTTAAATGTTTGCCATTGCCTATCCACCGTCAACTGTTTAAGTATCATTCGCCAGTCTTCTAGCCAATTCACGTCTCATACCATCGAAGTTACCTTTCCTTAAGTTCAGTACCCTAGTCTCTGAATTAACTGTGTTACTCTCCATCTTAATAAAGAATTCTACCATATTATGGTCACTCTTTCCCAAGGTGCGTCATACAACAAGATTGTTAATTAGTCCTTTCTCGTTACACATCACCCAGTCTAGGATAGCCAGCGCTCTAGTTGGTTCCTCTATATACTGGTCTAGAAAACCATCCCTAATACACTGCAGGTAATCTTCCTCCACCATACTGCTACCAGTTTGGTTAGCCCAATCTATATGTAGATTAAAGTCACCCATGATAACTGCTGTACCTTTATTGCATGCATCCATAATTTCTTGTTTAATGCTGTCCCCAACCTCACTACTACTGTTTGGTGGTCTGTACACAACTCCCACGAGCGTTTTCTGCCCTTTGGTATTCCGCAGCTCTGCCCATATAGATAAAAGGCCCGGGAGTCCGGGAGCAGTGGCGGCCGAGGAGGCGGGAGATCGAGGTGGCCTATAAAAGGCCCGAGAGTTCGGGAGTTCAGGCAGTCGGGAGCGGGAGCTGGTGGAGGGGCAGAAGGTAAACAGAGAAGTAGGAAGAAGTCAAAGGGTGATGTCATAGCCAAGCAGGTAAGTGATTGGCTGGTGGATTGGTGAGTATTTAATCTTTTTTTCTTCTTCTTTTTAATTTCCTTATCAGTCGGTAACCTTTGACATTGTTGCCAAATTAAGTTAATCTAAGGGTTACGTCATGGCAGGAGAGCCCAGACCCGTGTCATGCTCCTCCTGTGCTATGTGGGAAGCCAGGGATGCTTCCAGTGTCCCTGATGACTACATGTGCAGGAAGTGTATTCTGTTGCAGCATCTGACATACCGCATTGCGGCACTTGAGCTGCACATGGATTCACTCTGGAGCATCCACGATGCTGAGGATTTCATGAACAGCACGTTTAGTGAGTTGGTCACACCGCAGCTAAAGGTTGCTCAGGCAGATAGGGAATGGGTGGCCGTCAGGCAGAGCAGTGGAAGGAAGGTAGTGCAGGGGTCCCCTGCGGTCATCCCCCTCCAAAACAAATACACTGTTTCGGGTACTGTTGGGGGGGATGACTCATCAGGGGAAGGCAGCAGCAGCCAAGTTCATGGCACCATGGGTGGCTCTGCTGCACAGGAGGGCAGGAAGAAGAGTGGGAGAGCTATAGTTGTATGGGATTCTATTATAAGTTGAATAGATAGGCATTTCTGCAGCCGCAATCGAGACTCCAGGATGGTATGTTGCCTCCCTGGTGCAAGGGTCAAGGATGTCTTTGAGCGGCTGCAGGACATTTTGGAGGGAGAGGGTGAACAGACAGTTGTTGTGGTGCATATAGGTACCAACGATATAGGTATAAAAAGGGATGAGGTCCTACAAGACGAATTTAGGGAGCTAGGAGTTAAATTAAAAAGCAGGACCTCAAAGGTAGTAATCTCAGGATTTCTACCAGTGCCACGTGCTAATCAGAGTAGGAATTGTAGGATAGCTAAGATGAATACATGGCTTGAGGAGTGGTGCAGGAGGGAAGGATTCAAATTCCTGGGACATTTAACCGGTTCTGGGGGAGGTGGGACCAGTACAAACCGGACGGTCTGCACCTGGGCAGGACTGGAACCAATATCCTAGGAGTTTTTTCTAGTGCTGTTGGGGAGGATTTTAACTAATATGGCGGGGGGATGGGAACCTATGCAGGGAGACAGAGGGAAGTAAAATGGTGGCAGAAGCAATAGATGGAAAGAAGGAAAGTAAAAGTGGAGGGCAGAGAAACCCAAGGCAAAAATCAAAAAGGGCCACATTACAACTAAAGTCTAAAGGGACAAAGTGTGTTAAAAAGACAAGCCTGAAGGTTCTGTGCCTCAATGCGAGGAGTATTCATAATAAGGTGGACGAATTAACTGCGCAGGCAGCTATAGAACTAGGGGGCATAATTTCAGTATAAGGGGCCAATTAAAGCTAAGATGAGGAGAGATTTCTTCACTCAGTGAGTGGTGACTCTTTGGAATTCTCTGCCCAGAGAGCTGTGGAGGCTGAGTTGTTGAGTATATTCAAGGCTGCGATAGTTAGATTTTTCGATTCTAGGGAAATGGAGGGATATGGAGATTGGGTGGGAAAGTGGAGTTGAGGTCAATGATCAGCCATGATCTTATTGAATGGCGGAGCTGGCTCGAGGGGCCGTACGACCTACTCCTGCTCCTATTTCTTATGTTCTTATGTAACTCGTGATGCCCATATCCTAAGAATGAATTTAGAAAAATCATGTGTCCACGAGCTGATTGCCCTGTCCTTAGCATGTGGATCAACCATTGTGCAGCAGATGGTACTTATAATGCCACGGGACACTTTAAATGCCAGAACGTCAGCAGTGTGTAAAAAATCTTACTTTTGTTGTCAATAAGCTTATCACCCAAGAACGAATTCTGCTTGAAATGATTTCTGTTTCCTTCGAAAGTCTTAATTTCACCCTGAGGCTGTCGATATTCTAGTTGGGTCTTCAGGGACATTGGGGAGGACCATATGTCATCCGTGCTGGAACGGAATCCTAATGAACGGTGTGAAAATGACTGTAATCATTACTGTAAGCTTTGGTGACTATGAGCTTGTGTGGTCCTGAGATCCTGTGACGTGTCCCCGTGGAACAAAATCGTCCAAATAAGCAAATGAAAGTAAATCATGCACTTCAGGGAAATAATACATCTGTCAAAACTGCAAAAATAAAATTTTTCACAGCTGCTATTACTTCACATGATGTGCTTTAAAGCATTGTGCTGACAAACAACACAGCTATTTTGTGCACTGTAAGATCCCATAATGAGCAACGTAACATAAGAAATATGAGCAGGAGTAGGCCATTTGGCCCCTCGAGCCTGCTCCACCATTCAATAAGATCATGGCTGATCTGATCATGGACTCAGCTCCACTTCCCTGCCCACACCCCATAACCCTTGGCTCCCCTATTGTTCAAAAATCTGTCTATCTCCACCTTAAATATATTCAGTGACTCAGCCTCCACAGCTCTCTGGGGCAGAGAATTCCAAAGATTCATGACCCTCTGAGAGAAAAAATTCCTCCTCATCTCCGTTTTAAATTTGCGACCCCTTATTCTGAAACTATGCCCCCTAGTTCTCGATTCCCCCATGAGGGGAAACATCCTTTCTGCATCTACCTTGTCAAGCCCCTTCAGTATCTTATACGTTTCAATAAGTTCACCTCTCATTCTTCTAAACTTCTAAGTATAGGCCCAAACTACTCAACCTTTCTTCATAAGACAACCCTTTCATCTCAGGAATCATATTAGTGGATCTTCTCTGAACTGCCTCCAATGAGAGTATATCCCCCCATAAATAAGGCGATGCATCCCCCCGGTCAGCCTGCCTTGTTGCTGCTGAGGGAATGTGAATTGAGGCACAGCAAGGAGTCCCCGGCTCTTTCCCAACTAGTGCCATGGGATTTTTCCCATCCAACAGATGGGGTTTAACAGCTCATCCAACCAACAGCATCTCTGACAGTGCAGCACTTATGTGCCAGCCCTGGACGATGTGCTTAACTCTTGGAATAGGTTTCGAATCCATCCTGTTCCAAACTCAAAGAGATGAAAGTATTTTCAATTAAGTCCAAGGATAATTCCAAAGCATTGGAAATGATGCACAAGTCATAAATCTTAACCACTGAATGCTGCAGCAAGGACATTTCAGAAAGTGGATTAAAACCACTTCACTTATCCCAATGCTCCTGCCAAACTCCAGTGCAAATTACTCTAAAGACAACAAGAGCTTTTAAGAAAGACAAGCAGGAACATTCCTTTTCTTTGCTATTTAAGTAGGACATGCTTATTTGTACTGCAAAAATGGCCACCATGCTCCAATCTTTGTTTCTGATTGGTCGCCTTGGAGGATAAGCCAGACCCTGAACTTTCACAGGAATGTTTCACTGGAATCGCCCATCCCAAGTTCTCACTAACTTTGCAAATTGTAACTCGATCCACTTTGACTTCCTGAAGCGACAAAGGACAGAGCTCCCCAGAAGACAGCAAGGGCCAGCCAAAGTTCCTTACCCTAGTCCGAATGTATCCCTCCCCCAGCCGAAGTGCCTTACCCCAGTCTGAGTGTATCCCTCCCCCAGCCAAAGTGCTTTACCCCAGTCCGAGTGTATCCCTCCCCCAGCCGAAGTGCCTTACCCCAGTCTGAGTGTATCCCTCCCCCAGCCAAAGTGCTTTACCCCAGTCCGAGTGTATCCCTCCCCCAGCCAAAGTGCCTTACCCCAGTCTGAGTGTATTCCTCCCCCAGCCAAAGTGCTTTACCCCAGTCTGAGTGTATTCCTCCCCCAGCCAAAGTGCCATACCCCAGTCCAAGTACATCCCTCCCCCAGCCGAAGTGCCATACTCCAGTCCAAGTTCATGCCTCCCCCAGCCAAAGTGCCGGACCCCAGTCCAAGTCCATCCCTCCCCCAGCCGAAGTGCCATACCCCAGTCCAAGTACATCCCTCCCCCAGCCAAAATACCATACCCCAGTCCAAGCTCATGCCTCCCCCAGCCGAAGTGCCGTACCCCAGTTCGAGTGCATGCCAGCGGGGCTCAGCAGGGCGCTTGGGTCAGGGCCGCTAAATCACCGGGGAAATAGGTACTCCAGAAACAGCGAAACTTGCTCCGGATGCGGGAATTATCTCCAGGCTCGGGGCTGCTTGGTCAGGGGCTCAGAGGGGAGTTTGGCGATCAGCGGCAAACTCGCGGCTCACAGGAGGCTCGGGGCCCGGTCAGCCAATGTGGTGGCTGGTGTGCAACGGCCACCACACGTTAAAGAAATCCATGCACATGCATCTTCCACCCTTCAACATGTGGTTCGCAACCTGGAATGCTAGGTCCTTCATTGAAACACCTGTGAACTCATCCCTTTCTGGTGTGGAAGCAAATCATCCTCGATACGAAGGACTGCCTAAGAAGAAGATAAAAAATTCACAACTTTTTCTTTCTTATGTAATTGTTGGAGCTCCTCCTGTAAGAAATTCTTCTGCCACAATAGACTCCCAAACACTTTTGAGTATCACCTTCCTCTGCATTTTCTCAATTGACATCAAAGCCCATCCTTTCTACATTCTTCTGCAGCATTGCAATAAAATCTCCTGCATGCTGCGCACTGTGATCTTTCAATGGCCATTATCTTTCATCCCGCTGCATCCCATTCATGTTGGTGGATTATGTGAAAATTCTAACCCTGATCGACTCCCTTCTCTGTGCAATTGTCCTGTGGACGAAGTTTGCTGCAGGGTTTCTGTTCCACACCAGTTTGGATGCCGGGTATCAATTTCCCTCCTTTTGCTGTGTATCTGCAACTGAGTCAAGCGGAGCTGCTGCCGCTCCTGGCTGACTGCACTTGCCTGCTTTCTGCAACACCGACTGTGCTGAGGAGCCAGGACATGGCCATTGCCTTGAGAGATAGCAGCCTTGTCGCCTTCCTCATGCATGCCACATCCAATTCATTGGACACTCCTTCAGCATACGAGCAGAGTCATGCCCGATATGAGACTCCCAAAGCAAGCACTCTTCTCGGAACTCCTTCACGGCAAATGAGCCCCAGGTGGGCAGAGGAAACATTATAAGGACACCACCAAAGCCTCCCTGATAAAGTGTCACATCCCCACCGACACCTGGGAGTCCCTGGCCAAAGACCGCCCTAAGTAGAGGAGGAGCATCCGGGTGGGCACTGAGCACCTCAGGTCTCGTCGCCGAGAGCATGCAGCAGAAGGAGCGCGCGGAAAACCTGTCCTACCCACCCTTTCCTTCAACCACTATCTGTCCCACCTGTGACAGAGACTATGGTTCTCGTATTGTTCAGTCACCTATGAACTCATGTTTAGAGTGGAAGCAAGTCTTCCTCGATTCCGAGGGACTGCCTATGATGAAGATGATGATGATGGAAGACAATGACCTTGATGAGTTGGTGCCTCAAAGCTCTCTCAATCCGATCACACTGCGCGCTGAAGCCAAACCAGAGAGCATCTTCCACGCCTGCGTCCAAAGGATTCTGAAGCAGGAGTCAGAATATTTATAAGAAGTAATTCCATTGAGTTTAGGACCTGTCTCTCTTGGATTGAGTTGCTGCAGCAGACTGCAATGCAGAAACTGTTCTTCCAAGCCTACACAGCTCCACCTGCTCGTCTCCTCCTGACTCTTTGCCTGGGTTTGCAGGATGCTTTCAATTGACACAGGTAACTCTTAGCCTCCTGCGACAGCAGACTCCTTACTTAAGGCAGCTTTGTATGGTCAGAATTGCAGCAGAGGAAGACATCACGCTGGGTCTCCGGAAACCAGATTCCTGCGCTTCAAACATTGACACTGAGCCAAAGAAGGAGATATTAGGGTAGGTGACTAAAAGCTTGGTCAAAGATGTAGGTTTTAAAGCAGCATCTTAAAGGAGGAGAGAGAGGTAGAGAGACAGAGGGGTTTAGAGAGGGAGTTCCAGAGCTTGGGGCCCAGGTAGTTGAAGGCATGGCCACCAATGGTGAGGCATAGGAAGTTGAGAGTGCACAAGAGGTCAGGATTGGAGGAACGCAGAGATCTCGGAGGATTGTGGGGCTGGAGGAGGTTACAGAGACGGGGAGGAGCGAGGCTATGGATGGATTTGGTCACATGGATTGTAGTTTTATGATCGATGCGTTGGTGAACCGGTGTACAATGTAGGCCAACGAGCACAGGTTTGAAGGGCAATGTTCAATCTAATTGTTTTTTGTGCACAATCCCATTAACTATCTGCATGGTCCATTCAAATTTTCGCGCATGCGCGGTTTCTTTTATTGAAAAGCCGATGAGCGGCCTGTGCGGGGCCTCCAGACCGCACAGCTTAGCGGGAATGTTGGTGATTAGGGAGTTGCTCAAAGTTTTGCCTTTGTGAGCTGCATAGATGGATACCGTGGAGCTTCAGAGTGGCACTATATAAAGACTCTATGTATTGCCCTGAGGGGAAACTGGTGTGCACCATTTAGTTCACTTTGCTGATAGTAACAATGTAGGATTGGACCACCCACAGGACAGCAACAGAACGTCCAAAAACTCTAGCCCACAACATTCAAACAGAGCCAGGCCGTGGGCAAGAGTCGTAAACAGAACGAGAATTGAGATTTGGCTCCAAGGGTTGGATCGCCAGGGATTGGGGGCTGGACATGGCACCTGAGTCTCCCGTTGGGCACCGCTGTTGTGTGATTATGTGTGTGGGGGGAGAATTCAACAAAGAAGTAAATATTGCGGCAGAAATCCTGGCCTCCCGGATCCGTACGAAGTTTCTACGGACCCGGGAAGGCATCGGAAAAGCCGGTTTTCAGCGTGCATTGCACATGCGCTGAAAACCGGCTTTTCCGATCTGTCAAGCAGGAGCTCGACAGATGATCCACAGATCGGGAACGAGGACGTTTGCATAGGCAAGATTGCGGGATTTACCCATATCTTGCCCAGCAAATGTGCTCAAAACTCCTGCGCCTGATAAAATCAGGCGTATAGCCTACTGGTACAGGCACAAGAGTTTTAAAACATACTTAAAACATAAAAAATAAAACTAAAAAAACACATATTATTTTTTAAAAACCTGCCCAATATGTTACATTTATTTTGAACCAGAATTAAAACATTTTGTAAAAATCGGCAAATTAAAAAAAAAACATTTCTAACAACTTTAATTCTATTAGTGTATTTATGTGAGGTGTATTTTTTAAATGGTTTATATAGTGTTTGGGTGTTTGGGGGTGTTTCTCAATCATAATAATAGGAATTTCGAATTTACGAAACTCCTATTACAGGTGCAGCGGCAAAAATCCAAGGTTCTGGAATCCCCGGTGGCTGGTCCCTGCCCGACGCTCTCCTCGACAGGGCTGACGACCTGAACAGCTCCCCGGAGAGCACCCACCACCAAACATGCCCCGCCCCCCACCTTTCTGACGTTCCGAAATCCGGAAATACCCGAACCTGGGCTTGGATGTTGCTGGATTTGTGACGTCAGAAAGACATAGAAACATAGAAACATAGAAAATCGGTGCAGGACTAGGCCATTCGGCCCTTCGAGCCTGCACCGCCATTCAATGAGTTCATGGCTGAACATGCAACTTCAGTACCCCATTCCTGCTTTCTCGCCATACCCCTTGATCCCCCTAGTAGTAAGGACTACATCCAACTCTTTTTTTGAATATATTTAGTGAATTGGCCTCAACAACTTTCTGTGGTAGAGAATTCCACAGGTTCACCACTCTCTGGGTGAAGAAGTTTCTCCTCATCTTGGTCCTAAATGGCTTACCCCTTATCCTTAGACTGTGACCCCTGGGTCTGGACTTCCCCAACATTGGGAACATTCTTCCTGCATCTAATCTGTCTAAACCCGTCAGAGTTTTAAACATTTCTATGAGATCCCCTCTCATTCTTCTGAACTCCAGTGAATACAAGCCCAGTTGATCCAGTCTTTCTTGATATGTCAGTCCCGCCATCAGTCTGGTGAACCTTCGCTGCACTCCTTCAATAGCAAGAATGTCCTTCCTCAAGTTAGGAGATCAAAACTGTACACAATACTCCAGGTGTGGCCTCACCAAGGCCCTGTACAACTGTAGTAACACCTCCCTGCCCCTGTACTCAAATCCCCTCACAATGAAGGCCAACATGCCATTTGCTTTGTTAACCGCCTGCTGTACCTGCATGCCAACCTTCAATGACTGAGGTACTATGACACCCAGGTCTCGTTGCACCTCCCCTTTTCCTAATCTGTCACCATTCAGATAATAGTCTGTCTTTCTGTTTTTACCACCAAAGTGGATAACCTTGGTGGCCAAAACGCGGAATCCGGAACGGCCTCAGTCTCGAGGTTTCCGGATTTGGGACGCTGCACCTGTACTATGAATGGAAAAATACTTTTCCGTGATTGGATGTCCAGCCCCATGACTCCTACGGACGTCCCAACATGAACGTGCTCCATTGCGCAAGAAGAGGAACACTAGTTACACAGTCTGACGCCTCACTAGGAGAAACACACTGGTGAACATTCGACCAAAAGGTAAGTGTGCATCTTTTCTCTTATTTTTAGTCGAATGCCCGAGGGAAGAGCAAACCGGGATTTCTGCCCCATTATTTTCCAAAACTTTGCATTTTGCCCTGTGGCTACCAGCAATCATCACAGAAACGACTTAGGTGTACAACCCTATAATCCCATCCCTCAATGTTTATATTCTCAAACCCACACATATCTTACTTCAACTCTCCCATGCCAATTGGCACACACTCCTCAAAAAATAGAAAGACTTGCATTTCTATAGCAACTTTCACAACATCAGGATATCCCAAAGTGCGTTTCCATGGCCAATGAAGTAGTTTTGAAGTGTGGTCGTTGTTGTAATGTAGGAGTCGCAGCAGTTCAATGTTCCATTTAATATTTTTTGCCAGCATGAGACTCCTTTAAGGGGCTGCACGGACCATTCAAAATAACGCGCATGCGCGGTTTTTGCATTGAAAAGCCGCCAGAACTGTGTTCCAACGAAAGGTCTTGAAATTCCGGTTGGAGGCTTACACAGTGCAACATTCTCATTGATAATAATGGGAACTCCGTATCTCCGAGTTCTCATTGCTATCAATGAGAAAACCCCCTAAAACATAGAAACATAGAAACATAGATAATAGGTGCAGGAGTAGGCCATTTGGCCCTTCGAGCCTGCACTATCATTCAATAAGATCATGGCTGATCATTCACCTCAGTACCCCTTTCCTGCTTTCTCTCCATACCCCTTGATCCCTTTAGCCATCAAGGCCACATCTAACTCCCTCTTGAATATATCCAACGAAATGGCTTCAACAACTTTCTGTGGTCGAGAATTCCACAGGTTAAGAACTCTTTGAGTGAAGAAGTTTCTCCTCATCTCGGTCCTAAATGGCTTACCCCTTATCCTTAGACTGTAACCCCTGGTTCTAGGCTTCCCCAACATTAGGAACATTCTTCCTGCAGCCAACCTGTCCAGTCCCGTCAGAATTTTATATATTTCTTGAGATGGCCTCTCATTCTTCTAAACTCCAGTGAATACAAGCCCAGTCGATCCAGTCTCTCCTCATATGTCAGTCCTGCCATCCCGGGAATCAGTCTGGTGAACGTTCGCTGCACTCCCTCAATAGCAAGAACATCGTTCCTCAGATTAGGAGACCAAGCTGAACAAAATGTGCCAGGTGAGGCCTCACCAAGGCCCTGTGCAACTGCATTAAGACCTCCCTGCTCCTATTCTCAAATCCCCTAGCTATGAAGGCCAACATGCCATTTGCCTTCTTCACAGCCTGCTGAACCTGCATGCCAACTTTCAATGACTGGTGTACCATGACACCCAGGTCTCGTTGCATCTCCCCTGTTCCTAATCTGCCACCATTCAGATAATATTCTGCCTTGGTGTTTTTGCCACCAAAGTGGATAATCTCACATTTATCCACATTATACTGCATCTGCCACGCATTTGCCCACTCACCTAACCTGTCCAAATCACCCTGCAGCCTCTT
The DNA here is from genome assembly GCF_044704955.1 of Pristiophorus japonicus. NCBI lineage: Eukaryota > Metazoa > Chordata > Chondrichthyes > Pristiophoridae > Pristiophorus > Pristiophorus japonicus. The sequence continues at coordinate 60,974,085 of NC_091982.1, forward strand.
AGCATCCTCCTCACAGCTCACAGCGCCACCCAGCCATTCTGAAAAGGACCCTTTCACCCAATTCTGCTTCCTGTCTGCCAACCAGTTCTCTATCCACATCAATACATTACCCCCAATACTATATGCTTTAATTTTGCATACTAATCTCTTGTGTGGGATCTTGTCAAAAGCCTTTTGAAAGTCCAAATACACCACATCCACTTGCTCTCCCTTGTCCACTGTACTAGTTACTTCCTCAAAAAATTCTGGAAGATTTGTCAAGCATAATTTCCCTTTCATAAATCCATCATGACTTGGTCCAATCCTGTCACTGCTTTCCAAATGCGCTGCTATTTCATCTTTAATGATTGATTCCAACATTTTCCCCACTACTGATATCAGGCTAACCGGTTTATAATTACCTGTTTTCTCTCTCCATCCTTTTTTAAAAAGTGGTGTTACATTAGCTACCTTCCAGTCCATAGGAACTGATCCAGAGGCAGCAGACTGTTGGAAAATGTTCACCAATGGATCCACTATTTCTAGGACCACTTCCTTAAATACTCTGGGATGCAGACTATCAGGCCCTGGGGATTTATCGGCCTTCAATTCCAACAATTTCCCTAACATAATTTCCTGACTAATAAGGATTTCCTTCAGTTCCTCCTTCTCACTCGACCCTCGGTCCCCTAGTATTTCCGGAACGTTATTTGTGTCTTCCTTCGTGAAGACAGAACCAAAGTATTTGTTCAATTGGTCTGCCATTTCTTTGTTCCCCATTATAAATTTATCAGATTCTGACTCCAAGGGACCTATGTTTATCTTCACTAATCTTTTTCTCTTCACATATCTATAGAAGCTTTTGCAGTCAGATTTTATGTTCCCAGCAAGCTTCCTCTCATACTCTATTTTGCCCCTCCGAATTATACCCTTTGTCCTCCTCTGCTGAATTCTAAATTTCTCCCAGTCCTCACGTTTGCGGCGTTTTCTGGCCAATTTATATGATTCTTCCTTGGATTTAACACTTTCCCTAATTTCCCTTGTTAGCCACGGTTGAGCCACCTTCCCCATTTTATTTTTACTCCGGCAGGGATGTACAATTGTTGAAGTTCATCCATGTGATCTTTAAATGTTTGCCATTGCCTATCCACCATCAACCCTTTAAGTATCATTCGCCAGACTATTCGAGCCAATTCACGTGTCATACCATCGAAGTTACCTTTCCTAAAGTTCACGATCCTAGTCTCTGAATTAACTGTGTCACTCTCCATCTTAATAAAGAATTCTACCATATTACAGTCACTCTTCCCCCAGGGGCCTTGCACAACAAGATTGTTAATTAGTCCTTTCTCATTACACATCACCCAGTCTAGGATGTCCAGCCCTCTAGTTGGTTCCTCGACATTTTGGTCTGGAAAACCATTCCTAATACACTCCAGGAAATCATCCTTCACCGTATTGCTACCAGTTTGGTTCGCCCAATCTATATGTAGATTAAAGTCACCCATGATAACCTTTATTGCACGCATCCCTAATTTCTTGTTTGATGCTGTCCCCAACCTCACTACTACTGTTTGGTGGTCTGTACACAACTCCCACTGGCATTTTTTGCCCTTTGGTATTCCACAGCTCTACCCATACAGATTCCACATCATCCAAGCTAAAGTCCTTCCTTACTATTGCGTTAATTTCCTCTTTAACCAACAACACAACCCCACCTCCTTTTCCTTTCTGTCTATCCTTCCAACACCCAAACACAACATAAAAAATAGCAAAAACACTACACAATTAAAAAGTAATTGATGTTAAAGTAATTAAATGTTTTAGAAAAAATTAATATTTTTTGGATTTTATTTTAATATCTTTTAATATGGTTTAAAATTAACTTACCTTATTCGACAGGATTTTTTAACATAAAATTTGTGTTCAAATTTTATTTTTATGTTTTGTAAAACTGTTACACTGGTAAAAGTAGGCTATGCACCTACTTTCACCAGGCGCAAGGGTTTGAAGGAAATTCGCTGGGCAAGAGTTGGGCAAATAGCCCAATCTCTCCTGCGCGGATGTCCTTCCTGCGGGGATATCTCTTGACAGATCAGAACAGCCGGTTTTCCGCATATGCGCATCGCGCCCCGAAAACCAACTATTGCGGGGCCTCACCAGGTCCGTGCTTCTTCTGAAGGGACCCAGGGAGGTCGGGATATCAGGGCAGTTAACTTTGTTTCACTCTCCACGGAGGGAACCTGACCTGCTGAGTGCCTCCAGCATTTTCTGCTTTTATTTCAGATTACCAGCACCCGCAGTATTTTGCTCTTGTATTACAGTTTAAACGGAACATTGATTCGCGCTAATTACCTGATATCGGCGGCTGTTTGGGACAAGCAGGGATGGCTTATGTGCTGGCAGGACTGAACCAGAATATCTAGGGCCCAAGTTTGCCCATGGAGCAACTAGATTTTTTTGGAGTATCTTAAAAATCGGAATTCTGCCCATTTAATTTGCTCCACTGTATGTGAGTTAGTTAGGTTTTGTTTTATTTTTTTTTCCCAAAGGGTGCATTACCCGCCACTTACGCCTATTTTGGCCATTTAAGCAAGTTTAGACAGCTAAAAGTTACTCCAAACTAACTTAGGCCAGAGTATGTGGCCACTTGTGACCACACAGAAAAACCTTGCGGTGAATTAAGAAATCAGCGCAGCTAAGTAAATTTAAGACACCAAGCACTAAACAAAGCACAAGAATAAGCATTCAATAACAAATAAAAAATACAAGGAAAGCACCAAGACTTGCAAAGCACTAAAGAAAGCACAAAAAGTAATAAGCAATTAATTAACAAATAAAAAATAGAAGGAACCCTGCACCTAAAGCACCGACTGAGAGATTTGTTAGCAATAAGTTTAAACATTGTACCCTCTTCTTTCCTTACGAAAGAGCAGCAGAAACTACAGTATGCAGAGACCGACCAGAGCTGTCGCCCCACCAACTTTTAACCCTTTTCGGGCAGGAATTTTTTCCCTTTTTGCCTATTTTTCTAGTTTTTGGTCGGGCTTTAAAAATGGCAGCGGCATGAGGCTTCAGCTCCCTCGCACGAGGGACTGCAGACTACTCCATTTAGCCCCGAAAGGAGTTCGGAGATTCCTGATGAACGCGCCCGAGTTCAGCCCTGGGGGAGGTTGGGGGTGGGTCAAATCATTAAGCAAAGTTGCTGGAGAGACAGAGATGACCAGGGCTGAAGGTTGAGGCTGGGTTGAGGCCAGCCATAGCTGGGAGAGTCAAAATCCCCATTTCTGGAAGTCCAATGAGGTCTGATTCGGCTGCCTTACTGGGCCTGCGGTTGAAGGTTTCCGGCTTTGGGATGGCGGGGAGGGTGAAGGAGAAAAGTGGGGGGAAAAATCGACAGGTTGTTCAAATTAAAATGTTAATATACAACTGCTTTAACTATATTAATATTAAAATAGTTATTTTAAAATACAAGCATATGTTGACATGATTGCGTCTAAAATTTTCGTCATTAAAAGAAAACACAGGCTTGCAACTTCAAATTTCCTGATGCATCACTTGAAATTAATGTGATTTCTCCTTCTCTTCCTTCACATAAAAGTTACCAATCACAATAATCCTCCCCCTGATCAAAACTCCATCTCCCCGCAGCAACCTGTTTCTTGCAGCCCTCAGCGGCCGGCCATTCGGCCTGGGGTAGAGGTAGGACGCGTTCTGCAGGCATCTCATTACAATCATGGGAGGAGCTACTGCACATGCACGCACACTCTAGCGCTCATGTGCAGAGGTCCCGGATCTGTTTTCAGCGCCGGGACCTGGCTCCGCCCCCCCACTGCTTCTGCTGCGCCACGCCAAGGGCCTGTGACGTTCCAGGAGCGAGAAGAATACCTAGGTAAGTTTTCGGCATGGTTTTTCTTCTACAAAGTCTGAGCACAGGTACGCTGTTTTAAGCAGGGGGCCAAATTTGGACCCAAAGAGTGGATAGGAAGGACTTGTATCCCTTGGCAGAGGGGTCAATAACCAGGGGAGCATAGATTTAAAGTAATTGGGGAGGTGTTTAGGGGAGATTTGAGGGGAAATATTTTCACCCAGAGGGTGGTGGGGGTCTGGAACTCACTGCCTAAAATGGTGGTAGAGGCAGAAACCCTCACCACATTTAAAAAATACTTAGATGTTCATTTGAAGTGCCGTAACCGACAGGGCTACGGAAACAAGAGCTGGGATTAGGCTGCATAGCTCTTGGTCAGCCGGCGCGGACACAATGGGCCAAAATGGCCTCCTTCCATGCTGTAAATTTCTGTGATTCTATGATTCTATATGTGGTAGCATAAAAAGAATCATCGTCATCATAGGCAGTCCCTCAGAATCGAGGAAGATTTGCTTCCACTCCTGAAGTGAGTTCTTTGGTGGCTGAACAGTCCAATACAAGAGCCACAGACTCTGTCACAGGTCGGACAGATAGTTCTTGAGGGGAGGCGTGGCTGGGACTGGTTTGCTGCATGCTCTTTCCGCTGCCTGCGCTTGATTTCTGTATGCTCTCGGCGATGAGGCTCAAGGTGCTCAGCGCCCTCCAGGATGCTCTTCCCCCACTTAGGGCGATCTTGGGCCAGGGAATCCCAGGTGTCAGTGGGGATGTTGCACTTTACCAGGGAGGCTTTGAGGATGTCATTGTAGCGTTTCCTTTACCCACCTTTGGCTCATTTGCCGTGAAGGATCTCCAAGTAAAGCACTTGCTTTGGGAGTCTCGTGAATGGCATGTGAACTTTGTGGGCTGCCCAGCGGAGCTAATCGAGTGTGGTCAGTGCTTCAATGCTGGGGATGTTAGCCTGAATGAGGACGCTAATGTTGGTGCGCCTGTCCTCCCAGGGGATTTGTAGGATCTTGCGGAGACATCGTTGGTGATATTTCTCCAGCAACTTGAGATGTCTACTGTACATGGTCCATGTCTCTGAGCCATACAGAAAGGCCGGTATTACTACAGCCCTGTAGACCAAGCTTGGTGGCAGTTTTGGGGGCCTGGTCTTCAAACACTATTTTCCTCAAGCGGCCGAAGGCTGCACTGGCGCACTGAAGGCGGTGTTGGATCTCATCATCAATGGCTGCTGTTATTGATAGGAAATTCCCGAGATATGGGAAGTGGTCCATGCTATCATGCAAAGAATATTACTCTTGTGTCACTCTTCACCATTAGGAGAGGTGGGTTATACGCTGGGGAATAAAATGCTTGTCCACAAATTCCACTTCTGTATTCATGTTAAAACACAACAGGCACTATTTTACAAAACCAAAAAATCTTTTTCACTTCTGCAAGGTTAGGTGCTGAGGGAATTCACAAGAACAGTCTAAGGATAAGGGGTAAGCCATTTAGGACCGAGATGAGGAGAAACTTCTTCACCTAGAGAGTGGTGAACCTGTGGAATTCTCTACCACAGAAAGTAGTTGAGGCCAATTCACTAAATATATTCAAAAGGGAGTTAGATGTGGCCCTTACAGCTAAAGGGATCAAGGGGTATGGAGAAAAAGCAGGAAGGGGGTACTGAAGTTGCATGTTCAGCCATGAACTCATTGAATGGAGGTGCAGGCTAGCAGGGCTGAATGGCCTACTCCTGCACCTATTTTCTATGTTTCTATGTTTCTCATTCTTCAGCTGATGGTTTTTAAGCCGATTTATCTCTGTAAGCTCTGTCTGGATCCAGGGGAAGAAAGTAGAAAGATCCCAGTGGATTTTTCTCTGCGAATTCAGGGAGAATTCCAATGCCAGGAAAATCCCAGAGGAATACTGTGGCTTAAAGCTGCAAACTGTTGAAGCTTCTAAATTTAGAAGAAACCATTTCGCACCAAGAAGACTCTAAGCCCCATCGAAACAAGTAAAATGTATTAAAGAGAGACGGAGATAAAAGTGCTCTCAAGTTGCAGGCTATTATTAGATCCTTTCTGGAAATGGGCTACTGCACACAGGATTGACCTTACAACCAGCAGCGAAAAAGGTGTTAGACTCTGTTCCGTGATAGCACTCTCCCACCTTCGAGTCAGAAGTTTGTGGGTTCAAGTCTCACTCCGGAGGCTTGAGCACAAAATAGGTTGACACTCCCAGTGCATTGCTGAGGGAATCATCATAGGCAGTCCCTCGAAATTGAGGAAGACTTGCTTCCACTCTAAAAGTGAGTTCTCAGATGACTGAACAGTCCAATATGGGAATTACAGTCTCTGTCAAGAATGTGGCAGACAGTCATTAGAGGAAAGGGTGGGTGGGAAGTGCTGCAATATCGAAGGTGCCATTTTTCAGATGAGACGTCTGACCACTCAGGTGGATTATAGATTCATAGGATGTTTACAGCACAGAAGAAGCAGGCTATTCGGTCCATCGAGCCCATGCCGGCTCTCTGCAAGAGCACCTCAGCTAGCCCCACTCCCCCACCGGAGCTGGCTGAGTATGTCTACCATGAGTGCAGCTCCAACAATACTCAAGATGCTTGACATCATCTAGGACTATCCATTTGATCAGCAACCCATCCACCACCTCAACCATTGTAAGACTGATCTTTTATGAGAACAGGTTTTTATCCTGTAAGATTTGTCTTGACTCTACACTTTACAGGATTCGGACTTGTGAGAGAGAACAATACGGACACAGGAGATCTCGTTTCGCCTCACGGGGTAACCTTTACTTAAAATTCAACAACAGAGTCCAAGTAACAGGTGAAGAGTATAAATACAGAACAGTTACTGTGTAGGCCTACCCTGTAAGACTTACTTTGCTCACAGTTCATTTACTTTGCACTGAAGCAACTTTAAGCAAAACTCACACGTAACCAATACTACCGGTGGTCAATCGCCGAATAATTAGTCCGTGGCTCTTGGGTTGGCAACTGACCAAGTCACCCTCTCTCTGACTGCAGCAGTCCAAACTATCTCACATGGCACAGCTATTTTATACCATTTTTCTGGATGTCTGCCCAACTTGTGTACGCAATTGTGCAATTGAAAACAACGGAAATATTCTTTAAACAAATGCTTCCCATGAATTGATCTTCTCAATTCTTTATCGCAGCTTTCGTCAGTTTGTCGATAATTCAAGGACATCTCTTACTGCCTGTGAAAAATGTCTCTTCGCATGAGAAATTAAAAATGGCCAAGTCTCTAGCAGCCATCTTGGAGCAGTTTGCAAGCACAGTTATTAGAAGAAAAATGAGCCTTACACCATTCAGTTCCTCCATCATTGATGCACCGTGGCTGCAGTGAGTTGCATCTTAAAGACGCACTGCGGCAATTCGCCAAGTATTCTTTCACAGCCTCTCCCAAATGCATGACATCTTCCACCTAGAAGGATGAGGGCAGCAGGGGCATGGGAACACCACCACCTCAAAGTTCTCCTCAGAGTCACACATCCCAACTTGGATATATTTTGCCATTTCTTCATCGTCGCTGGTCAAAATCCTGGAACTCCCTCCCTAATAGCACTGTGGGAGTACCTTCACCACACGGACGGCAGCGGCTCAAGAAGGCAGCTCATCACCACCTTCTCAAGGGGCAACTTGAGATGGGCAATAAATGCCAGCCTTGCCAGTGACACCCACATCCAGAAATATTAGTTCATATATTTTTTTTCATCTACACTGTACGCTCTCTACGGGTTTAATGTGCTTTCTGTAATGGGAAATTTTATATTCTACTCGCCCAACATTTTGTACGCATGCACTTTCCAAAGGAGGCTCACTTGAGAGGGATCGGAGCAAGAGTTCAGGCTGATTTGTTTCCCTCCCTCAATGTTGGGACATTGAGGCTAGTCATACTGCCACCACCAAGGCCTTTGCTGAAATCACTATGCTTCGTATGATCAAATCGGAACCTGTGCCACTCAGTGTCACCGAACCATCAGGGAAATCTCTGCTGAATTATATCTGTTCTGTATACGATTGATCACTTTGATGAAATGTTGCAGTCACATCAGTTTTTACAGGGCTGGCTGAGTATGTCTACCATGAGTTCTGACAGAAGGTTGAGATATAACTGTGCGTTTTCTTTTGTAACCTCAGTAATATGACAGCCTCCACTACCCAAGCTGACGGCAGTAACCACGGTACATTTGGGCTCCCAGAGTAGAAATCTGTCTTTATCGTATGACCAACTTAAATAGTTTGCTATGAAATATCATCTGACATGTATATCAGATTAAGAAGTATGTGTAAAGGTTTAAGAGATGCGTGTTTATGGGTGTATTGGGCAATTTGAAAGGGAATGTTTTCTGATTACCACAGCAGTGCACAATATAAAAGATGCTGCAACATTGTATATGTTAGCCAGGGCCTTGAAAATACCCAGTTGATGAATATATAATATGTCAGCAGCTGTGATACAAGACATTTTGCCGTCGCAAATCACAGCAGCCAGAGGCTGTCAAGGAACAGGTGAGAAACATTAACTCACAATTGGTGCGTTAATGGGAAGCAATGTACTGAAGTGCAAAGAAACATGTCTGGCATCTGAATGCAATAGCAAAACCTCAAAAAGAGAATGCAGCCCCAATAGATAAGGAGGATGAGGAGATAGAACTGTTCATCCACTTGATTCAGTTTGTGAACTATAATTTTAACATTAATTAAGAGATGCTCATTGCTCAAATGTAAACATTGAAGGGTAGAAATTACAGTTAGCAGTGTTATCATATCAACGTTTCATCAATTTCTTCGACACAGGAATAGGACAAAGTCATTCAGCCTCTTGAACCTGTTATTCTATTCAATTAGATCATGACTGATCTGTAAATCAACCCCATTCGCACACCTTTGCTCCATATACCCTTACCTCTGAGCAGATGGGTCTCTAACCACGGGGCATAGATTTAAAGTAATTAGTAGGAGGTTTAGAGGGGATTTGAGGAGAATTCTTTTTACCCAGAGGGTGGTGAGGGTCTGGAACTTACTGCCTGAAAGGACGGTAGAGACATAAACCCTCACCACATTTAAAAAGTATTTGGATATACACTTGAAGTGCTGTAACCTACAGGGCTACGGACTAAGAGCTGGAAAGTGGGGCTGGGCTGGATAGCTCTATGTCGGCCGGCACGGACACGATGGGCTGAACGGCCTCCTTCTGTGCTGTAAATTTCTATGATTCGAAGAGAAATCTAACGATCTGAGGGCTCAATTTTCCCCAGTGATTTGCGCCGTTTTTTTTGGTGTGCGCCGCTTTTTTTGAAGTTTCTCCAATGATTGTGCAAAGATTGGCAGTGCTAACTGGTACATATTTCAATGTAAGGAGTCTAGGGAATAAGATAGATGAGCTGAGAGCATAGATAGACACTTGGGAGTACGATATTATAGCTATTTCTGAGACATGGCTGAAAAAAGGGCAGGTGTGGTAGCTCAACATTCCTGGTTACAGGGTTTTCAGACAGGATAGAGAGGGGGGGTAAAAAAGGAGGGAGAGGGGGGTCACAGTATTCATTAAAGAAACAATTACGGCTGTGAGAAGGGAGGATATGTTGGAAGGATCATCAAACGAGGCCATATGGGTTGAATTAAAGAACAAAAAAGGGGCGATCACACTGCTGGGAGTGTACTATAGACCCCTAAACAGTCCAAGGGTGATAGAAGAGAAAATTTCAAAGAAGTGCAAAATTAATAGGGCAGTAATAGTGGGGCATTTCAACTACCTGAATATTAACTGTGATAGAATTAGTGTGAAAGGTATAGATGGAGCTGAATTCTTAAATGCATTCAGCAGAACTTTTTTAGCCAGTACGTAGCAAGCCCAATAAGGGAGGGGTGGTTCTGGACTTAGTTTTAGGGAATTAAACTGAATAGGAGGAAGGGGTATCAGTGGGAGGGCATTTTGGTGGTAGTGACCATAATTCAGTCAGATTTAGGGTGGTTATGGAAAAGGACAAAGATAGACCAGGAATAACATTTCTCAATTGGGGAAAAGCCAATTTTATTAAACCGTGATGTGATTTAGCCAAAGTGGATTGGAAACAGCTACTTGAAGGTAAATCTATATCAGAGCAGTGGGAGAATCCATGGAGGATATTGTGAGGGTTCAGAACAAGTTTGTTCCCCTAAAGAAAACGGTGGGACGAGCAAAGCTGGAGCCTCCTGGATGTCAAGGGGCATACAGGGTAGGGTAAAGAAAAAAAGGGAAGCTTATGTGATAGCTACAGAGGGCTCAATACTACAGAAACTTTAGAGGAGTATAGAAAGGGCAGGAGTGAAATTAAAAAGGAAATTAGGAAAGCAAAGAGAGAGCATGAAAAAATATTGGCAAGTAAAATCAAGGGAAACACAAAGATGTTTTATAAATAAATACATTAAGGGCAAGAGGATAACTAAAGAAAGAGTGGGGCCTATTAGAGACCATAAAGGTAATCTGTGTGTGGAGGCGGAAGACATGGGTATGATTCTTAATGAATACTTTGCGTCTGTTTTCACAAATGAGAGGGACATTGCAGACATTGCAATCAGGGAGGAGGAGTGTGAAATATTGATGAAATAAACAAAGTAAGAGAGGAAGTATTAACGGGTTTAGCTTCTCTGAAAGTGGATAAATCCCCAGGCTCAGATAAAGTGTATCCCAGGCTGTTAAGAGAAGCAAGAGAGGAAATAGCAGAGGATCTGACCATCATTTTCCAATCCTCTCTGGCTACAGGTGTGGTGCCGGAGGACTGGAGGACTGCTAATGTTTTCTCGTTGTTTCAAAATGGAGAAAGGGTTAGTTCGAGTAACTACAGGCTTTTGATAGGGTCCTTCATAGCAGAGTGGTCGCGAAAGTAAAAGCCCATGGGATCCAAGGCAAAGTGTCAAGTTGGATCCAAAATTGGCTCAGAGGCAGGAAGCAAAGTTTAATGGTTGATGAATGTTTTTGTGACTAGAAGAAAGTAGATAAGTGAAGAGAACAAAGTTAGTGAAAACAAACGTAGGTCCCTTGCAGTCAGAATCAGGTGAATTTATAACGGGGAACAAAGAAATGGCAGACCAGTTGAACAAATACTTTGGTTCTGTCTTCACGAAGGAAAACACAAATAACCTTCCGGAAATACTTGAGGACCGAGGGTCTAGCAAGAAGGAGGAACTGAAGGAAGTACTTATTAGTCATCAAATTGTGTTAGGGAAATTGATGGGATTGAAGGCCAATACATCCCCAGGGCCTGATAGTCTGCCTCCCAGAGTACTTAATGAAGTGGCCCTAGAAATAGTGGATGTATTGGTGATCATTTTCCAACCGTCTATTGACTCTGGATCAGTTCCTATGGACTGGAGGGTAGATAATGTAACACCACTTTTTAAAAAAGGAGGAAGAGAGAAAACCAGGAATTATAGACTGGTTAGCCTGACATCGGTCGTGGGGAAAATGTTGGAATCAATTATTAAAGATGAAATAGCAGCGCATTTGTAAAGCACTGACAAGATCGGTCCAAGTCAGCATGTATTTATGAAAGGGAAATCATGCTTGACAAATTTTCTAGAATTTTTTGAGGATGCAACTGGTAGAGTGGACAAGGGAGAACCAGTGGTTGTGGTGCATTTGGGCTTTCAAAAGGCTTTTGACAAGGTCCCACACAAGAGGTTAGTGTGCAAAATGAAAATACATGGTATTGGGGGTAATGTATTGATGTGGATAGAGACCTGGTTGGCAGACAGGAAGCAGAGAGTCGGGATAACCAGGTCCTTTTCAGAATGGCAGGCAGTGATTAGTGGGGTGCCACAGGGTTCAGTGCTGGGACCCCAGCTATTTACAATATACATCAAAGATTTACATGAAGGAATTGAGTGTAATATATCCAAGTTTTGATATGACACTAAGCTGGGTGGCGGTGTGAGCTGTGAGGAGGATGCTAAGATGCTGCAGGGCGACTTGGACAGGTTAGGTGAGTGAGCAAATGCATGGAATATGCAATATAATGTGGATAAATGTGAGGTTATCCACTTTGGTGGCAAAAACAGGAAGGCAGAATATTATCTGAATGGCGACAGATTAGGAAAAGGGGAGGTGCAACGAGACCTGGGTGTCATTGTACATCAGTCATTGAAAGTTGGCATGCAGGTTCAGCAGGCGGTGAAGAAGGCAAATGGCATGTTGGTCTTCATAGCTAGGGGATTTGAGTATAGGAGCAGGGAGGTCTTACTGCAGTTGTACAGTGCCTTGGTGAGGCCTCACCTGGAATATTGTGTTCAGTTTTGGTCTCCTAATCTGAGGACGGACATTCTTGCTATTGAGGGAGTGCAGCAAAGGTTCACCAGACTGATTCCCGGGATGGCAGGACTGACATATGAGGAGAGACTGGATCGACTGGGCCTGTGTTCCCTGGAGTTTAGAAGAATGAGAGGGGATCTCATAGAAACATATAAAATTCTGATGGGATTGGACAGGTTAGAGGCAGGAAGAATGTTCCTGATACTGAGGCAGTCCATAACCAGTGAACACAGTCTAAGAATAAGGGGTAAGCCATTTAGGACTGCGATGAGGAGAAACTTCTTCACTCAGAGAGTTGTTAACCTGTGAAATTCCCGATCGCAGAGAGTAGTTTATGCCAGTTCATTGGATATATTCAAGAGGGAATTAGATATGATCCTTATGGCTAAAGGGATCAAGGAATGGAGAGAAAGCAGGAAAGGGGTACTGAGGTGAATGATCAGCCATGATCTTACTGAATGGTGCTGCAGGCTCGAAGGGCCGAATGGCCTACTCCTGCACCTATTTTCTATGTTTCTATGTTCCAGAGGGCTCAGAACTGAGTCCCTTGCTTTTTGTGGTAGATATTAACTTAGATTTCAATGTAGGGGATGTCATGTATCTCACATTACTGTGTATAACTGTGCTTACCATGCTGTACATGACTGTAACTGGATATGACCTGTAACAATAAGCATAACTTATCACCAGGGGTGTACTTGCAGGAGACACTCGATACCTGTCCCACTGAGGTATATAAAGGGAGGTCTCAGGCAAGTGTGGCACTGGAGAGCTGGAATTAAAGGTGCAGGTCCTGAGTGACCTTGACTTCAGCATGTGTCTTGTGTAAGTCAGTACATTAGAGTCAGGACTTAACAGTGGCGACGGGTTACAGGATCACAGAATCCACAGAATGGCTACCAACAGCTCAGATGAGAAATACAATGCTGGAGACAATTGGAATGACTTTAAAGAAAGGCTTCAGCAAAGCTTTGTGAACAAAGACTGGCTGGGCGACGATAAGGCAGACAAGAGAAGAACCCATCTCTTGACCAGCTGTGGCTCGAAAACATATGCTTTAATGAAAGCCTGCTGGCACCCGAGAAACCAGCAAGCAAGTCGTTTGAGGAGTTGAACACATTGGTAAGAGACCACCTGAAGCCAGCGAGCAGCCTACACATGGCCAGACACAGGTTCTACAACTACAGACGCTGTGTGGGCCAAAGCATACCCGACTTCGTGGCGGAACTACGGAGGCTGGCTAGTTCATGTGAGTTCCCCGATGAACTAAGGAGAGAAGTACTGCGAGACTTTTTTATTGACGGAATAGGCCATGCAGGCATATTCCAAAAGCTTATCGAGACCATGAACTTAACTCTAGATGCAGCAGCACTGGTCGCACAGATGTTCTTGGCAGGCGAAGAAGAAACGAGGCTGATCTATACTTCAGGTACGACAACCAACGAGGCATCGGAACAAGGGGTTCACATTGTCAAACAAACCGCTACCCCCACACACAGACAAAGGCAGGAGAGCAGGCCTTCAACAGCAGACAGTGGCGCCAGAAGCCATCAAAATCAAGGGCCACATGAACAGCCGATCACACCTCATCAACCCACAATACGAGCAATCAACAGATTGAGAGAAGCTCAAGGGAGATCAGCCAGACGCAGCTTATCCTTCGGAAACAATGGAAACGGTCTGTGTTGGAGATGTGGGGGAAGACACTCAACCAAGGTGTGTCGATTTCAGCATGCCGTTTGCAGAAACTGCAACTACACAGGGCATCTGGCTCGCAAAACAGCAGCTCGGCTGGTATAAGAATTGGAAGGGTCAGAAAGCGGACCAGAAGATGGTTGGAACAGTGCACGGGACGCCGAGGTACAGCATGTGTCTTGTGTAAGTCAGTACATTAACGTCAGGACTGAACAGGGGGAATGATTAAGAAGTTTGCAGATGATACAAAAATTGGCTGTGTGGTTGATAATGAAGAAGAAAGCTGTAGACGGCAGGAAGATATCAATGGACTGGTCAGGTGGGCAGAACAGTGGCAAATAGAATTCAATCTGGAGAAGTTGGGTGCCGCAGGGCTCAGTGCTGGGACCCCAGCTATTTACAATATACATTAATGATTTGGATGAGTGAATTGAGTGTAATATCTCCAAGTTTGCAGATGACATTAAGCTGGGTGGCGGTGTGAGCTGTGAGGAGGACACTAAAAGGCTACAGGGTGACTTGGACAGGTTAGGTGAATGGGCAAACGCGTGGTAGATGCAGTATAATGTGGATAAATGGGAGGTTATCCACTTTGGTGGCAAAAACGCAAAGGCAGAATATTATCTGAATGGCGGGAGATTAGGAAAAGGGGAGGTGCAGCGAGACCTGGGTGTCATGGTACATCAGTCATTAAAAGTTGGTATGCAGATTCAGCAGATGGTGAAGAAGGCAAATGGTATGTTGGCCTTCATAGCTCAGATTAGTGGGAAAGCGAGTTGTGTAGAGGACACAGAGAGGCTGCAAAGAGATTTAGATAGGTTAAGCGAATGGGCTAAGGTTTGGCAGATGGAATACAATGTTGAAAAATGTGAGGTCATCCACTTTGGAAGAAAAAACAGTAAAAAGGAATATTATTCGAATGGGGAGAAATTGCAACATGCTGTGGTGCAGAGGGACCTGGGGGTCCTTGTGCATGAATCCCAAAAAGTTAGTTTGCAGGTGCAGCAGGTAATCAGGAAGGCCAATGGAATGTTGGCCTTCATTGCGAGAGGGATGGAGTACAAAAGCAGGGAGGTCCTGCTGCAACTATACAGGGTATTGGTGAGGCCGCACCTGGAGTACTGCGTGCAGTTTTGGTCACCTTACTTCAGGAAGGATATACTAGGTTTGGAGGGGGTACAGAGACGATTCACTAGGCTGATTCCAGAGATGAGGGGGTTACCTTATGTTGATAGATTGAGTAGAATGGGTCTTTACTTGTTGGAGTTCAGAAGGATGAGGGGTGATCTGATAGAAACATTTAAAATAATGAAAGGAATAGACAAGATAGAGGCAGAGAGGTTGTTTCCACTGGTCGAGGAGACTAGAACTAGGGGGCACAGCCTCAAAATACGGGAGAGCCAATTTAAAACCGAGTTGAGAAGGAATTTCTTCTCCCAGAGGGTTGAGAATCTGTGGAATTCTCTGCCCAAGGAAGCAGTTGAGGCTAGCCCATTGAATGTATTCAAATCACAGATAGATAGATTTTTAACCAATAAGGGAATTAAGGGTTATGGGGAGCGGGCTCGAGGGGCTAGATGGCCTACTACTGTTCCTAATTCTTATTTTCTTATGTTCTTATGTATTTGAGTATAGGAGCAGGAAGGTCTTACTGCAGTTTTACAGGACCTTAGTGAGGCCTCACCTGCAATATTTTATTCAGTTTTGATCTCATAATCTGAGGAAGGACGTTCTTGTTATTGAGGAAGTGCAGTGAACGTTCACCAGACTGATTCCCGGGATGGCAGGACTGACATATGAGGAGAGACAGGATCGACTGGGCCTGTATTCACTGGAGTTTAGAAGGATGAGAGGGATCTCATAGAAACATGTAATATTCAACGGTTCTGGACTGGTTAGATGCAGGAAGAATGTTCCCGATTTTGGGGAAATCCAGAACCAGGGGACATAGTCTCAGGATAAGGGGTAAGCCATTTAGGACTGAGATGAAGAGAAACTTCTTCACTCAGAGAGTTGTTAACCTGTGGAATTCCCTACCGCAGAGAGTTGTTGATGCCAGTTCATTGGATATATTCAAGAGAGAGTTAGATATGGCCCTTATGGCTAAAGGGATCAAGGGGTATGGAGAGAAAGCAGGAAAGGGGTACTGAGATGAATGATCAGCCATGATCATATTGAATGGTGGTGCAGACTCGAAGGGCCAAATGGCCTACTCCTGCACCTATTTTCTATGTTTCTATGAAAGTGTGAGCTAATGCATTTGGGGAGAGCGAACAAGGCAAGGGTGTACAAATTAAATGGTAGGATACTGAGAAGTTTAGAGGAAAAGAGGGAACTTGGAGTGCATGTTCACAGATCCCTGAAGGTAGCAGGCCAGGTCGATAAGGTGGTTACGAAGGCATACGGAATACTTTTCTTTATTAGCCGAGGCTCAGAATATAAGAACAGGGAAGTTAAGCTTGAACAATATAAAACACTAGTTAGGCCACAGCTCGAGTACTGTTTGTAGTTCTGGTCACCACATTGCAGAAAAGATATGATTGCACTAAAGAGGGTTCAGATGAGATTTACGAGAATGTTGCCTGTAGAATTTTTGCTTTGAGGAAAGATTTGATAGGCTGAGGTTATTTCCTTTGGAACAGAGGAGGCTGAGAGGAGACCTGATTGAGGTGTATAAAATTATGAGGGGTCTGGATAGGAAAGACCTATTCCCCTTAGCAGAGGGGTCAACAACCAGGAGGCATAGATTTAAAGTAATTGGTAGGATGTTTAGAGGGTATTAGAGGAGAAACTCTTTTACCCAAGAGTCTGGCACTTAATGCCTGAAAGATTGGTAAAAGCAGAAACCCTCATGGCATTTACAAAGTACTTGGATATGTGCTTGAAGTGCCGTAACCTACAGGGCTACGGACCAAGAACTAGAAAGTGGGATTAGGTTGAATAGCTCTTTGTCGGCCAGCACGGACACAATGGGCTAAATGGCCTCCTTCTGGGCTGTAAATTTCTATGATTGTATGTAACCAAATAATATGTTGCAATAAGTCATTGATGAAAAACCTTGTGGAAGGAAAGTTCTGACAGATTCACGTCATACGGATCAAAGGGGAAATCGAGTTGCATTTGCACTAACATAGCACCTTTCATGTCTACGGGACTTATCAAAACACTTCACAATCTATTAGACGATGGCTAGTGTCCCTGTGCATCCAAAGCAAATCTATGCAGCGGATAAATGCAGTGCTCTGGCAACCCATCAATGAGTTACAAGTGAACATGGAACACTAACTTCCCTTTACATTTCAACATAATGGGCTGCGTCAAATGCTTTGGAGGGAAAGAAGTCTTTACATTGTGCTTTATCATGTTCTTGCCAACATTTTGAATGCAGTAAGATGCTACAAACGGCAATGAGAGGAATAGAAATAAGTGGAGAACAATGGAGGCATTCAACATTATACGGGGCTTTGACAAAGCAAGTCGAGATAAACTGTTTCCGTTCGTGAGTGGGTCGGTAACCAGTGGTCACAGTTTTAAAATAGTTGGCAAAAGAACTAGAGGGGAATGAGGAGAAATCACTGCCCGAAAGGGTGGTACAGGCAGAACAATGTGGCCTGCCCACCGGAGCTGATCGAGTGTGGTCAGTGCTTCAATGCTGGGGATGTTGACCTGATCGGGGACGTTAACATTGGTGCGTCTGTCCTCCCAAGGAATTTGCAGGATCTTGCGGAGACATCGTTGGTGGTATTTCTCCAGCGACTTGAGGTGTCTACTGTACATGGTCCATGTATCTGAGCCATATAGGAGGGTGGGTATTACTACAGCCCTGCAGACCATGAGCTTGGTGGCAGATTTGAGGGCCTGATCTTCGAACACTTTTCCTCAGGTGGCCGAAGGTTGCAAGACGATGATGATGAGAGGCAGAAAACCTCACCACATTTAAAAAATGCTTGGATGTGCACCTGAAGTGCCGTGACCTGCAGGGCTATGGACCAAGAGCTGGAAAGTGAGATTAGGCTAGATAGCTCTTTGCCAGCCAGCGTGGACACGATGGGCCAAAGTGGCTTCCTTCCGTGCTGTAAATTTCTATGATTCTACGATTCTGTGATTCTTCACACGGAGGCTTGTCAAGGTCTGCAACACTTACCTGAAAGGTTGGTGTCATCAGATTCCACAGGGGAGTTCAGAATGCATTTGAAGAGGACTAATTTGCAGGGTTGTTGGGAAAAATCTGGGGTGTCGGACTAAACTGGGCAGTTCTTTCACAGAACTGGCACACGCACAACGTTCCAAATGGCCTCCTGCTGTGCTGCAAGATGCTATGATTCTATGATTCTGTGGTTCTTTGGTCTGTTTTCAGTCTTGTTTGAAAGAGGAGCTTTGTTAAAGCGCGCCACACTCTCCCTCAGTACCATGATGGAGACTTAGCCTATACGCGGGCCAATGTTTCCCGGCAGAAATTGGTGTTACCGAGACGGTAACAACTTCAAAATGGGGTTGGTGGACTTACCACCTCGTTAGCGCCAACACTCCGGCCACCAACAGTTTGAAAGGGGTCTTCCCTTGGAATGGCCACAGTACCCACCTGTTTCAGGGGGTAGGCCACTTGGTTATGCAAATTAAGGTCCCATGAAGTAGTTCGGACCCCAATTGCAATTGTATGGAACGCTGGAGCGTGCACGGCACTTACCACATCCACGGCCCCTGCCATCGAACAGCCTAAGCCCCGGTTCTTAAACGGACCACTACTGGCCTCTCCAAAATTCGGTCTCAATACTTTTACTATCTCATTGAAACATATAAGATTCTGCGGAGGGATTGACAAGGTTGATGCTGAGATGTTGTTTCCCCTAGCTGGAGCGTCTAGAACTAGGGGTTACAGTCTCAGAATAATGGAAGACTGAGATGAGGAGGAATTTCTTCACTCAGTGGGTTGTGAACCTTTGGAATTCTCTACCCCAAAGGGCTGAGGATGCTGAGTCTTTGAGCATATTCAAGGCTGAGATCGATAGATTTTTGGACTCGAGTGGAATTAAGAGATATGGGATTGGACGGGAAAGTGGAGTTGAGGTCGAGGATCAACCATGATCTTATTGAATGGCAGAGCAGGCTCGAGAGGCAGTATGGCCTACTCCTGCTCCTAATTCTTATGTTCTTATGTTTTTACATGGCAGTATTTTGCTGTGAGTGGCAAATGAATGGTTCCCTTCATCCGATATACTTGCAGTTGCCCATAGCTTTTCTAAGGGCTTTTGTCCAGCAAGTTGCAGTCAGCAGGACAACCAAACAGTGCAGTGTCTTCTGCAGGGCATCTGGTACCTGTGTGAGCAGGCAAGCAAATGTGTGTCTCCTCAACCAATCAGATTAAAGAATCATAAATGAACCAGGAAGTGCCGGTTAGAATAGTGAATTCAAGGACAAATCAGGTTCAGAGCGCGACATAAAGAGATGGAAAGAAAGATGGGATTAAAAGAGAGAGAAAAAAGAGACAGTAAGAAAAAAATTATAAAAAATAATTTTTATTTACATTTAAAAAAAAATCTCCAACAATAATTAAAAACTGAAGGAATGAAACACCACACTTGTAAAAGTTAATTTTGAGTGCCAGAGTGTTGTTTGCCAGTAATTAAAGCTTGTCACGTCATTAAAAGTGTACTTAGACTGAAATGACTTGACTTAACTTTCTGTGATGAGTCATCATCATAGGCAATCCCTCGAAACGAGGATGACTTGCTTCCACGCCGAAAACGGATGAGTTCACAGATGATTCAATGACATTCCAGATCCCGAACTACATCCTGAAGGGTGGAAGATGCCTGTGCGTGGATTTTTTTAATGTGTGGTGGCCGTTGCACACCAGCCACCACATGGGCTTGACAGAGATGGGTCTTAGTCTAGTGACAAGGATAAACCAAGACGACTGGAGACCAGCTTTGCTGCACGGACCTAGTGCGCACACATATCGCAGTTGGGCTGGCCTGTGCTGCCCCTGGGCCCTCACATCTTCTGGGCTCCGAACTCACACTCTCCTGGGCCCCGATCACATGAGTGTGGTCTGTATCTTAGACACCAATGCAGGAATTTCAGGCAGCTCAATGTATTTGAATATGGAGCCAGATGACACGGTGCTATTTTTGTTCAGCTTACGGAGAAGTGGCATATCTCAGACGGCAACTGTCAGCCCGGCTCCCCCGTAACCCTTCCTCTTTGAGAACCACTTCCCGTCCCAGTCTCTGTCCCTCGCCCCCCCCCCCCAACCTACCCTCAGGTAGGTTCGGCGTAGAAGCCAGCCAAAACTCCGTATGAGCCACTGGTCATCCTCTTCTGGGACCTTATGGCGCGTATCTGAGCATTCCTGTTTAGGGTCCGCGCTACTCACCTTGGAAATAGAAGGGCATGAAAAATTTCCCTAAAAATAGAAAAGTAGACAATAACTTGCATTTACGTAGCGCCTTTAATGTAGTAAAACGCCCCAAGGCATTTCACAGAGGCGATTATCAAAAAAAATTCAACACTGAGCCACATAAAGAGATATTACGACAGGGCTTGGCCAAATAGGTAGGTTGGAAGGAGTGTCTTAAGGAAGAAAAAGAGGTGGCGAGGAATATGGAGGGAGTTTGAGGGCCTAGACAACAGAAGAAAAAAAGAGTAAAGTATGTCCATCTGCTGTGAATACACCATCAACTGGGGTCAGCTGTGGTTTAGTGAGTAGCACTCTTGCCTCTGATTTATAAGTTTGTGTGTTCAACTCCCACTCCAGAGATATGAGCACAAAATATAAGCCAACACTCCCAGTGCAGTCTTTCAGATGAAACATTAAACTGAGACCCCGCCTGTCTTCTAAGGTGGACATAAAAGATCCCACGGCTCTACTTCGAAGAATTTTCCTTGGTGTCCTGGCCAATATTTATCCCTCAAGCAACATCACAAAAACAAACACGTTATCTGCAGCAATTTGCCCACATATTTGTTCTTCTATCTCCCTCTGACTCTTTGGGGGTCTATAGTACACTCCCAGTAGTGTGATCACCCCTTTTTTGTTCTTTAATTCAACCCATATGGCCTTGTTTGATGATTCCTCTAACATATCATCCCTTCTCACAGCTGTAATTGTCTCTTTAATTAATAGTGCGCCCACCCTCTCCTTTTTTACCCCCTCTCTATCCCGTCTGAAAACCCTGTAACCAGGAATGTTGAGCTGCCATACCTGCCCTTCCTTCAGCCATGTCTCAGTAATAGCTATAATATCGTACTCTCAAGTGTCTATCTGTGCTCTCAGCTCCTCTGCCTTATTCGCTATACTCCTTGCATTGCCAAACTCCCCTTTTGTCTATTTTCCAGCCCTTGATTCCTCTGTCTTCCAAATTCACTTTCTACTTCTACTTCTCTGCTGCCCAATTCCAGCTTTGCTTCTCTCCCCACTGAATCTATTCCCCAGTTCCGATCCCCCTGCCAGGCTATTTTAAACCCTCCCAACAGCACTAGCAAAATCTCTTCGAGGATACTGGTCCCGGCTCTGTTGAGGTGCAATCCGTCCGGCTTGTACAGGTCCCACCTCCCCCAGAAATGGTCAAATGTCTCAGGAATCTAAAGCCCTCCCTCCTGCACCATCTCTCCAGCCACGCATTCATCTTCTTTATCCTCCTATTTCTGTACTCACTAGCACGTGGCACCGGCAGTAATCCGAAGATTACTACCTTTGAGGTCCTGCTTTTTAATCTCTCTTCTAGCTCCCCAAATTCTGCCTGCAGGACATCATCCCTCTTTCTACCTATGTCATTGGTACCGATATGGACCATGACCTCTGGCTGTTTACCCTCTCCCCCCTGCCGCTCGGTGACATCCTTGACCCTGGCACTAGGGAGGTAACATAACATCCTAGAGTCACGTCTGCGGCCACAGAAAAGCTTGTCTGCTCCCCTGACTATTGAATCCCCTACCACTATTGCTGTTCCCATCTACTTCCTCCCCCCACCGCCCGCTGTGCAGCTGAACCACCCGTGATGCCGTGGACTTGGCTCTGGCTGCACTCCCCAGAGGCACCATCGCCCCCGCCGGTACTCAGAACAGAATACTGATTGGAAAGTGAGATAGACTCTGGGGATTCCTGCACTACCTGCAAAGTACTCCTCTTCTGTCTGGTGGTCACCCACTTCCTCTCTGCCTGCACACTCTTAAGCTGCGGGGTGACTACCTCCTGAAACGTGCTATCCACAAAGCTCTCAGTCTCGCGGATGCACCGCAGTGACTCCAGCCGCCGCTCAAGCTCTGAAACGCAGAGCTTGAGATGCTGCAGCTGGAAACATCTCCTGTACATGTGGTCGTCCCGGCTGCGTGAAGTGTCCAGACCTTCCCACATGCCACAGGATATGCACTCCACGGGACTGAGCTGCCCTGCCATGCCTTTAGTTAATAGACTCAGAATTATCGAGCAGAAATAAACTCTAAAACTTAGCAAAACACACCCAGCAGCTACTTGGCAATCAGCTGATTTAATTCATGAGATTTTTTAATTCGAAATATCACTTATCTATGTTTACTCTTTCAATTGATTTTAATCCCCTCTTCTCCAAATTGCCACTCTTTCTAAATTCCCAAATAAACCACTCTGCTTAAGTCCACTCCATTTAAGACAGCGCTGTGCTCTAAAACACTGTTGACTTTTATACTCTTAGGAGCTACACCCAATTTACAAGTGTTGACTCTGCTCCCCTATTCTCTGTGATTAATACCTATTCAAGGCAAACACTTACAGTTGGTGCTGTTGGTGTTGCTGTATCTCCTGCTGACTGCATTGGATTCTAGATCATTTTGTTTCAATTGAAGTTGTTAGTTGAAAATATTCAGTAAGAGGCAGATATTATAAAAGAAATAAATTACATTTAAAATAATCAGTTCTGAAATAGTGTAAAATCGATGTATAAGGTATCATAATATTCATCAGCGACTAGAACTATGCTGCTCGCATTTTTAAAATTTCAAATCAATAAAATCTACGCAAGGAAAGATTAAAGGGATAAATCGGAAACAGTTGCCTGAGAGACAGTGAGCATATAAAATCATGAAGGA
The DNA here is from genome assembly GCF_044704955.1 of Pristiophorus japonicus. Classification (NCBI taxonomy): domain Eukaryota; kingdom Metazoa; phylum Chordata; class Chondrichthyes; family Pristiophoridae; genus Pristiophorus; species Pristiophorus japonicus. The sequence continues at coordinate 60,997,014 of NC_091982.1, forward strand.
TCACATGATTCTTGTTGAGAGCTTGTGTACATGTTTGGCATAACTGCACCTTTATTTTCCCGTACCGGGAAGGTTGGTGATAGCACAATGAAACACACTGAAATGGTAAAACGACTGCATCGCCTTAACATAAACTAAAAATAAGCATTTGAAATGAAAATGAAAAAACAAAATTGCCATAAAATGAGTGAAGGGAGAGGGTGGGAACAATGCCTTTACACAGAGGACTGTTAGAGATTGGAGTCATTTGCCATAGGGAGTGGTGGAGGCAGATACAAATGCATACTTTAAGAGAAAATTGGATAAACATTCAAAATAGAGGAAATTACAGGGCGATGGAGAAAGTTCAGAGCAGTGGGATTAGTTATTACATTGCTCCAGCATAGACACGATGGACCGAATGGCTCATTCTATGTTCTGAACATCGACTCTTCTAAATTCTGATCAGTTAAAAGGATATCAGTCTAGAAATGATCAATCATTGTATCATAAAATGGTTTCAGCATGGAAGGAGGCTATTCAGCCCGTCGAGCCCGTGCCAGCTCTCTGCAAGAGTACCTCAACTAGCCCCACTCCCCCATCCATTCCCCATAGCTCTGCAAACATTTCTCCTTCAGGGACTTATTCAACTGCCTTTTGAAAGCCGTGATTGAGTCTCCCTCCACCATCCGTTCAGGCCGTGCATTCCAGATCCTAACCACTCGCTGCGAAAAAGCTTTTTTCCTCATGTTGCCTTTGGTTCTTCTGCCAATCACCTTAAATCTGTGTCCTCTGGTTCTCGACCTTTCTGCCAATGGGAACAGTTTCTCTCTATCTACTCTGTCCAGACCCCTCATGATTTTGAACACCTCTAACAAATCTCCTCTCAATCTTCTCTGCTCCAAGGAGAAAATTACTTTGAGCAATGTTATTATATGACTGCTTAAGACATTATTATCAAATGACATAGAACTTACAACACAGAAACAGTCCATGCGACCCAACTGGTCTATGCCAGTGTTTATGCTCCACACGAGCCTCCTCACACCCACTTCATCTCACCCTATCAGCATATCCTTCTATTCCTTTCTCCCTCGTGTATTATCTAGGTTGCACTTTAAATGCATCTCACCTCCTGATTTAATCGGAAGCATTAATACGTTTAAAGTAAACAGGTTAACTCCACTGTTGAGGTGATTGAGAGAAGAATACATGCGCATGATAATGCTGCATGGTACGCCTGACACTTAAAAGCTTTCCCATCTCTCACTCCTGGCAGTATGAAGATGTGGTGAAATCCAACACCCTCCCACAGGAAACTTGGGCAAATCAGTTACAGCCCCTAACCTTTGTCGCAACTGGAGCTTGATAAACAGCAGCAAATAAGAAGCCATTCCTGCATTGGCAGCCTGTCACCTCCCCAAGACCCGACCACTGCAATGACACCCCGGGCTGACAGCTGGGTAGACAAAGGCCAGGACCCTCCTCAACTCAAGTGGGGTCAGCCACACCTCAAACCCGCCTCACCCTGCAAACCTCCGGTCCCCAATCAGGAACGTCCCACGCCTGACACCGAGCAGCTCGGCCACCAGATTTTGAAAGTTGCTCTACTCTGTTTTTACTTACTTCATGCCATTTTACAGCCGTGGCTCTGTGGGTAGCACTCTCGCCTCGGATTCAGAAGGTTGTGGGTTCAAGTCCCACTCCACTGACTTTGAGCACAAAATCCAGATTGATGCTCCCGGTGCAGTGCTGAGGGAGTACTGCACTGTTGGAGGTGCTGTCTTTCGGATGAGACATTAAACCGAGGCCCCGCCTGCCCTCTCAGGTGGACGTAAAAGATCCCGTGGCACTATTTTGAAGAAGAGCAGGGGTAGTTATCCCCGGTGTCCTGGGCCAATATTTATCCCTCAATCAACATCACTAAAATAGATTATCTGGTCATTATCTGTTTGTGGGAGCTTGCTGTGTGCAAATTGGCTGCTGCGTTTCCCACATTACCACAGTGTCCACACTTCAAAAGGTACTTAATTGGCTGTGAAGTGCATTGCACGTCCGGTGGTTGTGAAAGGTGCTGTATAAATGAAAGCCTTTTCTTTTTTACTGAGTGTGGCTCAGAATGTTTATAATGTCAATATCCCACTCAAGCATTGCTCCAATGTTTCCTGGGAAGTATATTTGGTGACAATGAATAAAAAGCATGGCTGATTAGGACATCGCTATACAGGGGATGTTTCACACTCCAATTGATTTTTTAATGTATTTAAATGAGTACCAATGGACTTTTTGTCATTGCACTGTCACACAAATGGGGCAATTCCATGTCTGTGAGGATCTTCTGATAAAAACGTTTCAAGTAGATTATCACTCTTGTGCTCGCTGACCTACTTTGGCTCCCAGTTGAGCAACACCTCGATTTTAAAATTCTCCTCCTCATTTTCAAACCCCTCCAAGGCCTCACCACTCTCTCACTCTGTAACCTCCTCCAGCCCCACGACCCCCCGTCATATCTGCACTGCTCTAATTCAGGCCTCTTGACCATCCTTGATTTTAATCGCTCCACTTTTGGCAGCCATGCCTTCAGCTACCAAGGCCCTAAGCTCTGGAATTTCATCTGTAAACCTCTCTGCCTCTCTACCTCTCTTTACTCCTTTAAGATGCTCCTTAAAATCTATCTCTTTGACCAAGCCCTGCCCTAAGTTCTCCTTTTGTTGCTCAATATCAAATGTTATTGTCATGTATGTACTTTTGGGATCACTAGCCACTAGATGGCGTCACTGTTGGAGGCCTTTGGGCTGCGCCCATGTGTGTGCAGCCCAAGTATAAAAGGCCAGCCATTTTGTAGTTAATCACTTTGGGTTTTAATAAAGCAGAGCCAAGGTCATACCTCTTGGAGCTAAACAGTAATCAGTCTAACATTTATTGCATACACAAAAGTTTTGTCTATAATACTCCTGTGAAGCACCTTGTGACATTTTACTACATTATAAATACAAGTTGTTATTGTTAAATATTGTGAAACATGAAACATCTATGAATTGCCAGTAACAAGTGTATTTTGGTTAAAATAACACATGTAAATAAATTCCCAGCACAATAAAAAACAATTGCAACTGTTCAGTATTTAATGCATCAAATACTCCTTTAAGTACAATCATTTGACCTTTTTTTGGAGGGCAGGGATGCTGTACAATCTTGGCTCAGTGGGTAGTGGGTAACTTTGAAGGTATGAGGCGTGAATTGGCTAGGATAGATTGGCGAATGATACTTAAGGGGTTGACAGTGGATGGGCAATGGCAGACATTTAGAGACCACATGGATGAACTACAACAATTGTGCATCCCTGTCTGGCATAAAAATAAAAAAGGGAAGGTGGCTCAATCGTGGCTATCAAGGGAAATCAGGGATAGTATTAAAGCCAAGGAAGTGGCATACAAATTGGCCAGAAATAGCAGCGAACCCGGGGACTGGGAGAAATTTAGAACTCAGCAGAGGAGGACAAAGGGTTTGATTAGGGCAGGGAAAATAGAGTACGAGAGGAAGTTTGCAGGGAACATTAAGATGGACTGCAAAAGCTTCTATAGATATGTAAAGAGAAAAAGGTTAGTAAATACAAACGTAGGCCCCCTGCAGTCAGAATCAGGGGAAGTCATAACAGGGAACAAAGAAATGGCAGACCAATTGAACAAGTACTTTGGTTCGGTATTCATTAAGGAGGACACAAACAACCTTCCAGATATAAAAGGGGTCAGAGGTTCTAGTAAGAAGGAGGAACTGAGGGAAATCCTTATTAGTCGAGAAATTGTGTTGGGGAAGTTGATGGGATTGAAGGCCGATAAATCCCCAGGGCCTGATGGTCTGCATCCCAGAGTACTTAAGGAGGTGGCCTTAGAAATAGCGAATGCATTGATAGTCATTTTCCAACATTCCATAGACTCTGGACCAGTTCCTATGGAGTGGAGGGTACCCAATGTAACCCCACTTTTTAAAAAAGGAGGAAGAGAGAAAACAGATAATTATAGACCGGTCAGCCTGACATTGGTAGTGGGTAAAATGTTGGAATCAATTATTAAGGATGTCATAGCAGCGCATTTGGAAAGAGGTGACATGATAGGTCCAAATCAGCATGGATTTGTGAAAGGGAAATCATGCTTGACAAATCTTCTGGAATTTTTTGAGGATGTTTCCAGTAGAGTGGACAAGGGAGAACCAGTTGGTGTATTTGGACTTTCAGAAGGCTTTCGACATGGTCCCACACAAGAGATTAATGTGCAAAGTTAAATCACATGCGATTGGGGGTAGTGTGCTGAAGTGGATTGAGAACTGGTTGACAGACAGGAAGCAATGAGAAGGAGTAAATGGGTACTTTTCAGAATGGCAGGCAGTGACTAGTGGGGCATCGCAAGGTTCTGTGCTGGGGCCCCAGCTGTTTACATTGCACATTAATGATTTAGGCGAGGGGATTAAATGTAGTATCTCCAAATTTGCGGATGACACTAAGTTGGGTGGCAGTGTGAGCTGCGAGGAGGATGCTATGAGGCTGCAGAGTGACTTGAATAGGTTAGATGAGTGGGCAAATGCATGGCAGATGAAGTATAATGTGGATAAATGTGAGGTTATCCACTTTGGTGGTAAAAACAGAGAGACAGACTATTATCTGAATGGTGACAGATTAGGAAAAGGGGAGGAGCAACGAGACCTGTGTGTCATGGTACATCAGTCATTGAAGGTTGGCATGCAGCTACAGCAGGCGTTTAAGAAAGCAAATGGCATGTTGGCCTTCATAGCGAGGGGATTTGAGTACAGGGGCAGGGAGGTGTTATTACAGTTGTACAGGGCCTTGGTGAGGCCACACCTGGAGTATTGTGTATAGTTTTGGTCTCCTAACTTGAGGAAGGACATTCTTGCTATTGAGGGAGTGCAGCGAAGGTTCATCAGACTGATTCCTGGGATGGCAGGACTGACATATCAAGAAAGACTGGATCAACTGGGCTTGTATTCACTGGAGATCAGAAGAATGAGAGGGGATCTCATAGAAACATTTAAAATTCTGATGGGTTTAGACAGGTTAGATGCAGGAAGAATGTTCCCAATGTTGGGGAAGTCCAGAACCAGGGGTCACAGTCTAAGGGTAAGGGGTAAGCCATTTAGGACCGAGATGAAGAGAAACTTCTTCACCCAGAGAGTGGTGAACCTGTGGAATTCTCTACCACAGAAAGTTGTTGAGGCCAATTCAATAAATATATTCAAAAATGGATTTAGATGTTGTCCTTACTATTAGGGGGATCAAAGGGTATGGCGAGAAAGCAGAAATGGGGCATTGAAGTTGCATGTTCAGCCATAAACTCATTGAATGGCGTTGCAGGCTCGAAGGGCCGAATGGCCTACTCCTGCACCTATTTTCTATGTTTCTATGTTTCTATATGTAAACCTGTAAATACCTTGTTTAACCAGCAGAGGGCTCATCCCCTGGAGTCCCAAGGGATCCAACAATCTGTACTTAAGGAGGCCTCATAGGCTGGAGATGCACTCTGGAGACCTGCAATAAAAGACTAACGTCACAATTTACTTTGAGCTCACAGTATCTGGTCAGACTCTTTATTCATACACTACAGGTTGCATTCTTGCCACTGAGTCCGAAGGTTGTGGGCTCGAGCCCCAGTCCAGAGATTTGAGCACATTATCCAGGCTGGCACTTCTGTGCACCATCGGAGGTGCTGTCTTTTGGGTGAGACGTTAACCTGAGGCTCCGTCTGCCCTCTCAGGTAGACGCAACAGATCCCATGGCACTCCGTCGAAGAAGAGCAGGGGAGTGTTCCCCAGTTTCCTGGGCCAATATTTATCCCTCAATCAACATCACAAAAACAGATTAACTGCTCATTATCACGTTGCTGTTTGCGGGAGCTTGCTGTGCGCAAATTGGCTGCTGCATTTTCCCACATTATCACACTTCATGGACTGTAAAACAACTTGAAAAGTCCTGAGATTGTGAAAGGCGCTTTCGGGGGCTGGGGTAGGGTGGTTGTTGGGTGGGAGAATGGGGGGGCTAGATAGACGATTTTGTAAGAGAGCAAACATGGGCCGCAGTATTGTTGTCTTGTTCCTAGATTGAATCAAAGGCACATTTTTGGGAGGAACACTTTACTCTATATCTAATGCACTCATTCCTGCTCCTAATGCTCCCACAAAAGTTCCTCCTCCTCCCACCCCCACCAACACAGAATGTTTCTGGGCTTTTGTGGAATGGCTTTAAAAACCACTCACTGCCAAACGGGTGGAGTTTGCACAGTGCACGCTCTGCCCCTGTGTACCAGGAAATTACCTATTGGGTCCAGCAACCAGCGTCGGACCCCCGATTTGCACATGTAAGAAGCCTACTCCCCCACCCTCTCTCAAAATAGGATGGGAGTGCTGCTCAACCATTTACAGGCCACAGGTTAATGTCTGTGTTAATACAGCAGAGCAGAGAACTGTCATGCAAGAAGATTGGGCCCACTTCGGGCCTGAGAAACGGGCAGCCAGCAATTGAAAATCAGGGGGCACCTCAGCCACCCCTCGGAGGCCTGAAGCCGACGAAGTAAATGGACCTTGGTCTTTTTTCTGTCCAACAATTCCTGTACTGGTTCAAGGAGAAATGTGGGCCAGAACTACAGGAGGATTGTCCACTTTGGAATTTTCTACCCCAAAGGGCTTTGAATGCTGATTCGTTGAGTGTATTCACGGTTGAGGTCGATAGATCTTTGAACTCCAGGGGAATCAAGGGATATAGGGATCAGGTGGGAAAGTGGAGTTTGGATCAAGGAACATAAGAAATAAGAGCTGGAGTCGGCCATTTGGCCCTTCAAGCCTGCTTTGCCATTCAACAAAATCACAGCTGATCTTCTACCTTAAATCCACCTTCCCACCCTATCCCCATATCCCTTAATTACCTAGTTCCCAAAAATTTATCGATCTCTATCTTGAAGATACTCAAAAATCAGCCATGATCTTAATGAATGACGGAGCAGGTTCGAGGGGCCTTTTGGTCTACTCCATCTCCTATTCGTATGTAGAACTTGCTGCTCTTCAAGTAGTTATCCGGGACCTGAGTTTAGTATCTCAGCTGAAGGATAGCATCTCTAATAGTTTGGTTGTTGCTCAGCATTATACTGAAGGGTCAGCCTGAAGTGAGGTATAAAACCAATTGTCCTCTCACTCCACAGTGTGCATTAACAACTGCAGCAAATTGACACTATAGTCAATTCACTTTTCATTCCTATATGCAAAAATACGGTTTTGAATCAAAACTGGAATTTAACTGGTAACATTAGAAAAATTGGCCAATACTGCACAATTAGGGGGCAAAATTGCACTTTATTATAGCCATATTAGTACCTCTGGGGGGGGGGGCGCTAATGGGGCGCAATGAGGTTATTGCCCGGGGTAAGGGGCTGCCAGCACCTCCGGGGAAATTGCCCTGGAGGTTTTTGGGGGGGGTGCTGTGACTTTAGCGCCATGCCCCGCGATTTGTACCCCGGGCTGGCGCATGTACGGCGAGGGTGGTGACAGCCGATATCAGCATTGACTTCGTGGGTTGCACATCCATTGCCAGGATGTCCCTTAAAGCGTAGGCCATTTGCTCCGCCGGCCACCGTGTTTCTCTGTCGGCCAACTTTTCTGTTGGCCCGACAATGGTGGCCCTCACCTCGATCAGGCCGCCATCCTGCAGCTCGTTATGGGTGCCAGGCTGTTGGCCCAGTCGTGTGCATCCCTTGATGGCCCAGTGGCGGTCGCCAAGGTGACGGAGGAATGTACAGCGTCTCTCCCCTTTAATTGAAGGGGTAGGGCATTCTGCCGGGTCTGTGTGCTAGACTCAGCACCGCTCTGCCGCCCCGGGAGCGCCTATTCGTGAACACAGAGCGCCTCCCATAGCACTCCTCCTCCGTTGAGGGGCGGAAGGGCCGAATTCCAAGCTACGGGCGGAATTTCCAGACCGGGAGTGCGTGGCAATTTTGCCCCCTTTTTTGTTAATTTAATCATTTTGAAACAATTTCATTGGATGTTCGCTTAAAGTGCCGTAACCTACAGGGCTACGAAACAAGTGACGGATAGTGGGATTAGGCTGGATAGCACTTTTTCAGCTTGGCTGAATGGCCACCTTCTGTGTTGTAAATTTCTGTGATTCCATGAATTCTATTGTTAATCAATTTTATACAAATAATTAAAAAAATTCTTTCATTGCAAATCAGTATGAGATCAGATTAAATCCTACGTGACTGAGACAGTTAATTCTTTCAATTAGTAAAAATTAATATGCCCATACTTGAAATATACTGACACCTTTAAGAAAAATACAGCTGTGCCAAAGCTAATCCTATTAGTGAGAGGTGGTGCTAATACCCTTGGAATGTATCAGGTGGCATTGTATCACTGAACTCCTGTGAATAGCACGGAAATCTCAAATTCTGTAGACAGAACTAATCTTTACTTTGCAGGGAGAGAATTTTCGATGGTCAGGTTTGTACTGGATAATGTTCATTTCCTGATGCTAATCTGAGGCGAGCAAGCTTCGTTCCCAAATAACATTTTGAGCTTGCACTAATTATATTACAATATTAAAATAAAGACTTGACTTCACCTCAGTACTACTTGAGAAATAGTAGTTCTATCACTAAAGAATAGCTTATTTAGTCAGATAAAAGTTGTGACGTCTTCGGGCAGGAAAGGGCCTTGCTTTGTAGAAATAAATCACACTGAGCAGCTTGACCATGAGACACTCGAACATAATGAGGCAGCTGCCAATCTAGAGAAACTTCCACCACCATCAATTAGAACCTATAGATCTTCATTAGACTGATTGCCCAGAGGGAGCTGCTGGACTGTGGTCTGAAAGAGAACAGGCTAGATTAATCAGGTAGACATTACCAAACTGCGCTCCGGTGCCCTTGGCCTTGAAGGAACAGGCCAGGTTAGCGGCAAAGTATTCCAGCCTCAGACCCAGACTGCCGATGAGCAACACCACAGGGTATCAGCCAGCATTCAGAATAAACTGTGCAATAAGGAGAGAGGAATCATAGAAACATAGAAACATAGAAAATAGGTGCAGGAGTAGGCCATTCGGCCCTTCGAGCCTGTACCACCATTCAATATGATCATCTTGTGGTTAGGAGCAGCAGCATTTAAAAGCACCCCTGAATTTTACAAGTTTGCCACCAATATGGCTGAAGGAAATCTCCATAAACACCTTTACAGTATCTCTGGTTATCCTTGGTGTGTCCTGGAACATTATTTATCACTCAATCAACATCGCTGAAACAGATTATTTATAAAAAATTATTATTATTTCACAGGTGTCGATGGCAAGGTCAGCATTTATTGCCCATCCCTAATTGGCCTTGCGTGGCTTGCTAGGCCATTTCAGAGTCAACCACATTGCTGTGGGTCTGGAGTCACATATAGGCCAGACCAGGTACGGACAGCAGATTTCCTTCCCTAAGTGAACCACATTGGTTTTTACAACAATCCATTAGTTTCATGGTCACCATTATTGATATGAGCTTTTTATGCCAGATTTTATTAAATTGAATTTAAATTCCCTAATTGTCATGGTGGGATGTGAACTAGATTATTAGTCTAGGTCTCTGGATTACTAGTTCAATAACATTACCACTATGCTACCATTCCATGCTTGGTCAATATCACATTGCTATTTGTGGGAACTTGCTTGGTGCAAATTGGCTGCCGCGTTTCCTACATTGCATCATTGACTACACTGTAAATAGTACTTCAAGTAAAGCGCTTTGGGACATCCGGTGGTTGTGAAAGGCGCTACAGAAATGCACATCTTTCTTTCTCTGGACACAATAAACTGAACAGAAATCCCTCCATTTCATTAGTTCAAAAACTATAGCCGATCCACAAAACAAGTTGCAAAAACTATAAAATCCTTTCGTTAATCAATAATGAACTGCACCGTGGAATTATTTACCAAATTAATTTTTTTTGTGAAAAATCTTGGATTAATAAATAAGCAGTCAGACTATTTTCTGATAATTATGCGCCCAACTCTTAAATAATTTATTGTATGTTTCTTTTATGTTAAACAATTTTGCCCAGCAATAGCATTTTGATGAATTATGTATTGTGTAAGTACAGCTGCGATTAATAAAACAGCTGAGGGCTGTGGACTGTTATGTGGTCTAGACTAGAAGGTCAACTCTATGAGAATGCTGATGTCTTTGGAGATTCTCAAATGACAAGTATATTCAACCTGTCAACACAGTAAAAGCTAAATGCAAGAGCTAAACAAATTACAACTGCTGAAAAATGAGCTTTAAATTGTGCAGAGCTCCCCCATGAGTTAGAGAGAGGTTCGCACTGCAGGATGTGATTGACTTGAAATTAGTTGGCGGAAATGGATTTAAAGCTTAAAGAATGGAGATGTTGCGTTTTCCACACACCCCATCCACCTGTTCCGCCCTGGCGATTGCAAAGCTCCATCGTTTACTCAGACCATTAACAAATTGATGCTCCAATTTTAAAGTGAATGCCTTTGTTAGCTCTAGACTTGGCTACTCCAATGCACTCCTGGCTGGCCTCCCACATTCTACCCTACGTGAACCTGAGGTAATCTGAAACTCTGCTGCCCATGTCCTAACTAGTACCAAGTCCCTCTCACCCATCACCCCTGTGCTCGCTGACCTACATTGGCTCCCGGTTAAGCAATGCCTCAATTACAAAATTCTCATCCTTGTTTACAAATCTCTCCATAGCCCTCACCCCTCCCTATCTCTGTAATCTTTTTCAGCCTCATAACCCCCCCGAGGTGTCTGCGCTCTTCAAATTCTGCTGTCTTGAGCATCCCTGATTATAATTGCTGAGCCATTGGTGGCCTGGGCCCCAAGCTCTGGAATTCCCTCCCTAAACCTCTCTACCTCTCTTTCCTCCTTTAAGATGCTCCTTAAAACCTACCTCTTTGACCAAGCATTTGGTCATCTGCCTTAATTTCTTCTTATGTGGCTCTGTGTCAAATGTACCTGTTTTGTCTTATCACACTGCTGTGAAGTGCCTTGTTAGGTTTTACTATGTTAAAGGCACTATATAAATTAAAGTTGCTGTTGTTGACAGGCATTTTATTCATTTTATGAATGGACTTGGGTTGGGACAGCCCTTAGGAGTAGGCCAGCTGTCAATATTCACTGTGGGAGCACACACTAGAAGAATGACCAATTGCCTGAGGTACAGACCCCACTGCATATAACGGGCATGCTGTTGCTAAAGCAATTTGCCTGCTATACGCGGTGAACAGTAAAATCAGAATAGCAATGTTACATTATGTTAAATATATATTTATATTTATTTTTGAATATTCTGGGAAGTCCAGAACCAGGGCTCACAGGCTAAGGATAAGGGGTAAGCCATCTAGGACCGAGATGAGGAGAAACTTCTTCACTCAGAGAATTGTGAACCTGTGGAATTCTCTACCACAGAAAGTTGTTGAATCCAGTTCGTTGGATATATTCAAGAGGGAGTTAGATGTGGCCCTTATGGGCTAAAGAGATCAAGGGGTATGGAGAGAAAGCAGGAATGGGGTACTGAAGCTGCATGATCGGCCATGATGATGTTGAATGGTGATGCAGGCTCGAAGGGCCGAATGGCCTGCTTCTGCACCTATTTCCTATGTTTCTATGTTTCTATCATAGGCAGTCCCTCAGAATCGAGGAAGACTTGCTTCCACTACCAAAGTGAGTTCTTTGGTGGCTGAACAGTCCAACACGAGAGCCACAGACCCTGTTACAGGTGGGACAGACATTTCTCGAGGGAAGGGGTGGGTGGGGCTGGTTTGCTACTCCCAGTTCCCATGTTACAGTCCCCAATTATTAACAGCGAAAACAGAGGCTGGAAGCTTCTGGTAGCTTCAATCAGCTGTCCGCATCGTTAACAACCACAGGAGAAGTCAGAAAGTGAGACACAATCGTGGAATCATACAGCACAGAAAGAGGCCATTCCACCCATCGTGCCTGTGCCGGCTCTTTGAAAGAGCGATCCAATTATTCCCACTGCCCCCCTACTCTTTCCCCATAGCCCTTCAAATATTTATAAAAACATGAGAAAATATGAAATCGAAGTAGGAGTAGGCTATACGGCCCTTCGAGCCTGCTCTGCCATTCAATAAGATCATGGCAGATCATCAACCTCAACTCCACTTTCCCGCCCAATCCCCATATCCCTTGATTCTCCTCTCATACAAGAATCTATCTCTCTCAGCCTTGAATATACTCAACGACTCAGCGCCCACAGCCCTTTTGCAGACTCTTTGTGTTCTCCTCACAGCTTACTGTCCTTACTTATCCAGGCTGACACTCCAAGTGCAGTGCTGATGGAGTGCCGCATTGTCAGAGCTGCCGCCTTTTGGATGAGATATTAAACCCAGGCCCCATCTGCTCTCTCAGGTGGACGTAAAAGCTCCCATGGCACTATTCGGGACCACTGTTAAAATCAAAATCCTGAATAGACCTAACACCATGCGGCAGGTCAAACAATTTAGATTGCTAAACGCTTGTTAAGAGGTAGTTAAGCAGGATTTTACCATGTACTTAACATTTTACCAGGTTTTTAACAAGTTTCCCGGAGCGCGGTTATCACGTCAGGTAAATAGGTTGGATGTTGTGTCAGTATCAAATGATTCACTAACCTCAGAGTGCAAATGGTCTCTGAAAGCTTCCATTTCATATGTCTTCACTTTCCAAGGTTAGAAGCAGTTGCTTACTGCATTTATAATACAGATTGAGCTTTATGCAGGTTGCAAGTGTTTGGAGCAAACTATCTATCCAGTGTCACCTCATTGGAGCGACCTCTCTCACTATTGACAGATCGCTTCTATCATCTCAACTTCACCTGCCATCTATTCCAGCAGCACAGTGCCCTTGAAAAAATCTCACCTTAATCCTCAGATTCCCAACATGATCAGCCTCAACCCCAGCAGCATCAGGCACACCAGCACCACCAACAACAACACAACAACACCAGCCTTCTTCGTAATCACCTGACTCTGGACACAGGGCATTAGCACCTGACCACATTGCAGCCCGGGAGGCCAGGGATGGCCTCACCATGGCCAGATTTACTTCACTTGATGCTGTACACCCTGGCTGCCACATGATGTGCCAGGTTGGCACCACCCCACACCAACACCATAAAGCATCCCTACAATGCCAAGCCTTCCTTTCACACTCATCACCATTGTGTGTGTATGTGGGGGGGGGCGGGGTTATGTCTTACTATTCACTTTGAACTCACTAAGACACTTTCAAAGGTGCACACAAATCTGTCCAAGAGGGCAAAGCGGTGAAGATAAAGATTTCAACATATTAACAGAAGCTTTACACGAACATTCGCTAAAGCACCCAAGCACCTTCCGTTGTGTGTTGTTAGTTGGTATGGTTGGACTTGGATGAAGGGGAGTGTGAGGGGTGGCTAGTGAGAGAGAAACATAGAAACAAAGAAAATAGGAGCAGTAGTAGGTAATTCGGCCCTTCGAGTCTGCACTGCCATTCAATGTGATCATGGCTGATCCTCTATCTCAACACCATATTCCCGCTTTTTCCCCAAATCCCTTGATGCCTTTTGTTTCTAGAAATCTATCTATCCCCCACTTAAATATATTCAGTGACATGGACTCCACAGCCTTCTGCGGTAAAGAATTCCACAGGTTCATCACCCTCTGAGTGAAAGAATTTCTCCTCATCTCTGTCCTAAATTTCCTACCCTGTATGCTGAGACTGTGACCCCTTGTTCGAGACTTCCCAGCTAGGGGAAACATCCTCTCTGCATCCAGTCTGTTCAACCCAGTCAGAATTTTATATGTTTCAATGAGATCTCCTCTCATTCTTCTAAACTCAAGTGAATACAGGCCTAGTTGACCCAATCTCTCCTCATATGACAGTCCTGCCATCCCAGGAATCAGTCTGGTGAACCTTCGCTGCACTCCCTCCATGACAAGTATATCCTTTCTTAAGTAAGGAGACCAAAACTGCACACAATACTCCAGGTGCGGCCTCACCAAGGTAGTAAGACAACCTTGCTCCTGTACTCAAATCTTCTTGCAATGAAGGCCAACGTATGTTGTCTTCCTAACTGCTTGCTGCACCTGCATGTTTGCTTTCAATGACTGGTGTACAAGGACACCCAGGTCCCTCTGTACATCGACACTTCCCAAGCCATCACCAATTAAATAATACTTTGTCCTTATGTTTTTCCTACCAAAGTGGATAACTTCACATTTATTCACGTTATACTGGGGAAGTGATAATGTAGGTAGAGGGAGAGGGATGGGTGGAGATGCAAGGTAAGTTGGTGTGAGTAAGGATGTGCAGGAGTAGGGTAGGATAGGAAGAGCTGTGGGGATGTGATGAGGTACACAGTAGGGTGAAAGTGAGTGTGGCTTTGCAGTAATGTATCATGATCTACTGAGATCATTGAAAGGTTTGCGCCACTGCAGCATGGTCCTCCTGACTACATCCCTAATTGTGCCCTCCTGTGCAATGTGCAACCGTGCTGTGTTGGTCTCCTGGGGAGGTCTCTTCTGTCCACTGGAAGGGAAGATAACCTCCCTGTGTGCTGTGACTCCCTCCATAAGCATCTGGAGGGAGTCATGAGAGAGCCTGGGTGCAGCACTGTGCCTCTGTGCCGTGATTGTCAGTGTTTGCAGCATCTCATTGCTGTAGAACACTGGCAGTACAACTGTCAAAAAAAATGTGGCCATGGTCCCTTTAAGGTAACCGGCTGATGATGTGTTAACAGATGACATCATGAGACCCGCTTTCTTTTAATTGGCCGGGAACCTCGCAGGGTGGGCTTAACAAGCCCAATGTGGGCAAAATCACTTGGAGGAGGCGGGTTGCAGACAGGAACATGGTTTGCGACCGCTGTCTAGCCCGGCTGTCCCAGTCTCGCTATGGTTGGCGACATCGCGGCCCTGGAGTGGGACACTTTAAACCACAACTTTCTCACTCAAAGGCTAGGGTGTGAGCTATAGCTCAGCTCCGCCCAGTAATAACAACAATGATAAAAGCATTTATTTAGCACCTTTAATGCAGAAGAATCATCCCAAAGGGCTTCACAGAGGTGGAAGGAATATAATCAACACTGAGACAGGAGAAAGGCATTAGGAAGTGTGACCAAATGCTTGGTCAAAGAGGTGGCTTTTAAGATGGTCACTAAAGGAGGAGAGGGAGGCATTTTGGGAGGGAATGGGGTGGGGGGGGAATGGTTGAGGGAAAGAATCCCAGAGCGTGAGCCCAAGGTGACTGAAAGCACAGCTGCCAATGATTAGGTGAATGAGGGTACGGGGCCCAGAAGAGCCGAAGGCCCAGGGGCAGCACGGGCCAGCCCACACTGCGATATGTGTGCAAACTAGGTCTGTGCAGCAGAGTAGATCTCCAGTCATCCTGGTTAACCCTTGCTACTTTATAAAGGCCGAGCTCCATCAAGGCTGTGTGGTGGCTGGTGTGCAACGGTCACCACACGTTAAAAAAATCCACGCACAGGCATCTTCCACCCTCAATTGAAGTTAAGGACTGGAACATCGGGTCCTTCATTGAAACATCTGTGAACCCATGTGGAAGCAAGTCATCCTTGTTCCAGGGACCACCTATAAATGGGAGGGTGGGGTGGGGGAGTGTTGGCCAACAGGCCAGAGTCACAGTAATGGAGAGAGGGGAGAGGATTTCTCCGGCTGGAGAATGTTACAAAGATAGGTAGGAAATTCCAGGATATTGACCCAGTGAAGGAACAGCGACTGTAAGGGAAATAAATTCCACACCAAGTCCGAGTACGGTGAAGGAAAACGTCACAGTTTATTCGTATAGAGCGCTCTGGGAGAAGTGGGGAAACTCCGCAGCTTCGCCACACTTTCTCTCCGAGCGAAGTTTCCAAGTTACAATTAGACCCGCACCCTTACACCATTGTCTAATTATCTAACATTTTTGTAACATCTTACCCTATATGGTAATGCTATGACAATCTATCTTTGCATTGTGGTAAATCAAAGGTTAACTAGCAAACGCACACACAAGTGGGGTTATTTTCCTCGCATCAGCAGAAAAACAAGGAACTATCTTCCTGTTATTAGTACAAGCGATATACATCTTTTTGCCTTTCTAACCATCCGTTTCCCTACTTCCCCTATCTTCATGACTCAGGGTCAATGAACATTTACATGGTACAGTACCAAAAACAAGAGTATTATAAACGAAGAGATAATTCTTCCACAACAGCGACATATATGTCCAATCAGAATTGTCTGTATATATGTATGTGTGTGGCTAAGAATTTGTGTGTGTGTGTGTATGTGTGTGTGTATGTGTGTGTGTAAGTTTGTGTGGGTAAGTGTATATGTATGTATCCAGGACAAAACGTCTCACTTGACTGGCACCCCATCCACCACCTTCAAAATTCACTCCCCTTACCACCAGCACACCGTGGCTGCAGTGTGTACCATTACAAGATGTACTGCAGCAACTCGCCAAGGCTTCTTTGGCAGCATCTCCCAAACCCACGATCTGTACCATAAGAACATAAGAAATAGGAGCAGGAGTCGACCATTTGGCCCCTCAAGCCTGCTCCGCCATTCAATAAGATCATGGCTGATCTGATCATGGACTCAGTTCCACTTCCCTGCCCGCTCCCCATAACCCTTCACTCCCTTATCGCAGAAAATTCTGTCTATCTCTGCCTTAAATATATTCAATGACCCAGCCTCCACAGCACTCTGGGGCAGAGAATTCCAAAGAGTTACAACCCTCTGAGAGAAGAAATTTTTCCTCAACTCAGTTTTAAATGAACGGCCCCTTATTCTGAGACTATGTCCCCTAGTTTTAGTTTCTCCTATGAGTAGAAATATCCTCTCTGCATCCAATTTGTCGAGCCCACTCATTATCTTATAAGTTTTGATAAGATCACCTCTCATTCTTCTGAACTCCAATGTGTATAGGCACAACCTACTCAACCTAGCTTCATAAGTCAACCCCTTCAGCTTCGGAATCAACCTCGTGAACCTAGAAGGACAAGGGCAGCAGATGCCTCGGAACACCATCACCTACAAGTTCCCCTCCAAGTTACAAATCATCCTGACTTGGAAGTATATCACCGTTCCTTCATTGTCACTGTATCAAAATCCTGGAACTCCTTCTTGTAGAGCACTGTAGGAGTTCCTTCACTATATGGACTGCAGCGGTTCAAGAAGGCAGCTCATAACCACCTTCTCATGGGCAACTAGAGATGGGCAATAAATGCTGGCCCTGCCAGCAATGCCCACATCCCATAAAGGAAGATTAAAAAAAATATTATCTATCCGAATGTTTCTACCTACTGTAATAATATCCTTTAACACACCAAAAATTCTGCATGAATTGATTTAACCAATCTTTATTTGTTCAAAAATTCAGAAGCATGCATGTATTTATTAGATAAAATCAGAAATGCATTAAAATTAGATGCTCTTGTGCCTTGTGACAAGGGTAGACATCATTCTGTGTCCAATTATCTTCACTGCCACTCACTGGAGCATGATTCCCATTCATACAATTAACAGGAAGTAGCGAGTACTATTATCTCCTGTAATCACTATCACGATCTCACTGAAATGGTTTCCAAATTTCGCTGTTGCCCAGTGATTTACTGGAGATAACTATAATTTCAGAAAGAGACCTCAGTAGGTCAACGCAAAGACAATTATCCTCGGAATAATGTGGCGATGGCAATGCTTTTCTTTCACACGTTGCTTTCTATTCCAATTTTCACTGAATGCAAGAGTGTGCTTACAATAAATTTAATATTTGGCACATATATAAAGTATAATTTCTTGTGCAAGCTTGACTCATTCACACAGAATGTCATTGACTTATTTGACTAAGGTCATCTTAGTGCTGTGGACAGAATGGAAACCAGACTGAAGAGATTTGAACATAGGAGATAGTTGATTGGCCCTGCACAGAGCTGGACGTCAACGACACAGTCTGGAACTATCGAGATGAAGGGGAGGACAGAATGGGCTATGTCATGTACTTCACCATCTTGCAATGACTATAAGTATGTAACTGTAACTCATGCATACTGTACCTGTACCCTTGTAATGCACACCCTGACCACATGGAGTGAGCTCCTCACATGGGCTTCCAGGTATAAAAGGGGAGGTCCCACCCAGGTTCAGCACGCTTCAGTCCTGGAAATAAAGTGAAGGTCACAGAGTGACCGTGTCTGATATATCCATGCCTCGTGTGAGTTTGTAACAAGGTGCAGAGACACTACATCTGGCGACGAGAATCGGGAAACACCGAACCACGAGGTTGGCCACCGGTGGCACAGAGGAACACTACTGTGTGGGTGGGGACTGGGACAACTTTGTGGAAAGAGACCAGCAGAGCTTTGTCACAAAGGACTGGCTGGAAGAGGCAATGGCTGACAAGCAGAGGGCGCATCTACTGACCAGCTGTGGTCCACAGACGTATGCGCTGATGAAAGACCTGCTCGCACCCCAAAAGCCAGCGGACAAGTCCTTTGAAGAGCTCAGCCAGCTGATCAGTGAGCATCTCAAGCCGGCGAGTAGCGTACACATGGCCCGGCACCAGTTCTACTCTCACCGGCGTCGGGAGGGTCAAAACATCTCGGACTTCGTGGCGGAACTGCGGCGTTTGGCCAGTCTCTGTAAGTTCTCCGATGCCTGCAGGGGGGAGATGTTAAGGGACTTTTTCATCGAGGGCATTAATCATGCTGGCATTTTCAGGAAGCTCATAAAGACGAAGGATTTGACTTTAGAAGAGGCAGCATTGATAGCACAGACCTTCATGGCAGGGGAAGAGGTGACCAAGCTAATTTACACACGCAGCCCTGGTTTCAATGTTGCGATGAACCAGGGAGTTAATGTTGTAAAAAGGACACAGAACCCCACAGGCAGGCAAGGGCAATTCGACACCATCCAGGCAGGCAGGCAAGGGCAATTCGACACCGTCCAGGCAGGCAGGCAAGGGCAATTCGACACCGTCCAAACAGCAGCTAGTTCTAGGGTGGGCCTGCAACAGGGACAATGGAAAGGGGATCGGCAATTCACGCCATCACGAGGAACAATGCATCCTGTGATGGGACAATTAACAGCCTCCATCAGAGTGCTTAGAAACAGCCAAACGAGCCATCAGAGAGGAATGCCTGGGAATAGCCCTTTTGTTAACAGCAATCTCAGCTCATGTTGGAGATGTGGGGGCAGACACACTGCAAAAAAACGCCTCCAGGTCGCTCTCCCAGGCAGAGCGTGGATACGGCATGGTGGAGAAGGAGGCACTCGCGTGTGTGTACGGTGTGAAAAAGTTGCACCAGTACCTTTTCGGTAGATGGTTCGAGCTAGAGACGGACCACAAGCCATTAACATCCCTCTTGTCCAACAGCAAGGCTGTCAACACTAATGCATCAGCACATATATAGTGATGGGCCCTCACGCTGGCTGCGTGTGACAACACCATACAGCACCGGCCAGGCACCGAAAATTGCGCTGACGCACTCAGCAGGCTCCCACTGGCCACCACCGAGGGGGCGTCGGAGCAGAGTGCCGAGATGGTCATGGCTGTTGAGGCTTTTGACACTGCGGGCTCCCCCATCACAGCCCGCCAGATCAAACTCTGGACCAACAGGGACCCCCTCCTATCCATGATAAAGAAATGTGTCCTGACTGGGAACTGGGCGCCCACACACAGGGCATGCCCCGAGGAAGTCAGGCCGTTTCAGAGACGGATAGATGAACTCTTCGTCCAAGCCGACTGCCTGTTATGGGGCAGCCTGGTAGTTATGCCCCAGAAAGGAAGGGAAGCGTTTATCAGGGAACTTCACAGCGAGCACCCTGGCTTCATGTTAATGAAGGCCAATGCCGAGTCACACGTGTGGTGGCCGGGGATTGACTCAGACCTGGAACACTGGGTTCGCAGGTGCACGACATGTGCCCAGCTGGGCAATGCCCCCAGGGAGGCCCCACTCAGCCCGTGGCCCTGACCCACCAGGCCATGGTCACGTATTCACATTCACGTGGACTATGCGGACCCGTTCATGGGAAAAATGTTCCTGATCATTGTCGATGCATACTCGAAGTGGATCGAGTGCATCATATTGAACTCATGCACGACATCCATCACTGTGGAGAGTCTGCGTACGGTTTTCGCGACCCACGGCTTGCCGGACATCCTGGTCAGCGAAAATGGCCCGTGTTTTACCAGCCATGAATTCCAGGAGTTTATGTTGGGCAATGGGATCAAGCACGTCCAGACAGTGCCGTTCAAGCCGGCCTCCAATGGCCAGGCGGAACGGGCGGTCCAAGTCATAAAGCAGGGCATGCTACGCATCCAAGGACCCTCCCTTTAGTACCGCCTATTGCGCCTCCTGCTGGCCTACAGGTCCCGGCTGCACTCGCTCACGAGAGTCTCGCCAGCGGAACTCCTCATGAAACGCACGCTCAAGACGCAGCTGTCCCCCATTCACCCAGCCCTGGCAGACATTGTTGAGGGCAAGCGCCAGTTCCAAACCGAGCTCCATGATCAAGGCTCAAAGGGGGAGGTGTATAGAAATAGATGACCCGGTATTTGTTCTTAACCATGCTTTGGGACCCAAATGGCTTGAGAGCACCGTAATTGGCAAAGAAGGAAACAGGATCATGGTGGTCAGACTAAACAATGGGCAGATATGCTGCAAACACTTGGACCAAGTAAAGACAAGGTTCAGTGCAGACACGGAGGAACCGGAAGAAGAGCATGATGAGATAGCACCCACACCACTGCCAGCGCACGAGCAATAAAGACAGCCCTCAGCATGCACAGTCCCTGCGGCCAGCCCGGACAGGCCGGAATCACCTCAAGTGACAGAGACGTGTGCTGAGATTCAGCCACCAGAGCCACAACTGTGGTGCTCCACGAGAAAGCATCAACCACCCGATAGACTTAACCTCTGAAACTAAAAGACCTAAAGGGGGAGGTGATGTCATGTATTTCACCATCTTGCAATGACTATAAGTATGTAACTGTAACTCATGCATACTGTACCTGTACCCTTGTAATGCCCACCCTGACCACATGGAGTGAGCTTCTCACCTGGGCTTCCAGGTATAAAAGGGGAGGTCCCACCCAGGATCAGCACTCTTCAGTCCTGGAAATAAAGTGAAGGTCACAGAGTGACTGTGTCTGATATATCCATGCCTTGTGTGAGTTTGTAACAAGGTGCAGAGACACTACAGGCTAAGCAGAGAGCGAGCATGCTCGCCGTGGCTCAGAGGGTGGCAATATCACCTCTGAGTCATGAAGGTTGAGGGTTCAAATCCCACTCCAGAGACTTGAGCACAAAACCCAGGCAGATGCTCCCAGTACTGAGGGAGCACTGCAATGTCGGAGGTGCTGTATATTTGTGTGAGATGTTAATCCGAGGACCTATCTAGCCTCTCAGGTGGACGTAAAAGATTTTGATGGCATTATTTCAAAGAATAGCTGGTGAGTTATCCCCGGTGTTCTGGGCCAATATTTATCCCTCAAATCAAAATTACTAAAACAGATTATCTAGTCTAAATCATGTTGCTGTTTGTGGGAGCTTACTCTGCCTAATTGGACTGACACATTGCTTACATTACAGCAGTGACAACATTGCCAATTACTCCATTGGCTGTAAAGCGCTTTGGAACATCCTGAGGTTATGATCATCATCATCATAGGCAGTCCCTCGAAATCGCGGAAGACTTGCTTTCACTCTAAAAGTGAGTTCTCAGGTAACTGAACAGTCCAATATGGGAATTACAGTCTCTGTCACAGGTGGGACAGACAGTGGTTGAGGGTAACGGAGGGTGGGACTGGTTTGCTGCACGCTCCTTCCGCTGCCTGCGCTTGGTTTCTGCATGCTCTCAGCGATAAGACTCCAGGTGCTCAGCATTCTCTCGGATGCACTTCCTCCACTTAGCCGGTCTTTGGCCAGGGACTCCCAGGTGTCGGTGGGGATGTTGCACTTTATCAAGGAGGCTTTGAGGGTGTCCTTGTAATGTTTCCTCTGCCCACCTGGGGCTAGCTTGCTGTGTAGGAGTTCCGAGTAGAGCGCTTGCTTTGGGAGACTTGTGTCAGGCATACGGACAATATGAAAGGCGGTACAGAAGTGCACCTTTTTCTTTCTTTCTATTTTGGGAGCACTGAGCCAAGGAGCGACAGTTAATTTGTCAGGAGCTGAGTTCGAAGGTGGGGTCGAGGGAGCCAATGGAGTAAGAGGTAGGTCTCAGAGAGGAGATGAATGTGGCGAGGGTGGAGATAGGAGTGAAGCTATAGGTCGGTGCTCGATTAGGGCTTAGGGAGGATAGTGAGATCCCAGGAGGTCAAGGAAGAAGGTTGAGGAAGGTTGAGGAAGACGAATGGATAACTTTGAGCACCCACACCTTAAATGAAACACAAAAGGATAGTATGCAGGTACAGCAAGTGATCAGGAAGGTCAATGGAATCTTGGCCTTTATTGCAAAGGGGATGGAGTATAAAAGCAGGGAAGTCTTGCTACAGTTATACAAAGTATTGGTGACACCACATCTAGAATACTGCGTACAGTTTTGGTTTCCATATTTATGAAAGGATAGACTTGCTTTGGAGACAGTTCAGAGAAGGTTCACTAGGTTGATTCCGGAGATGAGGGGGTTGACTTATGAGGAAACATAGAAATATAGCCTGCACTGCCATTCAATGAGTTCATGGCTGAACATGCAACTTCAGTACCCCATTCCTGCTTTCTCGCCAGACCCCTTGATGCCCCTAGTAGTAAGGACTACATGTAACTCCTTTTTTAATATATTTAGTGAATTGGCCTCAACAACTTTCTGTGGTAGAGAATTCCACAGGTTCACCACTCTCTGGGTGAAGAAATTCCTCCTCATCTCGGTCCTAAATGGCTTACCCCTTATCTTTAGACTGTGTCCCCTGGTTCTGGACATCCCCAACAATGGGAACATTTTTCCTGCATCTAACCTGTCTAAACCCATCAGAGTTTTAAACATTTCTATGAGATCCCCTCTCATTCTTCTGAACTCCAGTGAATACAAACCCAGTTGATCGAGACTTTCTTGATATGTCAGTCCCGCCATCCCAGGAATCAGTCTGGTGAACCTTCGCTGCACTCCCTCAATAGCAAGAATGTCCTTCCTCAAGTTCGGAGACCAAAACTGTGCACAATACTCCAGGTGTGGCCTGTACAACTGTAGTAACACCTCCCTGCCCCTGTACTCAAATCCCCTCGATATGAAGGCCAACATGCCATTTGCTTTCTTAACCGCCTGCTGTACCTGCATGCCAACCTTCAATGACTGATGTACCATGACACCCAGGTCTCGTTGCACCTCCCCTTTTCTTAATCTGTCAACATTCAGATAATAGTCTGTCTCTCTGTTTTTACCACCAAAGTGGATAACCTCACATTTATCCACATTTTACTTCATCTGCCATGCATTTGCCCATTCACCTAACCTATCCAAGTCACTCTGCAGCCTCATAGCATGCTCCTCGCAGCTCACACTGCCACCCAACTTAGTGCCATCCGCAAATTTGGAGATACTACATTTAATCCCCTCGTCTAAATCATTAATGTATAATGTAAACAGCTGGATTGCCCCAGCACAGAACCTTGTGGTACCCCACTAGTCACTGCTTGCCATTCTGAAAAGTACCCAGTTACTTCTACTCTTTGCTTCCTTTCTGCCAACCAGTTCTCAATCCACGTCAGCACACTACCCCCAATCCAATGTGCTTTAACTTTGAACATTAATCTCTTGTGAGGAACCTTGTCAAAAGCCTTCTGAAAGTCCAAATACACCACATCAACTGGTTCTCCCTGGTCCACTCCACTGGAAACAGCCTCAAAAAATTCCAGAAGATTTATCAAGCATGATTTCCCTTTCACAATCCATGCTGACTTGGACCTATCATGTCACCTCTTTCCAAATGCTATGACATCCATAATAATTGATTCCAAATTTTACCCACTACTGATGTATATATTTCCCTGTTTTCTCTCTCCCTTCATTCCGTATTTTCGCTCTCCCTGGTTGAGTAGGTTGGGCCTCTACTCATTGGAATTCAGAAGAATGAGAGGTGATCTTATCGAAATGTATAAGATTATGATGGAGCTTGACCAGGTGGATGTAGAAAGGATGTTTCCACTGATAGGGGAGACTAGAACTAGAGGGCACGATCTTAGAATAAGGGACCGCCCATTTAAAACTGAGATGAGGAGAATTTTCTTCTCTCAGAGGTTTGTAAATCTCTGGAATTCGCTGTCTCAGAGAGCTGTGGAAGCTGGGTCATTGAATAAATTTAATGCAGAGATAGACAATTTCTTAAACGATAGGGGAATAAGGTGTTATGGGGAGCGGGCAGGGAAGTGGAGCTGAGTCCATGATCAGATCAGCCATGATCGTATTCAATGGCGGAGCAGGCTCGAGGGGTCGTATGGCCTACTCCTGCTCCTATTTCTTAAGTTCTTAATAAATAGATGGCAAGTTTGACTGAGCAAGTGAAAGACCTTGTCGGAGACTGTTTGCTGTGGATATGAGGAATTTGGGGCTTTCCGTTGAACTTCAGGATGATCCTGGAGTTGAGGATTAGTTGGCGAGACAGTGGTCAGAACGGACAGCGGATGATTCCGCCACTTGTGTGTCGTGTGTTGGCGAGCTTGCAGCTCCTGAATGTGAAGATGCAAAGCCCGTCACTGATTAGAAATTGGCCACAGGATTAAGGTGTGACATTGAAAAGACCTAAAGCTGATGCCTGTGAGTTGCAGAATTGCTCATGGCTTTGCAAAGAGTTTTGATTGTAGCAGGAGATTAAGATAAAAAGAAATATGTGAGTAACATTATGTAGCTTATAGCTATTTGGACACATTAGCAAGGGAAACCTTACGCGAGATTAGTAGTCTGTCGTACATCTACGAGAGAAAAGAGTATTTTTAAATTGATATCTCAGAGTATTAACAGCTTGCCTCCACAAGTAGGTACTGGAATAATATATTTGCAGTATTACACATATGACATGTGTTTATTGATTGTATTCAATTGCATTCTTGTATCACAACATGTCGTGCTGTTTCTGACCACCATGCTACATAGTGTTCCTATCTTTATCACCATCCAAACATCAACAAAAAAGGAATTGACATTCAGTTGCCCTTGACACAGATTCACGTTAAGTTCCAAGACAACAATTTTCAGCAGCGCTATTGAAGTTCAGGAGTAAATATAAAGCAGTAAATCAGATCTGCACAGCACTGAGGGCAGAGGTTGAAAAGGACATAAAAACATAAGAAATAGGAGCAGGAGTAGGCCATTTGACCCCTCGAGCCTGCTCTGCCATTCAATAAGATCATGGCTGATCTGATCATGGACTCAGCTCCACTTTCCTGCCCACTCTCCATAACCCTTCACTCCCTTATCGCTCAAAAATCTGTCTGTCTCCACCTTAAATATATTCAATGACCTCGCCTCCACAGCTCTCTGGGGCAGAGAATTCCAAAGATTTCCAACCCTTTGAGAGAAGACATTCCTCCTCATCTCAGTTTTAAATGGGTGGCCCCTTATTCTACGACTATGTCCCCTAGTCCCTGGACCAAGACCACTCAAAGTGGAGGAGGAGCATCTGAGATGGCACCGAACATTTTGAGTCTCTTTGCCGGAGCACATGGAAACCAAGTACAAATAGCGGAAGGAGTGTACGGCAACCCAAGCACCCCACGCACCCGTCCCTCCAACCACCGTTTGCCCCACGTGTGACAGAAACTGTAGATCCCGCATTGGTCTCATCAGTCATCTCAGAACTCACACTAGGAAGCAAGTCATCCTCGATTCTGGGGGGCTACTTCAGAAGAAGGGAGTCCCATCTCTTCTTTTGATTTAATCAGGTTAGGGTGGGGTGCATTGCAGGATGTGCCCATCCCTTTTGCCTGAGGGTCCTCCAAAACAGGCCAGATGGGGGATGACGCACGGTGTGACTGGGTCCCGCTGCAATTTCTGCCCTCCCCCAGCACCAGTCCACACCCAAGCCAATAATTCAGCTCTACTATCAGCTACCCGCAAGGAGAGAAATGCAATAATTGCAAAATAAAATATTTTATTTTATCAGAATTCAACCACAGAAATAACATTTCTAGGAAGTCAACAAATCCAGAAAAATATGAGATACCATACCTGAGTGCCAAGTGGATTACCCTGATCGGTCTCCTCCTAAGGTTCGCACCATCACAGAAGCGCACTGTATACAGCAATGGCTATGGGCCAAGACAACATCCCGGCTGTTGTGCTGAAGACCTGTGCTCCAGAACTAGCCGCGACTCTGGCCAAGCTGTTCCAGCCCAGTTACAACATGGGCATCTACCCGACAATGTAGAACATTGCCTGTCCACAAAAAGCAGGACACATCTAATCCGGCCAATTAAGTGATGAAAGGTGTCACCGACAGTGCTATGAAGCGGCACATCAAGAGGCAAGGGCCCAGGGGCAGCGCGGGCCAGCCTACACTGCGATATGTGTGTGCACTAGGTCCATGCAGCAGAGCAGGTCTTCAGTCGTCCTGGTTAACCCTTGCCACTGGACCAAGACCTAGCTCTGTCAAGCCTGTGTGGTGACTGGTGTGCAACGGCCACCACACGTTAAAAAAATCCATGCACAGGCATCTTCCACCTTTCAGGATGTAGTTCAGGATCCGGAATATCATTGAAACGCCAGTGAAGTCATCTGCTTTCAGTGAGGAAGCAAATCATCCTCGTTTCGAGGGACTGCCTATGATGATGACTCACCAATAAACTGCTCACCAATGTTCCGTTTGGGTTCCGCCAGGACCACTCGGCTCCAGACCTCATTACAGCCTTGGTCCAAACATGGACAAAAGAGCTGAATTCCAGAGGTGAGGTGAGAGTGACTACCCTTGACATCAAGGCAGCATTTGACCGAGTGTGGCATCAAGGAGCCCTAGTAAAACTAAAGTCAATGGGAATCGGGGGGAAAACTCTCCACTGGCTGGAGTCGTACCCAGCACACAGGAAGATGGTTGTGGTTGTTGGAGGTAAATCATCTCAGCCCCAGAACATCGCTGCAGGAGTTCCCCAGGGCAATTTCCTAGGCCCAACCATCTTCAGCTGCTTCATCAATGACCTTCCCTCCATCATAAGGTCAGAAGTGGGGATGTTCGCTGATGACTGCACAGTGTTCAGTTCCATTCACAACTCCTCAGATAATGGAGCAGTCCATGCCCGCATGCAGCAAGACCTGGACAACATTCAGGCTTGGGATGATAAGTGGCAAGTAGTATTCACACCACACAAGTGCCAAGCAATGACCATCTCCAACAAGTGAGAATCTAACCACCTCCCTGTGATATTCAACAACATTACCATCACCGAATAAACCACCATTAACATCCTGGGACTCACCATTGACCAGAAACTTCAGTGGTCCAGACACATAAATACTGTGGCAATAAGAGCATGTCAGAGGCTGGGTATTTTGCGGCGAGTGTCTCACCTCCTGACTCCCCAAAGCCTTTCCACCATCTACAAGGCACAAATCAGGAGAGTGATGGAATACTCTCCACTTGCCTGGGTGAGTGCAGCTCCTACAGCACTCAAAAACAACACCATCCAGGACAAAGCAACCCGCTTGATTGGCACCTCATCCACCACCTTCAACATTCACTCCCTCCACCACCAGCGCACCGGGGCTGCAGTGTGTACCATCTATAATATGCACTGCAGCGGTTCAAGAAGGCGGCTCACCACCAACTTCTCAAGGGCAATTAGGGATGGGCAATAAATGCCGGCCTTGCCAGTGATGCCCACATCCCAGGAACAAATTAATTTTTTAAACTGGTGCCTTGGTTAATATTTCTTCCTCATCAAACACCGAAAAACAGATGAGTTGGTGATTGTCACGTTGATATTTGTAAATTGGCTACCACCTTTCCATTTTTTTTAATGTATTTGTTCCTGGGATGTGGATGTAGCTGGCAAGGCCGGCATTTATTGCCCATCACAAATTTCCCTTGAGAAGGTTATGGTGAGCCACCTTCTTGAACCATATTTATGTGGCTGGTCCAGTTATGTTTCTGGTCGATGGTAACCCTCGGGATATTGATGGTGGGGGATTCGACGATGGTAATTCCGTTGAATGTCAAGGGTTGGTGGTTAGACTTTCGCTTGTTGGAGATAGTCATTGCCTGGCATTTGCATGGTGCGAATGTTACTTGCCACTTATCAGCCCAAGCCTGAATATCGTCCAGGTCTTGTTGCATTCGGGTATGGACTGCTTCATTATCTGAAGAGTTGCAAATTATGACAGTGACTATACTTCAAGAGTATTGGATATGAAGCACTTTGTGACTAGCTGAGGCTGTAAAAAACGTTGTATAAAAGCAAGTCTTTCTTTCATTCTTGGTGATGCCTCATTTTCTGCACCCAATCTGAAGTAATCTTGTGGAGAATGTTTAGGAGTTAGTATCGTTCACCTGTGCAGATAATATAATGGTGAATTCTGTATTTGCCAGTTCAGTATACCGAAGCGATCTCTTGTAACAAACACTCTCAAGTTCCTCAGCTTTTTACCTTGGTGCATGTGGAACTGAACCGAGAATTTCCAGGCTCCCGTTAGAATCTTCAGCATCCATCAGAGACTTGAGTCCCAGCAGTGCGAGCTGAATGTTAAGTTCCAGGAGTTGAAAAAGCCATTAATTCAATGGTCAAGTGGCTATTTAACTCCTGCAGAAGCGTGAAAAGATAAAATCAATGTAATTACCATTAAAGGGCAGGATTGCTTGCCTATGACAGATTATTGCAGTTTGACAGATTGGGGAGTACCAGGGGGCACAGGATTGCATCAGATATACGGCACAGAAACAGGCCATTCGGCCCAACCAGCCCATGCCGGTGTTTATGCTCCACTCGAGCCTCTTCCCGTCTTTCCTCATCTAAATCTATCAGCATAACCCCCTCTATTCCCTTCTCCCTCGTATGCTTGTCTAGCCGCCCCTTAAATGCATCGATACTATTCACTTCAACCGCTCCCTGTGGCAGCAAGTTCCACATTCTCACCACTCTCTGGGTAAAGAAGTTTCTCGGGATTCCCTACACAAGAGTAGGAATAGACTGGATGTTGGGAAATTTGTTTTTTCCCCAGAGAATGTGTTGACGGTTGGTCTGGTCGGTGCTGACTCTTTGCCTTCCAGAGGGAGTTGGACCGGTTCCAGACTGGGGCAGGGATCACATCAGAGAGAAAGTTTTTATAGTGAAGACTGGGTCCGTGAGAGGAATTTTCCGTAGTATTTTTTTCCTCTTTGGCCCTAAGCCTTTTCTCTTTTTTTTGCCTCTCCTAGGAGAGACTGTATAGCAGTGGGAGGTGGAGGTGTTGGCGGGGGAAGAGGAGAAGGGAGGGGAGGAGGGAGGAAGTGTTTAGTCATGATGCTTTGACTATCATGGTGTTGGGCAGGTTTGATTGACCAGTGGAGGAGCGGCGACCCAGGAGCGGTGTGGAGGCCACTTCAGGGAGCTGGTGCAGGAGGGCGATGTCAGCGAAGACTGACGTCATCAAGGTCCAGGTCGGTGATTGGAGCGTGGGCAGGTACAGCAGGAGCTGTGAGAGACTGTGGATGGATGTGGTCGGGGCCCAGGAGAGGCCTGATTTTAGGGCCAGAGGCCCAGGTGCAGCACCGGCCAGCCCACACTGCGATTGTGTGCGCACTAGGTCCGTGCAGCAGAGCTGGTCTCCAGTCATCTTGGTTAATCCTTGCAATTGGACCAAGACCGAGCTCTGTCAAGCCCGTGTGGTGGCTGGTGTGCAATGGCCACCACATGTTAAAAAAATCCACGCAGAGGCATCTTCCACTCTTCAGGATGCAGTTCAGGACCTAGAAAATTAGGTCCTTCATTGAAACACCTGTGAACTCATTCTTTTTTGGTGTGGAAGCAAGTCATCCTCGTTTCGAGGGACTGCCTATGATGATGATATATTCCTGCCCATCGATTTAGTACCTTCCTATATGACACATGCAACTAATGATTTGATCCTCTGACTGAATTTTCACTCTTACACACTGGAAATGCTTCCCAGGTCACCGCACCTCCCGGAAGCTGCAAATTATAATCTGGGTGATCAAATTGGAGGAAGTGATCAATACTTTTTTTCTTCCATGCATCAGGATCTCCAAATTGAGTACTTGCAAAGAGATAGTGGTCCCTTGACTTAACCAGCGGAGGTATTACTGATTATTATGCTTGCAGGCCAAACTGTCAGGATGGGCCATAAACTGACTAGAAGCCAAAGATGTAATAAAACGCATAAGAACAAAAAAGCAAATAATACTGCTGGTGCTGATAAACTGTAACAAAATTGGAAAATGTTTTTGAGCCTCAGCAGGCCGGGCAGCATGTGTGGAGAGCGAAACGACACGTCAGTGTTTCAGGTACAGACTCTCCCTCAGAACGGAAAGATATTACAAAGGAACAGGACAGAGGAATGGCAGAGTCACACGAATACCAGGAAAAGCAATAGGAGGACCCGTGAAACGCCCCGGCGGTGAAGAAGCAATGGTTAAACGGCAGAAGTGATATATTTAAGAAGGCTCAATAAAGGACATAAAGGAGATGTGTCTCCTCCATCAGGCTCCAAGGTCACTGGAACACCGTCTGCTTTGCCTGTCTTTCATGCTTCTCATTTTACTTATATATCCCACGACAGGTCTTCTCATGCTCTCTGTGTCTTTCTAAATGTAGTTTATTTCTTTTTATGTTGTCAATGTGTGTGTGTCTCACCCCCGCTCCTCCCGCTCCACACACACACACATAGACACACAACCTCGTTGCTTTTTAAATAATGTTTATATGCAATATAGAATCATACAACACAGAAGGAGGCTGTTCTGTCCAACATGCCTGTGCCGGCTTTTTGAAAGAGCGATCCAATTAGTCCCACTCCCCCCGATCTTTCCTTACAGTGTTGCACATTTTTTCCTTTTCAAATATTTATCCAATTCCCTTTTCAAACTTACTATTGAATCTGCTCCCTCCACCCTTTCTGGCAGAGCGTTCTGTTGGAATGCTTTCTTGCTTTTCTTTCTGTCTCGTTACTTTAACTGGCAGATTACACACACTCAGTCGGATGTCTCCGCAAGATCCTGCAAATCCCCTGGGAGGACAGGCGCACCAACATCAATGTCCTCGTCCAGGCTAACATCCCCATTATTGAAGCAGTGACCACACTCGATCAGCTTTGCTGGGCAGGCCACATAGTTCGCATGCCAGTTACGAGACTCCCTAAGCAAATGCTTTATGCGGAGCTCCGTCATGGTAAACGAGCCAAAGGTGGGCAGTGAAAGTGTTACAAGGACACCCTCAAAGCCTCCCCGGTAAAGTGTGACTTCACCACTAACACCTGGGTGAACCTGGCCGAAGACCGCCCAAGGTGAAGAAAGTGCATCCGGGAGGGCGTTGAGCTCTTCGAGTCTCAACGCACAGAGCATGAAGAGGTCAAACGCAGACAGCAGAAGGAGCACGCGGCAAACCAGCCCCGCCCACCCCTTCCTGCGACGAATGTCTGTCCCACCTGTGACAGGGTCTGTGGCTCTCGTATTGGAGTGTTCAGTCATCAGAGAACTCACTTTGGGAGTGGAAGTAAGTCTTCCTCGATTACGAGGGACTGCCTATGATGATGATTTAGCAATGCAGGATCAGTCTTTATTGAAACCTCAGACTATCCACAACCATTATGAGTGCACAGACCTTTTAATATTTCACAAAACCAGTCAGAGAATGCTGAGCATTTCCAGATGAGACCATTCCAGTATTGAGAGCGAACTGCTGAACAGTAGGTCACTCACATCCCTTATACCAAATTTCACCTTTGAGCACTACATTCCATTCATACTACCAATAAATCATAGCACATCAAAGATGCATACAGATGCCAACAGTATGAACTAAACTAACAAGTATTACCAGGAACGCAAGCGACCTGCTGTCATAAACTTCCCATTCCCATAAACATAAATGACCAAATTGACATATTCCAGACCATTACAGAAATGGCTGAATGGCTCTTATACATTCTACTATTTTACTTTCCTGTGAAGACAGCCCTCCTTTTACACAACTTCTAAACACATGTTCAGTAGAAATCTGCTTTATATCATCACGCGCTGATTCTACACGCTCCCAGAAAGGAATACTCAGGTATGGTGAACCCACGTTCCCACACATTTCAGATCATAACAACTCTTGCTTTATTCACAAATTCTCACCTGGCCCTGAGCCTCTGGTCAATCCCTCCTCTGTATCAATTGCGTGTCAGCTGTGGCTCAGTGAGTAGCACAATTGCCTCTGAATCGAAGGCTCTGGGTTCAAGTCCCTGAGCACAAAAATGTAGGCTGACATTCCAGTGCAGTGCTGAGGGAGTGCTGCACTGTTGGAGGTGCCATCTTTCAGATGAGACATTAAACCAAGGCCCCGTCTGCCCTCTCAGGTGGAAGTAAAAGATCCCATGGCACTATTTTGAAGAAGAGCAGGGGTAGTTATCCCCAGTGTCCTGGCCAATATTTATCCCTCAATCAACATAACAGAAATAGATTATCTGGTCGTTATCACATTGCTGTGTGTGGGAGCTTGCTGTGTACAAATTGGCTGCCGCATTTCCCACATTACAACAGTGACTACACTCCAAAAGTACTTCATTGGCTGTAAAGAGCTTTGAGACATCCGGTGGTTATAAAAGGCGCTATAGAAATGCATGTCTTTCTTTCTTTCTTTAAAACATCCATCCAACCAAACATGCGTGCATGCGTATCTTTCAGTTCTATACCCAAAACAGGTATATCCAACAGATGCCGCCTGACGTCTGAGTGTCCCCAGTTTCCTGTTCTTGTTTGAAATCGGAAAGAACTTCCATTCATACGGGATCTTTCATATCATCAAGACGTCCCAAATCACACCAGGCCCAATTAAATATTTTCACAGCAGAGTCATTACTATAATGAAGGTAACTGTGACAGCTAATTTGTGCACAGTGAAGTCCCTCACACAGCCGTCGAGATAATTGACGAGTCAATCTGCTTTGGCGATGATGATTGAGAGATAAATGCTGGGCAAGCCACCAGGAGTACTCGCTATTCTTCTTCAGATAGTGCCGTGGGATCTTTTACATCCATCTGAACAGGCAGAAAGGGCTTCGGACAATTCAACACTGAGAAATGCACTGAAAAGTATCAGCCGAGATTATGTACTCAAGGTTTGTGGTGGGGCTCAGATCCATAACCTTTTAATTCTAAGGTGAGAGTGCTACCATTGAGAAAAGAAGCACCATCACTTAAATGGATTATTAATAATGCTTGCCAGTTCCCAACAGTGATATATGATTCAATAGAGTTCTGTTTGGTTTTAATGCAGTGTTCTTTGAATGTATAGGTATCATATTATTTTCTTGCTGGATTGAATAAGAGCAACTACACTTTGAACAATGAGTGGATTCATATTGGAGTCAGCTCTACAACAACCACTTGTATTAAATAGCAATTTAACGTAGTAAAACGTGCCAAGGTGCTTCACAGGACCATTATAAAACAAAATTTGACACCGAGCCACATAAGGAGAAATTAGGGCAGATGAACAAAATCTTTTTCAAAGAGGTAGATTTTCAGAAGCATCCTAAATGAGGAGAGAGAGGTTGAGAGACAGAAAGGTTTAGGGAGGGAATTCCAGAGCTTAGGCCTTGGAGCTGAAGGCACGGGAGCCAACGTTGGAGCGATTAAAATCAGGGATGCTCAAGAGGCCAGAAGTACAGCTATCTCAGGGGGTTGTGGCGCTGGAGGAGAATGCAGAAATTGGGAGGGGCGAGGCCATAAAGGGATTTGAAATGAAGGATGAGAATTTTAAAATCGAGGCGTTGCTTAACCGGGAGCTAATATAGGTCTGAGCTTTGATCTGATCTGTTGATTGTGGGATCGCTTAGCTCTGTCTATAGTGTGTTGCTTCCGCTGTTTAGCATGCATGTAGTGCTGTTTCTCCCACTAGTCTCCAGTTACTGTATATTATCTGGAACCTGGGTACCTGGAATTTTAGGTCCTTCATTGAAACACGTGAACTTTTTGACGTGGAAGCAAGACATCCTCGATTCGAGGGACTGCCTATGATGATGAGTCCTGTGTTGCAGCTTCCTCAGGTCAGCACCTCACTTTTAGGTACGCCTGGTGCCACTCCTACACTTCTACACTGCTCATTGAACCAGAATTGGCCCCCTGGCTTGATGGTCATGATAGAGTGAGGGATATGCTGGGCCATGAGGTTACAGCTTGTGGTGGAATACAATTTTGCTGCTGCTGATGGCCCACAGCGCCACATGGATGCCCAATTTTACCGCTGGATATGTTCAGAATCTATCCCACTTAGCACAGTGGTAGTGTCAAACAACTCGCGAGCATGAGGGTGATGAGTGAACAGGACATTGTGCGAGTTAGGACACAGGCAACCGAGTTTTGAATGACCGCAAGTTGACGTAAGAACATGGGAGGCCGGCCAGGAGTGCAATGGAACATTACGTCTGTAGTAAAGAGTTTTGGAATGATAAACAATTTTGATTTCTTTCTATAATTCATCATTTGTAGGTAGAAATGAAATGCCGATGATCTTATCATGCAAATATTTAATCCACACATGCTAAATTCTGTTCACTGCGATTACAATGGAGCAGGTAACCTGGGCTAGCATTATGCATTTTTACAGTATCACTGTGAACAGTCATTTCTAACCTTACATCTTCAATCCGAATCTTTTATTTATGCTCCCCATAAATGTTATTCATCTACTCTCTCAAAGCAATCTAATATGACAGTAATATACAGTAACGGTGCATGCAAATATAGTGACAAATGAGCATGTACCAAGAAAGTGGCTGATATTCCTCCCGTGGGGAAAATAATGGCAAAATTGTTTATGTATTTTTAACCTCGTGAAATTATGCTTCTAAAGCAGCTCAACATAGCGATGTAGAACAGAAGAACATAATAAGAACATAAGAAATAGGAGCAGAAGTGGCCATTTGGCCCCTCGATCCTGCTCCGCCATTTAATAAGATCATGGCTGATCAGATCATGGATTCAGTTCCACTTCCCCGCCCACTCCCCATAACCCTTTACTTCCTTATCGCTCAAAAATCTGTCTATCTCCACCTTAAATATATTCAATGACCCACCCTCCACAGCTCTCTGCAGCAGAGAATTCCATAGATTTTCAACCCTGTGAGAGAAGAAATTCCTCCTCATCTCAATTTTAAATGGGCGGCCCCTTATTCTGAGACTATGTCGCCTAGTTTTTGTTTTACCTATGAATGGAAATATCCTCTCTGCATCCACTTTGTCGAGCCCCCTCATTATCTATGTTTCGATAAGGTCACTTTTCATTCTTCTGAACTCCAATGAGTATAGGCCCAACATACTCAACCTATCTTCATAAGTCAACCCCCTCATCTCTGGAATGAACCTAGTGAACTTTCTCTGAACAGCCTCCAATGCAAGTATATCCTTCCTTAAATACAGAGACCAAAACTGTACATAGTACTCTAGGTGTGGCCTCACCAATACCCTGTACAGTACTAGCAGGATTTCTCTGCTTTTATACTCCATCCCCTTTGCAATAAAGGCCAACATTCCATTGGCCTTCCTGATTACTTGCTGTACCTGCGTGATAACTTTTTGTGTTTCATGCACAAGGACCCCCAGGTTCTTGTGCATAACTGTGTACACGAGTGGAAAAAGCCACAGTAGTCCATCTAGCAAGAAGCAGTGAATAGGAAATATCATATCCCACAATAAGGGAACCATGGGATATGAGGATAGGGCGGGAAGGTGGAGTTGATGTCGAAGATCAGCCGTGATCTTATTAAATGGCGGAGTAGGCTTGAGGGGCCGAATGGCCTACTACTGCTACTAATTCTTATGTTTTTATGTACTTCTCATGCCCTTCCATCAAAGTGTTCTCCAGGTACTTGTCGAATCCTCTGTTGGTACAACCAGTTACCACTGCTGCCCTTGTCCATCCATTCCATGCTCTCGCCACCATTTGCATAAAGTAGTTCGGAATGAAGTCGGTCTTCGATGATAGCGGGAAATAGGCAATAGCGAATTTGTATCCCGTTTTACACCATGGATATCAATGGGAAAGGCAATCAGACATAGTTATACTGCCTGTACCCTCTGGGAGCTTAAATACTACAACAAGATCAGCCGTTCGCCTTCTCTTCTCTTCTTTTGGATGAGCTATTAAACCAAAGCTCGGTCTGCCCTCTCAGGTAGACAAAAAAAAATGCCAGAACATATATTATCCCTCCACCAACACCTAAAAAATAGATGATCTGTTCATTATTCACATTGGTTTTTGTTGGAACTTGCTGTCTACAAATTGGCTGTTGCATTTCCTACATTACAACAGTGACTATACGCCAAAAAAGTACTTCATGGGCTGTAAAGCACTTTGGGACATCCTGAAGTTATGAAAAGGGCTATAGAAATGCAAGTCTGTATTTCTTTCTTTCTTTCTTTACCCAGGTTCTACAGCCACAACTCAAGGCCTGTAAATATTCAGAAAGTACAAGAGGAAATATGTACAATGGCTGGGGAATAAAATGGCTCAGCATCAACATAAATAGACCAGTTTTGGTGATGAGGCTGTGCAGGTGTTACCAAACAACATCGTGGTGTGATAAGCACATTTCAGTGAGGTGATAGCTCACTGCCAGCATACAAAGTGATTGAGAGATGGTGTGACAGTACATGTCAACTTTTTATGGATCAGCGGAACTGACAGGAGATCCACTATTCTACAAAATTACAAGAATATAAGAACGTAAGAAATAGGAGCAGGTGTCGGCCATTTGACCCCTCGAGCCTGCTCCGTCATTCAATAAAATTGTGGCTGATCTGATCATGGACTCAGTTCCACTTCGCTGCCCGCTCCCCGTAATTGTTTATTCCCTTATCGCTTAAAAATCTGTCTATCTCGGCCTTAAATATACTCAATGGCCCAGCCTCCACAGCTCTCTGGGATAGAGAATTCCACAGATTTACAACCCTCTGAGAGAAGAAATTCCTCCTCATCTCAGTTTTAAATGGGCAGCCCCTTATTCTGAGACTATGCCCCCTAGTTTTAGTTTGCTCTATAAGTGGAAAAATCCTCTTGCATCCATCTTGTCCAGTCCTCTCATTACCTTATATATTTCGATAAGATCACCTTTCATTCTTCTCAACTCCAATGAGTATAGACCCAACCTTCTCAACCTATCTTCATAAGTCAACCCCCTCATCTCCTGAAGGCAGAGTTGGCTAAAGTGGACTGGGGAAATAGATTAAAGTATGGGACGGTTGATGAGCAGTGGCAGACGTTTAAGGAAAATATATCCCAACAAAAATATATCCCAATGAGAAGGAAAGGCTGTAAGAGAAGAGATTATCATCCATGGCTAACGAAGGAAATAAGGGATGGTATCAAATTGAAAACAAGGGCATACAATGTGGCCAAGACTAGTGGGAGACCAGAGTTTTGGGAAACTTTTAAAAGTCAGCAAAGAACAACTAAAAAAAATAAGAAAGCGAGGGAAGGTAGATTATGAAAGTAAACTAGCACAAAATATAAAAACAGATAATAAGAGTTTCTACAGGTACATAAAAAGGAAAAGAATGGCTAAAGTAAATGTTGGTCCTCCAGAGGATGAGACTGGGGAATTAATAATGGGGAACAGGGAAATGGCAGAGATCTTGAACAAATATTTTGTATCGGTCTTCACGGTAGAAAACGCTAAAAACATCCCAATAGTGGATAATCAGGGGACCATAGGGAGGGAGGAATTTAATACATTCACTATCACTAAAGAAGTAGTACTCGTTAAAATAATGGGACTAAAAGCGGACAAGTCCCCTGGACCTGATGGCTTACATCCTAGGATCTTAAAAGAAGTGGCTGCAGAGATAGTGGATGCTTTGGTTGTAATCTACCAAAATTCCCTGGATTCTGGGGAGGTCCCAGCGGATTGGAAAACTGCAAATGTAACGCCCCTATGTAAAAAAGGAGGCAGACAGAAAGCAGGTAACTATAGATCGGTTAGCCTATCGTCTGCTGTTAGGAAAATGCTGGAGTCCATTATTAAGGAAGCAGTAGCAGGACATTTGGAAAAGCATAATTCAATCAAGCAGAGTCAGTGTGGTCTTATGAAGGGGAAATCATTTTTGACAAATTTGCTGGAGTTCATCGAGGATGTAATGAGCAGGGTGGATAAGGGAGAACCAGTAGATGTGGTGTTTTTGGAATTTCAGAAGGCAAGCGATAAGGTGCCAGATAAAAGGTTGCTGCAAAAGTTCATGGGGTTAGGGGTAATATATTAGCATGGATAGAGGATTGGCTAAGTAACAGAAAACAGAGTCGGGATAAACGTGTCATTTTCAGGTTGGCAAACAGTAACTAGTGGGGTGCTACAGGAACCGGTGCTGGGGCCTCAACTATTTACAATCTATATTAATGACTTGGATGAAGGGACCAAGTGTAATGTAGCCAAGTTTGCTGATGATACAAAATGGGTGGGAAAGCAAGTTGTGAGGAGGACACAAACAATCTGCAAAGGGATATAGACAGGATAAGTGAGTGGGCAAACATTTGGCAGATGGAGTATCATATGGGAATGTGTGAAGTTATGCACTTGGCAGAAAATATAGAAAAGCAGATTATAATTTAAATGGAGAAAAATTGCAAAGTGCTTCAGTACAGAGGGACCTGGAGGTCCTTGTGCATGAAACACAAAAAGTTAGTATGCAGGTACAGCATGCAATGTTCCATTTGCCTTCATTGCAAGGGGAGAGAGTATAAAAGCTGAGAAGTCCTGCTACAACTGTACAGGGTATTTGTGAGGCCAAACCTGGAGTATTGTGTGCAGTTTTATTCTCCGTATTTAAGAAAGGATTTACTTGCAATGGAGGCTGTTCAGAGAAGGTTCACTCAGTTGCATCCATCTTGTCCAGCCTTTATTTAAGCTCCTTTATTAAGCTTATGACATTGGTTTGCGATCCAACTTTCTCACCCTCCAACTGAATTTGAAATTCAACCATGCTCATTCCTAGAGGATCCTTTATTAGGAAATTGTTTAATAAACCTGTCTCATTACACAGTACCAGATCTAAGATAGCCTGCTCCCTGATTGGTTCCACGACATACTGTTCAAGGAAACTATCCCGGATACACTCTATGAACTCTTCCTCAAGGCTGCCCTGGCCAATTTGCATTGTCCAATCAAGTTGAAGGTTACAATTGCCCATGATTTTTGTCATTCTTTTTTTACAAGCCTCCATTATTTCTTGATTTATATCGGTCCAACAGTGTAGCTACTGTTAGGGAGCCTATAGACTATGCCCACCAGCGACTTTTTCCCCTATTATTCCTTACTTCCACCCAAACTGACTCAACATCTTGATCTTCTGAGCCAATATTGTTTCTCACTAATGCACTGATCTCATCCTTTATTAACAGATCTACAAACAATAATGGACAAGAAAAGATCCATCCAGCCAGTCCTACAATCACAATATATAGGCTCCACACATAGGCAATGGAAACTAGATCAGGAGATGGCACTGGCCCGGATGATTCGATGCAGGACCCACCTTTAGTAAGAGATGATCTTCGCCCCAGCCAGAAACAGGTCCAGCTCGCATTTGAAGGAATTCAGCGAGTTGGCTTCCATCGCATAAGACGGCAGCCTGTTCCGAAACAACATGCATGACTTAAAGAATAGCACAATCTTTGATATTACAATAAAGGAGCGAAAAAAAAGACTTGGATTAATATAGCATCTTTCAGGACGTCTCAAAGCGCTTTACAGCCAGTGAAGTACTTTTTGAAGTGAAGTCACTGTTGTAATGTAGGAAACGTGGCGGCCAATTTGCGCACAGCAAGCTCCCACAAACAGCACTGTGATAATGATTAGATAATCTGTTTTTTTTGTTAAGTTGAAAGAGGAATAAATATTGGCCCCAGGACACTGGGGAGAACTCCCCCTGCTCTTCTTCAAAATAGTTGCATGGGATCTTTTACGTCCACCTGAGAGAGCAGACGGGGCCTCGGTTTAACATCTCATCCGAAAGACGGCACCTCCAACAGTGCAGCGCTCTCTCAGCACTGCAGTGGGAGTGTCAGCCTAGATTCTGTTTGGGGGAAACTTGTCAGTGTAAAACAAAAATGTATGACAAGAAACAATATCCTGATACTGTGGACCAAAAATTGCAGTTGGAGGTTCCCCGCGGGCTGATGTCTTCGATTGGAATTTTTTTACGAAAGTACCTGGTAGTCCCAGAGGAACGCACACTTACACTCTGAGGCCTAGATGCTCCGCCCAGCGCAGAGGCCCACGCATCCGAGGATTGTACGTATATCCTGGGATCATGTGGGCCTGAACTACACACAATGTAGTATTCTCATTCATTGTAATGAGAACTCCGAGCTCCCATTACGATCAATGAGAACATCCCTAAAAACTAAGAAAATGCGCACATAAATAAAAATAACACTTCACTTTTTTTTTAAGTAATAGAAATTAAATTAAATTCAATGTTTTATTCAAACAAATATTTTTTTGAAATTAAAAAAATATTTTAATAGTGTTAAACATAAACATACCTTCATGCATAGGGTTTTAAATATAAAAATAAATAATAACATGATTTTTTTCTTTCTTTTGAAACTCTTATGCTGGTAAAACCAGACATAAGAGTTTGAAGGACATTCGCTGGGCAAGAGTTGGGCAAATAGCCCAAATCTCGGCCCGCGAAGGCCTTTCTCCCAGGGAGGCAAAATAAATTTTGACAGATCACAAGTGCCAGGTTTAGACACATGCGCTTCGCGTGCATAAACCCGGAACTTGCGGGGCCTCTTCGGGCGCACACATCATACGCAATTGGAGAAGCCCCACAATTTAAAGCCCACAGAGAAGTTGTCACAGGAATATTACAAGTCAGATAATGGAACTAAATGTAGCAGGGTTATTGCAAATTTCATTATGCATGCCATGATGGGACAGTGAATACATTAGAGGACACAGGAATACATAGGGCCCAATTTTGGCCATGACTTGCATCAATTATTTAGGAGTTGTTTTTTCTGGCGTAAGTTAAAAATTGCCATTTTCCCCCCAAAATTTGCCCCAGAGTAAGTCAGTTAGGTATGATGTTTTTTTAGTTGAGTTTTTTTTTCAAGCTACTTATGCCAGTTTTGGCCATTTATGCCACTTTGGCTAGCTAAAACTTACTCAAAATTGACTTAGGTCAGCGTATGTGGCCAGCTCTGAAAAACCTTGCGGGCAGTTAAGAAATCGGCGCAAGTTGGTACATTTAAAGCACCAAGACTTACAAAGCACAAAAATAAGCATTCAATAACAAATAAAAAATACAAGGACGCTTAGGACCTGCACCAAGACTTACAAAGCACAAAAAGTAATAATCAATCAATCAATAACAAATAAAAAATAGAAGTCCTACCTTTAAGCCAGAATCAATTTTTTTTTTAAAGATTACCCCCGCCAAAACACTCTTTCTCCTCCTCCCCACCCCCTCCGACAAACAAAACTCTCCTCCTCCGCCACCACCCCCCCAATCAAAACTCTCAAGCACAACCATCAATAAATAAAAAATAAAACTGAAGTTCTACCTCAGCCCAGGAAGTCAGCGGGCCAGCTGGCCGGTGCGGGAGGCTACTCGGCCGGGGATAGGGTGCAGCGAAGATCGGGGCATCCCTTCAGCCAGAGATAGGGGCTGCAAGCATCAGGTCTTGCTCAAAGCTCACAGGGCACGCTGGGAGGGCGAGGAGCATGTGCGCAG
Source organism: Pristiophorus japonicus (assembly GCF_044704955.1). Lineage (NCBI taxonomy): Eukaryota > Metazoa > Chordata > Chondrichthyes > Pristiophoridae > Pristiophorus > Pristiophorus japonicus. The sequence goes on from NC_091982.1 coordinate 61,038,890, forward strand.
ACTTCACTGTGCATGCGTGCAGCTGCCGACAGTGCTTTCTGCGCTGGCCTGTTGCTCTGCGCCTCCACTTCACTAGCTATGTCACGCTGGGACACCGGAGATTCGGCACAGCAGGCAACACCGGGCCCCCTTTTTTTTGGCGCCATTCCCAGTGCGCACAGTTGCCGCATTTAAGGTAGGTGCATCGAAAATTGGGGAAAATTGGGCCCAAAGGAACAAGAGGAAGCCATTCAGCCCCTCGAGCCTGCTCCGCCTTTCAATGAGATCGTGGCTGATCTGCGATCTAACTCCATATACCAGCCTTTGGCCCATATCTCTTCTACCTTTGGTCAACAAAGATCTATCAATCTTCAATTAAAATCAATAATTGATCCAGCATCAATAGCTGTTTCTGGAAGAGTGTTCCAAAAATCTACCGGCCTTTTTGTGAAATTTCTCCTAATTTCACTCCTGTAAGGTCTGGCTCTAAATTTTAGACAATGACCCCTAGTCCTCGAATCCCGACCAGCGGGAATAGTTTCTCTCTATCTACCCTATCTGTTCCCCTTAATATCCTTGAAAACTTCGATCAGATCACCCCTTAATTGTCTAAATTCTAGGGAATACAATGCTAATTTGTGTAATCTCCCCGAGTAACTTAACTCTTGAAGTCCGGGTATCATTCTGGTAAACCCACGCTGCACTCCCTCCAAGGCCAATATATCCTTCCTAAGGTGTGGTGCCCAGAATTGCTCCCAGTGCTCCAGATGTGGTCGAACCAGGGTTTGTAGAGCTGCTGCATAACTTCTACCCCCTTGTATTCTAGTCCTCTAGATATAAAGACAAGCATTCCATTAGCCTTTTTGATTATTCTCTGTACCTGAGGAAAGTTTCCACAAATTAGGACGAATTGCCATGGGCCAAGTGACTCTGCCCTCAATCCTTGCACCTATCGGGGTAGAAATTGGTGCCCGCTGGAAACCTGCCACACCTACCATTTTTGAAGTGTTTTTTCCGCTGCGCTGGATGAGGTGATCTCTTTCGCAAAATTTAGCTCTTTGTCATTTTTGTTCAGGCGGACCGAAAGTCGGTCATAATGGGGGCGAAAGTGGGGCGGTGAGCAGCAAATCGGCAACGAGAGGGGTGGGAGTGGAGGTGGGGCGGAGTCACCGTCATTGTCAGTCAGCAGCGGAGTGGTCATGATGTCACGATGCGTGTGCGTCACCACGGTTCTCCCCTTCGTTATAATTTACCAAAATTCTCTGGACTCTGGGGAGGTACCAGCAGATTGGAGAGCAGCTAATGTAACGCCTCTGTTTAAAAAAGGGGGCAGGCAAAAGGCAGGTAGCTATAGGCCAGTTAGTTTAACATCTGTAGTGGGGAAAATGCTTGAAACTATCATTAAGGAAGAAATAGCGGGACATCTGGATAGGAATAGTGCAATCAAGCAGACGCAGCATGGATTCATGAAAGGGAAATCATGTTTAACTAACTTACTGGAATTCTTTGAGGATATAACGAGCATGGTGGATGGTGGTGTACCGATGGATGTGGTGTATTTAGATTTCCAAAAGGCATTCGATAAGGTGCCACACAAAAGGTTACTGCAGAAGATAAAGGTACGCAGAGTCAGAGGAAATGTATTAGCATGGATAGAGAATTGGTTGGTGAACAGAAAGCAGAGAGTCGGGATAAATGGGTCCTTTTCCGGTTGGAAATCAGTGGTTAGTGGTGTGCCACAGGGATCAGTGCTGGGACCACAACTGTTTACAATATACATAGATGACCTAGAAGAGGGGACAGAGTGTAGTGCAACAAAATTTGCAGATGACACTAAGATTAGTGGGAAAGCAGGTTGTGTAGAGGACTCAGAGAGGCTGCAAGGAGATTTGGATAGGTTAAGCGAATGGGCTAAGGTTTGGCAGATGGAATACAATGTCGGAAAGTGTGAGGTCATCCACCTTGGGAAAAAAACAGTAAAAGGGAATATTATTTGAATGGGGAGAAATTACAACATGCTGTGGTGCAGAGGGACCTAGGGGTCCTTGTACATGAATCCCAAAAGGTTAGTTTGCAGGTGCAGCAGGTAATCAGGAAGGCAAATGGAATGTTGGCCTTCATTGCGAAAGGGATGGAGTACAAAAGCAGGGAGGTCTTGCTGCAACTGTATAAGATATTGGTAAGGCCGCACCTGGAGTATTGCGTGCAGTTTTGGTCACCTTACTTAAGGAAGGATATACTAGATTTGGAAGGGCTACAGAGACGATTCACTAGGCTGATTCCAGAAATTAGGGGGTTACCTTATGATGATAGATTGAGTGGACTGGGTCTTTACTCCTTGGAGTTCAGAAGGATGAGGGGTGATCTTATAGAAACATTTAAAATCCTGAAAGGGATAGACAAGATAGAGGCAGAAAGGTTGTTTCCATTGGTGGGGGAGACTAGAACTAGGGGGCACAGCCTCAAAATACAGAGGAGCCAATTTAAAACCGAGTTGAGAAGGAATTTCTTCTCTCAGAGGGTTGTGAATCTATGGAATTCACTGCCCAAGGAAGCAGTTGAGGCTAGCTCATTGAATGTTTTCAAGTCAAAGATAGATAGATTTTTAACCAATATGGGAATTAAGGGTTACGGGGAGAGGGCGGGTAAGTGGAGCTGAGTCCACGGCCAGATCAGCCATGATCTTATTGAATGGCGGAGCAGGCTCGAGGGGCTAGATAGCCTACTCCTGTTCCTAATTCTTATGTTCTTATTATGTTCACTTAAAGGGGTGAGCCTTCGGCACTTTGAAACTTCGGCCCACTGGGTCAGCAGGGAGGGTTTCGACCTAGCAGTCGGCTGACAAAAAGCACATGGCGGCCGCAGCAGTGCGTCCTCCCCTTTAATAACTGCCGCGCTGCCATGGTTCACACACATAAAACAAGGTGCACTGACAGAAAATGCTGTCGGGGGCACCGCGCGGCAGATCAAAGACTTTTCACGGTGAATTTGGCTGGAGATGCGGGAGATTTGCGGTGCGCGCACTGATTATGCACTTAGGACGGGTCGGTAGGATTGGGGTGGAAGTGCGGAATGCCAGAAAAGCCCCCGAGGTGAATTTCGCTGGCGGCGACCATTCGACCCCAAATAGGCGGCCACTCCACTCTGCCCTTGGCCGCTGTTTTCCGACAGTAAGGGGCTGAATTTCGACCTCAGCATGTTCAAAGGCAAACTGTGCACAGAATAAAAGGGCTCACCGTGCAATTGATAGTGTACCCACAGTTATCTGACTGTGGTGATAGACCCACTGCCTGATCAATCCCTACTCTGACTGATGACCCAATGTCCTCCCGTATCCTTCTCATCTTCCTTCCCCATCTTCACAACAATTTGTTTGGAATGACGGGCTCACCTATGACACAATTCCGGGGAAACTAGATCAGCCAAATCTCAGAATAAGGGGGTTGGCCATTTAAGACTGAGATGAGGAGGAATTTCTTCACTCAGAGGATGGTGAATCTTTGGAAATCTCTATCCCCAGAGGGGTGTGGATGCTCAGTCGTTGAATATATTCAAGACAGGGATGGATAGATTTTTGCTATCTAGACGAATCAAGGAATATGGAGATCGGGCGGAAAAGTAGAGTTGAGGTCGAAGATCTGCCAGGATCTTATTGAATGGCGGAGCAAGCTCAAGGGGCCAAATGTTTATGTTTCAGATGAAATCCGGTTTGAGGCCCTTTCTGCGTGGCAACCACTAGCGGCCCCTTTAATGACCCCACCCCCACACACACACTCACACACACACACCCTCCTGTGTCTGGCCACTCACGCCTGGCACTAATGCCAGAATGCACACTCCTCCCATTTGTACTTTAAAATCGCAATCGGGGTTCTGCAATGGCGCAGGACTCTGAGTTACCTATGCAAATGGCCTCCTGTCCAAAGCAGGTGGTTGAGCTGTTTTCCCAATTACAATACCACCTGAGAATAGCATCAGGTGGGCCTGTGGCATCTGAGGAGTGACTGATGAGATGAGGAGAAATTTCTTCTCTCAGAGAGTTGTAAATCAGTGCAATTAGCTGCCTCAGAGAGCTGTGGAAGCTGGGACATTGAATAAATGTTAGACAGAGATAGACAATTTCTTAACCGATAAGGGAATGAAGGGTTATGGGGAGCGGGCGGGGAAGTGGAGCTGAGTCCATGATCGCATCAGCCATGATCTTATTGAATGGTGGGGAAGGCTCGTGGGGTCTTCTGGCCTACTCCTGCTCCTATTTCTTATGTTCTTATGTTTATGTTCTCTCCCCACAATTCCTCTTCTGCCTGGGCCGCCTGATTTTCAGGCAAATACCAATTGCGAGAGACGCCCCCCACCCCTTCACCTGATGCTCCTCTAAATTAAAGTTGTCTTATTTATTCTCTAGTTGCCCTTGAGAAGGCGGAGGTATACCTTCTCCTTGAAATGCTACGGTCCGTGCATTAATGGAAATCCAAGATACTCACTCATCCACAGAGGGATATGTCCACACCTCCCAGCCGGGTAATTTGGAGGAGGGTCTCGGAGGTGAAGTTGCTCCCCTGACATTGCTGCTCTTGTCCTTCTCGATGGTGGTAAGCGAAGTTGCGGTCGAAGATCAGCTGTGATCTCATTGAATGGCGGAGCAGGCTCAAGGGGCCGTATGGCCCGACTCCTGCTCCTAATTCTTATGTTCTTATGGTAGAGGTTGCAGGGGAAGGGAGTGCTATCAAAATAACCTTGGGGGGTTGCTGCATTCCATCCTGTAGATGGTGCACCTTGCAACCATGGTACAGCAGTGATGGAGAGAGTGGATATTTGGACCAACAGCAGGGGGCATCGATCGAGCAAAATTTGTTTTTTTAAATATTTATTCAATTCCCTTTTTAAAGTGATGAGGAATTCTGCATTCCCACACTATTTCTGATTTTGTAACAGTATTCTGTGTAAAAACAAAACCCCTGAACCTCTCGTTCTTTACGTTTTTATATTTATGCCTTCAAATGACCAATTCACAATTTGGAACATCTCCATCAGATCTTAATCTTCTTTGTTCTAATTAAAGAAGCCCCATTTTTTTTCGTCCCTCCTTGCAGCTAAAACCTCTCGCCCCTGACATCACCTTAGTAAATCTCTTCTGCATACACTGGGATCCTTTCTAAAACAGAGGGCCAGAAATTCCATTGCACCCCGTTTGGGGCGATAACTTTTCAAATCAGAGAATAGTATCGCCAGACGTTAATCTTTTATTAGTCCCGGGCACACAGCTTTAGCGCTCCAAGTGGGAAGTGGAGCACCACATCACTAAACCAGCGCAGCATGGCTGCAGTGTGTACCATCTACAAGATGCACTGCAGCAACTCACCAAGGCTTCTTCGGCAGCACATCCCAAACCCGCAACCTCTACCACCTAGAAGGACAAGGGCAGCAGGTGCATGAGAACACCACCATCTCCACGTTCCCCTCCAAGTCACACACCATCCTGACTTGGAAATATATCGCTGTTACTTCATCGTCGCTGGGTCAAAGTCCTGGAACTCCCTCCCTAACTGCACTTCACCACACGGACTGCAGCGGTTCAAGAAGGCGGCTCACCACCACCTTCTCAAGGGGCAACTAGGGATGGGCAATAAATGCCGGCCTTGCAAGCGATGTCCACATCCCAGGAAAAAATTTTGAAAAAGCGCAAACCATGTCTCTTAGGGTGCCGGCATCAGAGGCTGCTTCCCTCGCTTAAAGGAAAGGGACAATGATGGGTAGCAACATTCTTACTATTATTTATGTGGGACCACTGGACCTGCGCGACTTCCATTACAGCCCCGATACCTCTTAGAGAGTGGAGGGCTGAGACATCGTGCAGCAATGCACTGTCAAAAACAATCAGGAGGCACCAGATTGGTGCGAAGAATAAGGTTTGGCCTCCCTGACCACCCCTGCCTTTAATTACCGCTCCCCAAGCGGCCGGCCGAGGTGTCAATGCCTTCTCTTCCTGCCGTTGTTGACGCCCGGCGATGCAGCAGGGGTCGGGACCGAATATCACATCTGGGGCGGTAACGGGAGGCTGCTCACCGGATGTCGTCACGATTTATGGGGCGCAACAGGGCGAGGCGATAAGAGTTAGTGCCAGCGCAAAACCGCCAGGGAAGTTCGCGGGCGTCGCTGAATTCGCCGCGCCCGCTCGGTAACCCCTTAGCGTCCCCATTACTGCCCCCTGCAGGTGTTCACGGGAGGTGCAAAGCAGATGAATTTCTCCCCCAGTGTGTTTAAAATTGAACACAATATTGTATTTGTGGCCCAAGGAGGCAATGAGAAGAACAAACTTGTAGGCAATATTCATTTTGGTGATGTGGGCGTCGCTGGCAAGGCCGGCATTTATTGCCCATCCCTAGTTGCCCTAGAGAACATAAAAAGTAGGATTCTGCCAATTTTGGTAGCCATGGCAACTCTATATTTTTAACCCTAATTCCTTTGTCTTTTCCCAATATTCCTGCATTTGCCAAGAAAGTATCCATCTCCGATATTTTCCATGTAAATTCCAGGTTTCTAGCAATCACAGTTTTTCTTCCTGTTATAAATTTCTGTTACTGTCTCTCTTTATTTTCCTTCAGATTTTTCACGTTGTAAACATGACGGCTTTCTCTTTGAACTACCTGTTATTTGAGCAGGCCAGTAATCTAGTCCCAAGTCTCAGTCTGTACCATTCCTCAGCCAGCTAATCAGAGGAGTATTTCACAGAGATCCTAATCACCTCATGCTCCAGTCCGCGTCCTTCAGCTGGAAGTGTGCCTTCTTTCTGCAATGATACTTTCTTTCCTGGCGCCTGTGCCAAGATCTCAAACTACTTACATCATAATTGCAATTGTCAACCTTGTGCTGCTTCACTGGGGCGGTACTAACAGTGGCGGACACTTCTGATGTGAATATGAACTGATAAAAAGCACTTACCCAAAGTCTTTGGAGAATTGATATATGGTTTGACCCAAGCCTAAGCTATATTTTTTTAATTTGTTCATGGGATGTGGGCATCGTTGGCAGGGTCAGCATTTATTGCCCATCCCTAATTGCCATTGAGAAGGTGGCGGTGAACCCCCTTCTTGTACCGATTTGGCACAACTGAGTGTCTGCCTCGCGGGCTATTTCAGAGGGCAGCTAAGAGTCAGCCACATTGCTGTGGGTCTGGAGTCACATATAGGCCCAGACTGGGTAAGGGTGGCAGATTTCCTTCCCCAAAAGGACATTAATGAACCAGTTTGGTTTTTACAACAATCCGGTACTTTCATGGTCACCATTACAGACACTAGCTTTTTATTCCAGATTAATTAACTAACTTAATTTAAATTCTCCAGCTGGCATGGTGAGATTTGAACTCATGTCTCTGCATCACTAGTGCAAGCCTCTGGATTAATCATGTCGTAACATAACCACAGAGCTACCATTGCCTTATTGAATGATGTGGATTGGCTGACGTTCTTCAGCAAGTCATATGTTTAGCCAAACCAGGAGCATAAAGAGGATACCTTTGTAAACTTTAGAGATACACAGGTTTTCACGGTCAAGCATTGGGGAAAGGGTCACTTTAATTTTATATCCCACTCTGACCTCTCTGTCCTCGGCCTCTTCCACTGTTCCAATGAAGATCAAAGTTAGCTCGAGGAACAGTACCTCATCTTTCGACCAAGCACTTTACAGCATCATTGGGTCAGTGGGCGGCACTCTTACCTTTGGGTCAGAAGGTTGTGGGTTCACGTTTCACTCCACAATCTTGAGCACAAATTCTAGGCTGACACTCCAGTGCAATACTGAGGGTGTACTGAGGCAGTACTGCACTGTCGGAGGTGCTGAATTTTGCATTCCATGTTCAATTAAGGTCCTGTCGCAGGTGGGCCGAGGAACTGCCTATGATGATGATGATGAGGTCCTGTCTGCCCTCTCAGGTGGACGTAAAAGATCCTGCGGTGCTATTTCAAGAAAGAACAGGGAAGTTCTCCATGGTGTCCTGGGCCAAGATTTATCCCTCAACCAACACCAGTAAAAAGCAAATCATCTGCTCATTATCACATTCCAGTTTGTGCACAAATTAACTGCTGTGTTTCCTACATTACAACAATACTCCCACAGGAATTAACTGACAGTGCTACAAAGCTCGGTGGGAATGTAAGTTGTGAGGAGGATGCAAAGAGGCTTCAAGGGGATATAGACAGGCTAAGTGAGTGGGCAAGAACGTGACAGATGGAATATAATGTGGAGAAATGACAAGTTATCTACTTTGTTAGGAAAAATAGAAAAGCAGAGTATTTTTTAAATGGCGAGAGATTGGGAAATGTTGGTGTTCAGAGTGACCTGAGTGTCCTTGTATACGAATCATTGAAAATTAACCTACAGTTACAGCAAGCAATTAGGAAAGCAAATGGTATGTTGGCCTTTACTATAAGAGGATCTCAGTATAAGAGTAAAGACATCTGACTGCTATTATATAAGGCCTGGTGAGACCACACCCGAAGTATTGTGTACTGTTTTGGTCTCTTCACCTAAGGAACGATATACTTGTCATAGAGGGAGAGCAACAAAGGTTCACCAGACTGATTTCTGGGATGGGGGGATTGTCCTATGAGGAGAGATTGAGTACACTGGACATATATTCCCTAGAGTTTAGAAGAATGAGAGGTGATCTCATTGAGACATACAAAATTATTGCAGGGTTTGACAGGGTAGATGCAGGGAGGATGTTTCCCCCGGGCTGGGGAGTCAAGAACCAGGGGTCACAGTCTCAGAATAAGGGGTCGACCATTTAGGACTGAGAGGAGGAGAAATTTCTTCACTCAGAGGATGGTGAATCTTTGGAATTCTCTGCCTCAGAGGGTTGTGGAAGCTCAGTCATTGAGTATATTCAAAACAGAGATCGATAGATTTTTGGATATTAAGGGAATCAAGGGATATGGAGATAGTGCAGGAAAGTGGAGTTGAAGTAGAAGATCAGCCATGATCTTATTGAATGGTGGAGCTGGCTCATGGGCCGAATGGTCTACTCCTGCTCCTATTTCTTATGTTCTTATGTTTCCATTTTGCATTTATGTTCCCACTTGATGCTGATACCTGCTGCGTCTTCTATTATTTACTATTATTATTGGGAACACTTCAGCAACTTAAGCAGTTCAGGCAAGGCCTTAGCATTTTCTCTTTTGTTTTCAATTAATAATGACTACATTAACAGTGACTGTATTTCAAAAATACTTCATTAGCTGTAAAGTGCTTCAGGATATCTTGAAGCCACGAACAGCAAGTATTTCCTTTTCCTTTAGAATGTGAAATAAATATATATCATGCCTTTCATTGCATTCCAAAGCACTTTACAGCCATTGGAGTACTTTTGAAGTGTAGTCATTATTGTAATATAGGAAACGCCGCAGCTAATTTGTGCATAGCAAGCTCCCACAAACAGCAATGTGATAATGACAAGATAATCTGTTTTTTAGTGATGTTGGTTGAGGGATAAAACTTGGCCCAGGAACTGGGGAGAACATCCCTGTTCTTCCTTGAAATAGTGGCCGTGGGATCTTTTACATCCACCTAAGAGGGCAGACAGGACCTCAGTTTAGAAGTTAATGCGAAATTCAGCACTTCCGACAGTGCTGCACTTCCTCAGTACTGCATTGGAGTGTCCGCCCAGATTATGTGCTCAAAATTGTGAAGTGGGACTTGAACCCACAACCTTCTAACTCAGAGGTGAGAGTGCTATTCACTGAGCCAGGGCTGATATTTTTTTAACATTATTTGATGTTTAGGGGTGCACATGCGTCCAGAGACAGCTGACCCTATTACCAGGAACTCGAAAAGATCACAGCTCGAGGTGTTGGATCACAGAGTGGACAGCTTCATACAAAGACATTCATTGCAGCCCTTCTACTTATTTCTGACTCCTGATTCATTGGCTCAGAATTTGCCGTCCTGATGACAGTGAGCTCTCAAAGTTAGCCGTCATTCCGCCTTTGAAACTGACCGCGAATGCGGAATTTAGCCCGTCTGCAGCCTCAAGTTTTGATCTGTCATTCACTGCTCCGACACAGGTTGTGGTGTGATCACCCCACCATTCCCACAATCAATGAAATCTTTGATCTTCCACAGTAATTACACTGTTAAATACCTCATTAAAAGTTAGACCCAAAGGAATTAGAACCATAGAAATTTACAGCGCAGAAGGATGCCATTCGGCCCATCATGACTGTGCCAGCCAATAAAGAGTAACTGACGTTTCAACTGTGTATTGACTGCTACATGAAAGTTAAGGGCCTGAAAAACTAATTTTAATTTTGTGGAGCGTCAAATGTATCCATTTTACTAAAAATTAAACATTTTAAGAATTTTTAAAGATATTATGTTGTCTTTGAAAGTTTGTCCATCTTTATTTCAGGTTGACCTTTTCCCCATGTGAGAGCCACAATCTTTGTTCTGCTCTCTCCAAAATGTTTTAAAAGTTAGAATTTTAGGAGCTTGCCCACTTCCTACTTCGCTGTCTGTGAAAATTCTGTAATTTTGATTGGTTGCTCAGACGGATTGTTGAGGTCACTGCAGCTCGCACTAGGGGATCCCCACTTAATTCTGCTGATTTTAATGACACCTCGCAAAGCCTGAAGTTCTCGACACAGAGATTGCGAGATCCTTGTGGGAAGCGTACTTCGGGACCAACGGCAAACGTCTTCTTGTCCCCACTGACTGCAAATTCCAGGCCCAATGTTGGGATACATTTACCAGCAGCCATCTGAGACCTGAGTCACCAGGTAATTTCTGCATGTGCGATACTAGGCGATGAGCATGCGCTGGGTATTCACCATGTAAAGGCACAATGTGAAATCTCAACACGGTCATGTGTAATCCAGTGTTAACCATGTGACAGATGTTTGTCCGGTAATTATTACTCATTAGAGCTATCTTACCCACATACATTTCAACAAAGTTAAATAGAATAAATGCAATGATTTTTCATAGAAGCTTACAGCACAGAAGGAGGCCATTTGGCCCATCGTGCCTGTGTTGGCTCTTTGAAAGAGTGATCCAATTAGTCCCACTCCTCCTGCTCTTTCCCCACAGCCCTGCAAATTTCTCCACTTCTTAAAAAGGAAATTAGGTAAGCAAAGAGAGAGCATGAAAAGCATTTGCAAGTAAAATCAAGGAAAACCCAAAGATGTTTTACAAATACATTAAGAGCAAGAGGATAACTAAAGAAAGAGTAGGGTGTATTAGAGACCTTAAAGGTAATCTGTGTGTGGAGGCGGAAGAAGTGGATATGGTTCTTAATGAATACAATGCATCTATTTTCACAAAGGAGAGGGGTGATGCAGACATTGCAATCAGAGAGAAGGAGTGTGAAATATTAGATGAAATAAACATCGTGAAAGAGGAAGTATTAAGCAGCTTTGAAAGTGCATAACTCTCCAGGCCCAGATGAAATGTATCACAGGCTGTTAAGAGATACAAAAGAAGAAATAGCAGAGGCTCTGACCATCATTTTCCAATCCTCTCTGGCTACAGGTGTTGTACTGGAAGACTGGAGGACTGCTAAAGTTGTACCTTTGTTTAAAAATGGAGAAAGGGATAGACTGAGTAATCAGCCTAACCTCGGTGGTGAGAAAATTATTGGAGAAAATTCTGAGAGACAGGATAAATCTTCATTTGGAAAGTTATGGATTAATCGCAAATAGTCAGCATGGATTTGTTAAGGGAAGGTCGTGCCTGACTAACTTGAGACGATAACCAGGAGGGTCGATGAGGGCGGTGCATTTAATGTAGTCGATATGGATTTGAGCAAGGCTTTTGATAAGGTCCCACATAGCAGACTGGTCACAAAAGTAAAAGCCCATGGGATCTGGGGCAAAGTGGCAAGTTGTATTCAAAATTGGCTCAGAGGCAGGAAGTCAAGGGTAATGGTTGATGGGTGTTTTTGTGAATGAAAGGCTGCTTCCAGTGGGGGTCCACAGGGCTCAGTACTGGGTCCCCTGCTTTTTCTAGTATATATCAAAGATTTACACTTGAATAGAGGGGGTATGATTATGAAGTTTGCAGATGATACAAAAATTGGCTGTGTGGTTGATAATGAAGAAAGCTGTAGACTGCAGGAAGATATCAATGGATTGGTCAGGTGGGCAGAACAGTGACGAATGGAATTCAATTCGGAGAAGTCTGAAGTAATGCATTTGGGGAGGGCTAGCAAGGCAAGGGATTACACATTAAATGGTAGGACACTGAGATGTGTCGAGAAACAAAGGGACCTTGGTGTGCATGTTCACAGATCCCTGAAGTCGCAAGCCAGAAAGATAAGGTACTTAAGAAGGCATGCAGAATACTTGCCTTTATTAGCCGAGGCACAGAATACAAGAGCAGAGAGGTTATTTTGGAATTGTGCTAAACATTGGTTAGGCCACAGCTAGAGTATTGCGTGCAGTTCTAGTCACTACATTGCAGAAAAGATGTGATTGCACTAGAGAGGGTACAGAGAGGTTTACAAGGATGTTGCCTGGAATGGAGCATTTTAGCTATGAGGAAAGATTGGGTAGGCTGTGGGTGCTTGCTTTCGAACAGAGGAGGCCAAGGGGAGACCTTATTGGGGTGTATAAAATTATGAGGGGCCTAGGAAGTAACTATTTCCCTTAGCAGAGGGGTCAACAACCAGGGGGCATAGATTTATTGGGGGGAGGTTTAGAGGGGATTTGAGCAGAATATTTTTCACCCAGAGGGTGGTGGGGCTCTGGAGCTCACTGCCTGAAAGGGTGGTCGAGGCAGAAATCCTCACCAACTGTTAAAAAGTACTTGGATGTGCACTTGAAGTGCCGTTACCTACAGGACTATGGACCAACAGCTGGAAAGTAGGATTAGGCTGGATAGCTCTTTGTCGGCTACGGACACAATGGGCCGAAATGGCCTCTTTCTGCGCTGTAAATTTCTATAACTCTATTCTATGATTTCAAGCCTATTGAATCTGCTTCCACCGCCCTTTCAGGCAGCCCATTCCAGATCATAACAACTCGCTGCCTAAAGCAACAAATCTCCTCATCCCCCCTCAGGTTCTCTTGCCAATTATCTTAAATCTGTGTTTCCCTGGTTACTGACACTCCCACCAGTTGAAACAGTTTTGCCACCATCTACTCTTTGAGAGCCCTTCATAATTTTGATCACGTTTATCAAATCTCCTCTTCACCTTCTCAAGAGAACAATCCAAGCTTCTCCAGTCTCTGCAGGCAGCTGAAATCCTTCCTCGCCCGTTATTGCTCCGATTATTTTTTGAAAGGGGTGAACCATGATCATATTGAATGGTGGTGCAGGCTCGAAGGGCCGAATGGCCTGCTCCTGCACCTATTCTCTATGTTTCTATGTGGTGATCAAGCCTGAGTCTGCAGCCTTTAATAAAATTCTCCTCCATGCAGCAGTTTGACATAAAGCCGAATCTGCAGTAAGCTTCCTTTGACACTAGATGCCTCTATGGTGCTTCTGAAGCATCCTGCAGTGGAAAGTGGAGGCTGCAGACAGTGTGGGTGTTCGGATTGAGCCGGGTTTATCCTAGGTGTGTTTTACGCCGGAGTGACAGGGAACAGGAGTGAGCAGATTTGACACTTATTTCAGGACGCGGCAGTACTGCATTGCCCCAGTGCAAGGAATGAGGTGGGTCTCGAATTATGAGTTAGCACGCCAATTGTGAAAAGAGATTGGGGGGAATGTAATCCTTCAATCAAATGATGGTGTATTTAATCCTCTCTCTCTTTCCAATCCTCTGATGTGGAGAAAAAAAAATTACAATTGATCAATCATTTCAAAGACACAGACAGTTAAAAAAAAACCTTCTAAGTCATGTAAAGGTTAAATAAGACATAGAAAGAGTAACTGGCCAGGGAGAAATATGGGGCTCCCTGCAACAGAGAGACGGTGAACAATTGGAAATTAGAACCGCGGTGCTTTTTCTCTCTCTCTAACAGTGGAACAACTTCGCTACCGCATCTCCTTTGAGATTGTGTTTGGGCTTTTTGGAGCGGCTGCAGCTGAAGGTCCGTGCACCTGTACAGACAGGTAGGGGGAGCAGGGTTACACGGGGTACTCGCTCGCCCCGGGGCCATGTGCTCCAGAGTGACACCAGTAATTATTGATTTTATTTCATGGCGTTTATCCCCCCACACCCATCTTCTCTCTCTCTCTCTCTCCCTCGGATCCCTCGGTTCAGTGTGTGAGTGTGTGAGAGAAGGGGAGCCAGAAACCGTATGATTTCGGACCATAATCTTGCCTTTGCATTGATCCTTCTTGTTTTTATGTGTGTGTGTGTGTCTCTCTCTCTCTTTTAAAGCGTCAGATGGGTTCTGATGTATTTTCTCGTCTCAGAGCACGTCCCTGTTGCAGAGGAAGCAAGAACGGACTCTGTCTTTGAGACCAATGCAAACTGCACTGAGATTCTCAGTCTCTCTGCACAGGCTTTCCGGGTAGGTGTCAGAATGTTGCATCTAGATTCAAAACCACAAGATGTGCGGGTCAACTTGGAATCCTCACAGCAGGAATACGATGGGATTGTTTTAAAATATTGCTAGGAATAAGGTGGAGGGGGAATCTGACGGGTAATTGTTCAGTGAACGATTTGAAGTGAATTGCATGATCTCGCTTGGTTCTCCCCTCGTCTGCCGGTTCCGATCACACAACTGCAATCGAAAGCTTCCCCGCCTGGATTCGGCAGCAATTGGAGCGTTTTGCATCGTGCGCCGGAGGGTTTGCGTTTGCTGTACTACCAGACACTTGTGCTGAATCTGCCTCCGTCCCCTCTCCATCCATCTCCCCTGCACACCAGCGGCCAATTCTCGGGTCTATCCCGGGTCGGTGTTCCCTGCCAACCATCAATGGACCCAGGGATCCCACTCTCTGTGTGTGCCAGCATCAAGCTCTCGCTCTCTCTCTCTATCTCTCTGCCTCTCAGTGTTAACCTTCGCCAGGTTACAGCATCAGGCTGATTATTGCTGGCTGACTCTATCGCTCTTACATACATATATATATATATATATATGTGTGTGGTGTGTGTGTGTGTGTTGCGGGGGTGGGAAGGGGGCGTGGGGGGCATGTCATTGCTGGCTTCGACTTCAGCTTGTGCCGCCGCAGCCCCGCTTGCTCTGCACCCTGGGGTGCCCGCACAGCAGACAGACACAATTCAACTTTGGACAGGTTTGGAATGTCGGAATGTGGCGAGCTGGAAACAAGGGCCACAATAAGTGGCACTCGGATTATCTTTTATTATTCTGCTGTTTTTAACTCATCTATATATTAATGTTCCCCCTAACTGTGATCTTTCCATCGCACGTTAACCCCGGCCCTTGTTTCCGTTTGCCTGTCATTCCGACTGATGGGATTTTGTGCAACTTTCCTCTTTACAAGCCGCCTGCTCGCGTTCATCCCTTGCCCTGCTCTTTATTCCGATCTCTCACCACCTCCCCCCCTCTCCGCCTCTCTCTCTCATTCTTGCTATCCTTCCCTCTCCCTTCCACTCTCTCGCTCCCTCCCCTCCCTATCCTTCTCCATCGCTCCCTCCCCTCTCTTCCCATCTCTCTCCCTCCCTATCGTTCTCACTCTCACATTCCCCCTCGCTCCCTCTTCTCTCCCTCTCTCCCTCCCCTCTCCATCTCTCCCTCCCCTCTCTCCCTCCACTCCCTGTCTTTCTCCATTGCTCCCTCCCCTCCCAATCTCCCTCCCTCTCTCCTTCCCCTCTCTCCCTCCCGTCCCTATTTTTCTCCCTCTGTGCCTCCTCCCCCTCTCCTTCCCCTTCTTTCTCCCTCCTCTTCTCTTTGTTCTCGCTCCTCTCTTGCTCTCTCCCCTTGTCCCTCCCCTTTCTCTCTCTCTCCCCCTCACTATCTATCTTCCACTCTCCCTTCCATCTCTTCCCTTCTCTCCCCCCCTCCCTATCTCTCTCCCTTTCCTTCCGTATCTCTCTCCCCCCTCCCTCGCCTTCTCTTTCCCTTCCCTCCTCGCTCTCTCTCCCTCTCCCTCTCTCTCTCCCTCCCCTCTCTGTTCTCTCCCTCACCTCTCTCTCTCTCTCCCTCCCTCCCCTCTCTGTTCTCTCCCTCCCCTCTTCTCTCTCCCTCCTCTCTCTCTTTCCCTCCCTCCCTCCCCCCTCCCTGTCTCCCTCCCGCACACACTCTCTCTCTCCCTCCCTCCGCTCTCTGTTCTCTCCCTCCACCCTCTCTCTCTCCCTCCCCCCCTCTCTCTCTCTCTCTCTCTCTCCCTCCCCTCTCTCTCTCTCTCCCTCCCCTCTCTCTCTCTCCCTCCCCTCTCTCTCTCTCTCCCTCCACTCTCTCTCTCCCTCCCCCCTCTCTCTCTCTCTCCCTCCCCCTCTCTCTCTCCCTCCCCTCTCTGTCTCTCCCGCACCTCTCTCTCTCCCTCCCTCCCCTCTCTGTTCTCTCCCTCCCTCCCTCCCCTCTCCCTGTCTCCCTCCTGCTCACTCTCTCTCTCCCTCCCCTCCCCTCTCTGTTCTCTCCCTCCCCCTCTCTCTCTCCCTCCCCTCTCTCTCTCCCTCCCCTCTCTCTCTCTCCCTCCCCTCTCCCTCCTCTCTCTCTCTCTCTCTCCCCCTCCCCCGTCTCTCTCCCCCCCTCTCTCTCCCCCTCTCTCTCTCCCCCCCTCTCTCTCTCTCTCCCTCCCCCCTCTCTCTCCCTCTCTCTCTCTCTCCCTCCCCTCCCCTACTGTCTCTCACCCCCTCACCTCCCTCTCTCTCTCTCTCTGCCTCCCCTCCCCTCCCCCTCTCTCTCCCTCCCTCTCTCTCTCCCTCCCTCCCCTCTCTCTCTACCTCCCCTCCCTCTCCCTCTCTCTCCCTCCCCTCCCCCTCTCTCTCTCTCTCCCTCCCCTCCCCCCTGTCTCTCCCTCCCCTCCCCCTCTCTCTCCCTCCCCTCGCTCTCTCTCCCTCCCCTCTCTGTTCTCTCCCTCCCCTCTACTCTCTCCCCCCCTCCCTCCTCTCTCTCCCTCCCTCCCATCTCTCTCTCCCTCCCCTCTCTCCCTTCCCTACCCAACCCCTCTCTCCCTCTCTCCCTCCCTCCCCTCTCGCTCTATCCCTCCCTCCTCTCTCTCTCCCTCCCTCCTCTCTCTCTCTCCCTCCCTCCCCTCTCTCTCTCTCTCCCTCCATTCTCTCTCCCTCCCCTCCTCTCTCTCTCTCCCTCCCTTCCCTCTCTCTCTCTCTCTCTCCCTCCATTCTCTCTCCCTCCCCTCCACTCTCGCTCTCTCTCTCACTCTCTCCCCTCCCCTCTCTCTCTCTCTCTCCTTCCCTCCTCTCTCTCTCTCTCTTGCTTACGCCTAGCTCTAAACCTCCCCACTCTTGTGCCTCTCCCTCCCAGGTGGATGGTGCGAAGATGCTCCTCCTTGTCCTGCTGGCTCTCTCCGTCCCCAGCGCCTCGCCGTCCTCGGAGCCGGGCACCAGGGACATTTGCTCGGTCTGCTCCTGCACCGCGGTCGAGCACATCCTCTACATCTCCTGCGAGAGGAACACGGTGTACAGGCCCGACCAGCTGCGGCCGCCGGCCTCCAGCTTCTACCATCTCAACCTGCAGAGCAACCTGCTGCTCACCTTGCGCCCGCACACCTTCAGGAACTTCAGCCACGCCATCTCCTTGCAACTGGGCAACAACAAGCTGCAAGAGGTGGAGGCGGGGGCTTTCCGCGGCCTGAGCTGCCTGAAACAACTGCACCTCAACAACAACGAGCTTCAGGTCCTGCGAGCCGACATCTTCCAGGGTTTGGAAAACCTGGAGTATCTCCAGACAGACTACAATCTCATCCGCTCCATCGAGCGGGGCGCCTTCAACAAGATGCACAGACTCAAGGTGCTCATCCTCAACGACAACCTGATCGCCTCGCTGCCCGACAACATCTTCCGCTTCGCCTCCCTCACCCACCTGGACCTCCGCGGCAACCGGCTCCGGCACATCCCTTACCTCGGGGTGCTGGAGCACATTGGCAGGATCGTGGAGTTCCAGCTGGAGGACAACCCCTGGAGCTGCTCCTGCCGCCTGCTGTCGCTCACCAGCTGGCTGGAGAACATGCCCTACCACCTCTACATCGGGGAGGCCATGTGCGAGACGCCGGCCAACCTGTACGGCAAACTGCTGAAAGAGACTACCAAGGGGGACCTGTGCCCCGACGAAGGAGCCGGTGCAACGGACGCCAGTCTGCCGCCGGCGCTGCAGCCGCTGCCCCGGGGGAGCCTACCCAGGTCGCCCACCGCCCTGCCCAGGTCGCCCACCGTCCTGCCCAGGTCTCCCACCAACTCGTCCAGGAGGGCGCAGTCGGGCATCGTCTCGGGCAAGTTCCACTCCAGCAGCCGCAACTACAGCCGAATCGCCTCGTTCCAAACGCGAGTGCCCCCGCACATCCAGTGCCCGGCTCGCTGCCTTTGCCAAAGCGACTTGGCGGATTTGGGTCTCAGTGTGAACTGCCAGGAGCGAGGGATCGAGAGCGTGTCGGCGCTGCTGCCCAAAGCTCCCGGCGCTCGCAAACTGCTCCTCAATGGTAACCACATCAGGACCATCGAGAACTCCGACTTCGGGGGCTACGAGGGGCTGGACCTGCTGCATTTGGGAAACAACAGGATCGCTGCCATCCAGGCGGGCGTGCTGAGCAACCTGACCAATTTGCGGAGGCTGTACCTGAACGGGAACCAGATCGAGAAGATCCAGAGGGACATGTTCCTGGGTCTCCACAACCTGCAGTACCTGTTCCTGGAATATAACCTGATCACGGAGGTGCTGGCCGGCACCTTCGACTCCATGACCAACCTGCAGCTGCTGTACCTCAATAACAACCTGCTGAAGGGGCTGCCCGCCTACGCGTTCGCCGCCGTGCCCCTGGCCCGGCTAAACCTGAGAAACAACCACTTCATGTACCTGCCGGTGAGCGGGGTCTTGGACCAGCTGCGCTCGCTGACGCAGATCGACCTGGAGGGCAATCCGTGGGACTGCACCTGCGACCTCGTGGCCTTGAAGCTGTGGGTGGAGAAGCTGAACCAGGGCACCCTGGTGCGGGAGGTGAAGTGTGAGTCGCCCGTCAGGTTTGCGAGCGTGGATCTGAGGACATTGAAGAGCGAGGTGCTGTGCCCTCGCCTGCTCAACAAGCCCGCACCCCAAAGTCCCAGCCCCCAGCCCAGCGCCACCTCCAAGGCCACCCCTCTGAACCTGGCCAAGACTCTGCCCGGCGGCCCGGTGCCACTATCCATCCTCATCCTCAGCATACTGGTCGTGCTCATCCTCACTGTCTTCGTGGCTTTTTGCCTCCTGGTCTTCGTCCTGCAGCGACACAAGAAAAGCAGCGGCAAAGACGAGGCGCTGGGACACCAGGAATGTCACTCCATGCAACTCCCTGCCAAGCCCAGCCACCAGACTCCCAACAAGGTCCAGGGTGGCCCCGGCCACGGCCAGTTCGTGCCCCAGACCATCGAGCAGGTGAGCAAAAGTTACGCCAGGAACTCCGAGCAGGGGATCCCCTTCGCCGACGCCCAAGGCCAGACTATCTTCCTGAGGAACCTGGGAGAGAAGGACAAGGACACCAAGAAGCGACTCAGCACCATCGACGAACTGGACGAGCTGTTGCCCGCCAGGGACCCCCACTTGTTTTACCGGAATATCATGGAGGGCAAACCCGAGATCAACTGCATCGGGATGGGGGGCTTCGAGGCGCAGTACCCAGAAAAGCAACACAAGCTCAAGAAGTCGCTCTTGGGGGGCAACCAGCCCAAGCTGGTGGTGGAACAGAGAAAAGGGGAATATCTCGAACTTAAGGCCAAACTTCAGGGCTGCCCAGATTACCTGCAAGTGCTGGAGGAACAGACAGCTCTCAGCCAGCTGTAGGAGAGGCGGCCGTGCTACTACAAGAGTTTTTTTTAATGGAAAAGTGCCTTTCATTTACTTTTCAGAAATATATCGATGGAAGCTTGGGGCGATTCGACGGAAGTCGTTCTACAGATATACTTTTACAAAGATACAGGATTCTCACTATGTTTAACAAAACACACACACCACCCTCCCCAGTAAAACAGCACCGAGATTCGACAACTGCGGACAGACAGCACGATCAAATGGTAACAGGATTTCTGTTTTTAAAGAAATGTATTTAAGATTTTGACTCAGTTCTAACGGGTCCCCACCGTCGCAGGATTCGGGCTGGTACTTAAAGCTGTTTTCAGGATCCTTTGTTTCGTATTAAGAGGTTTTGCCTAACCCCACCCCCTTCCCACGGGCATCTGTATTTTGTGCATTCGCCTAAATTAATTCTCGTCAAATAGCCATTGCTTGAACACATTTGGTAGGTCTTTCTGGGCCTTTGCATGGGACGGTGGGAGGGGAGGGGGGAAGCGGGGTTCAGTTGTACCATTTGCAACAAGGAGTGAAAGAGAGGGTGGGAGGGGTGGGGTGGGACATAGATGACTATGGTTTATATTATTATCTAAGACAAACCCATACCAAAAGAACAGTCCCAGAGAACGTTTTAAAATACACCTTGGCGATGATTGGGAAAAGCACCGTTTAAAAAAAAATAATAATTTTGGTTATCGAGTTGACACCAACATTATCAACATGAGGACACCTCCATCCAGTAGAGAATTGTGACAATTCCTGTACAATCAAGTGTAGGTTTCTTTTTTATCCTGTATGAGATCTTTAAGATCCCTAGATTCAGACTTTCTGTAACGTTTCAACAACTGAATCAATGGTATGGAGCCAGAATTATAAATTCCCAGCCCAAGGTTACTAGGTTGCTTACTATGTAAGCTTATGAAATACATATTGCCTTCACAGCCATTACTTCATCTATCTATACTGTTTAAAATACTTCAAGTTAAAGATTGGCAAATATATATTCATATGTTTACCCCCGTTACCAAAATGTTTACTTGCTAAGATATTTATTGATCTATAAAATAATGGAAAATGATATTCTATTACTAATTTAATCTATTTTGTATTTTCATATTAAATTCATAGTGAATTGTGTTTCTCGATATAATATTAATGCAAAGTGTCATTATTTTGGGAAGTTCATATCTAGGCTCTTATCTATCCAGTCATTTCACTGTCTCATCAACCAGGATCTTCGAGATTAATGTGCCGTGTAACAAATTGCAGTATTTGTAATTCAGGAGGGAAAAATGATTTATTTTCTCTATATTTTGTTGCAGCCCAGAGTATTTGAAGGTGGTATGAAAAGGAGCATTGCTACCTAAATGATTGGTCATTAATATCTGTTGCAATTAAATGAATTTATAATCAGTTCCACTGGCAGTAATCTGAAAAATTAGAAGTATATTTTCTGCTTTGAACCTCCACACCATTGTGAGAAAAAGTAAAAGCAAAATACTGCAGATGCTGGAAATCTGAACTAAAAACAGAAAATGCTGAAAATACTCAGCAGGTCAGGCCATATTTGTGGAGAGAGAAACAGAGTTAATGTTTCAGGCCCATGACCTTTCATCTACTGGAGGTGTTTAAGATCATTAAAGCATTTGATAGGGTAGATAGAGAAAAAGTATTTCCTCTGCTGAGGGGAGTCCAGAGCAAGGAGACGTAGCCTTAAAATTAGAACCAGGATGTTCAGGGGTGATGTCAGGGAGCACTTCTTCACACAAAGGGCAGTGGGAATCTGGAACTCTCTCCCCCAAAAAGCTGTTGAGGCTGGGGGGGGAGGGGGGGGGGCGCGGGTGGAGGAAGTCAATTGAACATTTCCAAACTGAGTTTGTTAGGTTTTTGATGGTCATCATCATAGGTAGTCCCTCGGAATTGAGGAAGACTTGCTTCCACTCCAAAAGTGAGTTCTCAGGTGACTGAACAGTGCAATACAGGAATTACAGTCTCTGTCACAGGTGGAAGGAAAGGGTGGGTGAGGAGTCTGGTTTGTCGCACGCTCCTTCCGCTGCCTGCGCTTGTTTTCTGCAGGCTCTCGGCGATGAGACTCGAGGTGCTCAGCACCCTCCCGGATGCTCTTCCTCCACTCAGGGCGGTTTTTGGCCAGGGACTCCCAGGTGTCGGTGGGGATGTTGCACTTTATCAAGGAGGCTTTGAGGGCATCCTTGAAATGTTTCCTCTGCCCACCTGGGGTTCGCTTGCCGTGTTGTTGGGTAAAGATATTACGCGTTACGGAACCAAGGCAGGTAGATGAAGTCAAGATACAGATCAAGCATGATCTAATTGAATGGAGGAACAGGCTCGAGGGGCTGAATGGTCTCCTCCTGCTCCTATGTTGCTAATGAATATTTAATAGCAGACTTGATGAAGTTTCATGTTCTGCAATGTTAATATAATATTTTCAAATGCCCTGTACATGTTTAGGATTTTCAGACAAATGTATGGTTGATTCTGTGATCGGTTGTCTCATTGAGGCAGACCCTCGAAATGAGACAGGTGATGAAAGGGCAAGTCACCTTGCCTCGATCTGCACTCCCTGTGACTACCGCTCCTCGCTTGCAGGGCCCTGTCACAGAACCGATCTCCGAATAGAAATAATGGAAATAATTGTTTATCATAGCACCAAGTCCCTTTCACCCATCACCCCTGCGCTCACTGATCCAGCAAAGCCTCAGTTTTAAAATTCTTATCCTTGTTTTCAAATCCTTCCATGGCCTCGCCCCCCTTCTGCATATCTCTGTAACCTCTTCCAGCCCTACAACCCTCCGAGAGCTCTGCGCTGCTCCAATTTTGGCCTCTTCTACATCCCCGGTGGCTCAGTTTCATAACACCTCTGTGAAGCATGTCGGGATGTTCTACTACATTAAAGGCACTATATAAATGCAAGTTGTTGTTGTATCTGTCACGGTAGTGCACAATATGAAAAGTCAGTAGTTATGGCAGGTCCACGCATCAGCAACAACTTCGGAAAGGTGGCTGATAATTATGTGGGCATCCGCACACTTGGAAAGCTAAGGAGATTGCATCTTCGATTAGCTTGAAGTCTAGCCTCATGCCTGGTAATTAAGGGTAATAATGTTGCTGTGTAATAGTTGGAAAGAATTGGAAAGCAGGATGCAACTTGTGTGTCTGGCATATGGCCAGAAGACCTACAGAATACCGGTTTCTATAATTCAGATTACAAGACTACGACCACTCAGTAACAACAGCCACTTGTGTTCTATTATCCGTTCACCAGGTAGAAGCAATAAGGTACAGTCTCCACTTCTATGCAATTCCAGCCAATGGTTTCTCCTCTGTCTGTTGTGAAAATTGCTAGCTAGAGGGTTTGTGCCCATTCATGTGCTTGGAGAGACGAAGCAGGAGTTTGACCCAAATATGGATTATATAGAATCATTGCATCCAATGTGTAGGGCATGAGAAAATTCTTTGCATGTGGGAAGATCCTTGACATGTCTGTAGGTCGTGAAGTGCTCTTGTTGGTTCAATTTCTTATCAATCAATCAATACACAAACTGATAAGCTAATTCACTCGAGTTGAGCAGAGATCTCATGAAATTCTTTCCCACACCCTATTGGTAGCCATATTTGTTTCTCATTCATTTCACTACATATTCCGACAAATAACATTTATAATTCAGAAAATATCTAAAATTTATAGTCACCAAACCTTAATAAACTCACCCACTCAGTTCAGCTTCACCAAATTTGTCCCCACAAGTCTTCTCTTTCTCTGTGACTTTGACCTCACATTCTGCTCTGTCCTGTGGCTTTTATGTTCCCCTTCATTTTCTGCACACATTAACTCCAGATCCTTCACTTAAGTTAAGATTTAAGTTAGCACATATTGGACCTTCCAGCATGAACAACCTTTCTCCCGTTTTGTATATGCCCCATCTCAGTATCGTCCCCCCCACCCCCCCATCCCCCGCTTCTTGTGAATACTTCTACACAGAGGATTTCAATCTCAATTGCCAAATCTTCTCAAAAGCCCCCCCCCCCCCGAATAAGAAAGAAATAACCTCCATTTATATAGCGCCTTTCACAACCTCAGGACATCCCAAAAGGCTTTACAGCCAATGAAGTACTTTTGGAGTGTAGTCACTGTTGTAATTTAAGAAACGCGACCTTCAATTTGCACAAAGCAAGCTCCCACAAACAGCAAAGTGATAATGATCAGATAACCTGTTTGTAGTAAAGTTAGTTGAGGGATAAATATTGGCCAGAACACCAGGGATTATGGGCCCAAATTTCCCCATGAGTTGCACTATTTTTTTGGGTGTAACTTGATTTTTCTGGGGTGTATCTTTTTAGTTGCAAATATGGCCAATTAATTTGCGCCAGTGTAAGTGAGTTAGTTAGGTTTTTTGTAAGGTCAGTTTTTTTTCCAAAAGGGGACATTCCCAGCCACTTACACCATTTATGCCAATTTGGCCAGAAATAAGTTGTACTAAACTAATTTGCCCAGCGTATTTGTCCACTTTTGTCCACATAGAAAGACCTTACTTACAGTTAAGGAATCGGCGCAAGTAACTACATTTAAAGCACCACCAAGCATCAAACAAAGCACAAAAAGTAATAAGCAATTAATTAACAAATAAAATAGAAGGAACCCTGCCCCTAGAGCACCAAGACCAAAGTAATGAGCAATCAATAAATAACAAATAAAAAAATTAGAAGGAACCCTGCACCTAAAGCACCAAAATTAATCAGTAAATAACAAATAAAAAATAGAAGTCCTACCTTAGGGAGCGCAGCGGGCAGCCGATGAGGGAGCCCATTCGGACAGGGCTAGGGACGGCGTGCTTGGGGCCCCTCCCACACAGCCTGCAGCGTGCGTTTGCAGAAGCAGCCTGCCAGGAGCTACTGCACATGCCCGCAGACTCTAGCGCGCATGTTCAGAGGTCCCGGCACTGTTTTCCGCGCCGGGATCTGGTACCGCCCCCAATCCATTGGGCCATGCTATGCCACAACAGAGGAGAGGCTGGACAGTGGTCAGAATACCAACGTCTTTTTTGGGCGCGCTTGGAGGCGGACAAAAACACCGCACCTCGAGTGAGGGCACCAGAAAAACAGGTTAAAGAAATTCTAGCGCAATACCCCTGGTGTTCTTCAAAATAGTGCCGTGGGATCTTTTACATCCAGCTGAGGGGCAGACAGGGCCTCAGTTTAATGTCTCATTTGAAAGACAGCGCTTCCGACTGGATTGTGTGCTTAAGTCTCTGGAGTGGGACTCGAACCCACAACCTTCCGACTCAGAGGCGAGAGTGCTACCCACTGAGACACAGGTGACACCAAGCAGGAGAAGTGACTGTCCAATGCTGGCAGATTCCTGGGTAATAATCACCTGTCTCCATCCAACTCAATTGTCTTTACTTGAAGCAAATAGCTGCAGGTCCTGACTCGATATGAGAAACTGATTGCCTTGGAGTCGATTTTCTAACCAGTGCTATTTCCATATGGACAATTAATGCACTCACACTAAATTCCTCTCTGTGTCTTTTTACCACCTATTTAAAAAGGAGATTTATTTCAAACAACAGCGTGTTCGCCAACTCAGCATGAGCAATGCCAGGGGAGAGCCACTAGCATATAACAATGATGACAGATGGTTGGCAGTAACAGAGCAAGAATTTTAGATTGTATCTTAAATCATATTTAATGCCCACAGAATCTGAAGGCTATGTACGACCTTTTCTCTGTTTAATCTTTATGGCATCCACCAGTTAGTCGTTTTAGTTGATTAGAGATAATTTGCCTTCGAATTTAAAAATTCCAATCACAATAAAAAATAATGCAGAGAGGAATTTACAATGAGCACATTAATTGGTTGTTTGTGAACAGCAATGATTGGAAAATAGTAAAGAATAGAACGGTTACAGCACAGAAGGAGACCATTCGGTCCGTCGAGCCTGTGCCAGCTCTCTGCAAGAGCACCTCAGTTGTCCCACTCTCCCTGCCCTTTCCCCGTAGCTCTGTAATTTTTTTTCCTTCAGGTACTTATCCAACTACCTTTTGAAAACCACGATTGAATCTGCCTCCACCACCCTTTCACGCAGTACATTCCAGACCCTAACCACTCACTGCATAAAAAATATTTTTCCCTTATGTTGCCTTTGGTTCTTCTGCCAATTACCTCGAATCTGTGTCCTCTAGTTCGCCCTTGTTATTAAACTGCGCAGAAACATTGGGGGGAAGTTGAAATTGTGGGCGATAGTGATTTAACCGCTCATTATACACTCACCTGATTATCATTTACTCCAACTGCAATGGAATGGGAGATCAGGAGAGGTGTATAATGAATATCACCCATGTTACATTAGCGGCAAAAGATAAAATTAGCTCCGACCAAAGCAAATTACCACGGTCGCTGGAAATCTGAAATTAAAACAGAAAATGCTGGAAATACTCAGCGGGTTAGGCAGCATCTGTGGAGAGAGAAACAGAGTTAACATTTCAGTTCGATGGCCTTTCGTCAGAACAGTGTCCCTTGTTTCTCGCTCCACCGATGCTGCCAGACCTGCTGAATATTCTCTGGGAGTTTTATTTTAAACTAAATATAACATTGGCTTCTGTGTCCTTTCCCTGCATTAGATGGGAGAGAGGGGATGACATCAACTTCTCTTAGAAACACTGCAGATGCAGAATTCTCCAAAGACATTTCTCTTCCTGACAAAACACACTTTTCATACGGTCGCCTTTGTTACTAAGGGTTTCGATCGAGCAGATGTGGAGAAATTGTTTCCATTGGCAGGAGGGTCGCAAACCAGGGGGCACAGATCTCAGATAATTGGCAAAATAACCAGAGTAGAGAAGAAAATTTAATTTTTTTTTAACGCAGCGAGTTGTTATCTGCTGGGACGCACTGACGGAAAGGTTAGTGGAAGCAGATTCAATAGTAATGTTCAAAAGAGAATTGGATAAATACTTGAAAAGGAACAAAAAAATGCAGGGCTATGGAAGAAGAGCTGGGGCGGTATGACTAATTGGTTAGCTCTTTCAAAGAACGGCTTCCTTCTGAGCTGTATCATTCTATGACTGTCTCTGTCGTCACCCTTCATTTATGTCAATATCTGGTGGATTGGTCTCCTTTACTGAATCTTCTCAATCTGTCTTTCTCTGCTGACACTCGTGGGGGAATCTAGCACTAGGGAGCATAGTTTAAGAATAAGCGGCCGCCCATTTAGAACTGAAATGAGGAGGAATTTCTTCTCTCATGAGAGGGTCATAAATCTGTGGAATTCTCTGCCCCAGGGAGCTGTGGAGGCTGGATCATTGAATACATTTAAGGTGGAGATAGATTTTTGAAGGGAGTAAAAGATTAGGGGGAGTGGGCGCGGAAGTGGCGCTGAGCCCAAGATCAGATCAGCCATGATCATATTGAATGGCGGAGCAGGCTCGAGGGGCCAAGTGGCCTACTCCTGCTCCTATTTCTTACGTTCTTATGTTCTTATGACACGTTAACAGCACTTGCATCAAAATGAGAAGGCAGGAAATTCACATTCAGAAAAAGAATGTCCTCTAACTCACCACAATAATGCCAATGGATACCCACTAGTTTAGAACGATTGTAGTTGATGGGTGGTAGTACTGGAAGCACAATCATGAATCATATATAATGTCATTAGAAACCCAAGAGTAAATCCTGACCTTACATCTGTCAGTGCTTGTTTAGTCATTAAAACATCTGCCATTTAGTGGTTTTAATTGATTAGAGATGGTTTGGGCTTGAACTGCTGAATCAGGTTTGAGTTATGTACCGATGCCTTCAAGCTACATGTGCCTATGCTCCTCCACCTGTTTATTACTGTATTAGAAATAATTATTTTTCCTCATTATAAATTGTGCTCTCTATTGAATATCCATAACTTGGTATTAAATTCATTCTGACAAAATTCAGAAAGATTGTTCAGTAGATTTAAGTAGAAAACAGATATGACGTTGGAACTGGAAGTCTCAGGGTGTTATTACATTGCCATTTCTACATTACAGTCAAAGACATTTCGGATGAGTACCAAGACAGGAGTTAGACTTTCAAGCACAATGAAACTGAAAGCTCCAGTCTGCAGCCTCAGGATGCATTTGAAAGCAGAAAGTATTTTTTTTACCTGAATGATAGAGTAATAAAATTAAGAGAGGCATCATAATTGAAAGTGGATCATTTCACATGACTGCTGCTGGGGTGATAACATGATTAATGTATCGCAGAACTGAGCATGTGCATAGAACAGATTCTAATGTAGAAATGATTCATTACGTAATAAGAAAATAAGAACATAAGACCACAAGCAATAGAAGCAAGAGCAGGCCATTTGGCCCCTCGAGCCTGCTCCGCCATTGAATAAGATCATGGCTGATCTGATTTGGCCTCAACTCCACTTCCCTGCCTGCCCCCAGAACTCTTGACTCCCTTATCTTTCAAAAATCTGTCTATCTCCACCTTAAATATATTCAATGACCCAGCATCCACAGCTCTCCTTGGCAGAGAATTCCAAAGATTCACAACCCTCTGAGATAAGAAATTCCTCCCCATTTCCTTATTCAGAAACTATGCCCCCTAGTTCTAGGTTCCCCCACGAGGGGAAGCATCCTCTTTGCATCTACCCTGGCGAGCCCTCTCACAATCTTATATATTTCAAAATGAGAAATCTTCATAATTCGCGGGGGATCTTGTTAATTCTCCGGAGGCCCGTGTTAAAGAAAGGAGAACATTTGGAGAAAAAAAAGAAGCCTGTTGTATTTTTGTTCTCATAGAGCCAATTGTATTGCAGCATAGAAGCAGGCCCTTTGGCTCAGCTTGCCGAGGCTGGTCCTGGCTCTTCAATTACAGCTGTCTGCTCTGATTCTACTTCCCTCCCATTTCCGCATGTCAAACTCAACGTACATAAGAACCTAAGAAATAGGAGTGGGAGTAGGCCATTTGGCCCCTCGAGCCTGCTCCGCCATTTAATACGATCATGGCTGATCCGATCATGGACTTAGCTCCACCTTCCTGCCCGCTCCCCATAATCCCTTATTCCCTTATCGGTTAAGAAACTGTCTATCTCTGTCTTAAATTTATTCAATGACCCATTTTCCACAGCTTTCTGAGGCAGCGAATTCCACAGATTTACAACTCTCTGAGAGAAGAAATTCCTTCTCATCTCAGTTTTAAATGGGCGGTCCCTTATTCTAAGATCATGCCCTCTAGTTCTAGACTCTCCCATCAGTGGAAACATCCTCTCTGCATCCACCTTATCAAGCCCCCTCATAATCTTATACATTTTGATAAGATCACCTCTCATTCTTCTGAATTCCAATGAGTAGAGGCCCAAGCTACTCAACCTTTCCTCATAAGTCAAACCTCTCATCTCCGAATCAACCTTGTGAACCTTCTCTGAACTGCCTCCAAAGCAAATATATCCTTTCGTAAATATGGAAACTAAAACTGCACGCAGTATTCCAGGTGTAGCCTCACTAATACTCTATATAGCTGTAGCGAGACTTCCCTGCTTTTATACTCCATCCCCCTTGCAATAAAGGCCACGATTCCATTGGCCTTCCTGATCACTTGCTGTACCTGCATACTTGTGATCCCATGGCCCTCAGAAAGTGACCTTGCAATGGCTGAGTGCTGGATTGGCTGTTTGTTGGACTGTTGCTCACAAGGCTTGTTAACTTTGCGCATGGTCTGTGGATTTTCAATTTTTCTTTACTGCTCTAATTTAGTGTGCCCAGGACTAATAATCCAGAGACTGAGTTCAAGTCCTCCCATGGCAGTTTGAGAATTTGAATCTCAGCATTAAAAAAAAAATCTGGAAATAAAAAGTCGGTGACCATGAAGTTGTCGGACTGTCGTATAAGCCCATCATATCACCCTGAGTCTTCCAGTTCCGACATTATTTCTGTTATAAATCTAGTGAACAATCTTTCTCAATTTTGTCATTATGCATTTAATATTAAGTAGTGGATTATCCAGTAGAGAGCACAATTTATAATGAGGAAAAATAATGCATTCCGTACCGTAATGAAGGATGGAGCATATCCAAGTGCAGGTATATATAAATTCTGATTCCACATTTATAATACATAGCTCATCTGACGATATAAACTTGTCACATTGAAATAAAAAAGAAAGTCTTTCACGGTGTCCCAAAGCTCTTCATAGGCAATTAAGTACTTTTTGATGTGAAGTCACTTGTAATGTAACGGCAGCCAATTTGTGCACAGCAAGCTCCCACAAACAGCAATGTGATGATGACCAGATAATCTGTTTGAATAATGCTGGTTGATGGACAAATATTGGCCCCAGGACACCGGGAAGAATAAGGAAAGGGTATACACGTTAAGCTGTAGGCCACTTAATAGTGTAGATGAACAAAGGGACCTTCGAGTTCTTGTCCACAGATCCCTGAAAGTGGCAGGCCAGGTGGATGAGGTGGTTAACAAGGCATACGGAATGCTTGCCTTTATTGGCCAAGGCATAAATATAAGAGCAGGGAGGTTATGCTTAAATTGTATGATACTTTGGTTAGGCCACAGCTGGAGTGCTGCGTGCAGTTCTGGTTGCTCTATTATAGGAAGGATGTGATTGCACTAGAGAGGGTGCAGAGGAGATTTACTAGGATGCTGCCTGGAATGGAGAATCTTAGTTATGAGGACAGATTGGATAGG
Organism: Pristiophorus japonicus; assembly: GCF_044704955.1. NCBI lineage: Eukaryota > Metazoa > Chordata > Chondrichthyes > Pristiophoridae > Pristiophorus > Pristiophorus japonicus. Next base: position 61,069,411 of record NC_091982.1, read on the forward strand.
CTGGGTTTGTTCTCATTGGAACAGAGGAGGTTGAGTGGAGTAAAAAAATATTGAGGGGCCTGGACATAATGGATAGTAAGGGTCTATTTCTATTGGTGGAGGGGGCTACTATGAGGGGGCATAGTTTTAAGATGGTTGGTGGAACGTTTAGAGGGGATTTGAGAGGGGGGGCTTCTTTACACAGAGGGTTGTGAGGATCTGGAACTCACTGCCTGGGAGAGAGGTGGATGCAGAAACCCTCACCACTTTTAAGAGATGGTTGGATGGGCACTTAAAGTGACGTAACCTGCAGGGTTACAGACTTAGAGCTGGTAATTGGGATTAGACTGGATGACCTTTTGTTGGATGGCACAGATATAATTGTAAGTACTGCAGGGAATAGAATACGGCCAGGCTGATCTCCTGGACTAGTTTCGATCACCTGGATGTGGCCTCGGTTTAATCTCTCATCCAAACGGCAGCACCCCCTCAGTACTGCTCTGAAACATCAGCCTAGAGCTTGTGCTCAACTCTCATGGAGTGGGACTGTGAACCCACAATGTTCTGTCTCAGGGCGAGACCAATAGCATTGAGCCACAGCTGACACCAGGCAAGAATGATACTCTCAGCCCCCAGCAGGGGTACTGCAGTAGTGTGTTAATGACAAGTTTCTATTATAGTGCCAGCCATGGCTCAGTGGGCAGCACTTTCATTTCTGAGTCAGAAGGTTGTGGGTTCAAATCCAACTCCAGGGACTTGGGCACATAAATCTAAGCTGACACTCCAGTGCAGTGCTGAGGGAGCGCTGCACTGTCGGTGGTGCCGTCTTTCGGAATAGACGTCAAACCGAGGCCCCGTCTGTTCTCTCAAGTGCACATAAAAGATCCCATGGTGCTATTTCGAAGAAGAGCAGGGGAGTTCTTCCTGGTGTTCTGGCCAATATTTATCCTCTCAATCAGCATGACAAAAACAGATTATCTGGTCATTATCACATTGCTGTTTGTGGGAGCTTGCTGTGTGCAACTTGGCTGCCGCGATTCCCGCATTACAACAGTGACTACACTCCAAAAGTACTTCATTTGCTGCAAAGCGCTTTGAGATGTCCGGTGCACGTGAAAGGCGCTATATAAATGCAAGTCTTTCTTTTTATTATAAATTGTGGACTTAGGAATTTGTAATGAGAAGATAATGTAAGGACAAGCTGGTGACCAATTTGATCTCTGGTGCAATTATCTCCTGACTTCACCTTTCGGCCACACTTGGGCTTATCTCCCTGTGTCACATCAATCAATTAGTATGTTAAACAGACATTTAATTCAGATAAGAAATACAAGGGAAGAACTTCTGCAGGAGGATATAGGCAGTGGTAGGTTTGTGCTAAATACAATTCAGCAATGATAAATGTGAAGTAGTGCTCTTTGGCAAAAGGAGCAGAAAGTGGAAAGATAACTTAAGTAATAAAATTCCTAATGAAATGGAGGAACGAAGGAAAGATGCACCGATCTTTAAATCAGGATTGCAGGTGGATGTTATCTGGAGGGATAAGGAATATAAAGCAAAGAGATTATGATGTATTTGCAGAAGACATTACTTAGGGCATAGTTTGAGTGCTGTGTGCAACTGAAACCATCAACTGTGCTTTTGTTACCTCTAGACTCAACTATTCCAACGCTCTCCTGGCCGGCCTCCCAACTTGCACCCTTCCTAAACTCGAGGTCATCCTAAACTCTGCCATCCGTATTAACTCGCACCAAGTCCCGTTCACCCATCACCCCCTGTGCTCGCTGGCCTACATTGGCTCCCGGTTCAGCAATGCCTTGATTTAAAAATTCTCATCCCCCTGTGCTCGCTGACCTACATTGGCTCCTGGTCCAGCCTTGGCTCGATTTAAACATTCTCATCCTCATGTTCAAATCCCTCCATGGCCTCGCCCCTCCTTATCTTTGTAACCTCCTCTAGCCCATCAATCCCCCGAGAACTCTGCGCTCCTCCAACTCTGGCCCCGTACATATCGCTCACTCCCTTTGCGCCATCATTGGGGGCTGTGCCTTCAGCTGCCTGGGCCCCAAGCTCGGGAACTCCCTCCCTAAACCTCTCCGCCTCTCTACCTACCTCTCCTCCATATAGACGCTCCTTAAAACCTACCTCTTTGACCAAGTTATGGGCCACCCTTCCTAATATCACTTTTTATGTCTCAATAGCAATTTTTGAATGATTGCTCTCTAGTGAAGTGCCTTGAGACATTTTCCTACAATGGGAGCACTGCTTAAATGCAAGCTTTGATTGTTATGAGTGCCCTCATGCAGAATATATATTGGAGCAATTGAAAAGGAAGAAAGAGACACTTTCATTTCTGTAACCCATCTCTCAGAGATATTTCAAAGGGCTTCATGTACAATGAATTACTTTGAAATGCAACAGCTGTTGTCATGTGGGGAAACGCAACAGCCATTTTGCTCGCAGCAAGATGCAATATACAGAGATAAGATGAATAACCCCTTAATTGTTTTTTTTTGGTACAATGTGAATGATGCCAGGGATAAAAGGATATAGTTATGCTGAGAGGCATGAAAAAACTTGGGCTACATTCACTGAAGCAGTGTAGGTTAATGGGGAATCTAATAGAAGTTTGGATGGTAAATAGGGAAACATGATTTCCTTTGGTCTGTGAGTCTGTAACAAGAGCTTAGAAATTATTACTTGCAAAATGCTTAACACATTCATGTGAAATTCCTTTGTCCATTAAACTTCAGATTCAAGCACTCTTAACACCTCTGTTCGAATTTTGGGCAAATTAATAATGGATTAAGTGTTCGTACTACAGTCAGTATTTCCAATAGTAATTTCAAGACTTAATAAAAGAGCATACATTCAGATCAGTGCAGGAAATATAAATGAGGGGTAAGTATAATTTGTTTTCTTGCAAAGGAGAATATGGAATGCCTTATCGCAAGTGGCTATTGATGCTGAATCAATTGCCACATTGAAGCGGGAATTACAGAGACATCAAGAAGACTCTCAGTGGGTGCAAGTGGCCAAACTATCATCAACATCGGCACGATGGGCCAAAACAGCCCCCGTCAGTGCTGGCGTTTTTATAACACTTCAAAACATCCTGGCTTACCTTGCACTCATAACTAACTGTTCATAATGCACTTGGAAAAATGAAATGGTAAAAGAAAAAATGTAAATTGCAGCAACGGTGGAATCGTCAAATGATATTTAATATTTATATGTCTCATTATTTCTCTTCTATTGTAAAACTGTCCATTATACTGTGTAAAAAGGTGCCAGTCATGGCTCAGTAGGCAACTCCCTTGCCTCTGCATTAGGAAATTGTGAGTTAAAGCCCCACTCCAGAGATTTGAGCACAAAAATCTAGTCTGACACTCCCAGTACTGCACTGTCAAAGGTGTCGTCTTTTGTATGAGACACTAAACCAGGGCCCCATCTGCCCTCTCAGGAGAATGTAAAAGATGCCACAGCCACGATTTCAAAGAAGAGTTCTCCCCATTGTCCTGGCCAATATTTATCTCTTAAGAAACATCCCAAAAACAGATTATCTGCTCATTATCACATCGTTGTTTGTGGGAGCTTGCTGTGCGCAAATTGGCTGCCGCGTTTCCTACATTGCAGGAGGGACAACACTTCAAAAGTACTTCATTGGCTGTAAAGCACTTGGGGACATCCGGATGTCGTGAAATGCGCTATATCAGTGCAGAGGCCTAGAAATTTTTGGGGGGCTGAGACACAAGACATTGAGACAGGTGCAGAAGTTGCGCCCCTGGCGATAAATTCGGGTTACTGCCCCTGAATGAAGTGCCATGTACGAGGTGCTCTTCCTTTAATTAAAGGGAAGGGCCCAAGCTGCATACTCTGCATAATAGGAACCCACCTACCCGGACCACTGGGGAGCGGGGGTGCCGCGTGATCAACAGAGTGCCGGGCTGAGCCATCGCGGCACCGACCTCGTGACCAAAGTGACACCAGAGCGTGAAGCGAAACGGGAGTTGTTTTTTCAGCAGCAGTCGGCCACCTCCCCTTTAAATTTCTGCCCCAGAAGCATCCGACCGCCCGGTGCATGTCCCCTGAAGCTGTCACTGTTAGCGCCCAGCGCAGCTTCAGGGAGCGAGTCCCAATTTAGGGTCTGGCGCGCTAACGGGGTGATGTGCATGGTGATGATGTCATGATCTCCGGGCGCAGGAGACCTGGGCGCAACTCTGCAGCGCTGCCAAATTTAGCGGGAGTCGTTAGCGGAGGCGCACCAGGTCACAAAGTCTTTTGCGCTCAATTTCTCCCCCTCTTTCTCGCTCTAGTTCCACAGAGAACATAGTGTGAGGTAGATTTTGCAAATTAACACTTGAGTCAATACATTTGCGCTTCGGCTGATGGTTATTTTTCATATATATTAATTTGCGTTCAATTGCTTAGCAATCAATGGTATTACGTGGCAATGGCTAACATTGGCAGTGTAACTGCGATGATATTGAACTGTGCTTGCAAGATTCGTGCAAGTATTTTGCCTTAAGTGCTCAATTTAGCATTAATTTGCACCGAGCGGAGATGCAGCCCTCAGCAAAACAGAACAGAACAGGATGAAATGATCTAGGTAAACAGTGATTGCATAATGCATGTGCTGGAACTGTGTTTTGTAAGTTACATGACATGAAATATTGTGACAGTTAGGGATCGTTGAAATTGTTTTTTGTTATAGCAAAATTGCTTGTTTTCTTTAAAGGTTGTGGATTGCTAAATTCTTTTGGAATTTGTCCAAATCCACCTGAAAGGTCCCTTTTTGTTTCCTTACTCATAATTGGACCCAGATACCCACATGTGCCACCTCCGTGATGTTAGCACATAAACCTGAGGCCAATCTCCTGCATAAAACAAACGGAGGCCGTGCAGAGTTCATGGAATGGAAGGCAATTGAATTTCAACAGCATCTTTCACAAGCTCAGGGCGTTGTAAAGTACGTTAAAAAAATGTGTTCATGGGATGTGAGCGTCGCTGGCAAGGCCAGCATTTATTACCCATCCCAAAATGCCCTTCAGAAGATGGTGGCGAGCCACCTTCCTGAACAGCAGAGGGCAGTTGAGAGTCAACTGCCAATGAAGCACTTTGTAGTCACTGTTGTAACGTGGGAAACGCAGCTGCCAATTTGCGCACAGCTACCCAGGACACAGCAAGCTCCCATAAACAGCAATGCGATAACGATCAGATAATCTGTTTTTTGGTGATGTTGGTTGAGGGATAAATAATGGCCAGGACAACGGGGAGAATTCCCCCTGCTCGTCTTCAAGTAAATGCCCTACACCTGAGAGAGCAGACGGAGCCTCGGTTTAACTTCTCATCTGAAAGACGGCACCTCCGACAGGGCTATATTCCCTCAGCACTGCACTGGGTGTGTCAGCCTAGATTATGCGCTCAGATCTCTGGAGTGGTGCTGGAACTCACAACCTTCGGACTCATTGTCGAGAGTGCCATTTCAATTTGCTGCAAGTTATCAAATTGGAGCTCAGAGAAGGAAGGGAGAGCAGGAACAGAATAAAATGCATTTGTTTCTGCACAGATAAAAGGGTTTCTCCCAGATGGTGCAGATTTACTATTTAAAATCCTAATTTGAGAAAAATTGCACACATTTTTGCATATAAAACTCACTACGAGAGAAATTCGGTCGCGCCTCAGTTGGGGCGATGTCACAGGCGGAGCAGTAAATTTGGCGCGGGCAAATGGTTTGCATCTGCCAGCGCAAAATTCATCAGCTGGACTCGGAGTGTGGAGCGGGGTACTAGGGGAAACGTTGCACGCTTTTAGGGTGCTAGGTTGGCTGAGCAAGGGAAAATCCTGAGCTAAACAGTCGGCCTCAGAGTTCCATAACAGAGGCTTGGGGGGGCAGAGGGGCATATTAAAAAACCTGAAAATACCCACCAGAAACATTTCCAATACTTAGCTCATGCCACCACAACACAGATCGCAAACTCCCCCCAAAAAAACACAATCACACTTACCTGAAGTCGGCATTACTCACCTCATTGCGGCCACTACAGCTCTCTTTTTCCCATTTGATATTATTTCATTTTTGGATGCTTAAAATTATACTTGAAAAATACCTGAAAAGGCCTGGGGTTTTCCAATTGGCAATGCAAAATTATTTTTTATCATTCTTAATCACAGCCATTGACTTCCATTAACTTAAGGTGGTAACACTTTGCCTCTGAGTGAGAAGGTTGTGGTTTTAAGTCCCTCTCCAGAGGTCGAAGCACAAAATCCAGGCTGGCATTCCATTGCAGTGCTAAGGGAGTGCTGCACTGTTGGAGGTGCTGTCGTTCAGATGGACATAAAAGATCTCATGATATTATTGGAAGAAGAGCAGGGAAGTTCTCCCGGTGTCCTGGAACTACATTTATCTGGTCGTTTATCGCACTGCTGTTTGTGGAAACGTGCTGTAATAAAATTAGCTGCCGTGATTCCTTAAATTACAACAGTGACTACATTTCAAATGTGCTTCATTGGTTGTAAAATTGCTCTGGGACGTCCTGAGATCGTGAAAGGTGTGATAGAAATGCAAGTCTTTTGTAAGCTCAGTAGAATAAGATCTAGCAAACGCATTCAGACGATAAGGAAGAAGTTGTGCCTGATGGTGTTGAGTGTAATCTGGATTAATTGCATAAATTTTAATTTTGTTGCCGAGAGATAAGTTTCAATTGCGTGGCATTCTATGCAATCCAACACTCAGTTTGTAAGGTGTGGATCTATGACAATGAAAGCTGGCAGCTTAGAGGATGGAGGTGTAGGCCCGGAGTTTCCAATTGTGGAAAGATTGTGGAATTTTAAGCGCAAAATTACGTTTCTGCGAACTTTTGCACTAGTTTATAAAAACATTGCGCTAGAAGCAGGCCCCGCCCACAAAACTGGTCACGCTCCCAGCGTGAATTAATCACCATTGGGACTTTCCGCTACTTGAGCTCGTTTGCGGGCCTTCTAGGAAGCTCCTAAAATTGAACTGGATCTTTTGGGCACAAGGGCAAGATAGGTGCGTTTTGAAAGGTTTCGAATGAATTTTTTCTTTCAATTGAATGCTGTACCCCAATATAAACAGTTCTGTATATTTGAAAAAAAATCTTTTGCAGTCATTTAAGATCGGGTTACTCACAGATGTGGATTGACAGTGTGATTAACAATGCTTATTTTTTGTGTTAAACCCATTTTCAGCTGGATTAATGAAACTGCACCAAGTTACCACTCTTAAATATAAGACCAAATCATAAGAACATAAGAAATAGAAGCAGGAATAGGGTCTTCGGCCCCTCGAGCCTGCTCCACCATTCAATAAGATCATGGCTGATCTTCCACCTCAACTCCACTTTCCCGCCCAATCCCCATATCCCTTGATTCCCTTAATATCCAAAAACCTATCGCTCTCTTTCTTGCATATACTCAATGAATGAGCCTAAACAGCTCTCTGGGGTAGAGAATTCCAAAGATTCACCACCTTCTGAGTGAAGAAATTTCTCCTCATCTCAGTCCTAAATGGCCGACCCCTTATTCTGAGACTGTGACCGCTGGTTCTAGACTCCCCAGCCAGGGGTATGATCTATGTTTCAATGAGATCACCTCTCATTCTTCTAAACTCTAGAGAATATAGGCCCAGTCTGCTCAATCTCGCCTCATAGGTCAATCCCCCCATTCCAGGAAACAGTCTGGAGAACCTTCATTGCACTCCCTCAATGGCAAGTATATTGTTTCTTAGGTAAGGAGACCAAAATTGTGCACAATACTCCAGGTGCAGTCTCACCAGGATCTTGTATAGTTGCAGTATAACCGAAAATATATCATGGAATAATTTTTAAAGTGCTAATTTAAAAAAAAATTACTGTCTAGAACGTTGCTCGATTGCGCTGGTTGAGGGCACCCTGTAGTATCAAATGGTAAATTGGAGAGTAGGGCTGGTTCTTGAGCTGGATCTAGACGAGGCGATTTGCATTGTTGCTGACCTGTACTTTAGTAATCACAACTGTTGCACGCTGAGATTGACACAAACAACAAATGTCTCAGTCTATCGAGAGACTTGTGGTATGTTCCAACAGAGCACTAATTATGGCTGGGCTACAAACATATTTTCCGCTGCTCCAGCATAGGTTGCTACCCTTGTTAAAGAAAGACTTGCATTTCTATAGCACCTTTCATGACCACCGGATGTCCCAAAGCACTTTACAGCCAATTAAATACTTTTTGAAGTGTTGTAATGTGGGGAACACAGGAGCCAACTTGCACACAGCAAGCTCCCACATCAGTACTGTGGTAATGACCAGATAATCTATTTTAGTGATGTTGATTGAGGGATAAATATTGGCCAGGACACTGGGGATAACTCCCCTGCTCTTCTTTGAAATAGTGCCATGGGATCTTTTACGTCCACCTGAGAGAGCAGACATCTCATCTGAAAGACGGCACCTCCGACAGTGCAGCGCTCCCTCAGCATGCACTAGAGTGTCAGCCAAGATTTTTTTGCTCAAGTCTCTGGAGTGGGGCTTGAACTCACAACCTTCTGACTCAGAGGTGAGAGTGCTACCTACTGAACCACTGCTGGTGCACAATTTATATCTGCAACATATATCCAAAGCTTTGTTTATATTCCAGGAGTTAGGGCACAATAGAGAATGGAATCATAAAGCTTAAACAGTAAGGGGGAGAAATTCGGTCGCGCCTCTTTTGGGGTGCTAATCCAGGCTGAGCGGTAATTTTAATGCCTTGAAAAAGTTTGCGCCCTCCGACCAGAAATTCGTCCGAATTGGTCGAAGAATTGACAGGGGCGCTATATCAGCCGTTGTACACCAGAGCTAGGGGGGAAATAACGAAAGTTTGGTCGGTAAATCTGACCATGCGCTGAACTCTGAATTGGATCCCGGGAAAAGTCGAATCTTAAAGGTGCAGCATAGTAATGTACCCATTAAAGTTTTGAAAATCACTTGTTTTCAACCTGTACTGTTATGTCTGTCTGCTGCTGCAAACTGGGAGACTCACGCACCGCGCTGTGTGTAAACTTTGCCCTGACTGTGACCTCAGAGGGAAGCGCTTCCTCAGCCCTTTAAGTAGCCACCAGTTATCAACTCTGCAAGCCTGTACCCACTATTTTCCAAGACGTTGTTATTGGCGGGCGCTAAATGAGGTGGCCGCACCGAATTTACCGACCAGGGCGCAAACATGCACGTTGCACCAGGAATACATCAGGATCAAAGTGATCGTCAGCAGCTGGGCGCTACTGGTTTGAGCCCCCGGTCAGCCTCTGATGAATTTTCGGTCGGGGCGTAAATGCTGCGCTCCCGGTCGGTAATCTCTGACCCTCCCATTAACACCCCCTCTGGCCACTAACTGAGGTGTTAGACAAGCGAAAATCCAGCCCTAAATGCTGTAAATATTAAAAATGAAAAGGGTTTGAAAAGAGAACACAACAAAAGGGAAGTGGGGGGCTGGGGAGAACAGAGAAAATAAAAGCAGACACACAAGAGGAGAAGTATGCCTATATTGACCGGTAAAATGCTTAATAGGAAGACAGAAGAGTGTTAAATGGCTGAAGTGATTCTCAGAGATGAGGGAGCTACCAACTGAGCCATGTGATAAGTGAGGCTATTGAGGGACATGGATGAAAGGCTGGTGAATAGAGTTGAGGTACAGATCAGCCATCATCATCATCATCATCATAGGCAGTCCCTCAGAATCGAGGAAGACTTGCTTCCACTCTTAGCATGAGTTCTTAGGTGGCTGTACTGTCCAATACCACAATCTCTGTCACAGGTGGGACAGATTGTTGTTGAGGGAAAGGGTGGGCAGGGAGCCTGATTTGCCGCACGCTCCTTCCACTGCCTGCGCTTGATTTCTGCATGCTCTCGGCGACGATACTCGAGGTGCTCAGCGCCCTCCCGGATGCACTTCCTCCACTTAGGGCGGTCTTTGGCCAGGGACTCCCAGGTGTCGGTGGGGATGTCGCACTTTATCAAGGCGGCATTGAGGGTGTCCTTGTAACGCTTCGTCTGCCCGCCTTTGACTCGTTTGCTGCGGACGAGTTCCGAGTAGAGCGCTTGCTTTGGGAGTCTCGTGTCTGGCATGCGAACTATGTGGCCTGCCCAGCTGAGCTGATCAAGTGTGGTCAGTGGTTCAATGCTGGGGATGTTGGCCTGGACCAGGACGCTAATGTTTGTGTGTCTGTCCTCATAGGGGATTTGCAGGATCTTGCGGAGACATCGCTGGTGGTATTTCTCCAGCGACTTGAGGTGTCTACTGTACATGGTCCACGTTTCTGAGCCATACAGGAGGGTGGGTATTACTACGACCCTGTAGATCATGAGCTTGGTGACAGTTTTGAGGGACTGATCTTCAAACACTCTTTTCCTCAGGCGGCCGAAGGCTGCACTGGCGCACTGGAGGCGGTGTTGGATCTGATCATCAATACCTGCTCTTGTTGATAGGAGGCTCCCAAGATAGGGGATGTGTTGAACATTGTCCAGGGCCACGCCGTGGATCTTGATGTTCGGGGGGCAGTGCTGTGCGGCGACGACAGGCTGGTGGAGGACCTTTGTCTTACTAATGTTTAGCGTAAGGCCCATGTTTTCATACGCCTCGACTATGTCCTGGAGTTCAGCCTCTGTGTGTGTACAGAGGCAGGCGTTGTCTGCGTACTGTTGCTCGACGACAGAGGTTGGATTGGTCTTGGACCTGGCCAGGAGACGGCGAAGGTTGAACAGCTTCCCACTGGTTCTGTAGTTTAGTTCCACTCCAGCAGGGAGCTTATCAACTGTGAGGTGGAGCATGGCAGCGAGGAAGATTGAGAAGATTGGGGCGATGATGCAGCCCTGTTTGACCCCGGTCCGGACATGAATTGAGTCTGTGATGGATCCGTTGGTAAGGATCATGGCTTGCATGTTGTCGTGGAGCAGGCGGAATATGGTGACATACTTTTGGGAGCATCCGAAACGGAGGAGGATGCTTCATAGACCCTCACAGTTGACAGTGTCAAAGGCCTTTGTAAGGTCGAAGAAGGCCGTGTATAAGGGCTGGCGCTGTTTCCTGCATTTTTCCTGCAGCTGTCGCCCTGCAAAAATCATGTCTGTTATGCCCCGGTGGGGACGAAATCCGCACTGCGACTCCGGGAGGAGCTCCTCAGACACGGGGAGAAGACGGTTGAGGAGGACTCTAGCGACGACTTTCCAGTGATTGATAGCAGGGAGATTCCTCTGTAGTTGCCGCAGTCGGACTTGTCCCCTTTTTTAAAGATGGTCACGATCACTGCATCTCTAAGATCTCCCGGCATGCTCTCCTCCCTCCAGATGAGAGAGCTGAGGTCATGTATTCGCGCCATATTTCAGTGCCTCAGCAGGGATTCCATCCGCTCCCGTAGCCTGTTTTTTAGCTGTCTTATAGCCTTTTCTACCTCATGCAGTGTTGGGATCTCACTGAGATGGTGGCAGGTAGCATGCTGCGGAATGCTATTGAGAACCCTCGAGTCAAAGGCAGAGTCTCGGTTGAGGAGATCTTCAAAGTGTTCTTTCCAGCTGGCCCTGACTGCCTCGGTGTCCTTGATGAGTGTTTCCCTGTTCTTGGCCAGGAGTGGGGTGGGGCCTTGGAAGTTGGTCCGTACGTGGCCTTGACTGCAGTGAAGAATCCTCACACATCGTGGCTGTCGGCTAATTGCTGTATCTCCTGTGCTTTCTCCATCCACCACCTGTTCTTTAGGTCCCGGGTTTTTTGTTGGACCTGAGCCTTGAGCCGTCTGTAATGCTGCTTTGCTGCTCCTGAGTTGGGTTGCTGTTTAAGGCTCAGAAATGCCCTGCGCTTTCAGTCTATTAGTTCTTGAATCTCCTGATCATTCTCATCAAACCAGTCCTGGTGTTTCCTTGTTGAGTGACAAAGCATCTCCTTGCAGACACTGGTTATGGAGGCCTGGAGGGCAGACCAAGCACTGTGGGCCTTCTGCATCTCGGGGTCATCAAGGCATGCCAGGTTAGCTGTGAGGCACTGACTGTAAAGGGCTCTCTTAGCTAGGTCCTTAACTGCCCCGGCATTGACTTTTTTGCGACACTGCTTCTGCTGCCCCCTTCGCTTTGGAGCTATGTTGATGTCAATGATGGATCGGATTAGTTGGTGGTCCGTCCAGCAGTCGTCAACTCCTGTCATGGCGCAGGTGATGCGCACATCCTTGCGATCCCTGGCTCGGATGATGACATAGTCGAGCAGGTGCCAGTGCTTGGAGCGAGGGTGTTGCCACGATGCCTTGTATTTGTCCCTCTGGCGGAACAAGGTGTTGGTGATGAGGAGTTCATGTTCTAGACATTTTGTCAGGAGTAGGGTACCGCTGGAGTTGGCTTTCCCTACCCCCCTCACGCCTCCCCAGAGGCCTCTGTTTCCCTGCTGACCCTGGCGTTGAAATCGACGAGGAGGATCAGTTTGTCGTCCGCGGGGACGCAGGTCAGGGATTTTTCGAGGTTGGAGTAAAAACCCTCATTGGCCTCATCAATTGCATCAAGTGTTGGGGCGTACGCACTGATAACTGTGGTGCAATGGTTTCGGGATAGGGTGAGTCAAAGTGTCATGAGGCATTCGTTAGTCCCGCTTCCAGTGTAAATCGATCTTTTTATCCGTATTCCACCGTATCATTGCATTCCTTCTGCACGCACAGATGATACACAGATAAGCAAGTAGGTTTTAGTAATGAGAATGTTTTGTGCCATCCTTTATATTTAAATATGTGCCAAGGAGCAGTCCCAGAAGAATGAAAAATATTAATAGTTGTCGGCAAAAAAAACAGTTCATGAGAAAATTGTGCATTGTAAGTTAATTGAAAATTCCAAGCTCCAAGCAATGTAAGTTCAATACGCAGAACACTTCTGTTGTATATAATTCTGAGCATGAATGCTTTTCCATCAGAACATGTTTGAAGTGGGAACAGGTTTGAGAGTACAGATTTTTTTTCCCTCCTTCCACGGTCATAGCCAGAATCTTATTTTGAAAAGAAGAAAGAAAGACTTGCATTTATATCATCATCATAGGCAGTCCCTCAGGATCGAGGAAGACTTGCTTCCACTTTTAACATAAGTTCTCAGGTGACTGAACAGTCCAACACGAGAACTACAGTCCCTGTCACAGGTGGGGCAGATAGTTGTTGAGGGAAAGAGTGGTTGGGGAGTCTGGTCCTTCCGCTACCTGCGCTTGATTTCTGCACGCTCTCTGCGACGAGACTCGAGGTGCTCAGCGCCCTCCCGGATGCACTTCCTCCACTTAGGGCGGTCTTTTGCCAGGGACTCCCAGGTGTCGGTGGGGATATTGCACTTTATCAGGGGGGCTTTGAGGGTGTCCTTGTAATGTTACCACTGCCCACCTTTGGCTCGTTTGCCGTGAAGGAGTTCCGAATAGAACATTTGCTTTGGGAGTCTCTTGTCTAGCATGCAGACAATGTGGCCTGCCCAGCGGAGCTGATCAAGTGTGGTCAGTGCTTCAATGCTGGGGATGTTGGCCTGGTCGAGGACGCTAATGTTGGTGCATCTGTCCTCCCAGGAGCTTTGTAGGATCTTGTGGAGACATCGTTGGTGGTATTTCGCCAGCGACTCTCCTCTCCCGCATTTATATAGCACCTTTCATGACCACTGGACGTCCCAAATCGCTTTACAGCCAATGAGGTACTTTTGAAATGTAGTCACTGTTGCATTATAATAAACGCGGAAGCCTATTTGCGCACAGCAAGCTCCCACAAACAGCATTGACCAGATAATCTGCTTTCGTGATATTGGTTGTGGGATAAATATTGGCCAGGAGACAAGGGATAACTCCCCTGCTCTTCTTTGAAATAGCGCCATGGGATGTTTTACTTCCACCCGAGAGAGCAGATGCTCGGGTGGACATCTCAACCGAAAAACGGCACCTCCGACAGTGTGGCACTCCCTCAGCAATGCACTGGGAGTGTCAGCCTAGATTTTTGTGCTCAAGTCCCTGGAGTGGGACTTGAACCCACAACCTTCTGACTCAAAGGCGAGAATGCTGCCCACTGAGAGACCATTAGTGGGCTTTTATCACCACATGGACAGCTGCCTGGAATAAGGCAGAATTCTGTGCTGCACAACTAAAACATGTTTTATGAAGCTCCTAAGATGATTCCCCTCCTGACATGCCATTGCTTCGTCATTCCAGCAAGGAACAGCTGGAACGCTGACATCACCTGGTGACAGAATGTGCTAAAGCTTTGCTCAGGGCACCACCCCTCAGGAAGGATATACAGGTTCGACCTCCCGAATCCGGCAACCTCGGGACCGAGGCCGAGCCAGTTTTCGTGTTTTTCCGGACTTCGGAACATCTTTCTGATGTCACGAATCCGGAAACACCCGAGCCCAGGTTTGGGTATTTCCAGATTTCAGAACATCATAAATGGCGGGGGGTGGGTGGGTGCTCGCTGAGGAGCTGTTCGGGTTGCCGGCCCCGTCAATGAGGGCGTTGGGTGGGGCCAAGCTGTCGAGGAAATGTTTGGGCGGGGCCCCGCCGCCGTGGAGGAGTTCCTTGTCTGGCCCGAGGTAGGTGGGGTCAGGCAAGGAACCGAGGTAAAGGGGAGGGAGGGGGACCGGAGCAAAGTCGGGGCGGGGCGAGGTCAGTTCGCCGAGGTGGGGGAGTCTGGATATTAGAACATTTTCCGGTTTCTGGAACATTCTGGATTCCGGACCTCCGGATTTTGGAGGTCGAACTTGTGTTGACCTTGGAGTGGGCGCAGCTCAGGTTCACCAGAATGGTACTGGGGCCTAGAGGGTTAAATTACGAGTGCAGGTTGGATAGACTAGGCTTGTATTCCCTCGAGTACAGAAGATTAAGCAGTGATCTGATTGAAGTGTTTAATATGGTTCAAGGAGTTGACAGGGTAGATAGAGTGAAACTATTTTTTCTAGTGGGGGAACTCCAGAACAAGGGGGCGTCACCTTAAAATTAGAGCCAGGCAGTTCAGGGGTGATGTCAGGAAGCACTTCTTCACACAAAGGGTAGTGGGAATCTGGAACACTGTCCCCAAAAAAGCTGTTGAGGCTGGGGGTCAGTTGAAATTTCAAAACTGAGATTGAGGGATTTTTGTTGGGTAAGGGTATTAAGGGTTACGGAAACAAGGAAGGTAAATTGGTATAGATACAGATCAGCCATGATCTAATTAAATGGCGGAACAGGCTCAAGAGGCTGAATGGCCTACTCGAGTTCCTATGTTGCTGAAGACCTTTTGAAATGATAGCTATATGATAAGAGCGAAAGGCTAATTTGCTGAATACACAGGCCCATATTTTGCGGCTCCTATGAGGTGCGCAAGTTCCGGGTTTTCGCGCAAAGCGCACGCGTGGAAACCTGGAACTTGCGATCTGTCAAGAATCTTCTTGACGGATCCAACACATTCCCGGGAAAAGGGCCTCTGTGGGCGGAGGCCAACTTCAGCCCAGCGAATGGCCGTGAAACTCTGACCAGCCATAAGGCCCTTTTTACCAGCGTAAGAGTTTAAATGAATACAAAAATATATTTTTTTCAACCATTTAAACATTAAAAAAACCTGTTCAATAAATTAAGGTTATTTTTTAGCCTCTTTAAAATATTTAAATTTATTTTTCAAAAAAATTAATTTTTTGTTTTAAGTGTTGAAGTAAGTGGCATTTTAATTCATTTTAAATATGTCATTTTTAAAATGTATTTGGTGTGTAGATGTATTTTTGGTGGTTTTCCCTTTTGTGCTTATGGGGTTTTTGTACATACGGGATCCCCATAAGCATGAATGAGGATCCCCTTCTTTCATTGGTTGGGCCGGCCCACATGATCCCGGGGGCGTTCGTGAATCACCTGCGTCCCTGAGTTACGTGGGCCTCTTCCCCCAGGTACCCGGAGCGCCCCAGGACGACGAGTCTCTGTACCTCCCGGACCATCAGGTACGCAGGCATTTTATTTGCGGATCGGAGGCATTTCCTCACGGGAAGACTTCGGCCACAAATTCAGAGGCAATAAATGTCAATGGTGAGGGCGCATCGTTTAAAAGGGAATGGGATTAAGTGTTGAAAAGCATATAAAGAGAGCAGCCAATGGGATTGAAGTCCTTTGGTGATGAACTTGCAGCAAGGGCACATGGGGCAGAGTGGCCTCAGTTTTGTGCAGTATTTTCTTTGATTATATGAATACATGAAATTAAATTATGTTGTTAGAGCAGGGACCCAGCTCCAACACTGTCATATCATTTAAGTATAAAATAATTTATCTTTATACTAAATAACCACTGCATCATCCTTTTAGAATGCAAACAATTTGTTATTACAAAATATCTTTTTTTTTGCATTTCCTGCTTCTGTTTGCAACTACTGATAATGTGAGTTAATGCATTTGGGGAGGCCTATCATCATAGGTGGTCCCTCGAACGAGGATGACTTGCTTCCATGAGTTCACAGATGTTTCAATGAAGGACCCGATGTTCCAGTCCTGAACTCCAATTGAGGGAGTGGAAGATGCCTGTGCGTGGATTTTTTTAACATATGGTGACCATTGCACATCAGTCACCACACGGGCTTGACAGAATTAGGCCTTTGTCCAGTGGCAAGTGTTAACCAGGACAACTGGAGACCTGCTCTGCTGCACAGACCTAGTGCGCACACGTATCGCAGTGTGGGCTGTCCCGTGCTTCCCCTGGGCCCTCGGCTCTTCTGGGCCCTGTACCCTCATTTGCCGTACCTCAGCCATAATCTCTCGCAGCTCCTCCGCCACAAATGTTCACAGCATCTGCGCCAAGATCGCCGCCGCTCCTCCGCCAAACATTTGCCTCACCTCCGCCGCGATTTCACACTGCTCCTCCACCACAAAAAGAATCAGAGTACGTCCGCAACGATCTCTCACCACTCCTACGCCACGATCTCTTGCCGCACCTATGCCACAAACTCTTGTTACTCATCCGCCCCGACCCCCTCCCACTGCTCTGTACCTGGGCCTTGCCGATGTTCCTGTCCATGCTCCAAAATGGCTACCAGGGTTTTGATGACATCACCCAATCGCCCATCTCAAAAACGTTGCACACTTGGAGCAGCTCACGCCCGATGTACCAGGCCCGCCGCTCCAGCTCTTTTATAGCCCTATGGGAAGGCCTAACAAGATAAGAGGATACACAATAAATGGTAGGACACTGAGAAGTGTAGAGGAACAAAGGGACCTTGGAGTGCATGTCCACAGATCCCTGAAGATAGCAGGAGAGGTAGATAAGGTGGTTAAGAAGGCATATGGAATTCTTGCCTTTATTAGTCAAGGCGTAGAATACAAGAGCAAGGAGGTTATGCTTGAACTGTATAAAACACTAATTAGGCCACAGCTAGAGTACTGCGTGTAGCTCTATCACCACATTACAGGAAAGATCTGATTGCACTAGAGAGAGTACAGAGGAGATTTACAGAGATGTTGCCGGGACTGGAGAATTTTGGCTATGAGGAAAGATTAGATAGGCTGGGGTTGCTTTCTTGAGGGGAGACTTTATTGAGGTGTATAAAATTATGAGGGGCCTAGATAGAGTGGATAGCAAGGACCTATTTCCTTTAGCAAGGGTCAACAACCAGGGGGCATAGATTTAAAGTACTTGGAGGGAGGTTTAGAGGGTATTTGAGGAGAACTTTTTTCACCAAGAGTGTGGTGGGGGTCTGGAACTCACTGCCTGAAAGGGTGGTAAAGGCAGAAACTCTTGAATGTGCACCTGAAGTGCTGTTACTACAGGTCTATGGATCAATAGTTGGCAAGTTGTATTGGGCTGCATAACTCTTTGTTGGCCGACACAGACATGATATGCCGAATGGCCTCCTTCTGTGCCATGAATTTCTATGATTCTATGATTCATTGAATGTTAGAGCAACTGAACACATTGGGGGAGAAATTGGTTCCTTTGTGCCTCCCGTTATCTACTCTGGGGGACGGTGACGGGGCACTAAGGGGTTACCGACCAGGCGCGGCAAAATCACCGACACCCATGAACTTCCCTGGCGGGTTAGGGCTGGCACTAACACTTACTGCCTCACTATCCTGCGGCCCGGAGATCGTGACGTTATCCGGTGCGCAGCGCCCCGTTTCCGCCCCAGATGCGATATTCGCTTCCGCCCCCTGCAGCATTGCTGGGCGTCAACAATGGCAGCTGCAGGAGGTGTTGTCACCTCGGCCAGCCGCTTGGGGAGTGCTAATTAAAGGCCGTGGTGGTCAGGCTGGGTAAAATGTATTTATGTCTGCAATGTGTTGCGTTTTGATTTCTTTGGAACCATGACTGCTCAGGCCTGCACTCTCTCGGAGTGCCTGGGGCTGCTCTATGTGTATTGAAGGTGCCATCGATGTTCATTCTCAGCCTTAGCCTTCAATGCCCGCAGCATTGGCCCTTCACTGTAAGTGAGGGAAGGTGCCTGTAAAACCAACAGCGCCGCATGGAACATTGCTCAGCGCTTTGCCGCTATCGCCCCTCTCATTCCTTTTCATCGTCATAGGCAGTCCCTCGGAATCAAGGAAGACTTGCTTCCACTCTTAAAATGAGTCTTTTGTTAAAGAAGTGGAAGATGCCTGTGCGTGTGTTCTTTTAACGTGGGGTGGCCGCTGCACACCGGCAACCACACGGGGTTAGCCGAGCAAGGTCTTGGTCCAGTGGCAAGGGGGGTCCAAGGCGACTGGAGACCAGGCACTGCTGTATGAGCCTAGTTACCTACGACGAAATGTTGGCCGCAAGCTCGGCGCTGGGTAGTGCACTTGATGGTAGGTGGCCCGAGGCTCGGCTGGGGGCAGGCATTGGGAGGGTCAGTGGCCCACTGGGGTTCAGAGCACTCTAAGGGAAGTGGTAGCGCTTGATTTAACGCTCCACTTTCCTCTTGGAGCGCTGAAGGCGGAAATTCCCGTCGAAATTAATTGCGTAGTGCCCGGTGATATTTTTGTGCTCCCACAAAATTTATCGCCCCAAATGGGGCGCCACGCAACTTCTAGCCCTGTATTTTGTTCTGGACAAATACTGCATTCATTTAGCAGTTCTTTGTGTGACACTGTTTACTGCAGACACAATTATGTAGAACAAATAATGTTTGCATGAAATGTTATCTGGATATTGCAGACCATGAACGATGGTTGTCTGTCACTGGAAAGGGACAAAGAATATTTGTGGTTTTATCGCAGCTACATTCCACAGCAATGCAATGGTGGCTTTGTGAAATTTAATCGGGGAAATGACACGATTCAGTGTCAGGTACATCGTTGCACCGTCTATTGCTCAGGGCAACTAATGGAGAGCCAGACATTTTTGAATGAATGTGGTGTCGAAGCTGAGTCTTTACCCATAAGTCTCGCGAACCGAGTCGGAAATATACATTTTTCATATCAGTTTATCAGTACTTTATTCTGTTTAATTAATCAGTGAACACAATTCTAATTCCTAAGGAGCATAGAATATAATCCGAATGGCCAATAACGCTATACTCGGAGGTAAAGTTGGCGATATTACTGGAACAGGGCTTACTGGGGCAGATAATAAAACGTCCCAAGGCGCTTCACAGGCAAACTTTGATATGGAGCCGCATAGTGACCAAAAGCTTGCTCAAAGAGGTAGGTCTCAAAGGAGGGAATTCCAGAGCTTAGGACTCCGGCAACTGAAGGCATGGCCACCAATTGTAGAGCGATCAAAATGGGGGGAGGGTTTTGCTCAAGAGGCCAGAATTGGAGGAGCGCAGAGATCTCGGGTTGTGGGGGTTGGAGGAGGTTGCAGAGATCGGGAGGGGACGAGGGCCATGGAGGGATTTGAAAGCAAGGATGAGAATTTTAAGAGCAAGGTGCTGTCAGAGCGGGAGCCAATGTAGGTCAGCGAGCACAGGGACTGATGATTTTAATTTCCGTTGAAATCAATCAGGGCAGCTAGAACTGAACGCCTTCCTAGCTGTGGCCATGTGACGTCCCTCTATTTTAACAGGGCCATTAGCCCAGTTATTTGGGAGTGGGTTAATTCCTGTGGAGTGTCGTATAAACCGCATCGAGCCTCCACCAGCTGATATCACCAGAAATAACTTCTTCCCTAAAATAAAAAGAGCAAATGCTGAAAACACTCAGCAGATGAGACATGTGCGTCTGCGGAGCGAGGAGTGGTGTTATCATTTCAGATCAATGACCTCTCCTCAGAATGAAAGCTCATCGACCTGAACCGTTAGCTCTATTTCTCGCTCCACAGATGCTCGGCCACGCCTGATGAGCGTTTTCAGCATTTGCTTCTTTAAATTCAGACTTCCAGCATCCACAGCGTTTCGCTTATGTTTTAGTGATGACTTTCGACCCTCATGGTTTAAGAACATACATGCAGGTACGGTAGGTGACATTCATTCTCGCCTGTGTTTCAAAAGTATATTTGAATTAAATAGTGACGAATTTAGGGGGCATACATAATGCCAGCTGCAATTTGAGCAGCTCAAAGTCTCCCAACAATAAATTTTACAGTTCATATTTGTTGTCATGCCATGCATGCTTACTAACCCAATTATACACAAATGAGCAAAGCATTTTCGTTTTCTGTATGTTGCAGCTCATTGGAGACAACATGTTTCGCACAAGAACTTGTCCATAATCAGTTTATTTTTAAATAAAATTAGGTCATTAGCAAGTCTTCTTTTCAATCAAATTGCTTGGAAATGTCAGGTTCTATGTGGCTGTGATTTATAGTGGTGTGTTTATGTATTTGCTAATGATGAGAGTCAGGGTTGTGAAGTTTTTAACCAGAACTTTGTTATTCCAGGTTATGCCGGCTAACAGGCCCTCTGTGCATAATCATTAAGCACAAGTTGTTCAACTAGGAATCCACAAGCCCCATGCTGACCTTTCTCAACGTTAATCTTCACAGCGTTTATGTATCGTGCACCTTGCCATTTTTTTGGTTACAGTAAAACGTGAAGGATTTTAGTGCCATATATAACCACATTTAAAAAAAGTCTAGGACTCAAGATGGTTCCCCTAGTTTCTGCCTTGGCAATGATTTGATTTCTGTAACAGGCTCGTTTTTTTTTACTAACTCCCACTGTACACTGTATTTTTTTTTCCAATTTATCTTATCCCCAGATTTTTGCCTCTAATGAATAGCGGTGTGCACTAGCCGGCGTGTCAGTGCTGGTTTACTAATTGGACGACATGTGGTTTAAATGAGCATCTCGTGGGACTAAAGATGAATCCCGTCTCGTTAGCGTGTGCTGAATTGTGTGGCAGTGATGGGCCCACTGACCTCACCAACACACACACACACACAGGTTGGCAGGTTACGCAGAGGTCCAATGTGATTTTTTTTTTAACGGATTTGGATTTTTCAATATGTTGCTGTGCCGCAAAAAAATGTCTGATTTCATGAGTTATTGGCGGCGATCGCTGGCTTTAGCAAACCGCCGTCACACATTGATTCATGGTGCGTCCATACATTTTGTTTCACAGGAAGAGAGCTCTGCACCCCTTAAAAGCTCCGCGTGGTCCCTCACCATCGACAGTGGTTTCAAAGTGGTCAGAACTGTGTTGTGAATGGGTTAAACAAAGAGTACCTTTTAGCGCAAGGTAAACTCTGAATCTTAATGAAGCCTATATTCTTCTGATGAATAATTTATTATGCTAGGGTTACATCCCCTCATGCCTTTGCAATAAAATATTATTATTGATCCAAGCATTTTAAAAAGGTCCAGTAATCACGATGAGAAGGCTTTCTGGCTTGCCACGATTGTAAACTTCTGGGGTAATTTTCAGTCTCACATAAATCGTAACATTTAGGAAAGAGGAAAGATGCAAGATTTGATTTTTGTAAAAGAAAATTGCTAAACGTGTTTGAATCGGTTTGCAGATAAGACCTATTGTAAAGTAAAAATACTGCAAAATTTGTATCTGAGGAAAGTGATAAGGAACCTTTTTTAAAAAAAATATATATACTTGCCAATATTTTAAGAGCAACATTTTAAATGATTGCATCAGTTCTTTGATTCCAAAAAATAAAAGATATTTTAGCTTTCATTATATTTTTAAAATCTCATGCGGCACCTGCAAAATTATTTCTGTGTATTCCTGGTGCAAAGTAGAATCAGAGAATGTGCAGGATCATAGCTCATTGTTCTGGTATAAATAGAACCTTCAGTCTTGCGACGTGTTTGGTTTGGGATTTGAAAATCTCTGTGTTCTCAAAGTTTTGTGCCATCGACAATCAAACCTCAAAAAAAAACATATAATGAGTCGAGAGAAGCAAATTCTTTATTTTGTACTGACGCTCATCATTGAATCTAACTCCGAAGGAAGCAGCTCCCCATCTCCATCCTCGATCCATCCAAGGCTGTAATGAATGCATTAGAGAACCATTTGCTGCTGTTCGTTAAACGGGGCATGTTACATGTGGGAGCTCAGTCAGGGCACTATCTTCATAAGCTGTACTTCAACTTTATGCAAACTCTCTGTATACTTAAAAAAAATTATCATGAAATGTTCATCGAAAAAAAAATTAACTTTAATGTACCTGAAACTGATTTTTTGATGCTGTGTGTGATATATCAATAAAGAGGCTTGCTGCATTACATGCACTGAAACCGGGACTCTCTGCATCACTTCTTCTGACACACTTAGTTTATTTCGCCAGGATGACCTAATACTGCCACGTGGGCTTTGGATCTTCAAAAAAAAACCCGCCTGAGATTTTGTTAAAAAAGAACGTCAGGGCGAGAGAGCAACAAGAAGGTATATAATTAATTATTCAGGTGCCTGGCATGCGTAAGATGATAATACCTGAGTGTTCAGAGATGCTAGCAAATGGCAGAAATTGTGATGATGGTAGAGTTTACACATGTGTGCCTGCACATTGTACACTAGTCTGATGTTTTTCTGTAACTTGCCCAGTTGTGGCAAACTCAAAGATTTATCTAAGTATTTTTTTTATTCCTTCACGGGATGTGGGCATCGCTGGCAAGGCTGGCATTTATTGCCCATCCCTAATTGCCCCTTGAGAAGGTGGTGGTGAGCTGCCTTCTTGAACCACTGCAGTCCGTGTGTGAAGGTGCTCCCACAGTGCTGTTAGGGAGTTCCAAGATTTTGACCCAGCGACGAAGGAACGGCGATATATTTCCATGTCAGGATGGTGTGTGACTTGATGGGGAACTTGGAGGTGATGGTGTTCCCATGCGCCTGCTGCCCTTGCCCTTCTAGGTGGTAGAGGTCGCAGATTTGGGAGGTGCTGTCGAAGAAGCCTTGGTGAATTGCTGCAATGCATCTTGGAGATGGTACATACTGCAGCCACGGTGTGCCGGCGGTGGAGGGAGTGAATGTTGAAGGTGGTGGATGGGGTGCTGATCAAGTGGGCTGCTTTGTCCTAGATAGTGTCGAGCTTCTTGAGTGTTGTTGGAGCTGCACTCATCCAAGCAAGTGGAGAGTATTTCATAACACTCCTGATGAGTTTGTTGCTATCTGAGTATAAATGCGAGCTTTGTTTCAAAATTTAAGACTCACAAATTATACTTAAACATGTCCAGTAATCAGAGTTTTCAAAAGGCAGCGCTACCATGTGAGGTGATGTCATCTGTTCGCTAGCTATGGTGAAATTGTAAACATGCTCATTATAAAGAGGTTAATGATTATAATTATAGAATCGTAGAATATTACAGCACAGAAGGAGGCCATTTGGCCCATCGAGACTGCACCGAATGAACCAAATTAACTTTTCCAATTGGTATATTTTCAGTAAAATTGTTTGGTATATTAGCATTATATTCCTCTGTGATAAAAATGTAATACTCACAAATTATACTGAAACATGCCTAGTAATCAGAATTTTCAAAAGGCACCCAAGCCATGAAAGTTAAAATCACTTTTTTTTCTTCGCAAATAAAGCAGAATTTCAAAAAGAATTATTTAAATTGTACAGAAATTTGAAATCCTGAATAGATCTTAAGCTGCCATGCTCCAGAGATTGTGAAAATTAATTCAGTAGAAACTTCAACATAACATCGTTATTCTATAGGGCATTGACAAATGCCGTGTTCTTTGAATGGAGTACAACATTTTAAATTGTACAACCTGGCTTTTGCATGATATTATTGCATTGTATCATATCCAGGCGCAACAAATTCCCAACAAATCATATGGGCTCTGAAATGATGTCGTGGAATAATGGGCGTGAAGATTTAATACATTTGTCTCCAATTTCTCTCTCTGCTATTTTCGCGAAGACAGTTAACCCTATTCATCTTAAATGGCTTAACACCTCCGCTGAAATACTAAGACAGAGGAATTTCAGGCATACACATGAAAATCTGCACATTTCCTGCGTAACGTGAATGGTCGCATAATGGTTATGTTACTGGTCTAGTAATCCAGAGACTAATGATTCTGGGGACATGAGTTCAAATCCCACCATGGCAGATGGAGAATTTATATTCAGTTAATAAATAAATCTGGAATAAAAAAGCTAGTATTAGTAATGGTGACCATGTAACTACCGGATTGCCGTTAAAACCCATCGGGTTTACTACTGTCCTTTAAGGAAGGAAATCTGACGTCCTTACCCGGTCTGGATCTACATGTGACTCCAGAACCACCGCAATGTAGTTGACTCTTAACATGCCTCTGAAATGGCTTAATGAGACAGTTAAAGGACAATTAGGGATGGATAATAAATGCTGGCCTTGTCAGTGACGCCCACAAACCGGGAATTAATTTTTTTTTTAAATGAGAATTTCCTGTGAACTGTAAAAGATTGAACAAACTTGGGTGCAAGAGTGTCACGTATGTAATCAACCATGCTACAACCAAATTCCCTCAATCTTTTATGCCCGTCTACCAATCCCTTTCCGTGAATGTGCCGCGGCTCATTATAATGCCTGCACCCCCAGCCTAAAGAGTCATGCACGGGAATTTCTTGAAATTGCACTAGTTCTAAACGGGTGTAACATTACACCCGGAATATTGGGCGCAGCAGGAAACAAAAGCCCATATTCCAGTATTTTATTGCGATTTTTTTCAAAGTGATTGCTTTTACTTCCCCCCCTCACTGAGGCCTGCTGCCTATTTTCTGTTTCTTTGAATGCATTTTTATGGCATCAGAATGAATCACATTAAAAGCTGGAAAGCTTTGACGATTGCATGTTCTGAAACTTGCTGTGCCTAATGTGCGCGAATGATGCTTGGATGGCTGCAAACTTCAATGCTCCCCGCTGAAAGGCGGAATAAATGATGTGGATTCTTCAGCTCCCTCAGGCTCCAGTTGTTTACGTTGATTTCCAATGTCTTCACGCCGATTTCTACATTCCGACATTTGCTAATTAGGACGGCAGGAAATTTAGGAGTAAATTGACATCAGCTGAATGGCCGCACGGATGGGCGTAATTTCAGTCGAAACTTCCCGATTCTGCCCTCTAACTGTCCACCTTCAATACCACACCTTATATCACCTTATGTCAAATCTAACTCGCACCAAGTCCCACTCACCCACCATCATCATCATTGGCAGTCCCACGAAACGAGGATGACTTGCTTTCATGCCGAAAACGGATGAGTTCACAGGTGTTTCAATGATATTCCGGATCCCGATCTACATCCTGAAGGGCGGAAGATGCCTATGAGAGGATTTTTTTAACGTGTAGTGCCCATTGCACACCAGCCACCACATGGGCCCGACAGAGCTAGGTCTTGGTCCAGTGACAAGGATTAACCAAGACGACTGGAGACCAACTCTGCTGCATGAATCAAGTGCGCACACACATCGCAAAGTGGGCTGGCCCTGCTGCCTATCACCCATGTGCTCGCTGACATACATTGGCTCCCGGTCCGATTACGCCTCAATTTCAAAATTCTCATCGTTATGTTCATATCCCTCCATGGCCCTCGTCCCTCCCTATCACTGTACCATCCTCCAGCCCCACAATCCTCCGAGATCTCTGCATGCCTCCAATTCTGGCCTTTTGCGTATCTCTGATTTTAGTCGCTCCAACATTGGTGGCCGTGCCTTCAACTGCCTGGGCCCCAAGCTCTGGAATTTTTTCCCTAAACCTCTCCACCTCGCTACCTCTCTCTCCTGTAAGCCTCTGCTTAAAACTTACCTCATCTGTCCTAATGTGGTTTGCTGCCAATTTTTGTCTGATTATGCCCCTGTGACGCTCTTTGGGACATTTAACTACGTTAAAGGCGCTATATAAATGCACATTCTTCTTGTTGGTCAATTTGGCTTGAACTACTGCAGAATTAAAAAGGAGAAATTTCCTGCCAATCCTTTTTCCCTTTTTCTGCATAAGCAATACAATCACGTGTTCAACAGCGGGACCATATTCTCTGCACATAAAAGTTGAGATTGTGTGACGTGTATAAACGCTCAAGGGGGTCATTTTCACCATCACCATTTGATCCGTAAGCTGGAGGAGCAGATTGCCAGACCATCGAAGTACCCGCCCGATTTACGTTCAGTTGAAACTCACCACTTTGACTGAAGTTTCGGCCAACCCTCTTCCTGAAATCTCCAACAATGGCTCAACACCTGTCTCATTCCCATTCAGTCTCTGCAAAGTGACTTTATTCCACATTTAATGGAGCCATGTTACAACAGTGATTGCACTTCAAAAGTACTTCTTTGGTTTTAACAGGTTTTGGAACATCCCAAGGTCATGAGAGGAGCTGCATAAATACAAGTCTTTCTTTATGTAGGGGCAAGTGAAATGCTGCTGTCATGGAGTATTACAAAGATAAAGAACACAAGTCTGTTTTGGAGAAAAGAATCGTTTATTATTAAGTACTCGATTGAAGGAGAGACAGCTTCCATACGAGTTCAGTAACTCGATGACCCAATCCAGCCTTTCTCTCCAAACAATCTTGGGTTACTGTTTTTATACAGTCAAAATACATACAAAATCATGAAATCCCGCGTGGAGGCTTTCCATTTGTTGTTTCCCTGCCGCGTCACAAACTTTTCTACCTACTATAATTAATTGGTTAATACAGTTATATTGACAGCAAACTTTGTTACCTCCCCTGTGCGCCGTTTTTCTGATAAGTTGCATGCCACATCATTCTCAGGTCTGTGAACTCTTGTCCTCTTGGCCTAACTACTTTCAACCAGTTGAGATGTTTTTCAATTGTCTGTTTTTTCCCATAATCCCATGGGGTGGTAAATGTGACCTAGCCTTGGAGTGTATTTTTCCCAACTGTCTGGTTTATACTGTGATAAAATGATCTATCTTCCTGGGAGTTCTTTGACCTCAGCTATGACCCTTTCTAAGGAGAATTCATTTGCTTTGCTCTTTGTTCTAGCCTTGATAACAGCAAACCGATTAATGACTGCAGAGGTACCACAGCAGTCTGTTCTCAGAGTGTCGAGTTCAGCAACACATGTCTTTTCTGTCTTTACTGTGAACCTCGCTTATGGTTTTAACTTTACTTGATTAATTTCCCTCTGATTAATGTTCTTCTACACTACAGTCCCAATGGATCCAGTGGATTCGATGATATGATATCGACAGCGTTAATTTTCCACATTACAACAGTGACCACATTTCAAAAAGTACTTTATTGTCTGTAAAGCGCTTTGGGATGTCCGGTGGTCATGAAAGGCACCATCCAAATGCAAGTCTTTCTTTCTTTCACAAATAATAATGATAGATTTTACCTAACTTTTCTCAAATGTTGAATTGAAAAGCAGTGGGTTTGTACAGATGTATGTGTGCAGTGTATATTTGAATGGTGATTTCCATTGTTTTGCAAGATATCTTTTTCAGATGCACCACAAATGAGCATTGGGATCAGTGAGAAAAACCCATCTCCTTAATTCCTCATGCTTTTTGCTGCCAAATTCAGCTTGTTCACAACTGAAAATATGCAGCAGTCTGAACTCCTCCATTAAAGGCGCTGCATTGCATTTCAACCGTGACTGCACTTCAAAAGTACTTCATTGGCTGTAAAGGATCTTCTCCCTGTTCCGTCGTTCCCTTCTTGAGAATCAACAATATTCCGTCAATCAACCAACAAGCTTCTGTGCAGTTCCTCTTTCTTCTTTTCCCTAGGTGGAGTATAATGGATAAATGAAGAGAGAAAAATAGTTGCATTTATCTCCCTCAGAATTGCCTCCGTCACATGCATTGAATAAACTGAAGTAAATGGAATTGTAGTTAAGCAACCAAGCCATGTTGCGCACAGTAAGATCAAACAAAGAGGACGGAGATCAATGACCAGTGCATCTGTTTTTGTGCTCTTCTTGAGGGAAGGATTCTAGCCATCAAATGGGAGAACTCGCTGCTCTGTGTCAAATCGTACCATGGGATCCTTAACATCCATCTGAATCACAGGAACAAGCAGAAAGGAGGGCCATGGTTTAAAATTGCTTTTAAGGGACCATAACATCGACAAATCAGCATTTCCTCTGCAGATTCAAGCCGGATTATGAAGCAGCCCATGCCTGCATGCAGTCAGATGTGGACAACATCCAGGCTTGGGCTGATGAGTGGCAAGAATCATTCACGACCATCTTCAACAAGACAGAAGCTAACCACCTACACTTGACATTCAATGGCATTACCATCACCAAATCCCCCGCCATTAACATACTAGGGGTCGCTGTTGAGAAACTCAACTACACACAAATGCCATGGCCACTAGAACAGGTTGGCAGCAGGGTCTTCTTTGCTGAGTGGCTCAACTCCTGACACCCCAAAGTCTCTCCGCATAGTACCTTTGCCACATGGACTGCAGCGGTTCAAGCAGGAGGCCCACCACCACCTTCTCCAGGGAAACTAGGGATGTGCAATAAATGCTGGCCTTGCCACCAATGCCCACACCCTGAGAATGATTTTGCTTTAAGTCTCCAAATCTAAAGTGTCCACTTGCTCCTCACCAAAGTATATATAGGCCCTGAAATCCCGGCCTCTCCAGGTCCGTACGGAGTGTGTACGGAGTCGGGAAGGCATCGCATAAGCCGGTTTTTGGCGCGCAATGCGCATTCGCTGAAAACCAGCTTTTCCGATCTATCAAGTTCTGGCTTGACAGATCCTCTGTAGCCCCACAACCAGGACATTCGCATGCACAAGATTGTGGTATTTGCCCATCTCTTGCCCAGCCAATGTCCTTAAAACTCTTGTGCCTGGTAAAAGCGGGCGCATAGCCTACTTTTACCAATGTAAGAGTTTTAAAACATTAAAAAAAAATAAAAATAAAATGAAAAGACACATTTTTATGTTAAACACCCTGCCCATTGAGGTAAGTTTATTTTAAACCCCAATTACTAAATTTTTTTAAAAATTGGAAAAAATATTTTTTTTTCTAACACATTTCTTAGCTTTAATTTCAATTAATTTTAATTATGCGAGGTGTGTTTTTAATTTTTTATGTTGTGTTTAGTATGTTTGCTTTTTTTCTCATTACTATCAATGAGATACGGAATTTTTTGAGGATGTAACTAGTAGAGTGGACAAGGGAGAACCAGTGGATGTGCTGTATTTGGACTTTCAAAAGGCTTTAGACAAGGTCCCACACAAGAGATTGGTGTGCAAAATTAAAGCACCATGGTATTGGGGGTAATGTATTGACGTGGATAGAGAATTGGTTGGCAGACAGGAAGCAAAGAGAAGGAATAAATGGATCCGTTTCAGAATGGCAGGCAGTGACCAGTGGGGTGCCACAGGGCTCAGTGCTGGGACCCCAGCTATTTACAATATACATTAATGATTTAGGTGAAGGAATTGAGATGACACTAAGCTGGGTGGCGGTGTGAGCTGTGAGGAGGGTGGTAAGAGGCTGCAGGGTGACTTGGACAGGTTAGGTGAGTGGGCAAATGTATGGCAGATGCAGTATAATGTGGATAAATGTGAGGTTATCCACTTTGGGGGCAAAAACACGAAGGCAGAATATTATCTGAATGGCGGCAGATTAGGAAAAGGGGAGGTGAAACGCGATCTGGGTGTCATGGTTCATCAGTCATTGAAAGTTGGCATGCAGATACAGCAGGCAGTGAAGAAGGCAAATGGTATTTTGGCCTTCATAGCTTGGGGATTTGAGTTTAGGAGCAGGGAGGTCTTACTGCAATTGTACTGGGCCTTTGTGAGGCCTCACCTGAAATATTGTGTTCAGTTTTGGTCTCCTAATCTGAGGAAAGACGTTCTTGCTATTGAGGGAGTGCAGCGAAGGGTCACCAGACTGATTCCCGGGATGGCAGGACTGACATATGAAGAGAGATTGGATTGACTGGGCCTGTATTCACTGGAGTTTAGAAGGATGAGAGGGGATCTCATAGAAACATATAAAACTTTGACGGGACTGGACAGGTTAGATGCAGGAAGGATGTTCCCGATGTTGGGGAAGTTCAGAACCAGGGGACATAGTCAAAGGATAAGGGATAAGCCATTTAGGACCAAGATGAGGAGAAACTTCTTCACTCAGAGAGTTGTTAACCTGTGAAATTCCCTACTGCAGTGAGTTGTTGATGCCAGTTCATTGGATATATTCAAGAGAGAGTTAGATATGGCCCTTACGGCTAAAGGGATCAAGGGGTATGGAGAGAAAGCAGGAAAGGGTGGCTGAGGTGAACGATCAGCCATGATCTTATTGAATAGTGGTGCAGGCTCAAAGGGCCGAATGGCCTCCTCCTGCACCTATTTTCTATGTTTCTATGGTTCTATGTTTCCCATTGCTATGAATCAGAATACTGTACCTGATTGCTTGTCCAGTTACATGTGACTGCACCTTCTGCGGCCGAACCTGGAGGATGGGAGCATGCTCCACAGCGCGGGAATAGAAGGCCTCCCCATCGCAATTGCAGGCGCCTCCAGGTCCACCAGGTAATTTCGTAGAAATTCTCGGGTCGGTGGCGTTGTTCCGAAAGAAGCCTCGAACCACATTACTTATCTCACTGTCTACAGGCGGTCCCAGCAGTGGGCTTTGCAGGGCGCTACGGGTGGGGCAGCAACCAAAAATCGAGCCGGTGTCACAACCAGGGGCGTTGCACACTGGCTCGCCTCTTCCAGGCGGTAATGCTCTGCGTCCCGTCGAAACCGGCCCTGAATGTCCCAGCGGGGCACTGGAAGCTGGCTGCCCGCCCAGAGGTGTTTATCGCTGCTATTGCCGCCCCTCCCGGGCGCTAACAGGAGCGGCAGAAGAACAAAAATCCATCCCCTGGACTAATGATCTGGAGACAAGAGTTCAAATGGTTTCATGGTCACCATTACTGATGCGAGCTTTTTATTCCAGATTTATTTAATTAACTGAATTTAAATACCCCAGCTGACATGATGGGATTATGAACTCGCATCTCCAGATCGTTTGTCCAAGCCACTGGATTACTAGTCCAGTAACGTCACCACTGTGCCACCATTCCCTGTGCTTGTGGAAGATAATACTTGTGGGAGAAGTACATTATTGTGGAGACTGTACCTGTGGGAGCAGTACCTGAGCCATGCATTTATAGTAATTATAATGGGACAAAATTGCAAATGAAAAAAACACCATACCTCAGCTAAAAGCACACAGTCCTGCTCTGGGTTTTTAGTCCAGTAATATAACCACTATACAAGTGCGCCCCGCATTGATTCCCTGCAGGGCTTGTATGGAACAGTCGCTTATTTGATTAGTTGCACTGGCTGTTGGGGAGTTAGAACCATTCTCGGGAAAATCAATTGTCAATCTCACTAGAATTTTGGGAGTCTCGCTCACTGAAGCCAATCGCAGGCTAGGTACGTTTCTTATAATCATAAAACAAGTCCCTTGCTGGAACTACACAAGATGCGGAGTTTTGCTTGATCAGTTCTGCCTGCTGACTGCAGAGTTACGATCTATGCTCAATTTTTCTAAAATTATAATCGTCTATGCAGAAGGACCTTTCTTCCGAATACATTTCTTCCAATCTCACTCTGAGTGCACTCTTTGCATCGGCCCATTTGAAATATATTGAAAGCACTACACATTGCTCATTCATTTTGAATGTTCATTTATTTCCCTTTGCGCAACAAAATGTATCCATTCTATCAATATATCTCATCGCTGCGTTAGGGAAGGAGACCTGGATTGTTGTTGGATTATGAACGGGAATAAAATTAGGTCCTTAATTGGAGAGTAATCGGAATCTAAATCTTCTGATGCAGGTCAGTATTAAAATGCATTTTTTCATCTTCCAATTCATTATGGGTAATGCTGAACCTGTTCTGATGTTAAAGCACATAGATTCATTAAATGCTATTAAAGCTCCCAACAGATTTCTCGTCTAGCAGCACTGGAATACATCTTTAAATTTTTAAATTCATTCTTTGAGATGTGGGCGTCACTGGCAAGGCCAGCATTTATTGTCCATCCCTAATTGCCCTTGAAAAGGTGGTGGTGAGCCGCCTAAAATGTATGCACCTGTAGAGCTGTTGAGCTCTGCAGGAGTCTGTGTTCCATGTGTATGTTGAGTGTGTGAGGTTGCAGCCTCTCTTTCAATATTTGAAGGGGCTGCTCCTCAAATTCTGGTTGCACTTCTGTCCCATGCTCCTGATCTCTGGGCATCCTGTGCGGAAGGGAGCGGGCAGGTTGGAAGGCCTCCTCATGGGCCTGCTCCTGGACATGGCCAAGGGGGCCATCAACCTGTCTAGGCAGCGGGCGGTCGAGGGGGTCGTTCAGCCTGACTGTCTGCCTCTCTTCTGCGGTTACATCTGAGCCAGGGTATCCATGGAGATGGAGCACACGGTGTCCACCGATACGCTCGCGACCTTCCGCGAGAGGTGGGCACTGGAGGGAATGGAGTGCTTTGTCACCCCCGGCAACCAAATTTTAATTTGATTTAAATCATGGTAAAAAGTTAATTTGTTCAATTGTCAGTTTTAGTGCCCCCCCGTTAATAAGGGAGCACTTGATTTATGGGTTTTACAAAAATAGTTATGGATATGTTGAGTTGGGAGTGGCTTAGCCAGTCACATGATGTTCACAAGACTCAATAAAACCCCAGCCAGTTGCATTCAGGGGATCCATGATGAGGCAGGTGGTTGTGAGCCTGGTGGATGAATTGGTAATGTATGGTGTGATTATCAAAGTGTGAAGTTGTTTTCCTAATAAACCAACTAGTTCTTAACAGCAATATGGTGCTGTGAATTTTTAAGCAAAGAACCCATGAAGCAAATACATTATACTGCCTTCTTGAACCGCTGCAGTCTGTGTGGTGAAGGTGCTCCTACAGTTCTGTTAGAGAGGGAGTTCCAGGATTTTGGCCCAGTGACGATGAAGGAACGGCGATATATTTTCAAGTCATGATGCTGTGTGACTTGATAGGGAACGTGGAGATGGTGGTGTTTTCATGCGCCTGCTGCTCTTGTCCTTCTACGTGGTGGAGGTGATTTGGGAGATGCTGCCAAAGAAGTCTTGACAAGTTGCTGCAGTCCATCTTGTAGATTGTATTCACTGTAACCCTGTGTTGCGCCGGTGGTGGAGGGAGTGAATGTTTTAGGTGGTGCATGGGCTGCCGATTAATCGGGCTGCTTTGTTCTGGATCATATTGAGCTTCTTGAGTGTGGTTTAAGCTTCACTCATCCAGGTAAATAGAGAGTATTCCTTTACACTCCTAATTTGCATATTGTTGGATGATGGGTGGCTTTGGGGAGTCATGAGGTGTGTCACTTGCTTCAGAATATCCAGCCTCTGAACTATATTAGTAGCCACGGCATTTATAGAGTGCTTTCAGTTGAGTTTCTGGTCAATGGTGGTTCTCCAGGATGTTGATGGTAGGGAATTCGGCGATGATAATGCCGTTGAATGTCAAGGGGAGGATTTTATTTTAGCCCAGAGAGTACATCTGCTAACCAAATAATAATTAATAACTTGTGAAGCAGCAGCTAAGCACATTTGTCTGAAATTCCGGCTCGCTGCTGCCTTAACAGAGTATTCCTCCAATGAAATCGCAAATGGAGAAATTTCAGAAAAATGCGCTCAATATTTGTATGTTGCAATCCATTGTGTAATTTCTGACCTTAAATCTCAGCTTTGAACACTTCTGCAATTACTTGCACATTGTTGTTGGGGTAACAAGGCTAAGCTTAGTTCAGGATCCATCTTTTGGGTAAGACGTTAAACTGAGGCCACGTCTGCCTTCTCACTTGGACGTAAAAGATCCCATGGCATTATTTCAAAGAAGAGAAGGGGAGTTCACCCTGGTGCCCTGGCCAATATATATTAATCAATCAACCTCACTAAAACAGATTATCTGTTCATTATCTGTTTGTGGCAGCTTGCTGTGTACAAATTGGCTGCCGTGTTTCCTACATTACAACAGTGACTACACTTCAAAAAGTACTTCATATGGCTGTAAAGCGCTTTGGGACATCCGGTGGTCGTGAAAGGTGCTATATAAATGCAGAATCTATTTTTTTTTTCTTTCTTTATTTTTCTTTTTCCTTACCTTCTTTCTATCTCTAATAAGGTTCAGTAAGAGAAAATGGCCACTGCTTGTTTCCCCACATGGAATATTCAGTGTAGAGAGTACAAAATGTCACACTCTTTTCACATAGTGTCACAATAATCCATGTGAAGAATGTATTATTTTTTGTGTGTTCATGAAGGTGACATTGTCACGTATTAATGCATAACCTGTTTGTGCTACATTCCTGAGTGCTATTTCCACACATCAATCAATGCCATTATAACAATAGATTCCTCAAGAATGTGTTCCTAGATAAACTTCTCTGGTTGGAAATTCTACTCAAGTTGGCCTATTGCATTGGGAAAAGCAGCATTGTTTTTCAAGAAATGTTAGCTCTCACTATCAATATCAAGCACTTCTAGGCAAGAGGTTAAACCCATCAGGAAAAATTCAACAAGCAGAGGCTCTTTTCTCGAGAAAAGAGAAGGCTGAGGGGCGACTTGATGGAAGTCTTTATGATTATTTAAGAGTTTGATAGGGTAGACATAGAGAAGATGTTTCCACTTATGGGGAGACCAAAACTAGAGGTCATAAATATAAGATAGTCACTAATAAATCCAATCATCATCATCATAGGCAGTCCCTCGAAATCGAGGAAGACTTGCTTCCACTCTAAAAGTGAGTTCTCAGGTGACAGAACATTCCATACAGGAATTACAGTCTCTGTCACAGGTGGGACAGACAGTGGTTGAAGGAAAGGGTGGGTGGGGAGTCTGGTTTACCACACGATCCTTCCACTGCCTGCGCTTGTTTTCTGCATGCTCTCGGCGATGAGACTCGAGTTGCTCAGCGCCTTCCCGGATGCTCTTCCTCCACTTAGGGCACTTTTTGGTCAGGGATTCCCAGGTGTCGGTGGGGATGTTGCACTTTATCAAGGAGGCTTTGCGGGTGTCCTTGAAACGTTTCCTCTGCCCACCTGGAGCTCGCTTGCTGTGTAGGAGTTCCGAGTAGAGCGCTTGCTTTGGGAGTCTTGTGTCGGGCATGTGGTCGATGTGGCCTACCAATGGAGCTGGTTGAGTGTGGTCATTGCATTGATAGGGAATTCAGGATAAAACATTTTATCTAGAGTGGTTAGAATGTGGAACTCGCAGCCACAGGGAATGGTTGAGATGAATAGCATAGATGCATTTAAAGGAAAGCTAGATAAGTACATGAGGGAGAAACAAATGGAAGGATATACTGATAGGGTTAGATGAAGAGAGGTGGGAGGAGAATTGTATTGTGCATAGTAACTGGCTTGGACCTGTTGGGCCAAATGGCATGTTTCTGTGCTGTAAATAAAATGGGGTAGAAATTGCCCCCCGCCCAAAATGTGGCTCATGTACCCTGTGTCAATGGGATTTACCGCCGCAGTGGTTGAGGTCGCCTCTTGAACGACATTCCGCTCTTTGTTGCTTTTTTTCCTTGGATTCTAAGTCACTCTTAATGGGGGTGGTGACTACACGAGAGGAATGGGTAGGCGGCAGTGACTACACGAGAGGGGCAGGTACGTGGCGGTGACTACACGAGAGGGGCGGGTACGCGGCGGTAGTAACACCTGAGGGGTGGAAGTTGGAGGCAGAGCTGAGTGACCACTGCAATGACATCATCACGATGCCGCGTCACCACGGCTCTCCCCTTCACTTAAAGGGGAGAACCTTCGCGATGAAACACATCGGCCCAGGGAGGGTTTCAGCCGGGCCAGCAGCCTGGTACCCAAGAGGGGGTGCCAGGCTGCCTGTTGGCGACCCGGCCAAACCTGGGGGCTTAATTGTCGGGGCGGCATGGCAGTCGGCCAACAAAAAAAAATATGGCGGCAGTGGCAGTGAGCCCTCCCATTGAAGGGAAGTCGCACCGCCGGTGCAGAAGGCCACAGTCTCACTGGACCACCGGGAAAAAACAGGTTTTGGCACCGACGGGCGGGCCAAAGATTTTCCGAGGGGAATGTCACCGTCGGCAAGGGAGTAGACTGGTGCTGCGCACGGTGATGATGCGCTTACCACGGATCGGCAGCAGCGGAGCGGTAAGGGGGGAATCGGGACACCGCCGAGAAATCTCATAAGCGCAATTGGGCTATCGGCGGCCATTCCACCAAAAGTCGGCGGCCACTCCATTCCGCAGTATGGCCGCCGATTTGTGGTGGTAACAGGCCTTAAGGAGATTGGCAATTTCGGCCGCATTTAGGCTTCAAAATATTAGGGGGAAAATTGCGGTCGGCAGCTTCCTTCGTACGAACACCTCTGACCCGAAAATAATTTACAAAAGTACCTGGTGGTCCCGGAGGAACTTAGGATCCCAGTCAGAGGCCGAGATTCGCTGCTCATGGGGAGATGTCTTTCAGGTACGTACGGACGGGCTGGAGTCAAGTGGCCCTGGACCACCAATCACGATGCAGTATTCTCATTGATAAAAGTGGGAGCTCTGTTTGTACGGACTCCCATTACTATCAATGAGAAAAAAAACCCTAAAACACCGAAACACAATACAATAAATAAATAAAACACCTCACATATTTAAAATTAACTGAAATTAAATGTAATTAAATCTTTCAGAAAAAAAATTTGGGGGTAATTTTTTTTAATATGTTTAATAGGGTTAAAAATAAACTTACCTTAATGGACAGGGTTTTTAATATAAAAATGCGTGTTTGAATTTAATTTTTAGAGGTTTTAAAAGTAAGTTATGTGTCTGCTTTTACCAGGAGTAAATGTTTGAAGGACATGAGTTGCGCAAATAGCCCAATCTCTCCCGCGCGGATGTCCTCCTCCCGGGAATGCGGAGGATCTGTACGGAGAAATCTTTGACAGATCGGAAAAGCCGGCTTTCGGTGCATGCGTATCACGTCCCAAGAACCTGCTTTTGTGAAGCCCCTCTGGGTCCGTATGCACTCCGTACACACCCGCAGAGGCTGGAATTTTCAGCCTAACATGACATAGACTAAATACAGGAAAAGCTCTATGTGCACAGCGCCAACAAGTGTCTCTCCTGTAGCCTGTGAAGAGTATTGTTATACCAAAATGCTGTGACGATGTTCTTTCCTTCACTACCATGCTTGTAGCTTCTTTCACTCAGAGACAAGGTGCTGTCATCTGAGCCAAACCGACATATTTGATCTTTACAGAAAGCAATTCCACATATTGCAAATGAGAATCAATGTCAATAGAGTCATAGAATCATAGAATGGTCACAGCACAGAAGGAGGCCATTCACCTGTCGAGCCTGTGCCAGCTCTCTGCAAGAGCACCTCAGCCAGTCCTGCTCCCCCGCCCTTTCCCCGTAGCCTGAAAAAAATTAGTTTCATGTTACTCCTCACACAGACCTGGAAATTGGAGCCAGTGCTTTTGATAATCCAGTCTGATTCGTGCATCGTTTTGGCTTATGCTGTGTAACAGAATTTCACATCATGCACTGACACATTTAATTGTAAAGCCGCATTTAATCTTCGAGTCACTGGGAGTGGGACCAATTTTCCTCTACATTTTAAAAAATAATTCACAGGATGTAGGCATCCCTTCAAGGCTGGCATTTATTGCCCATCACTAATTGCCCTCGAGAAAGCAGTGGTGAGCCGTAATCTTCAACCGCTGCAGTCCCGTGTGGTAAAGGTGCTCCCACAGTGCTGTTGCGTTGGGAGTTCCAGGATTTTGACTTGGCAACTATGAAAGAACAGCAAATGGAAGGCAATTGGACAGCAAGGATGGTGTGTAACTTGGAGGGGAACTTAGAGGTGGTGGTGTTCCCATGTGCCTGCTGCCCTTGTTCTTCTAGGTGGTAGGGGTCGCAGGTTGGAAAGTGCTGTCGTAGAAGCCTTGGCGAGTTGCTATAGTGCATCTTGTATATGGTACACACTGCAGCCACAGTGCGTCGGTGGTGGAGGGAGTGAATATTGAAGGTGGGGGATGGGGTGCCAATCAAGTGGGCTGTTTTGTCCTGGATGGTGTCAAGCTTCTTGAGTGTTGTTGGAGCTGCACTCATCCAGGCAAATGGAGAGTTTTCCATCACATTCCTGACTTGTGCCTTGTAGATGGTGGAAAGGCTTTGGGGAGTCAGGAGATGAGACACTCACCACAGAATACCCAGCCTCTGACCTGCTCTTGTAGCCACAGTATTTATGTGGCTGGTCCAGTTAGGTTTTTTGATCAATGTTGACCCCCTGGATGTTGTGGGATTCAGTGATGGTAATGCCGTTGAATGTCAAAGGGCAGTGTTTAGACGCTCGCTTGTTGAAGATAGTCATTGCCTGACACTTATATGGCGTGAATGTTATTTGCCACATATCAGCCCAAGCCTGATTGCTGTCCACGTCTTGCTGCATGCGGGCATGGACTGCTTCATTATCTGAGGAGTTACTAATGGAACTGAACATTTTTTAATTATCAGCGAACATCCCCACTTCTGATCTTATGATGGAGGGAAGGTCTTTGATGAAGCAGCTGAAGATGGTTGGGCCTAGGACACTGTTCTGAGGAACTCCTGCAATGATGTCCTGGGGATGGGATGATTGGCCTCCAATAACTACAACCATCTTCCTTTGTGCTAGGTATGACTTAAGCAAGTGGAGAGTTTTCCCCCTGATTCCCTGATACTTGGGCTTAGATGTAAATAAATTCCTGTGTGCAGCGCAAAAAGGAAAATCAGATGAGGAGGATTGCTGCCCAAAATGGAAACCGCTCAATTTCCTGCCAATTATGTGACCAAAAATCAGAAAGGCTCCATTATTGTTATGTGGTCCTCGCTGCCCAATTGCCCTCCATTCGCTGTGCCCATGCATTCTTTTATGCCCAAGTGTAGGTAGAGGACTATCTGCCCCAATATTGTCTTCACTAGATGAAATAAACATAGTGAGAGAGCAAGTATTACGGGGTTTTGCAGCCTTGAAATTAGATAAATCTCCGGGCCTGGATAAAATGTATCGCAGGTTGTTAAGAGAAGCTAAAGAAGAAATAGCAGAAGCTCTGACCATCATTTTCCAATCCTCTCTGGCTACAGGTGAGGACTGGAGAACTGATAATGTGGTACCATTGTATGAAAAGGGAGAAAGGGATAAACTGAGTAATTGTAGGCAAGTCAGCCTAACCTCGGTGATGGGAAAATTATTGTAAAACATTCTGAAGGACAGGATAAATCTTCATTTAGAATGACATGGACTAATCGAGGACAGTCAGCATGGATTTGTTAGGGGAAGATCTGACTAAGTTGATTGAGTTTTTTGAGGAGGTAACCAGGAGGGTCAATGAGGATAGTGCGTTTGATGTAGTGTACATAGATTTCAGCAAGGCTTTAATAAGGTCTGAGTAGAGCGCTTGCTTTGCGTGCCAGGCATGTGGACGATGTGGCCCGCCCAATGGAGCCGATCGAGTGTGGTCAGTGCTTCGATGCTGGGCAGAGGAAATTTTTCAAGGACACCCTCAAAGCCTCCGTGATAAAGTATAACAACCCCACTGACACCTGGGAATCCCTGGCCCAAGACCGACAGAGTGGAGGAAGAACATCCGGGAGGGCGCTGTGCACCTCGAGTCTCGTCGCCGAGAGCATGCAGAAACCAAGCTCAGACAGTGAAAGGAGCGTGCAGCAAACCAGGCTCCCCACCCAAACGTTCCTTCAACCACTGTCTGTCCCACCATTGACAGAGACTGTAGTTCCCGCATTGGACTCTTCAGCCACCTGAGAATCACTTTTACAGTGGAAGCAAATCATCCTCGACTCCGAGCGACTGCCTATGATGATAATGATAAAGTCCCACATGGCAGACTGGTCACAAAAGTAAAAGCCCATAGGATCCAAGGCAAAGTAGCAAGGTGGATCCAAAATTGGCTCAGAGGCAGGAATCAAAGGGTAACGGTTGATGGGTGTTCTTGTGACTGGAAGACTGTTTGCAGTGGGGTTCCGCAGGGCGCAGTGCAAGGTCCCTTGCTTTTTGTGGTATATATCAAATAATTTATACTTGAAAGTAAGGGGTATGATTAAGAAGTTGGCAGATGATACAAAAATTGGCTGCTTGGTTGATAATGGTTGATACGGAATACTAAGGGGCAGAAAACGTTAGTGGGAGTTTTGTACAGACCTCCAAACAGTAGTAGTGATATTGGGGAGGGCATCAAACAGTAAATTAGGGATGCATGCAATAAAGGTGCAGCAGTTATCATGGGTGACTTTAATATGCATATAGATTGGGCTCACCAAACTAGAAGCAATGCGGTGGAGGAGAATTTCCTGGAGTGCATGAGGGATGGTTTTCGAGACCAATATGTCGAGGAACCAACTAGGGGGGAGGCCATCTTGGACTGGGTGTTGTGTAATGAGAGCTGATTAATTAACAATCTCGTTGTGCGAGGCCCCTTGGGGAAGAGTGACCATAATATGGTAGAATTCTACATTAGGATGGAGAATGAAACCGTTAATTCAGAGACCATGGTCCAGAACTTAAAGAAGGGTAACTTTGAATGTATGAGGCGTGAATGGCTAGGATAGATTGGTGAATGATACTGAAGGGGTTGACAGTGGATGGGCAATGGCAGACATTTAGAAACCGCATGGATGAACTACAACAATTGTACATCCCTGTCTGGCGTAAAAATAAAAAATCGTGGCTATCAAGGGAAATCAGGGATAGTATTAAAGCCAAGGAAGTGGCACACAAATTGGCCAGAAATAGCAGCGAACCCGGGGACTGGGAGAAATTTAGAACTGAGCAAGGGAGGACAAAGGGTTTGATTAGGGCAGGGAAAATAGAGTATGAGGGGAAGCTTGCAGGGTACATTAAAATGGACTGCAAAAGCTTCTCTTGATAGGTAAAGAGAAAAAGGTTCGTAAAGACAAATGTAGGTCTCCTGCAGTCGGAATCAGGGGAAGTCATAACTGGGAACAAAGAAATGGCAGACCAATTGAACAAATACTTTGGTTCGGTATTCACCTAAGGAGGACACAAACAACCTTTCGGATATAAAAGGGGTCAGAGGGTCTAGTGAGAAGGAGGAACTGAGGGAAGACCTTATTAGTCGGGAAATTGTGCTGAGGAAATTGATGGGATTGAAGGCCGATAAATCCCCAGGGCCTGATGGTCTGCATCCCAGAGTACTTAAGGAGGTGGCCTTGGAAATAGTGGATGCATTGACAGTCATTTTCCAATATTCCATAGACTCTGGATCAGTTCCTATGGAGTGGAGGGTAGCCAATGTAACCCCACTTTTTAAAAAAGGAGGGAGAGAGAAAGCAGGGAATTATAGACCGGGCAGCCTGATATCGGTAGTGGGTAAAATGATGGAATCAATTATTAAGGATGTCATAGCTGCGCATTTGGAAAGAGGTGACATGATAGGTCCAAGTCAGCATGGATTTGTGAAAGGGAAATCATGCTTGACAAATCTTCTGAAATTTTTTGAGGATGTTTCCAGTAGAGTGGACAAGGGAGAACCAGTTGATGTGGAGTACTTGGACTTTCAGAAGGCTTTCGACAAGGTCCCACACAAGAGATTAGTGTGCAAAGTTAAAGCACATGGGATTGGGGGTAGTATGCTGACGTGGATTGAGAACTGGTTGGCAGACAGAAAGCAAAGAGTAGGGTTAAATAGGAACTTTTCAGAATGGCAGGCAGTGACTAGTGGGGTACCTAAAGGTTCTGTGCTGGGGCCCCAGCTGTTTACATTGTATATTAATGAATTACACAAGGGGATTAAATATAGTATCTCTAAATTTGCGGATGGCACTAAGTTGGGTGGCAGTGTGAGCTGCGAGGAGGATGTTATGAGGCTGCAGAGTGATTTGGATAGGTTAGGTGAGTGGGCAAATGAAAGGCAGATGAAGTACAATGTGGATAAGTGTGAGGTTATCCACTTTGGTGGTAAACACAGAGAGACAGACTATTATCTCAATGGTGACAGATTAGGAAAAGTGGAGGTGCATCGAGACCTGGGTGTCATGGTACATCAGTCATTGAAGGTTGGCATGCAGGTACAGCAGGTGGTTAAGAAAGCAAATGGCATGTTGGCCTTCATAGCGAGGGGATTTGAGTACAGGGGCAGGGAGTAGTTACTATAGTTGTACAGGGCCTTGATGAGGCCACACCTGGAGTATTGTGTACAGTTTTGGTCTCCTAACTTGAGGAAGGACATTCTTGCTATTGAGGGAGTGCAGCAAAGGTTCACCAGACTGATTCCTGGGATGGCGGGACTGACCTATCAAGAAAGACTGGATCAACTGGGCTTGTATTCACTGGAGTTCAGAAGAATGAGAGGGGACCTCATAGAAACGTTTAAAATTCTGACGGGGTTAGACAGGTTTGATGCAGGAAGAATGTTCCCAATGTTGGGGAAGTCCAGAAACAGGGGTCACAGTCTAAGGATAAGGGGTAAGCCATTTAGGACCGAGATGAGGAGAAACATCTTCACCTAGGGAGTGGTGAACCTGTGGAATTCTCTACCACAGAAAGTTGTTGAGGCCAATTCACTAAATTTATTCAAAAAGGAGTTAGATGTAGTCCTTACTACTAGGGGGATCAAGGGGTACGGCGAGAAAGCAGGAATGGGGTACTGAAGTTGCATGTTCAGCCATGAACTCATTGAATGGCGGTGCAGGCTCAAAGGGCTGAATGGCCTACTCCTGCACCTATTTTCTATGTTTCTATGTTTCTATGTAAGAAAGCTCTAGACTACAGGAAGGTATCAGTGAACTGGTCAGGTGGGCAGAACAGTGGCAAATGGAATTCAATCCTGAGAAGTATGAGGTAATGCACTTGGGGCGGGCTAACAAGGCAAGGGAATGCACATTAAATGGTACGACACTGAGAATTGTAGACTAACAAAGGGACCTTGGAGTGCATGTCCACAGATCCCTGAAGGTAGCAGGCCAGGTAGATAAGGTGCTTACGAAGGCATATGGAATATTTTCCTTTATTAGCCGAAGCATGGAATACAAGAGCAGTGAGTTTATGCTTGAACTTTATAAAACACTCGTTAGGCCACAGCTAGATTATTGCATGCAGTTCTGGTCACCACATTACAGGAAATATATGATTGCACTGGAGAGGGTACAGAGGAAATTTACGAGGTTGTTGCCTGGACTGGAGAATTTTAGCAATGAGGAAAGATCGGATCGGCTGCATTTGCTTTCTTTGGAACAGAGGAGGCTGAGGGGAGACCTTATTGAGGTGTATAAAATTATGAGGGGCCTGGATAGAGTGGATAGGAATGACCTATTTCCCCTAGCAGAGGGGTCAACAACCAGGAGGCATAGATTTAAAGTATTTGGTAGGAGGTTTAGAGGGGATTTGAGGGGATTTTTTTTACCCAGAGTGTGGTGAGGGTCTGTAACTCACTACCTGAAAGGGTGGTAGAGGCAGAAACCATCACCACATTTAAAAAGTACTTGGATGTGCACCTGAAGTGTTGTAACCTACAGGGCTATAGACCTAGAGCTGGAAAGTGGAATTAGGCTGGATAGCTCTTTGTCGGCCGGCACGGACACGATGGGCCGAAATGGCCTCCTTCCGCGCTGTAAATTTCTCTGATTCAAATATTCTTTGGGTCGTGTAACATGTCATGTGTTACTAAATGAATGTGCAAAGACTTTCATTTTTTATCGTAGCTCATCACATTTCGACAGAAACGTTTCAAAGCATTTTGCATACAGTGAAATACCTTGAGGGATAATTGCATGAGAAAAGTATAGAAGGATATGCTGAATTGGTGAGATGAAGAATGGTGGGAGGAGACTTGTGTGGAGCATATACACCAGCATTGGACTGTTGGGCCGAGTGGCCTAATTCTGTGCTGTACAATTCAGTGTAATTCTATGAAATTCAGTGACTGGTGTTATGTAGGCCAT
Source organism: Pristiophorus japonicus (assembly GCF_044704955.1). Taxonomy (NCBI): domain Eukaryota; kingdom Metazoa; phylum Chordata; class Chondrichthyes; family Pristiophoridae; genus Pristiophorus; species Pristiophorus japonicus. The sequence goes on from NC_091982.1 coordinate 61,113,587, forward strand.
TTCTGCACAGAGAAAATCCCACAGATTGCAATGAGATGAATGAGCCAATATTTGGTGCTGTTAATGAAAGTATATTAGCCAGAACATGCTGGTCAAGGGATGTACATGCTGGTAGTATTTGTAATAAAATACTGAAAGAACTGTGTAGAAGTAGATTTGAGGCAGTTAAACTCTATAAATAATCCATGTTGAAGATCTTCCCTTTCAATACTCAGTGGCAGCACAACACTATAATATCCTCAACATGCAGGGAAAAACTGCAAATCATTCGTGGGTTAACTGTTGAATTTCATAGGATACATAAATGAAGCTTTTAGAAACATGGAAACATAGAAATTTACAGCGCAGAAGGAAGCCATTCCGGCCCATCGTGTCCACGTCGGCCGACAAAAAGCCGCACCGCCCTCGGTCAGCAGCCCTAAAGTTTACATATAAACCTATGAATAATAATGGAAAGGCAAAGAGCACCCAGCTCAATCAATCCGTCTCACCACAACTGTGACACCCCTTATACTAAAACATTCTACACTCCACCCCAACCATGTGATCTCTGGGGAGAGGCAAAAAACAGATAAAAACACAGGCCAACTTAGGGAGAAAATATCTGGGAAAATTCCTCTCCGACCCATTCAGGCGATCGAAACTAGTCCAGAAGATCACCCTGGCTGTCTTCTATTCCCTGCAGTACTTACCACTATATCTGCGCTGTCCAACAAAAGGTAATTCAGTCTAATCCCAATTACTAGCTCTAGGTTCGTAACCCTGCAGTTTACTGCACTTCAAGTACTCATCCAACCATCTCTTAAAAGTAGTGAGGTTTTCTGCATCCACCACTCTTCCAGGGAGCGAGTTCTAGATCCTCACAACCCTCTGCATAAAGAAGTCCCCCCCAGCCCTCAAATGCCCCCTAAACCTTCCACCAACCACCTTAAAGCTATTGTGTACAGACCACCGAACAGTAGTAGTGAGGTTGGGGACAGCATCAAACAAGAAATTAGGGATGCATGGAGTAAAGGTACAGCAGTTATCATGGGCGACTTTAATCTATATATTGATTGGGCTAACCAAACTGGTAGCAATGCGGTGGAGGAGGATTTCCTGGAGTGTATTAGTGATGGTTTTCTACACCAATATGTCGAGGAACCAAATAGAGGGCTGGCCATCCGAGACTGGGTGATGTGAAATGAGAAAGGACTAATTAGCAATCTTGTTGTGTGAGGCCCCTTGGGGAAGAGCGACCATAATATGGTAGAAATCTTTCTTAAGATGGAGAGTGACACAGTTAATTCAGAGACTAGGGTCCTGAATTAAGGAAAGGTAACTTTGATGGTATGAGACGTGAATTGGCTAGAATAGACTGGCGAGAGATACTTAAACATTTGGAACAAATGGCAAACATTTAAAGATCACATGGATGAACTTCAACAATTGTACAACCTTGTCTGGACTAAAAATAAAACAGGGAAGGTGGCTCAACCGTGGCTAACAAGGGAAATTAAGGATAGTGTTAAATCCAAGAAAGAGGTATATAAATTGGCCAGAAAAAGCAGCAAACCTGAGGACTGGCAGAATTTTATAATACAGCAGAGGAGGTCAAAGGGTTTAATTGGGAGGGGGAAAATAGAGTATGAGAGGAAGCTTGCTGGGAACATTAAAACTGACTGCAAAAGCTTCTATAGATATGTGAAGAGAACAAGATTAGTGAAAACAAATGTAGGTCCCTTGCAGTCAGATTCAGGTGAATTTATAATGGGGAACAAAGAAATGGCGGACCAGTTAAACAAATACTTTCATTCTGTCTTCACGAAGGAAGGCACAAATAACCTTCCGGAAATGCTATGAGACCGAGGGTCTAGTGAGAAGAAGAAACTGAAGAAAGTCCTTAATAGTCAAGAAATTGTGTTAGGGAAATTGATGGGATTGAAGGCTGATAAATCCCTGGGGCCTGATAGTCTGCATCCCAGAGTATTAAAGAAGTAGCCCTAGAAATAGTGGATGCATTGGTGATCATTTTCCAACAGTCTATCGACTTTGGGTCAGTTCCTATGGACTGGAGGGTAGCGAATGTAACACCACTTTTTATGAAAGGAGGGAAAGAAAATGGGTAATTATAGATCGGTTAGCCTGACATCAGTTGTGGGGAAAATGTTGGAAGCAATTATTAAAGATGAAATAGCAGCACATTTGTAAAGCAGTGATGGGATCGGTCCAAGTCAGCATGGATTTATGAAAGGGAAATCCAGCTTGACAAATCTTCTAGAATTTTTTGAGGATGTAACAGGTACAGTGGACAAGGGAGAACCAGTGGATGTGGTGTATTTGGATTTTCAAAAGGCTTTTGACAAGGCCCCACACAAGAGATTGGTGTGCAAAATTAAAGCACATGGTATTGGGGGTAATGTACTGACGTGGATAGAGAACTGGTTGGCAGACAGGAAGCAAAGAGTCGTGATAAACGGATCCTTTTCAGAATGGCAGGCAGTGAGTAATGGAGTGCCGCAGGGCTCACTGCTGGGTCCCCAGCTATTTACAATATACATTAATGATTTAGATGAAGGAATTGAGTGTAATATCTCCAAGTTTGCTGATGACACTAAGCTGGGTGGTGGTATGAGCTGTGAGGGTGACTTGGACAGGTTAGGTGAGTGGACAAACGCATCTCAGATGCAATATAATGTGGATAAATGTGAGGTTATGAGACCTGGGTGTCATGGTACATAAGTCATTGAAAGTTGGCATGCAGGTACAGCAGGCGGTGAGGAAGGCAAATGGTCTGTTGGCCTTCATAACCAGGGGATTTGAGTATAGGAGCAGGTAGGTCTTACTGCAGTTGTACAGGGCTGGAATATTGTCTTCAGTTTTGGTCTCCTAATCTGAGGAAGAACGTTCTTGCTATTGAGGGATTGCAGCGAAGGTTCACCAGACTGATTCCCGGGATGGCAGGACTGACATATGAGGAGAGACTGGATCAATTGGGCCTGTATTCACTGGAGTTTAGAAGGATGAGAGGGTATCTCATAGAAACATATAAAATTCTGACGGGACTGGACAGGTTAGATGCAGGAAGAATATTCCCGATGTTGGGCAAGTCCAGAACCAGGGGACATAGTCTAAGGTAAGGGGTAGCCATTTAGGACTGAGATGAGGAGAAACTTCTTCACTCAGAGAGTTGTTAACCTGTGGAATTCCCTATCGCAGAGATTTGTTGATGCCAGTTCATTGGATATATTGAAGAGGGAGTTAGATTTGGCCCTTATGGCTAAAGGGATCAAGGGGTATGGAGAGAAAGCAGGAAAAGGGTACTGAGGTGAATGATCAGCCATGATCTTATTGAATGGTGGTGTAGGCTCGAAGGGCCGAATGGCCTACTACTGCACCTATTTTCTATGTTTCTATGTTTCTATCCCCCTCGTATTAGACCCCTCCACCAATGGAAATAGACCCTTATTATCCACTGTGTCCAGACCCTCAATATTTTGTACACCTCAATGAGGTCTCCTCTCAACCTCCTCTGTTCCAATGAGTATCCTAGTATCTCCATTCCAATGAGTGTCTCCATTCCAGACAGTATCCTAGTAAATCTCCTCTGCACCCTCTCCAGTGCAATCACATCCTTCCTGTAATAAGGCGACCAGAACTGCATGTAATATTCCAGCTGTGGCATAACCAAAGTATTATACAATTTAAGCATAACCTCCCTGATCTTATATTCTATGCCTCGGTCAATAAAGCCAAGCATTCCGTATGCATTCTTAACCACCTTATCCACCTGGCCTGCTACTTTCAGGGATCTGTGGACAAGCACGCCAAGGTCCCTTTGTTCATCTACACTATTAAGTGGCCTACCGCTTAATGTGTATAACCTTTCTTTATTAGGCCTCCCAAAGTGCATCTCCTCACACTGCTCTGAATTAAATTCCATTTGCCACTGCTCTGCCCACCTGACCAGTAGATTGATATCCTCCTGCAGCCCATCACTTTCCTCTTCATTATCAAACACACAGCCAATTTTAGTGTCATCTGCAAACTTCTTAATCATACTCCCTATATTCAAATCTAAATCGTTGGTATATACCACAAAAAGCAAGGGTCCCATTACTAAGCCCTGCGGAACCCCACTGGTGGTCTACTGGTTAAGATTCGGCGCTTTCACCGCTGCGGCCCGGGTTCGATTCCCGGTTTGGGAATGTTATATTTTAAGGAATTGAGAGTGATCTCTCCAAGTTTGCAGATGACACTAAGCTGGGTGGCGGTGTGAGCTGTGAGGAGGATGCTCAGAGGCTGCAGGGTGACTTGGACAGGTTAGGTCAGTGGGAAAATGCATGGCAGATGCAGTATAATGTAGATAAATGTGAGGCTATCCACTTTGGTGGCAAAAAAATGAAAGCAGAATATCATCTGAATGGCGGCAGATTAGGAAAAGGGGATGTGCAACGAGACCTGGGTGTCATGATACATCAGTCATTGAAGGTTGGCATGCAGGTGCAGCAGGCGGTGAAGAAAGTAAATGGCATGTTGGCCTTCACAGTTGGGGGATTTGAGTATAGGAGCAGGGAGGACTTGCTGCAGCTCTACAGGGCCTTGGTGAGGCCTCACCTGGAATATTAAGTTCAGTTTTTGTCTCCTAATCTGAGGAAAGATGTTTTTGCTATTGAGGGAGTGCAGCAAAGGTTCACCAGACTGATTCCCGGGATGGCAGGACTGACATTTGAGGAGAAACTCGATCGGCTGGACCTCTATTCACTGGACCTTTGAAGAATGAGAGGGAATCTCATAAAAACGTATAAAATTCTAACGGGACTGGACATGTTAGATGCAGGAAGAATGTTCCCAATGTTGGGGGAGTCCAGAACCAGGGGTCACAGTTTAAGGATAAGGGGTAAGCCATTTAGGACCGAGATGTGGAGAAACTGCTTCACTCAGAGAGTTGTTAACCTGTGGACTTTTCTTCCGCAGAGAGTTATTGATGCCAGTTCATTAGATATATTCAAGAGGGAGTTGGATATGGCCCTTACGGCTAAAGGGATCAAGGGGTATGGAAAAAAAGCAGGAAAGGGGTACTGAGATGAATGATCAGATCGTATTGAATGGTGGTGCAGGCTTGGGAGGCTGAATGTCCTACTCCTGCACCTATTTTCTATGTTCTATCCATGAACCATCCTTCCAGTTACAAAAACATCCATCTGTCATTACCCTTTACTTCCTACCTCCAAGCCAATTATCGATCCAACTTGAAACTTTGCACTGTATCCCATGGGCTTTAACCTTCATGACTAGTTTACTATGTGGGACCTTATCAAAAGCTTTTCTAAAGTCCATATATACAACATCGTACGCACTACCCTCATCGACCCTCTTGGTTAAAAAATTTAATCAGGTTAGTCAAACACGATCTTCCCTTAACAAATCCATGCTGACTGTCCCTAATTAATCCTTGCCTTTCCAATGCAGATTTATTCTGTCGTTCAGGATTTTTTCCAACAATTTTCCCACCACTGAGGTTAGGCTGACAGACCTGTAATTACTTTACATTGTACATTAATGATTTAGACGAGGGGATTAAATACAGTATCTCCAAATTTGCGGATGACACTAAGTTGGGTGGCAGTGTGAGCTGCGAGGAGGATGCTATTAGGCTGCAGAGTGACTTGGATAGGTTAGGTGAGTGGGCAAATGCATGGCAGATGATGTATAATGTGGATAAATGTGAGGTTATCCACTTTGGTGGTAAAAATAGAGAGACAGACTATTATCTGAATGGTGACAGATTAGGAAAAGGGAAGGTGCAACGAGACCTGGGTGTCATGGTACATCAGTCATTGAAGGTTGGCATGCAGGTACAGCAGGCGGTTAAGAAAGCAAATGGCATGTTGGCCTTCATAGCGAGGGGATTTGAGTACAGGGGCAGGGAGGTGTTGCTACAGTTGTACAGGGCCTTGGTGAGGCCACACCTGGAGTATTGTGTACAGTTTTGATCTCCTAACTTGAGGAAGGACATTCTTGCTATTGAGGGAGTGCAGCGAAGATTCACCAGACTATTCCCGGGATGGCGGGACTGACCTATCAAGAAAGACTGGATCAACTGGGCTTGTATTCACTGGAGTTCAGAAGAATGAGAGGGGACCTCATGGAAACGTTTAACATTCTGACGGGTTTAGACAGGTTAGATGCAGGAAGAATGTTCCCAATGTTGGGGAAGTCCAGAACCAGGGGTCACAGTCTGAGGATAAGGGGTAAGCCATTTAGGACCGAGATGAGGAGAAACTTCTTTACCCAGAGAGTGGTGAACCTGTGGAATTCTCTACCACAGAAAGTAGTTGAGGCCAATTCACTAAATATATTCAAAAGGGAGTTAGATGAAGTCCTTACTACTCGGGGGATCAAGGGTTATGGCGAGAAAGCAGGAAGGGGGTACTGAAGTTTCATGTTCAGCCATGAACTCATTGAATGGCGGTGCAGGCTAGAAGGGCTGAATGGCCTGCTCCTGCACCTATTTTCTATGTTTCTATGTTTCTATGTTACTCGGCCTATCCCTTTCTCCCTTCTTAAACAAGGATACTACATTAGCAGTCCTCCAAACCTCTGGCACCATGCTCCAGATCCAAAGAGGGCAGGAGTTTAATACAATGCGGCCCTTAATCAATGATCTGGTTATCCAAAGGAGACATGGTAAGTGCAAGAGACTGAAATTATGCAGCGACTTTGTTACGTAACTCAACTATGGTATCTAAATGAGAGAACTGAGATTTGTAAAAACACTAACTATGGGAAGTGGAAGGATATTGTGCAGACTATCTGTATGATTAGCAGCTCTGAATTTCCCTCCCTAAACCTCTGTGCCTCTCCACCTCTCTCTGATCCTTTAAGGTGGTCATTAAAATCTACCTCCACGACCATGCTTTTGGTTACCTGACCCAATGTTTCCTTAGCCTGCTTAGTGTCAAATTTGGTGGGATAATTGTTCCTGTGAAAGTTCTTGGGACGTGTAGCTATGTTCTAAACACTATGTACCAACTGTGGCTCAGTGAGCAGCACCCTCACCTCTGAGTCCGTAGATGGTGGGTTCAAAGTCCTACTCCAGGGACTTGAGGACAAAGTGCTGAGGGAGTGCTGTTGAAGGTGCCGTCTTTCGGATGAAGCGTTAAACCGAGGCCCCATCTGCTCTCTCAAGTGGACGTAAAAGATCCAGTGGCACTATTTCAAAGAAGAACAGGGGAGTTATCCCTGGTGTCGTGGCCAATATTTATGGTCACATGTTTTTGCACTGTGAAAATGGTCTGATTGGCTCTCCATAATCACATAACATGATTGCTCCCCTTGGAGATTTAGCCACAACCAGAAGTTTCTCTGGAATGTGTAATTGGAACCGCTCCACCCAAGTTCTGAGTGAATTTGCAAAGTGTAATTCGATCCATTCTGACTTCAGAAGCCAGAGAGAATAGAGCTCCCCAACCCAGCAAAAGCCTCCCAGTTTCCTGACCCCACCCCAGCCCAAGTGCATGCCTCCCCCAGCCCAAGTT